>NC_135233.1:370136046-372536046 GCF_051348905.1 Ranitomeya variabilis | reverse complement strand
CACATTGATAGCCGGCAAGGGAAATGACAGAAAGGCCAGGTAAAATAGGAAACACCCAGCCTCTGATGGACAGGTGGAAACCAAAGGCCGCAACCCACCAAAGTCACCCAGTACCAGCAGTAACCACCAGAGGGAGCCCACAAACAGAATCCACAACAGTACCCCCCCCTTGAGGAGGGGTCACCGAACCCTCACGAGAACCCCCAGGGCGATCAGGGTGAGCTCTATGGAAGGCGCGGACCAAATCAGTCGCGTGAACATCGGAGGCGACCACCCAGGAATTATCCTCCTGACCATAACCCTTCCACTTAACCAAATACTGGAGTTTGCGTCTGGAAACACGAGAATCCAAGATCTTTTCAACAACATACTCCAATTCTCCCTCCACCAGCACCGGAGCAGGAGGCTCGACCGAAGGAACAACGGGCACCTCATACCTCCGCAACAACGACCGATGGAACACATTATGAATAGCAAACGATGCTGGGAGATCCAAACGAAAAGATACAGGGTTAAGAATCTCCGAGATCCTATAAGGACCGATGAACCGAGGCTTGAACTTAGGAGAAGAGACCTTCATAGGGACAAAACGAGAAGACAACCACACCAAGTCCCCAACAAGAAGTCGGGGACCCACGCGGCGACGGCGATTAGCAAACTGCTGAGTCTTCTCCTGAGATAACTTCAAATTGTCCACCACCTGATTCCAAATCTGATGTAGCCTGTCCACCACCACGTCCACTCCAGGACAATCCGAAGATTCCCCCTGACCAGAGGAAAAACGAGGATGAAACCCCGAATTACAAAAAAAAGGAGAGACCAACGTGGCAGAACTAGCCCGATTATTAAGAGCAAATTCGGCCAGTGGCAAAAAAGCAACCCAGTCATCCTGATCAGCAGAAACAAAACACCTCAAATAAGTTTCCAAGGTCTGATTAGTTCGCTCCGTCTGGCCATTCGTCTGAGGATGGAATGCAGACGAGAAAGACAAATCAATGCCCATCTTGGCACAAAACGTCCGCCAAAATCTAGACACAAACTGGGATCCCCTGTCAGAAACGATATTCTCCGGAATCCCATGCAAACGAACCACGTTCTGAAAAAAACAAAGGAACCAACTCAGAGGAGGAGGGTAACTTAGGCAGGGGCACCAAATGAACCATCTTAGAAAAGCGGTCACACACAACCCAGATAACGGACATTTTCTGTGAAACCGGGAGATCAGAAATAAAATCCATGGAAATGTGCGTCCAAGGCCTTTTCGGGATGGGCAAAGATAACAACAACCCACTAGCCCGTGAACAGCAAGGCTTAGCTCGAGCACACACTTCACAAGTTTGCACAAAGGTACGCACATCCCTAGACAAGGAAGGCCACCAAAAAGACCTGGCCACCAAATCTCTTGTACCAAATATTCCAGGATGACCAGCCAACACAGAAGAATGGACCTCGGAGATGACTCTACTGGTCCACTCATCCGGAACAAACAGTCTTTCTGGTGGACATCGATCCGGTTTATCCACCTGAAACTCCTGCAATGCGCGTCGCAAGTCTGGGGATACGGCGGACAATATTACCCCATTCCTAAGGATACCAGCAGGCCCAGTGTCTCCAGGAGAGTCAGGCACAAAACTCCTGGAAAGAGCATCTGCCTTCACATTCTTTGAACCTGGCAGGTATGAAACCACGAAATTGAAACGAGAAAAAAATAATGACCAACGAGCCTGTCTAGGATTCAAACGTCTGGCAGACTCAAGGTAAATGAGATTCTTGTGATCAGTCAAGACCACCACGCGATGTTTAGCACCCTCAAGCCAATGACGCCACTCCTCAAATGCCCACTTCATGGCCAAAAGCTCCCGATTACCCACATCATAATTGCGCTCGGCGGGCGAGAATTTTCTAGAGAAGAAAGCACATGGCTTCATCACCGAGCCATTAGAACTTCTCTGTGACAAAACCGCCACCGCTCCAATCTCGGAAGCATCAACCTCCACCTGAAAAGGAAGTGAAACATCTGGTTGACACAACACAGGAGCAGAAGAAAACCGGCGCTTAAGTTCCCGAAAGGCCTCCACGGCCGCAGGAGACCAATCAGCAACATCAGCACCCTTTTTAGTCAAATCAGTCAAAGGTTTAACAATACTGGAAAAATTAGCAATGAACCGACGATAAAAATTAGCAAACCCCAAGAACTTCTGAAGGCTCTTAACAGATGTAGGTTGTGTCCAGTCACAAATAGCCTGAACCTTAACGGGATCCATCTCAATAGTAGAAGGAGAAAAAATGTACCCCAAAAAAGAAATCTTCTGGACTCCGAAGAGACACTTTGAGCCCTTCACAAACAGAGAATTGGCCCGCAAAACCTGAAACACCTTCCTGACCTGTAGAACATGAGACTCCCAGTCATCAGAAAACACCAAAATATCATCCAAATACACAATCATAAACTTATCCAGATATTCACGGAAAATATTGTGCATAAAGGACTGAAAGACTGACGGAGCATTGGAGAGTCCAAAAGGCATTACCAAATACTCAAAATGGCCCTCAGGCGTATTAAATGCGGTTTTCCACTCATCACCCTGTTTTATCCGCACCAGATTATACGCACCACGAAGATCTATTTTAGTGAACCACCTAGCCCCCTTAATGCGAGCAAACAAATCAGTAAATAATGGCAATGGATACTGGTATTTGACTGTAATCTTATTCAGAAGGCGATAATCTATACAAGGCCTCAGGGAACCATCCTTTTTTGCCACGAAAAAAAAACCTGCTCCCAGAGGGGACGAAGATGGACGAATATGTCCCTTTTCCAAGGACTCCTTAATATAACTCCGCATAGCAGTATGCTCTGGCAGTGACAGATTAAATAAACGACCCTTAGGGAACTTACTGCCAGGAATCAATTCTATAGCACAGTCACAATCTCTATGAGGAGGGAGCGAATTGAGCTTAGGCTCCTCAAAAACATCCCTATAATCCGACAAAAACGCAGGGATCTCCGAAGGAGTCGATGAAGCGATAGAAATTGGAGGTGCATCATCATGAACCCCCTGACATCCCCAGCTTAGCACAGACATTGTTTTCCAGTCCAGGACAGGATTATGAGTTTGTAACCATGGCAGACCAAGCACTAGTACATCATGTAAATTATACAGTACAAGGAAGCGAATCACCTCCTGATGAACGGGAGTCATGCGCATGGTCACTTGTGTCCAATACTGCGGTTTATTCATAGCCAATGGTGTAGAATCAATTCCCTTCAGAGGAATAGGAATTTCCAGAGGCTCTAGACTAAAACCGCAGCGTTTAGCAAATGACCAATCCATAAGACTCAGGGCAGCGCCTGAATCCACATAGGCATCGACGGAAATGGAAGACAGTGAAAAAATCAGAGTCACAGACAAAATGAACTTAGACTGCAGAGTATCAATGGCAAAAGATTTATCAACCCTTTTAGTGCGTTTAGAGCATGCTGATATAACATGAGCTGAATCACCACAATAAAAACACAAACCATTTTTCCGCCTATAATTTTGCCGTTCACTTCTGGACTGAATTCTATCACATTGCATAGGTGCCTGTTCAGAAGACACCGCCAACTGGTGCACGGGTTTGCGCTCCCGTAAACGCCGATCAATCTGAATGGCCATAGCCATAGACTCATTCAGACCTGTAGGTGCAGGGAACCCCACCATAATATCCTTAATGGCCTCAGAAAGACCATTTCTGAAGTTTGCAGCCAGGGCGCACTCATTCCACTGAGTAAGCACCGACCATTTCCGAAATTTCTGACAATATATTTCCGCTTCATCATGCCCCTGAGAGAGGGCTAATAAAGCCTTTTCAGCCTGAATCTCTAGGTTAGGTTCCTCATAGAGCAATCCCAATGCCAGAAAAAACGCATCCACACTGAGCAATGCAGGATCCCCTGGTGCCAATGCAAATGCCCAATTCTGAGGGTCGCCCCGTAGGAACGATATAACAATCTTGACCTGTTGAGCAGGGTCTCCAGAGGAGCGAGATTTCAAAGAGAGAAACAATTTACAATTGTTCCTGAAATTCAGGAAGGTCGATCTATCTCCAGAAAAAAACTCTGGAATAGGAATTCTAGGTTCAGACATGGGAGTGTGAACAACGAAATCCTGTATGTTTTGAACCTTTGCCGCGAGATTACTCAGGCTGGAAGCCAAACTCTGGACATCCATGATTGTTATGGTTCTCAATGGCAAGAGAACATAGCCCAGCAAACATAAGTACTAGCTCTTGGAAGGATGGAAACTAAACTGACCATGAACTAAACCTGCCGCACAACTAACAGTAGCCGGGTAGCGTTGCCTACGTTTTTTATCCCTAGACGCCCAGCGCCGGCCGGAGGACTAACTAATCCTGGCAGAGGAAAATATAGTCCTGGCTCACCTCTAGAGAAATTTCCCCGATAGGCAGACAGAGGCCCCCACATATATTGGCGGTGATTTTAGATGAAATGACAAACGTAGTATGAAAATAGGTTTAGCAAAATTGAGGTCCGCTTACTAGATAGCAGGAAGACAGAAAGGGCACTTTCATGGTCAGCTGAAAACCCTATCAAAATACCATCCTGAAATTACTTTAAGACTCTAGTATTAACTCATAACATCAGAGTGGCAATTTCAGATCACAAGAGCTTTCCAGACACAGAAACGAAACTACAGCTGTGAACTGGAACAAAATGCAAAAACAAACGAGGACTAAAGTCCAACTTAGCTGGGAGTTGTCTAGCAGCAGGAACATGCACAGAAAGGCTTCTGATTACAATGTAGACCGGCATGGAAGTGACAGAGGAGCAAGGTAAAATAGCGACTCCCACATCCTGATGAAAACAGGTGAACAGAGGGGATGATGCACACCAGTTCAATTCCACCAGTGGCCACCGGGGGAGCCCAAAATCCAATTTCACAACAGTACCCCCCCCTCAAGGAGGGGGCACCGAACCCTCACCAGAACCACCAGGGCGATCAGGATGAGCCCTATGAAAGGCACGGACCAGATCGGAGGCATGAACATCAGAGGCAGTCACCCAAGAATTATCCTCCTGACCGTATCCCTTCCATTTGACCAGATACTGGAGTTTCCGTCTGGAAACACGGAAGTCCAAGATTTTTTCCACAACGTACTCCAACTCGCCCTCAACCAACACCGGAGCAGGAGGCTCAACGGAAGGCACAACCGGTACCTCATACCTGCGCAACAATGACCGATGAAAAACATTATGAATAGAAAAAGATGCAGGGAGGTCCAAACGGAAGGACACAGGGTTAAGAATCTCCAATATCTTGTACGGGCCGATGAACCGAGGCTTAAACTTAGGAGAAGAAACCCTCATAGGGACAAAACGAGAAGACAACCACACCAAGTCCCCAACACAAAGCCGAGGACCAACCCGACGCCGGCGGTTGGCAAAAAGCTGAGTCTTCTCCTGGGACAACTTCAAATTGTCCACTACCTGCCCCCAAATCTGATGCAACCTCTCCACCACAGCATCCACTCCAGGACAATCCGAAGATTCCACCTGACCAGAAGAAAATCGAGGATGAAACCCCGAATTACAGAAAAAAGGAGACACCAAGGTGGCAGAGCTGGCCCGATTATTGAGGGCAAACTCCGCTAAAGGCAACAAAGCAACTCAATCATCCTGATCTGCAGACACAAAACACCTCAAATATGTCTCCAAGGTCTGATTCGTCCGCTCGGTCTGGCCATTAGTCTGAGGATGGAAAGCAGACGAGAAAGACAAATCTATGCCCATCCTAGCACAGAATGCTCGCCAAAATCTAGACACGAACTGGGTTCCTCTGTCAGAAACGATATTCTCCGGAATACCATGCAAACGGACCACATTTTGAAAAAACAGAGGAACCAACTCGGAAGAAGAAGGCAACTTAGGCAGGGGAACCAAATGGACCATCTTAGAGAAACGGTCACACACCACCCAGATGACAGACATCTTCTGAGAAACAGGAAGATCCGAAATAAAATCCATCGAGATGTGCGTCCAGGGCCTCTTCGGGATAGGCAAGGGCAACAACAATCCACTAGCCCGAGAACAACAAGGCTTGGCCCGAGCACAAACGTCACAAGACTGCACAAAGCCTCGCACATCTCGAGACAGGGAAGGCCACCAGAAGGACCTTGCCACCAAATCCCTGGTACCAAAGATTCCAGGATGACCTGTCAACGCAGAAGAATGAACCTCAGAAATGACTTTACTGGTCCAATCATCAGGAACAAACAGTCTACCAGGTGGGCAACGATCAGGTCTATCCGCCTGAAACTCCTGCAAGGCCCGCCGCAGGTCTGGAGAAACGGCAGACAATATCACTCCATCCTTAAGGATACCTGTAGGTTCAGAGTTACCAGGGGAGTCAGACTCAAAACTCCTAGAAAGGGCATCCGCCTTAACATTCTTAGAACCCGGCAGGTAGGACACCACAAAATTAAACCGAGAGAAAAACAACGACCAGCGCGCCTGTCTAGGATTCAGGCGTCTGGCGGACTCAAGATAAATTAGATTTTTGTGGTCAGTCAATACCACCACCTGATGTCTAGCCCCCTCAAGCCAATGACGCCACTCCTCAAAAGCCCACTTCATGGCCAAAAGCTCCCGATTCCCAACATCATAATTCCGCTCGGCGGGCGAAAATTTACGCGAGAAAAAGGCACAAGGTCTCATCACAGAACAATCGGAACTTCTCTGCGACAAAACTGCCCCAGCTCCGATTTCAGAAGCGTCGACCTCAACCTGAAAAGGAAGAGCAACATCAGGCTGACGCAACACAGGGGCGGAAGAAAAGCGGCGCTTAAGCTCCCGAAAGGCCTCCACAGCAGCAGGGGACCAATCAGCAACATCAGCACCCTTCTTAGTCAAATCAGTCAATGGTTTAACAACATCAGAAAAACCAGCAATAAATCGACGATAAAAGTTAGCAAAGCCCAAAAATTTCTGAAGACTCTTAAGAGAAGAGGGTTGCGTCCAATCACAAATAGCCTGAACCTTGACAGGATCCATCTCGATGGAAGAGGGGGAAAAAATATATCCCAAAAAGGAAATCTTTTGAACCCCAAAAACGCACTTAGAACCCTTCACACACAAGGAATTAGACCGCAAAACCTGAAAAACCCTCCTGACCTGCTGGACATGAGAGTCCCAGTCATCCGAAAAAATCAAAATATCATCCAGATACACAATCATAAATTTATCCAAATAATCACGGAAAATGTCATGCATAAAGGACTGAAAGACTGAAGGGGCATTTGAAAGACCAAAAGGCATCACCAAATACTCAAAGTGGCCCTCGGGCGTATTAAATGCGGTCTTCCACTCATCCCCCTGCTTAATTCGCACCAAATTATACGCCCCACGGAGATCTATCTTAGAGAACCACTTGGCCCCCTTTATGCGAGCAAACAAATCAGTCAGCAGTGGCAACGGATATTGATATTTAACCGTGATTTTATTCAAAAGCCGATAATCAATACACGGTCTCAAAGAGCCATCTTTCTTAGCCACAAAGAAAAAACCGGCTCCTAAGGGAGATGACGAAGGACGAATATGTCCCTTTTCCAAGGACTCCTTTATATATTCTCGCATAGCAGCATGTTCAGGCACAGACAGATTAAATAAACGACCCTTAGGGTATTTACTACCCGGAATCAAATCTATGGCACAATCGCACTCCCGGTGCGGAGGTAATGAACCAAGCTTAGGTTCTTCAAAAACGTCACGAAATTCAGTCAAGAATTCAGGAATCTCAGAGGGAATAGATGATGAAATGGAAACCACAGGTACGTCCCCATGCGTCCCCTTACATCCCCAGCTTAACACAGACATAGCTTTCCAGTCAAGGACTGGGTTATGAGATTGCAGCCATGGCAATCCAAGCACCAACACATCATGTAGGTTATACAGCACAAGAAAGCGAATAATCTCCTGATGATCCGGATTAATCCGCATAGTTACTTGTGTCCAGTATTGTGGTTTATTACTAGCCAATGGGGTGGAGTCAATCCCCTTCAGGGGTATAGGAGTTTCAAGAGGCTCCAAAGCATACCCACAGCGTTTGGCAAAGGACCAATCCATAAGACTCAAAGCGGCGCCAGAGTCGACATAGGCATCCGCGGTAATAGATGATAAAGAACAAATCAGGGTCACAGATAGAATAAACTTAGACTGTAAAGTGCCAATTGAAACAGACTTATCAAGCTTCTTAGTACGCTTAGAGCATGCTGATATAACATGAGTTGAATCACCGCAATAGAAGCACAACCCATTTTTTCGTCTTAAATTCTGCCGTTCACTTCTGGACAGAATTCTATCACATTGCATATTCTCTGGCATCTTCTCAGTAGACACCGCCAAATGGTGCACAGGTTTGCGCTCCCGCAGACGCCTATCGATCTGGATAGCCATTGTCATGGACTCATTCAGACCCGCAGGCACAGGGAACCCCACCATAACATCCTTAATGGCATCAGAGAGACCCTCTCTGAAATTCGCCGCCAGGGCGCACTCATTCCACTGAGTAAGCACAGCCCATTTACGGAATTTCTGGCAGTATATTTCAGCTTCGTCTTGCCCCTGAGATAGGGACATCAAGGCCTTTTCCGCCTGAAGCTCTAACTGAGGTTCCTCATAAAGCAACCCCAAGGCCAGAAAAAACGCATCCACATTGAGCAACGCAGGATCCCCTGGAGCCAATGCAAAAGCCCAATCCTGAGGGTCGCCCCGGAGCAAGGAAATCACAATCCTGACCTGCTGAGCAGGATCTCCAGCAGAGCGAGATTTCAGGGACAAAAACAACTTGCAATTATTTTTAAAATTTTGAAAGCAAGATCTATTCCCCGAGAAAAATTCAGGCAAAGGAATTCTAGGTTCAGATATAGGAACATGAACAACAAAATCTTGTAAATTTTGAACTTTCGTGGTGAGATTATTCAAACCTGCAGCTAAACTCTGAATATCCATTTTAAACAGGTGAACACAGAGCCATTCCAGGATTAGAAGGAGAGAGAGAGAGAGAAAGGCTGCAATATAGGCAGACTTGCAAGAGATTCAATTACAAGCACACTCAGAACTGAAGGGAAGGGGAAAAAAAAAAAAAAAATCTTCAGCAGACTTCTCTTTTCTCTCCTTTCTCTGTCAATTAATTTAACCCTTTTTGGCCGGTCAAACTGTTATGGTTCTCAATGGCAAGAGAACATAGCCCAGCAAACATAAGTACTAGCTCTTGGAAGGATGGAAACTAAACTGACCATGAACTAAACCTGCCGCACAACTAACAGTAGCCGGGTAGCGTTGCCTACGTTTTTTATCTCTAGACGCCCAGCGCCGGCCGGAGGACTAACTAATCCTGGCAGAGGAAAATATAGTCCTGGCTCACCTCTAGAGAAATTTCCCCGATAGGCAGACAGAGGCCCCCACATATATTGGCGGTGATTTTAGATGAAATGACAAACGTAGTATGAAAATAGGTTTAGCAAAATTGAGGTCCGCTTACTAGATAGCAGGAAGACAGAAAGGGCACTTTCATGGTCAGCTGAAAACCCTATCAAAATACCATCCTGAAATTACTTTAAGACTCTAATATTAACTCATAACATCAGAGTGGCAATTTCAGATCACAAGAGCTTTCCAGACACAGAAACGAAACTACAGCTGTGAACTGGAACAAAATGCAAAAACAAACGAGGACTAAAGTCCAACTTAGCTGGGAGTTGTCTAGCAGCAGGAACATGCACAGAAAGGCTTCTGATTACAATGTAGACCGGCATGGAAGTGACAGAGGAGCAAGGTAAAATAGCGACTCCCACATCCTGATGAAAACAGGTGAACAGAGGGGATGATGCACACCAGTTCAATTCCACCAGTGGCCACCGGGGGAGCCCAAAATCCAATTTCACAACACATGATAAACAGCTAAGATCAGAGCCATTCAAGGGTTAAGAGGAAGTAAGAAGCAGCTAGACAGCAATTAAGGGCTAGGCAGCAAAACTCTGAAGGAAAAAAAAAAAAAAAAAAAATTTTCCTTGAACACTTCTTTTCCTCCTGCTTCAGCCCAAACAATTAACACTTTGTTGGCCGGCTATACTGTCATGAATCCCCAATGGCTAGGGATAGCACAGGACAAGCAAAGTATAACAAATATCGGACGAGCTCTAGGGTGATGGAACCTGGGCTGACCGCTGCCCTACGCCTGACAAACGCAACTAGAGATAGCCAGGGAGCGTGCCTACGTTGGTTCTAGATGCCACGCACCAGCCTAAGAGCTAACTAGTACTGCAGAGAAAACAAAGACCTCACTTGCCTCCAGAGGAATTAACCCCAAAAGGTATAGTTGCCCCCCACATGTATTGACGGTGAAATGAGAGGAAGGCACACACATAGAGATGATGTATATAGCTTTAGCAAATAGAGGCCCGCTGAAAACTAGAAAGCAGAATGATACAAAAGGGGACTGAGCGGTCAGCAAAAAACCCTAATCAAAAAAACCATCCTGAGATTACAAGAACCCATGTGCCAACTCATGGCACATGGGGAGAACCTCAGTCCACTAGAGCAACCAGCTAGCATAGAGACATTCTAAGCAAGCTGGACCAAAAACCAAACAACTGAAAATCAGCACTTAGCTTATCCTGAAAGATCTGGGAGCAGGTAGGCAGGAACCAAACAGAGCACATCTGAACACATTGATAGCCGGCAAGGGAAATGACAGAAAGGCCAGGTAAAATGGGAAACACCCAGCCTCTGATGGACAGGTGGAAACCAAAGGCCGCAACCCACCAAAGTCACCCAGTACCAGCAGTAACCACCAGAGGGAGCCCACAAACAGAATCCACAACAATAGCCCTTCCATTTAACCAGGTACTGAATCTTCCGTCTCGAAATACGAGAATCTAAAATCTTCTCCACCACATACTCCAACTCCCCCTCAACCAACACCGGAGCAGGAGGATCAACGGAAGGAACCATAGGCGCCACATATCTCCGCAACAACGACCTATGGAACACATTGTGGATGGCAAAAGAAGCTGGAAGGGCCAAACGAAACGACACAGGATTGATAATTTCAGAAATCTTATAAGGACCAATGAAACGAGGCTTGAACTTAGGAGAAGAAACCTTCATAGGAACAAAACGAGAAGACAACCAAACCAAATCCCCAACACGAAGTCGGGGACCAACACAGCGACGGCGGTTAGCAAAACGTTGCGCCTTCTCCTGAGACAACGTCAAATTGTCCACCACGTGAGTCCAAATTTCCTGCAACCTGTCCACTATAGAATCCACACCAGGACAGTCAGAAGGCTCAACCTGCCCTGAAGAAAAACGAGGATGAAAACCAGAATTACAAAAAAAAGGCGAAACCAAGGTAGCAGAACTAGCCCGATTATTAAGGGCGAACTCGGCCAATGGCAAGAAGGTCACTCAATCATCCTGATCAGCAGAGACAAAGCATCTCAGATAGGTCTCCAAGGTCTGATTAGTTCGTTCGGTTTGGCCATTTGTCTGAGGATGGAACGCTGAAGAAAAAGACAAATCAATGCCCATCTTAGCACAAAAGGACCACCAAAACCTAGAAACAAACTGGGAGCCTCTGTCCGACACAATGTTCTCCGGAATGCCATGCAAACGAACCACATGCTAAAAAAATAATGGAACCAAATCAGAGGAGGAAGGCAATTTAGGCAAGGGTACCAAATGGACCATCTTAGAAAACCGATCACAAACCACCCAGATGACAGACATCCTTTGAGAGACAGGAAGATCAGAAATGAAATCCATGGAAATATGCGTCCAGGGCCTCTTCGGGACAGGCAAAGGCAAAAGCAACCCACTGGCACGAGAACAGCAAGGTTTGGCCCGAGCACAAGTCCCACAGGACTGCACAAAAGAACGCACATCCCGTGACAAGGAAGGCCACCAAAAGGACCTAGCAACCAAATCTCTGGTACCAAAAATCCCAGGATGACCAGCCAATACTGAACAATGAACCTCAGAAATAACCCTACTAGTCCATCTATCAGGGACAAACAGTTTCTCCACAGGACAGCGGTCAGGTCTATCAGCCTGAAACTCCTGCAGCACCCGCCGCAAATCAGGGGAGATGGCAGACAAAATCACCCCCCCTTTGAGAATACCAGCCGGCTCAGAGACTCCCGGAGAATCAGGCAAAAAACTCCTAGAAAGGGCATCAGCCTTCACATTCTTAGATCCCGGAAGGTATGAGACCACAAAATCGAAACGGGAGAAAACAGTGACCATCGAGCCTGTCTAGGATTCAACCTCTTGGCGGACTCGAGGTAAGTCAGATTCTTGTGATCAGTCAAGACCACCACGCGATGTTTGGCTCCCTCAAGCCAATGTCGCCACTCCTCGAATGCCCACTTCATAGCCACAACTCCCGATTGCCGACATTATAATTACGCTCAGCAGGCGAAAACTTTCTAGAAAAGAAAGCACACGGCTTCATCAAAGAGCCATCAGAACTTCTCTGAGACAAAACAGCCCCTGCCCCAATCTCAGAAGCATCAACCTCGAACTGAAAAGGGAGCAAAACATCTGGCTGACGCAACACAGGGGCCGAAGTAAAACGACGTTTAAGCTCCTGAAAAGCCTCAACGGCCGCAGGGGACCAGTTCACCACATCAGCGCCTTTCTTCGTCAAATCAGTCAAAGGCTTAACCACACTAGAAAAATTAGCGATGAAGCGACGGTAAAAATTAGCAAAGCCCAGGAACTTCTGAAGACTCTTCACAGATGTAGGTTGAGTCCAATCATAAATGGCCTGAACTTTAACAGGGTCCATCTCGATAGTAGAAGGGGAAAAAATGAATCCCAAAAAGGAAACCTTCTGAACTCCAAAGAGGCATTTAGACCCCTTCACAAACAACGCATTAGCACGAAGGACCTGGAACACCATCCTGACCTGCCTTACATGAGACTCCCAATCATCCGAAAAGACCAAAATATCATCCAAATATACAATCATGAACCTATCCAGATACTTCCGGAAGATGTCGTGCATAAAGGACTGAAACACAGATGGGGCATTAGAAAGCCCGAATGGCATCACCAGGTACTCAAAATGGCCCTCGGGCGTATTAAATGCTGTTTTCCATTCATCGCCCTGTTTAATACGCACAAGATTATACGCCCCTCGAAGGTCAATCTTGGTAAACCAACTAGCCCCCTTAATCCGATCAAACAAATCAGACAACAGAGGCAAAGAGTACTGAAATTTGACCGTGATTTTATTGAGAAGGCGGTAATCTATACAGGGTCTCAGAGAGCCATCCTTCTTGGCCACAAAAAAGAACCCTGCTCCCAACGGCGACGAAGATGGGCGAATATGCCCTTTCTCCAAGGACTCCTTTACATAACTCCGCATAGCGGCATGTTCTGGCACAGATAAATTAAACAGTCGGCCCTTAGGGAACTTACTACCAGGAATCAAATTAATAGCGCAATCACAGTCCCTATGAGGAGGTAGGGCACTGGACTTGGGCTCATCAAATACATCCTGGTAATCCGACAAAAACTCAGGAATTTCAGAAGGAGTGGATGAAGAAATTGACATCAAAGGAACATCAGTATGTATCCCTTGACAACCCCAACTAGACACAGACATTGATTTCCAATCCAGTACTGGATTATGAACCTGTAACCATGGCAAACCCAACACGACAACATCATGCAAATTATGCAACACCAAAAAGCGAATATTTTCCTGATGTGCGGGAGCCATGCACATGGTCAGCTGAGTCCAGTACTGAGGTTTATTCTTGGCCAATGGCGTAGCATCAATCCCCCTTAAGGGAATAGGAATCTGCAAAGGCTCCAAGAAAAAACCACAGCGCCTGGCAAACTCCAAGTCCATCAAATTCAGAGCAGCGCCCGAATCCACAAATGCCATAACAGAGTAGGATGACAATGAGCAAATCAGAGTAACAGATAAGAGAAATTTAGGCTGCATAGTACTAATGGTGACAGACCTAGCGAACGTCTTAGTGCGCTTAGGACAATCAGAGATAGCATGAGAAGAGTCACCACAGTAAAAACACATCTGTGTTCTTGCCGTTCAGCTCTGGTCAAAGTCCTATCACATTGCATAGGCTCAGGCCTTTGCTCAGAGGACACCGCCAAATGGTGCACAACTTTGCGCTCGCGCAAACGCCGATCAATCTGAATGGCCAAAGACATTGATTCATTCAGACCAGCAGGCGTGGGGAACCCCACCATAACATCTTTAAGGGCTTCAGAAAGACCCTTTCTGGAAATTGCTGCCAGGGCACACTCATTCCATTGTGTAAGCACAGACCACTTTCTAAACTTCTGACAATATACTTCTGCTTCATCCTGACCCTGACATAGAGTCAGCAAGATCTTTTCTGCCTGATCCACAGAATTAGGTTCGTCATAAAGCAATCCAAGCGCTAGAAAAAATGCATTTACATTAAGCAATGCAGGATTTCCTGGCTCAAGGGAGAATGCCCAGTCTTGCTGGTCACCACACAACAAAGAAATAACAATCTTTACTTGCTGAATGGGGTCACCAGAAGAGCGGGGTTTCAGAGCAAGAAACAGTCTGCAATTATTTTTGAAATTCAAAAATTTAGATCTATCCCCAGAAAACAAATCAGGAATTGGAATTCTAGGCTCTAACATCGGATTCTGAACTACATAATCTTGAATACTCTGTACCCTAACAGTGAGTTGATCCACACAAGAGGACAAACCCTGAATATCCATATCTACACCTGAGTCCTGAACCACCCAGAGGTTAAGGGGAAAAGAAAGACAAAACAAGCAACAAAGAAAAAAAAATTGACTCAGAACTTCTCTTTTCCCTCTTTTGAGATGCATTAACACTTTGTTGGCCAGCTGTACTGTTATGGACCTGGTGGTTAGGAGCACCCGAAATGACCTGATGGTTAAAATGGAAAAACCTGGGACAAGCTCTGAGGAAGTGGTAACTCTACTGACCGCAATCCCTAATCCTATCACACACACTAGAAATAGCCGTGGAGCGTACCTAACTCTCCCTAGACGCCTCTTCACAGCCTAAGAGCTAACTACCCCTAAAGATAGAAATAGTAGCCTAACTTGCCTCAGAGAATTTCCCCAAAGTAAAGGTAGCCCCCCACAAATATTGACTGTGAGTTAAGAGGAAGTAACAAACACAAGAATGAAACAGATTTTAGCAAAGGAGGCCGAATCTTCTCTAGACAGATAGAGGATAGGAAAGGGAACTATGCGGTCAGTATAAAAACTACAAAAACCACGCAGAGTGTGCAAAAAGACCTCCACACCGACTCACGGTGTGGAGGTGCAGCTCTGCACCCCCAGAGCTTCCAGCTAGCAAGGAAATATCATAATAGCAAGCTGGACTAGAAACATAGCATATACTGAGAAATATATTCAAAAACCAATAAACAGCAAATGGACTAGCGAGGACTTAGCTTCTGCTGGCGTAGACAGGTCATCTGAGAAATCCAAGAGAGATCTGAACCAGTACTGAGACATTGACAGCTGGCATGAATTATCGACCTGGGCAGAGTTAAATAGGGAAGCAAGCAGCAGCAATAAACGAGGGCAGCTGAGAAAGCCAACCTCAAAGATCAGCAGTTCCACTTAAAGCCACCAGAGGGTGTCCAAGGACAGAACTCACCAAAGTACCATTCACGACCACAGGAGGGAGCCCGAGAACGGAATTCACAACAAAGGACAAAACCTCCAAAAACAATGGACAACTGGCAAGGACTAATGAATCCTGCACGCCTAAATACCCCAGTCAGAACTGCAATCATCGGATACACCTGACCAGGGCTGCAACCCAGAGACAACTGCATTACCACCTACAACCACCGGAGGGAGCCCAAAAGCAGAATTCACAACAGTACCCCCCCCTTGAGGAGGGGTCACCGAACCCTCACCAGAGCCCCCAGGCCGATCAGGACGAGCCAGATGAAAAGCATGAACCAAATCAGCAGCATGGACATCGGAGGCAAAAACCCAAGAATTATTCTCCTGGCCATAACCCTTCCATTTAACAAGATACTGAAGCCTCCGCCTCGAAAAACGAGAATCCAAAATCTTCTCAACCACATACTCCAACTCCCCATCAACCAACACAGGGGCCGGAGGATCAACAGAGGGAACAACGGGTACCACATATTTCAGCAATAAAGATCTATGGAAGACATTATGGATAGCAAAAGAGGCCGGAAGCGCCAATCGAAAAGACACCGGATTAATAATCTCAGAAATCCTATAAGGACCAATAAACCGAGGCTTAAACTTAGGAGAAGAAACCTTCATAGGAACATGACGGGAAGACAACCAGACCAGATCCCCAACACGAAGCCGGGAACCAACACCCTGACAACGGTTAGCAAAACGTTGAGCCTTCTCCTGAGACAACACCAAATTGTCTACCACATGAGTCCAAATCTGCTGCAACCTGTCAACCACAGAATCCACACCAGGACAGTCAGAAGGCTCAACCTGCCATCAAATCGGCCCCTGAGGGGCCCCGCCCACCAAATCGGCCCCTGAGGGGCCCCGCCCACCAAATCGCCCCCTGAGGGGCCCCGCCCACCAAATCGGCCCCTGAGTGGCCCCGCCCACCAAATCGGCCTCTGAGGGACCCCGCCCACCAAATCGGCTTCTGAGGGGCCCCGCCCACCAAATCGGACCCAGAGTGACCCCGCCCACCAAATCGGACCCAGAGTGGCCCCGCCCACCAAATCGGCCCCTGAGGGGCCCCGCCCACCAAATCGGACCCAGAGTGGCCCCGCCCACCAAATCGGACCCAGAGTGGCCCCGCCCACCAAATCGGACCCTGAGGGGCCCCGCCCACAAAATCGGACCCAGAGTGGCCCCGCCCACCAAATCGGCCCCAGAGTGGCCCCGCCCACCAAATCGGCACCTGAGGTGCCCCACCCACCAAATCGGTCCTGAGGGGCATGCAAGTGTAAAACTCTTGCAGGGGCAGCCTGGGTACCATTCCAAAGCACTATCTGTAGTTCCTTCAGGAAATACCCATCTAGTTATAGTGCTTTGGAACAAAGCACTATACTGTTATTCCATCGTGGTTAACTTCTTCTTCTTATTATTCAGTCCGCAGTTAATGCGGCCCGAACCGCTTCACTCACAGACTCCAGTGAGGTGTCATTTCGAAGCCAGCGTCCCCAAGAGGTGTGCTAAGTATTTTTCGTGTCGATCGGATTTGTAGTTTTGGCGCAATTTGCGTTTGAAAATGTTTTTTCCCCTCATTGTAATGCATTTCAATAGGGAAATTTTCACATAGGTTATAATGGCCGGGTTTCTGAGGCAATTTGAAATGTACCTGCCACCTGGCTGATTAGCTCATTGATATGCGAAGTCAGGCCCAGTTACTATGCCAACGCCTGCGAACTGTACATGACCACACCAGCACAGTTTTGCCAGATAATATCAGCTCTTAAAGTGATAGCACAGCACAATTTCAAAGCACTATCTGTAGTCTTATGATAATTATTGCCCCGCTCACCAAATCGGACCCAGAGTGGCGCCGCCCGCCAAATCGGACCCAGAGTGGCGCCGCCCGCCAAATCGGACCCAGAGTGGCGCCGCCCGCCAAATCGGACCCAGAGTGGCGCCGCCCGCCAAATCGGACCCAGTGTGGCGCCGCCCGCCAAATCGGACCCAGAGTGGCGCCGCCCGCCAAATCGGACCCAGAGTGGCGCCGCCCGCCAAATCGGACCCAGAGTGGCGCCGCCCGCCAAATCGGACCCAGAGTGGCGCCGCCCGCCAAATCGGACCCAGTGTGGCGCCGCCCGCCAAATCGGACCCAGTGTGGCGCCGCCCGCCAAATCGGACCCAGAGTGGCGCCGCCCGCCAAATCGGACCCAGAGTGGCGCCGCCCGCCAAATCGGACCCAGAGTGGCGCCGCCCGCCAAATCGGACCCAGAGTGGCGCCGCCCGCCAAATCGGACCCAGTGTGGCGCCGCCCGCCAAATCGGACCCAGAGTGGCGCCGCCCGCCAAATCGGACCCAGAGTGGCGCCGCCCGCCAATTCGGACCAGAGTGGCGCCGCCCGCCAAATCGGACCCAGAGTGGCGCCGCCCGCCAAATCGGACCCAGTGTGGCGCCGCCCGCCAAATCGGACCCAGAGTGGCGCCGAACGCCAAATCGGACCCAGAGTGGCGCCGCCCGCCAAATCGGACCCAGAGTGGCGCCGCCCGCCAAATCGGACCCAGAGTGGCGCCGCCCGCCAAATCGGACCCAGAGTGGCGCCGCCCGCCAAATCGGACGCAGAGTGGCGCCGCCCGCCAAATCGGACCCAGAGTGGCGCCGCCCGCCAAATCGGACCCAGAGTGGCGCCGCCCGCCAAATCGTACCCAGAGTGGCGCCGCCCGCCAAATCGGACCCAGAGTGGCGCCGCCCGCAAAATCGGACCCAGAGTGGCGCCGCCCGCCAAATCGGACCCAGAGTGGCGCCGCCCGCCAAATCGGACCCAGTGTGGCGCCGCCCGCCAAATCGGACCCAGAGTGGCGCCGCCCGCCAAATCGGACCCCGAGTGGCGCCACGCGCCAAATCGGACCCAGAGTGGCGCCGAACGCCAAATCGTACCCAGAGTGGCGCCGCCCGCCAAATCGGACCCAGTGTGGCGCCGCCCGCCAAATCGGACCCAGTGTGGCGCCACCCGCCAAATCGGACCCAGAGTGGCGCCGCCCGCCAAATCGTACCCAGAGTGGCGACGCCCGCCAAATCGGACCCAGAGTGGCGCCGCCCGCAAAATCGGACCCAGAGTGGCGCCGCCCGCCAAATCGGACCCAGAGTGGCGCCGCCCGCCAAATCGGACCCAGTGTGGCGCCGCCCGCCAAATCGGACCCAGAGTGGCGCCGCCCGCCAAATCGGACCCAGAGTAACGCCGCCCGCCAAATCGGACCCAGAGTGGCGCCGCCCGCCAAATCGGACCCAGAGTGGTGCCGCCCGCCAAATCGGACCCAGAGTGGCATCGCCCGCCAAATCGGACCCAGTGTGGCACCGCCCGCCAAATCGGACCCAGAGTGGCGCCGCCCGCCAAATCGGACCCAGTGTGGCGCTGCTCGCCAAATCGGACCCAGAGTGGCGCCGCCCGCCAAATCGGACCCAGAGTGACGCCGCCCGCCAAATCGGACCCAGAGTAACGCCGCCCGCCAAATCGGACCCAGAGTGGCGCCGCCCACCAAATCGGACCCAGAGTGGCGCCGCTCGCCAAATCGGACCCAGAGTGGCGCCGCCCGCCAAATCGGACCCAGAGTGGCGCCGCCCGCCAAATCGGACCCAGAGTGACCCCGCCCGCTAAATCGGACCCAGAGTGATCCCGCCCGCCAAATCGGACCCAGAGTGACCCCGCCCACCAAATTGGACCCATAGTGACCCCGCCCACCAAATCGGACCCAGAGTGACCCCGCCCACAAAATCGGACCCAGAGTGACCCCGCCCACCAAATCGGACCCAGAGTGACCCCGCCCACCAAATCGGACCCAGAGTGGCCTCAACCCTGAGGGGCTACAACTACCAAACCAGCGCCTGAAAGGCACCCAAGTGTGAAAGTCTTGCAGGGGCAGCCCGGGCACCATTCCAAAGCACTATCTGTAGTTCCTTCAGGAAATACCCATCTAGTTATAGTGCTTTGGAACAAAGCACTATACTGTTATTCCACCGTGGTAAACTTCTTCTTATTCTTATTATTCAGTCCGCACGTAATGCGGCCCGAACCGCTAAACTCACAGACTCCAGTGAGGTGTCATTTCGAAGCCAGCGTCCCCAAGAGGTATGCTAAGTATTTTTCGTGCCGATCGGATTTGTAGTTTTTGCGCAATTTGTGTTTGAAAAAAGTCTTTCAATGCGTTTCAATGGAGAAATTTTCCTATACGTTTATAATGGGCTGGTTTCTGAGGCAATTTCTAAAAATAACTGCCACCTGGCTGATTAGCTCATTGATATGCGCAGTCAGACACAGTTACTATGCCAACTCCTATGAAATCTACATCAGCTCACCAGGTCACAAGTTTTGTCAGATAATATCAGCTCTTAAAGTGACAGTACAGCACAATTACAAAACACTATCTGTAGTCTTATAATTATTAGATGGTGGCCCGATTCTAACTCATCGGGTATTCTAGAATATGCATGTCCACGTAGTATATTGCACAGCCGCGCAGTATAAAGCGCAGAGCCGCGCAGTACACAGCGCAGAGCCGCGCAGTACACAGCGCAGAGCCGCGCAGTACACAGCGCAGAGCCGCGCAGTACACAGCGCAGAGCCGTGCAGTACACAGCGCAGAGCCGCGCAGTATAAAGCGCAGAGCCGCGCAGTACAAAGCGCAGAGTCGCGCAGTATAAAGCGCAGAGCCGCGCAGTACACAGCGCAGAGCCACGCAGTACACAGCGCAGAGCCGCTCAGTACACAGCGCAGAGCCGCGCAGTACACAGCGCAGAGCCGTGCAGTACACAGCGCAGAGCCGTGCAGTACACAGCGCAGAGCCGCGCAGTATAAAGCGCAGAGCCGTGCAGTACACAGCGCAGAGCCGCGCAGTACACAGCGCAGAGCCGTGCAGTACACAGCGCAGAGCCGCGCAGTATAAAGCGCAGAGCCGTGCAGTACACAGCGCAGAGCCGCGGAGCCGTGCAGTACACAGCGCAGAGCCGCGCAGTACACAGCGCAGAGCCGTGCAGTACACAGCGCAGAGCCGCGCAGTACAAAGCGCAGAGCCGTGCAGTACACAGCGCAGAGCCGCGCAGTACACAGCGCAGAGCCGTGCAGTACACAGCGCAGAGCCGTGCAGTACACAGCGCAGAGCCGCGCAGTATAAAGCGCAGAGCCGTGCAGTACACAGCGCAGAGCCGTGCAGTACACAGCGCAGAGCCGCGCAGTACACAGCGCAGAGCCGTGCAGTACACAGCGCAGAGCCGCGCAGTATAAAGCGCAGAGCCGTGCAGTACACAGCGCAGAGCCGCGCAGTACACAGCGCAGAGCCGCACAGTACACAGCGCAGAGCCGCGCAGTACACAGCGCAGAGCCGCGCAGTACACAGCGCAGAGCCGCGCAGTATAAAGCACAGAGCCGCGCAGTACACAGCGCAGAGCCGCGCAGTATAAAGCGCAGAGCCGTGCAGTACACAGCGCAGAGCCGCGCAGTACACAGCGCAGAGCCGCACAGTACACAGCGCAGAGCCGCGCAGTACACAGCGCAGAGCCGCGCAGTACACAGCGCAGAGCCGCGCAGTATAAAGCACAGAGCCGCGCAGTACACAGCGCAGAGCCGCGCAGTACACAGCGCAGAGCCGTGCAGTACACAGCGCAGAGCCGCGCAGTACACAGCGCAGAGCCGTGCAGTACACAGCGCAGAGCCGCGCAGTAGAAAGCGCAGAGCCGTGCAGTACACAGCGCAGAGCCGCGCAGTACACAGCGCAGAGCCGCGCAGTACACAGCGCAGAGCTGCGCAGTACACAGCGCAGAGCCGTGCAGTACACAGCGCAGAGCCGCGCAGTATACAGCGCAGAGCCGTGCAGTACACAGCGCAGAGCCGCGCAGTACACAGCGCAGAGCCGCGCAGTACACAGCGCAGAGCCGCGCAGTACACAGCGCAGAGCCGCACAGTATAAAGAGCAGAGCCGCGCAGTACACAGCGCAGAGCCGCGCAGTACACAGCGCAGAGCCGCGCAGTACACAGCACAGAGCCATGCAGTACACAGCGCAGAGCCGCGCAGTATAAAGCGCAGAGCCGCGCAGTACACAGCGCAGAGCCGCGCAGTACACAGCGCAGAGCCGCGCAGTACACAGCGCAGAGCCGTGCAGTACACAGCGCAGAGCCGCGCAGTATAAAGCGCAGAGCCGTGCAGTACACAGCGCAGAGCCGCGCAGTACACAGCGCAGAGCCGCGCAGTACACAGCGCAGAGCCGCGCAGTACACAGCGCAGAGCCGCGCAGTACACAGCGCAGAGCCGCGCAGTAAAAAGCACAGAGCCGCGCAGTACACAGCGCAGAGCCGCGCAGTACACAGCGCAGAGCCGTGCAGTACACAGCGCAGAGCCGCGCAGTATAAAGCGCAGAGCCGTGCAGTACACAGCGCAGAGCCGCGCAGTACACAGCGCAGAGCCGTGCAGTACACAGCGCAGAGCCGCGCAGTAGAAAGCGCAGAGCCGTGCAGTACACAGCGCAGAGCCGCGCAGTACACAGCGCAGAGCCGCGCAGTACACAGCGCAGAGCCGCGCAGTACACAGCGCAGAGCCGTGCAGTACACAGCGCAGAGCCGCGCAGTATACAGCGCAGAGCCGTGCAGTACACAGCGCAGAGCCGCGCAGTACACAGCGCAGAGCCGCGCAGTACACAGCGCAGAGCCGCGCAGTACACAGCGCAGAGCCGCACAGTATAAAGAGCAGAGCCGCGCAGTACACAGCGCAGAGTCGCGCAGTACACAGCGCAGAGCCATGCAGTACACAGCGCAAAGCCGCGCAGTATAAAGCGCAGAGCCGCGCAGTACACAGCGCAGAGCCGCGCAGTACACAGCGCAGAGCCGCGCAGTATAAAGCGGAGAGCCGCGCAGTACACAGCGCAGAGCCGAGCAGTACACAGCGCAGAGCCGCGCAGTAGACAGCGCAGAGCCGTGCAGTACAGAGCGCAGAGCCGCACAGTATAAAGCGCAGAGCCGCGCAGTATACCGCGCAGAGCCGCGCAGTACACAGCGCAGAGCCGTGCAGTACACAGCGCAGAGCCGCGCAGTATAAAGCGCAGAGCCGTGCAGTACACAGCGCAGAGCCGCGCAGTACACAGCGCAGAGCCGCGCAGCACACAGCGCAAAGCCGCGCAGTATAAAGCGCAGAGCCGCGCAGTACACAGCGCAGAGCCGCGCAGTACACAGCGCAGAGCCGCGCAGTACACAGCGCAGAGCCGCGCAGTACACAGCGCAGAGCCGCGCAGTACACAGCGGAGAGCCGCGCAGTACACAGCGCAGAGCCGAGCAGTACACAGCGCAGAGCCGCGCAGTACACAGCGCAGAGCCGCGCAGTACACAGCGCAGAGCCGCGCAGTACACAGCGCAGAGCCGCGCAGTACACAGCGCAGAGCCGCGCAGTACACAGCGCAGAGCCGCGCAGTACAGAGCGCAGAGCCGCACAGTATAAAGCGCAGAGCCGCGCAGTACACAGCGCAGAGCCGCGCAGTACACAGCGCAGAGCCGCGCAGTACACAGCGCAGAGCCGCGCAGTACACAGAGCAGAGCCGCGCAGTACACAGCGCAGAGCCGTGCAGTACATAGCGCAGAGCCGCGCAGTATACAGCGCAGAGCCGTGCAGTACACAGCGCAGAGCCGCGCAGTACACAGCGCAGAGCCGCACAGTATAAAGAGCAGAGCCGCGCAGTACACAGCGCAGAGCCGCGCAGTACACAGCGCAGAGCCGCGCAGTACACAGCGCAGAGCCATGCAGTACACAGCGCAAAGCCGCGCAGTATAAAGCGCAGAGCCGCGCAGTACACAGCGCAGAGCCGCGCAGTACACAGCGCAGAGCCGCGCAGTATAAAGCGGAGAGCCGCGCAGTACACAGCGCAGAGCCGAGCAGTACACAGCGCAGAGCCGCGCAGTAGACAGCGCAGAGCCGTGCAGTACAGAGCGCAGAGCCGCACAGTATAAAGCGCAGAGCCGCGCAGTATACCGCGCAGAGCCGCGCAGTACACAGCGCAGAGCCGTGCAGTACACAGCGCAGAGCCGCGCAGTATAAAGCGCAGAGCCGTGCAGTACACAGCGCAGAGCCGCGCAGTACACAGCGCAGAGCCGCGCAGTACACAGCGCAAAGCCGCGCAGTATAAAGCGCAGAGCCGCGCAGTACACAGCGCAGAGCCGCGCAGTACACAGCGCAGAGCCGCGCAGTACACAGCGCAGAGCCGCGCAGTACACAGCGCAGAGCCGCGCAGTACACAGCGCAGAGCAGCGCAGTACACAGCGCAGAGCCGCGCAGTACACAGCGCAGAGCCGCGCAGTACAGAGCGCAGAGCCGCACAGTATAAAGCGCAGAGCCGCGCAGTACACAGCGCAGAGCCGCGCAGTACACAGCGCAGAGCCGCGCAGTACACAGTGCAGAGCCGCACAGTACACAGCGCAGAGCCGTGCAGTACACAGCGCAGAGCCACCCAGTATATAGCGCAGAGCCGCGCAGTACGCAGCGTAGAGCCAAGCAGTATGCAGCGCAGAGCCGCGCAGTATACAGCGCTGAGCCGCGTAGTATACAGCGCAGAGCCCCGCAGTATACAGTGCAGAGCCCCGCAGTATACAGCGCAGAGCCGTGCAGTACACAGTGCAGAGCCGCGCAGTACACAGCGCAGAGCCGCGCAGTATACAGCGCAGACACGCGCAGTACACAGCACGGACACGCGCAGTACACAGCGCAGAGCCGCGCAGTACACAGCGCAGAGCCGCGTAGTATACAGCGAAGAGCCACGCAGTATATAGCGCAGAGCCGCGCAGTACAAAGCGCAGAGCTGCGCAGTATACAGCGCAGAGCCGCGCAGTATACAGCGCAGAGCCGCGCAGTATACAGCGCAGAACGCGCAGTACACAGTGCAGAGCCGCGCAGTACACAGCGCAGAGCCGTGCAGTACACAGCGCAGAGCCGCGCAGTACACAGCGCAGAGCCGCGCAGTACACAGCGCAGAGCCACGCAGTACACAGCGCAGAGCCACGCAGTATACAGCGCAGAGCCGCGTAGTATACAGCGCAGAGCCGCGTAGTATACAGCGCAGAGCCACGCAGTATACAGCACAGAGCCACGCAGTATACAGCGCAGAGCCACGTAGTTATACTGCCCAGTCACGTAGTATATTGTCCAGTCACATAGTATACTGCATATCCCTGTTAAAAAAAAAAAAGAATTAAAATAAAAAAGTTACATACTCACCTCCTGGAGCGGCCGGTATCTGATGGTTGTTGCACCTCCTAGAGCGGCCGGTACACGATGCTTGTTGCACCTGGAGTGGCCGGTACCCGATGCTTGTTGCGCGCTCCGGTCCCAAGAGTGCATTGCGGTCTCACGAGATGATGACGTAGCGGTGTTGTGAGACAGAAAGACGGAAGTGCCCTTAGACAATTAGATAGTAGATTACCCCGCTCACCAATTCGGAACCCGAGAGGCCCGGCCCACCAAATCGGACCCCGAGGGGCCCGGCCCACCAAATCGGACCCAGAGTGACCCCGCCCCCTAAATCAGACCCAGAGTGACCGCGCCCACCAAATCGGACCCAGAGTGGCTCCGCCCACCAAATCGGACCCAGAGTGACCCCTTCCACCAAATCAGACCCAGAGTGACCCCTTCCACCAAATCGGACCCAGAGTGGCCCCTTCCACCAAATCGGGCCCAGAGTGACCCCGCCCACCAAATCGGACCCAGAGTGACCCCACCCACCAAATCGGACCCTGAGGTGCCCAGCCCACCAAATCAGACCCTGAGGTGCCCAGCCCACCAAATCGGACCGAGTGACCCCACCCACCAAATTGGTCCCTAAGGTGCCCCGCCCACCAAATCTGACCCAGAGTGGCTCCGCCCACCGAATCGGACCCAGAGTGGCCGCGCCCACAGAATCGGAACAAAAGTGACCCCGCCCACCGAATCGGACCTAGATTTACCCCGCCCACAAAATCAGACCCAGATTGACCCAACCCACCAAATCGGACCACCTGAGAGGCACCCAAGTGTGAAAGTCTTGCAGGGGCAGCCCGGGCACCATTCCAAAGCACTATCTGTAGTTCCTTCAGGAAATACCCATCTAGTTATTATAGTGCTTTGGAACAAAGCACTATACTGTTATTCCACCGTGGTAAACTTCTTCTTATTCTTATTATTCAGTCCGCACGTAATGCGGCCCGAACTGCTTCACTCACAGACTCCAGTGAGGTGTCATTTCGAAGCCAGCGTCCCCAAGAGGTGTGCTAAGTATTTTTCGTGTCGATCGGATTTGTAGTTTTGGCGCAATTTGCGTTTGAAAAAAGTGTTTCAATGCATTTCAATACGGAAATTTTACCATACGTTTATAATGGGCCTGATTTCTGAGGCAATTTCTAAAAATAACTGCCAACTGCCACCTGGCTGATTGGCTCATTGATATGCGCAGTCAGACTCAGTTACTATGCCAACGCCTACGAACTCTACCATGACAGTTTTGCCAGATAATATCAACTCTTAAAGTGACCCACCCACCAATCGGATCCCGAGGTGCGCAGCCCACCAAATTGGACCCCGAGTGGCCTCGCCCACCAAATCGGACCCGGAGTGGCGCCGCCCGCCAAATCGGACCCGGAGTGACTCCGCCCGCCAAATCAGACCCGGAGTGACTCCGCCCGCCAAATCGGACCCGGAGTGGCGCCGCCCGCCAAATCGGACCCGGAGTGGCGCCGCCCGCCAAATCGGACCCGGAGTGGCGCCGCCCGCCAAATCGGACCCGGAGTGGCGCCGCCCGCCAAATCGGACCCGGAGTGGCGCCGCCCGCCAAATCGGACCCCGAGTGGCGCCGCCCGCCAAATCGGACCCGGAGTGGCGCCGCCCGCCAAATCGGACCCTGAGTGGCGCCGCCCGCCAAATCGGACCCGGAGTGGCCCGCCCACCAAATCGGACCCGGAGTGGCGCCGCCCGCCAAATCGGACCCGGAGTAACTCCGCCCGCCAAATCGGACCCGGAGTGGCGCCGCCCGCCAAATCGGACCCGGAGTGACGCCGCCCGCCAAATCGGACCCGGGGTGGCGCCGCCCGCCAAATCGGACCCGGGGTGGCGCCGCCCACCAAATCGGACCCGGGGTGGCGCCGCCCGCCAAATCGGACCCGGGGTGGCGCCGCCCGCCAAATCGGACCCGGAGTGGCGCCGCCCACCAAATCGGACCCGGAGTGGCACCGCCCGCCAAATCGGACCCGGAGTGGCGCCGCCCGCCAAATCGGACCCGGAGTGGCGCCGCCCGCCAAATCGGACCCGGAGTGGCGCCGCCCGCTAAATCGGACCCGGAGTGGCGCCGCCCGCCAAATCGGACCCGGAGTGGCGCCGCCCGCCAAATCGGACCCGGAGTGGCGCCGCCCGCCAAATCGGACCCGGAGTGGCGCCGCCCGCCAAATCGGACCCGGAGTGGCGCCGCCCGCCAAATCGGACCCAGAGTGGCCCCACCCACCAAATCGGTTCCAGAGTGGCCCCACCCACCAAATCGGACCCAGAGTGGCCCCACCCACCAAATCGGTTCCAGAGTGGCCCCACCCACCAAATCGGACCCAGAGTGGCCCCACCCACCAAATCGGTTCCAGAGTGGCCCCACCCACCAAATCGGTTCCAGAGTGGCCCCACCCACCAAATCAGCACCTGAGTAATGCAAACACCTCAGAATATCTCAAATCCTGAGGTAAAATACTGAGTGATGCGAACACTTCAGAATATCTCACGCCCTGAGTTGTCTACTTGTCCATAGGATTTTTGAGAATCGTGAAGTAAACCTCTGGGAGAGGTGAGCACCTCATAACTGGTTATGTTATGTTATGTACAGTAGATCTTTGGATGAGGCAAATGCCTCAGAGTGGGCCATATTGTGAGGTAACGCTCTGGGAGAGGAAAACGCCTCAGAGCTGCTAGTACCGTGAGGTAATTGTCTAGTTATTATAGTGCTTTGAAAAGCACTATCTTGTAATCTGAACGCTGCTAATTTATTATAGTGCTTTGAAAAAAACACTATTTTGATAATTCCTTGCTCTCAGTTCTACTGTATCTAATTGAGGGGGAAAAGCCTATTGTGTATGTTTTGGCTTTCTAATAGTTATGGATTCGAGCTGAAGGCACATCTTCAAACAGAAAACTTAAATTACACAAAAAATTGATAATATGCTTATTTTTTTGTCAATCAGCTGTGTGGTCAGCTGAAGTTGATTGCTGTGATGCAACCTAGGATTTTTACTTTCACTTTACCTCAGCCTGTGTGAGAGAGCACTTCAACATCTATTCAATTGTCATATTACACTGAACAGGTTAGAAAAATTATATGTAATTAATATATTAGTGATCATACATTTACTTATTGGCTCTTGTTATTGTCTGGTGCATTTTTTTTAACATTTGTTGGTAACTTATGGGACAGACACATTTTGGAGTCGCCAGTTGTTTTATGACAGGATTTTTCCATTACTCTGTTATTTGGTAGGATTGTTCTGAGAGGATTTTTCTATTTTGCTATATTCCCACTACTGTTATAGGTTTCCTATCACAGAAAAAGCTGAACGGGAGCATTTTTACCTTCAACTTTGCTACAGCCTGTGTAACCGAACACATCATCATCAATTCAATTAGCATATTACAGTGAACAGGTTAGAGACATTTTATGTAATTAATATATTGGAGATGATACATTTACTTACTGGCTTTTGTTATTGTCTGGTGCATTCTTTTTGGGGTTTTTTCTGTTAACCTATGGTGACAGATCCATTTCTGACCCACCATCTGTTTTATAGAATTTTTAGATTAGGTCTTATTCACACAGGAAATTAGTGCTAGCAAAATTGCTTTGAACAGAGGTGATTTTTTTTCTATGGGCTCCTATGGTAGAATAATTGCTAGCAATTTAAAATTTAAAAATTTAGGGCAGTGCTTTCCTGTCATAGGACACCATAGTAAAAATATAGTCTCTGTTCAAAGTGATTGTTCACTAGAAAAATCGCTAGCAATAATTGCTAGGGAAAATCGCCTGAGTGAATAAGGTCTTAGGCTTCATGCACATGGCCACTTTTGCCCAGTGCTGCTGGTAATTATCATTTTGATTTTCTCCACCATTACCATTATAGGTCAGTGACCTACTGTATAATCAGCAATTACCACTGGTCTTTTTGCTGGCCCCATTGAAATAATTAGGGCGCAGTCCTACTATGAATTTTCGGTGGTGATAATCGCAGCCAGAAAAAGCACTTGTGTGAATAGGCTCTTAAGGCCCCATCACACAGTACGAGATTTGTCATAACGATTTGACAATCTGTGATGTAGCAGGCTTGTAACTCTGACTTCATACTGTGTGAAATACTGTACATGGTTGGGCCCCTGCTCTTCTTTGTATAAGGTGAAAGTTCAGCCCTTTCTTTGCTCCTAGGAATCCTGCTGTGACCGCGCTATCGCTACATGTGACAGCGGGATATGACATTGTATACATATGTCGCAGAATCACAATTGCAGAGGTTATCTGCCAGTGTGACAGGGCCCTTACTCTGTTATTTTAGAGGATTTTTCTATTAAGCTACATTTTCAGTATTGTTACAGGTTTTTGGTCACCTGCTCTGTCATAGAAACAACTGAACGAAAGGCAAGAGGAGAAAAATGTATTAATTTTTGTTCTTTTTGATAGTGGGAATGGAATGGATTCATTTGGCCTCTGTGGTATGCTTTCCGTTTTTAAAAATACAAAAGCAAAGGTTGCAACCCTTTTGTTTCTGTTTAAAAAAACTGAAAAGAATACAAATGAATATAAAATGAATCATATAATTTCCCATTGCCTTCAATGAGAACAAAAACGAATCAATTTTTCTCCATTTTCTTCAATTCATGGATGGAGTAACTTGTAGAGAAAGGGAGTCAGAACAGTAGAAGTCAGCATTTAGGGCTAAAACACACGGCCAAAAAAAGCATCTGAATTCAGATGCTTTTTTTGGGCGTGTGTGAAGCTCTGGCCGCGAGTAAGCAGTGCAGAACTCTGAGGCTCAGGTGAGCCTCCGAGTACAGGCCAGACCGACCATGGCACTCAGAGACTGAACTCTGAGCACTGAGCAATTGTCGGGTGCTCAGAGTTCAGTCCCTGAGTGCCGTGTTCAGGCCGGGCTGTGCTCTGGGGCTCACCTGAGCTGCAGAGTTCAGTTCTGCAGACCAGGCATCCAGGGTGGATATCCCTGTCCAAATTTAGATGGGAATATTCACCCGTGTGTCTTTGCCCTTACTTTGACAGGATTTTTCAGACAGAATTTATCTATTAGGTTGTGTTCACACATTCATTTTTTTCAGTTATGCTGATCAGTTTTTTTTTCATTTGGCTGCACCAAAAAAAAAAAACATCTGTTTGCTTCAGATCCATTTTTATTTCAGTTTTTGAGTAACACAACAGCACAGGCTGCAGCAGAGATGTTTAAGTGTATAAAGCTAAAACAAAATGGATCTAAAGCAAACTGAAGCCATTCCGTTTTTTCAAGCTTCATTGAAATCAATAGCAGAAAAATGATTTTGTTACATGCTAAAACATATGTACGAGCACAATTATTGCGTGACTATATAGTGTGGCATCACACAACCCTGTTGCACAAAAATGCTATTTATATTTGCTATTCTGAGGTGATTCTTACTGTTGAAAACAATGCGTTCAGACTTTTGCCATGATTCTCTGGTGCAAGATTTCTGGCAAACACTTGCCCGTGTTTTTTAGCCGCTATACATCTGTCTTTTAGTTTAGTTGCTCCAAAAAACAGATCAGTATGAGAACCCCTTTACACTCTTCAATCATTGTTCATCAATTGTTCGGCAGATCTGTGGTTGCAGTGAAATTGTGGACAATCAAGGCCAGATTTGTGGCCATGTGCAAATGGAATATGTCCCCAATTTAACAGCAAGCACTGATGTGATGAACCATCAATAAACAATCATTGAAGTGTATAAATGGGTCCTCAGGGTTCATTGACATCTACATTTTGACAGATCCACCCTACTCTGCTTTTCAGCAGCAAGATGAATTGGTAACACACATAGAAACTATTACTAAAGGGGGTCTAATACTGTGATGTTGCTATAAGCGATTGTTGACAAGCATCGCTCATGGCTATATGCTGGTATGTTGGTCGCTTTGGTTAGACCCAGTGATACTCACTAGTAATCATAGCAACTTATTGAACAATTAGCCATGGTTGCAATTCTTCTAAAATATGGCAATATAAATACATTGCTGTGGTTTTAGCAGTATTGCTAGAATTGCATTTAAATGCAGTATTTGCCTGTCGCTAGTGACAGGTGAATGACTTGCCATCTCCCAGGCATAAGCAGTTAAGTATGATTTATTGCTCAGTACCCAGTTTGTGGCTGCATTCAAAGCTAGTAATATTGCTTGTTAGATGGCTGATGCCAGCCAATATCATTGATACTGATGTTCATTGTGTAAACCTCCCTTAACACTGACAAGAGGAGACCATGTACTAAAATTGCGTTAATTTGCTTGTGCTTTTTATAAGTGGAAAGACAACTCATGTATGCAGTATTTTTATCCTTGTTTATAAAAAGTGCTAGCAGATTAACATTATTTTAGTCTATGGTTCCTCTTTTTAGTGTTATGGGGGGTCACATGCACAGATATCTCTAGAAATATTGTTTGTTAGAGGCTGGCACCAGCGATCTAACAAACAATATCACTATATTAGAAGTGGGCTGCAATTCTGGCATCCAGTTATGAATTAATTGCTTGATGTGTAGCAGATTGTGGTCCATTCTGATGTTCACTATAGCTAATTGATAGTGCCATTTGAAAGCAGCTCTAGCAATATCACTAGACCTGAGCAATGTATTTTTATTGCCGTGGGTGTAGTGGAATCACAAACTATGATTTCTCTCTCTGATTAGCAGCCTTGACTGTTTGTGGCTGCCAGGGATCATTCACAGTGATATTCTCATGTGTAAACCTCCACTTAGTGCACGATGTTACAATGCGTTTTACTGAACTATGCAATAATGTAGATGTAAATGTAGCCATAGGACTAAAACACACGGGCAAGACTTTCGCATAACTGTTGTGTGATAAAATCTTCCTAGCAGTTGCAGCTCATAGTTTTTAATGGGCTTAAACAGATGGATGTTTTTCTTGCCACAATGGCGGCAAGTAAAAAAAGTGCTAATGTGTTATTCTGCTGTGGGTATCGCAGCACAGTAGAACAATGTAATATAATAGTCAAGCGACAAGGTCGTGTGATGTTACAACAGTGCCGCATGACTATCACACAAGCCCATGGGGGTTCACTCTTAGGGGAGCTTTACACACTATAATATATTTGGTAGTGATTGCTAGTAATTGTCGCTAGTGTGATTGCATGACCCAACGTTTGTTGCATTCAATCTTAGAGATGATCACTAGCGTTAAAAACAGCTTGTCTGGTTGGTCGTTTCAACTGCTGCAATGCAAAATCAATTCTATTACATTCCAATACAATTCACTCCATTTGAGATAATGAAAGTTACTGCGATCTAAAATCTGCTGAGCATCTGCAATCAATTAGTGATGGATTGCTCTGTCAGGTTTGTGGCTGCATTCAAATGGAAAAATATCGGCCACATACAGCTGGCACTAGCGATCACCTGCACAATATCATGAGCAATACATTGTGTAAAGCTCTCCTTTGGGTGTGTTTACACGATACAATCATTGTATGTCTGGTTGTTGACGGAAGCAAATTTGTGCAGATACAATATAATATCTTTCCTTTTGTACACAGCCACATATCTGGCAGTGCGCAATTAATTGCTCAAAAGTCATAGGTCATTTGCAGTCTGCTTTTCAGTGATATTTGCACAACTGTTGCAATGAATTTGTAGTGTAGCCAATGAGGCAAATTTTCACTGACGCAAATGTTTTAGTGAACGACTATTAGAAGTAGGATACACTGTCCTATTTGAGATTGGACATCCAATGTCAGATCCTATTGAGCTCTATGGGTCCATTGCTTACTAAGGCCAGTTTCACACGTCAGTGGCTCTGGTACGTGAGGTGACAGTTTCCTCACGTACCGGAGACACTGACACACGTAGACTCATAAAAATCAATGCATCTGTTCAGATGTCATTGATTTTTTGCGGACCGTGTCTCCGTGTGCCAAACACGGAGACATGTCAGTGTTCGTGGGAGCGCACGTATTACACGGACCCATTAAAGTCAATGGGTCCGTGTAAAACACGGACCTCATACGGACATTCTCCGTCTGGGGTCCGTGTGCGTGCAGGAGACAGTGCTACAGTAAGCGCTGTCCCCCCACATGGTGCTGAAGCCGCGATTCATATGTTCCCTGCAGCAGCGTTTGCTGCAGAGAAAATATGAATAATAGTGTTCAAAATAAAGATCTATGTGTCCGCCGCCCTCCCACCCCCTGTGCGCCCCCCCGCTGTTCAGAAAATACTCACCCGCTCCCACGTTGGCTGTCACTCCTTCCTCTCTGCCCCGCGCCTTCTACTGTATGCGGTCACGTGGGGCCACTCATTTACAATCATGAATAGTCGGCTCCGCCCCTATGGGAGGTGGAGCCACATATTCATGACTGTAAATGATCAGCCCCACGTGACCGCATACAGGAGAAGATGGGGCCAGACCAGGAAGGAGCGACAGCCAACGAGGGAGTGGGTGAGTATTTTCTGAACAGTGGGGGGGGGGGCGCACAGGGGGTGGGGGGGCGGCAGACACATAGATCTTTATTTTAAACACTATTATTCATATTTTCTCTGCAGCAAACGCTGCTGCAGGGAACATATGAATCACGGCTTCAGCACGATGCAGGGTACCACACGCGTGGGTACCACACGTTCCGTGTGGTACCCACTCGCCATACGGGCAGCACACGTGTGCCGCACGTATGGCCTACGTGAGTTCCCAGGCACACGGACACGGATAACTCCGGTAACGATTTATTCCGGTACCGGAATTATCTGGACGTGTGGGACAGCCCTAAATTAGCATCCAATTCAACTATCTGACAGTCTGATCTGATTTTTAAAGATCAGACCTGTCGGACTTTAATGTGAGATTGAATGTTGATCCATAGGAATCAATGGCTCCAACATCAAAATTGGATAGGGTACAATTAGATGCCATCAGTAGCATCTGACATTGGATCTGACTTTGGATGTTGGATCTCATGTCAGACAGTGTGTGCTAGGTCTTATTTGGCTGCTAGTGATTGTCGCAGCGCTAAAACTGAACTATTGGTTGTGTAGTCACAACAGCCACTATAGCTAGTGATGGATTTGTCTAAGGTCATGTTCACACTTGTCGGATTACAGACTGATTCTTCTGTCAGAATTTTCAGTAGGATTTTTCAGTTCCGTAGGCTTAATCTGAATTAACCCATAGGCAGCAATGTAAAACAGTCAAATCCCTGTGCACACTTGCTAGGGGAATTTTCTGACCGGATTCGTCCGGATTTTTCACTCCGCTGCATGTTGTTATTCTCGTCGGATCCATGTCGGAGCTCCGATGGGGGCAATGCATTGTAAAAAAACCCGCTCCTAAATTCCGCCGGTAAATCCGATGCCAAAAGCAGTGGATCGGATTTATCGGCAGAATTTCAGCGCCCAATCCGACGGAAGAATCAGTCTGTAATCCGACAAGTGTGAACATAGCCTAATATCATAGTGTCTAAACCCATCTGTAGGCTGGGCTTACATGCCTAAATAATTGTGCTATCATTATAATGATTAAATAATTATTAATTCAGAGCTATGATTGCAGTGAAATCTTGTACATATTGTTCAATTTGTACATGGCCACAAACCTGGCACTGAACAATTTTTCACTGAAAATCGTGTGTTGTCCTGCAGTCTATGCATGACTAACAACTTTTGGAGATAAATCGTTCAATGCCAGGTTTGTGGCCATGTACAAATGGAACAATATGTCCCCGATCTAATGAACAATGATTGCACAATCATTGAAGAGTGTAAACCTTATGTCTGTTATTTGACAGCATTTTGTTTCTGAAAACATGTTGCTAAAGGGATGCATTATCATTATTACTGTACAGAATGCCACGCAAAGGGAAACGATCTGAAGCTCAAAAAAAACGCTTGCAAAGAATCAATATTTCTGCTTGTGAAAAGTCTGGTAAGCTGCCACTTGGTCATAGCATAGAAGAGAAGAAGCAGTTAGAAATTGTGTGTGATGCTGCTGAATTACAAAAAGAACAGGTCAAAAGCGTTGCTTCTGTACAAGCGTCTCATAGTCAGGGCGATTACAGGTATACAGAATTTTCCAGAAACAAACAGTGCACATGTAATTCCCTAATTTTTCTCATTGCCCTTAATGAGAACTCAAAGTTATCAAGTAATGATCTTGATTATATTTTGAAAGAGGGTGACTTGTTGTATACAAGCACAAAGCAAAAGCTAATTACTGAAGGCAAGTTTGTGCATGACTTTTTAGCCCATGATGAGCTTCCAGACACTGTTGTGTACAATATGCATACATACAGTGTTATTAAATTTCCCTCACAGTATGGATATTTAAGGAAGCGGGGACCTGATGGTGCGCCAGACTTTTTGGAACTTTCTGAAAGATTACAGTGTCTGTCTTCAGATATAAAATATGCACTACTCACAATGAGCAGTCTGACTATTGCTGTGTTCTGCAATAGTTTAGGCCACTTTGGTTTTTTCGATCCTCACTGTAGGTCTCCTGAAGGATTGTTCTCTGACACAGGTACTGCTGTAATGGTGACTTTTGAATATCTGAATGACATGATTGAAAGACTGCTTTTATTTCATGCATTGCTACCAACACCTGATGACTGCATTTATGAGTTTATGCCAGTTATGTTTATCTGTACAATGGACAGTCAGCAGGCAAACAGTTCTTCTAATATACAATCTGCAGTGAGCGAAAAGAATGCACCAGTCGACGAATGTGGTACTTCAAATTTAAACACATTAAACATGCTAAAGCGTAACAAAAATAGAAGACGCAGAATAGTAATAGCAAATAAACAAAAGAAAATGTACCATAAAGAGGTCATCAAATTGAGAAATCATATTTATTATGAAAAAAATAAGACAAACATGTTAAAGAACCAAAAAGACAAGTATTTAAATTATTCTCATTTTAGAATGAAACAAAAAGCATTTATTACAGATCGATATTCCCGTGATGCGCACTACAGGATGAAGCAACAATTATATGTCAAGTTGCATTATTCTAGGGATGCAGATTACAGACTGAGGAAAAAATCATGTGCAAATGTACGTTATGCTCATGATCCAGAGTACAGACTGAGGCAAAAATCATATGTAAATGTACGTTATGCCCATGATCCAGATTACAGACTGAGGAAAAAAATCATATGTAAATGTACGTTATGCCTGTGATGCAGACTACAGATTTAAACGGATAGCATACATGAAGAAACGTTATCTCAATTACCCTGAATTTCAAAGAAAACGGAAAAACTACATGCGACAGTATGCATCAGACCTTCAAAACAAACAGAATAGGAAGCAACGTTTTGTAGAAAAATACAAAAATGAAACTTATTTCAGAATGTTTCATAAAATGTTATGTGCTTTCAGGATACAACAAAAATATAAGCAGTCTAAACTTCAACTAATTCGACAAAAAATGAAAGCAGTTAAATCAAATTCTGATGACAGAGTTAGTGCTATAATGCAACAAGCCATTGACGCCTTTCATATGGAAATACAGAGTGGACCAACTCACATCTGCACAAGCTGTCACAGAGCCCTGTTCCCCAAACAGGTGAAAGTGTGTAAACGTGAGAAATATAAAAAAAACACAGCCATGGTATCACATTGTCTTACAGGGAAATATGTTCATGTTTGTAGTGATGGCTGTCAACATGTAGAACTATGTGCAGTACCTGAAAGGATGACAGAGTGGATTTGCCACAGCTGCCACGAAAACCTAATGACAGGAAATGTTCCTCCAATTGCAGTTTTTAATAAGTTAGAACTGGCGCCAATTCCAGCTGAACTTGCTGACTTAAACATACTCGAAAGACACATAATAGCACTATATATACCATTTGCAAAAATAATCACTCTCCCTAAAGGGCAACAGAGAGCGATCCATGGTTCTGTTGTGTGTGTTCCATCAGAAGTGGAGACAACAGTCAATGCTTTACCGAGACCCATTAGTCAGTCTCAGTTGTTAAAAGTAAAACTAAAAAGACGACTTAATTACAAAGGACACTACCAATTCCAAACGTTAAATATGTGCAAAATACTAACTGCACTGCTTAAACTGAAAGAAGTACATTCAGAATACAAAAATATAGATATCATTCATGATAGCTGTCACTTTGATCAGCTATGTCATGACTTAACAAATGAAGATGATATAATAGAAAACATATCTGAAATTAGAGATGATATTCAACAAGCAATTGATTTAATGGAAACAGACAATTGGGATAACATTACAGTAAACGAAGAAGCAAGACCCAATAGCCAACTCCCAGAACCCTCAGAAGAAAACATTGATCAGGAGGACTTGCATGCTTCGGATCAAGAAACTAATGAACAGAATGGCGCTTGCTACTTTGATAGTTGTTTACAGCCATCTGATATTGCCCAAGAGCTTATAGCATTTGGTGAGGGTATCTTTTGTGTTGCACCATCAGAAGGAAAAAAGCCAGTGAGTTTTTTTAGAGTACCAAAACTAGAGGCTATGGCTTTTCCAGTTCAGTTCCCGACTGGTATTAACACCTTAGATCAAATGAACAGAATTAGGAATTTGACTCCGAGCAGGTACTTTAATGTACGTCTCCTTTCTGTCGACAATCGTTTTGCTATTGATTCAAATTATATTTTCTTTGCACAGTTTGTCACTGAAATGCATTTAGCAACATCCAGTATGTCCATTCAGCTCCGGAAAGGAAAACCTGTGACCAGAGATGGACGTAAAATCACAGTTCAAATGCTGAAAGATAAGAATGAAGTTGAAAGACTAGTAAGGAATAAAGATGCAACTAGATTTATGCAGCCATTGAGAGGCACTCCAGCTTATTGGGAGAAAACCTTGAGAGATCTTTTTGCTATGCTTCGTCAGTTGGGAACTCCAACTTTCTTCTGCACATTTAGTGCTGCAGAAATGAGATGGCCAGAAGTCATTCAAATAATAAAGGCGCAGCAAAATGAGCAAGTTAATTTTTCTGAGATGGACTGGGCCTCAAAATGTGAAGTTTTACATAGTAACCCTGTAACAACTATGCGTATTTTTGAAAAAAGAGTAGAAGCACTACTAAAGGCCCCGTCTCACTAAGCGATTTACCAACGATCACGACCAGCGATACGACCTGGCCGTGATCGTTGGTAAGTCGCTGTGTGGTCGCTGGGGAGCTGTCACACAGACCGCTCTCCCCAGCGACCAACGATCAGGGGAACGACTTCGGCATCGTTGAAACTGTCATCAACGATGCCGAAGTCCCCCTGCAGCACCCGGTAACCAGGGTAAACATCGGGTTACTAAGCGCAGGGCCGCGCTTAGTAACCCGATGTTTACCCTGGTTACCAAAAAAACAAACACTACATACTCGCCTTTCGGTGTCCAGGTCCCTTGCCGTCTGCTTCCTGCTCTGACTGAGATCCGGCCGTACAGTGAGAGCAGAGCGCAGCGGTGACGTCACTGCTGTGCTCTCACTTCTCACTGTACGGCCGGCAGTCAGTGAGAGCAGGAAGCAGACTGCGAGGGACCTGACGGACATCAGAAGGCGAGTATGTAGTGTTTGTTTTTTTTTTACATTTACGCTGGTAACCAGGGTAAACATCGGGTTACTAAGCGCGGCCCTGCGCTTAGTAACCCGATGTTTACCCTGGTTACCAGTGAAGACATCGCTGGATCGGTGTCACACACACCGATTCAGCAATGTCAGCGGGGCCTCAACGACCAAAAAAAGGTCCAGGCCATTCCGACACGACCAGCGATCTCGCAGCAGGGGCCTGATCGCTGGTACGTGTCACACATAGCGAGATCGCTATGGAGGTCGCTGTTGCGTCACAAAACTTGTGACTCAGCAGCGATCTCGCTAGCGATCTCGCTATGTGAGACGGGGCCTTAAGACATCTACTCTTGTCACCAGCACAGCCTATTGGAGAGGTCATTGACTACTTTTATCGAGTGGAATACCAAGCTAGAGGATCTCCACATATACATCTTTTGGCTTGGTGTAAAGATGCACCTGAATTTGAGAAAGATCCCGATAAAAAAGTGTGTGAGTTCGTGGATAGATATATAACATGTCAGCTACCGGATCCTAATGCAGACCCAGATCTTTACAAAATTGTAACTGAAGTACAAACTCACAGCAAAACACATTCAAAGTCATGTAAGAAAGGAAAAAAACATTGTAGATTCGGATTTCCAAAGCCACCAGTAGAACATACTTATATAACGAGACCTGTTCCAGCACAGACCAGTGAAGAACAAGCAGCTGATTCAGACAGTGATCCATCTGTCATGTCCCTTGAAAAAGCAAAAAGGAGACTTAAACCCCTTTGGGATTTACTGCATAAACCTGAGGCTTCATCTGCAAGCATATCCCAACTACTTGCACAATGCAAATTAAGTCATGAGGAATACAAGTGTTGTATAAGTTTCCTAAACAGTTCTAGTGCGCTAATGATGAAACGACAGCCAAAGGATGCCTGGGTAAATAATTATAACAAGCATTTGTTAAGAGCATGGAATGCAAATATCGATATTCAGTATATTTTAAATCCACACTCTTGTATAATGTATATTTTATCATACATTTCAAAAGGTGAACATGAGATGAGTCATTACCTTAAAAGAATTGTTGCCGACACAAGACAAGCTAACATATCTGATCGTGATGAAATGAAACAGATTATGCAGGCCTATTCTAAAAATCGAGAGGTCAGTATTCAAGAAGCCGTTGCCCGTGTATGCAGTCTGAAACTTAAATCCTGTTCTCGTCTTGTTGTATTCATACCCACTGATGACAATGCCTTAAAAATGAGTTTGCCTTTGAGGTCCTTAAATGATAAAAGTCCAGAATCAGAAAATGTTTGGATGTCAGGAATAACAGAAAAATATCAAAACAGGCCAGACACACCAGAGTTTGAAAACATGTGCATGGCAGAATTCGCTTCCACTTATAGAGTAGTCTATGGTAGGCAGAGAAAAAGCAGAAATGTCCTGTCCCTTCTAAATGGTATTGGATCCATTCAAAAACGAACACAAGGAAAACCTGCTGTCATTAGATATGCTCGATTTTCCCAGAAAAATTCTCCTGAGAAATTCTATGCCACAGTACTAAAACTATACCTACCCTACCGCTCACCTACACAGCTCAAACCAAAAGATTTCCCATCATACGAATCTTTCTTAGCTTGTGGAACTGTACAGCTTCCTGGAAGTAACTGTGTTCAGACCGTGTTTTCAATTGTCAAAAAAAATAGGGCACCGTACGAAAAATACAGTAAAACAGTCGAAAAGGCCATTGAAGAGCTTGAAAAAAATGGACCGATGGAGGATGCATGGGCGACACTTGCTCCAGAGTCTGAGCTTATTAGACTGGAGTGTATTTCAGAGCGTGAGGAGATAAACCCTGAGGAACTGAACGAATTAGATGATGTTCCTGAATACAGTAAAAGTCCCAAAAAGAAATGTACCACAGCAGCAACATTTGAAGGACCTGTTGCAAACCCTGCTGTGATGAAACAGATGTATCAGAATCTGAATCAAAGTCAGGCATCCATTTTCTATACAATACGTAAATGGTGCGTAAGACGTGTGTGCGGAGAAAATCCAGAACAGTTTTTTCTATTTGTGACTGGTGGAGCTGGTACTGGTAAATCACACCTCATTAAATGTATCTATTTAGAGGCATCAAAGATACTTCAGAGGCTTCCCAGGATTTCTGAGGAAACTGATATTTCCATGCCTACTGTCCTACTCTCAGCCTTCACTGGCACAGCAGCCTTTAACATTTCAGGCAAAACTTTACATTCCATTTTGAAATTACCAAGAAGTCTTAAACCACCATACCAGGGGTTGGGAAATTGTCTTGATGAACTGAGAGTAGCGCTGTCAAATGCTGAAATTATTATTATTGATGAGGTGTCCATGGTCTCCAAACCACTGTTTGCTTACATCAATTGGAGGCTACAAGACATTAAAGGTATCAAAAAACCTTTTGGAGGCATGTCTGTTCTAGCAGTGGGAGACTTCTACCAGTTGCCACCTCCAGGTAAAGCGAAACCTCTCTGTGTTTTTGAAGACCACATGCTTGATTTCTGGCAGGACCTCTTTCAGGTAGTTACCCTCACGGAAATAATGCGCCAAAAAGAGGATGTAGCGTTTGCCGAACTATTAAACAGAATTAGATTAAAAGGCAAGGAAGAGGCAATATCTGAAGTAGATAGAGCCTTACTTTCTCAGCAGTTTGTGACTCAAATTGAAGATTGTCCAAAGGACGTCCTTCATGTGTTTGCCAGAAATAAAGATGTAGATGAGCATAACGCAGCCATTATATCTGCTTTGCATTCTGTAGTGATAAACATCGATGCACATGACTATAAAAAAGATCTTAAAACAGGGCGGATGGAAAAGCAGAAAATACCTTTTGCAAGTCAAAAAGGGGATCTGCCAGACAGGCTACAAGTTGCTGAGGGTGCACGTGTGATGCTGATTAGAAACATAGATGTGGAGGATGGACTAGTAAATGGTTCATTTGGAAAAATTGCTGCTATTGTTTCCCAATTAGAAGATGATAAAATAGTTGTAATGAAGCTTGGTGTTGAATTAGATAATCCAAATGCCGGACAGAAGAATCACAACAGGACATGCACACCAACAGGTAACTTGGTGTATATAGAGAGAATAGAAGAGCCCCTGAGCAAAAAAGGAGTTGTTCGTCACCAGTTTCCTATTAAACTTGCTTTTGCCTGCACAGTACATAAGGTGCAAGGCATGACTACAACTTCTGCAGTAGTTTCATTAAAGCATATTTTTGAACCAGGCATGGCATATGTTGCTCTCAGTAGAACAACTTCCCTTTCTGGACTACACATTTTTGACTTCAATGAAAATCAAATCTATGCTGATCCACAAATCACAAGATCTTTGGAAAACATGAAAATAGCAACAGTCAATAATGCTATGCCTTTACTCAATAGTCTTCAATGGCCAAGTTCTCCTTTTCTAACATTTATTCACCACAACGTGGAAGGACTGTCAGTCCACATTGATGATGTGAGAAGTCATCATGAAATGTGTCGTGCAGACATTTTATGTTTCACCGAAACTCATCTTTCAGGCCAATTTGTCAGTAATGACATAGAATTACAAAACTATCAAATGTTTAAAAGAAACAGGCAGGTTTCATATTCAACCTATTCTAATCTGTCTAATAAGAATGGCGGTGGAGTAGCCATCTATGTGAAACATGACATTCAAGCAAGTCCAATGCAATATATGCAGAGCGTGACTGACCTTGAGTTCCTGGTTTTGAGAGTTGAGGCACCAATTCCATCTCTAATTTCAGTAATTTACAGGCCTCCAGATTACAGCACTAATCTGTTTTTGCCACAACTCTCTAACTTGTTGAATTCTTTAGAAATTATTCAACATGGTCCACTAATTATTTGTGGTGACTTCAATGAGGATCTATTGTCAGATAGAAAGAAGCCCATATTTGAAATGCTGCAGTCCAGAGGCTACAAACAGCTAATTACAGCAGCTACTACAGAGAAGAATACACTTCTAGATCATTTGTATATTTTCAGCCAGGAGTATTGTGCCGAATCTGGTGTACTCCAGACATATTACAGTTATCATAATCCTGTTTATTGTATTTTAACCTAATTTGCACTCCTGTAATCAATTGATCTCCTGCAGTACTGCTAGACATGTGGTTCTCCTCCCATTCCTTTCCCTGTGGAGGGTTAAATGGCAGGAGCTAAGCTCAGGACAGGATGCAGGCAAGCACCTGATGTGTTGTGGATCTTTTCTCTTTTATGAGGGAAGCGCAGAGACTGGGAGTAAAAGTATGATTACAGTTTACTAACTAGTTGGCTGGGTTTTGACTTAATCTCCTCTCTATTCCACATGCACTCTAGCAATGTTATCTTTACTGAACTCAGGGCCAGGATGCAGACAAACACCTGTGCTGTGGATCTTTTCTCTTTTATGAGGGAATAGCAGAGACTGGGAGTGCAAGTATGATTACAGTTTACTAACTAGTTGGCTGGGTTTTGCCTTAAGGTACCGTCACACTAGGCGATATCGCCAGCGATCTGTGACGTTGCAGCGTCCTGTATAGCGATATCGCTATGTTTGGCACGCAGCAGCGATCTGGATCCTGCTGGGATATCGCTGGTTGCAGGGAGAGTGGACGAACTTTCTTTCGTCGCAACTCTCCCGCTGACACCGCTGGATCGCCGTGTGTGACGCCGATCCAGCGATGTCTTCACTGGTATCCATGGTAAACATCGGGTTACTAAGCGCAGGGCCGCGCTTAGAAACCCGATATTTACCATGGATACCATGGTAAAAGTAAAAAAAAAAAACACTACATACTCACCGTCTGTTGTCCGTCACGTCCCCTGGAGCTTGCCGTACTGACTGTCTCAGCGCCGTCCGGCCGTAAAGCAGAGCCCAGCGGTGAACCTGCAGTAACAGCGGTTCACCGCTGGGCACCGCTGTTACGGCCGGCCGGCGCTGAGACACAGTCAGTGCGGCAAGCGCCGAGGGACATGAAGGACGACAGAAGGTGCGTATGTAGTGTTTTTTTTTTTTTTACATGGGGACTTCGGCATCGCTGAAGACAGTTTCAGCGATGCCGAAGTCGCTTGGTCGCTGGAGAGAGCTGTCTGTGTGACAGCTCCCCAGCGACCACACAGCAACTTACCAGCGATCACGTCGCTGGTCGCGATCGCTGGTAAGTTGCTCAGTGTAACGGCACCTTTAATCTCCTCTCTATTCCACATGCCCTCTAGCAATCTTATCTGTACTGAACTCAGGGCCAGGATGCAGACAAACACCTGTGCTGTGGATCTTTTCTTTTATGAGGGAAGAGCAGAGACTGGGAGTACAAGTATGATTACAGCTTACTAACTAGTTGACTGGGTTTTGGCTTAATCTCCTCTCTATTCCACATGCCCTCTAGCAATCTTATCTTTACTGAACTCAGGGCCAGGATGCAGACAAACACCTGTTCTGTGGATCTTTTCTCTTTTATGAGGGAAGAGCAGAGACTGGGAGTACAAGTATGATTACAGTTTACTAACTAGTTGGCTGGATTTTGGCTTAATCTCCTCTCTATTCCACATGCCCTCTAGCAATCTTATCTGTACTGAACTCAGGGCCAGGATGCAGACAAACACCTGTGTTGTGGATCTTTTCTCTTTTATGAGGGAAGCACAGAGACTGGGAGTAAAGCCCCCATTACACATAATGAGATCGTTAGCAAGATCGCTGCTAAGTCACCAGTTTTGTGATGCTACAGCGACCTCGGCAGCGATCTTGCTGTGTTTGACACCTAGTAGCGACCAGACCCCCGCTGTGAGATCGCTGATCGTGACGTAACGGCCTGGACCATTTTCTGATCATTCCTCTCCCGCAGGGCGGCATGCATCAGCGTGTTTGACGCCTAAGCAACGACCTCCACAGCGATTTCCTGGTGCGTGGCTCGTCTAACAGGTCGGCGTATGGGTCGTTACAACGACCCATATCGTTGCTGTGTCGCTGTGGACGTAGTTGTTTTTGACATCTCACCAGTGATCCCAATGATCATTTCGCGACGTTCCAGCGATCCTGGCCAGGTCAGATCGTTGTTGGGATCGCTGGAGAGTCGCTTAGTGTGATGGGACCTTTTAAAGTATGATTACAGCTTACTAACTAGTTGGCTGGGTTTTGGCTTAATCTCCTCTCTATTCCACATGCCCTCTAGCAATCTTATCTTTGCTGAACTCAGGGCCAGGATGTAGACAAACACCTGATGTGTTGTGATCCATGTCATGTCAAATCCATCACGGATCACCTTCTGATGTAGAGGGGCGCAAGTGGAAACGAAGCCTAACCCTGTACTGCTGAGTGGGGTATCTTGCCTCAGCAGTCCTTTTACGTTTACTTATACTGTTGTAGTTTATTTTGTCTTTACTAGTTCTGTATTTACCTGAGACTATATCAGGTATACAGCAGTCCTTTTAAGTTTATTTATACTGCTGTAGTTTATTTTGTCTTTAATAGTTCTCTATTTACCTGAGACTATATCAGGTATACAGAAGTCCTTTTAAGTTTACTTATACTGCTGTAGTTTATTTTGTCTTTACTAGTTCTCTATTTACCTGAGACTATATCAGGTATACAGCAGTCCTTTTAAGTTTACTTATACTGCTGTAGTTTATTTTGTCTTTACTAGTTCTCTATTTACCTGAGACTATATCAGGTATACAGCAGTCCTTTTTTCGTGTATTTGACTCAGGACCCAGTGGAATATGGGTTTTATTATTATTTTTTTTAGTTTTACAAGTAAGGTATGGATTCTTTTCTGTGAGTAACAATATTATGTTATAAATAACTACATTTTACAGAATAGTTGTTGATCCAGGGATTTAATCTGACTGCCATATTTGGAGTCGGGAAGGAATTTTTTCCCTATGTGGAAAATTGGCTGCTACCTCATGGGGTTTTTTGCCTTCCTTTGGATCAACACTGCAGGATAGGTACACTAAAATAGGCTGAACTGGATGGACACAGGGCGTTCTTCAGCATAAGGGGTCAAAATAAGAGTGTGTGCAAATTTGTAGGTAAAAATCGAATGCGGGGAGGCAATCTGTGGGGACCTAGCCAAGATTGGGAGAAGATTTATCCCCGGTATGTGACATCTAGGGAGACGCGGTATCCCTGGTATGGAACATATAATATACATATGTATGAAGCTGAGTTATGGCTCCTACACACGTGTTTTATTAGTGCGAATTTGCACTAAAAAAATGCACCCCATTGATTTCAATGGGTTTACACACACTAGAGATGGGGGGGGGGCTAGAGAGGAAACAGAGCAGACATATTTTGGTCAGTCAAGTGGGGAACATGTTAACAATCTTTCACCCATCTCTATTACACGTCTATCACCCAAATTTATTATACATGTCATTGCCCACCTGTCACACATATCTCTCAAGTCTTCTCGTGTCAATTGTTTGCATGCCTGAAGAAATGCTTCACACTTCTATCAGACACATATCGCAAGCACGCATCGCAGGCGTGCATCACAAGCATGCACACGATATATGCAGCGCAAGCATGCTCAGGATATATGCAGAGCAAACATGTACTGAAGGCATGGGGTGCAAGTGTTTGGACAGAAGGCAGGAAAGTCCGAGCACCCTCACATTAAGTGTATACCGCGACATGCACAGAATCTCCCCTGTATAGCCATTATTATTCCCTTCCTTGCACTTGGTTTTATTGTTATCAATAAAGTATATATTTTTGTATCATACTTTGTTAGACCATGTATCATCCTTTGTTCGGCGTTAGTGACATGCACAGAAGGCAGGAAAGTGCAAGTTGCGTGCACCCCATACACCTTATGTGTGAAGCACAAACATGCACTTGCATGCAAGCACAAGCATGTATCTAATGCATGTAATCGCGGCACCTATATCGTGCATATATCACACTGTACTTCTATGATGTAGTGGCATTTACTGAAGGCATGCATGCCACTTGCATGAGATAGTTTTATTGCAAGCGGACGGCTTGCATCTCCACTAGTTGGGTTCTCTGGCTAGCATGGGGAACTGACTCTTCTTTCAAAGAACCTGCACCTATCATCACCACACTTGGGGAAGGGGTTATAACTGATTTGCTTTGCAGGATCACGTGTGGCATATGTGGGCATGCATCACCACTAGTCGTGTTCTCTGGCTAGCATGGGCTACTACTGACGCTTCTTTCATAAAGTTTTCGATTCTGTCGGCTCCATTTCGGGGTCCGTCTCTTTGCAGTTTTCTGTATAGAAGACGGACACCCAAGAGGACAACCGAGATGGCGCCTACACATGGCGGAAGACAAAACGTGTAAGAACCTGAACTGATCATCACTTTAGATTGTAAGCTTTTAGGAGCGGGGTTAGCGCTAGGTAGGAGGATAGATATGATGCAGGGTGATGAAGGCTCCATTATGCTTCGTTTTTCTGTTAGCTTCGTCTCAATATTCGCCTCTTTGTAGTTTCCTGTAGCTGGACACCCACAGGGCAGAAAAACGAAACATGACAGACCCTGAACCGACCGCCATATTTGGGGTCAGGAAGGAATTTTCTTTCCCCCCTGAGACTCGGATCTCCGGGGGTTTTCTTCGCCTTTCTCTGTATCATCGAGTTGTGTCTCTTCTGTCTTACAATAGGAGGACGATTTGTCTCCCGGAGCTCAGGCTCCACAGGGGTCCTGATACTAGAGACGCAGCTCCTGTCCTATAATACACGCCATTATTAATGGCTCCTCTGCTAAATGCAAATAAAAGGAGTAAAATGTAAAAAAAAAAAAAAAAAGAATTTTTTGCAATCAAACTTTTTTTTTTTATTCGCAAAGCCAAATGTACATTGGCTACTCTAAATTTTGACCACCCTAGCTTAGATAGTCTCCCCTTTTATTTTTTTTAGTTAGTTAGGACTCGCAAGAAGATGAGGAGCCTTGACGTGGCTTGCGAGCTTACGTATTGCTGCACAAATTTTCAGCTACTTTTTTTTTTTTAAGAGTTGCATTTTGCATAAATTACGTTTTTAAAAACTGAAATTTGGGCAGAATACTAACCAAGACCTCATATACAATCATTGTGGTACAAAAAAGTAGACAAACAAATGAATGTGAGAATTTTGCATGGTGGGCTTTACACAATACAATATTGGTTGCAATATCATCTGCTAGCAGATAGAGATGAGCAAATGATTGCTTGGTGCCCGGTTCTCGACCAAGTTTAAGCTTAGAGAAATCTGATTGCTAGATCTTTGGTAGCCGCTTTTGGCAGACGATATTGCTAGTGATCTTGACTAGGGATGAGCCGAAACCGTCTTTTTGCCGTTAGTTGGAACCATTTCCAAATACTAACTTTTTTTTGTACGAATCTGAATACTAATACACACGAATACGAACATACGCAATAGGGGAAAAAGTGCGTATATACTGTACGTATGCATATTCGCTAATATGCGTACATATATTCGCTAATATGCGTACACATATTCTCTCATATACGTACGCATATTGTCTTATGTGTACGCATATGCATATGCATAGCGGCATAGGCGGTGGAGTCAATGGGTTACGAGCAGGGACTCCAGAGCTCCGGAAGAGTCCCTGCTCTTAACCCATTGACTCCACTGATGCCGGGACCTGCTCTTTCGCTGTCATCTCACATGCTGCTGATGCCGGGACCTGCTACTCCGATGCTGTGGGACCTGCCGATGATGATGATGCTGTGACCTGCCGATGGTGATGATGCTGTGACCTGCCGATGGTGCTGATGCCGGGACCTGCCGATGGTGCTGATGCCGAGACCTGCCGATGGTGCTGATGCCGAGACCTTCCCGATGGTGCTGATGTTGGGACATGCCGATGATGCTGGGACCTGCCGATGGTGATGAGGCCAGGACCTGCCGATGGTGATGATGCCGGGAGCTGCTGATGGTGCTGATGCCGGGACCTGTGAATGGTGCTGATCCTGGAAACCTGCTCTGCTGACCCCACGCCGCCGACAGGTAAGATGACAGAAAAAAAAAAAATTTGGGGGAACGAACTTTCAGCGTGTGTTCGTATGCACCAAAAGTGAATACAAACACACAAGATTCGCTACTAATAACGAACCTCAGGGAACGGTTCAGCTCAACCCTAATCTTGACACATTTAAACTTCACCTTATATGTTCTGGGGATCTTCCACATGTTGGCCGATGTCAGATCTGCAATTTCCATTTTTAATTTGCTCTTACATTTTCTGAAGATCAAAAAATGGGCCCTAGGAGGCGCAAGTGGCCTCAGCAGGTCCCCAGGGGTTAAGCTCAACCCTGAGGGGCTACAACTACCAAACCAGCGCCTGAGGGGCACCCAAGTGTGAAAGTCTTGCAGGGGCAGCCCGGGCACCATTCCAAAGCACTATCTGTAGTTCCTTCAGGAAATACCCATCTAGTTATTATTATTCAGTCCGCACGTAATGCGGCCCGAACCGCTTCACTCACAGACTCCAGTGAGGTGTTATTTCGAAGCCAGCGTCCCCAAGAGGTGTGCTAAGTATTTTTCGTGTCGATCGGATTTGTAGTTTTGGCGCAATTTGCTTTTGAAAAATTTTTTTCCCCTCGTAATGCATTTCAATAGGGAAACTTTCCCATAGGTTATAATGGCCGGTTTCTGAGGCAATTTGAAATGTACCTGCCACCTGGCTGATTAGCTCATTGATATGCGCAGTCAGGCCCAGTTACTATGCCAACGCCTGCGAACTGTACATGACCACACCAGCAGTTTTGCCAGATAATATCAGCTCTTAAAGTGATAGCACAGCACAATTCCAAAGCACTAGGCCGCCCGCCAAATCGGACCCAGAGTGGCGCCGCCCACCAAATCGGACCCAGAGTGGCGCCGCTCGCCAAATCGGACCCAGAGTGGCGCCGCCCGCCAAATCGGACCCAGAGTGGCGCCGCCCGCCAAATCGGACCCAGTGTGGCGCCGCCCGCCAAATCGGACCCAGAGTGGCGCCGCTCGCCAAATCGGACCCAGAGTGGCGCCGCCCACCAAATCGGACCCAGAGTGGCGCCGCTCGCCAAATCGGACCCAGAGTGGCGCCGCCCGCCAAATCGGACCCAGAGTGGCGCCGCCCGCCAAATCGGACCCAGTGTGGCGCCGCCCGCCAAATCGGACCCAGAGTGGCGCCGCTCGCCAAATCGGACCCAGAGTGGCACCGCCCGCCAAATCGGACCCAGAGTGGCGCCGCCCGCCAAATCGGACCCAGAGTGACCCCGCCCGCCAAATCGGACCCAGAGTGATCCCGCCCGCCAAATCGGACCCAGAGTGACCCCGCCCACCAAATTGGACCCAGAGTGACCCCGCCCACCAAATCGGACCCAGAGTGACCCCGCCCACCAAATCGGACCCAGAGTGACCCCGCCCACCAAATCGGACCCAGAGTGGCCTCAACCCTGAGGGGCTACAACTACCAAACCAGCGCCTGAAAGGCACCCAAGTGTGAAAGTCTTGCAGGGGCAGCCCGGGCACCATTCCAAAGCACTATCTGTAGTTCCTTCAGGAAATACCCATCTAGTTATAGTGCTTTGGAACAAAGCACTATACTGTTATTCCACCGTGGTAAACTTCTTCTTATTCTTATTATTCAGTCCGCACGTAATGCGGCCCGAACTGCTTCACTCACAGACTCCAGTGAGGTGTCATTTCGAAGCCAGCGTCCCCAAGAGGTGTGCTAAGTATTTTTCGTGTCGATCGGATTTGTAGTTTTGGCGCAATTTGCGTTTGAAAAAAGTGTTTCAATGCATTTCAATACGGAAATTTTACCATACGTTTATAATGGGCCTGATTTCTGAGGCAATTTCTAAAAATAACTGCCAACTGCCACCTGGCTGATTGGCTCATTGATATGCGCAGTCAGACTCAGTTACTATGCCAACGCCTACGAACTCTACCATGACAGTTTTGCCAGATAATATCAACTCTTAAAGTGACCCACCCACCAATCGGATCCCGAGGTGCGCAGCCCACCAAATTGGACCCCGAGTGGCCTCGCCCAACAAATCGGACCCAGAGTGGCCTCGCCCACCAAATCGGACCCGGAGTGGCGCCGCCCGCCAAATCGGACCCGGAGTGACTCCGCCCGCCAAATCGGACCCGGAGTGACTCCGCCCGCCAAATCAGACCCGGAGTGACTCCGCCCGCCAAATCGGACCCGGAGTGGCGCCGCCCGCCAAATCGGACCCGGAGTGGCGCCGCCCGCCAAATCGGACCCGGAGTGGCGCCGCCCGCCAAATCGGACCCGGAGTGGCGCCGCCCGCCAAATTGGACCCGGAGTGGCGCCGCCCGCCAAATCGGACCCCGAGTGGCGCCGCCCGCCAAATCGGACCCCGAGTGGCGCCGCCCGCCAAATCGGACCCCGAGTGGCGCCGCCCGCCAAATCGGACCCGGAGTGGCCCGCCCACCAAATCGGACCCGGAGTGGCGCCGCCCGCCAAATCGGACCCGGAGTAACTCCGCCCGCCAAATCGGACCCGGAGTGGCGCCGCCCGCCAAATCGGACCCGGAGTGACGCCGCCCGCCAAATCGGACCCGGGGTGGCGCCGCCCGCCAAATCGGACCCGGGGTGGCGCCGCCCGCCAAATCGGACCCGGAGTGGCACCGCCCGCCAAATCGGACCCGGAGTGGCGCCGCCCGCCAAATCGGACCCGGAGTGGCGCCGCCCGCCAAATCGGACCCGGAGTGGCGCCGCCCGCCAAATCGGACCCGGAGTGGCGCCACCCGCCAAATCGGACCCGGAGTGGCGCCGCCTGCCAAATCGGACCCGGAGTGGCGCCGCCCGCCAAATCGGACCCGGAGTGGCGCCGCCCGCCAAATCGGACCCAGAGTGGCCCGCCCACCAAATCGGACCCGGAGTGGCGCCGCCCGCCAAATCGGACCCAGAGTAACTCCGCCCGCCAAATCGGACCCGGAGTGGCGCCGCCCGCCAAATCGGACCCGGAATGACGCCGCCCACCAAATCGGACCCGGGGTGGCGCCGCCCACCAAATCGGACCCGGGGTGGCGCCGCCCGCCAAATCGGACCCGGGGTGGCGCCGCCCGCCAAATCGGACCCGGAGTGGCGCCGCCCACCAAATCGGACCCGGAGTGGCACCGCCCGCCAAATCGGACCCGGAGTGGCGCCGCCCGCCAAATCGGACCCGGAGTGGCGCCGCCCGCCAAATCGCACTTGGAGTGGCGCCGCCCGCCAAATCGGACCCGGAGTGGCGCCGCCCGCCAAATCGGACCCGGAGTGGCGCCGCCCGCCAAATCGGACCCGGAGTGGCGCCGCCCGCCAAATCGGACCCGGAGTGGCGCCGCCCGCCAAATCGGACCCGGAGTGGCGCCGCCCGCCAAATCGGACCCGGAGTGGCGCCGCCCGCCAAATCGGACCCGGAGTGGCGCCGCCCGCCAAATCGGACCCAGAGTGGCCCCACCCACCAAATCGGTTCCAGAGTGGCCCCACCCACCAAATCGGACCCAGAGTGGCCCCACCCACCAAATCGGTTCCAGAGTGGCCCCACCCACCAAATCGGACCCAGAGTGGCCCCACCCACCAAATCGGTTCCAGAGTGGCCCCACCCACCAAATCGGTTCCAGAGTGGCCCCACCCACCAAATCAGCACCTGAGTATTGCAAACACCTCAGAATATCTCAAATCCTGAGGTAAAATACTGAGTGATGCGAACACTTCAGAATATCTCACGCCCTGAGTTGTCTACTTGTCCATAGGATTTTTGAGAATCGTGAAGTAAACCTCTGGGAGAGGTGAGCACCTCATAACTGGTTATGTTATGTTATGTACAGTAGATCTTTGGATGAGGCAAATGCCTCAGAGTGGGCCATATTGTGAGGTAACGCTCTGGGAGAGGAAAACGCCTCAGAGCTGCTAGTACCGTGAGGTAATTGTCTAGTTATTATAGTGCTTTGAAAAGCACTATCTTGTAATCTGAACGCTGCTAATTTATTATAGTGCTTTGAAAAAAACACTATTTTGATAATTCCTTGCTCTCAGTTCTACTGTATCTAATTGAGGGGGAAAAGCCTATTGTGTATGTTTTGGCTTTCTAATAGTTATGGATTCGAGCTGAAGGCACATCTTCAAACAGAAAACTTAAATTACACAAAAAATTGATAATATGCTTATTTTTTTGTCAATCAGCTGTGTGGTCAGCTGAAGTTGATTGCTGTGATGCAACCTAGGATTTTTACTTTCACTTTACCTCAGCCTGTGTGAGAGAGCACTTCAACATCTATTCAATTGTCATATTACACTGAACAGGTTAGAAAAATTATATGTAATTAATATATTAGTGATCATACATTTACTTATTGGCTCTTGTTATTGTCTGGTGCATTTTTTTTAACATTTGTTGGTAACTTATGGGACAGACACATTTTGGAGTCGCCAGTTGTTTTATGACAGGATTTTTCCATTACTCTGTTATTTGGTAGGATTGTTCTGAGAGGATTTTTCTATTTTGCTATATTCCCACTACTGTTATAGGTTTCCTATCACAGAAAAAGCTGAACGGGAGCATTTTTACCTTCAACTTTGCTACAGCCTGTGTAACCGAACACATCATCATCAATTCAATTAGCATATTACAGTGAACAGGTTAGAGACATTTTATGTAATTAATATATTGGAGATGATACATTTACTTACTGGCTTTTGTTATTGTCTGGTGCATTCTTTTTGGGGTTTTTTCTGTTAACCTATGGTGACAGATCCATTTCTGACCCACCATCTGTTTTATAGAATTTTTAGATTAGGTCTTATTCACACAGGAAATTAGTGCTAGCAAAATTGCTTTGAACAGAGGTGATTTTTTTTCTATGGGCTCCTATGGTAGAATAATTGCTAGCAATTTAAAATTTAAAAATTTAGGGCAGTGCTTTCCTGTCATAGGACACCATAGTAAAAATATAGTCTCTGTTCAAAGTGATTGTTCACTAGAAAAATCGCTAGCAATAATTGCTAGGGAAAATCGCCTGAGTGAATAAGGTCTTAGGCTTCATGCACATGGCCACTTTTGCCCAGTGCTGCTGGTAATTATCATTTTGATTTTCTCCACCATTACCATTATAGGTCAGTGACCTACTGTATAATCAGCAATTACCACTGGTCTTTTTGCTGGCCCCATTGAAATAATTAGGGCGCAGTCCTACTATGAATTTTCGGTGGTGATAATCGCAGCCAGAAAAAGCACTTGTGTGAATAGGCTCTTAAGGCCCCATCACACAGTACGAGATTTGTCATAACGATTTGACAATCTGTGATGTAGCAGGCTTGTAACTCTGACTTCATACTGTGTGAAATACTGTACATGGTTGGGCCCCTGCTCTTCTTTGTATAAGGTGAAAGTTCAGCCCTTTCTTTGCTCCTAGGAATCCTGCTGTGACCGCGCTATCGCTACATGTGACAGCGGGATATGACATTGTATACATATGTCACAGAATCACAATTGCAGAGGTTATCTGCCAGTGTGACAGGGCCCTTACTCTGTTATTTTAGAGGATTTTTCTATTAAGCTACATTTTCAGTATTGTTACAGGTTTTTGGTCACCTGCTCTGTCATAGAAACAACTGAACGAAAGGCAAGAGGAGAAAAATGTATTAATTTTTGTTCTTTTTGATAGTGGGAATGGAATGGATTCATTTGGCCTCTGTGGTATGCTTTCCGTTTTTAAAAATACAAAAGCAAAGGTTGCAACCCTTTTGTTTCTGTTTAAAAAAACTGAAAAGAATACAAATGAATATAAAATGAATCATATAATTTCCCATTGCCTTCAATGAGAACAAAAACGAATCAATTTTTCTCCATTTTCTTCAATTCATGGATGGAGTAACTTGTAGAGAAAGGGAGTCAGAACAGTAGAAGTCAGCATTTAGGGCTAAAACACACGGCCAAAAAAAGCATCTGAATTCAGATGCTTTTTTTGGGCGTGTGTGAAGCTCTGGCCGCGAGTAAGCAGTGCAGAACTCTGAGGCTCAGGTGAGCCTCCGAGTACAGGCCAGACCGACCATGGCACTCAGAGACTGAACTCTGAGCACTGAGCAATTGTCGGGTGCTCAGAGTTCAGTCCCTGAGTGCCGTGTTCAGGCCGGGCTGTGCTCTGGGGCTCACCTGAGCTGCAGAGTTCAGTTCTGCAGACCAGGCATCCAGGGTGGATATCCCTGTCCAAATTTAGATGGGAATATTCACCCGTGTGTCTTTGCCCTTACTTTGACAGGATTTTTCAGACAGAATTTATCTATTAGGTTGTGTTCACACATTCATTTTTTTCAGTTATGCTGATCAGTTTTTTTTTCATTTGGCTGCACCAAAAAAAAAAAACATCTGTTTGCTTCAGATCCATTTTTATTTCAGTTTTTGAGTAACACAACAGCACAGGCTGCAGCAGAGATGTTTAAGTGTATAAAGCTAAAACAAAATGGATCTAAAGCAAACTGAAGCCATTCCGTTTTTTCAAGCTTCATTGAAATCAATAGCAGAAAAATGATTTTGTTACATGCTAAAACATATGTACGAGCACAATTATTGCGTGACTATATAGTGTGGCATCACACAACCCTGTTGCACAAAAATGCTATTTATATTTGCTATTCTGAGGTGATTCTTACTGTTGAAAACAATGCGTTCAGACTTTTGCCATGATTCTCTGGTGCAAGATTTCTGGCAAACACTTGCCCGTGTTTTTTAGCCGCTATACATCTGTCTTTTAGTTTAGTTGCTCCAAAAAACAGATCAGTATGAGAACCCCTTTACACTCTTCAATCATTGTTCATCAATTGTTCGGCAGATCTGTGGTTGCAGTGAAATTGTGGACAATCAAGGCCAGATTTGTGGCCATGTGCAAATGGAATATGTCCCCAATTTAACAGCAAGCACTGATGTGATGAACCATCAATAAACAATCATTGAAGTGTATAAATGGGTCCTCAGGGTTCATTGACATCTACATTTTGACAGATCCACCCTACTCTGCTTTTCAGCAGCAAGATGAATTGGTAACACACATAGAAACTATTACTAAAGGGGGTCTAATACTGTGATGTTGCTATAAGCGATTGTTGACAAGCATCGCTCATGGCTATATGCTGGTATGTTGGTCGCTTTGGTTAGACCCAGTGATACTCACTAGTAATCATAGCAACTTATTGAACAATTAGCCATGGTTGCAATTCTTCTAAAATATGGCAATATAAATACATTGCTGTGGTTTTAGCAGTATTGCTAGAATTGCATTTAAATGCAGTATTTGCCTGTCGCTAGTGACAGGTGAATGACTTGCCATCTCCCAGGCATAAGCAGTTAAGTATGATTTATTGCTCAGTACCCAGTTTGTGGCTGCATTCAAAGCTAGTAATATTGCTTGTTAGATGGCTGATGCCAGCCAATATCATTGATACTGATGTTCATTGTGTAAACCTCCCCTAACACTGACAAGAGGAGACCATGTACTAAAATTGCGTTAATTTGCTTGTGCTTTTTATAAGTGGAAAGACAACTCATGTATGCAGTATTTTTATCCTTGTTTATAAAAAGTGCTAGCAGATTAACATTATTTTAGTCTATGGTTCCTCTTTTTAGTGTTATGGGGGGTCACATGCACAGATATCTCTAGAAATATTGTTTGTTAGAGGCTGGCACCAGCGATCTAACGAACAATATCACTATATTAGAAGTGGGCTGCAATTCTGGCATCCAGTTATGAATTAATTGCTTGATGTGTAGCAGATTGTGGTCCATTCTGATGTTCACTATAGCTAATTGATAGTGCCATTTGAAAGCAGCTCTAGTAATATCACTAGACCTGAGCAATGTATTTTTATTGCCGTGGGTGTAGTGGAATCACAAACTATGATTTCTCTCTCTGATTAGCAGCCTTGACTGTTTGTGGCTGCCAGGGATCATTCACAGTGATATTCTCATGTGTAAACCTCCACTTAGTGCACGATGTTACAATGCGTTTTACTGAACTATGCAATAATGTAGATGTAAATGTAGCCATAGGACTAAAACACACGGGCAAGACTTTCGCATAACTGCTGTGTGATAAAATCTTCCTAGCAGTTGCAGCTCATAGTTTTTAATGGGCTTAAACAGATGGATGTTTTTCTTGCCACAATGGCGGCAAGTAAAAAAAGTGCTAATGTGTTATTCTGCTGTGGGTATCGCAGCACAGTAGAACAATGTAATATAATAGTCAAGCGACAAGGTCGTGTGATGTTACAACAGTGCCGCATGACTATCACACAAGCCCATGGGGGTTCACTCTTAGGGGAGCTTTACACACTATAATATATTTGGTAGTGATTGCTAGTAATTGTCGCTAGTGTGATTGCATGACCCAACGTTTGTTGCATTCAATCTTAGAGATGATCACTAGCGTTAAAAACAGCTTGTCTGGTTGGTCGTTTCAACTGCTGCAATGCAAAATCAATTCTATTACATTCCAATACAATTCACTCCATTTGAGATAATGAAAGTTACTGCGATCTAAAATCTGCTGAGCATCTGCAATCAATTAGTGATGGATTGCTCTGTCAGGTTTGTGGCTGCATTCAAATGGAAAAATATCGGCCACATACAGCTGGCACTAGCGATCACCTGCACAATATCATGAGCAATACATTGTGTAAAGCTCTCCTTTGGGTGTGTTTACACGATACAATCATTGTATGTCTGGTTGTTGACGGAAGCAAATTTGTGCAGATACAATATAATATCTTTCCTTTTGTACACAGCCACATATCTGGCAGTGCGCAATTAATTGCTCAAAAGTCATAGGTCATTTGCAGTCTGCTTTTCAGTGATATTTGCACAACTGTTGCAATGAATTTGTAGTGTAGCCAATGAGGCAAATTTTCACTGACGCAAATGTTTTAGTGAACGACTATTAGAAGTAGGATACACTGTCCTATTTGAGATTGGACATCCAATGTCAGATCCTATTGAGCTCTATGGGTCCATTGCTTACTAAGGCCAGTTTCACACGTCAGTGGCTCTGGTACGTGAGGTGACAGTTTCCTCACGTACCGGAGACACTGACACACGTAGACTCATAAAAATCAATGCATCTGTTCAGATGTCATTGATTTTTTGCGGACCGTGTCTCCGTGTGCCAAACACGGAGACATGTCAGTGTTCGTGGGAGCGCACGTATTACACGGACCCATTAAAGTCAATGGGTCCGTGTAAAACACGGACCTCATACGGACATTCTCCGTCTGGGGTCCGTGTGCGTGCAGGAGACAGTGCTACAGTAAGCGCTGTCCCCCCACATGGTGCTGAAGCCGCGATTCATATGTTCCCTGCAGCAGCGTTTGCTGCAGAGAAAATATGAATAATAGTGTTCAAAATAAAGATCTATGTGTCCGCCGCCCTCCCACCCCCTGTGCGCCCCCCCCGCTGTTCAGAAAATACTCACCCGCTCCCACGTAGGCTGTCACTCCTTCCTCTCTGCCCCGCGCCTTCTACTGTATGCGGTCACGTGGGGCCACTCATTTACAATCATGAATAGTCGGCTCCGCCCCTATGGGAGGTGGAGCCACATATTCATGACTGTAAATGATCAGCCCCACGTGACCGCATACAGGAGAAGATGGGGCCAGACCAGGAAGGAGCGACAGCCAACGAGGGAGTGGGTGAGTATTTTCTGAACAGTGGGGGGGGGGCGCACAGGGGGTGGGGGGGCGGCAGACACATAGATCTTTATTTTAAACACTATTATTCATATTTTCTCTGCAGCAAACGCTGCTGCAGGGAACATATGAATCGCGGCTTCAGCACGATGCAGGGTACCACACGCGTGGGTACCACACGTTCCGTGTGGTACCCACTCGCCATACGGGCAGCACACGTGTGCCGCACGTATGGCCTACGTGAGTTCCCAGGCACACGGACACGGATAACTCCGGTAACGATTTATTCCGGTACCGGAATTATCTGGACGTGTGGGACAGCCCTAAATTAGCATCCAATTCAACTATCTGACAGTCTGATCTGATTTTTAAAGATCAGACCTGTCGGACTTTAATGTGAGATTGAATGTTGATCCATAGGAATCAATGGCTCCAACATCAAAATTGGATAGGGTACAATTAGATGCCATCAGTAGCATCTGACATTGGATCTGACTTTGGATGTTGGATCTCATGTCAGACAGTGTGTGCTAGGTCTTATTTGGCTGCTAGTGATTGTCGCAGCGCTAAAACTGAACTATTGGTTGTGTAGTCACAACAGCCACTATAGCTAGTGATGGATTTGTCTAAGGTCATGTTCACACTTGTCGGATTACAGACTGATTCTTCTGTCAGAATTTTCAGTAGGATTTTTCAGTTCCGTAGGCTTAATCTGAATTAACCCATAGGCAGCAATGTAAAACAGTCAAATCCCTGTGCACACTTGCTAGGGGAATTTTCTGACCGGATTCGTCCGGATTTTTCACTCCGCTGCATGTTGTTATTCTCGTCGGATCCATGTCGGAGCTCCGATGGGGGCAATGCATTGTAAAAAAACCCGCTCCTAAATTCCGCCGGTAAATCCGATGCCAAAAGCAGTGGATCGGATTTATCGGCAGAATTTCAGCGCCCAATCCGACGGAAGAATCAGTCTGTAATCCGACAAGTGTGAACATAGCCTAATATCATAGTGTCTAAACCCATCTGTAGGCTGGGCTTACATGCCTAAATAATTGTGCTATCATTATAATGATTAAATAATTATTAATTCAGAGCTATGATTGCAGTGAAATCTTGTACATATTGTTCAATTTGTACATGGCCACAAACCTGGCACTGAACAATTTTTCACTGAAAATCGTGTGTTGTCCTGCAGTCTATGCATGACTAACAACTTTTGGAGATAAATCGTTCAATGCCAGGTTTGTGGCCATGTACAAATGGAACAATATGTCCCCGATCTAATGAACAATGATTGCACAATCATTGAAGAGTGTAAACCTTATGTCTGTTATTTGACAGCATTTTGTTTCTGAAAACATGTTGCTAAAGGGATGCATTATCATTATTACTGTACAGAATGCCACGCAAAGGGAAACGATCTGAAGCTCAAAAAAAACGCTTGCAAAGAATCAATATTTCTGCTTGTGAAAAGTCTGGTAAGCTGCCACTTGGTCATAGCATAGAAGAGAAGAAGCAGTTAGAAATTGTGTGTGATGCTGCTGAATTACAAAAAGAACAGGTCAAAAGCGTTACTTCTGTACAAGCGTCTCATAGTCAGGGCGATTACAGGTATACAGAATTTTCCAGAAACAAACAGTGCACATGTAATTCCCTAATTTTTCTCATTGCCCTTAATGAGAACTCAAAGTTATCAAGTAATGATCTTGATTATATTTTGAAAGAGGGTGACTTGTTGTATACAAGCACAAAGCAAAAGCTAATTACTGAAGGCAAGTTTGTGCATGACTTTTTAGCTCATGATGAGCTTCCAGACACTGTTGTGTACAATATGCATACATACAGTGTTATTAAATTTCCCTCACAGTATGGATATTTAAGGAAGCGGGGACCTGATGGTGCGCCAGACTTTTTGGAACTTTCTGAAAGATTACAGTGTCTGTCTTCAGATATAAAATATGCACTACTCACAATGAGCAGTCTGACTATTGCTGTGTTCTGCAATAGTTTAGGCCACTTTGGTTTTTTCGATCCTCACTGTAGGTCTCCTGAAGGATTGTTCTCTGACACAGGTACTGCTGTAATGGTGACTTTTGAATATCTGAATGACATGATTGAAAGACTGCTTTTATTTCATGCATTGCTACCAACACCTGATGACTGCATTTATGAGTTTATGCCAGTTATGTTTATCTGTACAATGGACAGTCAGCAGGCAAACAGTTCTTCTAATATACAATCTGCAGTGAGCGAAAAGAATGCACCAGTCGACGAATGTGGTACTTCAAATTTAAACACATTAAACATGCTAAAGCGTAACAAAAATAGAAGACGCAGAATAGTAATAGCAAATAAACAAAAGAAAATGTACCATAAAGAGGTCATCAAATTGAGAAATCATATTTATTATGAAAAAAATAAGACAAACATGTTAAAGAACCAAAAAGACAAGTATTTAAATTATTCTCATTTTAGAATGAAACAAAAAGCATTTATTACAGATCGATATTCCCGTGATGCGCACTACAGGATGAAGCAACAATTATATGTCAAGTTGCATTATTCTAGGGATGCAGATTACAGACTGAGGAAAAAATCATGTGCAAATGTACGTTATGCTCATGATCCAGAGTACAGACTGAGGCAAAAATCATATGTAAATGTACGTTATGCCCATGATCCAGATTACAGACTGAGGAAAAAAATCATATGTAAATGTACGTTATGCCTGTGATGCAGACTACAGATTTAAACGGATAGCATACATGAAGAAACGTTATCTCAATTACCCTGAATTTCAAAGAAAACGGAAAAACTACATGCGACAGTATGCATCAGACCTTCAAAACAAACAGAATAGGAAGCAACGTTTTGTAGAAAAATACAAAAATGAAACTTATTTCAGAATGTTTCATAAAATGTTATGTGCTTTCAGGATACAACAAAAATATAAGCAGTCTAAACTTCAACTAATTCGACAAAAAATGAAAGCAGTTAAATCAAATTCTGATGACAGAGTTAGTGCTATAATGCAACAAGCCATTGACGCCTTTCATATGGAAATACAGAGTGGACCAACTCACATCTGCACAAGCTGTCACAGAGCCCTGTTCCCCAAACAGGTGAAAGTGTGTAAACGTGAGAAATATAAAAAAAACACAGCCATGGTATCACATTGTCTTACAGGGAAATATGTTCATGTTTGTAGTGATGGCTGTCAACATGTAGAACTATGTGCAGTACCTGAAAGGATGACAGAGTGGATTTGCCACAGCTGCCACGAAAACCTAATGACAGGAAATGTTCCTCCAATTGCAGTTTTTAATAAGTTAGAACTGGCGCCAATTCCAGCTGAACTTGCTGACTTAAACATACTCGAAAGACACATAATAGCACTATATATACCATTTGCAAAAATAATCACTCTCCCTAAAGGGCAACAGAGAGCGATCCATGGTTCTGTTGTGTGTGTTCCATCAGAAGTGGAGACAACAGTCAATGCTTTACCGAGACCCATTAGTCAGTCTCAGTTGTTAAAAGTAAAACTAAAAAGACGACTTAATTACAAAGGACACTACCAATTCCAAACGTTAAATATGTGCAAAATACTAACTGCACTGCTTAAACTGAAAGAAGTACATTCAGAATACAAAAATATAGATATCATTCATGATAGCTGTCACTTTGATCAGCTATGTCATGACTTAACAAATGAAGATGATATAATAGAAAACATATCTGAAATTAGAGATGATATTCAACAAGCAATTGATTTAATGGAAACAGACAATTGGGATAACATTACAGTAAACGAAGAAGCAAGACCCAATAGCCAACTCCCAGAACCCTCAGAAGAAAACATTGATCAGGAGGACTTGCATGCTTCGGATCAAGAAACTAATGAACAGAATGGCGCTTGCTACTTTGATAGTTGTTTACAGCCATCTGATATTGCCCAAGAGCTTATAGCATTTGGTGAGGGTATCTTTTGTGTTGCACCATCAGAAGGAAAAAAGCCAGTGAGTTTTTTTAGAGTACCAAAACTAGAGGCTATGGCTTTTCCAGTTCAGTTCCCGACTGGTATTAACACCTTAGATCAAATGAACAGAATTAGGAATTTGACTCCGAGCAGGTACTTTAATGTACGTCTCCTTTCTGTCGACAATCGTTTTGCTATTGATTCAAATTATATTTTCTTTGCACAGTTTGTCACTGAAATGCATTTAGCAACATCCAGTATGTCCATTCAGCTCCGGAAAGGAAAACCTGTGACCAGAGATGGACGTAAAATCACAGTTCAAATGCTGAAAGATAAGAATGAAGTTGAAAGACTAGTAAGGAATAAAGATGCAACTAGATTTATGCAGCCATTGAGAGGCACTCCAGCTTATTGGGAGAAAACCTTGAGAGATCTTTTTGCTATGCTTCGTCAGTTGGGAACTCCAACTTTCTTCTGCACATTTAGTGCTGCAGAAATGAGATGGCCAGAAGTCATTCAAATAATAAAGGCGCAGCAAAATGAGCAAGTTAATTTTTCTGAGATGGACTGGGCCTCAAAATGTGAAGTTTTACATAGTAACCCTGTAACAACTATGCGTATTTTTGAAAAAAGAGTAGAAGCACTACTAAGACATCTACTCTTGTCACCAGCACAGCCTATTGGAGAGGTCATTGACTACTTTTATCGAGTGGAATACCAAGCTAGAGGATCTCCACATATACATCTTTTGGCTTGGTGTAAAGATGCACCTGAATTTGAGAAAGATCCCGATAAAAAAGTGTGTGAGTTCGTGGATAGATATATAACATGTCAGCTACCGGATCCTAATGCAGACCCAGATCTTTACAAAATTGTAACTGAAGTACAAACTCACAGCAAAACACATTCAAAGTCATGTAAGAAAGGAAAAAAACATTGTAGATTCGGATTTCCAAAGCCACCAGTAGAACATACTTATATAACGAGACCTGTTCCAGCACAGACCAGTGAAGAACAAGCAGCTGATTCAGACAGTGATCCATCTGTCATGTCCCTTGAAAAAGCAAAAAGGAGACTTAAACCCCTTTGGGATTTACTGCATAAACCTGAGGCTTCATCTGCAAGCATATCCCAACTACTTGCACAATGCAAATTAAGTCATGAGGAATACAAGTGTTGTATAAGTTTCCTAAACAGTTCTAGTGCGCTAATGATGAAACGACAGCCAAAGGATGCCTGGGTAAATAATTATAACAAGCATTTGTTAAGAGCATGGAATGCAAATATCGATATTCAGTATATTTTAAATCCACACTCTTGTATAATGTATATTTTATCATACATTTCAAAAGGTGAACATGAGATGAGTCATTACCTTAAAAGAATTGTTGCCGACACAAGACAAGCTAACATATCTGATCGTGATGAAATGAAACAGATTATGCAGGCCTATTCTAAAAATCGAGAGGTCAGTATTCAAGAAGCCGTTGCCCGTGTATGCAGTCTGAAACTTAAATCCTGTTCTCGTCTTGTTGTATTCATACCCACTGATGACAATGCCTTAAAAATGAGTTTGCCTTTGAGGTCCTTAAATGATAAAAGTCCAGAATCAGAAAATGTTTGGATGTCAGGAATAACAGAAAAATATCAAAACAGGCCAGACACACCAGAGTTTGAAAACATGTGCATGGCAGAATTCGCTTCCACTTATAGAGTAGTCTATGGTAGGCAGAGAAAAAGCAGAAATGTCCTGTCCCTTCTAAATGGTATTGGATCCATTCAAAAACGAACACAAGGAAAACCTGCTGTCATTAGATATGCTCGATTTTCCCAGAAAAATTCTCCTGAGAAATTCTATGCCACAGTACTAAAACTATACCTACCCTACCGCTCACCTACACAGCTCAAACCAAAAGATTTCCCATCATACGAATCTTTCTTAGCTTGTGGAACTGTACAGCTTCCTGGAAGTAACTGTGTTCAGACCGTGTTTTCAATTGTCAAAAAAAATAGGGCACCGTACGAAAAATACAGTAAAACAGTCGAAAAGGCCATTGAAGAGCTTGAAAAAAATGGACCGATGGAGGATGCATGGGCGACACTTGCTCCAGAGTCTGAGCTTATTAGACTGGAGTGTATTTCAGAGCGTGAGGAGATAAACCCTGAGGAACTGAACGAATTAGATGATGTTCCTGAATACAGTAAAAGTCCCAAAAAGAAATGTACCACAGCAGCAACATTTGAAGGACCTGTTGCAAACCCTGCTGTGATGAAACAGATGTATCAGAATCTGAATCAAAGTCAGGCATCCATTTTCTATACAATACGTAAATGGTGCGTAAGACGTGTGTGCGGAGAAAATCCAGAACAGTTTTTTCTATTTGTGACTGGTGGAGCTGGTACTGGTAAATCACACCTCATTAAATGTATCTATTTAGAGGCATCAAAGATACTTCAGAGGCTTCCCAGGATTTCTGAGGAAACTGATATTTCCATGCCTACTGTCCTACTCTCAGCCTTCACTGGCACAGCAGCCTTTAACATTTCAGGCAAAACTTTACATTCCATTTTGAAATTACCAAGAAGTCTTAAACCACCATACCAGGGGTTGGGAAATTGTCTTGATGAACTGAGAGTAGCGCTGTCAAATGCTGAAATTATTATTATTGATGAGGTGTCCATGGTCTCCAAACCACTGTTTGCTTACATCAATTGGAGGCTACAAGACATTAAAGGTATCAAAAAACCTTTTGGAGGCATGTCTGTTCTAGCAGTGGGAGACTTCTACCAGTTGCCACCTCCAGGTAAAGCGAAACCTCTCTGTGTTTTTGAAGACCACATGCTTGATTTCTGGCAGGACCTCTTTCAGGTAGTTACCCTCACGGAAATAATGCGCCAAAAAGAGGATGTAGCGTTTGCCGAACTATTAAACAGAATTAGATTAAAAGGCAAGGAAGAGGCAATATCTGAAGTAGATAGAGCCTTACTTTCTCAGCAGTTTGTGACTCAAATTGAAGATTGTCCAAAGGACGTCCTTCATGTGTTTGCCAGAAATAAAGATGTAGATGAGCATAACGCAGCCATTATATCTGCTTTGCATTCTGTAGTGATAAACATCGATGCACATGACTATAAAAAAGATCTTAAAACAGGGCGGATGGAAAAGCAGAAAATACCTTTTGCAAGTCAAAAAGGGGATCTGCCAGACAGGCTACAAGTTGCTGAGGGTGCACGTGTGATGCTGATTAGAAACATAGATGTGGAGGATGGACTAGTAAATGGTTCATTTGGAAAAATTGCTGCTATTGTTTCCCAATTAGAAGATGATAAAATAGTTGTAATGAAGCTTGGTGTTGAATTAGATAATCCAAATGCCGGACAGAAGAATCACAACAGGACATGCACACCAACAGGTAACTTGGTGTATATAGAGAGAATAGAAGAGCCCCTGAGCAAAAAAGGAGTTGTTCGTCACCAGTTTCCTATTAAACTTGCTTTTGCCTGCACAGTACATAAGGTGCAAGGCATGACTACAACTTCTGCAGTAGTTTCATTAAAGCATATTTTTGAACCAGGCATGGCATATGTTGCTCTCAGTAGAACAACTTCCCTTTCTGGACTACACATTTTTGACTTCAATGAAAATCAAATCTATGCTGATCCACAAATCACAAGATCTTTGGAAAACATGAAAATAGCAACAGTCAATAATGCTATGCCTTTACTCAATAGTCTTCAATGGCCAAGTTCTCCTTTTCTAACATTTATTCACCACAACGTGGAAGGACTGTCAGTCCACATTGATGATGTGAGAAGTCATCATGAAATGTGTCGTGCAGACATTTTATGTTTCACCGAAACTCATCTTTCAGGCCAATTTGTCAGTAATGACATAGAATTACAAAACTATCAAATGTTTAAAAGAAACAGGCAGGTTTCATATTCAACCTATTCTAATCTGTCTAATAAGAATGGCGGTGGAGTAGCCATCTATGTGAAACATGACATTCAAGCAAGTCCAATGCAATATATGCAGAGCGTGACTGACCTTGAGTTCCTGGTTTTGAGAGTTGAGGCACCAATTCCATCTCTAATTTCAGTAATTTACAGGCCTCCAGATTACAGCACTAATCTGTTTTTGCCACAACTCTCTAACTTGTTGAATTCTTTAGAAATTATTCAACATGGTCCACTAATTATTTGTGGTGACTTCAATGAGGATCTATTGTCAGATAGAAAGAAGCCCATATTTGAAATGCTGCAGTCCAGAGGCTACAAACAGCTAATTACAGCAGCTACTACAGAGAAGAATACACTTCTAGATCATTTGTATATTTTCAGCCAGGAGTATTGTGCCGAATCTGGTGTACTCCAGACATATTACAGTTATCATAATCCTGTTTATTGTATTTTAACCTAATTTGCACTCCTGTAATCAATTGATCTCCTGCAGTACTGCTAGACATGTGGTTCTCCTCCCATTCCTTTCCCTGTGGAGGGTTAAATGGCAGGAGCTAAACTCAGGACAGGATGCAGGCAAGCACCTGATGTGTTGTGGATCTTTTCTCTTTTATGAGGGAAGCGCAGAGACTGGGAGTAAAAGTATGATTACAGTTTACTAACTAGTTGGCTGGGTTTTGACTTAATCTCCTCTCTATTCCACATGCACTCTAGCAATGTTATCTTTACTGAACTCAGGGCCAGGATGCAGACAAACACCTGTGCTGTGGATCTTTTCTCTTTTATGAGGGAATAGCAGAGACTGGGAGTGCAAGTATGATTACAGTTTACTAACTAGTTGGCTGGGTTTTGCCTTAAGGTACCGTCACACTAGGCGATATCGCCAGCGATCTGTGACGTTGCAGCGTCCTGTATAGCGATATCGCTATGTTTGGCACGCAGCAGCGATCTGGATCCTGCTGGGATATCGCTGGTTGCAGGGAGAGTGGACGAACTTTCTTTCGTCGCAACTCTCCCGCTGACACCGCTGGATCGCCGTGTGTGACGCCGATCCAGCGATGTCTTCACTGGTATCCATGGTAAACATCGGGTTACTAAGCGCAGGGCCGCGCTTAGAAACCCGATATTTACCATGGATACCATGGTAAAAGTAAAAAAAAAAAACACTACATACTCACCGTCTGTTGTCCGTCACGTCCCCTGGAGCTTGCCGTACTGACTGTCTCAGCGCCGTCCGGCCGTAAAGCAGAGCCCAGCGGTGAACCTGCAGTAACAGCGGTTCACCGCTGGGCACCGCTGTTACGGCCGGCCGGCGCTGAGACACAGTCAGTGCGGCAAGCGCCGAGGGACATGAAGGACGACAGAAGGTGCGTATGTAGTGTTTTTTTTTTTTTTACATGGGGACTTCGGCATCGCTGAAGACAGTTTCAGCGATGCCGAAGTCGCTTGGTCGCTGGAGAGAGCTGTCTGTGTGACAGCTCCCCAGCGACCACACAGCAACTTACCAGCGATCACGTCGCTGGTCGCGATCGCTGGTAAGTTGCTCAGTGTAACGGCACCTTTAATCTCCTCTCTATTCCACATGCCCTCTAGCAATCTTATCTGTACTGAACTCAGGGCCAGGATGCAGACAAACACCTGTGCTGTGGATCTTTTCTTTTATGAGGGAAGAGCAGAGACTGGGAGTACAAGTATGATTACAGCTTACTAACTAGTTGACTGGGTTTTGGCTTAATCTCCTCTCTATTCCACATGCCCTCTAGCAATCTTATCTTTACTGAACTCAGGGCCAGGATGCAGACAAACACCTGTTCTGTGGATCTTTTCTCTTTTATGAGGGAAGAGCAGAGACTGGGAGTACAAGTATGATTACAGTTTACTAACTAGTTGGCTGGATTTTGGCTTAATCTCCTCTCTATTCCACATGCCCTCTAGCAATCTTATCTGTACTGAACTCAGGGCCAGGATGCAGACAAACACCTGTGTTGTGGATCTTTTCTCTTTTATGAGGGAAGCACAGAGACTGGGAGTAAAGCCCCCATTACACATAATGAGATCGTTAGCAAGATCGCTGCTAAGTCACCAGTTTTGTGATGCTACAGCGACCTCGGCAGCGATCTTGCTGTGTTTGACACCTAGTAGCGACCAGACCCCCGCTGTGAGATCGCTGATCGTGACGTAACGGCCTGGACCATTTTCTGATCATTCCTCTCCCGCAGGGCGGCATGCATCAGCGTGTTTGACGCCTAAGCAACGACCTCCACAGCGATTTCCTGGTGCGTGGCTCGTCTAACAGGTCGGCGTATGGGTCGTTACAACGACCCATATCGTTGCTGTGTCGCTGTGGACGTAGTTGTTTTTGACATCTCACCAGTGATCCCAATGATCATTTCGCGACGTTCCAGCGATCCTGGCCAGGTCAGATCGTTGTTGGGATCGCTGGAGAGTCGCTTAGTGTGATGGGACCTTTTAAAGTATGATTACAGCTTACTAACTAGTTGGCTGGGTTTTGGCTTAATCTCCTCTCTATTCCACATGCCCTCTAGCAATCTTATCTTTGCTGAACTCAGGGCCAGGATGTAGACAAACACCTGATGTGTTGTGATCCATGTCATGTCAAATCCATCACGGATCACCTTCTGATGGAGAGGGGCGCAAGTGGAAACGAAGCCTAACCCTGTACTGCTGAGTGGGGTATCTTGCCTCAGCAGTCCTTTTACGTTTACTTATACTGTTGTAGTTTATTTTGTCTTTACTAGTTCTGTATTTACCTGAGACTATATCAGGTATACAGCAGTCCTTTTAAGTTTATTTATACTGCTGTAGTTTATTTTGTCTTTAATAGTTCTCTATTTACCTGAGACTATATCAGGTATACAGAAGTCCTTTTAAGTTTACTTATACTGCTGTAGTTTATTTTGTCTTTACTAGTTCTCTATTTACCTGAGACTATATCAGGTATACAGCAGTCCTTTTAAGTTTACTTATACTGCTGTAGTTTATTTTGTCTTTACTAGTTCTCTATTTACCTGAGACTATATCAGGTATACAGCAGTCCTTTTTTCGTGTATTTGACTCAGGACCCAGTGGAATATGGGTTTTATTATTATTTTTTTTAGTTTTACAAGTAAGGTATGGATTATTTTCTGTGAGTAACAATATTATGTTATAAATAACTACATTTTACAGAATAGTTGTTGATCCAGGGATTTAATCTGACTGCCATATTTGGAGTCGGGAAGGAATTTTTTCCCTATGTGGAAAATTGGCTGCTACCTCATGGGGTTTTTTGCCTTCCTTTGGATCAACACTGCAGGATAGGTACACTAAAATAGGCTGAACTGGATGGACACAGGGCGTTCTTCAGCATAAGGGGTCAAAATAAGAGTGTGTGCAAATTTGTAGGTAAAAATCGAATGCGGGGAGGCAATCTGTGGGGACCTAGCCAAGATTGGGAGAAGATTTATCCCCGGTATGTGACATCTAGGGAGACGCGGTATCCCTGGTATGGAACATATAATATACATATGTATGAAGCTGAGTTATGGCTCCTACACACGTGTTTTATTAGTGCGAATTTGCACTAAAAAAATGCACCCCATTGATTTCAATGGGTTTACACACACTAGAGATGGGGGGGGGCTAGAGAGGAAACAGAGCAGACATATTTTGGTCAGTCAAGTGGGGAACATGTTAACAATCTTTCACCCATCTCTATTACACGTCTATCACCCAAATTTATTATACATGTCATTGCCCACCTGTCACACATATCTCTCAAGTCTTCTCGTGTCAATTGTTTGCATGCCTGAAGAAATGCTTCACACTTCTATCAGACACATATCGCAAGCACGCATCGCAGGCGTGCATCACAAGCATGCACACGATATATGCAGCGCAAGCATGCTCAGGATATATGCAGAGCAAACATGTACTGAAGGCATGGGGTGCAAGTGTTTGGACAGAAGGCAGGAAAGTCCGAGCACCCTCACATTAAGTGTATACCGCGACATGCACAGAATCTCCCCTGTATAGCCATTATTATTCCCTTCCTTGCACTTGGTTTTATTGTTATCAATAAAGTATATATTTTTGTATCATACTTTGTTAGACCATGTATCATCCTTTGTTCGGCGTTAGTGACATGCACAGAAGGCAGGAAAGTGCAAGTTGCGTGCACCCCATACACCTTATGTGTGAAGCACAAACATGCACTTGCATGCAAGCACAAGCATGTATCTAATGCATGTAATCGCGGCACCTATATCGTGCATATATCACACTGTACTTCTATGATGTAGTGGCATTTACTGAAGGCATGCATGCCACTTGCATGAGATAGTTTTATTGCAAGCGGACGGCTTGCATCTCCACTAGTTGGGTTCTCTGGCTAGCATGGGGAACTGACTCTTCTTTCAAAGAACCTGCACCTATCATCACCACACTTGGGGAAGGGGTTATAACTGATTTGCTTTGCAGGATCACGTGTGGCATATGTGGGCATGCATCACCACTAGTCGTGTTCTCTGGCTAGCATGGGCTACTACTGACGCTTCTTTCATAAAGTTTTCGATTCTGTCGGCTCCATTTCGGGGTCCGTCTCTTTGCAGTTTTCTGTATAGAAGACGGACACCCAAGAGGACAACCGAGATGGCGCCTACACATGGCGGAAGACAAAACGTGTAAGAACCTGAACTGATCATCACTTTAGATTGTAAGCTTTTAGGAGCGGGGTTAGCGCTAGGTAGGAGGATAGATATGATGCAGGGTGATGAAGGCTCCATTATGCTTCGTTTTTCTGTTAGCTTCGTCTCAATATTCGCCTCTTTGTAGTTTCCTGTAGCTGGACACCCACAGGGCAGAAAAACGAAACATGACAGACCCTGAACCGACCGCCATATTTGGGGTCAGGAAGGAATTTTCTTTCCCCCCTGAGACTCGGATCTCCGGGGGTTTTCTTCGCCTTTCTCTGTATCATCGAGTTGTGTCTCTTCTGTCTTACAATAGGAGGACGATTTGTCTCCCGGAGCTCAGGCTCCACAGGGGTCCTGATACTAGAGACGCAGCTCCTGTCCTATAATACACGCCATTATTAATGGCTCCTCTGCTAAATGCAAATAAAAGGAGTAAAATGTAAAAAAAAAAAAAAAAAGAATTTTTTGCAATCAAACTTTTTTTTTTTATTCGCAAAGCCAAATGTACATTGGCTACTCTAAATTTTGACCACCCTAGCTTAGATAGTCTCCCCTTTTATTTTTTTTAGTTAGTTAGGACTCGCAAGAAGATGAGGAGCCTTGACGTGGCTTGCGAGCTTACGTATTGCTGCACAAATTTTCAGCTACTTTTTTTTTTTTAAGAGTTGCATTTTGCATAAATTACGTTTTTAAAAACTGAAATTTGGGCAGAATACTAACCAAGACCTCATATACAATCATTGTGGTACAAAAAAGTAGACAAACAAATGAATGTGAGAATTTTGCATGGTGGGCTTTACACAATACAATATTGGTTGCAATATCATCTGCTAGCAGATAGAGATGAGCAAATGATTGCTTGGTGCCCGGTTCTCGACCAAGTTTAAGCTTAGAGAAATCTGATTGCTAGATCTTTGGTAGCCGCTTTTGGCAGACGATATTGCTAGTGATCTTGACTAGGGATGAGCCGAAACCGTCTTTTTGCCGTTAGTTGGAACCATTTCCAAATACTAACTTTTTTTTGTACGAATCTGAATACTAATACACACGAATACGAACATACGCAATAGGGGAAAAAGTGCGTATATACTGTACGTATGCATATTCGCTAATATGCGTACATATATTCGCTAATATGCGTACACATATTCTCTCATATACGTACGCATATTGTCTTATGTGTACGCATATGCATATGCATAGCGGCATAGGCGGTGGAGTCAATGGGTTACGAGCAGGGACTCCAGAGCTCCGGAAGAGTCCCTGCTCTTAACCCATTGACTCCACTGATGCCGGGACCTGCTCTTTCGCTGTCATCTCACATGCTGCTGATGCCGGGACCTGCTACTCCGATGCTGTGGGACCTGCCGATGATGATGATGCTGTGACCTGCCGATGGTGATGATGCTGTGACCTGCCGATGGTGCTGATGCCGGGACCTGCCGATGGTGCTGATGCCGAGACCTGCCGATGGTGCTGATGCCGAGACCTTCCCGATGGTGCTGATGTTGGGACATGCCGATGATGCTGGGACCTGCCGATGGTGATGAGGCCAGGACCTGCCGATGGTGATGATGCCGGGAGCTGCTGATGGTGCTGATGCCGGGACCTGTGAATGGTGCTGATCCTGGAAACCTGCTCTGCTGACCCCACGCCGCCGACAGGTAAGATGACAGAAAAAAAAAAAATTTGGGGGAACGAACTTTCAGCGTGTGTTCGTATGCACCAAAAGTGAATACAAACACACAAGATTCGCTACTAATAACGAACCTCAGGGAACGGTTCAGCTCAACCCTAATCTTGACACATTTAAACTTCACCTTATATGTTCTGGGGATCTTCCACATGTTGGCCGATGTCAGATCTGCAATTTCCATTTTTAATTTGCTCTTACATTTTCTGAAGATCAAAAAATGGGCCCTAGGAGGCGCAAGTGGCCTCAGCAGGTCCCCAGGGGTTAAGCTCAACCCTGAGGGGCTACAACTACCAAACCAGCGCCTGAGGGGCACCCAAGTGTGAAAGTCTTGCAGGGGCAGCCCGGGCACCATTCCAAAGCACTATCTGTAGTTCCTTCAGGAAATACCCATCTAGTTATTATTATTCAGTCCGCACGTAATGCGGCCCGAACCGCTTCACTCACAGACTCCAGTGAGGTGTTATTTCGAAGCCAGCGTCCCCAAGAGGTGTGCTAAGTATTTTTCGTGTCGATCGGATTTGTAGTTTTGGCGCAATTTGCTTTTGAAAAATTTTTTTCCCCTCGTAATGCATTTCAATAGGGAAACTTTCCCATAGGTTATAATGGCCGGTTTCTGAGGCAATTTGAAATGTACCTGCCACCTGGCTGATTAGCTCATTGATATGCGCAGTCAGGCCCAGTTACTATGCCAACGCCTGCGAACTGTACATGACCACACCAGCAGTTTTGCCAGATAATATCAGCTCTTAAAGTGATAGCACAGCACAATTCCAAAGCACTAGGCCGCCCGCCAAATCGGACCCAGAGTGGGGCCGCCCGCCAAATCGGACCCATGGTGGCGCCGCCCGCCAAATCGGACCCAGAGTGGCGCCTTCCGCCAAATCGGACCCAGAGTGGCGACGCCCGCCAAATCGGACCCAGGGTGGCGCCGCCCGCCAAATCGGACCCATGGTGGCGCCGCCCGCCAAATCGGACCCAGAGTGGCGCCGCCCGCCAAATCGGACCCAGGGTGGCGCCACCCGCCAAATCGGACCCAGGGTGGCGCCGCCCGCCAAATCGGACCCAGAGTGGCGCCGCCCGCCAAATCGGACCCAGAGTGGCGCCGCCCGCCAAATCGGACCCAGTGTGGCGCCGCCCGCCAAATCGGACCCAGAGTGGCGCCGCCCGCCAAATCGGACCCAGAGTGGCGCCGCCCGCCAAATCGGACCCAGAGTGGCGCCGCCCGCCAAATCGGACCCAGAGTGGCGCCGCCCGCCAAATCGGACCCAGAGTGGCGCCGCTCGCCAAATCGGACCCAGTGTGGCGCCGCCCGCCAAATCGGACCCAGAGTGGCGCCGCCCGCCAAATCGGACCAGAGTGGCGCCGCCCGCCAAATCGGACCCAGAGTGGCGCCGCCCGCCAAATCGGACCCAGTGTGGCGCCGCCCGCCAAATCGGACCCAGAGTGGCGCCGAACGCCAAATCGGACGCAGAGTGGCGCCGCCCGCCAAATCGGACCCAGAGTGGCGCCGCCCGCCAAATCGGACCCAGAGTGGCGCCGCCCGCCAAATCGGACCCAGAGTGGCGCCGCCCGCCAAATCGGACCCAGAGTGGCGCCGCCCGCCAAATCGGACCCAGAGTGGCGCCGCCCGCCAAATCGGACCCAGAGTGGCGCCGCCCGCCAAATCGGACCCAGAGTGGCGCCGCCCGCCAAATCGGACCCAGAGTGGCGCCGCACGCCAAATCGGACCCAGAGTGGCGCCGCTCGCCAAATCGGACCCAGAGTGGCGCCGCCCGCCAAATCGGACCCAGAGTGGCGCCGCCCACCAAATCGGACCCAGAGTGGCGCCGCTCGCCAAATCGGACCCAGAGTGGCGCCGCCCACCAAATCGGACCCAGAGTGGCGCCGCTCGCCAAATCGGACCCAGAGTGGCGCCGCCCGCCAAATCGGACCCAGAGTGGCGCCGCCCGCCAAATCGGACCCAGTGTGGCGCCGCCCGCCAAATCGGACCCAGAGTGGCGCCGCTCGCCAAATCGGACCCAGAGTGGCGCCGCCCGCCAAATCAGACCCAGAGTGGCGCCGCCCGCCAAATCGGACCCAGAGTGACCCCGCCCGCCAAATCGGACCCAGAGTGATCCCGCCCGCCAAATCGGACCCAGAGTGACCCCGCCCACCAAATTGGACCCAGAGTGACCCCGCCCACCAAATCGGACCCAGAGTGACCCCGCCCACCAAATCGGACCCAGAGTGACCCCGCCCACCAAATCGGACCCAGAGTGGCCTCAACCCTGAGGGGCTACAACTACCAAACCAGCGCCTGAAAGGCACCCAAGTGTGAAAGTCTTGCAGGGGCAGCCCGGGCACCATTCCAAAGCACTATCTGTAGTTCCTTCAGGAAATACCCATCTAGTTATAGTGCTTTGGAACAAAGCACTATACTGTTATTCCACCGTGGTAAACTTCTTCTTATTCTTATTATTCAGTCCGCACGTAATGCGGCCCGAACTGCTTCACTCACAGACTCCAGTGAGGTGTCATTTCGAAGCCAGCGTCCCCAAGAGGTGTGCTAAGTATTTTTCGTGTCGATCGGATTTGTAGTTTTGGCGCAATTTGCGTTTGAAAAAAGTGTTTCAATGCATTTCAATACGGAAATTTTACCATACGTTTATAATGGGCCTGATTTCTGAGGCAATTTCTAAAAATAACTGCCAACTGCCACCTGGCTGATTGGCTCATTGATATGCGCAGTCAGACTCAGTTACTATGCCAACGCCTACGAACTCTACCATGACAGTTTTGCCAGATAATATCAACTCTTAAAGTGACCCACCCACCAATCGGATCCCGAGGTGCGCAGCCCACCAAATTGGACCCCGAGTGGCCTCGCCCAACAAATCGGACCCAGAGTGGCCTCGCCCACCAAATCGGACCCGGAGTGGCGCCGCCCGCCAAATCGGACCCGGAGTGACTCCGCCCGCCAAATCGGACCCGGAGTGACTCCGCCCGCCAAATCAGACCCGGAGTGACTCCGCCCGCCAAATCGGACCCGGAGTGGCGCCGCCCGCCAAATCGGACCCGGAGTGGCGCCGCCCGCCAAATCGGACCCGGAGTGGCGCCGCCCGCCAAATTGGACCCGGAGTGGCGCCGCCCGCCAAATTGGACCCGGAGTGACCCGGGCCCGGAGTGACCCGGGCCACCAAATCGGACCCAGAGTGACCCGGGCCACCAAATCGGACCCAGAGTGACCCGGGCCACCAAATCGGACCCAGAGTGACCCGGGCCACCAAATCGGACCCAGAGTGACCCGGGCCACCAAATCGGACCCAGAGTGACCCGGGCCACCAAATCGGACCCAGAGTGACCCGGGCCACCAAATCGGACCCAGAGTGACCCGGGCCACCAAATCGGACCCAGAGTGACCCGGGCCACCAAATCGGACCCAGAGTGACCCGGGCCACCAAATCGGACCCAGAGTGACCCGGGCCACCAAATCGGACCCAGAGTGACCCGGGCCACCAAATCGGACCCAGAGTGACCCGGGCCACCAAATCGGACCCAGAGTGACCCGGGCCACCAAATCGGACCCAGAGTGACCCGGGCCACCAAATCGGACCCAGAGTGACCCGGGCCACCAAATCGGACCCAGAGTGACCCGGGCCACCAAATCGGACCCAGAGTGACCCGGGCCACCAAATCGGACCCAGAGTGACCCGGGCCACCAAATCGGACCCAGAGTGACCCGGGCCACCAAATCGGACCCAGAGTGACCCGGGCCACCAAATCGGGCCCAGAGTGACCCGGGCCACCAAATCGGACCCAGAGTGACCCGGCCCACCAAATCAAACCCAGAGTGACCCGGGCCACCAAATCGGACCCAGAGTGACCCGGGCCACCAAATCGGACCCAGAGTGACCCGGGCCACCAAATCGGACCCAGAGTGACCCGGGCCACCAAATCGGACCCAGAGTGACCCGGGCCACCAAATCGGACCCAGAGTGACCCGGGCCACCAAATCGGACCCAGAGTGACCCGGGCCACCAAATCGGACCCAGAGTGACCCGGGCCACCAAATCGGACCCAGAGTGACCCGGGCCACCAAATCGGACCCAGAGTGACCCGGGCCACCAAATCGGACCCAGAGTGACCCGGCCCACCAAATCGGACCCAGAGTGACCCGGCCCACCAAATCGGACCCAGAGTGACCCGGCCCACCAAATCGGACCCAGAGTGACCCGGCCCACCAAATCGGACCCAGAGTGACCCGGCCCACCAAATCGGACCCAGAGTGACCCGGCCCACCAAATCGGACCCAGAGTGACCCGGCCCGCCAAATCGGACCCAGAGTGACCCGGGCCGCCAAATCGGACCCAGAGTGACCCGGGCCGCCAAATCGGACCCAGAGTGACCCGGGCCGCCAAATCGGACCCAGAGTGGCGCCGCCCGCCAAATCGGACCCAGAGTGGCGCCGCCCGCCAAATCGGACCCAGAGTGGCGCCGCCCGCCAAATCGGACCCAGAGTGGCGCCGCCCGCCAAATCGGACCCAGAGTGGCGCCGCCCGCCAAATCGGACCCAGAGTGGCGCCGCCCGCCAAATCGGACCCAGAGTGGCGCCGCCCGCCAAATCGGACCCAGAGTGGCGCCGCCCGCCAAATCGGACCCAGAGTGGCGCCGCCCGCCAAATCGGACCCAGAGTGGCGCCGCCCGCCAAATCGGACCCAGAGTGGCGCCGCCCGCCAAATCGGACCCAGAGTGGCGCCGCCCGCCAAATCGGACCCAGAGTGGCGCCGCCCGCCAAATCGGACCCAGAGTGGCGCCGCCCGCCAAATCGGACCCAGAGTGGCGCCGCCCGCCAAATCGGACCCAGAGTGGCGCCGCCCGCCAAATCGGACCCAGAGTGGTGCCGCCCGCCAAATCGGTCCCAGAGTGACCCCGCCCACCAAATTGGTCCCAGAGTGACCCCGCCCACCAAATTGGTCCCAGAGTGACCCCGCCCACCAAATTGGTCCCAGAGTGACCCCGCCCACCAAATCGGACCCATAGTGGCCTAACCCCTTTAGGGGCTACAACTACCAAGCCAGCGCCTGAGGGGCACCCAAGTGTGAAAGTCTTGCTGGGGCAACCCGGGCACCATTCCAAAGCACTATCTGTAGTTCCTTCAGGAAATACCCATCTAGTTATTATTATTATTCAGTCCGCACGTAATGCGGCCCGAACCGCTTCACTCACAGACTCCAGTGAGGTGTCATTTCGAAGCCAGCGTCCCCAAGAGGTGTGCTAAGTATTTTTCGTGCCGATCGGATTTGTAGTTTTTGCGCAATTTGTGTTTGAAAAAAGTGTTTCAATGCATTTCAATAGAGAAATTTTCCAATACGTTTATAATGGGCCTGATTTCTGAGGCAATTTCTAAAAATAACTGCCACCTGGCTGATTAGCTCATTGATATGCGCAGTGAGACCCAGTTACTATGCCAACGCCTATAAAGTCTACATCAGCTCACCAGGTCACAAGTTTTGTCAGATAATATCAGCTCTTAAAGTGACAGTACAGCACAATTACAAAGCACTATCTGTAGTCTTATGATTATTAGACTGTGGCCCGATTCTAACTCATCGGGTATTCTAGAATATGCATGTCCACGTAGTATATTGCACAGCCATGCAGTATACAGTGCAGAGCCGCGCAGTACACAGCGCAGAGCCGCGCAGTACACAGGGCAGAGCCGCGCAGTATAAAGCGCAGAGCCGCGCAGTACACAGCGCAGAGCCGCGCAGTACACAGCGCAGAGCCGCGCAGTACACAGCGCAGAGCCGCTCAGTACACAGCGCAGAGCCGCGCAGTATAAAGCGCAGAGCCGTGCAGTACACAGCGCAGAGCCGCGCAGTATACCGCGCAGAGCCGCGCAGTACACAGCGCAGAGCCGCGCAGTACACAGCGCAGAGCCGCGCAGTACACAGCGCAGAGCCGCGCAGTATAAAGCGCAGAGCCGCGCAGTACACAGCGCAGAGCCGCGCAGTACACAGCGCAGAGCCGCGCAGTACACAGCGCAGAGCCGCGCAGTATAAAGCGCAGAGCCGTGCAGTACACAGCGCAGAGCCGCGCAGTATACCGCGCAGAGCCGCGCAGTACACAGCGCAGAGCCGCGCAGTACACAACGCAGAGCCGCACAGTATAAAGAGCAGAGCCGCGCAGTATACCGCGCAGAGCCGCGCAGTACACAGTGCAGAGCCGCGCAGTACACAGCGCAGAGCCGCGCAGTACACAGCGCAGAGCGGCGCAGTGCAAAGCGCAGAGCCGCGCAGTACACAGCGCAGAGCCACGCAGTACACAGCGCAGAGCCGCGCAGTATAAAGCGCAGAGCCGCGCAGTACACAGCGCAGAGCCGCGCAGTACACAGCGCAGAGCCGCGCAGTACACAGCGCAGAGCCGCGCAGTATAAAGCGCAGAGCCGTGCAGTACACAGCGCAGAGCCGCGCAGTATACTGCGCAGAGCCGCGCAGTACACAGCGCAGAGCCGCGCAGTACACAGCGCAGAGCCGCGCAGTACACAGCTCAGAGCCGCGCAGTACACAGCGCAGAGCCGCACAGTATAAAGAGCAGAGCCGCGCAGTACACAGTGCAGAGCCGCACAGTACACAGCGCAGAGCCGCGCAGTACACAGCGCAGAGCGGCGCAGTGCAAAGCGCAGAGCCGCGCAGTACACAGCGCAGAGCCGCGCAGTACACAGCGCAGAGCCGTGCAGTACACAGCGCAGAGCCGCGCAGTACACAGCGCAGAGCCGCGCAGTACACAGCGCAGAGCCGCGCAGTATAAAGCGCAGAGCCATGCAGTACACAGCGCAGAGCCGCGCAGAGCCGCGCAGTACACAGCGCAGAGCCGCGCAGTACACAGCGCAGAGCCGGGCAGTACACAGCGCAGAGCCGCGCAGTACAGAGCGCAGAGCCGCACAGTATAAAGAGCAGAGCCGCGCAGTACACAGTGCAGAGCCGTGCAGTACACAGAGCAGAGCCGTGCAGTACACAGCGCAGAGCCGCGCAGTACACAGCGCAGAGCGGCGCAGTGGAAAGCGCAGAGCCGCGCAGTATACAGCGCAGAGCCGCGCAGTACACAGCGCAGAGCGGCGCAGTGCAAAGCGCAGAGCCGTGCAGTACACAGCGCAGAGCCGCGCAGTACACAGCGCAGAGCCGCACAGTACACAGCGCAGAGCCGCACAGTACACAGCGCAGAGCCGCACAGTATAAAGAGCAGAGCCGCGCAGTATACCGCGCAGAGCCGCGCAGTACACAGTGCAGAGCCGCGCAGTTCACAGTGCAGAGCCGCGCAGTACACAGCGCAGAGCGGCGCAGGGCAAAGCGCAGAGCCGTGCAGTACACAGCGCAGAGCCGCGCAGTACACAGCGCAGAGCCGTGCAGTACACAGCGCAGAGCCGCGCAGTATAAAGCGCAGAGCCGTGCAGTACACAGCGCAGAGCCGCGCAGTATACCGCGCAGAGCCGCGCAGTACACAGCGCAGAGCCGGGCAGTATACAGCGCAGAGCCGCGCAGTACAGAGCGCAGAGCCGCACAGTATAAAGAGCAGAGCCGCGCAGTATACCGCACAGAGCCGCGCAGTACACAGTGCAGAGCCCCGCAGTATACAGCGCAGAGCCGTGCAGTACACAGTGCAGAGCCATGCAGTACACAGCACAGAGCCGCGCAGTATACAGCGCAGACACGCGCAGTACACAGCACGGACACGCGCAGTACACAGCCCAGAGCCGCGCAGTACACAGCGCAGAGCCGCGTAGTATACAGCGAAGAGCCACGCAGTATATAGCGCAGAGCCGCACAGTACAAAGCGCAGAGCCGCGCAGTATACAGCGCAGAGCCGCGCAGTATACAGCGCAGAACGCGCAGTACACAGCGCAGAGCCGCGCAGTACACAGCGCAGAGCCGTGCAGTACACAGCGCAGAGCCGCGCAGTACACAGCGCAGAGCCGCGCAGTACACAGCGCAGAGCCGCGCAGTATACAGCGCAGAGCCGCGTAGTACACAGCGCAGAGCCGCGCAGTATACAGCGTAGAGCCGCGTAGTATACAGCGCAGAGCCGCGTAGTATACAGCGCAGAGCCACGCAGTATACAGCGCAGAGCCACGCAGTATACAGCGCAGAGCCACGTAGTTATACTGCCCAGTCACGTAGTATATTGTCCAGTCACATAGTATACTGCATATCCCTGTTAAAAAAAAAAAAAAGAATTAAAATAAAAAAGTTACATACTCACCTCCTGGAGCGGCCGGTATCTGATGGTTGTTGCACCTCCTAGAGCGGCCGGTACACGATGCTTGTTGCACCTGGAGTGGCCGCTACCCGATGCTTGTTGCGCGCTCCGGTCCCAAGAGTGCATTGCGGTCTCACGAGATGATGACGTAGCGGTGTTGTGAGACAGAAAGACGGAAGTGCCCTTAGACAATTATATAGTAGATTACCCCGCTCACCAATTCGGAACCCGAGGGGCCCGGCCCACCAAATCGGACCCCGAGGGGCCCGGCCCACCAAATCGGACCCAGAGTGACCCCGCCCACCAAATCGGACCCAGAGTGACCCCGCCCACCAAATCGGACCCAGAGTGACCCCGCCCACCAAATCGGACCCAGAGTGGCTCCGCCCACCAAATCGGACCCAGAGTGACCCCTTCCACCAAATCAGACCCAGAGTGACCCCTTCCACCAAATCGGACCCAGAGTGACCCCTTCCACCAAATCGGACCCAGAGTGACCCCGCCCACCAAATCGGACCCAGAGTGACCCCACCCACCAAATCGGACCCTGAGGTGCCCAGCCCACCAAATCAGACCCTGAGGTGTCCAGCCCACCAAATCGGACCGAGTGACCCCACCCACCAAATTGGTCCCTAAGGTGCCCCGCCCACCAAATCGGACCCAGAGTGGCTCCGCCCACCGAATCGGACCCAGAGTGGCCGCGCCCACAGAATCGGACCAAAAGTGACCCCGCCCACCGAATCGGACCTAGATTTACCCCGCCCACAAAATCAGACCCAGATTGACCCAACCCACCAAATCGGACCGCCTGAGGGGCACCCAAGTGTGAAAGTCTTGCAGGGGCAGCCCGGGCACCATTCCAAAGCACTATCTGTAGTTCCTTCAGGAAATACCCATCTAGTTATTATAGTGCTTTGGAACAAAGCACTATACTGTTATTCCACCGTGGTAAACTTCTTCTTATTCTTATTATTCAGTCTGCACGTAATGCGGCCCGAACCGCTAAACTCACAGACTCCAGTGAGGTGTCATTTCGAAGCCAGCGTTCCTGAGAGGTGTGCTAAGTATTTTTCGTGTCGATCGGATTTGTAGTTTTTGCGCAATTTGTGTTTGAAAAAAGTCTTTCAATGCGTTTCAATGGAGAAATTTTCCTATACGTTTATAATGGGCTGGTTTCTGAGGCAATTTCTAAAAATAACTGCCACCTGGCTGATTAGCTCATTGATATGCGCAGTCAGACACAGTTACTATGCCAACTCCTATGAAATCTACATCAGCTCACCAGGTCACAAGTTTTGTCAGATAATATCAGCTCTTAAAGTGACAGTACAGCACAATTCCAAACCACTATCCGTAGTCTTATGATTATTAGACTGTGGCCCGATTCTAACTCATCGGGTATTCTAGAATATGCATGTCCACGTAGTATATTGCACAGCCACGCAGTATACAGTGCAGAGCCGTGCAGTACACAGCGCAGAGCCGTGCAGTACACAGCGCAGAGCCGCGCAGTACACAGCGCAGAGCCGCGCAGTACACAGCGCAGAGCCGCGCAGTATAAAGCGCAGAGCCGCGCAGTACACAGCGCAGAGCCGCGCAGTACACAGCGCAGAGCCGTGCAGTACACAGCGCAGAGCTGCGCAGTATAAAGCGCAGAGCCGGGCAGTACACAGCGCAGAGCCGCGCAGTACACAGCGCAGAGCCGTGCAGTACACAGCGCAGAGCCGCGCAGTATAAAGCGCAGAGCCGTGCAGTACACAGCGCAGAGCCGCGCAGTACACAGCGCAGAGCCGCGCAGTACACAGCGCAGAGCCGCGCAGTATAAAGCGCAGAGCCGCGCAGTACACAGCGCAGAGCCGCGCAGTACACAGCGCAGAGCCGTGCAGTACACAGCGCAGAGCCGCGCAGTTTAAAGCGCAGAGCCGTGCAGTACACAGCGCAGAGCCGCGCAGTACACAGCGCAGAGCCGTGCAGTACACAGCGCAGAGCCGCGCAGTATAAAGCGCAGAGCCGTGCAGTACACAGCGCAGAGCCGCGCAGTACACAGCGCAGAGCCGCGCAGTACACAGCGCAGAGCCGCGCAGTATAAAGCGCAGAGCCGCGCAGTATAAAGCGCAGAGCCGCGCAGTACACAGCGCAGAGCCGCGCAGTACACAGCGCAGAGCCGTGCAGTACACAGCGCAGAGCCGCGCAGTATAAAGCGCAGAGCCGTGCAGTACACAGCGCAGAGCCGCGCAGTACACAGCGCAGAGCCGTGCAGTACACAGCGCAGAGCCGTGCAGTACACAGCGCAGAGCCGCGCAGTATAAAGCGTAGAGCCGCGCAGTATAAAGCGCAGAGCCGCGCAGTACACAGCGCAGAGCCGTGCAGTACACAGCGCAGAGCCACGCAGTACACAGCGCAGAGCCATGCAGTACACAGCGCAAAGCCGCGCAGTATAAAGCGCAGAGCCGCGCAGTATAAAGCGGAGAGCCGCGCAGTACACAGCGCAGAGCCGAGCAGTACACAGCGCAGAGCCGCGCAGTAGACAGCGCAGAGCCGTGCAGTACAGAGCGCAGAGCCGCACAGTATAAAGCGCAGAGCCGCGCAGTATACCGCGCAGAGCCGTGCAGTACACAGCGCAGAGCCGCGCAGTACACAGCGCAGAGCCGCGCAGTACACAGCGCAGAGCCGCGCAGTACACAGCGCAGAGCCGAGCAGTACACAGCGCAGAGCCGCGCAGTACACAGCGCAGAGCCGCGCAGTACACAGCGCAGAGCCGCGCAGTATACAGCGCAGAGCCGCGCAGTACACAGCGCAGAGCCGCGCAGTACAGAGCGCAGAGCCGCACAGTATAAAGCGCAGAGCCGCGCAGTACACAGCGCAGAGCCGCGCAGTACACAGCGCAGAGCCGCGCAGTACACAGCGCAGAGCCGCACAGTACACAGCACAGAGCCGCGCAGTACACAGCGCAGAGCCACCCAGTATACAGCGCAGAGCCGCGCAGTACGCAGCGTAGAGCCACGTAGTATGCAGCGCAGAGCCGCGCAGTATACAGCGCTGAGCCGCGTAGTATACAGCGCAGAGCCCCGCAGTATACAGTGCAGAGCCCCGCAGTATACAGCGCAGACACGCGCAGTACACAGCACGGACACGCGCAGTACACAGCGCAGATCCGCGCAGTACACAGCGCAGAGCCGCGTAGTATACAGCGAAGAGCCACGCAGTATATAGCGCAGAGCCGCGCAGTACAAAGCGCAGAGCTGCGCAGAGCTGCGCAGTATACAGCGCAGAGCCGCGCAGTATACAGCGCAGAACGCGCAGTACACAGTGCAGAGCCGCGCAGTACACAGCGCAGAGCCGTGCAGTACACAGCGCAGAGCCGCGCAGTACACAGCGCAGAGCCACGCAGTATACAGCGCAGAGCCGCGTAGTATACAGCGCAGAGCCGCGTAGTATACAGCGCAGAGCCACGCAGTATACAGCACAGAGCCACGCAGTATACAGCGCAGAGCCACGTAGTTATACTGCCCAGTCACGTAGTATATTGTCCAGTCACATAGTATACTGCATATCCCTGTTAAAAAAAAAAAAGAATTAAAATAAAAAAGTTACATACTCACCTCCTGGAGCGGCCGGTATCTGATGGTTGTTGCACCTCCTAGAGCGGCCGGTACACGATGCTTGTTGCACCTGGAGTGGCCGGTACCCGATGCTTGTTGCGCGCTCCGGTCCCAAGAGTGCATTGCGGTCTCACGAGATGATGACGTAGCGGTGTTGTGAGACAGAAAGACGGAAGTGCCCTTAGATAATTAGATAGTAGATTACCCCGCTCACCAATTCGGAACCCGAGAGGCCCGGCCCACCAAATCGGACCCCGAGGGGCCCGGCCCACCAAATCGGACCCAGAGTGACCCCGCCCCCTAAATCAGACCCAGAGTGACCCCGCCCACCAAATCGGACCCAGAGTGGCTCCGCCCACCAAATCGGACCCAGAGTGACCCCTTCCACCAAATCAGACCCAGAGTGACCCCTTCCACCAAATCGGACCCAGAGTGACCCCTTCCACCAAATCGGGCCCAGAGTGACCCCGCCCACCAAATCGGACCCAGAGTGACCCCACCCACCAAATCGGACCCTGAGGTGCCCAGCCCACCAAATCAGACCCTGAGGTGCCCAGCCCACCAAATCGGACCGAGTGACCCCACCCACCAAATTGGTCCCTAAGGTGCCCCGCCCACCAAATCGGACCCAGAGTGGCTCCGCCCACCGAATCGGACCCAGAGTGGCCGCGCCCACAGAATCGGACCAAAAGTGACCCCGCCCACCGAATCGGACCTAGATTTACCCCGCCCACAAAATCAGACCCAGATTGACCCAACCCACCAAATCGGACCGCCTGAGGGGCACCCAAGTGTGAAAGTCTTGCAGGGGCAGCCCGGGCACCATTCCAAAGCACTATCTGTAGTTCCTTCAGGAAATACCCATCTAGTTATAGTGCTTTGGAACAAAGCACTATACTGTTATTCCACCGTGGTAAACTTCTTCTTATTCTTATTATTCAGTCCGCACGTAATGCGGCCCGAACCGCTAAACTCACAGACTCCAGTGAGGTGTCATTTCGAAGCCAGCGTTCCTGAGAGGTGTGCTAAGTATTTTTCGTGTCGATCGGATTTGTAGTTTTTGCGCAATTTGTGTTTGAAAAAAGTCTTTCAATGCGTTTCAATGGAGGAATTTTCCTATACGTTTATAATGGGCTGGTTTCTGAGGCAATTTCTAAAAATAACTGCCACCTGGCTGATTAGCTCATTGATATGCGCAGTCAGACACAGTTACTATGCCAACTCCTATGAAATCTACATCAGCTCACCAGGTCACAAGTTTTGTCAGATAATATCAGCTCTTAAAGTGACAGTACAGCACAATTCCAAACCACTATCCGTAGTCTTATGATTATTAGACTGTGGCCCGATTCTAACTCATCGGGTATTCTAGAATATGCATGTCCACGTAGTATATTGCACAGCCACGCAGTATACAGTGCAGAGCCGTGCAGTACACAGCGCAGAGCCGCGCAGTACACAGCGCAGAGCCGCGCAGTACACAGCGCAGAGCCGCGCAGTATAAAGCGCAGAGCCGCGCAGTACACAGCGCAGAGACGCGCAGTACACAGCGCAGAGCCGTGCAGTACACAGCGCAGAGCCGCGCAGTATAAAGCGCAGAGCCGTGCAGTACACAGCGCAGAGCCGCGCAGTACACAGCGCAGAGCCGTGCAGTACACAGCGCAGAGCCGCGCAGTATAAAGCGCAGAGCCGTGCAGTACACAGCGCAGAGCCGCGCAGTACACAGCGCAGAGCCGCGCAGTACACAGCGCAGAGCCGCGCAGTATAAAGCGCAGAGCCGCGCAGTACACAGCGCAGAGCCGCGCAGTACACAGCGCAGAGCCGTGCAGTACACAGCGCAGAGCCGCGCAGTTTAAAGCGCAGAGCCGTGCAGTACACAGCGCAGAGCCGCGCAGTACACAGCGCAGAGCCGTGCAGTACACAGCGCAGAGCCGCGCAGTATAAAGCGCAGAGCCGTGCAGTACACAGCGCAGAGCCGCGCAGTACACAGCGCAGAGCCGCGCAGTACACAGCGCAGAGCCGCGCAGTACACAGCGCAGAGCCGCGCAGTATAAAGCGCAGAGCCGCGCAGTATAAAGCGCAGAGCCGCGCAGTACACAGCGCAGAGCCGCGCAGTACACAGCGCAGAGCCGTGCAGTACACAGCGCAGAGCCGCGCAGTATAAAGCGCAGAGCCGTGCAGTACACAGCGCAGAGCCGCGCAGTACACAGCGCAGAGCCGTGCAGTACACAGCGCAGAGCCGCGCAGTATAAAGCGCAGAGCCGTGCAGTACACAGCGCAGAGCCGTGCAGTACACAGCGCAGAGCCGCGCAGTACACAGCGCAGAGCCATGCAGTACACAGCGCAAAGCCGCGCAGTATAAAGCGCAGAGCCGCGCAGTATAAAGCGGAGAACCGCGCAGTACACAGCGCAGAGCCGAGCAGTGCACAGCGCAGAGCCGCGCAGTAGACAGCGCAGAGCCATGCAGTACACAGCGCAAAGCCGCGCAGTATAAAGCGCAGAGCCGCGCAGTATAAAGCGGAGAGCCGCGCAGTACACAGCGCAGAGCCGAGCAGTACACAGCGCAGAGCCGCGCAGTAGACAGCGCAGAGCCGTGCAGTACAGAGCGCAGAGCCGCACAGTATAAAGCGCAGAGCCGCGCAGTATACCGCGCAGAGCCGTGCAGTACACAGCGCAGAGCCGCGCAGTACACAGCGCAGAGCCGCGCAGTACACAGCGCAGAGCCGCGCAGTACACAGCGCAGAGCCGCGCAGTACACAGCGCAGAGCCGAGCAGTACACAGCGCAGAGCCGCGCAGTACACAGCGCAGAGCCGCGCAGTACACAGCGCAGAGCCGCGCACTATACAGCGCAGAGCTGCGCAGTACACAGCGCAGAGCCGCGCAGTACAGAGCGCAGAGCCGCACAGTATAAAGCGCAGAGCCGCGCAGTACACAGCGCAGAGCCGCGCAGTACACAGCGCAGAGCCGCGCAGTACACAGTGCAGAGCCGCACAGTACACAGCACAGAGCCGCGCAGTACACAGCGCAGAGCCACCCAGTATACAGCGCAGAGCCGCGCAGTACGCAGCGTAGAGCCACGCAGTATGCAGCGCAGAGCCGCGCAGTATACAGCGCTGAGCCGCGTAGTATACAGCGCAGAGCCCCGCAGTATACAGTGCAGAGCCCCGCAGTATACAGCGCAGACACGCGCAGTACACAGCACGGACACGCGCAGTACACAGCGCAGAGCCGCGCAGTACACAGCGCAGAGCCGCGTAGTATACAGCGAAGAGCCACGCAGTATATAGCGCAGAGCCGCGCAGTACAAAGCGCAGAGCTGCGCAGAGCTGCGCAGTATACAGCGCAGAGCCGCGCAGTATACAGCGCAGAACGCGCAGTACACAGTGCAGAGCCGCGCAGTACACAGCGCAGAGCCGTGCAGTACACAGCGCAGAGCCGCGCAGTACACAGCGCAGAGCCACGCAGTATACAGCGCAGAGCCGCGTAGTATACAGCGCAGAGCCGCGTAGTATACAGCGCAGAGCCGCGTAGTATACAGCGCAGAGCCACGCAGTATACAGCACAGAGCCACGCAGTATACAGCGCAGAGCCACGTAGTTATACTGCCCAGTCACGTAGTATATTGTCCAGTCACATAGTATACTGCATATCCCTGTTAAAAAAAAAAAGAATTAAAATAAAAAAGTTACATACTCACCTCCTGGAGCGGCCGGTATCTGATGGTTGTTGCACCTCCTAGAGCGGCCGATACACGATGCTTGTTGCACCTGGAGTGGCCGGTACCCGATGCTTGTTGCGCGCTCCGGTCCCAAGAGTGCATTGCGGTCTCACGAGATGATGACGTAGCGGTGTTGTGAGACAGAAAGACGGAAGTGCCCTTAGATAATTAGATAGTAGATTACCCCGCTCACCAATTCAGAACCCGAGGGGCCCGGCCCACCAAATCGGACCCCGAGGGGCCCGGCCCACCAAATCGGACCCAGAGTGACCCCGCCCCCTAAATCAGACCCAGAGTGACCCCGCCCACCAAATCGGACCCAGAGTGGCTCCGCCCACCAAATCGGACCCAGAGTGACCCCTTCCACCAAATCAGACCCAGAGTGACCCCTTCCACCAAATCGGACCCAGAGTGACCCCTTCCACCAAATCGGGCCCAGAGTGACCCCGCCCACCAAATCGGACCCAGAGTGACCCCACCCACCAAATCGGACCCTGAGGTGCCCAGCCCACCAAATCAGACCCTGAGGTGCCCAGCCCACCAAATCGGACCGAGTGACCCCACCCACCAAATTGGTCCCTAAGGTGCCCCGCCCACCAAATCGGACCCAGAGTGGCTCCGCCCACCGAATCGGACCCAGAGTGGCCGCGCCCACAGAATCGGACCAAAAGTGACCCCGCCCACCGAATCGGACCTAGATTTACCCCGCCCACAAAATCAGACCCAGATTGACCCAACCCACCAAATCGGACCGCCTGAGGGGCACCCAAGTGTGAAAGTCTTGCAGGGGCAGCCCGGGCACCATTCCAAAGCACTATCTGTAGTTCCTTCAGGAAATACCCATCTAGTTATAGTGCTTTGGAACAAAGCACTATACTGTTATTCCACCGTGGTAAACTTCTTCTTATTCTTATTATTCAGTCCGCACGTAATGCGGCCCGAACCGCTAAACTCACAGACTCCAGTGAGGTGTCATTTCGAAGCCAGCGTCCCCAAGAGGTGTGCTAAGTATTTTTCGTGCCGATCGGATTTGTAGTTTTTGCGCAATTTGTGTTTGAAAAAAGTCTTTCAATGCGTTTCAATAGGGAAATTGTCCCATACGTTTATAATGGGCTGGTTTCTGAGGCAATTTCTAAAAATAACTGCCACCTGGCTGATTAGCTCATTGATATGCGCAGTCAGACACAGTTACTATGCCAACGCCTATGAACTCTACATCAGCTCACAAGTTTTGTCAGATAATATCAGCTCTTAAAGTGACAGTACAGCACAATTCCAAACCACTATCTGTAGTCTTATGATTATTAGATGGAGGCCCGATTCTAACTCATCGGGTATTCTAGAATATGCATGTCCACGTAGTATATTGCACAGCCACGCAGTATACAGTGCAGAGCCGCGCAGTACACAGCGCAGAGCCGCGCACTACACAGCGCAGAGCCGCGCAGTATAAAGCGCAGAGCCGCGCAGTACACAGCGCAGAGCCGCGCAGTACACAGCGCAGAGCCGTGCAGTACACAGCGCAGAGCCGCGCAGTATAAAGCGCAGAGCCGTGCAGTACACAGCGCAGAGCCGCGCAGTACACAGCGCAGAGCCGTTCAGTACACAGCGCAGAGCCGCGCAGTATAAAGCGCAGAGCCGTGCAGTTCACAGCGCAGAGCCGCGCAGTACACAGCGCAGAGCCCCGCAGCATACAGCGCAGAGCCCCGCAGTATACAGCGCAGAGCCCCGCAGTATACAGCGCAGAGCCCCGCAGTATACAGCGCAGAGCCCCGCAGTATACAGCGCAGAGCCCCGCAGTATACAGCGCCCACCAAATCGGCCCCTGAGGGGCCCCACCCACCAAATCGGACCCAGAGTGGCTACAACTACCAAACCAGCGCCTGAGGGGCACCCAAGTGTGAAAGTCTTGCTGGGGCAACCCGGGCACCATTCCAAAGCACTATCTGTAGTTCCTTCAGGAAATACCCATCTATTTCTCTCTGTTATCAGCCATTCCCCGTACTGCTGTCAGTCTATTCCTCTCTGTTATCAGCCATTCCCCTGTCCTGCTGTCAGTCTATTCTCTCTGTTATCAGCCATTCCCCGTCCTGCTGTCAGTCTATTCTCTCTGTTATCAGCCATTCCCCTGTCCTGCTGTCAGTCTATTCTCTCTGTTATCAGCCATTCCCCTGTCCTGCTGTCAGTCTATTCTCTCTGTTATCAGCCATTCCCCGTCCTGCTGTCAGTCTATTTCTCTCTGTTATCAGCAATTCCCCTGTCCTGCTGTCAGTCTATTCTCTCTGTTATCAGCCATTCCCTTGTCCTGCTATTCTCTGTTATCAGCCATTCCCTTATCCTGCTGTCAGTCAGAGTGACCCGGCCCACCAAATCGGACCCAGAGTGACCCGGCCCACCAAATCGGACCCAGAGTGACCCGGCCCACCAAATCGGACCCAGAGTGACCCGGGCCACCAAATCGGACCCAGAGTGACCCGGGCCACCAAATCGGACCCAGAGTGACCCGGGCCACCAAATCGGACCCAGAGTGACCCGGGCCACCAAATCGGACCCAGAGTGACCCGGGCCACCAAATCGGACCCAGAGTGACCCGTGCCACCAAATCGGACCCAGAGTGACCCGGGCCACCAAATCGGACCCAGAGTGACCCGGGCCACCAAATCGGACCCAGAGTGACCCGGGCCACCAAATCGGACCCAGAGTGACCCGGGCCACCAAATCGGACCCAGAGTGGCTCCACCCCCCAAATCGGACCCAGAGTGGCCCCGCCCACCAAAACCTCAACCCTGAGGGGCTACAACTACCAAACCAGCATCTGAGGGGCACCCAAGTGTGAAAATCTTGCAGGGGCAGCCCGGGCACCATTCCAAAGCACTATCTGTAGTTCCTTCAGGAAATACCCATCTAGTTATTATTATTATTCAGTCCGCACGTAATGCGGCCCGAACCGCTTCACTCACAGACTCCAGTGAGGTGTCATTTCGAAGCCAGCGTCCCCAAGAGGTGTGCTAAGTATTTTTCGTGTCGATCGGATTTGTAGTTTTGGCGCAATTTGCGTTTGAAAATGTTTTTTCCCCTCATTGTAATGCATTTCAATAGGGAAATTTTCCTATACGTTTAAAATGGGCTGGTTTCTGAGGCAATTTCTAAAAATAACTTAACTGCCAAATGCCACCTGGCTGATTAGCTCATTGATATGCGCAGTCAGACACAATTACTATGCCAACGCCTACCAGGCCACAGTTTTGTCAGATAATATCAGCTCTTAAAGTGACAGCACAGCACAATTTCAAAGCACTATCTGTAGTCTTATTATTATTACAGTATACAGCGCAGAGCCCTGCAGCATACAGCGCAGAGCCGCGCATTATACGGCGCGGAGCCCCGCAGCATACAGCGCAGAGCCGCGCATTATACAGCGCGGAGCCGCGCAGCATACAGCGCGGAGACGCGCAGCATACAGCGCGGAGACGCGCAGCATACAGCGCGGAGACGCGCAGCATACAGCGCGGAGCCCCGCAGCATACAGCGCGGAGCCGCGCAGCATACAGCGCGGAGCCCCGCAGCATACAGCGCAGAGCCGCGCAGCATACAGCGCAGAGCCCCGCAGCATACAGCGCGGAGCCCCGCAGCATACAGCGCGGAGCCGCGCAGCATACAGCGCGGAGCCCCGCAGCATACAGCGCAGAGCCGCGCAGTATACAGCGCAGAGCCCCGCAGTATACAGCGCAGAGACGCGCAGTATACAACGCAGAGCCGCGCAGTATACAGCGCCCACGAAATCGGCCCCTGAGGGGCCCCACCCACCAAATCGGACCCAGAGTGGCTACAACTACCAAACCAGCGCCTGAGGGGCACCCAAGTGTGAAAGTCTTGCTGGGGCAGCCCGGGCACCATTCCAAAGCACTATCTGTAGTTCCTTCAGGAAATACCCATCTATTTCTCTCTGTTATCAGCCATTCCCCGTACTGCTGTCAGTCTATTTCTCTCTGTTATCAGCCATTCCCCGTACTGCTGTCAGTCTATTTCTCTCTGTTATCAGCCATTCCCCTGTCCTGCTGTCAGTCTATTCTCTCTGTTATCAGCCATTCCCTGTCCTGCTGTCAGTCTATTCTCTCTGTTATCAGCCATTCCCCGTCCTGCTGTCAGTCTATTTCTCTCTGTTATCAGCCATTCCCCGTACTGCAGTCAGTCTATTTTTCTCTGTTATCAGCCATTCCCCTTCCTGATGTCAGTCTATTTCTCTCTATCAGCAATTCCCCTGTCCTGCTGTCAGTCTATTCTCTCTGTTATCAGCCATTCCCTTGTCCTGCTGTCAGTCTATTCTCTGTTATCAGCCATTCCCTTATCCTGCTGTCAGTCAGAGTGACCCGGCCCACCAAATCGGACCCAGAGTGACCCGGCCCACCAAATCGGACCCAGAGTGACCCGGCCCACCAAATCGGACCCAGAGTGACCCGGCCCACCAAATCGGACCCAGAGTGACCCGGCCCACCAAACCGGACCCAGAGTGACCCGGCCCACCAAACCGGACCCAGAGTGACCCGGCCCACCAAACCGGACCCAGAGTGACCCGGCCCACCAAATCGGACCCAGAGTGACCCGGCCCACCAAATCGGACCCAGAGTGACCCGGCCCACCAAATCGGACCCAGAGTGACCCGGCCCACCAAATCGGACCCAGAGTGACCCGGGCCACCAAATCGGACCCAGAGTGACCCGGGCCACCAAATCGGACCCAGAGTGACCCGGGCCACCAAATCGGACCCAGAATGACCCGGCCCACCAAATCGGACCCAGATTGACCCGGGCCACCAAATCGGACCCAGAGTGACCCGGGCCACCAAATCGGACCCAGAGTGACCCGGGCCACCAAATCGGACCCAGAGTGACCCGGCCCACCAAATCGGACCCAGAGTGACCCGGCCCACCAAATCGGACCCAGAGTGACCCGGGCCACCAAATCGGACCCAGAGTGACCCGGGCCACCAAATCGGACCCAGAGTGACCCGGGCCACCAAATCGGACCCAGAGTGACCCGGGCCACCAAATCGGACCCAGAGTGACCCGGGCCACCAAATCGGGCCCAGAGTGACCCGGCCCACCAAATCGGACCCAGAGTGGCGCCGCCCGCCAAATCGGACCCAGAGTGGCGCCGCCCGCCAAATCGGACCCGGAGCGGCGCCGCCCGCCAAATCGGACCCGGAGCGGCGCCGCCCGCCAAATCGGACCCGGAGCGGCGCCGCCCGCCAAATCGGACCCGGAGCGGCGCCGCCCGCCAAATCGGACCCAGAGCGGCGCCGCCCGCCAAATCGGACCCAGAGCGCGCCGCCCGCCAAATCGGACCCAGAGCGGCGCCGCCCGCCAAATCGGACCCAGAGTGGCGCCGGCCGCCAAATCGGACCCAGAGTGGCGCCGGCCGCCAAATCGGACCCAGAGTGGCACCGGCCGCCAAATCGGACCCAGAGTGGCGCCGGCCGCTAAATCGGACCCAGAGTGGCTACAACTACCAAACCAGCGCCTGAGGGGCACCCAAGTGTGAAAGTCTTGCTGGGGCAACTCGGGCACCATTCCAAAGCACTATCTGTAGTTCCTTCAGGAAATACCCATCTAGTTATAGTGCTTTGGAACAAAGCACTATACTGTTATTCCACCGTGGTAAACTTCTTCTTATTCTTATTATTCAGTCCGCACGTAATGCGGCCCGAACCGCTAAACTCACAGACTCCAGTGAGGTGTCATTTCGAAGCCAGCGTTCCTGAGAGGTGTGCTAAGTATTTTTCGTGCCGATCGGATTTGTAGTTTTTGCGCAATTTGTGTTTGAAAAAAGTCTTTCAATGCGTTTCAATAGGGAAATTGTCCCATACGTTTATAATGGGCTGGTTTCTGAGGCAATTTCTAAAAATAACTGCCACCTGGCTGATTAGCTCATTGATATGCGCAGTCAGACACAGTTACTATGCCAACTCCTATGAAATCTACATCAGCTCACAAGTTTTGTCAGATAATATCAGCTCTTAAAGTGACAGTACAGCACAATTCCAAACCACTATCTGTAGTCTTATGATTATTAGATGGAGGCCCGATTCTAACTCATCGGGTATTCTAGAATATGCATGTCCACGTAGTATATTGCACAGCCACGCAGTATACAGTGCAGAGCCGCGCAGTACACAGCGCAGAGCCGCGCACTACACAGCGCAGAGCCGCGCAGTATAAAGCGCAGAGCCGCGCAGTACACAGCGCAGAGCCGCGCAGTACACAGCGCAGAGCCGTGCAGTACACAGCGCAGAGCCGCGCAGTATAAAGCGCAGAGCCGTGCAGTACACAGCGCAGAGCCGCGCAGTACACAGCGCAGAGCCGTGCAGTACACATCGCAGAGCCGCGCAGTATAAAGCGCAGAGCCGTGCAGTTCACAGCGCAGAGCCGCGCAGTACACAGCGCAGAGCCGCACAGTACACAGCGCAGAGCCGCGCAGTACACAGCGCAGAGCCGCGCAGTACACAGCGCAGAGCCGCGCAGTACAAAGCGCAGAGTCGCGCAGTATAAAGCGCAGAGCCGCGCAGTACACAGCGCAGAGCCGCGCAGTACACAGCGCAGAGCCGCGCAGTACACAGCGCAGAGCCGCGCAGTACACAGCGCAGAGCCGCGCAGTACACAGCGCAGAGCCGCGCAGTACACAGCGCAGAGCCGCGCAGTACACAGCGCAGAGCCGCGCAGTACAAAGCGCAGAGTCGCGCAGTATAAAGCGCAGAGCCGCGCAGTACACAGCGCAGAGCCGCGCAGTACACAGCGCAGAGCCGCGCAGTACACAGCGCAGAGCCGCGCAGTATACAGCGCAGAGCCGCGCAGTACACAGCGCAGAGCCGCGCAGTACACAGCGCAGAGCCGCGCAGTACACAGCGCAGAGCCGCGCAGTACACAGCGCAGAGCCGCGCAGTACAAAGCGCAGAGTCGCGCAGTATAAAGCGCAGAGCCGCGCAGTACACAGCGCAGAGCCGCGCAGTACACAGCGCAGAGCCGCGCAGTACACAGCGCAGAGCCGCGCAGTATACAGCGCAGAGCCGCGCAGTACACAGCGCAGAGCCGCGCAGTACACAGCGCAGAGCCGCGCAGTACACAGCGCAGAGCCGCGCAGTACACAGCGCAGAGCCGCGCAGTACACAGCGCAGAGCCGCGCAGTATAAAGCGCAGAGCCGCGCAGTACACAGCGCAGAGCCGCGCAGTACACAGCGCAGAGCCGCGCAGTATAAAGCGGAGAGCCGCGCAGTACACAGCGCAGAGCCGCGCAGTACACAGCGCAGAGCCGCGCAGTACACAGCGCAGAGCCGCGCAGTACACAGCGCAGAGCCGCGCAGTATACAGCGCAGAGCCGCGCAGTACACAGCGCAGAGACGCGCAGTACAGAGCGCAGAGCCGCGCAGTATACCGCGCAGAGCCGTGCAGTGCACAGCGCAGAGCCGCGCAGTACACAGCGCAGAGCCGCGCAGTATAAAGCGCAGAGCCGCGCAGTGTAAAGCGCAGAGCCGCGCAGTACACAGCGCAGAGCCGCGCAGTACACAGCGCAGAGCCGCGCAGTACACAGCGCAGAGCCGCGCAGTACACAGCGCAGAGCCGCGCAGTACACAGCGCAGAGCCGCGCAGTACACAGCGCAGAGCCGCGCAGTACACAGCGCAGAGCCGCGCAGTACACAGCGCAGAGCCGCGCAGTACACAGCGCAGAGCCGCGCAGTACACAGCGCAGAGCCGTGCAGTATACAGCGCAGAGACGCGCAGTAAACAGCGCAGAGCCGCGCAGTACACAGCGCAGAGCCGCCCAGTATACAGCGCAGAGCCGCGCAGTATACAGCGCAGAGCCGCGCAGTACACAGCGTAGAGCCACGCAGTATACAGCGCAGAGCCGCGCAGTATACAGCGCAGAGCCGCGTAGTATACAGCGCAGAGCCCCGCAGTATACAGTGCAGAGCCCCGCAGTATACAGCGCAGAGCCGTGCAGTACACAGTGCAGAGCCGCGCAGTACACAGCTCAGAGCCGCGCAGTATACAGCGCAGACACACGCAGTACACAGCACGGACACGCGCAGTACACAGCGCAGAGCCGCGCAGTACACAGCGCAGAGCCGCGTAGTATACAGCGAAGAGCCACACAGTATATAGCGCAGAGCCGCGCAGTACAAAGCGCAGAGCCGCGCAGTATACAGCGCAGAGCCGCGTAGTATACAGCGCAGAGCCGCGTAGTATACAGCGCAGAGCCACGCAGTATACAGCGCAGAGCCACGCAGTATACAGCGCAGAGCCACGTAGTTATACTGCCCAGTCACGTAGTATATTGTCCAGTCACATAGTATACTGCATATCCCTGTTAAAAAAAAAAAAAAGAATTAAAATAAAAAAGTTACATACTCACCTCCTGGAGCGGCCGGTATCTGATGGTTGTTGCACCTCCTAGAGCGGCCGGTACACGATGCTTGTTGCACCTGGAGTGGCCGGTACCCGATGCTTGTTGCGCGCTCCGGTCCCAAGAGTGCATTGCGGTCTCATGAGATGATGACGTAGCGGTGTTGTGAGACAGAAAGACGGAAGTGCCCTTAGACAATTATATAGTAGATTACCCCGCTCACCAAATCGGACCCCGAGGGGCCCGGCTCACCAAATCGGACCCAGAGTGACCCCGCCCACCAAATCGGACCCAGAGTGACCCCGCCCACCAAATCGGACCCAGAGTGGCTCCGCCCACCAAATCGAACCCAGAGTGACCCCTTCCACCAAATCAGACCCAGAGTGACCCCTTCCACCAAATCGGACCCAGAGTGACCCCACCCACCAAATCGGACCCTGAGGTGCCCAGCCCACCAAATGAGACCCTGAGGTGCCCAGCCCACCAAATCGGACCGAGTGACCCCACCCACCAAATTGGTCCCTAAGGTGCCCCGCCCACCAAATCGGACCCAGAGTGGCTCCGCCCACCGAATCGGACCCAGAGTGGCCGCGCCCACAGAATCGGACCAAAAGTGACCCCGCCCACCGAATCGGACCTAGATTTACCCCGCCCACAAAATCAGACCCAGATTGACCCAACCCACCAAATCGGACCGCCTGAGGGGCACCCAAGTGTGAAAGTCTTGCAGGGGCAGCCCGGGCACCATTCCAAAGCACTATCTGTAGTTCCTTCAGGAAATACCCATCTAGTTATTATAGTGCTTTGGAACAAAGCACTATACTGTTATTCCACCGTGGTAAACTTCTTCTTATTCTTATTATTCAGTCCGCACGTAATGCGGCCCGAACCGCTAAACTCACAGACTCCAGTGAGGTGTCATTTCGAAGCCAGCGTTCCTGAGAGGTGTGCTAAGTATTTTTCGTGTCGATCGGATTTGTAGTTTTTGCGCAATTTGTGTTTGAAAAAAGTCTTTCAATGCGTTTCAATGGAGAAATTTTCCTATACGTTTATAATGGGCTGGTTTCTGAGGCAATTTCTAAAAATAACTGCCACCTGGCTGATTAGCTCATTGATATGCGCAGTCAGACACAGTTACTATGCCAACTCCTATGAAATCTACATCAGCTCACCAGGTCACAAGTTTTGTCAGATAATATCAGCTCTTAAAGTGACAGTACAGCACAATTCCAAACCACTATCCGTAGTCTTATGATTATTAGACTGTGGCCCGATTCTAACTCATCGGGTATTCTAGAATATGCATGTCCACGTAGTATATTGCACAGCCACGCAGTATACAGCGCAGAGCCCCGCAGTATACAGCGCAGAGCCCCGCAGTATACAGCGCAGAGCCCCGCAGTATACAGCACCCACCAAATCGGCCCCTGAGGGGCCCCACCCACCAAATCGGACCCAGAGTGGCTACAACTACCAAACCAGCGCCTGAGGGGCACCCAAGTGTGAAAGTCTTGCTGGGGCAACCCGGGCACCATTCCAAAGCACTATCTGTAGTTCCTTCAGGAAATACCCATCTATTTCTCTCTGTTATCAGCCATTCCCCGTACTGCTGTCAGTCTATTTCTCTCTGTTATCAGCCATTCCCCTGTCCTGCTGTCAGTCTATTCTCTCTGTTATCAGCCATTCCCCGTCCTGCTGTCAGTCTATTCTCTCTGTTATCAGCCATTCCCCTGTCCTGCTGTCAGTCTATTCTCTCTGTTATCAGCCATTCCCCGTCCTGCTGTCAGTCTATTTCTCTCTGTTATCAGCAATTCCCCTGTCCTGCTGTCAGTCTATTCTCTCTGTTATCAGCCATTCCCTTGTCCTGCTGTCAGTCTATTCTCTGTTATCAGCCATTCCCTTATCCTGCTGTCAGTCAGAGTGACCCGGCCCACCAAATCGGACCCAGAGTGACCCGGCCCACCAAATCGGACCCAGAGTGACCCGGCCCACCAAATCGGACCCAGAGTGACCCGGCCCACCAAATCGGACCCAGAGTGACCCGGCCCACCAAATTGGACCCAGAGTGACCCGGGCCACCAAATCGGACCCAGAGTGACCCGGCCCACCAAATCGGACCCAGAGTGACCCGGCCCACCAAATCGGACCCAGAGTGACCCGGCCCACCAAATCGGACCCAGAGTGACCCGGGCCACCAAATCGGACCCAGAGTGACCCGGCCCACCAAATCGCACCCAGAGTGACCCGGCCCACCAAATCAAACCCAGAGTGACCCGGGCCACCAAATCGGACCCAGAGTGACCCGGGCCACCAAATCGGACCCAGAGTGACCCGGGCCACCAAATCGGACCCAGAGTGACCCGAGCCACCAAATCGGACCCAGAGTGACCCGGGCCACCAAATCGGACCCAGAGTGACCCGGGCCACCAAATCGGACCCAGAGTGACCCGGGCCACCAAATCGGACCCAGAGTGACCCGGGCCACCAAATCGGACCCAGAGTGACCCGGGCCACCAAATCGGACCCAGAGTGACCCGGGCCACCAAATCGGACCCAGAGTGACCCGGGCCACCAAATCGGACCCAGAGTGACCCGGGCCACCAAATCGGACCCAGAGTGACCCGGGCCACCAAATCGGACCCAGAGTGACCCGGGCCACCAAATCGGACCCAGAGTGACCCGGGCCACCAAATCGGACCCAGAGTGACCCGGGCCACCAAATCGGACCCAGAGTGACCCGGGCCACCAAATCGGACCCAGAGTGACCCGGGCCACCAAATCGGACCCAGAGTGACCCGGGCCACCAAATCGGGCCCAGAGTGACCCGGGCCACCAAATCGGACCCAGAGTGACCCGGCCCACCAAATCAAACCCAGAGTGACCCGGGCCACCAAATCGGACCCAGAGTGACCCGGGCCACCAAATCGGACCCAGAGTGACCCGGGCCACCAAATCGGACCCAGAGTGACCCGGGCCACCAAATCGGACCCAGAGTGACCCGGGCCACCAAATCGGACCCAGAGTGACCCGGGCCACCAAATCGGACCCAGAGTGACCCGGGCCACCAAATCGGACCCAGAGTGACCCGGGCCACCAAATCGGACCCAGAGTGACCCGGGCCACCAAATCGGACCCAGAGTGACCCGGGCCACCAAATCGGACCCAGAGTGACCCGGCCCACCAAATCGGACCCAGAGTGACCCGGCCCACCAAATCGGACCCAGAGTGACCCGGCCCACCAAATCGGACCCAGAGTGACCCGGCCCACCAAATCGGACCCAGAGTGACCCGGCCCACCAAATCGGACCCAGAGTGACCCGGCCCACCAAATCGGACCCAGAGTGACCCGGGCCACCAAATCGGACCCAGAGTGACCCGGCCCGCCAAATCGGACCGAGAGTGACCCGGCCCGCCAAATCGGACCCAGAGTGGCGCCGCCCGCCAAATCGGACCCAGAGTGGCGCCGCCCGCCAAATCGGACCCAGAGTGGCGCCGCCCGCCAAATCGGACCCAGAGTGGCGCCGCCCGCCAAATCGGACCCAGAGTGGCGCCGCCCGCCAAATCGGACCCAGAGTGGCGCCGCCCGCCAAATCGGACCCAGAGTGGCGCCGCCCGCCAAATCGGACCCAGAGTGGCGCCGCCCGCCAAATCGGACCCAGAGTGGCGCCGCCCGCCAAATCGGACCCAGAGTGGCGCCGCCCGCCAAATCGGACCCAGAGTGGCGCCGCCCGCCAAATCGGACCCAGAGTGGCGCCGCCCGCCAAATCGGACCCAGAGTGGCGCCGCCCGCCAAATCGGACCCAGAGTGGTGCCGCCCGCCAAATCGGTCCCAGAGTGACCCCGCCCACCAAATTGGTCCCAGAGTGACCCCGCCCACCAAATTGGTCCCAGAGTGACCCCGCCCACCAAATCGGACCCATAGTGGCCTCACCCCTTTAGGGGCTACAACTACCAAGCCAGCGCCTGAGGGGCACCCAAGTGTGAAAGTCTTGCTGGGGCAACCCGGGCACCATTCCAAAGCACTATCTGTAGTTCCTTCAGGAAATACCCATCTAGTTATAGTGCTTTGGAACAAAGCACTATACTGTTATTCCACCGTGGTAAACTTCTTATTCTTATTATTCAGTCCGCACGTAATGCGGCCCGAACCGCTAAACTCACAGACTCCAGTGAGGTGTCATTTCGAAGCCAGCGTCCCCAAGAGGTGTGCTAAGTATTTTTCGTGCCGATCGGATTTGTAGTTTTTGCGCAATTTGTGTTTGAAAAAAGTCTTTCAATGCGTTTCAATAGGGAAATTGTCCCATACGTTTATAATGGGCTGGTTTCTGAGGCAATTTCTAAAAATAACTGCCACCTGGCTGATTAGCTCATTGATATGCGCAGTCAGACACAGTTACTATGCCAACGCCTATGAACTCTACATCAGCTCACAAGTTTTGTCAGATAATATCAGCTCTTAAAGTGACAGTACAGCACAATTCCAAACCACTATCTGTAGTCTTATGATTATTAGATGGAGGCCCGATTCTAACTCATCGGGTATTCTAGAATATGCATGTCCACGTAGTATATTGCACAGCCACGCAGTATACAGTGCAGAGCCGCGCAGTACACAGCGCAGAGCCGCGCACTACACAGCGCAGAGCCGCGCAGTATAAAGCGCAGAGCCGCGCAGTACACAGCGCAGAGCCGCGCAGTACACAGCGCAGAGCCGTGCAGTACACAGCGCAGAGCCGCGCAGTATAAAGCGCAGAGCCGTGCAGTACACAGCGCAGAGCCGCGCAGTACACAGCGCAGAGCCGTGCAGTACACAGCGCAGAGCCGCGCAGTATAAAGCGCAGAGCCGTGCAGTTCACAGCGCAGAGCCGCGCAGTACACAGCGCAGAGCCCCGCAGCATACAGCGCAGAGCCCCGCAGTATACAGCGCAGAGCCCCGCAGTATACAGCGCAGAGCCCCGCAGTATACAGCGCAGAGCCCCGCAGTATACAGCGCAGAGCCCCGCAGTATACAGCGCCCACCAAATCGGCCCCTGAGGGGCCCCACCCACCAAATCGGACCCAGAGTGGCTACAACTACCAAACCAGCGCCTGAGGGGCACCCAAGTGTGAAAGTCTTGCTGGGGCAACCCGGGCACCATTCCAAAGCACTATCTGTAGTTCCTTCAGGAAATACCCATCTATTTCTCTCTGTTATCAGCCATTCCCCGTACTGCTGTCAGTCTATTTCTCTCTGTTATCAGCCATTCCCTTGTCCTGCTGTCAGTCTATTCTCTCTGTTATCAGTCATTCCCCGTCCTGCTGTCAGTCTATTCTCTCTGTTATCAGCCATTCCCCTGTCCTGCTGTCAGTCTATTCTCTCTGTTATCAGCCATTCCCCTGTCCTGCTGTCAGTCTATTCTCTCTGTTATCAGCCATTCCCCGTCCTGCTGTCAGTCTATTTCTCTCTGTTATCAGCAATTCCCCTGTCCTGCTGTCAGTCTATTCTCTCTGTTATCAGCCATTCCCTTGTCCTGCTGTCAGTCTATTCTCTGTTATCAGCCATTCCCTTATCCTGCTGTCAGTCAGAGTGACCCGGCCCACCAAATCGGACCCAGAGTGACCCGGCCCACCAAATCGGACCCAGAGTGACCCGGCCCACCAAATCGGACCCAGAGTGACCCGGCCCACCAAATCGGACCCAGAGTGACCCGGCCCACCAAATCGGACCCAGAGTGACCCGGCCCACCAAATCGGACCCAGAGTGACCCGGCCCACCAAATCGGACCCAGAGTGACCCGGGCCACCAAATCGGACCCAGAGTGACCCGGGCCACCAAATCGGACCCAGAGTGACCCGGCCCACCAAATCGGACCCAGAGTGACCCGGGCCACCAAATCGGACCCAGAGTGACCCGGCCCACCAAATCGCACCCAGAGTGACCCGAGCCACCAAATCAAACCCAGAGTGACCCGGGCCACCAAATCGGACCCAGAGTGACCCGGGCCACCAAATCGGACCCAGAGTGACCCGGGCCACCAAATCGGACCCAGAGTGACCCGGGCCACCAAATCGGACCCAGAGTGACCCGGGCCACCAAATCGGACCCAGAGTGACCCGGGCCACCAAATCGGACCCAGAGTGACCCGGGCCACCAAATCGGACCCAGAGTGACCCGGGCCACCAAATCGGACCCAGAGTGACCCGGGCCACCAAATCGGACCCAGAGTGACCCGGGCCACCAAATCGGACCCAGAGTGACCCGGGCCACCAAATCGGACCCAGAGTGACCCGGGCCACCAAATCGGACCCAGAGTGACCCGGGCCACCAAATCGGACCCAGAGTGACCCGGGCCACCAAATCGGACCCAGAGTGACCCGGGCCACCAAATCGGACCCAGAGTGACCCGGGCCACCAAATCGGACCCAGAGTGACCCGGGCCACCAAATCGGACCCAGAGTGACCCGGGCCACCAAATCGGACCCAGAGTGACCCGGGCCACCAAATCGGACCCAGAGTGACCCGGGCCACCAAATCGGACCCAGAGTGACCCGGGCCACCAAATCGGACCCAGAGTGACCCGGGCCACCAAATCGGACCCAGAGTGACCCGGGCCACCAAATCGGACCCAGAGTGACCCGGGCCACCAAATCGGGCCCAGAGTGACCCGGGCCACCAAATCGGACCCAGAGTGACCCGGGCCACCAAATCAAACCCAGAGTGACCCGGGCCACCAAATCGGACCCAGAGTGACCCGGGCCACCAAATCGGACCCAGAGTGACCCGGGCCACCAAATCGGACCCAGAGTGACCCGGGGCACCAAATCGGACCCAGAGTGACCCGGGCCACCAAATCTGACCCAGAGTGACCCGGGCCACCAAATCGGACCCAGAGTGACCCGGGCCACCAAATCGGACCCAGAGTGACCCGGGCCACCAAATCGGACCCAGAGTGACCCGGGCCACCAAATCGGACCCAGAGTGACCCGGGCCACCAAATCGGACCCAGAGTGACCCGGCCCACCAAATCGGACCCAGAGTGACCCGGCCCACCAAATCGGACCCAGAGTGACCCGGCCCACCAAATCGGACCCAGAGTGACCCGGCCCACCAAATCGGACCCAGAGTGACCCGGCCCACCAAATCGGACCCAGAGTGACCCGGCCCACCAAATCGGACCCAGAGTGACCCGGCCCACCAAATCGGACCCAGAGTGACCCGGGCCGCCAAATCGGACCCAGAGTGACCCGGGCCGCCAAATCGGACCCAGAGTGACCCGGCCCGCCAAATCGGACCCAGAGTGACCCGGCCCGCCAAATCGGACCCAGAGTGACCCGGCCCGCCAAATCGGACCCAGAGTGGCGCCGCCCGCCAAATCGGACCCAGAGTGGCGCCGCCCGCCAAATCGGACCCAGAGTGGCGCCGCCCGCCAAATCGGACCCAGAGTGGCGCCGCCCGCCAAATCGGACCCAGAGTGGCGCCGCCCGCCAAATCGGACCCAGAGTGGCGCCGCCCGCCAAATCGGACCCAGAGTGGCGCCGCCCGCCAAATCGGACCCAGAGTGGCGCCGCCCGCCAAATCGGACCCAGAGTGGCGCCGCCCGCCAAATCGGACCCAGAGTGGCGCCGCCCGCCAAATCGGACCCAGAGTGGCGCCGCCCGCCAAATCGGACCCAGAGTGGCGCCGCCCGCCAAATCGGACCCAGAGTGGTGCCGCCCGCCAAATCGGTCCCAGAGTGACCCCGCCCACCAAATTGGTCCCAGAGTGACCCCGCCCACCAAATTGGTCCCAGAGTGACCCCGCCCACCAAATCGGACCCATAGTGGCCTCACCCCTTTAGGGGCTACAACTACCAAGCCAGCGCCTGAGGGGCACCCAAGTGTGAAAGTCTTGCTGGGGCAACCCGGGCACCATTCCAAAGCACTATCTGTAGTTCCTTCAGGAAATACCCATCTAGTTATTATTATTATTCAGTCCGCACGTAATGCGGCCCGAACCGCTTCACTCACAGACTCCAGTGAGGTGTCATTTCGAAGCCAGCGTTCCTGAGAGGTGTGCTAAGTATTTTTCGTGCCGATCGGATTTGTAGTTTTTGCGCAATTTGTGTTTGAAAAAAGTGTTTCAATGCATTTCAATAGAGAAATTTTCCAATACGTTTATAATGGGCCTGATTTCTGAGGCAATTTCTAAAAATAACTGCCACCTGGCTGATTAGCTCATTGATATGCGCAGTGAGACCCAGTTACTATGCCAACGCCTATAAAGTCTACATCAGCTCACCAGGTCACAAGTTTTGTCAGATAATATCAGCTCTTAAAGTGACAGTACAGCACAATTACAAAGCACTATCTGTAGTCTTATGATTATTAGACTGTGGCCCGATTCTAACTCATCGGGTATTCTAGAATATGCATGTCCACGTAGTATATTGCACAGCCACGCAGTATACAGTGCAGAGCCGCGCAGTACACAGCGCAGAGCCGCGCAGTACACAGCGCAGAGCCGCGCAGTATAAAGCGCAGAGCCGCGCAGTACACAGCGCAGAGCCGCGCAGTACACAGCGCAGAGCCGCGCAGCACACAGCGCAGAGCCGCTCAGTACACAGCGCAGAGCCGCGCAGTATAAAGCGCAGAGCCGTGCAGTACACAGCGCAGAGCCGCGCAGTATACCGCGCAGAGCCGCGCAGTACACAGCGCAGAGCCGCGCAGTACACAGCGCAGAGCCGCGCAGTACACAGCGCAGAGCCGCGCAGTACACAGCGCAGAGCCGCGCAGTATAAAGCGCAGAGCCGTGCAGTACACAGCGCAGAGCCGCGCAGTATACCGCGCAGAGCCGCGCAGTACACAGCGCAGAGCCGTGCAGTACACAGCGCAGAGCCGCGCAGTACACAGCGCAGAGCCGCGCAGTATAAAGCGCAGAGCCGTGCAGTACACAGCGCAGAGCCGCGCAGTATACCGCGCAGAGCCGCGCAGTACACAGCGCAGAGCTGGGCAGTACACAGCGCAGAGCCGCGCAGTACAGAGCGCAGAGCCGCACAGTATAAAGAGCAGAGCCGCGCAGTATACCGCACAGAGCCGCGCAGTACACAGTGCAGAGCCCCGCAGTATACAGCGCAGAGCCGTGCAGTACACAGTGCAGAGCCATGCAGTACACAGCACAGAGCCGCGCAGTATACAGCGCAGACACGGGCAGTACACAGCACGGACACGCGCAGTACACAGCGCAGAGCTGCGCAGTACACAGCGCAGAGCCGCGTAGTATACAGCGAAGAGCCACGCAGTATATAGCGCAGAGCCGCACAGTACAAAGCGCAGAGCCGCGCAGTATACAGTGCAGAGCCGCGCAGTATACAGCGCAGAACCCGCAGTACACAGCGCAGAGCCGCGCAGTACACAGCGCAGAGCCGTGCAGTACACAGCGCAGAGCCGCGCAGTACACAGCGCAGAGCCGCGCAGTACACAGCGCAGAGCCGCGCAGTATACAGCGCAGAGCCGCGTAGTACACAGCGCAGAGCCGCGCAGTATACAGCGCAGAGCCGCGTAGTATACAGCGCAGAGCCGCGTAGTATACAGCGCAGAGCCACGCAGTATACAGCGCAGAGCCACGCAGTATACAGCGCAGAGCCACGTAGTTATACTGCCCAGTCACGTAGTATATTGTCCAGTCACATAGTATACTGCATATCCCTGTTAAAAAAAAAAAAAAAGAATTAAAATAAAAAAGTTACATACTCACCTCCTGGAGCGGCCGGTATCTGATGGTTGTTGCACCTCCTAGAGCGGCCGGTACACGATGCTTGTTGCACCTGGAGTGGCCGCTACCCGATGCTTGTTGCGCGCTCCGGTCCCAAGAGTGCATTGCGGTCTCACGAGATGATGACGTAGCGGTGTTGTGAGACAGAAAGACGGAAGTGCCCTTAGACAATTATATAGTAGATTACCCCGCTCACCAATTCGGAACCCGAGGGGCCCGGCCCACCAAATCGGACCCCGAGGGGCCCGGCCCACCAAATCGGACCCAGAGTGACCCCGCCCACCAAATCGGACCCAGAGTGACCCCGCCCAACAAATCGGACCCAGAGTGGCTCCGCCCACCAAATCGGACCCAGAGTGACCCCTTCCACCAAATCAGACCCAGAGTGACCCCTTCCACCAAATCAGACCCAGAGTGACCCCTTCCACCAAATCGGACCCAGAGTGACCCCGCCCACCAAATCGGACCCAGAGTGACCCCACCCACCAAATCGGACCCTGAGGTGCCCAGCCCACCAAATCAGACCCTGAGGTGCCCAGCCCACCAAATCGGACCGAGTGACCCCACCCACCAAATTGGTCCCTAAGGTGCCCCGCCCACCAAATCGGACCCAGAGTGGCTCCGCCCACCGAATCGGACCCAGAGTGGCCGCGCCCACAGAATCGGACCAAAAGTGACCCCGCCCACCGAATCGGACCTAGATTTACCCCGCCCACAAAATCAGACCCAGATTGACCCAACCCACCAAATCGGACCGCCTGAGGGGCACCCAAGTGTGAAAGTCTTGCAGGGGCAGCCCGGGCACCATTCCAAAGCACTATCTGTAGTTCCTTCAGGAAATACCCATCTAGTTATTATAGTGCTTTGGAACAAAGCACTATACTGTTATTCCACCGTGGTAAACTTCTTCTTATTCTTATTATTCAGTCCGCACGTAATGCGGCCCGAACCGCTAAACTCACAGACTCCAGTGAGGTGTCATTTCGAAGCCAGCGTTCCTGAGAGGTGTGCTAAGTATTTTTCGTGTCGATCGGATTTGTAGTTTTTGCGCAATTTGTGTTTGAAAAAAGTCTTTCAATGCGTTTCAATGGAGAAATTTTCCTATACGTTTATAATGGGCTGGTTTCTGAGGCAATTTCTAAAAATAACTGCCACCTGGCTGATTAGCTCATTGATATGCGCAGTCAGACACAGTTACTATGCCAACGCCTATGAACTCTACATCAGCTCACAAGTTTTGTCAGATAATATCAGCTCTTAAAGTGACAGTACAGCACAATTCCAAACCACTATCTGTAGTCTTATGATTATTAGATGGAGGCCCGATTCTAACTCATCGGGTATTCTAGAATATGCATGTCCACGTAGTATATTGCACAGCCACGCAGTATACAGTGCAGAGCCGCGCAGTACACAGCGCAGAGCCGCGCACTACACAGCGCAGAGCCGCGCAGTATAAAGCGCAGAGCCGCGCAGTACACAGCGCAGAGCCGCGCAGTACACAGCGCAGAGCCGTGCAGTACACAGCGCAGAGCCGCGCAGTATAAAGCGCAGAGCCGTGCAGTACACAGCGCAGAGCCGCGCAGTACACAGCGCAGAGCCGTGCAGTACACAGCGCAGAGCCGCGCAGTATAAAGCGCAGAGCCGTGCAGTTCACAGCGCAGAGCCGCGCAGTACACAGCGCAGAGCCCCGCAGCATACAGCGCAGAGCCCCGCAGTATACAGCGCAGAGCCCCGCAGTATACAGCGCAGAGCCCCGCAGTATACAGCGCAGAGCCCCGCAGTATACAGCGCAGAGCCCCGCAGTATACAGCGCCCACCAAATCGGCCCCTGAGGGGCCCCACCCACCAAATCGGACCCAGAGTGGCTACAACTACCAAACCAGCGCCTGAGGGGCACCCAAGTGTGAAAGTCTTGCTGGGGCAACCCGGGCACCATTCCAAAGCACTATCTGTAGTTCCTTCAGGAAATACCCATCTATTTCTCTCTGTTATCAGCCATTCCCCGTACTGCTGTCAGTCTATTTCTCTCTGTTATCAGCCATTCCCTTGTCCTGCTGTCAGTCTATTCTCTCTGTTATCAGTCATTCCCCGTCCTGCTGTCAGTCTATTCTCTCTGTTATCAGCCATTCCCCTGTCCTGCTGTCAGTCTATTCTCTCTGTTATCAGCCATTCCCCTGTCCTGCTGTCAGTCTATTCTCTCTGTTATCAGCCATTCCCCGTCCTGCTGTCAGTCTATTTCTCTCTGTTATCAGCAATTCCCCTGTCCTGCTGTCAGTCTATTCTCTCTGTTATCAGCCATTCCCTTGTCCTGCTGTCAGTCTATTCTCTGTTATCAGCCATTCCCTTATCCTGCTGTCAGTCAGAGTGACCCGGCCCACCAAATCGGACCCAGAGTGACCCGGCCCACCAAATCGGACCCAGAGTGACCCGGCCCACCAAATCGGACCCAGAGTGACCCGGCCCACCAAATCGGACCCAGAGTGACCCGGCCCACCAAATCGGACCCAGAGTGACCCGGCCCACCAAATCGGACCCAGAGTGACCCGGCCCACCAAATCGGACCCAGAGTGACCCGGGCCACCAAATCGGACCCAGAGTGACCCGGGCCACCAAATCGGACCCAGAGTGACCCGGCCCACCAAATCGGACCCAGAGTGACCCGGGCCACCAAATCGGACCCAGAGTGACCCGGCCCACCAAATCGCACCCAGAGTGACCCGAGCCACCAAATCAAACCCAGAGTGACCCGGGCCACCAAATCGGACCCAGAGTGACCCGGGCCACCAAATCGGACCCAGAGTGACCCGGGCCACCAAATCGGACCCAGAGTGACCCGGGCCACCAAATCGGACCCAGAGTGACCCGGGCCACCAAATCGGACCCAGAGTGACCCGGGCCACCAAATCGGACCCAGAGTGACCCGGGCCACCAAATCGGACCCAGAGTGACCCGGGCCACCAAATCGGACCCAGAGTGACCCGGGCCACCAAATCGGACCCAGAGTGACCCGGGCCACCAAATCGGACCCAGAGTGACCCGGGCCACCAAATCGGACCCAGAGTGACCCGGGCCACCAAATCGGACCCAGAGTGACCCGGGCCACCAAATCGGACCCAGAGTGACCCGGGCCACCAAATCGGACCCAGAGTGACCCGGGCCACCAAATCGGACCCAGAGTGACCCGGGCCACCAAATCGGACCCAGAGTGACCCGGGCCACCAAATCGGACCCAGAGTGACCCGGGCCACCAAATCGGACCCAGAGTGACCCGGGCCACCAAATCGGACCCAGAGTGACCCGGGCCACCAAATCGGACCCAGAGTGACCCGGGCCACCAAATCGGGCCCAGAGTGACCCGGGCCACCAAATCGGACCCAGAGTGACCCGGGCCACCAAATCAAACCCAGAGTGACCCGGGCCACCAAATCGGACCCAGAGTGACCCGGGCCACCAAATCGGACCCAGAGTGACCCGGGCCACCAAATCGGACCCAGAGTGACCCGGGCCACCAAATCTGACCCAGAGTGACCCGGGCCACCAAATCGGACCCAGAGTGACCCGGGCCACCAAATCGGACCCAGAGTGACCCGGGCCACCAAATCGGACCCAGAGTGACCCGGCCCACCAAATCGGACCCAGAGTGACCCGGCCCACCAAATCGGACCCAGAGTGACCCGGCCCACCAAATCGGACCCAGAGTGACCCGGCCCACCAAATCGGACCCAGAGTGACCCGGCCCACCAAATCGGACCCAGAGTGACCCGGCCCACCAAATCGGACCCAGAGTGACCCGGCCCACCAAATCGGACCCAGAGTGACCCGGCCCACCAAATCGGACCCAGAGTGACCCGGGCCGCCAAATCGGACCCAGAGTGACCCGGGCCGCCAAATCGGACCCAGAGTGACCCGGCCCGCCAAATCGGACCCAGAGTGACCCGGCCCGCCAAATCGGACCCAGAGTGACCCGGCCCGCCAAATCGGACCCAGAGTGGCGCCGCCCGCCAAATCGGACCCAGAGTGGCGCCGCCCACCAAATCGGACCCAGAGTGACCCCTTCCACCAAATCAGACCCAGAGTGACCCCTTCCACCAAATCGGACCCAGAGTGACCCCTTCCACCAAATCGGGCCCAGAGTGACCCCGCCCACCAAATCGGACCCAGAGTGACCCCACCCACCAAATCGGACCCTGAGGTGCCCAGCCCACCAAATCAGACCCTGAGGTGCCCAGCCCACCAAATCGGACCGAGTGACCCCACCCACCAAATTGGTCCCTAAGGTGCCCCGCCCACTAAATCGGACCCAGAGTGGCTCCGCCCACCGAATCGGACCCAGAGTGGCCGCGCCCACAGAATCGGACCAAAAGTGACCCCGCCCACCGAATCGGACCTAGATTTACCCCGCCCACAAAATCAGACCCAGATTGACCCAACCCACCAAATCGGACCGCCTGAGGGGCACCCAAGTGTGAAAGTCTTGCAGGGGCAGCCCGGGCACCATTCCAAAGCACTATCTGTAGTTCCTTCAGGAAATACCCATCTAGTTATTATTATTATTCAGTCCGCACGTAATGCGGCCCGAACCGCTAAACTCACAGACTCCAGTGAGGTGTCATTTCGAAGCCAGCGTCCCCAAGAGGTGTGCTAAGTATTTTTCGTGCCGATCGGATTTGTAGTTTTGGCGCAATTTGTGTTTGAAAAAAGTCTTTCAATGCGTTTCAATAGGGAAATTGTCCCATACGTTTATAATGGGCTGGTTTCTGAGGCAATTTCTAAAAATAACTGCCACCTGGCTGATTAGCTCATTGATATGCGCAGTCAGACACAGTTACTATGCCAACGCCTACCAGGCCACAGTTTTGTCAGATAATATCAGCTCTTAAAGTGACAGCACAGCACAATTTCAAAGCACTATCTGTAGTCTTATTATTATTACAGTATACAGCGCAGAGCCCTGCAGCATACAGCGCAGAGCCGCGCATTATACGGCGCGGAGCCCCGCAGCATACAGCGCAGAGCCGCGCATTATACAGCGCGGAGCCGCGCAGCATACAGCGCGGAGACGCGCAGCATACAGCGCGGAGACGCGCAGCATACAGCGCGGAGACGCGCAGCATACAGCGCGGAGCCCCGCAGCATACAGCGCGGAGCCGCGCAGCATACAGCGCGGAGCCCCGCAGCATACAGCGCAGAGCCGCGCAGCATACAGCGCAGAGCCCCGCAGCATACAGCGCAGAGCCCCGCAGCATACAGCGCAGAGCCGCGCAGCATACAGCGCAGAGCCGCGCAGTATACAGCGCAGAGCCCCGCAGTATACAGCGCAGAGACGCGCAGTATACAACGCAGAGCCGCGCAGTATACAGCGCCCACGAAATCGGCCCCTGAGGGGCCCCACCCACCAAATCGGACCCAGAGTGGCTACAACTACCAAACCAGCGCCTGAGGGGCACCCAAGTGTGAAAGTCTTGCTGGGGCAGCCCGGGCACCATTCCAAAGCACTATCTGTAGTTCCTTCAGGAAATACCCATCTATTTCTCTCTGTTATCAGCCATTCCCCGTACTGCTGTCAGTCTATTTCTCTCTGTTATCAGCCATTCCCCGTACTGCTGTCAGTCTATTTCTCTCTGTTATCAGCCATTCCCCTGTCCTGCTGTCAGTCTATTCTCTCTGTTATCAGCCATTCCCTGTCCTGCTGTCAGTCTATTCTCTCTGTTATCAGCCATTCCCCGTCCTGCTGTCAGTCTATTTCTCTCTGTTATCAGCCATTCCCCGTACTGCAGTCAGTCTATTTTTCTCTGTTATCAGCCATTCCCCGTCCTGATGTCAGTCTATTTCTCTCTATCAGCAATTCCCCTGTCCTGCTGTCAGTCTATTCTCTCTGTTATCAGCCATTCCCTTGTCCTGCTGTCAGTCTATTCTCTGTTATCAGCCATTCCCTTATCCTGCTGTCAGTCAGAGTGACCCAGCCCACCAAATCGGACCCAGAGTGACCCGGCCCACCAAATCGGACCCAGAGTGACCCGGCCCACCAAATCGGACCCAGAGTGACCCGGCCCACCAAACCGGACCCAGAGTGACCCGGCCCACCAAACCGGACCCAGAGTGACCCGGCCCACCAAACCGGACCCAGAGTGACCCGGCCCACCAAACCGGACCCAGAGTGACCCGGCCCACCAAATCGGACCCAGAGTGACCCGGCCCACCAAATCGGACCCAGAGTGACCCGGCCCACCAAATCGGACCAAGAGTGACCCGGCCCACCAAATCGGACCCAGAGTGACCCGGCCCACCAAATCGGACCCAGAGTGACCCGGCCCACCAAATCGGACCCAGAGTGACCCGGGCCACCAAATCGGACCCAGAGTGACCCGGGCCACCAAATCGGGCCCAGAATGACCCGGCCCACCAAATCGGACCCAGATTGACCCGGGCCACCAAATCGGACCCAGAGTGACCCGGGCCACCAAATCGGACCCAGAGTGACCCGGGCCACCAAATCGGACCCAGAGTGACCCGGCCCACCAAATCGGACCCAGAGTGGCGCCGCCCGCCAAATCGGACCCAGAGTGGCGCCGCCCGCCAAATCGGACCCAGAGTGGCGCCGCCCGCCAAATCGGACCCGGAGCGGCGCCGCCCGCCAAATCGGACCCGGAGCGGCGCCGCCCGCCAAATCGGACCCAGAGCGGCGCCGCCCGCCAAATCGGACCCAGAGCAGCGCCGCCCGCCAAATCGGACCCAGAGCGGCGCCGGCCGCCAAATCGGACCCAGAGCGGCGCCGGCCGCCAAATCGGACCCAGAGCGGCGCCGGCCGCCAAATCGGACCCAGAGTGGCGCCGGCCGCCAAATCGGACCCAGAGTGGCGCCGGCCGCCAAATCGGACCCAGAGTGGCGCCGGCCGCCAAATCGGACCCAGAGTGGCGCCGCCCGCCAAATCGGACCCAGAGTGGCGCCGCCCGCCATATCGGACCCAGAGTGGCGTCGCCCACCAAATCGGACCCAGTGTGGCGCCGCCCGCCAAATCGGACCCAGAGTGGCGCCGCCCGCCAAATCGGACCCAGAATGTCGCCGCCCGCCAAATCGGACCCAGAGTGGCGCCGCCCGCCAAATCGGACCCAGAGTGACCCCGCCCGCCAAATCGGACCCAGAGTGACCCCGCCCGCCAAATCGGACCCAGAGTGACCCCGCCCGCCAAATCGGACCCAGAGTGACCCCGCCCACCAAATCGGACCCAGAGTGACCCCGCCCACCAAATCGGACCCAGAGTGGCCTCAACCCTGAGGGGCTACAACTACCAAACCAGCGCCTGAGGGGCACCCAAGTGTGAAAGTCTTGCAGGGGCAGCCCGGGCACCATTCCAAAGCACTATCTGTAGTTCCTTCAGGAAATACCCATCTAGTTATTATTATTATTCAGTCCGCACGTAATGCGGCCCGAACCGCTTCACTCACAGACTCCAGTGAGGTGTTATTTCGAAGCCAGCGTCCCCAAGAGGTGTGCTAAGTATTTTTCGTGTCGATCGGATTTGTAGTTTTGGCGCAATTTGCTTTTGAAAATTTTTTGTCCCCTCGTAATGCATTTCAATAGGGAAACTTTCCCATAGGTTATAATGGCCGGGTTTCTGAGGCAATTTGAAATGTACCTGCCACCTGGCTGATTAGCTCATTGATATGCGCAGTCAGGCCCAGTTACTATGCCAACGCCTGCGAACTGTACATGACCACACCAGCAGTTTTGCCAGATAATATCAGCTCTTAAAGTGATAGCACAGCACAATTCCAAAGCACTAGGCCGCCCGCCAAATCGGACCCAGAGTGGGGCCGCCCGCCAAATCGGACCCATGGTGGCGCCGCCCACCAAATCGGACCCAGAGTGGCGCCGCCCGCCAAATCGGACCCAGAGTGGCGACGCCCGCCAAATCGGACCCAGGGTGGCGCCGCCCGCCAAATCGGACCCATGGTGGCGCCGCCCGCCAAATCGGACCCAGAGTGGCGCCGCCCGCCAAATCAGACCCAGGGTGGCGCCGCCCGCCAAATCGGACCCATGGTGGCGCCGCCCGCCAAATCGGACCCAGAGTGGCGCCGCCCGCCAAATCGGACCCAGAGTGGCGACGCCCGCCAAATCGGACCCACAGTGGCACCGCCCGCCAAATCGGACCCGGAGTGGCGCCGCCCGCCAAATCGGACCCGGAGTGGCGCCACCCGCCAAATCGGACCCGGAGTGGCGCCGCCCGCCAAATCGGACCCGGAGTGGCGCCGCCCGCCAAATCGGACCCAGAGTGGCGCCGCCCGCCAAATCGGACCCGGAGTGGCGCCGCCCGCCAAATCGGACCCGGAGTGGCGCCGCCCGCCAAAACGGACCCGGGGTGGCGCCGCCCGCCAAATCGGACCCGGGGTGGCGCCGCCCGCCAAATCGGACCCAGGGTGGCATCGCCCGCCAAATCGGACCCAGAGTGGCGCCGCCCGCCAAATCGGACCCAGAGTGGCGCCGCCCCCCAAATCGGACCCGGAGTGGCGCCGCCCGCCAAATCGGACCCGGAGTGGCACCGCCCGCCAAATCGGACCCGGAGTGGCGCCGCCCGCCAAATCGGACCCGGAGTGGCGCCGCCCGCCAAATCGGACCCGGAGTGGCACCGCCCGCCAAATCGGACCCGGAGTGGTGCCGCCCGCCAAATCGGTCCCGGAGTGGCGCCGCCCGCCAAATCGGACCCGGAGTGGCCCCGCTCGCCAAATCGGACCCAGAGTGGCTACAACTACCAAACCAGCGCCTGAGGGGCACCCAAGTGTGAAAGTCTTGCTGGGGCAACCCGGGCACCATTCCAAAGCACTATCTGTAGTTCCTTCAGGAAATACCCATCTAGTTATTATGGTGCTTGAACCTCCTAGGCCCCGTGTGCAAAAGTATTCTTCTCCGCGTTTTCCGCAATTAATGCGGCCCGAACCGCTCGGCGCAGAGACCCCGTTCAGGCGGCGTTTCGAAGCCCTCGGTGGGGACAGGTGTGCTATGACTTTTATAGTCGATCCAATATGTAGGTTTTTTTTAAATCGCATTTAAAAAAAAAAAATTCCCATAGGAAATAATGGCGAACTTTCCATTACCCCCAACTTGACCTTCCAAAGATGGCAGCTATGCAAATGTACGGTGTCCATTTTAGGACATGATCATTTATCAAAGTCAAACATCAGAATAAAGTGACTATGACACCCTCTCGTCCCGTGTGTGAAAAGTAAGTGCCCCCCGGCCCCGTGTGTGAAAAGTAAGTGCCCCCCGGCCCCGTGTGTGAAAAGTAAGTGCCCCCCGGCCACGTGTGTGAAAAGTAAGTGCCCCCCGACCCCGTGTGTGAAAAGTAAGTGCCCCCCCGGCCCCGTGTGTGAAAAGTAAGTGCCCCCCTGGCCCCGTGTGTGAAAAGTAAGTGCCCCCCCAGCCCCGTGTGTGAAAAGTAAGTGCCCCCGGTCCCGTGTGTGAAAAGTAAGTGCCCCCGGCCCCGTGTGTGAAAAGTAAGTGCCCCCCGGCCCCGTGTGTGAAAAGTAAGTGCCCCCCGGCCCCGTGTGTGAAAAGTAAGTGCCCCCCCGGCCCCGTGTGTGAAAAGTAAGTGCCCCCCGGCCCCGTGTGTGAAAAGTAAGTGCCCCCCCGGCCCCGTGTGTGAAAAGTAAGTGCCCCCCGGCCCCGTGTGTGAAAAGTAAGTGCCCCCCGGCCCCGTGTGTGAAAAGTAAGTGCCCCCCGGCCCCGTGTGTGAAAAGTAAGTGCCCCCCGACCCCGTGTGTGAAAAGTAAGTGCCCCCCGGCCCCGTGTGTGAAAAGTAAGTGCCCCTCTGGCCCCGTGTGTGAAAAGTAAGTGCCCCCCGGCCCCGTCTGTGAAAAGTAAGTGCCCCCCGGCCCGGTGTGTGAAAAATAAGTGCCCCCCCGGCCCCGTGTGTGAAAAATAAGTGCCCCCTCGGCCCCGTGTGTGAAAAGTAAGTGCTCCCCGGCCCCGTGTGTGAAAAGTAAGTACCCCCCGGCCCCGTGTGTGAAAATTGCCCCCCGGCCCCGTGTGTGAAAAGTAAGTGCCCCCCGGCCCCGTGTGTGAAAAGAAAGTGCCCCCCCGGCCCCGTGTGTGAAAAATAAGTGCCCCCCGGCCCCGTGTGTGAAAAGTAAGTGCCCCCTGGCCCCGTGTGTGAAAAGTAAGTGACCCACAACTCTGACCTGTATATAGGAGTCTGTATATAGGGGGGATGTCTTATATAGGAGTGGTGTCTGTATTTAGAGGGATGTCTGAATATAGGAGTGGTGTCTGTATATAGGGGGATGTCTGTATATAGGAGTGGTGTCTGTATATAGAGGGATGTCTGTATATAGGAGTGGTGTCTGTATATAGGAGTGGTGTCTGTATATAGGGGGATGTCTGTATATAGGAGTGGTGTCTCTATATAGGGGGATGTCTGAATATAGGAGAGATGTCTGTATATAGGGGGATGTCTGAATATAGGAGAGATGTCTGTATATAGAGGGATGTCTGTATATAGGAGTGGTGTCTCTATATATAGAGGGATGTCTGTAAATAGGAGTGATGTCTGTGTATAGGGGGATTTCTGTATATAGGAGTGGTGTCTGTATAAAGGGGGATGTCTGTATATAGGAGTGGTGTCTCTATATAGGGGGATGTCTGAATATAGGAGAGATGTCTGTATATAGAGGGATGTCTGTATATAGGAGTGGTGTCTGTATATAGGGGGATGTCTGTATATAGGAGTGGTGTCTGTATATAGGAGGGATGTCTGTATATAGGAGTGGTGTCTGTATATAGAGGGATGTCTGTATATAGGAGTGGTGTCTGTATACAGAGGGATGTCTGTATATAGGAGTGGTGTCTGTATATAGAGGAATGTCCGTATATAGGAGAGATGTCTGTATATAGGGGGATGTCTGTATATAGGAGAGATGTCTGTATATAGGGGGATGTTTGTATGTAGGAGAGATGTCTGTATATAGGAGTGTTGTCTGTATATAGAGGGATGTCTGTTTATAGGAGTGGTGTCTGTATATAGGGGGGATGTCTTTATATAGGAGTGGTGTCTGTATTTAGAGGGATGTCTGTATATAGGAGTGGTGTCTGTATATAGAGGGATGTCTGTATATAGGAGTGGTATTTGTATATAGAGGGATGTCTGTATATAGGGGGATGTCTGCATATAGGAGTGGTGTCCGTATATAGGGGGATGTCTGTATATAGAAGTGGTGTCTCTATATAGGGGGATGTCTGTATAAAGGAGTGGTGTCTGTATATAGAGGGATGTCTGTATATAGGAGTGGTGTCTCTATATAAGGGGATGTCTGTATATAGTAGAGATGTCTGTATATAGGGGGACGTCTGTATATAGGAGTGGTGTCTCTATATAGGGGGATGTCTGAATATAGGAGTGGTGTCTGTATATAGGGGGATGTCTGTATATAGGAGTGGTGTCTGTATATAGAGGGATGTCTGTATATAGGAGAGGTGCCTGCATATAGGAGTGGTGTCTGTATATAGGAGTGGTATCTGTATATAGAGGGATGTCTGTATAAAGGAGTGGTGTCTGTATATAGGGGGATGTCTGTATATAGGAGTGGAGTCTGTATATAGGGGGATGTCTGTATATAGGAGAGATGTCTGTATATAGGAGTGGTGTCTGTATATAGGGGGATGTCTGTATATAGTGGGATGTCTGTATATAGGAGTGGTGTCTGTATATAGAAGGATGTCTGTATATTGTAGTGGTGTCTGTATATAGAGGGATGTCTGAATGTAGGAGTTGTGTCTGTATATAGGAGTGGTGTCTGTGTATACGAGTAATGTCTGTATATAAGAGGATTTGGCGAAAGTGGCTACCGAGAGGCTGTGTGCTCCAAAGTGGCTACCAAGGATTCCTGCATGCCAAAATGGCTACCAAGGGGCCAAAGTTGCTAACAAGGGGCCCCGCACATCAAAGTGGCTACCAAGGGGCCAAATTGGATACCCAGGGGCAGGGCCCTGCATGCCAGACTTGCTCCTGAGGTTCATTGGCAGCTGGCAGCGCTGTTCAAGCATCATGTATTTCCTTCAGGAAATGCCCATCTAGTTCTTCTTCTTCTCCGCGTTTTCCGCAATTAATGCGTCCCGAACCGCTCGGCGCAGAGACCCCGTTCAGGCGGCGTTTCGAAGGCCTCGGTGGGGACAGGTGTGCTATGACTTTTATAGTCGATCCGATATGTAGTTTTTATTTAAATCGCATTTAAAAAAAAAAATTCCCATAGGAAATAATGGCGAACTTTCCATTACCCCCAACTTGACCTTCCAAAGATGGCAGCTATGCAAATGTACGGTGTCCATTTTAGGACATGATCATTTATCAAAGTCAAACATCAGAATAAAGTGACTATGACACCTTCTCGTCCCGTGTGTGAAAAGCAAGTGCCCCCCCCCCGGCCCCGTGTGTGAAAAGTAAGTGCCCCCCCGGCCCCGTGTGTGAAAAGTAAGTGCCCCCCCGGCCCCGTGTGTGAAAAGTAAGTGCCCCCCAGCCCCGTGTGTGAAAAGTAAGTGCCCCCCCGGCCCCGTGTGTGAAAAATAAGTGCCCCCCGGCCCTGTGTGTGAAAAGTAAGTGCCCCCCGGCCCCGTCTGTGAAAAGTAAGTGCCCCCCGGCCCCGTCTGTGAAAAGTAAGTGCCCCCCTGGCCCCGTCTGTGAAAAGTAAGTGAGCCCCCGGCGCCGTGTGCAAAAGTAAGTGCGCCCCCGGCCCCGTGTGCAAAAGTAAGTGTGCGCCCCGGCCCCGTGTGCAAAAGTAAGTGCGCCCCCGACCCCGTGTGCAAAAGTAAGTGCGCCCCCGGCCCCATGTGCAAAAGTAAGTGCGCCCCCGGCCCCGTGTGCAAAAGTAAGTGCGCCCCGGCCCCGTGTGCAAAAGTAAGTGTGCCCCCGGCCCCGTGTGCAAAAGTAAGTGCGCCCCCGGCCCCGTGTGCAAAAGTAAGTGCGCCTCCGGCCCCGAGTGCAAAAGTAAGTGCGCCCCCGGCCCCGTGTGCAAAAGTAAGTGCGCCCCCGGCCCCGTGTGCAAAAGTAAGTGCGCCCCCGGCCCCGTGTGCAAAAGTAAGTGCGCCCCCGGCCCCGTGTGCAAAAGTAAGTGCGCCCCCGGCCCCGTGTGCAAAAGTAAGAGCGCCCCCGGCCCCGTGTGCAAAAGTAAGTGCGCCCCCGGCCCCGTGTGCAAAAGTAAGTGCGCCCCCGGTCCCGTGTGCAAAAGTAAGTGCGCCCCCGGCCCCGTGTGCAAAAGTAAGTGCGCCCCCGGCCCCGTGTGCAAAAGTAAGTGCGCCCCCGGCCCCGTGTGCAAAAGTAAGTGCTCCCCCGGCCCCGTGTGCAAAAGTAAGTGCGCCCCCGGTCCCGTTTGCAAAAGTAAGTGCGCCACCGGCCCCGTGTGCAAAAGTAAGTGCGCCCCCGGCCCCGTGTGCAAAAGTAAGTGCGCCCCCGGCCCCGTGTGCAAAAGTAAGTGCGCCCCCGGCCCCTTGTGCAAAAGTAAGTGCGCCCCCGGCCCCGTGTGCAAAAGTAAGTGCCCCCCGGCCCCGTCTGTGAAAAGTAAGTGCCCCCCGGCCCCGTCTGTGAAAAGTAAGTGCCCCCCCGGCCCCGTCTGTGAAAAGTAAGTGAGCCCCCGGCGCCGTGTGCAAAAGTAAGTGCGCCCCCGGCCCCGTGTGCAAAAGTAAGTGTGCGCCCCGGCCCCGTGTGCAAAAGTAAGTGCGCCCCCGACCCCGTGTGCAAAAGTAAGTGCGCCCCCGGCCCCGTGTGCAAAAGTAAGTGTGCCCCCGGCCCCGTGTGCAAAAGTAAGTGCGCCCCCGGCCCCGTGTGCAAAAGTAAGTGCGCCTCCGGCCCCGAGTGCAAAAGTAAGTGCGCCCCCGGCCCCGTGTGCAAAAGTAAGTGCGCCCCCGGCCCCGTGTGCAAAAGTAAGTGCGCCCCCGGCCCCGTGTGCAAAAGTAAGTGCGCCCCCGGCCCCGTGTGCAAAAGTAAGTGCGCCCCCGGCCCCGTGTGCAAAAGTAAGTGCGCCCCCGGCCCCGTGTGCAAAAGTAAGTGCGCCCCCGGCCCCGTGTGCAAAAGTAAGTGCGCCCCCGGCCCCGTGTGCAAAAGTAAGTGCGCCCCCGGCCCCGTGTGCAAAAGTAAGTGCGCCCCCGGTCCCGTGTGCAAAAGTAAGTGCGCCCCCGGCCCCGTGTGCAAAAGTAAGTGCTCCCCCGGCCCCGTGTGCAAAAGTAAGTGCGCCCCCGGCCCCGTGTGCAAAAGAAAGTGCGCCCCCGGCCCCGTGTGCAAAAGTAAGTGCGCCCCCGGCCCCGTGTGCAAAAGTAAGTGCGCCCCCGGCCCTGTTTGCAAAAGTAAGTGCGCCCCCGGCCCCGTGTGCAAAAGTAAGTGCGCCCCCGGCCCCGTGTGCAAAAGTAAGTGCGCCCCCAGCCCCGTGTGCAAAAGTAAGTGCGCCCCCGGCCCCGTGTGCAAAAGTAAGTGCGCCCCCGGCCCCGTGTGCAAAAGTAAGTGCGCCCCCGGCCCCGTGTGCAAAAGTAAGTGCGCCCCCGGCCCCGTGTGCAAAAGTAAGTGCGCCCCCGGCCTCGTGTGCAAAAGTAAGTGCGCCCCCGGCCCCGTTTGCAAAAGTAAGTGCGCCACCGGCCCCGTGTGCAAAAGTAAGTGCGCCCCCGGCCCCGTGTGCAAAATTAAGTGCGCCCCCGGCCCCGTGTGCAAAAGTAAGTGCGCCCCCGGCCCCTTGTGCAAAAGAAAGTGCGCCCCCGGCCCCGTGTGCAAAAGTAAGTGCGCCCCCGGCCCCGTGTGCAAAAGTAAGTGCGCCCCCGGCCCCGTTTGCAAAAGTAAGTGCGCCCCCGGCCCCGTGTGCAAAAGTAAGTGCGCCCCCGGCCCCGTGTGCAAAAGTAAGTGCGCCCCCGGCCCCGTGTGCAAAAGTAAGTGCGCCCCCGGCCCCGTGTGCAAAAGTAAGTGCGCCCCCGGCCCCGTGTGCAAAAGTAAGTGCGCCCCCGGCCCCGTGTGCAAAAGTAAGTGCGCCCCCGGCCCCGTGTGCAAAAGTAAGTGCGCCCCCGGCCCCGTTTGCAAAAGTAAGTGCGCCCCCGGCCCCGTGTGCAAATGTAAGTGCGCCCCCGGCCCCGTGTGCAAAAGTAAGTGCGCCCCCGGCCCTGTGCAAAAGTAAGTGCGCCCTGGCCCCGTGTGCAAAAGTAAGTGCGCCCCCGGCCCCGTTTGCAAAAGTAAGTGCGCCCCCGTGTGCAAAAGTAAGTGCGCCCCCGTCCCCGTGTGCAAAAGTAAGTGCGCCCCCGGCCCCGTGTGCAAAAGTAAGTGCGCCCTCGGCCCCGTGTGCAAAAGTAAGTGCGCCCCCGGCCCCATGTGCAAAAGTAAGTGCGCCCATGGCCCCGTGTGCAAAAGTAAGTGCGCCCCCGGCCCCGTGTGCAAAAGTAAGTGCGCCCCCGGCCCCGTGTGCAAAAGTAAGTGCGCCCCCGGCCCCGTGTGCAAAAGTAAGTGCGCCCCCGGCCCCGTGTGCAAAAGTAAGTGCGCCCCCGGCCCCGTGTGCAAAAGTAAGTGCGCCCCCGGCCTCGTGTGCAAAAGTAAGTGCGCCCCCGGCCCCGTTTGCAAAAGTAAGTGCGCCACCAGCCCCGTGTGCAAAAGTAAGTGCGCCACCGGCCCCGTGTGCAAAAGTAAGTGTGCGCCCCGGCCCCGTGTGCAAAAGTAAGTGCGCCCCCGACCCCGTGTGCAAAAGTAAGTGCGCCCCCGGCCCCATGTGCAAAAGTAAGTGCGCCCCCGGCCCCGTGTGCAAAAGTAAGTGCGCCCCCGGCCCCGTGTGCAAAAGTAAGTGTGCCCCCGGCCCCGTGTGCAAAAGTAAGTGCGCCCCCGGCCCCGTGTGCAAAAGTAAGTGCGCCTCCGGCCCCGAGTGCAAAAGTAAGTGCGCCCCCGGCCCCGTGTGCAAATGTAAGTGCGCCCCCGGCCCCGTGTGCAAAAGTAAGTGCGCCCCCGGCCCCGTGTGCAAAAGTAAGTGCGCCCCCGGCCCCGTGTGCAAAAGTAAGTGCGCCCCCGGCCCCGTGTGCAAAAGTAAGTGCGCCCCCGGCCCCGTGTGCAAAAGTAAGTGCGCCCCCGGCCCCGTGTGCAAAAGTAAGTGCGCCCCCGGTCCCGTGTGCAAAAGTAAGTGCGCCCCCGGCCCCGTGTGCAAAAGTAAGTGCTCCCCCGGCCCCGTGTGCAAAAGTAAGTGCGCCCCCGGCCCCGTGTGCAAAAGAAAGTGCGCCCCCGGCCCCGTGTGCAAAAGTAAGTGCGCCCCCGGCCCCGTGTGCAAAAGTAAGTGCGCCCCCGGCCCTGTTTGCAAAAGTAAGTGCGCCCCCGGCCCCGTGTGCAAAAGTAAGTGCGCCCCCGGCCCCGTGTGCAAAAGTAAGTGCGCCCCCGGCCCCGTGTGCAAAAGTAAGTGCGCCCCCGGCCCCGTGTGCAAAAGTAAGTGCGCCCCCGGCCCCGTGTGCAAAAGTAAGTGCGCCCCCGGCCTCGTGTGCAAAAGTAAGTGCGCCCCCGGCCCCGTTTGCAAAAGTAAGTGCGCCACCGGCCCCGTGTGCAAAAGTAAGTGCGCCCCCGGCCCCGTGTGCAAAAGTAAGTGCGCCCCCGTGTGCAAAAGTAAGTGCGCCCCCGTCCCCGTGTGCAAAAGTAAGTGCGCCCCCGGCCCCGTGTGCAAAAGTAAGTGCGCCCTCGGCCCCGTGTGCAAAAGTAAGTGCGCCCCCGGCCCCATGTGCAAAAGTAAGTGCGCCCATGGCCCCGTGTGCAAAAGTAAGTGCGCCCCCGGCCCCGTGTGCAAAAGTAAGTGCGCCCCCGGCCCCGTGTGCAAAAGTAAGTGCGCCCCCGGCCCCGTGTGCAAAAGTAAGTGCGCCCCCGGCCCCGTGTGCAAAAGTAAGTGCGCCCCCGGCCCCGTGTGCAAAAGTAAGTGCGCCCCCGGCCTCGTGTGCAAAAGTAAGTGCGCCCCCGGCCCCGTTTGCAAAAGTAAGTGCGCCACCAGCCCCGTGTGCAAAAGTAAGTGCGCCACCGGCCCCGTGTGCAAAAGTAAGTGCGCCCCCGGCCCCGTGTGCAAAAGTAAGTGCGCCCCCGGCCCCGTGTGCAAAAGTAAGTGCGCCCCCGGCCCCTTGTGCAAAAGAAAGTGCGCCCCCGGCCCCGTGTGCAAAAGTAAGTGCGCCCCCGGCCCCGTGTGCAAAAGTAAGTGCGCCCCCGGCCCCGTTTGCAAAAGTAAGTGCGCCCCCGGCCCCGTGTGCAAAAGTAAGTGCGCCCCCGGCCCCGTTTGGAAAAGTAAGTGCGCCCCCGGCCCCGTGTGCAAATGTAAGTGCGCCCCCGGCCCCGTGTGCAAAAGTAAGTGCGCCCCCGGCCCCGTGTGCAAAAGTAAGTGCGCCCTGGCCCCGTGTGCAAAAGTAAGTGCGCCCCCGGCCCCGTTTGCAAAAGTAAGTGCGCCCCCGTGTGCAAAAGTAAGTGCGCCCCCGTCCCCGTGTGCAAAAGTAAGTGCGCCCCCGGCCCCGTGTGCAAAAGTAAGTGCGCCCCCGGCCCCGTGTGCAAAAGTAAGTGCGCCCCCGGCCCCATGTGCAAAAGTAAGTGCGCCCATGGCCCCGTGTGCAAAAGTAAGTGCGCCCCCGGCCCCGTGTGCAAAAGTAAGTGCGCCCCCGGCCCCGTGTGCAAAAGTAAGTGCGCCCCGACCCCGTGTGCAAAAGCAAGTGCCCCCCCGGCCCCATGTGCAAAAGTAAGTGCGTCCCCGGCCCCGTGTGCAAAAGTAAGTGCGCCCCCGGCCCCGTGTGCAAAAGTAAGTGCGCCCTCGACCCCGTGTGCAAAAGTAAGTGCGCCCACGGCCCCGTGTGCAAAAGTAAGTGCGCCCACGGCACCGTGTGCAAAAGTAAGTGCGCCCACGGCCCCGTGTGCAAAAGTAAGTGCGCCCCCGGCCCCGTGTGCAAAAGTAAGTGCGCCCCCGGCCCCGTGTGCAAAAGTAAGTGCGCCCCCGGCCCCGTGTGCAAAAATAAGTGCGCCCCCCGGCCTCGTGTGCAAAAGTAAGTGCGCCCCCCGGCCCCGTGTGCAAAAGTAAATGCGCCCCCCGGCCCCGTGTGCAAAAGTAAATGCGCTTCCGGCCCCGTGTTCAAAAGTAAGTGCGCCGCCGGCCCCGTATTCAAAAGTAAGTGCGCCCCCGGCCCCCTGTGCAAAAGTAAGTGCGCCCCCGGCCCCGTGTGCAAAAGTAAGTGCGCCCCCGGCCCCGTGTGCAAAAGTAAGTGCGCCCCCGGCCCCGTGTGCAAAAGTAAGTGCGCCCCCGGCCCCGTGTGCAAATGTAAGTGCGCCCCCGGCCCCGTGTGCAAAAGTAAGTGCGCCCCCGGCCCTGTGCAAAAGTAAGTGCGCCCTGGACCCGTGTGCAAAAGTAAGTGCGCCCCCGGCCCCGTTTGCAAAAGTAAGTGCGCCCCCGTGTGCAAAAGTAAGTGCGCCCCCGTCCCCGTGTGCAAAAGTAAGTGCGCCCCCGGCCCCGTGTGCAAAAGTAAGTGCGCCCCCGGCCCCGTGTGCAAAAGTAAGTGCGCCCCCGGCCCCATGTGCAAAAGTAAGTGCGCCCATGGCCCCGTGTGCAAAAGTAAGTGCGCCCCCGGCCCCGTGTGCAAAAGTAAGTGCGCCCCCGGCCCCGTGTGCAAAAGTAAGTGCGCCCCCGGCCCCGTGTGCAAAAGTAAGTGCGCCCCCGACTCCGTGTGCAAAAGTAAGTGCGCCCATGGCCCCGTGTGCAAAAGTAAGTGCGCCCCCGGCCCCGTGTGCAAAAGTAAGTGCGCCCACGGCCCCGTGTGCAAAAGTAAGTGCGCCTCCGGCCCCGTGTGCAAAAGCAAGTGCCCCCCCGGCCCCATGTGCAAAAGTAAGTGCGTCCCCGGCCCCGTGTGCAAAAGTAAGTGCGCCCCCGGCCCCGTGTGCAAAAGCAAGTGCGCCCCCGGCCCCGTGTGCAAAAGTAAGTGCGCCCCCGGCCCCGTGTGCAAAAGTAAGTGCCCCCCCGGCCCCGTGTGCAAAAGTAAGTGCGCCCCCGGCCCCGTGTCCAAAAGTAAGTGCGCCCCGGCCCCGTGTGCAAAAGTAAGTGCGCCCCCGGCCCCGTGTGCAAAAGTAAGTGCGCCCCCGACCCCGTGTGCAAAAGTAAGTGCGCCCCCGGCCCCGTGTGCAAAAATAAGTGCGCCCCCCGGCCTCGTGTGCAAAAGTAAGTGCGCCCCCCGGCCCCGTGTGCAAAAGTAAATGCGCCTCCGGCCCCATGTTCAAAAGTAAGTGCGCCCCCGGCCCCGTGTGCAAAAGTAAGTGCGCCCCCGGCCCCGTGTGCAAAAGTAAGTGCGCCCCCGGCCCCGTGTGCAAAAGTAAGTGCGCCCCCGGCCCCGTGTGCAAAAGTAAGTGCGCCCCCGGCCCCGTGTGCAAAAGTAAGTGCGCCCCGTGTGCAAAAGTAAGTGCACCCCCGGCCCCGTGTGCAAAAGTAAGTGCGCCCCCGGCCCCGTGTGCAAAAGTAAGTGCGCCCCGTGTGCAAAAGTAAGTGCGCCCCCGGCCCCGTGTGCAAAAGTAAGTGCACCCCCGGCCCCGAGTGCAAAAGTAAGTGCGCCCCCGGCCCCGTGTGCAAAAGTAAGTGCGCCCCCGGCCCCGTGTGCAAAAGTAAGTGCGCCCCCGGCCCCGTGTGCAAAAGTAAGTGCGCCCCCGGCCCCGTGTGCAAAAGTAAGTGCGCCCCCGGCCCCGTGTGCAAAAGTAAGTGCGCCCCCGGCCCCGTGTGCAAAAGTAAGTGCGCCCCCGGCCCCGTGTGCAAAAGTAAGTGCGCCCCCGGCCCCGTGTGCAAAAGTAAGTGCGCCCCCGGCCCCGTGTGCAAAAGTAAGTGCGCCCCCGGCCCCGTGTGCAAAAGTAAGTGCGCCCCCGGCCTCGTGTGCAAAAGTAAGTGCGCCCCCGGCCCCGTTTGCAAAAGTAAGTGCGCCACCAGCCCCGTGTGCAAAAGTAAGTGCGCCCCCGGCCCCGTGTGCAAAAGTAAGTGCGCCCCCGGCCCCGTTTGCAAAAGTAAGTGCGCCCCCGGCCCCGTGTGCAAAAGTAAGTGCGCCCCCGGCCCCGTTTGGAAAAGTAAGTGCGCCCCCGGCCCCGTGTGCAAATGTAAGTGCGCCCCCGGCCCTGTGCAAAAGTAAGTGCGCCCTGGCCCCGTGTGCAAAAGTAAGTGCGCCCCCGGCCCCGTTTGCAAAAGTAAGTGCGCCCCCGTGTGCAAAAGTAAGTGCGCCCCCGTCCCCGTGTGCAAAAGTAAGTGCGCCCCCGGCCCCGTGTGCAAAAGTAAGTGCGCCCCCGGCCCCGTGTGCAAAAGTAAGTGCGCCCCCGGCCCCATGTGCAAAAGTAAGTGCGCCCATGGCCCCGTGTGCAAAAGTAAGTGCGCCCCCGGCCCCGTGTGCAAAAGTAAGTGCGCCCCCGGCCCCGTGTGCAAAAGTAAGTGCGCCCCGACCCCGTGTGCAAAAGCAAGTGCCCCCCCGGCCCCATGTGCAAAAGTAAGTGCGTCCCCGTCCCCGTGTGCAAAAGTAAGTGCGCCCCCGGCCCCGTGTGCAAAAGTAAGTGCGCCCTCGACCCCGTGTGCAAAAGTAAGTGCGCCCACGGCCCCGTGTGCAAAAGTAAGTGCGCCCACGGCACCGTGTGCAAAAGTAAGTGCGCCCACGGCCCCGTGTGCAAAAGTAAGTGCGCCCCCGGCCCCGTGTGCAAAAGTAAGTGCGCCCCCGGCCCCGTGTGCAAAAGTAAGTGCGCCCCCGGCCCCGTGTGCAAAAATAAGTGCGCCCCCCGGCCTCGTGTGCAAAAGTAAGTGCGCCCCCCGGCCCCATGTGCAAAAGTAAATGCGCCCCCCGGCCCCGTGTGCAAAAGTAAATGCGCTTCCGGCCCCGTGTTCAAAAGTAAGTGCGCCGCCGGCCCCGTGTTCAAAAGTAAGTGCGCCCCCGGCCCCCTGTGCAAAAGTAAGTGCGCCCCCGGCCCCGTGTGCAAAAGTAAGTGCGCCCCCGGCCCCGTGTGCAAAAGTAAGTGCGCCCCCGGCCCCGTGTGCAAAAGTAAGTGCGCCCCCGACCCCGTGTGCAAATGTAAGTGCGCCCCCGGCCCCGTGTGCAAAAGTAAGTGCGCCCCCGGCCCCGTGTGCAAAAGTAAGTGCGCCCTGGACCCGTGTGCAAAAGTAAGTGCGCCCCCGGCCCCGTTTGCAAAAGTAAGTGCGCCCCCGTGTGCAAAAGTAAGTGCGCCCCTGTCCCCGTGTGCAAAAGTAAGTGCGCCCCCGGCCCCGTGTGCAAAAGTAAGTGCGCCCCCGGCCCCGTGTGCAAAAGTAAGTGCGCCCCCGGCCCCATGTGCAAAAGTAAGTGCGCCCATGGCCCCGTGTGCAAAAGTAAGTGCGCCCCCGGCCCCGTGTGCAAAAGTAAGTGCGCCCCCGGCCCCGTGTGCAAAAGTAAGTGCGCCCCCGACTCCGTGTGCAAAAGTAAGTGCGCCCCCGACTCCGTGTGCAAAAGTAAGTGCGCCCCCGGCCCCGTGTGCAAAAGTAAGTGCGCCCCCGGCCCCGTGTGCAAAAGTAAGTGCGCCCCCGGCCCCGTGTGCAAAAGTAAGTGCGCCCCCGGCCCCATGTTCAAAAGTAAGTGCGCCCCCGGCCCCGTGTGCAAAAGTAAGTGCGCCCCCGGCCCCGTGTGCAAAAGTAAGTGCGCCCCCGGCCCAGTGTGCAAAAGTAAGTGCTCCCCCGGCCCCGTGTGCAAAAGTAAGTGCGCCCCCGGCCCCGTGTGCAAAAGTAAATGCGCCCCGTGTGCAAAAGTAAGTGCACCCCCGGCCCCGTGTGCAAAAGTAAGTGCGCCCCCGGCCCCGTGTGCAAAAGTAAGTGCGCCCCCGTGTGCAAAAGTAAGTGCGCCCCCGGCCCCGTGTACAAAAGTAAGTGCGCCCCGGCCCCGTGTGCAAAAGTAAGTGCGCCCCCGGCCCCGTGTGCAAAAGTAAGTGCGCCCCCGGCCCCGTGTGCAAAAGTAAGTGCGCCCCCGGCCCCGTGTGCAAAAGTAAGTGCGCCCCCGGCCCCGTGTGCAAAAGTAAGTGCGCCCCCGGCCCCGTGTGCAAAAGTAAGTGCGCCCCCGGCCCCGTGTGCAAAAGTAAGTGCGCCCCCGGCCCCGTGTGCAAAAGTAAGTGCGCCCCCGGCCCCGTGTGCAAAAGTAAGTGCGCCCCCGGCCCCGTGTGCAAAAGTAAGTGCGCCCCCGGCCACGTGTGCAAAAGTAAGTGCGCCCCGGTCCCGGGTGTGCATAAGTAAGTGCGCCCCGGTCCCGGGTGTGGAAAAGTAAGTGCGTCCCGGTCCCGGGTGTGGAAAAGTAAGTGCGCCCCGGTCCCGGGTGTGGAAAAGTAAGTGCCCCCCTGGTCCCGGGTGTGGAAAAGTAAGTGGCCCCCCTGGTCCCGTGTGTGAAAAGTGCTGCTGTAAAGCTGGCAGCGCTGTTCAAGCACCATGTATTTCCTTCAGGAAATGCCCATCTAGTTATTATTCTTCTCCGCGTTTTCCGCAATTAATGCGGCCCGAACCGCTCGGCGCAGAGACCCCGTTCAGGCGGCGTTTCGAAGGCCTCGGTGGGGACAGGTGTGCTATGACTTTTATAGTCGATCCGATATGTAGTTTTTTTTTAAATCGCATTTAAAAAAAAAAATTCCCATAGGAAATAATGGCGAACTTTCCATTACCCCCAACTTGACCTTCCAAAGATGGCAGCTATGCAAATGTACGGTGTCCATTTTAGGACATGATCATTTATCAAAGTCAAACATCAGAATAAAGTGATTATGACACCTTCTCGTCCCGTGTGTGAAAAGTAAGTGCCCCCCCGGCCCCGTGTGTGAAAAGTAAGTGCCCCCCCGGCCCCGTGTGTGAAAAGTAAGTGCCCCCCGGCCCCGTGTGTGAAAAGTAAGTGCCCCCCCGGCCCCGTGTGTGAAAAGTAAGTGCCCCCCCGGCCCCGTGTGTGAAAATTAAGTGCCCCCCGGCCCCGTGTGTGAAAAGTAAGTGCCCCCGGCCCCGTGTGTGAAAAGTAAGTGCCCCCCCGGCCCCGTGTGTGAAAAGTAAGTGCCCCCTGTCCCCGTGTGTGAAAAGTAAGTGCCCCCCCGGCCCCGTGTGTGAAAAGTAAGTGCCCCCCCGGCCCCGTGTGTGAAAAGTAAGTGCCCCCCCGGCCCCGTGTGTGAAAAGTAAGTGCCCCCCGGCCCCGTGTGTGAAAAGTAAGTGCCCCCCCCCCCGGCCCCGAGTGTGAAAAGTAAGTGCCCCCCGACCCTGTGTGTGAAAAGTAAGTGCCCCCCGGCCCCGTGTGTGAAAAGTAAGTGCCCCCCCCGGCCCCGTGTGTGAAAAGTAAGTGACCCACAACTCTGACCTGTATATAGGAGTCTGTATATAGGGGGGATGTCTGTATATAGGAGTGGTGTCTGTATTTAGAGGGATGTCTGTATATAGGAGTGGTGTCTGTATATAGGGGGATGTCTGTATATAGGAGTGATGTCTGTATATAGGGGGATTTCTGTATATAGGAGTGGTGTCTCTATATAGGGGGATGTCTGAATATAGGAGATATGTCTGTATATAGAGGGATGTCTGTATATAGGAGTGGTGTCTGTATATAGAGGGATGCCTGTATATAGGAGTGGTGTCTGTATACAGAGGGATGTCTGTATATAGGAGTGGTGTCTGTATACAGAGGGATGTCTGTATATAGGAGTAATGTCTGTATATAGAGGGATGTCTGTATATAGGAGTGGTGTCTGTATATAGGGGGATGTCTGTATATAGGAGTGGTGTCTGTATATAGAGGGATGTCTGTATATAGGAGAGATGTCTGTATATAGAGGGATGTCTGTATATAGGAGTGGTGTCTGTATATAGAGGGATGTCTGTATATAGGAGTGGTGTATGTATATAGAGGGATGTCTGTATATAGGAGTGGTGTCTGTATACAGAGGGATGTCTGTATATAGGAGTGGTGTCTGTATATAGAGGGATGTCTGTATATAGAAGTGGTGTCTGTATATAGGGGGATGTCTGTATATAGGAGTGGTGTCTGTATATAGAGGGATGTCTGTATATAGGTGAGATGTCTGTATATAGAGGGATGTCTGTATATAGGAGTGGTGTCTGTATATAGAGGGATGTCTGTATATAGGAGAGATGTCTGTAGAGGGATGACTGTATATAGGAGTGGTGTCTGTATATAGAGGGATGTCTGTATATAGGAGTGGTGTCTGTATATAGAGGGATGTCTGTATATAGGAGTGGTGTCTGTATACAGTGGGATATCTGTATATACGAGTGGTGTCTGTATACAGAGGGATGTCTGTATATAGGAGTGGTGTCTGTATATAGGGGGATGTCTGTATATAGGAGTGGTGTCTGTATATAGAGGGATGTCTGTATATAGGAGTGGTGTCTGTATATAGAGGGATGTCTGTATATAGGAGTGGTGTCTGTATATAGAGGGTTGTCTGTATATAGGAGTGGTGTCTGTATATAGAGGGATGTCTGTATATAGGAGTGGTGTCCATATAGGGGGATGTTTGAATATAGGAGATATGTCTATATATAGAGGGATGTCTGTATACAGGAGTGGTGTCTGTATATATAGGGATGTCTGTATATAAGAGTGGTGTCTGTATATAGAGTGATGTCTGTATATAGGAGTGGTGTCTGTATACAGAGGGATGTCTGTATATAGGAGTGGTGTCTGTATATAGGGGGATGTCTGTATATAGGAGTGGTGTCTGTATATAGGGGGATGTCTGCATATAGGAGTGGTGTATGTATATAGATGGATGTCTCTATATAGGAGTGGTGTCTGTATATAGAGGGATGTCTGTATATAAGAGTGGTGTCTGTATATAGAGGGATGTCTGTATATAGGAGTGGTGCCTGTATATAGAGGGATGTCTGTATATAGGAGTGGTGTCTGTATATAGAGGGATGTCTGTATATAGGAGTGGTGTCTGTATATAGGGGGATGTCTGTATATAGGAGTGGTGTCTGTATATAGAGGGATGTCTGTATATAGGAGTGGTGTCTCTATATAGGGGGATATCTGAATATAGGAGATATGTCTGTATATAGAGGGATGTCTGTATATAGGATTGGTGTCTGTATATAGAGGGATGTCTGTATATAGGAGTGGTGTCTGTATATAGAGGGATGTCTGTATATAGGAGTGGTGTCTGTATACAGAGGGATGTCTGTATAAAGGAGTGGTGTCTGTATATAGGGGGATGTCTGTATATAGGAGTGGTGTCTGTATATAGGGGGATGTCTGTATATAGGAATGGTGTCTGTATATAGAGGGATGTCTGTGTATAGGAGTGGTGTCTGTATATAGAGGGATGTCTGTATATAAGAGTGGTGTCTGTATATAGAGGGATGTCTGTATATAGGACTGGTGTCTGTATATAGAGGGATGTCTGTATATAGGAGTGGTGTCTGTATATAGAGGGATGTCTGTATATAGGAGTGGTGTCTGTATATAGGGGGATGTCTGTATATAGGAGTGGTGTCTGTATATAGAGGGATGTCTGTATATAGGAGAGATGTCTGTATATAGAGGGATGTCTGTATATAGGAGTGGTGTCTGTATATAGAGGGATGTCTGTATATAGGAGTGATGTCTGTATATAGAGGGATGTCTGTATATAGGAGTGGTGTCTGTATATAGAGGGATGTCTGTATATAGGAGAGATGTCTGTATATAGAGGGATGTCTGTATATAGGAGTGTTGTCTGTATACAGAGGGATGTCTGTATATAGGAGAGATGTCTGTATATAGAGGGATGTCTGTATTTAGGAGTGGTGTCTGTATATAGAGGGATGTCTGTATATAGGAGTGGTGTCTGTATACAGAGGGATGTCTATATAGGAGTGGTGTCTGTATATAGGGGGATGTCCGTATATAGCTGTGGTGTCTGTATATAGGGGGATGTCTGTATATAGGAGTGGTGTCTGTATATAGAGGGATGTCTGTATATAGGAGAGATGTCTGTATATAGAGGGATGTCTGTATACAGGAGTGGTGTCTGTATATAGAGGGATGTCTGTATATAGAAGTGGTGTCTGTATAAAGGGGGATGTCTGAATATAGGAGAGATGTCTGTATATAGAGGGATGTCTGTATATAGGAGTGGTGTCTGTATATAGGGGGATGTCTGTATATAGGAGTGGTGTCTGTATATAGGGGGATGTCTGTATATAGGAGAGATGTCTGTATATAGTGGGATGTTTGTATATAGGAGAGATGTCTGTATATAGGATTGGTGTCTGTATATAGAGGGATGTCTGTATATCGGAGTGGTGTCTGTATATCAAGGGATGTCTGTATATAGGAGTGGTGTCTGTATATAGAGGGATGTCTGTATATAGGAGTGGTGTCTGTATATAGGGGGATGTCTGTATATAGGAGTGGTGTCTGTATATAGAGGGATGTCTGTATATAGGAGTGGTGTCTCTATATAGAGGGATGTCTGAATATAGGAGATATGTCTGTATATAGAGGGATGTCAGTATATAGGACTGGTGTCTGTATATAGAGGGATGTCTGTATATAGGAGTGGTGTCTGTATATAGAGGGATGTCTGTATATAGGAGTGGTGTCTGTATACAGAGGGATGTCTATATAGGAGTGGTGTCTGTATATAGGGGGATGTCTGTATATAGGAGTGGTGTCTGTATATAGGGGGATGTCTGTATATAGGAGTGGTGTCTGTATATAGAGGGATGTCTGTATATAGGAGTGGTGTCTGTATATAGAGGGATGTCTGTATATAAGAGTGGTGTCTGTATATAGAGGGATGTCTGTATATAGGAGTGGTGTCTGTATATAGAGGGATGTCTGTATATAGGAGTGGTGTCTGTATATAGAGGGATGTCTGTATAAAGGAGTGGTGTCTGTATATAGGGGGATGTCTGTATATAGGAGTGGTGTCTGTATATACAGGGATGTCTGTATATAGGAGAGATGTCTGTATATAGAGGGATGTCTGTATATAGGAGTGGTGTCTGTATATAGAGGGATGTCTGTATATAGGAGAGATGTCTGTATATAGAGGGATGTCTGTATATAGGAGTGGTGTCTGTATATAGAGGGATGTCTGTATATAGGAGAGATGTCTGTATATAGAGGGATGTCTGTATATAGGAGTGGTGTTTGTATATAGAGGGATGTCTGTATATAGGAGTGGTGTCTGTATACAGAGGGATGTCTGTATATAGGAGTGGTGTCTGTATATAGGGGGATGTTCGTATATAGCTGTGGTGTCTGTATATAGGGGGATGTCTGTATTTAGGAGTGGTGTCTGTATATAGAGGGATGTCTGTATATAGGAGAGATGTCTGTATATAGAGGGATGTCTGTATACAGGAGTGGTGTCTGTATATAGAGGGATGTCTGTATATAGGAGTGGTGTCTGTATAAAGGGGGATCTCTGAATATAGGAGAGATGTCTGTATATAGAGGGATGTCTGTATATAGGAGTGGTGTCTGTATATAGGGGGATGTCTGTATATTGGAGTGGTGTCTGTATATAGGGGGATGTCTGTATATAGGAGAGATGTCTGTATATAGGGGGATGTTTGTATATAGGAGAGATGTCTGTATATCGGATTGGTGTCTGTATATAGAGGGATGTCTGTATATCGGAGTGGTGTCTGTATATCAAGGGATGTCTGTATATAGGAGTGGTGTCTGTATATAGAGGGATGTCTGTATATAGGAGTGTTGTCTGTATATAAGGGGGATGTCTGTATATAGGAGTGGTGTCTGTATATAGAGGGATGTCTGTACATAGGAGTGGTGTCTCTATATAGGGGGATGTCTGAATATAGGAGATATGTCTGTATATAGAGGGATGTCTGTATATAGGAGTGGTGTCTGTATATAGAGGGATGTCTGTATATAGGAGTGGTGTCTGTATACAGAGGGATGTCTATATAGGAGTGGTGTCTGTATATAGGGGGAAGTCTGTATATAGGAGTGGTGTGTGTATATAGGGGGATGTCTGTATATAGGAGTGGTGTCTGTATATAGAGGGATGCCTGTATATAGGAGTAATGTCTGTATATAGAGGGATGTCTGTATATAAGTGTGGTGTCTGTATATAGAGGGATGTCTGTATATAGGAGTGGTGTCTGTATATAGAGGGATGTCTGTATATAGGAGAGATGTCTGTATATAGAGGGATGTCTGTTTATAGGAGTGGTGTCTGTGTATAGAGGGATGTCTGTATATAGGAGAGATGTCTGTATATAGAGGGATGTCTGTATATAGGAGTGGTGTCTGTATATAGAGGGATGTCTGTATATAGGAGTGGTGTCTGTATACAGAGGGATGTCTGTATATAGGAGTGGTGTCTGTATATAGGGGGATGTCCGTATATAGCTGTGGTGTCTGTATATAGGGGGATGTCTGTATATAGGAGTGGTGTCTGTATATAGAGGGATGTCTGTATATAGGAGAGATGTCTGTATATAGAGGGATGTCTGTATACAGGAGTGGTGTCTCTATATAGAGGGATGTCTGTATATAGGAGTGGTGTCTGTATAAAGGGGGATGTCTGAATATAGGAGAGATGTCTGTATATAGAGGGATGTCTGTATATAGGAGTGGTGTCTGTATATAGGGGGATGTCTGTATATAGGAGTGGTGTCTGTATATAGGGGGATGTCTGTATATAGGAGAGATGTCTGTATATAGGGGGATGTTTGTATATAGGAGAGATGTCTGTATATAGGATTGGTGTCTGTATATAGAGGGATGTCTGTATATCGAAGTGGTGTCTGTATATCAAGGGATGTCTGTATATAGGATTGGTGTCTGTATATAGAGGGATGTCTGTATATAGGAGTGGTGTCTGTATATAGGGGGATGTCTGTATATAGGAGTGGTGTCTGTATATAGAGGGATGTCTGTATATAGGAGTGGTGTCTCTATATAGGGGATGTCTGAATATAGGAGATATGTCTGTATATAGAGGGATGTCTGTATATAGGAGTGGTGTCTGTATACAGAGGAATGTCTGTATATAGGAGTGGTGTCTGTATATAAAGGGATGTCTGTATATAGGAGTGGTGTCTGTATACAGAGGGATGTCTATATAGGAGTGGTGTCTGTATATAGGGGGATGTCTGTATATAGGAGTGGTGTCTGTATATAGGGGGATGTCTGTATATAGGAGTGGTGTCTGTATATAGAGGGATGTCTGTATATAGGAGTGGTGTCTGTATATAGAGGGATGTCTGTATATAAGTGTGGTGTCTGTATATAGAGGGATGTCTGTATATAGGAGTGGTGTCTGTATATAGAGGGATGTCTGTATATAGGAGAGATGTCTGTATATAGAGGGATGTCTGTATATAGGAGTGGTGTCTGTATATAGAGGGATGTCTGTATATAGGAGTGGTGTCTGTATATAGAGGGATGTCTGTATATAGGAGAGATGTCTGTATATAGAGGGATGTCTGTATATAAGAGTGGATGTCTGTATATAGGACTGGTGTCTGTATATAGAGGGATGTCTGTATATAGGAGTGGTGTCTGTATATAGAGGGATGTCTGTATATAGGAGTGGTGTCTGTATATAGGGGGATGTCTGTATATAGGAGTGGTGTCTGTATATAGAGGGATGTCTGTATATAGGAGAGATGTCTTTATATAGAGGGATGTCTGTATATAGGAGTGGTGTCTGTATATAGAGGGATGTCTGTATATAGGAGTGATGTCTGTATATAGAGGGATGTCTGTATATAGGTGTGGTGTCTGTATATAGAGGGATGTCTGTATATAGGAGAGATGTCTGTATATAGAGGGATGTCTGTATATAGGAGTGGTGTCTTTATACAGAGGGATGTCTGTATATAGGAGAGATGTCTGTATATAGAGGGATGTCTGTATTTAGGAGTGGTGTCTGTTGTGAATTCTGTTTGTGGGCTCCCCCGGTGGTGTTTTATGGTATTGCCACTTATTTGCCTTCTTCTATCCTTGATCACCTGTTGACACCCATTAGGGGAGTTTCCTATTTAAGCCTGCTTGGCTGCTGGTCTGATGCCGGCCAACAATGTATCAGTAGCATTCTGTTGCATTCTCCTGCCTCAAGTTCCAGTTCAGCTAAGTTGAATTTTGTTTCTAGTTAATGCTATTTTTTGTCCAGCTATCTGCAATGTGACTCTCTGTAGCTGGAAGCTCTCGTGGACTGAAATTGCCACTCCAGTGGCATGAGTTGTCACTGGAGTTTTAAAGTAATTTCAGGATGGTGTTTTTGAGTAGTGTTTTGAAGTTGACCGTGAAGTAACTCTTTCCTGTACTTCTGCTATCTAGTAAGCGGACCTCACTGTGCTAATCTGCTGTTCATCCTACGTATGTCTTTTCCTCTTGACTCACCGTCAATATTTGTGGGGGCCTGCTATCTCCTTTTGGGGTTCATCTCTGGAGGTAAGGCAGGCCTGTATATTCCTCTGATAGGGGTAGTTAGATCTCCGGCTGGCGCGTGGTGTCTAGGGCATCGTAGGAAACACTCCCCGGCTACTTCCAGTGTTGTGTCAGGTTCAGGTCACGGTCACTTTAGTTTCCATCACCCGAGAGCTAGTCCGTTTGTTATTTTTGATTTCCCTGCCATTGGGAAAATCATAACAGTTTGGCCGGCCCACATGTGTTAAAACTATGCACTAAAGCAGGAAAGGATATGAAAAGGTTTTTTTTTTCCTTCTGTGTTTGGAAAGTGCACCTTAGTGCTTATTTGTACTCCTTGCTTAAACTGCAGTCTTCAGCCTTTTTTTTTTTTCCTTCCTCTCCTCTTAATCTCTGAATGGCTTTGGTTACACCTGTTTGAATCATGGATCCACAGAGTTTGGTTGCAGGTCTGAATAACCTGGCTACAAAGGTCCAGAACTTACAAGATTTTGTTATACGTGCTCCAATGTCTGAACCTAAGATTCCTATGCCTGAATTTTTTACCGGAGACAGATCCCGTTTTTTGAATTTCAGAGAGAATTGTAAATTGTTTTTGTCTCTGAAATCTCACTCTGCTGGTGATCCTGCGCAACAGGTTAAAATTGTTATTTCTCTATTGCGGGGTGACCCACAAAGTTGGGCATTTGCATTGTCGCCAGGGGATCCTGCGTTATTAAATGTAGATGCGTTTTTTCTGGCTTTGGGGTTGCTTTATGAAGAACCTAATTTAGAGATTTTGGCTGAGAAAGCCTTGATAGCTCTTTCCCAAGGGCAAGATGAAGCTGAGATATACTGCCAGAAATTTCGTAAATGGTCGGTGCTTACTAAATGGAATGAGTGCGCTCTAGCAGCTAATTTCAGAGAAGGTCTCTCTGATGCCGTGAAGGATGTCATGGTGGGGTTCCCTGTGCCTACAGGTCTGAATGATGCCATGAAATTGGCTATCCAGATTGATCGGCGTTTACGGGAGCGCAAATCTGTGCACCATATGGCGGTATCTTCTGAGCAAAAATCTGTGCACCATATGGCGGTATCTTTTGAGCAAAAACCTGTGCACCATATGGCGGTATCTTCTGAGCAAAAACCTGTGCACCATATGGCGGTATCTTCTGAGCAAAGACCTGTGCATCATTTGGCGGTGACCTCTGAAAAGGCACCAGAGCATATGCAATGCGATAGTGTATTGTCTAGAGGCGAACGACAGAATTACAGGCGCAAAAATGGGTTGTGCTTCTATTGTGGAGATCCAGCTCATGTTATATCAGCATGCTCTAAACGCATAAAGAAGGTTGATAAAAAGGTTGATAAATCTTTTTCTATGGGTACCTTGCAGTCTAAATTTCTTTTGTCCGTGACATTGATTTGTACTTTATCATCTGTTACTGTGGATGCTTATGTGGATTCTGGCGCCGCTCTGAGTCTCATGGATTGGTCCTTTGCCAAGCGTTGTGGGTTTGATTTAGAGCCTCTGGAGGTTTCTATTCCCTTAAAGGGTATTGATTCTACACCTTTGGCTAGCAATAAACCACAATATTGGACACAAGTGACTATGCATCTTTCCCCAGACCATCAGGAGATTATTCGTTTCCTTGTGTTATATAATCTACATGACGTATTAGTACTTGGATTACCATGGTTACAAATTCATAATCCAGTCTTGGACTGGAGATCAATGTCTGTGCTGAGCTGGGGATGTCGGGGGATTCATGGGGATGCACCCTTGGTTCCCATTTCTTCATCTACTCCCTCTGAGATCCCAGCATTTCTGTCAGATTTTTATGATGTCTTTCAGGAGCCTAAAACTGATTCTCTCCCCCCTCACAGAGAGTGTGACTGCGCTATTGAGTTGATTACCGGTAGTAAATTTCCTAAGGGTCGCTTGTTTAATTTGTCTGTACCTGAACATACTGCTATGCGGGAGTATATCAGAGAATCTTTGGAAAAGGGTCATATTCGCCCCTCTTTGTCTCCATTGGGGGCAGGGGTTTTTTTTGTGGGTAAAAAGGATGGTTCATTGAGACCTTGTATCGACTATCGACTTCTGAATAAGATTACTGTTAAATACCAGTACCCGTTACCTTTACTGACTGATCTTTTTGCTCGCATAAAGGGGGCGAAGTGGTTCACTAAGATCGATCTACGTGGTGCGTATAATTTGGTGCGGATTAAGCAGGGGGATGAGTGGAAGACCGCATTTAATACGCCTGAAGGCCATTTTGAGTATTTGGTAATGCCTTTCGGTCTCGCGAATGCCCCTTCCGTCTTTCAGTCCTTTATGCACGATATTTTCCGTGAATATCTGGATAAATTTATGATTGTGTATTTGGATGATATTTAGATTTTTTCGGAGGACTGGGAATCTCATGTTCAACAGGTCAGGAGAGTTTTTCAGGTTTTACGAGCTAATTCTCTATTTGTGAAGGGCTCAAAGTGTATTTTTGGGGTTCAGAGAATTTCCTTTCTGGGATATATTTTTTCCCCTTCATCTATGGAGATGGACCCTGTTAAGGTTCAGGCTATTTGTGATTGGATACAACCTACTTCTCTAAAGAGTCTTCAGAAGTTCTTGGGATTTGCTAATTTCTATCGCCGATTCATAGCGGGTTTTTCTGCCATTGCTAGACCTTTGACTGATTTGACCAAGAAGGGTGCTGATGTTGCTAATTGGTCCTCTGCGGCTGTGGAGGCCTTTCGGGAGCTTAAGCGCCGCTTTTCTTCTGCTCCTGTGTTGCGCCAGCCTGATGTTTCGCTCCCGTTCCAGGTTGAAGTAGATGCTTCCGAGATCGGAGCAGGTGCAGTTTTGTCGCAGAAAGGTCCTGACTGCTCAGTGATGAGACCATGTGCGTTTTTCTCTCGAAAGTTTTCGCCCGCTGAGCGAAATTATGATGTTGGAAATCGGGAGCTCTTGGCCATGAAGTGGGCATTTGAGGAGTGGCGTCATTGGCTTGAGGGTGCTAGACACCAGGTGGTGGTCTTGACTGACCACAAAAATCTAATTTATCTTGAGTCAGCCAGGCGTCTGAATCCTAGACAGGCGCGCTGGTCGTTGTTTTTCTCTCGATTTAACTTTGTGGTCTCATATCTGCCTGGGTCTAAGAATGTGAGGGCGGATGCCCTCTCTAGGAGTTTTGAGCCTGACTCGCCTGGTGATTCCGAACCTACTGGTATCCTGAAGGATGGGGTGATATTGTCAGCTGTCTCCCCAGACCTGCGGCGCTCTTTGCAGGAGTTTCAGGTGGATAGGCCTGATCGCTGTCCGCCTGGTAGACTGTTTGTCCCTGATGACTGGACCAGTAGAGTTATTTCGGAGGTTCACTCTTCCGCGTTGGCAGGTCATCCTGGAATTTTTGGCACCAGGGATCTGGTGTCTAGGTCCTTCTGGTGGCCTTCCTTGTCTCGAGATGTACGTATTTTTGTGCAGTCTTGTGATGTTTGTGCTCGGGCTAAGCCCTGCTGTTCCCGGGCCAGCGGGTTGTTGTTGCCCTTGCCTATTCCTAAGAGGCCTTGGACGCACATCTCTATGGACTTTATTTCTGACCTTCCTGTTTCTCGTAGGATGTCCGTCATCTGGGTGGTGTGTGACCGTTTTTCCAAGATGGTTCACTTGGTACCTTTGCCCAAATTGCCCTCCTCCTCTGAGCTGGTCCCTCTATTTTTTCAGAATGTTGTGCGTTTGCATGGTATTCCTGAGAATATAGTGTCTGACAGGGGTACTCAGTTTGTGTCTAGATTTTGGCGGGCGTTCTGTGCCAGGATGGGCATCGACTTGTCGTTTTCGTCTGCGTTCCATCCTCAGACTAATGGCCAGACTGAGCGTACTAATCAGACCTTGGAGACTTACTTGAGGTGTTTTGTGTCCACTGATCAGGACGATTGGCTTGATTTTTTGCCATTGGCAGAGTTTGCCCTTAACAATCGGGCCAGTTCTGCCACTTTGGTTTCTCCATTTTTTTTGTAATTCAGGGTTTCACCCTCGCTTTTCGTCCGGTCAATTGGAGTCTTCGGATTGTCCTGGAGTAGATGCTGTGGTTGATAGAATGCATCAGATTTGGGGACAGGTTGTGGACAATCTAAAGTTGTCCCAGGAGAAGACTCAACAGTTCACTAATCGTCATCGGCGTGTCGGTCCTCGTCTTTGTGTTGGGGACCTGGTTTGGTTGTCTTCTCGATTTGTTCCTATGAAGGTCTCGTCTCCTAAGTTTAAGCCTCGGTTTATCGGCCCTTATAGGATTCTGGAGGTTCTCAATCCTGTGTCCTTTCGTTTGGACCTCCCAGCATCTTTTACTATTCATAATGTTTTTCATCGGTCATTATTGCGGAGGTATGAGGTGCCGGTTGTTCCGTCTGCTGATCCTCCTGCTCCTGTGCTGGTTGAGGGTGAGTTGGAGTATGTGGTGGAAAAGATCTTGGACTCCCGTGTTTCCAGACGGAAACTTCAGTATCTGGTTAAGTGGAAAGGCTATGGCCAGGAGGATAATTCTTGGGTGACAGCATCTGATGTTCATGCTCCTGATTTGGTTCGTGCATTCCATAGTGCTCATCCAGATCGCCCTGGTGGTTCTGGTGAGGGTTCGGTGCCCCCTCCTTAAGGGGGGGGTACTGTTGTGAATTCTGTTTGTGGGCTCCCCCGGTGGTGTTTTATGGTATTGCCACTTATTTGCCTTCTTCTATCCTTGATCACCTGTTGACACCCATTAGGGGAGTTTCCTATTTAAGCCTGCTTGGCTGCTGGTCTGATGCCGGCCAACAATGTATCAGTAGCATTCTGTTGCATTCTCCTGCCTCAAGTTCCAGTTCAGCTAAGTTGAATTTTGTTCCTAGTTAATGCTATTTTTTGTCCAGCTATCTGCAATGTGACTCTCTGTAGCTGGAAGCTCTCGTGGACTGAAATTGCCACTCCAGTGGCATGAGTTGTCACTGTAGTTTTAAAGTAATTTCAGGATGGTGTTTTTGAGTAGTGTTTTGAAGTTGACCGTGAAGTAACTCTTTCCTGTACTTCTGCTATCTAGTAAGCGGACCTCACTGTGCTAATCTGCTGTTCATCCTACATATGTCTTTTCCTCTTGACTCACCGTCAATATTTGTGGGGGCCTGCTATCTCCTTTTGGGGTTCATCTCTGGAGGTAAGGCAGGCCTGTATATTCCTCTGATAGGGGTAGTTAGATCTCCGGCTGGCGCGTGGTGTCTAGGGCATCGTAGGAAACACTCCCCGGCTACTTCCAGTGTTGTGTCAGGTTCAGGTCACGGTCACTTTAGTTTCCATCACCCGAGAGCTAGTCCGTTTGTTATTTTTGATTTCCCTGCCATTGGGAAAATCATAACAGGTGTCTGTATGTAGAGGGATGTCTGTATATAGGAGTTGTGTTTGTATACAGAGGGATGTCTGTATATAGGAGTGGTGTCTGTATATAGGGGGATGTCCGTATATAGCTGTGGTGTCTGTATATAGGGGGATGTCTGTATATAGGAGTGGTGTCTGTATATAGAGGGATGTCTGTATATAGAAGAGATGTCTGTATATAGAGGGATGTCTGTATACAGGAGTGGTGTCTGTATATAGAGGGATGTCTGTATATAGGAGTGGTGTCTGTATAAAGGGGGATGTCTGAATATAGGAGAGATGTCTGTATATAGAGGGATGTCTGTATATAGGAGTGGTGTCTGTATATAGGGGGATGTCTGTATATAGGAGTGGTGTCTGTATATAGGGGGATGTGTCATGATCTCTGCAGGCAGAGATCATAGCAAGCCTATAGAGGGACAAGCTCTCGGAAGATGGAACTATACTGACCAGGAACTAAGCCTGCCGCGCAACTAGAAATAGCCAGGTAGCATTTCCTATTTATCGCTAGATGCCCAGCTCTGGCCTAAGACCTAAATAGCTAGCAGAGGGAAATATAAGACCTGGCTCACCTCTAGAGAAATATTCCAAAGAAGACAGTAGCCCCCCACATATAATGACGGTGAGTTCAGATGAAACAACAAACGCAGCAGGAAAATAGTCTTAGCAAATTTGAGGTCCGCTTACTAGATAGCAGAAGACAGATAGTATACTTTCATGGTCAGCAGAAAAACACTAACAAAACACCATCCAGAGATTACCTTAAACTCTGGCATTAACTCATAACGCCAGAGTAGCAATCCCTGATCAACGAGAGCTTTCCAGACACAGTAACAAAACTTCAGCTGTGAACTGGAACAAATAGGCAAAACAAAACATGGACAAAAGTCCAACTTATCTAGTAGTTGTCTAGAAGCAGGAACAAGCACTGAGAGGCATCAGATAACATTGTTGACCGGCAAGAAACCACCAGAGAAATGAGCTTAAATAGCGACACCCACTACTGATGGAACCAGGTGAAACAGGAAAGAGGATGACAAGTCCAATTCCACAAGCGGCCACCGGGGGAGCCCAGAATCCAAATTCACAACAGTACCCCCCCCTCAAGGAGGGGGCACCGAACCCTCACCAGATCCACCAGGGCGACCAGGATGAGCCCTATGGAAGGCACGAACAAGATCAGAAGCATGAACATCAGATGCATTGACCCAAGAATTATCCTCCTGGCCGTAACCCTTCCAGTTGACCAGATACTGGAGTCTCCGTCTGGAAACACGAGAGTCCAAAATTTTCTCCACAACGTACTCCAACTCACCCTCAACCAACACCGGAGCAGGAGGCTCAACTGAAGGTACAACAGGTACCTCATACCTGCGCAATAACGACCGATGAAAAACGTTATGAATGGAAAAGGACGCAGGGAGATCCAAACGGAAAGAAACAGGATTAAGAATCTCCAATATTCTATAAGGGCCGATGAACCGAGGTTTAAACTTAGGAGAAGAGACCCTCATAGGGACAAAACGAGAAGACAACCACACCAAATCTCCAACACAAAGCCGAGAACCAACACGACGATGACGGTTGGCAAAACGCTGAGTCTTCTCCTGGGACAACTTCAAATTGTCCATAACCTGCCCCCAGATGTGATGCAATCTCTCCACCACCGCATCCACTCCAGGACAATCCGAGGATTCCACCTGACCGGAGGAAAATCGAGGGTGAAACCCCGAATTACAGAAAAACGGGGACACCAAGGTGGAAGAGCTGGCCCGATTATTGAGGGCGAACTCTGCCAATGGCAAAAAAGCAACCCAATCATCCTGGTCAGCAGAGACAAAACACCTCAGATATGTCTCCAGGGTCTGATTAGTCCGCTCGGTCTGGCCATTAGTTTGAGGGTGAAAAGCAGATGAAAAAGACAAATCTATGCCCATCCTAGCACAGAATGCCCGCCAAAATCTAGACACAAATTGGGTACCTCTGTCAGAAACAATATTCTCAGGAATACCGTGCAATCGGACAACATTCTGAAAAAACAGAGGAACCAACTCAGAAGAAGAAGGCAACTTGGGCAGAGGAACCAAATGGACCATTTTAGAGAAACGGTCACAGACCACCCAGATGACAGACATCTTCTGGGAAACAGGCAGATCTGAAATAAAATCCATCGAGATGTGTGTCCAAGGCCTCTTAGGAATAGGCAAGGGCAACAGCAGTCCGCTAGCCCGAGAACTACAAGACTTGGCCCGAGCACAAACGTCACATGACTGCACAAAGACTCGCACATCTCGTGACAGGGAAGGCCACCAGAAGGATCTTGCCACCAAATCCCTGGTACCAAAAATTCCGGGATGACCTGCCAATGCAGAAGAATGTACCTCAGAGATGACTCTGCTGGTCCAATCATCCGGAACAAACAGTCTATCAGGCGGACAACGATCCGGTCTATCCGCCTGAAACTCTTGCAAGGACCGCCGCAGATCAGGAGAAACGGCCGACAAAATTACTCCCTCCCTAAGGATACCTGTGGGTTCAGAATTACCAGGAGAGTCCGGGTCAAAACTCCTAGAAAGGGCATCTGCCTTAACATTCTTAGAACCCGGTAGGTATGACACCACAAAATTAAAGCGAGAAAAAAATAAAGACCAGCGCGCCTGTCTAGGATTCAGGCGTCTGGCAGTCTCAAGATAAATCAAATTTTTGTGGTCAGTCAATACCACCACCTGATGCCTAGCCCCCTCGAGCCAATGGCGCCACTCCTCAAACGCCCACTTCATGGCCAAAAGCTCCCGATTCCCAACATCATAATTCCGCTCTGCGGGCGAAAATTTGCGAGAAAAGAAGGCACAAGGCCTAATGACGGAGCAGTCGGAACCTTTCTGCGACAACACTGCCCCAGCTCCGATCTCCGAAGCGTCAACCTCAACCTGAAAAGGCAGATTCACATCAGGCTGACGCAACACAGGGGCAGAGGCAAAACGGTGCTTAAGCTCCTGAAAGGCCTCTACAGCATGAGGGGACCAATTAGCAACATCAGCGCCTTGTCTGGTCAAATCAGTCAGTGGTTTAACGACATCCGAAAAACCAGCAATAAATCGGCGGTAAAAGTTGGCAAAGCCCAAAAATCTCTGAAGACCCTTAAGAGAGGAGGGCTGAGTCCAGTCACAAATAGCTTGCACCTTGACGGGATCCATCTCAATGGAAGAGGGAGAAAAAATATACCCCAAAAAGGAAATTTTCTGGACCCCAAAAACGCACTTAGACCCCTTCACACATAAAGAATTAGACCGCAGAACCTGAAAAACTCTCCTGACCTGCTGGACATGAGAGTCCCAGTCATCAGAAAAAATCAGAATATCATCCAGATATATTATCATAAATTTATCCAGAAAATCGCGGAAAATATCATGCATAAAAGACTGGAAAACTGAAGGGGCATTAGAAAGACCAAAAGGCATGACCAAATACTCAAAGTGGCCCTCGGGCGTATTAAATGCGGTCTTCCACTCATCCCCCTGCCTGATCCGCACCAAATTATACGCCCCACGAAGATCAATTTTAGAGAACCACTTAGCACCCTCTATACGAGCAAACAAATCAGTAAGCAATGGCAATGGGTATTGATACTTAACAGTGATCTTATTCAGAAGTCGATAATCAATACATGGTCTCAAAGAGCCGTCTTTTTTTGAGACAAAGAAAAACCCAGCTCCCAAGGGAGAAGAAGATGGACGAATATGTCCCTTTTCCAAAGACTCCTTTATATATTCCCGCATAGCAGCATGTTCCGGCACAGACAGATTAAACAAACGACCCTTTGGATATTTACAACCCGGTATCAAATCTATGGCACAATCGCACTCACGGTGCGGAGGTAACGACCCAAGCTTGGGTTCGTCAAAGACGTCTTGATAATCAGAGAGGAACTCAGGGACTTCAGAGGGAATGGACGACGAAATAGAAACCAAAGGTAAGTCCCCATGAATACCCTTACATCCCCAGCTCAACACAGACATTGCTCTCCAGTCCAAGACTGGGTTGTGAGACTGCAACCATGGCAATCCCAGTACCAAATCGTCATGTAAATTATACAGCACCAGGAAGCGAATAATCTCCTGGTGATCCGGATTGATACGCATGGTTACTTGTGTCCAGTATTGTGGTTTATTATTAGCCAATGGGGTGGAGTCAATCCCCTTCAGAGGAATAAGAGTCTCCAAAGGCTCTAAATCAAAACCACAACGATTGGCAAAGGACCAATCCATAAGACTCAGAGCGGCGCCAGAGTCTACATAGGCGTCCGTGGCAATGGATGACAAAGAGCAAATCAGGGTTACAGACAAAATAAACTTAGACTGAATGGTGCCAATGGAAACAGACTTATCAAGCTTCTTTGTACGCCTAGAGCATGCTGATATAACATGAGTAGAATCCCCACAATAGAAACACAATCCATTCTTCCGTCTAAAATTCTGTCGCTCGCTCCTGGACAGAATTCTATCACACTGCATACTTTCTGGCGTCTTTTCCATAGACACCGCCAGATGGTGCACCGGTTTGCGCTCCCGCAGACGCCTATCAATCTGAATAGCCATTGTCATGGACTCATTCAGACCTGCAGGCACAGGGAACCCCACCATAACATCCTTAACGGCATCAGAGAGACCTTCTCTGAAAGTTGCCGCCAAGGCGCACTCATTCCACTGAGTAAGCACAGACCATTTACGGAATTTTTGGCAGAAAACTTCAGCTTCGTCTTGCCCCTGAGATAGTGCCATCAAAGTTTTTTCTGCCTGAAGTTCCAAATGAGGTTCCTCATAAAGCAAGCCCAAGGCCAGAAAAAACGCATCTATATCGCGTAACGCAGGATCCCCTGCTGGCAAAGAGAAGGCCCAATCTTGAGGGTCACCCCTGAGCAAGGAAATCACAATCCTAACCTGCTGAGCAGGGTCTCCAGCTGAACGAGACTTCAGGGACAAATAAAGCTTACAATTATTTCGGAAATTCTGGAAGCTAGCTCTATTCCCTGTGAAGAACTCCGGCAAAGGAATTCTCGGCTCAGATACCGGAGCATGTACCACAAAATCTTGTAAATTTTGTACTTTCGTGATGAGATTATTCAAACCCGCAGTTACACTCTGAAGATCCATTATTGTCAGGTGCACACAGAGCCATACAGAGATTAGGAGGAGAGAGAGAAAAAAGACTGCAGCAAGGCAGACTGGAGGGAAAAAAAAAAAAAAATTCCAGCAGACTTCTTATGACTCTCCTTACTCAACCTGGGTCTTTAACACTTTATTGGCCGGTCAAACTGTCATGATCTCTGCAGGCAGAGATCATAGCAAGCCTATAGAGGGACAAGCTCTCGGAAGATGGAACTATACTGACCAGGAACTAAGCCTGCCGCGCAACTAGAAATAGCCAGGTAGCATTTCCTATTTATCGCTAGATGCCCAGCTCTGGCCTAAGACCTAAATAGCTAGCAGAGGGAAATATAAGACCTGGCTCACCTCTAGAGAAATATTCCAAAGAAGACAGTAGCCCCCCACATATAATGACGGTGAGTTCAGATGAAACAACAAACGCAGCAGGAAAATAGTCTTAGCAAATTTGAGGTCCGCTTACTAGATAGCAGAAGACAGATAGTATACTTTCATGGTCAGCAGAAAAACACTAACAAAACACCATCCAGAGATTACCTTAAACTCTGGCATTAACTCATAACGCCAGAGTAGCAATCCCTGATCAACGAGAGCTTTCCAGACACAGTAACAAAACTTCAGCTGTGAACTGGAACAAATAGGCAAAACAAAACATGGACAAAAGTCCAACTTATCTAGTAGTTGTCTAGAAGCAGGAACAAGCACTGAGAGGCATCAGATAACATTGTTGACCGGCAAGAAACCACCAGAGAAATGAGCTTAAATAGCGACACCCACTACTGATGGAACCAGGTGAAACAGGAAAGAGGATGACAAGTCCAATTCCACAAGCGGCCACCGGGGGAGCCCAGAATCCAAATTCACAACAGGGATGTCTGTATATAGGAGAGATGTCTGTATATAGGGGGATGTTTGTATATAGGAGAGATGTCTGTATATAGGATTGGTGTCTGTATATAGAGGGATGTCTGTATATCGGAGTGGTGTCTGTATATTAAGGGATGTCTGTATATAGGAGTGGTGTCTGTATATAGAGGGATGTCTGTATATAGGAGTGGTGTCTGTATATAGAGGGATGTCTGTATATAGGAGTGATGTCTGTATATAGAGGGATGTCTGTATATAGGAGTGGTGTCTGTATATAGAGGGATGTCTGTATATGAGTGTTGTATGTATATAGAGGGATGTCTGTACATAGGACTGGTGTCTGTATATAGAGGGATGTCTGTATATATGAGTGGTGTCTGTATATAGGAGTGGTGTCTGTATATAGGGGGATGTCTGTATATAGGAGTGGTGTCTGTATATAGAGGGATGTCTGTATATAGGAGAGATGTCTGTATATAGAGGGATGTCTGTATATAGGAGTGGTGTCTGTATATAGAGGGATGTCTGTATATAGGAGTGATGTCTGTATATAGAGGCATGTCTGTATATAGGAGTGGTGTCTGTATATAGAGGGATGTCTGTATATAGGAGAGATGTCTGTATATAGAGGGATGTCTGTATATAGGAGTGGTGTCTGTATACAGAGGGATGTCTGTATATAGGAGAGATGTCTGTATATAGAGGGATGTCTGTATTTAGGAGTGGTGTCTGTATATAGAGGGATGTCTTTATATAGGAGTGGTGTCTGTATACAGAGGGATGTCTGTATATAGGAGTGGTGTCTGTATATAGGGGGATGTCCGTATATAGCTGTGGTGTCTGTATATAGGGGGATGTCTGTATATAGGAGTGGTGTCTGTATATAGAGGGATGTCTGTATATAGGAGAGATGTCTGTATATAGAGGGATGTCTGTATACAGGAGTGGTGTCTGTATATAGATGGATGTCTCTATATAGGAGTGGTGTCTGTATAAAGGGGGATGTCTGAATATAGGAGAGATGTCTGTATATAGAGGGATGTCTGTATATAGGAGTGGTGTCTGTATATAGGGGGATGTCTGTATATAGGAGTGGTGTCTGTATATAGGGGGATGTCTGTATATAGGAGAGATGTCTGTATATAGGGGGATGTTTGTATATAGGAGAGATGTCTGTATATAGGATTGGTGTCTGTATATAGAGGGATGTCTGTATATCGGAGTGGTGTCTGTATATCAAGGGATGTCTGTATATAGGAGTGGTGTCTGTATATAGAGGGATGTCTGTATATAGGAGTGGTGTCTGTATATAGGGGGATGTCTGTATATAGGAGTGGTGTCTGTATATAGAGGGATGTCTGTATATAGGAGTGGTGTCTCTATATAGAGGGATGTCTGAATATAGGAGATATGTCTGTATATAGAGGGATGTCTGTATATAGGAGTGGTGTCTGTATATAGAGGGATGTCTGTATATAGGAGTGGTGTCTGTATATAGAGGGATGTCTGTATATAGGAGTGGTGTCTGTATACAGAGGGATGTCTATATAGGAGTGGTGTCTGTATATAGGGGGATGTCTGTATATAGGAGTGGTGTCTGTATATAGGGGGATGTCTGTATATAGGAGTGGTGTCTGTATATAGAGGGATGTCTGTATATAGGAGTGGTGTCTGTATAAAGAGGGATGTCTGTATATGAGTGGTGTCTGTATATAGAGGGATGTCTGTATATAGGAGTGGTGTCTGTATATAGAGGGATGTCTGTATATAGGAGTGGTGTCTGTATATAGAGGGATGTCTGTATAAAGGAGTGGTGTCTGTATATAGGGGGATGTCTGTATATAGGAGTGGTGTCTGTATATAGAGGGATGTCTGTATATAGGAGAGATGTCTGTATATAGAGGGATGTCTGTATATAGGAGTGGTGTCTGTATATAGAGGGATGTCTGTATATAGGAGAGATGTCTGTATATAGAGGGATGTCTGTATATAGGAGTGGTGTCTGTATATAGAGGGATGTCTGTATATAGGAGAGATGTCTGTATATAGAGGGATGTCTGTATATAGGAGTGGTGTCTGTATATAGAGGGATGTCTGTATATAGGAGTGGTGTCTGTATACAGAGGGATGTCTGTATAAAGGAGTGGTGTCTGTATATAGGGGGATGTTCGTATATAGCTGTGGTGTCTGTATATATGGGGATGTCTGTATATAGGAGTGGTGTCTGTATATAAAGGGATGTCTGTATATAGGAGAGATGTCTGTATATAGAGGGATGTCTGTATACAGGAGTGGTGTCTGTATATAGAGGGATGTCTGTATATAGGAGTGGTGTCTGTATAAAGGGGGATGTCTGAATATAGGAGAGATGTCTGTATATAGAGGGATGTCTGTATATAGGAGTGGTGTCTGTATATAGGGGGATGTCTGTATATAGGAGTGGTGTCTGTATATAGGGGGATGTCTGTATATAGGAGTGGTGTCTCTATATAGGGGGATGTCTGAATATAGGAGATATGTCTGTATATAGAGGGATGTCTGTATATAGGAGTTGTGTCTGTATATAGAGGGATGTCTGTATATAGGAGTGGTGTCTGTATATAGGAGTGGTGTCTGTATACAGAGGGATGTCTGTATATAGGAGTGGCGTCTGTATATTGGGGGATGTCTGTATATAGGAGTGGTGTCTGTATATAGGTGGATATCTGTATATAGGAGTGGTGTCTGTATATTGAGGGATGTCTGTATATAGGAGTGATGTCTGTATATAGAGGGATGTCTGTATATTGGAGTGGTGTCTGTATATAGAGGGATGTCTGTATATAAGAGTGGTGTCTGTATATAGAGGGATGTCTGTATATAGGACTGGTGTCTGTATATAGAGGGATGTCTGTATATAGGAGTGGTGTCTGTATATAGAGGGATGTCTGTATATAGGAGTGGTGTCTGTATATAGGGGGATGTCTGTATATAGGAGTGGTGTCTGTATATAGAGGGATGTCTGTATATAGGAGAGATGTCTGTATATAGAGGGATGTCTGTATATAGGAGTGGTGTCTGTATATAGAGGGATGTCTGTATATAGGAGTGATGTCTGTATATAGAGGCATGTCTGTATATAGGAGTGGTGTCTGTATATAGAGGGATGTCTGTATATAGGAGAGATGTCTGTATATAGAGGGATGTCTGTATTTAGGAGTGGTGTCTGTATATAGAGGGATGTCTGTATATAGGAGTGTTGTCTGTATACAGAGGGATGTCTGTATATAGGAGTGGTGTCTGTATATAGGGGGATGTCCGTATATAGCTGCGGTGTCTGTATATAGGGGGATGTCTGTATATAGGAGTGGTGTCTGTATATAGAGGGATGTCTTTATATAGGAGAGATGTCTGTATATAGAGGGATGTCTGTATACAGGAGTGGTGTCTGTATACAGAGGGATGTCTGTATATAGGAGTGGTGTCTGTATAAAGGGGGATGTCTGAATATAGGAGAGATGTCTGTATATAGAGGGATGTCTGTATATAGGAGTGGTGTCTGTATATAGGGGGATGTCTGTATATAGGAGTGGTGTCTGTATATAGGGGGATGTCTGTATATAGGAAAGATGTCTGTATATAGGGGGATGTTTGTATATAGGAGAGATGTCTGTATATAGGATTGGTGTCTGTATATAGAGGGATGTCTGTATATCGGAGTGGTGTCTGTATATCAAGGGATGTCTGTATATAGGAGTGGTGTCTGTATATAGAGGGATGTCTGTATATAGGAGTGGTGTATGTATATAGGGGGATGTCTGTATATAGGAGTGGTGTCTGTATATAGGAGTGGTGTCTCTATATAGAGGTATGTCTGAATATAGGAGATATGTCTGTATATAGAGGGATGTCTGTATATAGGAGTGGTGTCTGTATATAGAGGGATGTCTGTATATTGGAGTGGTGTCTGTATATAGAGGGATGTCTGTATATAGGAGTGGTGTCTGTATACAGAGGGATGTCTATATAGGAGTGGTGTCTGTATATAGGGGGATGTCTGTATATAGGAGTGGTGTCTGTATATAGGGGGATGTCTGTATATAGGAGTGATGTCTGTATATAGAGGGATGTCTGTATATAGGAGTGGTGTCTGTTATGACCCCAATGGCGAGGGTCTCAGAGAAACAAGTAAGTCTGCGACGTACAAAAATCCAGCTCATAGGGCAGTGGTAACTGGGTTGACCATATATCTACTCCTAACGCCAACACTAGCAGTAGCCGGGGAACATGCCTACGTTGGTCGCTAGATGTCTCGCGCCAGCCGGAGGACTAACTACCCCTAGAAGAGGAAAACAAAGACCTCTCTTGCCTCCAGAGAATAGACCCCAAAAGTAGGATAGTAGCCCCCCACAAATAATAACGGTGAGGTAAGAGGAAATGACAAACACAGAGATGAACTAGATTTTAGCAAAGAGAGGCCCACTCACTAATAGCAGAATGTAGTAAGATAACTTATATGGTCAACAAAAACCCTATCAAAATCCACACTGGAGATTCAAGAACCCCCGAACCGTCTAACGGCCCGGGGGGAGAACACCAGCCACCCTAGAGCTTCCAGCAAGGTCAGGAAACAGATTATATACAAGCTGGACAAAAATGCAAACAAAAACAAATAGCAAAAAGCAAGAAAGCAGACTTAGCTTAATCAAACAGGAACCAGGATCAGTAGACAAGAGCACTACAGATTAGCTCTGATATCAACGTTGCCAGGCATTGAACTGAAGGTCCAGGGAGCTAATATAGCAACACCCCTGACCTAACGACCCAGGTGAGCATACAAGGGATGAATGACATACCCAGAGTCAAATCACTAGTAGCCACCAGAGGGAGCCAAAAGGTAAATTCACAACAGTACCCCCCCCTTAGTGAGGGGTCACCGAACCCTCACCAAGACCACCAGGGCGATCAGGATGAGCGGCGTGAAAGGCACAAACTAAATCGGCCGCATGCACATCAGAGGCGACCACCCAGGAATTATCCTCCTGACCATAGCCCTTCCACTTGACCAGGTACTGAAGCCTCCGCCTGGAGAGACGAGAATCTAAGATCTTCTCCACCACGTACTCCAACTCGCCCTCAACCAACACCGGAGCAGGAGGCTCAGCAGAAGGAACCACAGGCACAACGTACCGCCGCAACAAGGACCTATGAAATACGTTGTGGATGGCAAACGATACCGGAAGATCCAGGCGAAAGGATACAGGATTAATGATTTCCAATATCTTGTAAGGACCAATGAAGCGAGGCTTAAATTTGGGAGAGGAGACCTTCATAGGAACAAATCGAGAAGACAGCCATACCAAATCCCCAACGCGAAGTCGGGGACCCACACCGCGGCGGCGGTTGGCAAAACGCTGAGCCTTCTCCTGTGACAACTTCAAGTTGTCCACCACATGCCCCCAGATCCGCTGCAACCTATCTACCACGGAATCCACCCCAGGACAGTCAGAAGGCTCCACATGTCCCGAGGAAAAATGAGGATGGAAACCAGAGTTACAGAAAAATGGCGAAACCAAGGTGGCGGAACTAGCCCGATTATTAAGGGCAAATTCAGCCAACGGCAAGAAGGTCACCCAATCATCCTGATCAGAAGAGACAAAACACCTCAAATAAGCCTCCAGAGTCTGATTAGTTCGCTCCGTTTGTCCGTTAGTCTGGGGATGGAAAGCGGATGAAAACGACAACTCAATGCCCATCCTACCACAAAAGGATCGCCAGAACCTGGAAACAAACTGGGATCCTCTGTCCGACACAATATTCTCAGGAATGCCATGCAAACGAACCACGTTCTGGAAGAACACAGGAACCAGATCAGAAGAAGAGGGCAGCTTAGGCAAAGGAACCAAATGGACCATCTTGGAGAAACGATCACATATCACCCAGATGACAGACATGCCCTGAGACACCGGAAGATCAGAAATGAAATCCATAGAGATGTGTGTCCAAGGTCTCTTCGGGACAGGCAAGGGCAAGAGCAACCCGCTGGCACGAGAGCAGCAAGGCTTAGCTCGAGCACAAGTACCACAGGACTGTACAAATGACCGCACATCCCTTGACAAGGAAGGCCACCAAAAGGACCTGGCCACCAGATCTCTGGTGCCAAAAATTCCCGGGTGCCCTGCCAACACCGAGGAATGAACCTCGGAAATGACTCTGCTGGTCCATCTAGCAGGCACAAACAATCTGTCAGGTGGACAAGAGTCAGGCCTACCAGCCTGAAATCTCTGCAACACACGTCGCAGATCTGGAGAAATAGCAGACACGATAACTCCTTCCTTAAGAATACCCACAGGTTCAGCGACTCCAGGAGCATCAGGCACAAAGCTCCTAGACAGAGCGTCGGCCTTCACATTCTTAGACCCTGGTAAATACGAGACCACAAAGTCAAAACGGGAGAAAAACAATGACCAGCGGGCCTGTCTAGGATTCAGGCGTTTAGCAGACTCGAGATACATCAGATTTTTGTGATCAGTCAAGACCACCACACGATGCTTAGCACCCTCGAGCCAATGACGCCACTCCTCAAATGCCCACTTCATGGCCAACAACTCCCGATTGCCCACATCATAATTTCGCTCTGCCTGCGAAAACTTCCTAGAGAAAAAGGCACAAGGTCTCATAGTAGAGCAACCAGGGCCTCTCTGTGACAAAACGGCCCCTGCCCCAATCTCCGAAGCATCCACCTCAACCTGAAAAGGAAGTGAGATGTCAGGCTGGCACAAAACAGGCGCCGAAGTAAACCGGCGTTTTAACTCCTGGAAAGCCTCCACGGCAGCAGGAGCCCAGTTAGCTACATCAGAGCCTTTCTTGGTCATATCCGTCAGCGGTTTAACAACGCTAGAGAAATTTGCGATAAAACGACGGTAAAAGTTAGCAAAACCCAAGAACTTCTGAAGACTCTTAACTGACGAGGGTTGAGTCCAATCATGAATAGCTCGGACCTTGACTGGATCCATCTCCACAGCAGAAGGGGAAAAAATGAACCCCAAAAAGGGAACCTTCTGTACACCAAAGAGACACTTTGAGCCTTTTACAAACAAAGAATTTTCACGCAGAATCTCAAAAACCATCCTGACCTGCTCCACATGCGAGTCCCAATCATCAGAAAAAACCAGAATATCATCCAGATAAACAATCAAAAATTTATCCAGATACTTCCGGAAAATGTCATGCATGAAGGACTGAAAAACTGAAGGTGCATTAGAGAGACCGAATGGCATCACCAAGTACTCAAAATGACCTTCGGGCGTATTGAATGCGGTTTTCCATTCATCGCCCTGCCTAATGCGCACAAGGTTGTACGCACCACGAAGGTCTATCTTGGTGAACCACTTGGCACCTTTAATCCGGGCAAACAAATCTGACAACAGCGGCAAAGGATACTGAAATTTGACAGTGATCTTATTTAAAAGCCGATAGTCAATACAAGGCCTCAAAGATCCGTCCTTTTTGGCCACAAAAAAGAATCCCGCACCAAGAGGGGAAGAAGAAGGACGGATATGCCCCTTCTCAAGAGACTCCTTGATATATGAACGCATCGCGGTATGTTCAGGTACCGACAGATTAAACAGTCTCCCCTTAGGAAACTTACTGCCAGGAATCAAATCTATTGCACAGTCACATTCCCTATGAGGAGGCAGTGCACTGGACTTAGACTCCCTGAAGACATCCTGATAATCAGACAAATACGCCGGAACTTCCGAAGGCGTAGAAGAAGCAATAGACAAGGGCAGGGAATCTCCATGAATTCCATGGCAGCCCCAACTTGACACTGACATAGCCTTCCAGTCCAAGACTGGATTATGGGTCTGTAACCATGGCAAACCCAAAACAACCAAATCATGCATTTTATGCAGAACAAGAAAACGTATTACCTCCCGATGTTCGGGAGTCATGCACATGGTAACCTGTGTCCAAAACTGCGGTTTATTTTTTGCCAATGGCGTAGAATCAATACCCCTAAGAGGGATAGGATTTTCCAATGGCTCAAGAACAAATCCGCAGCGCTTGGCAAATGACAGATCCATAAGCCTCAGAGCAGCACCTGAGTCCACAAACGCCATGACAGGATATGATGACAGTGAGCAAATCAAAGTTACAGATAGAATAAATTTAGGTTGCAAATTACCAATGGCGACCGGACTAACAACCTTAGTAAGACGTTTAGAGCATGCTGAGATAACATGTGTAGAATCACCACAGTAGTAACACAAGCCATTCTGGCGTCTATGAATTTTCCGCTCATTTCTAGTCAGGATTCTATCACATTGCATTAAATCAGGTGTCTGTTCAGACAACACCATGAGGGAATTAGCGGTTTTGCGCTCCCGCAACCGCCGGTCGATTTGAATAGCCAGGGCCATAGAATCATTCAGACCTGTGGGAATGGGAAAACCCACCATCACATTCTTAATGGCTTCAGAAAGGCCATTTCTAAAATTAGCAGCCAATGCACACTCGTTCCAATGGGTCAGCACGGACCATTTCCGAAATTTTTGGCAATACACTTCAGCCTCGTCCTGGCCCTGAGACATAGCCAGCAAGGCCTTTTCTGCCTGAATCTCAAGATTGGGTTCCTCATAAAGCAAACCGAGCGCCAGAAAAAACGCATCAATATCAGCCAATGCAGGATCTCCTGGCGCCAGCGAGAAGGCCCAATCCTGAGGGTCGCCCCGTAAAAAAGAAATAACAATTTTTACTTGCTGAGCGGAGTCTCCAGATGAACAGGGTTTCAGGGACAAAAACAATTTACAATTATTCCTGAAATTTCTAAATTTAAATCGGTCTCCGGAAAACGGTTCAGGAATCGGTATCTTAGGTTCTGACATAGGACTTCTGAAAACATAATCTTGTATGCCCTGCACACGAGCAGCAAGCTGGTCCACACTTGTAATCAAGGTCTGGACATTCATGTCTGCAGCAAACACAAGCCACTCAGAGGTAAAGGGGAAAAGAAAACAAAATGAGAGAGAGAAAAAAAAACTCAGAACTTTCTTTCTTATAATCCCGCTTCTGCAATGCATTTAACATTTAATACTGGCCTGGCAAACTGTTATGACCCCAATGGCGAGGGTCTCAGAGAAACAAGTAAGTCTGCGACGTACAAAAATCCAGCTCATAGGGCAGTGGTAACTGGGTTGACCATATATCTACTCCTAACGCCAACACTAGCAGTAGCCGGGGAACATGCCTACGTTGGTCGCTAGATGTCTCGCGCCAGCCGGAGGACTAACTACCCCTAGAAGAGGAAAACAAAGACCTCTCTTGCCTCCAGAGAATAGACCCCAAAAGTAGGATAGTAGCCCCCCACAAATAATAACGGTGAGGTAAGAGGAAATGACAAACACAGAGATGAACTAGATTTTAGCAAAGAGAGGCCCACTCACTAATAGCAGAATGTAGTAAGATAACTTATATGGTCAACAAAAACCCTATCAAAATCCACACTGGAGATTCAAGAACCCCCGAACCGTCTAACGGCCCGGGGGGAGAACACCAGCCACCCTAGAGCTTCCAGCAAGGTCAGGAAACAGATTATATACAAGCTGGACAAAAATGCAAACAAAAACAAATAGCAAAAAGCAAGAAAGCAGACTTAGCTTAATCAAACAGGAACCAGGATCAGTAGACAAGAGCACTACAGATTAGCTCTGATATCAACGTTGCCAGGCATTGAACTGAAGGTCCAGGGAGCTAATATAGCAACACCCCTGACCTAACGACCCAGGTGAGCATACAAGGGATGAATGACATACCCAGAGTCAAATCACTAGTAGCCACTAGAGGGAGCCAAAAGGTAAATTCACAACAGGTGTCTGTATATAGAGGGATGTCTGTATATAAGAGTGGTGTCTGTATATAGAGGGATGTCTGTATATAGGAGTGGTGTCTGTATATAGAGGGATGTCTGTATATAGGAGTGGTGTCTGTATATAGAGGGATGTCTGTATAAAGGAGTGGTGTCTGTATATAGGGGGATGTCTGCATATAGGAGTGGTGTCTGTATATAGAGGGATGTCTGTATATAAGAGAGATGTCTGTATATAGAGGGATGTCTGTATATAGGAGTGGTGTCTGTATATAGAGGGATGTCTGTATATAGGAGAGATGTCTGTATATAGAGGGATGTCTGTATATAGGAGTGGTGTCTGTATATAGAGGGATGTCTGTATATAGGAGAGATGTCTGTATATAGAGGGATGTCTGTATATAGGAGTGGTGTCTGTATATAGAAGGATGTCTGTATATAGGAGTGGTGTCTGTATACAGAGGGATGTCTGTATATAGGAGTGGTGTCTGTATATAGGGGGATGTTCGTATATAGCTGTGGTGTCTGTATATAGGGGGATGTCTGTATATAGGAGTGGTGTCTGTATATAGAGGGATGTCTGTATATAGGAGAGATGTCTGTATATAGAGGGATGTCTGTATACAGGAGTGGTGTCTGTATATAGAGGGATGTCTGTATATAGGAGTGGTGTCTGTATAAAGGGGGATGTCTGAATATAGGAGAGATGTCTGTATATAGAGGGATGTCTGTATATAGGAGTGGTGTCTGTATATAGGGGGATGTCTGTATATAGGAGTGGTGTCTGTATATAGGGGGATGTCTGTATATAGGAGAGATGTCTGTATATAGGGGGATGTTTGTATATAGGAGAGATGTCTGTATATAGGATTGGTGTCTGTATATAGAGGGATGTCTGTATATCGGAGTGGTGTCTGTATATCAAGGGATTTCTGTATATAGGAGTGGTGTCTGTATATAGAGGGATGTCTGTATATAGGAGTGGTGTCTGTATATAGGGGGATGTCTGTATATAGGAATGGTGTCTGTATATAGAGGGATGTCTGTATATAGGAGTGGTGTCTGTATATAGAGGGATGTCTGTATATAGGAGTGGTGTCTGTATATAGAGGGATGTCTGTATATAGGAGTGGTGTCTGTATACAGAGGGATGTCTATATAGGAGTGGTGTCTGTATATAGGAGGATGTCTGTATATAGGAGTGGTGTGTGTATATAGGGGGATGTCTGTATATAGGAGTGGTGTCTGTATATAGAGGGATGTCTGTATATAGGAGTGGTGTCTGTATATAGAGGGATGTCTGTATATCGGAGTGGTGTCTGTATATCAAGGGATTTCTGTATATAGGAGTGGTGTCTGTATATAGAGGGATGTCTGTATATAGGAGTGGTGTCTGTATATAGGGGGATGTCTGAATATAGGAGATATGTCTGTATATAGAGGGATGTCTGTATATAGGAGTGGTGTCTGTATATAGAGGGATGTCTGTATATAGGAGTGGTGTCTGTATATAGAGGGATGTCTGTATATAGGAGTGGTGTCTGTATACAGAGGGATGTCTATATAGGAGTGGTGTCTGTATATAGGAGGATGTCTGTATATAGGAGTGGTGTGTGTATATAGGGGGATGTCTGTATATAGGAGTGGTGTCTGTATATAGAGGGATGTCTGTATATAGGAGTGGTGTCTGTATATAGAGGGATGTCTGTATATAAGTGTGGTGTCTGTATATAGAGGGATGTCTGTATATAGGAGTGGTGTCTGTATATAGAGGGATGTCTGTATATAGGAGAGATGTCTGTATATAGAGGGATGTCTGTATATAGGAGTGGTGTCTGTATATAGAGGGATGTCTGTATATAGGAGAGATGTCTGTATATAGCGGGATGTCTGTATATAGGAGTGGTGTCTGTATATAGAGGGATGTCTGTATATAGGAGTGGTGTCTGTATACAGAGGGATGTCTGTATATAGGAGTGGTGTCTGTATATAGGGGGATGTCCGTATGTAGCTGTGGTGTCTGTATATAGGGGGATGTCTGTATATAGGAGTGGTGTCTGTATATAGAGGGATGTCTGTATATAGGAGTGGTGTCTGTATATAGGGGGATGTCTGTATATAGGAGTGGTGTCTGTATATAGAGGGATGTCTGTATATAGGAGTGGTGTCTCTATATAGGGGGATATCTGAATATAGGAGATATGTCTGTATATAGAGGGATGTCTGTATATAGGAGTGGTGTCTGTATATAGAGGGATGTCTGTATATAGGAGTGGTGTCTGTATATAGAGGGATGTCTGTATATAGGAGTGGTGTCTGTATACAGAGGGATGTCTGTATATAGGAGTGGTGTCTGTATATAGGGGGATGTCTGTATATAGGAGTGGTGTCTGTATATAGGGGGATGTCTGTATATAGGAGTGGTGTCTGTATATAGAGGGATGTCTGTATATAGTAGTGGTGTCTGTATATAGAGGGATGTCTGTATATAAGAGTGGTGTCTGTATATAGAGGGATGTCTGTATATAGGACTGGTGTCTGTATATAGAGGGATGTCTGTATATAGGAGTGGTGTCTGTATATAGAGGGATGTCTGTATATAGGAGTGTTGTCTGTATATAGGGGGATGTCTGTATATAGGAGTGGTGTCTGTATATAGAGGGATGTCTGTATATAGGAGAGATGTCTGTATATAGAGGGATGTCTGTATATAGGAGTGGTGTCTGTATATAGAGGGATGTCTGTATATAGGAGTGATGTCTGTATATAGAGGGATGTCTGTATATAGGAGTGGTGTCTGTATATAGAGGGATGTCTGTATATAGGAGAGATGTCTGTATATAGAGGGATGTCTGTATATAGGAGTGGTGTCTGTATATAGAGGGATGTCTGTATATAGGAGAGATGTCTGTTTATAGAGGGATGTCTGTATATAGGAGTGGTGTCTGTATATAGAGGGATGTCTGTATATAGGAGTGGTGTCTGTATACAGAGGGATGTCTGTATATAAAAGTGGTGTCTGTATATAGGGGGATGTTCGTATATAGCAGTGGTGTCTCTATATAGGGGGATGTCTGTATATAGGAGTGGTGTCTGTATATAGAGGGATGTCTGTATATAGGAGAGATGTCTGTATATAGAGGGATGTCTGTGTACAGGAGTGGTGTCTGTATATAGAGGGATGTCTGTATATAGGAGAGATGTCTGTATATAGAGGGATGTCTGTATATAGGAGTGGTGTCTGTATATAGAGGGATGTCTGTATATAGGAGAGATGTCTGTATATAGAGGGATGTCTGTATATAGGAGTGGTGTCTGTATATAGAGGGATGTCTGTATATAGGAGTGGTGTCTGTATACAGAGGGATGTCTGTATATAGGAGTGGTGTCTGTATATAGGGGGATGTCCGTATATAGCTGTGGTGTCTGTATATAGGGGGATGTCTGTATATAGGAGTGGTGTCTGTATATAGAGGGATGTCTGTATATAGGAGTGGTGTCTGTATATAGGGGGATGTCTGTATATAGGAGTGGTGTCTGTATATAGAGGGATGTCTGTATATAGGAGTGGTGTCTCTATATAGGGGGATATCTGAATATAGGAGATATGTCTGTATATAGAGGGATGTCTGTATATAGGAGTGGTGTCTGTATATAGAGGGATGTCTGTATATAGGAGTGGTGTCTGTATATAGAGGGATGTCTGTATATAGGAGTGGTGTCTGTATACAGAGGGATGTCTGTATATAGGAGTGGTGTCTGTATATAGGGGGATGTCTGTATATAGGAGTGGTGTCTGTATATAGGGGATGTCTGTATATAGGAGTGGTGTCTGTATATAGAGGGATGTCTGTATATAGTAGTGGTGTCAGTATATAGAGGGATGTCTGTATATAAGAGTGGTGTCTGTATATAGAGGGATGTCTGTATATAGGACTGGTGTCTGTATATAGAGGGATGTCTGTATATAGGAGTGGTGTCTGTATATAGAGGGATGTCTGTATATAGGAGTGTTGTCTGTATATAGGGGGATGTCTGTATATAGGAGTGGTGTCTGTATATAGAGGGATGTCTGTATATAGGAGAGATGTCTGTATATAGAGGGATGTCTGTATATAGGAGTGGTGTCTGTATATAGAGGGATGTCTGTATATAGGAGTGATGTCTGTATATAGAGGGATGTCTGTATATAGGAGTGGTGTCTGTATATAGAGGGATGTCTGTATATAGGAGAGATGTCTGTATATAGAGGGATGTCTGTATATAGGAGTGGTGTCTGTATATAGAGGGATGTCTGTATATAGGAGAGATGTCTGTTTATAGAGGGATGTCTGTATATAGGAGTGGTGTCTGTATATAGAGGGATGTCTGTATATAGGAGTGGTGTCTGTATACAGAGGGATGTCTGTATATAAAAGTGGTGTCTGTATATAGGGGGATGTTCGTATATAGCAGTGGTGTCTGTATATAGGGGGATGTCTGTATATAGGAGTGGTGTCTGTATATAGAGGGATGTCTGTATATAGGAGAGATGTCTGTATATAGAGCGATGTCTGTATACAGGAGTGGTGTCTGTATATAGAGGGATGTCTGTATATAGGAGTGGTGTCTGTATAAAGGGGGATGTCTGAATATAGGAGAGATGTCTGTATATAGAGGGATGTCTGTATATAGGAGTGGTGTCTGTATATAAGGGGATGTCTGTATATAGGAGTGGTGTCTGTATATAGGGGGATGTCTGTATATAGGAGAGATGTCTGTATATAGGGGGATGTTTGTATATAGGAGAGATGTCTGTATATAGGATTGGTGTCTGTATATAGAGGGATGTCTGTATATCGAAGTGGTGTCTGTATATCAAGGGATGTCTGTATATAGGATTGGTGTCTGTATATAGAGGGATGTCTGTATATAGGAGTGGTGTCTGTATATAGGGGGATGTCTGTATATAGGAGTGGTGTCTGTATATAGAGGGATGTCTGTATATAGGAGTGGTGTGTCTATATAGGGGGATGTCTGAATATAGGAGATATGTCTGTATATAGAGGGATGTCTGTATATAGGAGTGGTGTCTGTATATAGAGTGATGTCAGTATATAGGAGTGGTGTCTGTATATAGAGGGATGTCTGTATATAGGAGTGGTGTCTGTATACAGAGGGATGTCTATATAGGAGTGGTGTCTGTATATAGGGGGATGTCTGTATATAGGAGTGGTGTCTGTATATAGGGGGATGTCTGTATATAGGCGTGGTGTCTGTATATAGAGGGATGTCTGTATATAGGAGTGGTGTCTGTATATAGAGGGATGTCTGTATATAAGTGTGGTGTCTGTATATAGAGGGATGTCTGTATATAGGAGTGGTGTCTGTATATAGAGGGATGTCTGTATATAGGAGTGGTGTCTGTATATAGAGGGATGTCTGTATATAGGAGTGGTGTCTGTATATAGGGGGATGTCTGTATATAGGAGTGGTGTCTGTATATAGAGGGATGTCTGTATATAGGAGAGATGTCTTTATATAGAGGGATGTCTGTATATAGGAGTGGTGTCTGTATATAGAGGGATGTCTGTATATAGGAGTGATGTCAGTATATAGAGGGATGTCTGTATATAGAGGGATGTCTGTATATAGGAGTGGTGTCTGTATATAGAGGGATGTCTGTATATAGGAGAGATGTCTGTATATAGAGGGATGTCTGTATATAGGAGTGGTGTCTGTATATAGAGGGATGTCTGTATATAGGAGTGGTGTCTGTATACAGAGGGATGTCTGTATATAGAAGTGGTGTCTGTATATAGGGGGATGTCCGTATATAGCTGTGGTGTCTGTATGTAGGGTGATGTCTGTATATAGGAGTGGTGTCTGTATATAGAGGGATGTCTGTATATAGGAGAGGTGTCTGTATATAGAGGGATGTCTGTATATAGGAGAGATGTCTGTATATAGGAGTGGTGTCTGTATATAGGGGGATGTCTGTATATAGTGGGATGTCTGTATATAGGAGTGGTGTCTGTATATAGAAGGATGTCTGTATATTGTAGAGTTGTCTGTATATAGGGGTATGTCTGTATATAGGAGTGGTATCTGTATATAGAGGGATCTCTGCATATTGTAGTGGTGTCTGTATATAGAGGGATGTCTGTATGTAGGAGTTGTGTCTGTATATAGGAGTGGTGTCTGTATATAGGAGTGATGTCTGTATATAAGAGGATGTGGCCAAAGTGGCTACCGAGAGGCTGTGTGCTCCAAAGTGGCTACCAAGGATTCCTGCATGCCAAAACGGCTACCAAGGGGCCAAAGTTGCTAACAAGGGGCCCCGCACATCAAAGTGGCTACCAAGGGGCCAAATTGGATACCCAGGGGCAGGGCCCTGCATGCCAGACTTGCTCCTGAGGTTCATTGGCAGCTGGCAGCGCTGTTCAAGCACCATGTATTTCCTTCAGGAAATGCCCATCTAGTTATTAATATTATCCCACATGTTGACTGAGATTGTTCATGTGTTTATATACAGTGTGATTTGATGTGGGTTGACATTTATTTAACTCATTGAAACACAGGATATCAGGTTTATCACTATTTATTTGTGAAATCAGATCCAATCATTGAAGCTCTATGAAAGGGCAGATTTGACATCGGAAGCCAAAACAGAAGCACGTGCATGACCTAATGTTGTTATATTAATATTGTATGTTACTCACTGGGTGAATTTTAGGGATTATTTTTCCTGCTATTTTTGATATCCCCATATTCAGGGGATATTGAAAATATGTGTGAGGGTATGTTTTACATGTTTTTTTAAAATGTTTTTATGTTTATATGCACTTTAAACTTGGTCTCAATAAAGCATTTTTCACATTAAATATTATGGCTATGTGTGCACCTTCATTGCGCTTCTTTCTTCCTTCTTCTATTGCATGTTGTTATTGGCGCATTGGTAGCACCTGGCTCGTATCTCAAGTGATATTGTAGTGGTGCCCGCTCGACTTTCTATTTCTATCGTGGCTCTTTTTCCAGATATCTGGGTTCTGAGTGGTGGCACACTGATATATTAGTATATTAATAAGCTATTATTCTAATTATTTTTGTTGTTTTCTTCATTAGCTGGTTATAAAATGACTTTGATCTTAATGCCCGTGAGGCTATGTGGAACAGCCAAAGTGGGGACACTTTTTTTGATACAACGGAAGTGGACAGCTCGGACTTTGACAAACTTACCAGGGAACTTACGGATACACATAAAGCCATTACAAAGGTTTGGTGGAATGTGCGGACTCTTGAACAATATCTAAAATTATCTATCTACCCCAGGGGATTAAGAGTACAGATTTTCCCAGCATGGGAAGTCACTCCGATTTTCAAAAATACCTGGGAAGCAGGACTGGTACAATGTTCCAGGATCATAGTCAATCTTTTATTACAACACGACAATGACTTATTGTCGACATTAAAATTAACCCCTTCATGACCCTATTTTGACCTTAATGACCTGGCCGTTTTTTGCTATTCTGACCAGTGTCCCTTTATGAGGTAATAACTCAGGAACGCTTCAACGGATCCTAGCTGTTCTGAGACCGTTTTTTCGTGACACATTGGACTTCATGTTAGTGGTAAATTTAGGTCGATAATTTCTGAGTTTATTTGTGAAAAAAACATTTTGAATTTTTATTCTGTTAAACTAGAGAGTTATGTGACACAAAATAGTTAATAAATAACATTTCCCACATGTCTACTATACATCAGCACAATTTTGGAAACAACATTTTTTTTTGCTAGGAAGTTATAAGGGTTCAAATTTGACCAGCGATTTCTCATTTTTACAACAAAATTTACAACACCATTTTTTTTAGGGACCACCTCACATTTGACGTCAGTTTGAGGGTTCTATATGGCTGAAAATACCCCAAAGTGACACCATTCTAAAAACTGCACCCCTCAAGGTGCTCAAAACCACATTAAAGAAGGTTATTAACCCTTCAGGTGTTTCACAGCAGCAGAAGCAACATGGAAGGAAAAAATTAACATTTAACTATTTAGTCACAAAAATGATCTTTTAGCAACATTATTATTATTTTCCCAAGGGTAAAAGGAGAAACTGGACCATGAACGTCGTTGTCCAATTTGTCCTGAGTACGCTGATACCTCATATGTGGGGGTAAACCACTGTTTGGGCGCACGGCAGGGCTCGGAAGGTAAGAAGCGCCATTTGACTTTTTGAATGAAAAATTGACTCCAATCTTTAGCGGACACCATGTTGCGTTTGGAGACCCCATTTTGGAAACTAGACCCCCCAAGGAACTTATCTACATGCATAGTGAGCACTTTGAACCCCCAAGTGTTTCACAGAAGTTTATAACGCAGAGCCATAAAAATAAAAAATAATTTTTATTTTCTCAAAAATGATTTTTTAGCCCACAATTTTTTATTTTCCCAAGGGTAGCAGGAGAAATTGGACCCCAAATGTTGTTGTCCAGTTTGCCCTGAGTACGATGATACCCCATATGTGGGGGTAAACCACTGTTTGGGCGTACGGCAGGGCTCGGAAGGGAAGGCACGCCATTTGGCTTTTTGAATGGAAAATTGGCTCCAATCATTAGCGGACACCATGTCGCGTTTGGAGAGCCCCTGTGTGCCTAAACATTGGAGCTCCCCCACAAGTGACCCCATTTTGGAAACTAGTCCCCCCCAAGGAACTTATCTAGATGTGTGGTGAGCACTTTGAACCCCCAAGTGCTTCACAGAAGTTTATAACGCAGAGCCGTGAAAATAAAAAATAATTTTTCATTCCTCTAAAATTATGTTTTAGCAAGCAATTTTTTATTTTTTTGCAAGGGTAACAGGAGAAATTGGACCCCAATAATTGTTGCCCAGTTTGTCCTGAGTATGCTGGTACCCCATATGTGGGGGTAAACCACTGTTAGGGCGCACGTCGGGGCTCGGAAGGGAGGGAGCACCATTTGACTTTTTGAACGCAAGATTGGCTGGAATCAATGGTGGCGCCATGTTGCTTTTGGGGACCCCTGATGTGCCTAAACAGTGGAAACCCCTCAAATCTAACTCCAACACTAACCCCAACACACCCCAAACCCTAATCCCAACTCTAGATATAACCCTAACCCCAACACACACCTAACCACAACCCTAACCCAACACACCCCTAACCCTAATCCCAACCCTAACCCCAAACCTAACCACAACCCTAACCCAAACCACAAGCCTAATCTTAACCCTATTTCCAACCCTAGCCCTAATTCCAACCCTAAATCTAATTCCAACCCTAACCCTAAGGCTATGTGCCCACATTGCGGATTCGTGTGAGATTTTTCCACACCATTTTTGAAAAATCCACAGGTAAAAGGCACTGCGTTTTACCTGAGCATTTACCACGGATTTCCAGTGTTTTTGTGCGGATTTCACCTGCGGATTCCTATTGAGGAGCAGGTGTAAAACGGAATCCGCACAAAGATTTGACATGCTGCAGAAAATACAACACAGCGTTTCCGCGCGGTATTTTCCGCACCATGGGCACAGCGGATTTGGTTTTCAGTAGGTTTACATGGTACTGTAAACCTGATGGAAAACTGCTACGAATCTGCAGCGGCCAATCCGCTGCGGATCCACAGCCAAATCCGCACCATGTGTGCACATAGTCTAATCTAACCCTAACTCTAGTTCTAACCCTAATTCTAACCCTAGCCCTAATCCTAACCCTAATCCTAGCCCTAACCCTAGCCCTAACCCTAGTGGGAGAAGAAAAAAAAATATATATTTTCTTTATTTTTTTTTATTATTGTCCCTACCTATGGGGGTGATAAAGGGGGGGTTCATTTACTATTTTTTTTATTTTGATCACTGTGATAGGTTTTATCACAGTGATCAAAATGTACCTGGAACGAATCTGCCGGCAGGCAGATTTGGCGGGCGCACTACGCATGCGCCCGCCAATTTGGAAGATGGCGGCTCCCATGAAGAAGACGGACGGACACCACGAGGCTCGGTAAGTATGAGGGGGGGAGCTCGGAGCACGGGGGGGTGGATCGAAGCACGGGGGGAGCGGACAGGAGGACGGGAGTGGACAGGAGGACGGAGGGGAGTGGACCACAGTACGGGGCCGAAAGGAGGACTGGGGAGGCGATCGGTGGCAGTGGGGGGTCAGATTAGGTTTTCCAGCCATGGCCGATGATATTGCAGCATCGGCCATGGCTGGATTGTAATATTTCACCATTTTCATAGGTGAAATATTACAAATCGCTCTGATTGGCTGGGTCACTTTCAACAGCCAATCAGAGCGATCGTAGCCACGGGGGGTGAAGCCACCCCCCTGGGCTGAAGTACCACTCCCCCTGTCCCTGCAGATCGGGTGAAATTGGAGTTAGCCCTTTCACCCGATATGCAGGGACGCGATCATTCCATGACGCCACATAGGCGTCACAGGTCGGATTGGCACCGACTTTCATGACGCCTACGTGGCGTCAAAGGTCGGGAAGGGGTTAAAAATCAAAAATTTGGAAGCACAGATGATGAGCTATGATCCGACAACAGAAGTGCAGCCTTTCCAGAAAAAGCTTAAAGATATTATTACTAAATTTGAACAGGAAATTGTAGCGGGCAAGAAGATGAAATTACAGCGTGACAAACAAGATTATGAGAGAGGCATTGCCTTTAGGTGGAAACACACAGGCAATAGGAGACCAATATCTACATCAGCCCATACAAGTACAGGGGTGTCAGCAGAGCACAGTCTGAGTGATTTTTTTAGCGTTGGATACAAGCGACACGGACGGAGGACAAGGCAGGGGAAGCGGAACAAGAAACACCAGGCGACCACGCCACCAGTCGACACAAGGACAGAGGAAGGGTGGCAGACGTCAGAAGTAACAGATAATCAATTACAGATTATTAATCTGTCCACATACACACTATCTGAAGTGGAAAGATCAGTACTCCAAATGGGTCTCACCTTTCCCCCCATGCTGGTAACTGATAAATTCACCATCATTAAGGACTTGTACCTTTTTTGCAGAAAGATTATATTAAAGGCACTTCATCTTAAACCGGAACTCTTACCAGAGTCATCAACTGCAGTGGACAGACGGGTCTTTTCAGATCTCCTGGAACTCTTAAATGAGAATGACACAACTCCAGGTAGGAAAAACTTCCCTCATAAATTACTTTCAACTACAACTCCTCCTCTGTCTCTTATACTCTCTGTCAAAACTTTTTTTGAGGTGGTTAAAGGAGGGATACAAAAACTAACCCTTAGCCAAAATAAAGATCAGAATTTATCGGCAAGAGACAGAAGGGCCTTAGCAAGCCGCAAGTCCAATAAGGATTTTTTAATAAAGGAGGCGGATAAGGGGGGCAATGTGGTCCTGTGGCCAATTGACATGCACCTCGAAGAGGTGTCCAAACAATTGGGAAACCCAAAAATTATGTGAAGTTGCCCTCTGACCCTACGCAGGTGTTCAACAGTAGATTGGAACGATTACTAGATATGGCACTATCAGAAGGGGTGATTAAAAAGCAAGAGAAGGACTACATATTTGTCAAGAAACCAGTGGTCCCGACGTTTTATCTTGTACCAAAAGTACATAAGAACCTGACTTGCCCCCCCCCGGCAGACCCATTGTTTCAGGCATTGGGGGCCTGGGTGAAAGAGCTTGTGTCTATTTAGATTTTTATCTACAGCCAGTAGTACAGGAGCTGCCGTCCTATATAAGAGATTCCGCACAACTTATTGAAAAATTGGGGGACATACAATTACCGGAACAGGCTTGGCTGGTGACAGCGGATATGACCGCATTATATACCAGCATTACACATTACGATGGACTAAGAGCGGTAGAGCATTTTTTAAGACGGGAACATCCAGTGGATCTTCCTCACAATGCCTTCCTCTTGAGCCTACTCAAGTTTGTATTAACACACAACTACTTTGTGTTTGATTTGTCATTTTACAAACAGGTATCTGGCACCGCGATGGGTGCCCGCTGTGCTCCTTCCTTTGCCAACCTATTCATGGGTTGGTGGGAGAAGACCAGCATGTACCCATCGCGGGCCTTTAGAGAGAATATTTTACATTGGTTTCGTTTTATAGACTATGTTTTCTTTATTTGGGTCGGCTCGAGGGAGGGTTGTGAGGAATTCCTACGGATGTTGAATAACAACGTATTTAATATTCATTTAACTTTCCAAATGTCCTTATCCACAGTGGAATTCTTGGAATTAAGGCTTATTCGCCAAAATGACACCATCTACACAGATCTTTTCCGTAAGAGACTACGGCAGCCAATGGACTATTGGACTACAAGAGTTTTCACCTTCATCACTTGAAGAGGAACCTACCGACTGGACAATTTTACAGAATCCGAAGAAACTGCACCCGACAGAGTGATTTCTGCTCTCACGCTAAGTCTCTCTCAACACGCCTACAGGCAAGAGGATACCCTAGATCGATTGTCAAAAAGGCCCTACAGCGTACCAAATCAATACCGAGGGCAAACTTGCTACAATCAACCAAAAAACAATCAGATAATAGTCTTAGATTCATCACATTTCATAACCATTGGAATAATGTCTCAGAACTATTCAAACAACACTGGGACATTTTAAAGACTGATCCAAAGGTAGCAGATCTCTTACCAGTATATTCTGTTAACGGCAAGACGAGCACCTAACTTACGGGACTCTCTCTCAAGGAGCCATTTTGTTAGGCCTACAACCAGACTGGGCAGAGGTTGCACTTTGAGAGGAATGTACCCATGTGGGGACTGTAATATTTGCCCACTTGTGAGCAGGGGATCTTCCTTTACCAACCCTGGAGAGGCATCAGTGCATACTCTTAGGGACTATATGAACTGTAAAGGTACCTTCACACATAACGATTTCGTTAACGATATCGTTGCAACGTCACGCTTTTGGTGACGTAGCAACGATCCCGCTAACGATCTCGTTATAGTGTGACAGCGACCAACAATCAGGCCCCTGCTGGGAGATCGTTGGTCGTAGGGAATGATCAGGACCTTTATTTGGTCGCTGATCACCCGCTGTCATCGCTGGATAGGCGTGTGTGACGCCGATCCAGCGATGTATTCACTTGTAACCAGGGTAAATATCGGGTTACTAAGCGCAGGGCCACGCTTAGTAACCTGATATTTACCCTGGTTACCATTGTAAAAGTTTAAAAAAAAAAAAACACTACATACTCACATTCCGATGTCTGTCACGTCCCCGGCCGTCAGCTTCCCTGCACTGATTGTCAGCGCCGGCCAAAAAGCAGAGCACAGCGGTGACGTCACCGCTGTGCTCTGCTTTACGGTCGGCGCTGACACAGTCAGTGCGGGAAGCTGACGGCGGGGGACATCGGAATGTGAGTATGTAATGTTTTTTTTAACTTTTACAATGGTAACCAGGGTAAATATCGGGTTACTCAGCGCGGCCCTGCACTTAGTAACCCGATGTTTACCCTGGTTACCCGGGGACTTCGGCATCGTTGAAGACAGTTTCAACGATGCCGAAGTCGTTCACCTGATCGTTGGTCGCTGGAGAGAGCTGTCTGTGTGACAGCTCCCCAGCGACCTACCAATGATCACGGCCAGGTCGTATCGCTGGTCGTGATCGTTGGTAAGTCGTTTAGTGTAACGGTACCTTAAGACATCGAATTTGGTATACGTGATCGTGTGCTCTTGCCCTAAAATATATGTGGGGCAGACCACGCAAGAACTACGCAAACGAACCCAGCAACATATCGCAAATATTAATTGTGCCAGGCAGGATATGTCCAAAGGCAAAAATATTTCTACAGTTGCTATGCACTTTTTACAGGTTCATTCTAGCAGTATTCATGATTTACGGGTGTCGGGGCTGCAAAGGATCCCGAACAATCTTCGGAAAACAGATAGGGAGAACTTCTCAGATTAGAGGCCCGTTGGATATATAAGTTAGGGTCGGTCTCACCGGGAGGCCTCAATGAGGACCTTCTATATACAGGTTTTTTGCTGCCCTAAAAGATTAAAAATGAAAAATCCATCTTCTAGGGCAAAACATCTTCACTTCACCAAACACATTGACTTACAGTCAATATAGATAGGTATTTGGGCCACCGGTTCGATTCCGTTAGAGACTGTATAAGAGATGAGGGGTCTCTCTGGCTAGCTGCTTAGGAACCTGTGTGTTAAGAAGGTATATATATTTATATGGATACTATCATGCACAGGTTGCTTGGGTGAAATGTCTAAAAGGGTCATCGAGTATCTTACTGGTTACTTATATAGCCGAGGGAAATAATAATAATTTTATCTTTCTTTAGATCTCTAATCTGTAGGACCCTGGGAATTTTGCTAGTCTGCATAACGTATAGGACTGTTTGTCGAGTTGGTGCAAGGCCGTGCCCTGTATGTGTCCGTAAAAGGATGGTTTTTAAGACCTGTGCTCGTCCGTAGTGACCAACTGGAAACATTGCTGGTGGTAGGAGCGGATTGCCTATATACAGAATAGGCTTTGTCAGTATATTTTTTTAGTAAGGCGCGAAGCACATTAGCCAGACCTTTTTCTTGGGTTTGCTGGCCATATATGCAAGAGGTGGTATTCCCTATGCAAGGTTGGACAGGTACAACTATCAGGGGTTGCGGTGATGTACGTAGCTATTGACCAGTCACTGCCATTCAGGTAGGGTTGTATGGTTAACTATATAGCGTGTGTGACATCAGACTACTTTAGATAGCAGGTGAAGGTTTTTAGGACATCAACCTTTATGGCATAGCGCACGCACTGATTGTTGATAGATGTACTTATATTGAAGCCGGCAGGAATATTTGAGCGCAGGCGTAGATGTATGCTCATACACCTAGTTGGCATTTTCCATAGGTGGCTATGGGCATGCGCGCAACGGCTGTGACTAGTGGAATTATCACACAGCGAATGCGCCGTCGGCTGTAGTCACAATCTCCAGGTATCCAGGATATCAATTCGTATAGCGCATGCGCTCCTGCTGGAGAATGGGCACACTCGCAGTGGAGCCGGCAGGAATATTTCAGCGCAGGCGCATATGGATATTTACACATTGAGCTGGGATCTCATGCTGGCTACATCTCATATGTGGGCGGGTTTCCGGTACGCAACAGCTGCAATCATTGGGGCAGCGCAAGGCCGAAAGTCGCTCCTGATAGGTGAAACAGGCACCTGAAAAAATGCATTGGTTTAGTAACAACATAGGTATTGGACTGGGACCGTCACTGATTCGACCAGACAAACTCAATCTGACCCTAATGGACAGTTCCATAGGCTAATGCTTGCCGGACACATGTGCCGGCGATCACTAGCTAATTAAGTGCACTTACAGCATATATACCCGACGTGACCATCAGTCTAACACTTCCCCTGACGAAGCTACCGGCAGTAGCGATACGCGTAGGGAGCTAGCGGTCCCCACTTCTCCCAGTGAGTATAACAGCATCATTAGTTTATGTTATGAACAGTGCTTCTAGCAGGTGTTCTGGTGGGGGCACCCTTACCAGTGATATATATATGCACTAAAACATGGACTTGTATATTTCACACCAGGGACATTCCAGCATTATCCCTGCATCTTGACTATTGTTGGACTTATTATCTTATTATCCCACATGTTGACTGAGATTGTTCATGTGTTTATATACAGTGTGATTTAATGTGGGTTGACACTTATTTAACTCACTGAAACACAGGATATCAGGTTTATCACTATTTATTTGTGAAATCAGATCCAATCATTGAAGCTCTATGAAAGGGCAGATTTGACATCGGAAGCCAAAACAGAAGCACGTGCATGACCTAATGTTGTTATATTAATATTGTAATGTTACTCACTGGGTGAATTTTAGGGATTATTTTTCCCTTGGGAGCCTGCTATTTTTCATATCCCCATATTCAGGGGATATTGAAAACGTGTGAGGGTATGTTTTACATGGTTTTGTAAAATGTTTTTATGTTTACAGGTCCTTCTCAAAAAATTAGCATATAGTGTTAAATTTCATTATTTACCATAATGTAATGATTACAATTAAACTTTCATATATTATAGATTCATTATCCACCAACTGAAATTTGTCAGGTCTTTTATTGTTTTAATACTGATGATTTTGGCATACAACTCCTGATAACCCAAAAATCCTGTCTCAATAAATTAGCATATCAAGAAAAGGTTCTCTAAACGACCTATTACCCTAATCTTCTGAATCAACTAATTAACTCTAAACACATGCAAAAGATACCTGAGGCTTTTAAAAACTCCCTGCCTGGTTCATTACTCAAAACCCCCATCATGGGTAAGACTAGCGACCTGACAGATGTCAAGAAGGCCATCATTGACACCCTCAAGCAAGAGGGTAAGACCCAGAAAGAAATTTCTCAACAAATAGGCTGTTCCCAGAGTGCTGTATCAAGGCACCTCAATGGTAAGTCTGTTGGAAGGAAACAATGTGGCAGAAAACGCTGTACAACGAGAAGAGGTGACCGGACCCTGAGGAAGATTGTGGAGAAGGACCGATTCCAGACCTTGGGGAACCTGAGGAAGCAGTGGACTGAGTCTGGTGTGGAAACATCCAGAGCCACCGTGCACAGGCGTGTGCAGGAAATGGGCTACAGGTGCCGCATTCCCCAGGTAAAGCCACTTTTGAACCATAAACAGCGGCAGAAGCGCCTGACCTGGGCTACAGAGAAGCAGCACTGGACTGTTGCTAAGTGGTCCCAAGTACTTTTTTCTGATGAAAGCAAATTTTGCATGTAATTCGGAAATCAAGGTGCCAGAGTCTGGAGGAAGACTGGGGAGAAGGAAATGCCAAAATGCCTGAAGTCCAGTGTCAAGTACCCACAGTCAGTGATGGTGTGGGGTGCCATGTCAGCTGCTGGTGTTGGTCCACTGTGTTTCATCAAGGGCAGGGTCAATGCAGCTAGCTATCAGGAGATTTTGGAGCACTTCATGCTTCCATCGGCTGAAATGCTTTATGGAGATGAAGATTTCATTTTTCAGCACGACCTGGCACCTGCTCACAGTGCCAAAACCACTGGTAAATGGTTTACTGACCATGGTATTACTGTGCTCAATTGGCCTGCCAACTCTCCTGACCTGAACCCCATAGAGAATCTGTGGGATATTGTGAAGAGAAAGTTGAGAGACGCAAGACCCAACACTCTGGATGAGCTTAAGGCCGCTATTGAAGCATCCTGGGCCTCCATAACATCTCAGCAGTGTCACAGGCTGATTGCCTCCATGCCACGCCGCATTGAAGCAGTCATTTCTGCCAAAGGATTCCCGACCAAGTATTGAGTGCATAACTGAACATTATTATTTGATGGTTTTTTTGTTTGTTATTAAAAAACACTTTTATTTGATTGGACGGGTGAAATATGCTAATTTATTGAGACAGGTTTTTTGGGTTATCAGGAGTTGTATGCCAAAATCATCAGTATTAAAACAATAAAAGACCTGACAAATTTCAGTTGGTGGATAATGAATCTATAATATATGAAAGTTTAATTGTAATCATTACATTATGGTAAATAATGAAATTTAACACTATATGCTAATTTTTTGAGAAGGACCTGTATATGCACTTTAAACTTGGCCTCAATAAAGCATTTTTCACATTAAATATTATGGCTATGTGTGCACCTTCATTGCGCTTCTTTCTTCCTTCTTCTATTGCCTCTTCATATCCCCCTCACACCAGCCCCCTGGATGCCCCTCTACATACCCCCTTAAACCAGTCACACAGCTGGAGAGGACCGAGGGGCTGCAGCATAGAGCCTTGTGAGGAGAGGACCTGCACCATGCAGCCGTGTGAGGAGGACTCAGGGGCTGCACATGGACCCTTGTCCAAGGGAATGAGGACGCAGGAATCGGTGTGTTTGCTCTAAAGTTGTAATTTGGTGTGAGGGGGGAGCATGAGGTATGTAGAGGGGGCTGGTGTGAGGGGGGAGCATGAGGTATGTAGAGGGGGCTGGTGTGAGGGGGCATGGGGTATGTAGAGGGGCATCCAGGGGGCTGGTGTGAAGGAGCATGTAAGGGGGCACCAAGGGGGCTTGTGTATGGGGGGCATCCAGAGGGCTACATACCCCCTGGATACCCCTCTACATACCCCATGCCCCCCTCACACAAGCCCTCTGAATGCCCCTCTACATACCTCATGCCCACCCCCACCAGCCCCCTCTACATAACTCATGCCCACCCCCACCAAACTACAACTTCAGAGCACGCACACCGATTCCGGCGTCCTCATTCCCTTGGACAAGGCTCCATGGCGCGGCCCCTGAGTCCTCTCCCCACACGGCTGCATGGTGCAGCAGCATCTCACTTCCCGCGTCTCTTCTCCAGCAGCAAAACGCAGTTTCCCGCTATCGGCTTGTCATTGGACTAAAGGAGGCCCCGCCCCTTCCGGTGACATCATGCTTCCAAGGGATCACTCCTCCCCCTCAGGAAATGCACTCCATTCTGGACGGTTGAGCCTAGAGTGTATGGGCTCCTTCCAGGTGCCTGACTGCAGCTCATACACTCTAGCGGGCTCATTACTGAAGATGCTAGAGTGTATGGGCTCCTTCCTGGTATATATTATTGTAGATATAGACTGTACAGACTCCTTTCAGGCATATATTATTGTAGATATAGATTGTACGGGCTCCTGTCAGGTATAAATTATTGTAGATATAGACTGTACGGGCTCCTGTCAGGTATATATTATTGTAGATATAGACTGTATGGGCTCCTGTCAGGCATATATTATTGTAGATATAGATTGTACGGGCTCCTGTCAGGTATAAATTATTGTAGATATAGACTGTACGGGCTCCTGTCAGGTATATATTATTGTAGATATAGACTGTATGGGCACACCAGTGCAAATAATAATCTGCAGCAATGTTCACACAGAGTATGCACAGCAACTGGATCCTAGCCTATTAGTAACGCCATGTGGCGGGCTGACCAGTGCTAACTGTAATGCGTCCTGTGTGAACAGAGGCCACAACTTACAAAGCCATCAGGGCCCAACTGCACCTCAAAAAGTAAAAGTAAAAAAAGTGCACAAGAACATATCGAAAAATGTAAGGTATTAGTTAATATTATGGCCACAATACATAAGCTGGCAACCCACGTCACGGGTCCTCACGCTTGCCAGTCCTAGTCTAACAGCAAAAACCACAACAGGAGGAAAAAAAAAAGAGGAAAAAACCTCCACTATTCTAGAAAAAACACCACAGAAAAACAGGCAAAGGTGCTTACCTGTCTAGGCCTCAAATCAAATGCACTCTCATCGTGCAGTGGGCCCCAAGTAAAGATGGTGACTACACAGGTGTGTAGGCTCCTTCCAGGTATATATTATTGTAGATATAGACTGTATGGGCTCCTGTCAGATATATATTATTGTAGATATAGACTGTACGGGCTCCTGTCAGGTATATATTATTGTAGATACAGACGGTACGGGCTCCTGTCAGGTATATATTATTGTAGATATAGACTGTACGGGCTCCTGTCAGGTATATATTATTGTAGATACAGACGGTACGGGCTCCTGTCAGGTATATATTATTGTAGATATAGACTGTACGGGCTCCTGTCAGGTATATATTATTGTAGATACAGACTGTACGGGCTCCTGTCAGGCATATATTATTGTAGATATAGACTGTACGGGCTCCTGTCAGGTATATATTATTGTAGATACAGACTGTACAGGCTCCTGTCAGATATATATTATGGTAGATATAGACTGTACGGGCTCCTGTCAGGTATATATTATTGTAGATACAGACTGTACGGGCTCCTGTCAGATATATATTATTGTAGATACAGACTGTACGGGCTCCTGTCAGGTATATATTATTGTAGATATAGACTGTATGGGCTCCTGTCAGGTATGTATTACTGTAGATATACTGTAGACTGTACGGGCTCCTGTCAGGTATATATAAGTGATGATATCAGAATGTAAGGGCCCCTGTCAGGTATATATAAGTGATATCAGAATGTATGGGCTCCTATCAGGTATATATATAATTGAAGGTATCAGAATGTGTGGGCTCCTGTCACGTGTATATTAGTGATAATATCAGAATGTATGGGCCTCTGTGAGGTATATATTACAGTAGTGATGATATCAGAATGTGTGGGCTCCTGTCAGGTATATATTAGTGATGGTATCAGAATGCATGGGCTCCTGTCAGGTATATATTAGTGATGGTATCAGAATGTATGGGCTCCTGTCAGGTATATATTACAGTAGTGATGATATCAGAATGTAAGGGCCCCTGTCAGGTATATATTAGTGATGATATCAGAATGTATGGGCCCCTGTCAGGTATATATATTAGTGATGATATCAGAATGTATGGGCCCGTCAGGTATATATATATTAGTGATGTATCAGAATGTATGGGCCCCTGTCAGGTATATATTAGTGATGATATCAGAATGTATGGGCCCCTGTCAGGTATATATTAGTGATGATATCAGAATGTATGGGCCCCTGTCAGGTATATATTAGTGGTGATATCAGAATGTATGGGCCCCTGTCAGGTGTATATTACTGATGATATCAGAATGTATGGGCCCAGTCAGGTATATATTAGTGATGGTATCAGAATGTATGGGCCCCTGTCAGGTATATATTAGTGATGATATCAGAATGTATGGGCCCCTGTCAGGTATATATTAGTGATGATATCAGAATGTATGGGCCCCTGTCAGGTGTATATTACTGATGATATCAGAATGTATGGGCCCAGTCAGGTATATATTAGTGATGGTATCAGAATGTATGAGCCCCTGTCAGGTATATATTACTGATATCAGAATGTATGGGCCCCGTCAGGTATATATATTAGTGATGATAACAGAATGTATGGACCCCTGTCAGGTATATATTAGTGATGATATCAGAATGTATGGGCCCGTCAGGTATATATTATTGTAGATATTGACTGTATGGGCCCGTCAGGTATTTATGCTGCGATTGTTCTCGTATGCTGATTTGGCATGAAAAAATAATCACAGATGTGATCTGCCCCATAGATTAACACTGGTCCGAGTGCCATGCGATGCTTTCTCACATAGCGCTCGTCCGTATTCTACGCTAGTGTGACCCCGGCCTTAAACTTATGAAGCGACACAGACCACCTGCAGTTCAGCCACCATCAATATTTAAATTACAAGTTTTTCACCATCCAAAAAAATGCTAATTTTAACCTAGTTCCATAGGTTTCTTAAAGGGAACCTGTCACCAGGTTTTCCCCATATATAGTACCACCAGCACCTAAATGCCCTTATACACACCCTTCTAGGGTCCTGTACCGTATATACTCACGTATAAGCCGAAATTTTTGGGGGCAGAAAGAGACCCTCTCGGCTTATACTCGAGTCATTGTCAGCGGGGAAGCGGCGGCTGTCACATACTCACCTGCTCCTGGTGCGGTCCCTGCATGTCCGATGGTCTCCGGGCAGCTCTTCCTGTGTTCAGCGGTCACGTGGTTCTGCTCATTAATGAATATGGACGCATAATGGTTAAGGCTATGTGCGCACGTTGCAGATTTGCTTGAGGAAATGTCTGCATGGTTAGTGCGTCTCTTAGCAGAAAACGCAGTGGAAATTCTGTACTTTTTTATGCGTTTCTGTAAATCGTGAGCGCTAAATAAAGATATATTAAAAAATAAATAAAGGAATTTGATGCATTTCCTTATTCAAACTCTTCACGAGATACCCTCATTAATATTAACTAAAGACACACACACAGCCATGTAGGAGCATTAACATAATTAACCTACATATGCTGTAAAAAAAACAACTAACAAACCTGCGTGAAATGCAATATGTTTATTTTTCAAAAACTAAAACCTGCATGGGCTCCCGCATAATTTTCATAACCAGCAGTGGGAATGCTGACAGCTGATGTTACTATTCTGGAAAGGAGCCAATAACCATAAAGGTTCCCAGGCTATTAATATCAGCTCACAGCTGTTTGCTTAGCCTTTACTGGCTATTTTACAGGGGGACACAAAATATTGACATAAAATCCAACCAGCAAATGCTAGGCAGACAGCTGTAGGCTGATATTTATAGCCTGTGAAGAGGCCATGGATATTGGCAGCCCCACAGGCTAAAAACCATCAGCTCTCAGCCGTCGCAGAAATGGCGCATCTTATAGATGTGCCAATTCTGGCACTTAGCCTCGCTCTTCCCACTTGCCCTGTAGCAGAGGGGTTCATAATTGTGCGGTTGATGTCACCTTTTTATTGATGTTATAAGTAACATCAAGCCCACAGGTTAGTAATGGAGAGGCATCTATCAGACATCTCTCCATTACTAAGCTGGCCTAATGTAACCTTACAATACAAAGGTGACATTAACCCCTTATTACCCCATATGCCACCGCTACAGGGCAGTGAGAAGACAGAGGCTGAGTGCCAGAATTGGCGCATCTTACAGATGCACCTTTTCTGGGGTGGCGATAACCATGGTCCCTCTCTAGGCTATAATATCTGTCCTCAGTCACTGGCTTTCCCTCTGTGGCACAGAAAATTGTGCGGGAGCCCACGCCAGTTTTTTCAGTGAAAACATTATTAAATACATACAGGCCCCAAATTTTACACACACACACACTACTAACCGTATTAGTCACTGACCTATATAAGTCTAACTGTTCTGCAATGGTTTACTGTATGTAAACCATGTCTCCTATCCTGTCAGCCTCTGCAATGATTTAACAGAAGCCGACAAATTATCTATCAGCTATTCCGCTGTCCGTGTGATATATTATAATATATATATATATATATATATATATATATATATATATATACATATACACACACACATACATACACACAGACAGTACAGACCAAATGTTTAGACACACCTCATTTAAAGATTTTTCTGTATTTTCATGACTATGAAAACTGTACATTCACACTGAAGGCATCAAAACTATGTGGAATTATATACTTAATAAAAGTGTAAGGCAACTGAAAATATGTCTTATATTCTAGGTTTTTCAAAGTAGCCACGTTTTGCTTTGATGACTGCTTTGCACACTCTTGGCATTCTCTTGATGAGCTTCAAGAGGTAGTCACTGGGAATGGTCTTCCAACAATCTTGAAGGAGTTCCCAGAGATGCTTAGCACTTGTTGGCCCTTTTGCCTTCACTCTGCGGTCCAGCTCACCCCAAACCATCTCGATTGGGTTCAGGTCTGGTGACTGTGGAGGCCAGGTCATCTGGCGTAGCACCCCATCACTCTCCTTCTTGGTCAAATAGCCCTTACACAGCCTGAAAGTGTGTTTGGGGTCATTGTCCTGTTGAAAAATAAATGATGGTCCAACTAAACGCAAACCGGATGGAATAGCATGCCGCTGCAAGATGCTGTGGTAGCCATGCTGGTTCAGTATGCCTTCAGTTTTGAATAAATCCCCAACAGTGTCACCAGCAAAGCCCCCCACACCATCACACCTCCTCCTCCATGCTTCACGGTGGAAACCAGGCATTTAGAGTCCATCCGTTCACCTTTTCTGTGTACAAAGACACGGTGGTTGGAACCAAAGATCTCAAATTTGGACTCATCTGACCAAAGCACAGGTTTCCACTGGTCTAATGTCCATTCCTTGCGTTATTTAGCCCAAACAAGTCTCTTCTGCTTGTTGCCTGTCCTTAGCAGTGGTTTCCTAGCAGCTATTTTACCATGAAGGCCTGCTGCACAAAGTCTCCTCTTAAGGGCTTGTTTCCATTTGCGAGAAACACGTCCGTATCTCGCATGTGGAAACCAAGCTGTAGCACCGGCACTCCAGAGCGGAGCGTGCGGCCGCATAGGAACACATGGAGCTGCACGCTCCGCTCCAAAGTGCCGGCGCCACAGCTTGGTTTCCACATGCGAGATACGGATGTGTTTCTCGCAAATGGAAACAAGCCCTAACAGTTGTTGTAGAGATGTGTCTGCTGCTAGAACTCTGTGTGGCATTGACCTGGTCTCTAATCTGAGCTGCTGTTAACCTGCGATTTCTGAGGCTGGTGACTCGGATAAACTTATCCTCAGAAGCAGAGGTGACTCTTGGTATTCCTTTCCTGGGGCGGTCCTCATGTGAGCCAGTTTCTTAGTAGCGCTTGGTGATTTTTGCCACTGCACTTGGGGACACTTTCAAAGTTTTCCCAATTTTTCGGACTGACTGACCTTCATTTCTTAAAGTAATGATGGCCACTCGTTTTTCTTTACTTAGCTGCTTTTTTCCTGCCATAATACAAATTTTAACAGTCTATTCAGTAGGACTATCAGCTGTGTATCCACCAGACTTCTGCACAACACAACTGATGGTCCCAAACCCATTTATAAGGCAAGAAATCCCACTTATTAAACCTGACAGGGCACACCTGTGAAGTGAAAATCATTCCCAGTGACTACCTCTTGCAGCTCATCAAGAGAATGCCAAGAGTGTGCAAAGCAGTCATCAAAGAAAAAGGTGGCTACTTTGAAGAACCTAGAATATAACACATAATTTCAGTTGTTTCACACTTTTTTGTTAAGTATATAATTCCACATGTGTTAATTCATAGTTTTGATGCCTTCAGTGTGAATGTACAATTTTCATAGTCATGAAAATACAGAAAAATCTTTAAATGAGAAGGTGTGTCCAAACTTTGTCTGTAGTGTATCTCTTTAGATTTTATATACACCTATACTGTGTATATATATCTATTCTATTGTAACCTGTCAGTGTGATTTTACTGTACACTGCACCTGAATTGTCGGGCCTTTCAAAGGACACCGTTGCGTATTTCTCGCAAGTCACACTGATGGCCCGTGTGGTGCGAGTTTTTCTTGCACAAATAGACTTTCATTGGCGAGTCTCGGCTGATATACGGTGCAAATCACAGCATACTGCAATTTCACTCGCACATATACGGCCGTGAAAAAAAGTGATGGGAGATTAACATTGGTTCGAGTGCTATGCGATTTTTTTCTCGCATAGCACTCGTCCGTATTCCTCTCTAGTGTGACTCCGGGCTTAAAGGGAAAATCATTAAAAATTTATATTTTTTAAAATTTGTAAAATTTCTGATTTTTTACATAATCAAGCAAAACATATCAATACAAGTTTACCATTATCATAAAGTCTAATATAACACGAAAAAAAAAAAATTAATCTCAAAATCAATGGGATGTTGAAGCATTCCAGAGTTATTACTATATAAAGTGACACTGGGCAGATTTTAAAAAATTGGCCCCGCCACAAAGGGGCTAAGAGCTTGTACATGTGAACATCGTTTCAAAGGTGGCTTACCTGTCTCAGGCAGGTTTCACACCAGCGTTCGGCAGCCTTCTTCCTCCATTAAGCCCTGCCCACTGCTGCGCCTCTTCCTTCAGCTCTGCCTAAGTCTGCATGCGTCCCCCATCTAACATTAGGTAAGCAGGCATGCCTCATTTTGAAGATGCGCTGAACTGCGTCGAACGCAACATGTTGCATTTTATTGCAGTCGGCGCAGCGTTAAAACAACGCATGCGGAGGCATCCGCTTGGCCTGCGTACCCAATATTAAAGATAGGGTATGCAGGACGCATGCAGACGTAGGCGGAACTGAATGAAGAGTTGTGGCAGTGAGCAGGGCTTAGGCTACTTTCACACTAGTCAGTCAGTACGGGCCGTCGCAAACCGTCGGCCCGACGGACAGTGTGTTTTATGTAGAACAACGTGGGCAGCGGAGGCAGTTTTACAACGCATCCGTGGCCCATTGTGAGTTCTGGGGAGGAGGGGGCGGAGTTTCGGCCACACATGCGCGGTCGAAAATGGTGGACTCGACGCACAAAAAAACGTTACATGGAACTTTTTTTGTGCCGACGGTCCGCCAAAACACGACGCATCTGTCGCATGACGGATGTGACGTGTGGCAATCCGTCCCAATGTGTTGCTAATGAAAGTCTATGGAGAAAAAACGAATCATGCAGGCAACTTTGCAGGATGCGTTTTTTCTCCAAAACGACGCATTGAGACGTACAGCAAGCGACGTTAGTGTGAAAGTAGCCTTAACGGAGGAAGAAGGCTGCAATCCGCAGCCCTGCCGAACGCTGGTGTGAAACCAGCCTAAGGCTGTTATTATAGCACCTTCCATGTGTTACACAGATACATCATGGGCTTGTCCTGCCCTATGCATGAAATGAAAGGCTAAAATACAATGTGGAGATTTCATCAGAGCAATGTTTTATTTACATTCAGAACTGGTTTAAGAGGAACAAATGACCATTTCCCACAGAAATCTCAGACTTTTACTTATAGAAATACTGGATAAATATCATTTTACCATTAGATATAGAAACACTTCTAATTTTATAAAACTGCATTTTTTTGCATTGAATAACTGTATGCCTTTGCTTGTTTTATTTTATGCATTTCTAAAGTATTGTAAAACTGTAATATGCTGTTGGTGCATGCGGGCTCGACTGTCGGTTTGGTATGTGGCTCTGTTCCCCCCAGGCCTGCCTCCGATGTCTGAGGTTTCGGTGTCCCAGACCAGAGATCATAATACCGGCCTTGAATTGTGAAGGACACGGCAGCCGACCCTGAGAAACATCCAAGGTGGGAACGCCCCATCATGTCGAAGAGAGTCTGCTAGATCCAGGCCTAGCAGACCAGTGCTGGTGGGTTCATGGATGCCAGGAGGGGGTTGGCCTAAAGGAAGGTCTCGTCTTTTCCTGGCAGGTCGGAGAGTTGTCCCGTCGGTTTTTTGGACAGAACATTTCCAAAACAACCAAAATTGAACAGCAGATCTCTTGGGAGGCAGACTTTAGTCCTCTGTTGCAGAAGCGAAGTACTCTTAAACTGATAGGTGCAGAGCTGGACACACTAGAAAGTTGGCGTGCATGATTGTTCAGGGCACTGGCGGTGTGGACCGGCCACCAGAGAAGGCCTAGACCGAAGCCTGGATATTTTAAGAGCAGGGTCACAGGAGCCTCTGGAAAACATGGAGGCTGCATGAATAGGAAGGTTTCCCCAGGAGACGTCCATATTGCTCAGGGGCAAACTAGGACATACTTGTCCTTTCCATTTTTTTTTTTTTTTTTTAAAGTAGCCCCCTCACTGCCTGGTAGGATATATGTGTCCTGAAGATCACACATCATTCTTCACAGACCGATGATGAAGATGGGCATGGAATAACCTGGACGCAGACCCTTCGGCGGGCTGGCGCATAACGGATTCGTCTTCCCTCCCTACTCTATCTGCCTCTGGGGGGGCCAGAGGGTAGGGGGATTCGTAGCATGGTCTGTACTCTGGGGAACCACAAACACTCTTGATGTGTTAGGGCCTTGCCTCGTAGACCACAGATGATACGGTAGTGACAATTCTAGGTGGGAGATTAGAGTGACAATTCCACTGTCGCCCTCAAAAGCCGTATCTGGAGAAAAAAAAAAGAAAAAAAAAAAGAAAAAGGAAAATCGTTAATAAAAAAAAACAAACCCAAAACCTAAGTCAGAAACTGGGCTGGGTGGTCCAGACCCATGTCTGCCTCCTACTGACATTAAGCTAAAAAGGATTAGCTTCGTGCCAGTTGGTGGTGTGGCCTCCTCTACAGGGAAATACCTAAAAAAAATTTTTTGCATAGCATAAGCAGCATACACTCTTTTTTTTTTGTGTACCCCAATGAAGCATTAGCCCCCCCCCCCCATCAACCACATCAACACAGCATAACCTCGCTCCCCCAGTCAGAAACCTCCACCTCACATTAACCAGCGGGCCACACAGCATAACCTCGCTCCCCCAGTCAGAAACATCCACCTCACATTAACCAGCGGACCCCACAGGATAAATCCAAAGCCCACCAGACATTCCCTCCCCTCAAGCGTAAATCCAAATATGACGCCCCCTGCCCCAACCATAAATCACATCAGACACCCCCTCCAATCGAACGCCACCCCAGCTTAAACCCCCACCGGACATCCAACCCCCACAAACCCCCACCGGACGTCCAACCCCCACAAACCCCCACCGGACGTCCAACCCCCACAAACCCCCACCGGACGTCCAACCCCCACAAACCCCCACCGGACGTCCAACCCCCACCGGACGTCCAACCCCCACCGGACGTCCAACCCCCACCGGACGTCCAACCCCCACCGGACGTCCAACCCCCACCGGACGTCCAACCCCCACCGGACGTCCAACCCCCACCGGACGTCCAACCCCCACCGGACGTCCAACCCCCACCGGACGTCCAACCCCCACCGGACGTCCAACCCCCACCGGACGTCCAACCCCCACCGGACGTCCAACCCCCACCGGACGTCCAACCCCCACCGGACGTCCAACCCCCACCGGACGTCCAACCCCCACCGGACGTCCAACCCCCACAAACCCCCATCGGACGTCCAACCCCCACAAACCCCCATCGGACGTCCAACCCCCACCGGACGTCCAACCCCCACAAACCCCCATCGGACGTACAACCCCCACCGGACGCGGAACCCCCCACCCAGCAGAAACCCTCTTCAGCCCCCCCAAACCCAACACATAAGCAGGTCGCCCCCCAATAAAAGGGATCCCCCAGTAAGCAGCAGATCACCCCCCAATAAAAGGGTTCCATCTGTAAGCAGCAGGTCGTTCCCAAATCCCACCACGGGATCCCCCCAGTAGCCAGCAGCAGGTCGCCGCCCCACATTCAACGACAAGCAGGTCGCCGCCCCACATTCAACGACAAGCAGGTCGCCGCCCCACATTCAACGACAAGCAGGTCGCCGCCCCACATTCAACGACAAGCAGGTCGCCTCCCCACATTCAACGACAAGCAGGTCGCCTCCCCACATTCAACGAAAAGCAGGTCGCCTCCCCACATTCAACGAAAAGCAGGTCGCCTCCCCACATTCAACGACAAGCAGGTCGCCTCCCCACATTCCACGACAAGCAGGTCGCCTCCCCACATTCCACGACAAGCAGGTCGCCTCCCCACATTCCACGACAAGCAGGTCGCCTCCCCACATTCCACGACAAGCAGGTCGCCTCCCCACATTCCACGACAAGCAGGTCGCCTCCCCACATTCAACGACAAGCAGGTCGCCTCCCCACATTCAACGACAAGCAGGTCGCCTCCCCACATTCAACGACAAGCAGGTCGCCTCCCCACATTCAACGACAAGCATGCGCCTCCCCACATTCAACGACAAGCATGCGCCTCCCCACATTCAACGACAAGCAGGTCGCCTCCCCACATTCAACGACAAGCAGGTCGCCTCCCCACATTCAACGACAAGCAGGTCGCCTCCCCACATTCAACGACAAGCAGGTCGCCTCCCCACATTCAACGACAAGCAGGTCGCCTCCCCACATTCAACGACAAGCATGTCGCCTCCCCACATTCAACGACAAGCATGTCGCCTCCCCACAAGCAGGTCGCCCTCAAATCTCACCACAGGGGTCCCCCAAATAGCCTGCAGCAGGTCACCCCTCACATGCAGGTCGCCTCCCCACATCCCACCACAAGCAGGTCACCCCCACATCCCACCACAGGGGTCCCCCAATAGCTTGCAGCAGGTCTCCCCCCACATCCACCACAAGGGTCCCCCCCAATAGACAGCAGATCATGCCCTCCCAAAACCCGACCACAAGCATGTCGCCCTCAAACCCCACCACCAGGGTCTCCCCAATAGCCAGCAGCAGGTCGCCCCCACTAAAAGGGGTCCACCCCGTAAGCAGCAAGTCACCTCCAAACCCCACCACAGGGGTCCCCCTCAATAGCCAGCAGGTCACCCCCAAACCCCACCACAGGGGCCCATCAATAGCCATCAGCAGGTCACCCCTCCTGTCATGATTCCCCAATGGCATGGGAACATCAGAAACACAAAATAACAGACTAGCCCTCGGGTGATGGAAACTCAAGCTGACCGTGACCTAAATCTACCACACAACTAACAGTAGCCAGGAAGCATTCCTACGGCTGCCTAGATGCCATGCGCCAGCCGGAGAACTAACTACGCCTGGAAGAGGAAGGAACAGACCTGGCTTACCTCTAGTGAAATTCCCCAAAGATGATAGTAGCCCCCACATATATTAACGGTGAGTTCAGAGGAAAAGACATACACAGTTTGAAGGTAGATTTAGCAAAGCGAGGTCCACTTACTAGATAGAGGAAGGATACAAAAGAGGACTTCACGGTCAGCTGAAAAACCCTTTCAAAAACCCATCCTGAAATTACTTTAAGACTCCTGTGTCAACTCATGACACAGGAGTGGCAATTTCAGTCCACAAGAGCTTCCAGTAACAGGAAATGACAAACTGTAAACTGGACAAAAATACAAAACAAAAAGGACAAGAGTCCACTTAGCTGATCAGCAGACTGGTAGCAGGAACATGCAACTGAAAGACTCAGGTTACAATGATGACCGGCAAGGAAGTGACTGGAGAGCAAGGCTAAATAGGGAACTCCCAAAACTGATGGAAGCAGGTGAGCTGAGGCAGAAAAGAACACACAAGTCTCCAGTACCACCAGCCGCCACTAGGGGAGCCCAAAAAGCGGATCACAACAGTACCCCCCCCCCTTAAGGAGGGGGCACCGAACCCTCACAAGAACCGCCAGGGCGACCTGGATGAGCCCTATGAAAGGCACGAACCAAATCCGAGGCATGAACATCAGAGGCAGTTACCCAAGAATTATCTTCCTGACCATAGCCCTTCCATTTAACCAGATACTGGAGTCTCCGCCTGGAAATACGGGAGTCCAAGATCTTCTCTATAACGTACTCCAATTCACCCTCAACCAGCACAGGAGCAGGAGGCTCAGCAGAAGGAACCACCGGCACCTCGTATCTCCGCAACAACGACCGATGGAACACATTATGGATAGCGAAAGATGCCGGGAGGTCCAAACGAAAGGAAACAGGGTTAATAATCTCCAAAATCCTATAGGGACCAATGAACCGAGGCTTAAATTTAGGAGAAGAAACCCTCATTGGGACAAAACGGGAAGACAACCACACCAAGTCCCCAACACGAAGGCGAGGACCAACCCGACGCTGGCGGTTAGCAAACCGCTGAGTCCTCTCCTGGGACAAATTCAAATTGTCCACCACTTGTTCCCAAATCCGATACAACCGATCCACCACAGCATCTACTCCAGGACAATCCGAAGACTCCGCCTGACCAGAAGAAAAACGGGGATGAAACCCCGAATTGCAAAAGAAAGGGGAAACCAAAGTGGCCGAACTAGCCCGATTATTAAGAGCAAACTCCGCCAACGGCAAAAAGGCAACCCAATCATCCTGATCCGCAGACACAAAACACCTCAAATACGTCTCCAAAGTCTGATTAGTTCGCTCCGTCTGGCCATTAGTCTGAGGATGGAAGGCAGACGAAAAAGACAAATCAATGCCCAACCTGGCACAGAATGCCCGCCAAAATCTAGAAACGAACTGGGTACCCCTATCAGAAACGATATTTTCAGGAATACCATGCAAGCGAACCACATTTTGAAAAAACAAAGGAACCAACTCAGACGAGGAAGGCAACTTCGGCAATGGCACCAAATGAACCATCTTAGAAAAACGGTCACACACCACCCAGATAACAGACATCCTCTGAGAGACAGGAAGATCAGAAATAAAGTCCATCGAGATGTGCGTCCAAGGCCTCTTCGGAATAGGCAAGGGCAACAACAACCCGCTAGCCCTAGAACAACAAGGCTTGGCCCGAGCACACACATCACAAGACTGCACAAAAACACGCACATCTCGAGACAGAGATGGCCACCAGAAGGATCTAGCCACCAAATCCCTGGTACCAAAAATTCCAGGATGACCCGCCAGCGTAGAAGAATGAACCTCCAAGATGACTCTACTGGTCCAATCATCAGGAACAAACAGTCTACCAGGTGGACAGCGATCAGGTCTATCCGCCTGAAACTCTTGCAAAGCACGTCGCAGATCTGGGGAAATAGCGGATAATATCACCCCATCCTTAAGGATACCTGTAGGTTCCGAATCACCAGGGGAATCAGGCTCAAAACTCCTAGAAAGGGCATCTGCCTTCACATTCTTAGAACCTGGTAGATATGAGACCACAAAATTAAACCGAGAGAAAAACAACGACCAGCGCGCCTGTCTAGGATTCAGGCGCCTGGCAGACTCAAGATAAATCAGATTCTTGTGATCAGTCAAAACCACCACCTGATGTCTAGCACCCTCAAGCCAATGACGCCACTCCTCAAATGCCCACTTCATGGCCAAAAGCTCCCGATTACCGACATCATAATTTCTTTCGGCGGCAGAAAATTTTCGAGAAAAGAACGCACAAGGTCTCATCACTGAGCAATCGGAACTTTTCTGCGACAAAACCGCCCCCGCTCCGATCTCGGAAGCATCGACCTCAACCTGAAAGGGGAGAGAGACATCAGGCTGGCGCAACACAGGGGCAGACGAAAAGCGGCGCTTAAGTTCCCGAAAGGCCTCCACAGCGGCAGAGGACCAATTGGCAACATCAGCACCCTTCTTAGTCAAATCCGTAAGAGGCTTAGCAACACCAGAAAAACCAGTTATAAATCGACGATAAAAATTAGCAAAGCCCAAGAACTTCTGAAGACCCTTTAGAGAAGTAGGCTGCGTCCAGTCACAAATAGCCCGAACCTTGACAGGGTCCATCTCAACAGAAGAAGGGGAAAAAATGTACCCCAAAAAGGAAATCTTTTGAACCCCAAAAACACACTTAGAACCCTTTACACACAGAGAATTCTCCCGCAAGACCTGAAAAACCCTCCTGACCTGCTGAACATGAGACTCCCAGTCCTCAGAAAAAATCAAAATATCGTCCAAATACACAATCATAAATTTATCCAGATATTCACGGAAAATATCATGCATAAAGGACTGAAAAACTGAAGGTGTATTAGAAAGGCCGAAAGGCATTACTAAATACTCAAAGTGGCCCTCAGGCGTATTAAATGCGGTTTTCCACTCATCCCCTTGCTTAATTCGCACCAAATTATACGCCCCACGGAGATCAATCTTGGAGAACCACTTAGCTGATCAGCAGACTGGTAGCAGGAACATGCAACTGAAAGACTCAGGTTACAATGATGACCGGCAAGGAAGTGACTGGAGAGCAAGGCTAAATAGGGAACTCCCAAAACTGATGGAAGCAGGTGAGCTGAGGCAGAAAAGAACACACAAGTCTCCAGTACCACCAGCCACCACTAGGGGAGCCCAAAAAGCGGATCACAACACCCTCCACAAGCAGGTCACCCCCACTAAAAGGGGTCCCGCAACAAGCAGGTCGCCTCCCCAAACCCAACCATAAACAGGTCACCCTCACTAAAAGGGGTCCCCCGCACGCAGGTCGCCCCCAAATCACACCACAGGGGTCCCACCATAGGGGTCACCCCAATAGCCAGCAGCAGGTCTCCCACCCCAAACAAGTCACCCCATAAGCAGCAGGTCACCCCTAAATCCCACCACAGGGGTCCCCCAATTGCCAGCAGCAGGTCCCCCCCACAAGCAGGTCACCCACAACTAAAATGGGTCACCCCCAATAGCATGCAGCAGGTCGCCCCCCCCACAAGCAGGTCAGGGGTCCCCCAATAGCCTGCAGCCCCCCTCACACAAGCAGGTCGCCTACCACAGAAGTCCACCACAACAGCCAGCAGCAGTCCCCCCCCCCACAACATCCCACAATAGCCAGCAGCAGCAAGTCCCCCCAAAATCCCACCACAGGGGTCCCCCACAATAGCCAGCAACAGCGGAGCCTCCCAAAATCCCACCGCAGGGGTCCCCCACAATAGCCAGCAGCAGCAGAGCCCCCCAAAATCCCACCGCAGGGGTCCCCCACAATAGCCAGCAGCAGCCGAGCCCCCCAAAATCCCACCACAGGGGTCCCCCAGAATAGCCAGAAGCAGTGGAGCCCCCCAAAATCCCACCGCAGGGATCCCCCACAATAGCCAGCAGCAGCGGAGCCCACCAAAATCCCACCACAGGGGTCCCCCACAATAGCCAGCAGCAGCGGAGCCCCCCAAAATCCTACCACAGCGGTCCCCCACAATAGCCAGCAGCAGCGGAGCCCACCAAAATCCCACCACAGGGGTCCCCCACAATAGCCAGCAGCAGCGGAGCCCCCCAAAACCACACCGCAGCGGTCCCCCACAATAGCCAGCAGCAGCGGAGCCCCCCAAAGCAACACCGCAGCGGTCCCCCACAATAGCCAGCAGCAGCGGAGCCCCCCAAAACCCCACCGCAGGGATCCCCCACAATAGCCAGCAGCAGCGGAGCCTCCCAAAATCCCACCGCAGGGATCCCCCACAATAGCCAGCAGCAGCGGAGCCTCCCAAAATCCCACCGCAGGGGTCCCCCACAATAGCCAGCAGCAGCGGAGCCTCCCAAAATCCCACCGCAGGGGTCCCCCACAATAGCCAGCAGCAGCGGAGCCCACCAAAACCCCACCACAGGGGTGCCCCACAATAGCCAGCAGCAGCGGAGCCTCCCAAAATCCCACCGCAGGGATCCCCCACAATAGCCAGCAGCAGCGGAGCCTCCCAAAATCCCACCGCAGGGGTCCCCCACAATAGCCAGCAGCAGCGGAGCCCACCAAAACCCCACCACAGGGGTGCCCCACAATAGCCAGCAGCAGCGGAGCCCACCAAAACCCCACCACAGGGGTGCCCCACAATAGCCAGCAGCAGCGGAGCCCCCCCAAATCCCACCGCAGGGGTCCCCCACAATAGCCAGCAGCAGCGGAGCCCCCCAAAATCCCACCGCAGGGGTCCCCCACAATAGCCAGCAGCAGCGGAGCCCCCCAAAATCCCACCACAGGGGTCCCCCACAATAGCCAGCAGCAGCGGAGCCCCCCAAAATCCCACCACGGGTCACTCCACACACAGACAAGTAGGTCGACCACCACAGGGCCTCCCCCCAATAGCGAATAGCGATCGGCAAGTAGCATTTTCCACCCTGAAACCACTGACCTCCATGGCGTCCACAAGCTGTCATGCCGCTTTCCTTTGCCGCCTTGGAGAACACCACGCCCCCTCCCGATAGGACACGCCCCCGGAAATGACGTCACACCTGGAAGGAGCCCTTACACTCTAGCATTTACCCATTCTGGACGCTACCTATACGTCTCCCGCACAGCTGACTCAGTCTCTGAGTGTTTTCTTCTTCCTCCCGCAGCCTCCTCTGCACCACGTCCGGACTCCAGAATGGATGCGATAGAGGCGTGGGTGAAGGAGCGGCTCCACGATGTCCCGGGAATGAGCGATCCCCACATGGAGCTGTTCCTTATTGGCACCGCACGGCGAAGTTCCAGCGCCGCCGACCTTGTGAGCCGCCTGAGCGACACCGGAGTCGTCGCCGTAACGGACAAAGTGCGCCGCTTAGCTGAGGAGCTGTGGGCGAAGGTGAGAGACCTGTGTGCAGTATGGGCCGGCTGCAGAATGGCGGAGGACTGCTCGCTGGCCATCTGTTCTCTCCATCCTTCATGCTTTATACTGCAGCTCTGCTTGTGTAGCTTAATGCTGCTGCTAAGCACAAGCTCACCAGGACAAGGGGCCGCCATTAGGGTAATGGCAAGATTATTCTTACTTATCTAGCGCCATTGATTCCATGGTGCTGTACACGAGAAGGGGTTACATACAGGTTACAGATATCACTTACAGTAAGCAAACAGACTGGTACAGAGGGGCGAGGACCCTGCCCTTCCGGGCGTACAGTCTACAGGATTGTGGGGGAGGAGACAGTGGGTCGGGGGTCGCAGGTGGTGCTGAGGTGGCCGTGTGGTCATTACAGGCTGTGAGATAATTATAAACGGCAAGGACTCATACCGGTACACCTTCCACCGCTCCTCCTCCTGCAGGCGCGTACCATTTAACCAAAATATTCCACAGTTTCCAGGGACTCATGCCTCCTTTCTTCCCCAATCCCCGGGGACATGTGCCTCCTTTCCCCTCCCCGTCCGATCTCCGGGGACTCATGCCTCCTCACACTCTGATACCCAGGACCCTTGCATCCTCCGCCCCCCCCCCCCCCCCCATAGCCAGGGACTCACGCCTCCTATTTCCCTCTGATCCCTGGGGAACGGTGCCTCCCCCCACCCGACAACCTGGCTACTCCCCGATCCCTGGGGATGCGAGCCTTCTTTCCCTCCCCATTCACCAGGAATGCATGCCTCCTTTCCCCCTCCGATCCCCAGGGACTCGTGCCTCCTTTCCCCACCCCTCCTCTCCACCCCTGATCCCCAGGGACAAGTGCCTCCTTTCCCGATCCCAGGGATGCATGCCTGTTCACCCCTCAATGACAGGTAGGTACAAGTACTACATTGTGGATTACATAGTACAGGCGTCTTGGGGGTTGGGTGGAGGCGCTGTTGCTTGCTGTATGTTCCTGCACCAGATTTCCAGCCTTGTGTTACACTGCGATGAAGGAGACACTAATAAAACACTTATCTTCATTCCCTTTTTGTCCCAGCTGCCCCGTAAAACCCCGGTCGAGCGTCCGGCCAGAGCTGCCGAGAGAGAAGCTTTAGCGATGCAGCAGAAAAACAAATCTTACGCTCTCCTGGAAGACAGCGACGAAGAGGAGGAGAAGATGGCGAAAAAAGATAAGACGAGGAAAAAGAAACATCTCCGGAAGCGGAAGAAAGAGGAATCGTCTGACAGCGAAAGTGATCGGGCGAAGTAAGTATAGTCCATGGGAACTTCATGGTGGTCCTAGTGCAGGAGGGTGAGATGGGGCTTCATGGTGGTCCTAGTGCAGGAGGGTGAGATGGGGCTTCATGGTGGTCTTATTGCAGACGTACATGTTCTCCATATTGTCAGACTGAGCTCAGTCATTACTCTAGTCCTTGATCCCACCAGGAATGAGAAGGTGCCATCACCACAGGTCATCTCTGATGATGAGGAAGAGCGTGAGGAGCAGGCCAGGCTGAAGGACTTGGAGGAGAGAGATGCATTTGCTGAGAGGGTAAAGCGTCGAGATAAGGAAAAGACCAGGAACATTGTGGAGAGGTCCGATAAGAAGGTGAGTCACTCGTATGTGGGGGCCGGCATTAGAAATTGAGGGTTTTGGATCAAGGAGCCCACCAGTAACTTTTTCTGATTTCTACCCAATTGGGTAGATCATGTTCGTCCAACTGCTGGAACCCCATGGCCAATAAACCCACCCAGAAACATTACATTAATGCCATTGTGTCCTAGGGCTATGCTTAGGATTAATGGAGACCTTCTCATATCCCCCGTTTGTGTCCATCCTGGTACATCAACCATGTATGTGCATGGAGGTTACGCACCTCCCATGGCAGCCATAGCTTAAGTTCCTATGGAACGAAGGGGCGGCAGTGGTCACGGCATCATCCACGTTCTGAGTCGGGTACCGTAGTAGTCACCAGACGTAGCACATGGCCCAGACTTGGCGCAGGCGCCTGGACATCACTTTGTACTTTTTTTTTTTTTTTAGGCTTATGAAGAAGCGCAGAAAAGACTCAAAATGGCCGAGAAGGACCGTAAGAAAATGGTAAGTGGATTTCCGGTGTTTAAAGGAGTTCCTCCACTTTGCAACATTTCCCACCCAAAATACTGGAGTGAATACTATTGAAGGGTCTCCCCTTATTTGGGCTACGGCAACTAAACGCCCACTTTGGAGACGAGACATGTTCCATGTGATGTAAGTTCACGTTATGCCTCTGCTACCTTTCACCATAATGTACCTGAGTGTGATCGCACTGCCAACAGCAAACATCCGCTTACATTATGGTACGACGTGGCCGTCCATTTTTCCAGAGGTAATAGGGACTTTGTTTTTCCCCTTTGGATCAGTACGGTAATGAATTCTGGCAGTCTGTGACTACACATTTTTGGAACTAGTCAGTAGGCCATAAGAAATACACAGTAGACTTGTCCGGCATTGGGGGTTAATGTCTGCAGTCACTCAATGTGACTGCAGACTTGTGAACCTTCACTGTCCGGATCGGGAAATGGGCGAGTGCATGACCACAAATATGTGATTTGCATACATGCGGTCACATGCCGACTAGATGTGCGCAGCCTCTCTCGATACAAGTGAATAGAGCAAGGCCAGACACGTCTAGTCGGAATGTGACTGGTCGTATGCAAATTACATACTTGTGGTCACATAAGCGGCACCGAAGAAACCTCACAGTACGAGGAATGACTGCAGACTTGTACCCCAAGGCTGGACAACCCCAATAATGCCAGAGTGTATAAAAATACATTACTTCTAAGACCAGCGCCACCTTCCCTACAGGCTGTGTATGCTACTGCAGCTTTGCCTCCATTCATTTAAATGGGACTGAACTGCAATACCAGAAAATATTCCCTTCTTCCAGAAACAGCTCCCCCCTCCCATTCGTGGCTGTGTCTGGTATTGCAGCTGTTGCCACAGTCATGGTTTACTTTTTACCTATCTTTTTTGTTTTCTGAAGATTCCAGAATTGCGGAAAAAGTCTCGGCGAGATTATCTCGGGAAGAGAGAGAAAGAGAAGCTGGAGGACCTGGAAGCGGAGATAGCAGACGAGGAGTATTTCTTCGCCGACAGCCGCTTGACGTCGACCGAGAAGAAAGACCTGGAGTACAAGAGGAGCGTCCGGGATCTGGCCAAGGAGTACAAGAAGGCCGGAGAGAAGGAGCGCATGGAGAAACACGATCGCTACTTCATGCCCGAGGAGAGCACGAGTAAAGTACGTCTTCTAGTAATGAAGCTCGGGGGGTCTAGTAATACCCAACGTTTTCGTACACAGCTCCCATGCAGAGTTGTGTTATGTTCACACGGGCCACTGAATTTATCGGATCGGTCCTGTCCGCAGCTTCATGCACCCGACCACATCCATAAATCGGACCCAACGATCACATGCTGCCAGATTTTGTAATATTAGCATTTTGTACTTCCGACATAGCGCCCCTTTAAGACTCCACGGAAATGGAGGATATTACAAGTGTCTGTTGTGTTACATTTGCCGTGCAGAAAATTCCGGATCGGTACGAGGAGCCGCTGAGCGAGGAGCGTTTTGCTCCCCGCGAAGAGCAAAGGCGTTGGGAGGAGGAGCACATCGGCGCGGCCGCTCTGAAATTTGGAGCCAAGGACGCCCACGCTCGCGGTCAGAAGAAATACGACTACGTGATGGAGGAAGACGAGATGATACAGTTCGTCAGCGCCACCCAGATGAAAGGGACGGTGGAGAAGGTGAGGCGGAAGGTTTGGGAATTGTTACGAGCAGTTTCCTAATTAAAGGTGATGTCGCTCTTTCCGCAGTAAGCGGTGGCTCTATGTACGGTGTGGCTCTGGGAGTTAGCGGTAAAGGTGGTGTAATGGCCGGACTTAACCCTTTGCTGTTATAAATATCTGCCACCTTCGCTCCTCAGGAAGACGAGTCGGCCAAGCAGCTGTCGGAGCTGGAGAAGCAGAAGATGTCCATCCGGGAGGTGAGGCGCAGTCTGCCCGTCTTCCCCTATCGCTCCGAACTCCTCCAAGCCATCGCCGATCATCAGATCCTCATCATCGAGGGGGAGACGGGTTCTGGCAAGACCACCCAGATCCCCCAGTACCTGCACGAAGAAGTAAGTGGTTATCGTCTAGTGTCCCCTCTTATGTTTGTGCCTGTAGTAGACCCCCATTACCTGTCTCCTTCCTGCACAGGGCTACACCCAGAAAGGAAAGAAGATCGGGTGCACTCAGCCTCGGAGGGTGGCGGCCATGAGCGTAGCCGCACGCGTCGCTCAGGAAATGTCTGTGAAGTTGGGCAATGAGGTGAGCTGTGTGGCGGAGCTGCGATACCTGACAAATCCATGGAAAAGAGTGGTGCTGGGGTTTTTTTTTTTTTTAAAGAAAGCGGTCATGTTTTGACATCTGTCTCCATGACAGTAACTCATTTAAATGGTAATTTCTAGTGATGAGCGAATATACTCGTTACTCGAGATTTCTCAAGCACGCTCAGGGGTCCTCCGAGTATTTTTAGTGCTCGGAGTTTTAGTTTTCTTGCCGCAGCTGAATGATTTACATCTGTTAGCCAGCATAAGTATATGTGGGGGTTGCTTGGTTGCTAGTGAATCCCCACATGTACTTATGCTGGCTAACAGATGTATATCATTCAGCTGCGGCAAGAAAAACTAAATCTCCGAGCACTAAAAAATACTCGGAGGACACCCGACCGGAAATCTCGAGAAACGAGTATATTCGCTCATCACTATTTATTTCTATTTTCATAGGAGGATATTGTTGGATGGAGCTTGAAAATACAACACATTTTTCAATTTACCGCTTATCAAAATTTTCAGCCGTTATTGAGATACTAACGCTTTTTTTGTGTACAGCTTGTTGCCTTGGAGACCGACCACCGCTGGTAGATAGAACATGGGTAGCGATTACATGCTCTTTTCTACTGAGATTGTAACTACTGCTCTGACTCCAGACGGGAGCGCTATGACCTCCTGATCCCGCCGACCTCAGTGCAGTGCTTACAAGCCATACAGCAGCGGTGGTCGGTTTCCTAGGCAACCTGTTGAAAACAAAAGCGTTAATATCTCAAGTACGGCTACAAATTTTAATAAGCAGTGAATTGCAAAAGTGCTTGTTTTTACAATCTCTATCCGACAATATCCGTCTCCTTTAAAGAAGCTGTTCACTTTGGTCAGTCCATTTTTGTTCAAAGGTTGCGTTGGTTTAAAGGGATTACAAGGTGTTTTGTTACGGGGGATCTCTTGTGATCAGCTAGGGGGGAATCTCTTGTGATCAGCTTCCTTGTGGGATTTCTTGTAATCAGCTACAGGACAATCTCTTGTGATCAGCTACAGGGGAATCTCTTGTGATCTGCTGTCGCCTGTTGTTGTGAAACCTCCCACCCAGCGAGTGTTCAGTTTTCCTGCAGCACTACCGCAGGACACATGAGGCATTACCAATCTCTCAATGAAATCTGGTGTCTGTCCTTGTCCTGTACATACATGGTGGTTCCTCCAGAGCAAAATGTGTCTGTGACCGCCACTCTGAGGTTCCTGAACTCCCAATTTAAGCATTAAAAGGGGCTTTCTAAACCGGATCAGCAGCCCCCTCGGAGAAAGTCCCCTTTTCTGGAGCCATATCTGTCAGGTCAAGCACTGATACCGGAGGAGGGGATGTGAAAATCTTATCTGACAACCAATGTAGGAGCGTTGATGGTAACCCTCTGATTATATCCGTTCTCCGCTCCCAGGTGGGGTACAGCATTCGGTTTGAGGACTGCACGTCAGAGCGCACGGTCCTGAAGTACATGACAGACGGGATGTTGCTCCGTGAGTTCCTAACTGAGCCGGACTTGGCCGGATACAGGTACTACACCAATATCGGCGAAGCTTTATCCTCCTCCTCTGCTGGGATCTACTTCTCCTTTAAAGGGAGTGTGTCAGGGCAAAATTACATTCCAAATGAAAGACACATCCCCATCAGGCATCTTGCACCGAAAACAATTAGTGCTTGTGTTACCAGTTTTGTACATTAGATGTGTACAACGATGTCAGAAAGTCTGATGCTCCTCCCTCTTGTGAGTCGGGTCGGCCGCCTCCTACTTGATTGACAGCGCTGGTTTTATCTCGGGTCTGCGCCGTCTCTTCTGACATCACGGACGCGTCTCTACAGCTCCTGAGCGTGCACCAATATAGCAGCACGGGGATGTGCACACGCGCCAGATTTCTGCCCAGCCAGCACTGTCCATCAAGAAAGCAGGAAACCAAATTTAAGGGAGGTCTTTTAAACTATGAAGCACCTCCCACTTCGCACTGATGACCTAATTTGCATAGAGCTTTGGAGCCATTTTTCTGCAGTTTTGGCAACCAAAGCTATGGTTGCTATTAGGAGGAGCCGCCCGGCATGGAGATGTCCTCACTGTAGAAGTCACTCTTTAAAAGGGTCGTCGGTCGTTACTCGGGCAAATGGTGGTACGACCCCCACACACCCGCACGTGATCTATTCTAAGGACTCGTGCCTGATCCCTGGGGATGGTAGGCGCTTCTCGGCAGGTCCTTGGGGTCATCATTAGCCCCGCTCATGTAATAAGTGTCATCTGGATCCTTTCCCCCGTTTCTCCCTCTGCTTTGTAGTGTGGTCATCATAGACGAGGCTCACGAGCGAACCCTGCACACGGACGTGCTCTTCGGCCTCATCAAGGACATCGCCCGTTTCCGGCCAGACCTCAAGGTCCTGGTGTCCAGTGCCACTCTCAACACCGAGCGCTTTTCTTTTTTCTTCGACAATGCCCCCGTTTTCCGTATTCCTGGCCGGCGATATCCAGTAGACATTTACTACACAAAGGTGCGGCGAGAATATAACTTATATAGATGTATCTGGAGAGGGGGTGATAGTAAAGGGTTAACATCGCCTGGTTTCTTCTTTATCCCCTCCAGGCACCGGAGGCCGATTACCTGGAGGCGTGTGTGGTGTCCGTCCTACAGATTCACGTCACACAGCCGACTGGAGACATCTTGGTCTTTTTGACCGGGCAGGTACATACAGTTCAGAGGGATGCTGGGCGTTGTGGTTCTTCTGATGTCATTCTCCTCGTATTTGTCACCACATCACACTCCATGACACTGATTGCTGAGGCCGCGTCACAGGGGCAGGCGCCAGCTGTGTTATACAGGCAGCACCTGCTTCCAATGGCGTGAGCAATGCGGTCAGTCTCTTACTACGGCATCTGAAGTAGCACGGCACAATCGCTGGCCATTTAAATAAAAAAATAAGGTTTGGGGGGATAAAATAGGGTTGGGAAAACGACGGGGGGTAAATTGGCACACAGTTATGTGTACATCTGCCTGGTGACCAACATTGTGCTCCTGGCTTGTTATTACATATGACCACAAGAGGGCAGTGACCACACAGCCAGTCACTCAGGTCCAATAGATAGTAGTGTTGTACATGGGACCGGATACCATGTAGCGCCCAATCTGCCCCGTCATATCGGCGTGGGGGTCCCGCTACAGATTTTACATTGGAGAACCCCCAAGTTTCAGGGTCTCTGTCCAAGATAAAAGTGTGCTCAGGCTGGATATCACAGGGTGCCCACACGGAGCAGATGATGGTGGTTATACTCTCGGCTGGTGAATGTGTTACAGGATGAGATCGAGGCTTGCTGTGAAATGTTACAAGAACGCTGTCGCAAGCTGGGCTCCAAGATCGCCGAAATGCTGATTTTACCCATCTATGCCAATCTGCCGTCTGACATGCAGGCCAAGATATTCGACCCCACCCCGCCTGGAGCGAGAAAGGTGAGGAATGGCCTAGTAGGAGGGAAAGAAGGGAACCGTGAAAAAAAAAAAATTGTGTGTGTAGAAAATCATATAATTATATATAATACATTGTTTCTTTTCTTCCAAGGTCGTCGTGGCCACCAACATTGCGGAGACCTCGCTGACCATAGACGGCATCATTTACGTCATTGACCCCGGATTCTGCAAGCAGAAAAGCTACAACGCTCGCACCGGAATGGAGACCCTCATCGTCACCCCCTGCTCAAAGGTGACCCCTCTCACTTCTGTCTCTAGCCAGCAACAAAGAGGTAGAAAATCTTTTCTGAGGGTGGCCATACATCTTTCATAAACCCTTCTAGGCGTAGCATGTAAAAGTACGTTGTTGTTCTTTTGCTAGGTCACAATGTATTGTAGCAGGCTCAGGAGCTGAGACCGCACAATATCCGGCAGTCACTGCCTTTTAATCATTTAGATGCCGCTGTCTATTCACAGCGGCATTTATATGGTGCGGTGTGCGTCTTATCCGGTCATCCATGACATGATTGCAGGGGCCCGATGGGTTTTCTTAGGAGACTGAGGTCCATCCCGGTAATCCTGTAAAGCCCAGCCTGGGTCTAGGGATCCTAGGAGAGCGTCATTATGACTATGTAATTCGATACGAGTCACCTAGAGGAAGTTGAAAAATTGCAAAAATTATTTAAAAAAAATGTTTAAGATTAATAACAAAAAATTAAAATATTAAAAATCAACAAAACCCATTTAGCACCGATCTGTCAAAATATAAAATGAATTAACCCATATGGTAAAGGCCATAAAAAGTCAAAACGCTAGAATTACATTTTTTCAGTGACTAACCCCTAAAAAAAAAAAAAAAAAAAAAAAAAATTGCATTAAAAAGTGATCAAAACATCATCTGTAACCCAGACTGGTATGATTCCATTTTTGCTCATCGCCCCAAAAAAAGAAATAAAATATTCACACATCTCCATTGACAAAAAAAATACAACTTAACAGGTCTCAGAAAATGGTGACCTAAAGCAATGTTTTTTGCACCACTGAAATAAAATAAAAAAAACCACAACTATACACGTTTGTTATCGCTGTAATCGTAGAGTCGTTAACGAGTGTCGTTCTTCTGCCAGGCTTCCGCCAACCAGAGAGCGGGACGAGCCGGCCGCGTGGCTGCAGGAAAGTGTTTCCGGCTTTTTACAGCTTGGGCGTACAAAAACGAAATGGAAGATACGACTGTACCGGAAATGCAGAGGAGCAACCTGGGAAATGTGGTCCTGCTGCTGAAGAGTTTAGGTGAGGGGTTGCACAGAACACTATGGGGGGGAGGATTGGGGTTGTAATATCTTGTGTAAATCCGTAATCCCTGAATAATGGAAATTCTGCAGCTTTCTGTCATATCTGGGATCAATTCCTGACCACTATTAGGATCTCTGCTTGCTGTGTAGTGAATGGAAACCACTTCTGTGTACGACTCGGGACGGCGGCCACGGACTGGACCAGGGTCCTGCACATCAAGTCTCTCCTCTCTGCTCATCTTTTCTTCATCTCCAAACACTCAGTTTCTTGTCCTTTTCTCCAGGCATTAATGATCTCGTTCACTTTGACTACATGGACCCCCCACCCTACGAGACGCTGGCTCTGGCGCTGGAGCAGCTCTACGCCCTCGGGGCCCTAAACCACCTAGGAGAGCTGACTAAGGTAACACTGATGCTGAGGGTAGTGGTGGCACAGCGGCGCTTCATCCGCGTCTTCTGTTTACGTGTCGTCTCCTTTTGTTTTCTGCAGATCGGGAGAAGGATGGCCGAGCTCCCGGTGGATCCCATGTTATCCAAGATGATCCTGGCGTCTGAGAAGTGAGTTGTCTGCCTGGAAGCCGTTCTCTTTCCTGTTCTCTGTTATTTCTTCACTATCGTCCCAGATTTTCAATCCGTCACCGTTACACCCCTTTGCGTCCTTTCTCAGGTACGGCTGTTCAGAGCAGATTCTGACTATCGCCGCCATGTTGTCTGTAAATAACGCCATCTTCTATCGACCCAAAGACAAACTGGTCCATGCAGACACGGCACGGACCAACTTTACGGTGGCGGGGGGCGACCACATGGTGCTGCTCAATGTGTACACACAGGTAAGACGATGAATGTATATATGGCCGGTCGTCTGGATGTCTAGTAATCTAAAAACATGGCTGCTTTCTTCCAGAGATGGCGCCACGTCAGTTCACAGGTTGTCGTCTGGTAGATCAGATTAGTACCATTCACTACAATGGAGTTGAGCTGCAATACCAGACACAAACCATGGACAGGAGTGGCGCTGTTCCAGGAGCAAAGCAACCATGTAACCAGAGTTAATATTTCCACACGTCTGTGTAATGTATGCTGCACTCTCCACCTGGCAGGACCTGTGGACTTGGGTCATGTGACCTGAGGACATCATCATAAGTCCGTCTGCACTCTGTTGCTGCCTGCTTATGATTGGTCAGCGTCGTACAGGAAGCAAAAGTACACGCCCCACTAAAAACTGATAATACCCACTTGGACTTAACTCATTAGGTGCCAACTATTTGATTGCTCATATTTCCGCAAAGTAGAGGAGAAATTAAAAAAAAAAAAATGTAATCCTCTGACGCTATGAGTTCAGTTCAGCATGAAAAATCTGGTGAAAGGTCCCGTTTCAAAAAGTGATATAAAATAATAAAAACTGAATTTACCCCTTAATTCTCCCCCTCCGGTGACACCTCCATGTAAGGCACATGGAGCTCAGCGCTTTAGAACCTCCATGGAGTCCCGGACCACTCGTCTACCATGTTCCCTTACCGATGTCGTTTCTCTTTGTCAGTGGGTGGAGACGGGTCACTCCCTGCAGTGGTGTTACGAGAACTTCATCCAAGCCCGTTCCCTCCGCCGTGCCCGCGACGTCCGGGAGCAGCTGGAAGGACTCATGGCCCGGATAGAAATCGAGTTAACGTCCTGCGAAGGAGACACCGTGCCAATACGGAAGGTAGAGACCCGTATCCTAACGTGCCAGAATGTCCGGGTTCCCTTTTAGATAATTTTGGCTGTTGTGTGCCGTGAATATTGGGGCACCGGTAGGTCCTGAACGTGCAGTCCTGCAGGAAAAACTGACTGCTCTGCCTAAGGTGGCGGAGGGGCACACAGGGTGGTCTCTTGGGCATCTTCCCCTCGTTGGGTGTAACCAGAGTGCATCAGTTTTGTATGGAGTACCCTTTTAACCACGTGCTCCGATGCACCACTGCCCTGCCTTCAGCCTGACAGTCCGGTTCATTCAATGATAGCTTCACTCCTATATATTTTATTTATTTTTATTTTTTTTACTTCTAGGCAATCGCAGCCGGGTACTTCTACCACACGGCCAGGCTGACCCGCAGCGGGTACAAGACGGTAAAAAAACAACAGTCTGTGTTCATCCACCCGAACAGCAGCCTACACGAGGAGCTGCCCCGCTGGGTCATCTACCACGAGCTGGTCTTCACCTCCAAGGAGTTTATGAGACAGGTCAGATAGTTTTCTTATTTTTCCGTCCTTGTTTCCGCTTTTTCTTGCGGGCCTTAAAGTGGTTTACTCATCTTCAATCTTCAGGAGCGCTCTGCTTCCCCACATCCCAGCTTACTGTTCGCCCCAGCGGCATTGTTGCTCCGCTGGTCCGAACTTCACTCTTTGCCTCTGCGTCATCAGAGGAGCACTGAAGCTAACTGGATCCTGCGATCTGGCCGGCTGCAGAGCAGCGCTCACAAGCTGTACAGGAAAGAGCTTGTAAGTGCTGTGCTCCTCACCTAGAAAGCCACCCACCTCTGATACACTGTATCAGTAAATACAAAAGTCCAAAATAACCGCTGCACCTATTCAGTCTGCTCTTTCTACTGAACATCACCACTGCAGGCAATCAGTGGCTGCTAAATGGCTGCAGATGTCATGGGATGTCCATATTGGTGGAAGCGATGATATAGATGGTGACATGTGCAGCATCGGATAGGTATATATATATATATAATTTTTTTTTTTTAATTCTACATTCACCTTAAACCTAATTAAAAAAAATGGTAAAACTTTATTTAAGGTACCAACTGCATGGGGTGATGCCCCCGTGGGGTACAGGTTAACCTGGCTGTGGGCCCACGTTGCCCACTTGCCCTAACACTGGAAACGTTTCTATCCAACAGGTTAGTAATTTGCACTTTATTGATGTATTACGTTCTCGCTCCACCCGCAGATCATTGAGATCAACAGCACCTGGCTCCTGGAGATTGCACCGCATTACTACCAGTCCCGAGAACTAGAGGACGCCAGCAGTAAGAAGATGCCCAAACAAACTGGCAAGAGCAAAGACGAGCTTGGCTGAGTGGTGGCCATATTACTGGAGTTCTAGCACTCAGGTGCCGATCTGGAATAGCTGGACATTTCGGGTGTGTTCACATTCTGCGTACGTCTAGCTCTGCAGCAGTGACCGTTCGCGCTGCCGGAAGAGGCCTCGTCACGCTGCAGCTGCTCACTGGATTATATGGATCATATCTGTACAGATCTTGTATATAAAAGTTCTCATTTTGGATATAAAACCTGTTTCTGCCTCTTGTATGTAACGCTTTACACGTAGTGACAGCAGTCGCTTATACAGTAATGTAGTAAGAACGTCTGCCGCAGTCACAGGACACAGCCTGGTGTTGGTCTCCTGCTTGTGGGACATCCAGCATTAAAGGCTCCCATACACATTACACTAATGTTGGCCGAATGCGCCAACATCGACAGGTTGGGCTGACGGTCTGTGTATGGAAGTGCCTGCCGACTGATGGTTGAGCGAAATAGGGATTTTTGTGTACTCACCGTAAAATCCTTTTCTCCGAGCCATTCATTGGGGGACACAGTCCGTGGGGTGTATGCTGCTGCCACGAAGTGATACAAAGAAAGTTAGCCCCTCCCCTGCAGTATACACCCTCCTGCTGGCTCTCAGCTAACCAGTTCGGTGCAAAAGCAGTAGGAGATCAATTACAACATATGAGCGTATAGCATGTCACATTACATATGAGAGTATAGAATGTCAAATTATAAAACAAGCACAAACTAATAAAAGGGAGGGAGCCGTGTCCCCCAATGAATGGCTCGGAGAAAAAGATTTTACGGTGAGTACACAAAAATCCCTATTTCTCCTTCGCCTCATTGGGGGACACAGACCGTGGGACGTCCCAAAGCAGTCCCTGGGTGGGGACAACATCAGATCAGGCAGGTGTAACCGCTACTTACAAGTGCGTTACCGCGGCCTGCAGAGTCTGCCTGCCCAGACTCACATCTGTGGAAGTGTGGGAATTATAGTGCTTCAAGAATGCATGCGGACTGGAGGAATTCGCAAGCTTGCGGCCGTGCTTGCCGACGTCTGGTGTCTAGAGCCCTCAGACAGGCTGACATCTAGCACGGAAGGACTCCTGGATGGTGAAAAGAATCCACCAGGCTAACATAGCTGATGAAATGGCTAAACCCTTCCTGTGACCGTCAGGAAGCTGTCTTACCATCGAGAAGCCCAAGTAAAGTGTCCAACCTTCGGAAGGACGCTGTCCTCGATACGTACCCACTCGGAGCACTCACTTCTTCCAGATTATGGAGAACCCATTCCGTTTTGTGGACTGGAGCCGAAAGAGATGAGAGAAGGACGATGCCCCTGCGACAGTGGGAATACAATACCACCTTGGTAACGAGGGAAGGAGATGGCCAGAGGGCGACCTTGCCTTGATGGTAACAAGGAAAAAAGTCTGAAAGAACAGAGTGGCGAGCTCTAAAGACTCATCAGGATGACAGGAACGCAGAGAAACAAGGGGAGCGACCATCCCTGATAGAAAAGTCTATCCGGATCAAAAAAGGAGTCTACTGTAAGATCCCCAGGACCATTAAGGTCCCACAGATCTAACGGTACGCGGTAGAGAAAAACTACAGGTGAAGACTCCCTGCTAGAAATTCCATATTTGCAGTTTTGTCGCAATAAGACGGAAAAAATACTAGTATGGCAAGCAAGAGAACCTGACCTTGTCAGTGTGGGTCTCCCGGGATCACTGGGGCCCTTTCGGCTTCCAAAAAGATCTCAGAAGTAGTGGAAGAGGGGATATGGAAATTTGTACCATGGAAGAACCGAGCATGCACTGCAATGGTCTTGGATCTCGAGGTCAAACCATGAACTGGAGTACGTTGGTGTTCAATTTGGACGCCATCCGACCTACATCTGGAGTACTCCAGTGAAGGCAGATCTGATGGAAGACTTCCGAGTGAAGTTCCACTCGCTTGAGGAGAAACCCTGACGGCTGAATATGTCTGCCGCCCAGTGTTCTACTCCAGGGATATGTACTGCTGAGATCACCGAGTGATAGATCTCGGCCCATCAGAGTGCGAGGTACCTCGGCGCTTGACTGTGGGTACCTGCTAGATGGTTGACGTATGGCGCAGCCGCGGCATTATCCAATTGAAGACGGATGGTTGACCCGCCTGAAGGCAGTGGACCTGCTGTAGGATTAGCCGTACCGTTCGGATCCCCAGTGCAATGATCGGGAGAAGACTGGCATTGGTATTCCCTAAAAACCATTGAACCAGGAGAAGGCTCTAGATGAGGAAGGAGCTTAGAGACTGCCTTTTGAAAGCCTGATTGACTTGCTGAAAACGAGCGGAGCGAAAGAAACTGCTTCCATTGTCGTCTTTTTCTCCAGAACCCTCCTAGGGAATTGAATGAACCGAGGAAATGAGTGACCAAGTGCACGAGCTCCCTGTTAAAAGGCCACGACCTTGACTCGAGAGAGGATTACCATCCTTCTTGTGCAGGATCATCCTCAAAAAGGATCTGCTGGTCTAGGAATGAGGAAAAAGTTGTCTAAGTTTAGCTGCTAGCCCAAGTGAGAAGGTATTGCAAGTGATATAGATGACTCAGCGTAGTCCTGGAAGAGCGGCTAGAAAGTCGACCAAATAGGGTAGGACGACCATGCTTCTAGGGTGCAAGAGGCACATGACAACCGCCATGACCTTTGCGACCACTCTGGTGCGGTAGCCAGGCCGAAGGGCAAGGTCGTGACTAGAAAATGCTGTTTGCGAATGGAAGGCGAAGGGATTATTGTAGAGGGTAAAAATAGGAATGTGAGGGTAAAAATCCCGAATGTCGATGGATGCCAGAAACTCCACATTTTTCTGTTGAAGTAATGGCTGAGCGGAGGAACTCCAATTGAAAAAGGAGGACCTTGTCAAAGGTTGTTAGAAGTTTGAGGTCCAGGATCGGTCTTACTTTTCATTTCCCCTTTTTGGAACCAAGATCCCTTAGGCTGGAGTCACACTAGCGAGTTTTATGGACGTAAGAGCGCAGAAAATACGTCCGTAAAACTCGCCAAACAAACGGCACAATTATTTTCAATGGGTCTGGTCCTATCAGCCGTATATTACGGATCCGTATTATACGGCTTTCTACGGCCGTACAAAATCGCAGCATGCTGCGTTTGTCAGCGTATTGCGCAAATAATACGCCAATGAAAGTCTATGGGGGCGAGAAAAATACGGATTCCACACGGACCAGCAGTGTGACTTGCGAGAAATACGCAGCGGTGTTAGTGACAAGCCGGTAATTCAATTGCCGGCTTTTCATTTCTCCTTCCCCAACCCGACAGGATATGAGACATGGTTTACACACAGTAAACCATATCATATCCCCTTTTTTTTTTTTGCATATTCCACACTACTAATGTTAGTAGTGTGTATGTGCAAAATTTGGTTGCTGTAGCTGCTAAAATAAAGGGTTAAATCGTGGAAAAAATTGGCGTGGGCTCCCGCGCAATTTTCTCTGCCAGAGTGGTAAAGCCAGTGACTGAGGGCAGATATTAATAGCCTAGAGAGGGTCCATGGTTATTGGGCCCCCCCCTGGCTACAAACATCTGCCCCCAGCCACCCCAGAAAAGGCACATCTGGAAGATGCGCCTATTCTGGCACTTGGCCACACTCTTCCCACTCCCTTGTAGCGGTGGGATATGGGGTAATGAAGGGTTAATGCCACCTTGCTATTGTAAGGTGACATTAAGCCAGATTAATAATGGAGCGGCGTCAATTATGACACCTATCCATTATTAATCCAATTGTCTGAAAGGGTTAAACACACGTTATTAAAAAGTATTTTAATGAAATAAACAAACAGGTTGTTTTAGTATTTTATTGCGCTCTCAATCCATCCGGAAGACCCTCGCTTGGCAAAATAATAAACCAACAATATACATACCTTCGGATGAACTGTCAGGTCCCACGAAGTAAATCCATCTGAAGGGGTTAAATCATTTTACAGCCAGGAGCTGCGCTAAAGCACTGCTCGTGGTTGTAAAACCCCCGGGTGCTGAAAGGAAAGCTGGGTGATCTGTACTTACATTGAGTTGCAGTGAGGCGCCCTCTGGTGGATATTCTCATGAACTGCAGCCTTGGAAAAGTTCCCACGCTCGAGTTCATATGAGTTCATCCAGCAGAGGGCGCCTCACCGCGACTCAATGTAAGTACAGATCACCCAGCTTTCCTTTCAGCACCCGGGGTTTTTACAACCACGAGCGAGTGCTTTAGCGCAGCTCCTGGCTGTAAAATGATTTAACCCCTTCAGATGGATTTACTTCGTGGGACCTGACAGTTCATCCGAAGGTATGTATATTGTTGGTTTATTATTTTGCCAAGCGAGGGTCTTCCGGATGGATTGAGAGAGCAATAAAATACTAAAACAACCTGTTTGTTTATTTCATTAAAATACTTTTTAATAATGTGTGTGTGTGTTTTTTTTTACCCTTTCAGACAATTGGATTAATAATGGATAAGTATCATAATTGACGCCTCTCCATTATTAATCTGGCTTAATGTCACCTTACAATAGCAAGGTGGCATTAACCCTTCATTACCCCATATCCCACCGCTACATGGGAGTGGGAAGAGAGTGGCCAAGTGCCAGAATAGGCGCATCTTCCAGATGTGCCTTTTCTGGGGTGGCTGGGGGCAGATGTTTGTAGCCGGGGGGGGGCAATAACCATGGACCCTCTTCTAGGCTATTAATATCTGCCCTCAGTCACTGGCTTTACCACTCTGGCGGAGAAAATTGCGCGGGAGCCCACGCCAATTTTTTCCGCCATTTAACCCTTTATTTTAGCAGCTACAGCGCCCAAATTTTGCACATACACACTACTAACATTAGTAGTGTGGAATATGCAAAAAAAAAAAGGGGGATACGAGATGGTTTACTGTATGTAAACCATGTCTCATATCCTGTCGGGTTTGTGAAGGAGAAATGAAAAGCCGGCAATTGAATTACCGGCTTTTCACAGATATCGCGCTGAATTAAATATAAATACAGAATATATATATATGTGTCTCAATGACATATATACTGTATATATGTTTTACCGAACATTTGAGCACATAAATCCATTAGATGTCGGTTTTGCAAGCCTGCGAGAAAATATCGCAGTACGGATGCCATACGCAAAATACGCTGACACACCCTGCCTACGGAGGACATACGGATCACTATTTTGGGAACATTTCTCCGTATTACGGCCGTAAAAAACGGACCGTATTGTCTTACGCTGAGTGACGCCGGCCTAACAAGGTGGCTTTTTTAGTTTTTGTTTGTTATTCCCACAATAAATGTATTTATAATTTTGCTGAAATACCTCTTTGTACCTGGAGGCGGGTCTGAAGCCTCCTCTTAGAAGCGCCCAACTGCCGTCAGTCATCTCTTGTGTAGATTTTCGCCGCCCCCTCAGCGCTGTTATTGTGTGAAATCCGGCGCCTGCGCTCTGCTCTTCTGCCTTGCGCAGGCGCATAGAGCATTTGCCGTCCTAGCGCTGGTGCCGGGTTCCGTTCTGCGCCTGTGCGGGCAGTGCGGCCACCCTGTTACTGAATCCCCGCCCCGCACTGTGTTATGCATTATGCACAGTGTGGGGCTGGGATTCCTGGGCATGCGCACTGCGCTTGTCAGACGCTCCCCAAGTCCCCCGCCTTTCAGCGTTGCCGGAATATACAGGTATCCTTGCTGGCGTTTGGAACAGCCGCACAGAACAACGCTGGAAGGCGGGGGACCTGGGGAGCGTCTGACAAGCGCAGTGCGCATGCCCAGGAATCCCAGCCCCGCACTGTGCATAATGCATAACACAGTGCGGGGCGGGGATTCAGTAACAGGGCGGCCGCATTGCCCGCACAGGCGCAGAACGGAACCCGGCACCAGCGCTAGGACGGCAAATGCTCTATGCGCCTGCGCAAGGCAGAAGAGTAGAGCGCAGGCGCCGGATTTCACACAATAACAGCGCTGAGGGGGCGGCGAAAATCTACACAAGAGATGACTGACGGCAGTTGGGCGCCTCTAAGAGGAAGCTTCAGACCCGCCTCCAGGTACAAAGAGAGGTATTTCAGCAAAATTATAAATACATTTATTGTGGGAATAACAGAAACAAAAACTAAAAGAGCCACCTTGTTAGACTGCAGCATTACTGCTGCACAAGGTGGCTCTTTTAGTTTATAACGCCTGGAGGGGGTGACAGTGGCCCTTTAAGACCAGGGCATACTGGCCATGTGCGTAAGACCAGGGCATACTGGTCACGTGCCTTTAAGACCAGGGCATGCTGGTCATATGTCTTTAAGACCGGGGCATTTTTCAAGGATTACGCCAGAGGTGAAGCCCCTTGTGGAGAACTAGGTACTCTGGGAAGAGCCGGGATCGGCGGCGGAGGAGGGCTCCTGAGCTCATTTGAACTAAGTACTCTGGGGAAGGTGACCGGTGATGACTTAAAGAGCAGAGAATGCTGGTAATGTGCCCCTTTTAAACTAGGGAACCTTTAAGACCAGGGAATGCTGGTCATGTGTTTTTACAAAGCCAGGAAAAGCTGGACATGTACCTATAAGCCCAGTGACTACTGGGCATGCTTCTTTAAGACCAGGGAATGCGGTCATGTACCCTTAAGACCCGTGCCTTTAAGACCGGAGCTTGCTGGACAACCAGAGATTACAGGTCTTAAGTATTAAAAAATAGGGAACGCTAGTCCCTTTATGCTGCCGGGGTGCGTGCGGGGGAGGGTTGCGGAGGGAGGATTCTCCTTACCGAGATTCTGAGTCCTCCGTCTGGAATAGCGCTGTCTGAGTACCGCCGGTGCAATGCAGAAGCCTCTTCCGGATGAGCTCGTGTCCGGAAATGGCAGGAGGAAGAAGATGGCCGCCGAGAATAGAGTTCTCGTCCTGAATGAGAGGCGCCTGAATAGGGGGGGCAGAGCCTGAAGTGCGGCCTAGCATGGGCTGGAGTTCCAGGTTGCGGCCTACACAAACCCGAAGCCGGGGGCTACATTTTTTAAGCCAGCCGGCGCTGAACAGGGGAAAATGCGCAGAGCCCTCCAACCGTTCGAGTCCCGGCACTTACCCCAGTATGCAGCTTTGTTTAGCAGGTCAGAAGGTCGAAAAAGATCCTGTGCTGTTGCTGCTGTTTTGACGGTGCAGAGACAAAGAAAAAACCCTCAATCCATCGTCCCTTTAGCAGGGAGGAGGAGAGGAACCGTCCGCCTCCTTGTACCATCCGCTCTTAATAGTGGTGGTGCAGTGGGGGCTGCTCGGACGCCACGCTGGAGAGTGCCTCTGAACAGCCGAGGGTAAAACCTGGTGGGCAGGGCTGAATGTCCAGCAATAGGCCTGGCTGCAGAAGAGGATACTGGAGGTGACACACCAGTGCTCGTCTGATAAGGGAGGGGGAGATCGGTGCCCTTGAAGGGGCCCGTCGCCCCTAGAATCAGCTCAGGCAGTGGCATCCCACGTCGCAGGAGAGGATACGGAGAGGTAAGACTCCCTTGCTCGCCTGTTGTTGGTTCGGGGGAGATCGGAACATGAAAGAATCCGTTGCCCCATTCGTCCGTTGTAAAAGGTAAAAGTGAAGAGAGTTCTTTGGGTCTGAATGCCTCCTACGGACACTAAGCAAGAACTGGTTAGCTGAGAGCCAGCAGGAGGGTGTATACTGCAGGGGAGGAGCTAACTTTCTTTGTATCACTTAGTGTCAGCAGAATACACCCCACGGTCTGTGTCCCCCAATGAGGCGAAGGAGAAATGTCGATTCTGTATGTATTCTTCTCCCAGAGATAAGACACCGGCCAACGTGTCTGCAGACTGCTTTCTCAGAGAACACAGAAGAGCGGGCGCTCCCATGTCTGAGAGAGGCGGTGGCAGCACAGCGGGCACTCCCATATCAGAGAGGAGGTGGCAGAGCAGGCGGTCCCATGGCTGAGAGAGGCGGCGACAGAGCGGGCGCTCCCATGTCTGAGAGAGGCGGTGGCAGCACAGCGGGCACTCCCATATCAGAGAGGAGGTGGCAGAGTGGTCGCTCCCATGGCTGAGAGAGGCGGCGACAGAGCGGGCGCTCCCATGTCAGAGAGGAGGCGGCAGAGCGGGCGCTCCCATGTCAGAGAGGAGGCGACAGAGCGGGCGCTCCCATGTCAGAGAGGAGGCGACAGAGCGGGAGCTCTCATGTCTGAGAGGAGGCGGCAGAGCGAGCGCTCCATGTCTGAGAGGAGGCGGCAGAGCGGGTGCTCCCATGTCAGAGAGGAGGCGGCAGAGCGGGCGCTCCCATGTCTGATAGGAGGCGACAGAGCGGGAGCTCCCATGTCAGAGAGGAGGCGACAGAGCGGGCGCTCTCATGTCTGAGTGGAGGCGGCAGAGCGGGTTCTCCCATGTCTGAGAAAGGCGGTGGCAGAGCGGGCGCTCCCATGTCAGAAAGGAGGCGGCAGAGCAGGCGCTCCCATGTCGGACAGCCATCTTGTGTATGGCCAGATTAATACAAGTGATAATAGATCTGAGGAAGCACAGATATCACGTGATTCTCATCTCCATCATCCCCTTTCTGTGTGGATTGTGTTTTACATGCTGGGCAGCAGATACAAGTCCAGTGTAAGTAGCTGATCTGTGTTCTGCTTAATGACAGTAATTGAATGAAAAATGACGGGAGCCGTTCTCCTTCCCTTTGAGCTTTGTCAGTACTATAACAGGTCAGGCCATATCGGAGGTTTTGCAAAGTAATGAACACCCCCATTAATGAGAAATAAGTTACATCTGACCTATTACACACCCTCACTGACACACAGGTACTTTTCTGCATTTATTATACTTGTCAAAAACCCTATTATGGTGATTTCCAAAGGGGATAATCCCCGATCACCCGCACGTCCTACTACGGCAAATGCGTCTCCATTTCCTCTTCATTTATATCAGTGATGAGAAATTCTGCGATTCCCTGGAAGGTCTCCCCCACCCACCGCCAAACTTTACCCTATAAATTAATGAGCACTGGATTTATCTGTCTACAAGCACCATGGCCTATAGGTAGGAAAATCACTGCTATAGCGGCAGCAATACTGTAAGGGACCGACATTGCCCTATACGCTGCAGCCCAGAGACGCGTGGTGTCCGCAGTATGGCGCCATTACACACCTCGTTACTTCCAGACATTGCATTTTATTCATTATTTCATACAAAACTATAAAGCGGCGGTCACTGCTCCCCCCTCATCTGTTTCCAGTACGGCTTGTACAGCTTCTGGAGTTTGGTGACGTCCTTCTCGGATGGCTCTTGCCACTCGTACCAGGAATACCACAGGCCCGGCGGGGGTGGAGGCGTCTGTGACACCGCACTGTGCGTCCGCGAGTAGTCTCCGAAGGTGATGTCCTTGTTCTGTATCATTACTGGCAGGAGACCTGCGGATTAGGAGGGGAACGGTACGTTGTCAGGCGCAATTTTATACATCTCAAAAAATTATTTAAAGGGGTTGAAATAAAGTCTGCAGTCACTATATGACCACGAGTGGTGGCCATGCAGATTCTCACGTAGCATCGTCTCACCGTGGTCCTCGGCCTCAGTTATGGCCTTCACGAGCCGCTTGTGTTGCTTCATGCACACACCTAGGAGATAGACACGTTACGTCTATGGGCGTCCGCCTGCGGGCCGCGCTGCGCTCTACAACAAGACAAACCTGTTCTGGTCGGGTCATACACGACTCCCGTGTGCGGACAGATAAACTGCTGCAATAACTTCACGTTCTGCGGAAACAATGGAAATGGAAATCATCGGCCTGGGCTGGATTGGGAGAGGTCACCGCACCCATAGGAGACTCACCCGGTAATCCACACCAAGGTTCTGGTCCCGGCAGATGGGGCAGGGATTGCCGCACACTTTACCTCCTCTCTACAAGAAAATACAAAGTGCTTACTGCATATCGAGTAGCAATACCAGGCAGGGCCTATACACAAGAGTGGCGCTGCTGAGCAGCCACGTATCTAATGATGAACGCGTCATGTGTGGAAACTTCCAATCACTCACAATGCAGGTTTTCCGTGTTTTCTGCGGGGGGATCGGTCCCTTGTGATTTCTTCTGTAACCGGTCCAGACACATCTCTGTTCATAACGCTCCAAGTACTCTACAGAGTGGGGAGAAATAAGAAAATGCAAAGCCGCGGAGAACTCACATGGTGTGCAAAAACCACAACTCCCAGCATGTCCTATCCAGGGCTGGGAGTCAGTAAGCAAAACCACAGACTCCGACTCCTCAATTTCAGAGACTTCTGACTCCACAGTGCCTGTCACTACTGAGCATGTGCAGAAAGTACAGCACAGATTCATCTCAGCTAAAAGCCGAGATCAGGAACAGAAGAGACATTTATAGGACATTTCATAACTTTCCAAATTATTATGGAAACATTTACAGTACATCCTGCACTGAACTACTGCACCCAATATATTATATACTAGTTGAAGAGCCCGGCGTTGCCTGGGCATAGTAAATATCTGTTGTTAGTTATAGCACCTTACTTCTCTTATTTTCCCATCACGCCTCTCATTTTCCCCCTCACATCTTTCATTTTCCCCCTCACATCTCTCATTTTTCCCGTCTCCCATGACAGCACACCTGAGAGAGGGGATCCGCCCAGTCAGGACAGGAAACCTACTGAAATAAAAGGGCGGTACCTCTCCCTCGCTTCAGTTGGGTTTCCTGTCCTGATAGGAGCCCTAGTTCTGGAATCACGGCGGTTTTGAAGACTCACCCACTCCTGTCCCGGCACTGGAAGAACAGGCAGAGCGCCTGTATGCCGGCCTTCAGGCTGTGGAAGCGCCGTTCGCAGGTCCTGGGGCCTTTGCGCACGTGCGGGCGTCGGGTCAGCGCAGTCCGGAGTCCTGTGGCTCTTCTGCGGCTGCCACGCCGCTCTCTGCCCCCTCTGCTGCTGCCTTCGGCCCTGGGCCTAGCTTCCGGGTGCACGGCAGGCGTTGCGAGCAGGGCACGCTGGGAATGGGCGTGCCCGCGTGACATCACTGCTGCGCGCCGGATCCAAGATGGTGGCGCCCATAGACTAACGCTGGCCAGGTCACAGGGATCTTCTGGCGGTCTCCTGGTGAGCGCAGAGGCGGGGGAGGAGCAATTTCTGAACCGGATGAGGCGGTGAGCAGAGTGGATCACCCTTCAAAAGGGGGTGAGTCCACAGTGGAAGTGCTCACATCTACACAGCTCCACTATGGAGGATTGTATGGAGCAGCACCCACAACAGCCATTGCTACAGCAGCAGCAGCAGCAGCAAGAGATCTTACCAGGTGCTAGGTCTGCTCACCAGCATACTAAGAGGAGAAGCGGCAGTCGTCCGGATCGAAAGTCACAGGATTCCTCAGCTTCTAGGAGGGACGTTATCCGTATTCCAGATCGGCCTCAAAATCCGGTACCCTTGCGTGTCAGCGGGTGGTGAGTGATCTTCGTGAATGTCACATTGGTGGTAACGGGCTACATTTCTCTGCTTACTTGTCAGGCGCCGAGGAAGGCTAGTGCCAAGTCAAAGAACAAAGAATGTGCCCTCTGTAAAGCCCCGCTAGCAGTCCAATGGCAGAAAACGGTAATTAGTCTTACCGATAATTGTATTTCCAGGAATCCATCCTGACAGCACCATGGAGGACGTCCTTCTCATCCGCAGTGGGACAGGAAACCACGAGAGTTCAAAAGGACCCTCCCCCTTCCACCCTTCAGTGATTTTTCAAAGTAACAGGTCTGGATGGATGCAAACAGAAACATTTATTTTGAACATAACAAGATTAGTACAAATGTTACTTCACATAAGTATAACAGATATTAGGGAGGGAACTATCCGTGCTGTCAGGATGGATTCCTGGAAATATATCGGTAAGACTAATTACTGTTTTCCAGGTCACCACCTGACAGCACCATGGAGAAGTACCAAAGGAAACCTCCTGGTTCTAGGGTGGGACTACCGCTTGAAGCACTTTCCTGCCAAACGGTAATTGAGAAGAAACTACGTCTAATTTGTAGTGTTTTGAAAAGGTGCTAATATTAGACCAAGATGCTGCTCTGCAAATTTGATCGATTGAAGCCCCCCCTTTTTCTGCCCAGGAAGCGGATATAGCCCTAGACGAGTGAGCTTTCAGGACCTCTGGGGGGTTCTTTCCCTGGGCCTGATAGGCTACACTAATAGCGGATCGAATCCATCTGGCTATGGTGGATTTTGAGGCTTTCTTCCCTTTATTAGGACCCCCATAAAGGATGAAGAGATTATTATCCTGCCTCCAGGTCCTAGTCATATCTAGATATTTAAGTACTGTTTCTCTGACGTCTAGGTTATGGAAAAAGGACTCTTTCTGGTTCCTAGGAAACTGGCAAAAAGATGGAAGTACCACCTCCTGGTTTATATTGGAAACTGAGGCAACCTTGGGAAGGAACCCTGGGTCAAGTCTTAAAACCAGCCTATCATCGAATACCTGAAGATAAGGATTCTGGATGGACAGGGCTTGGAGCTCCCCTAATCTTTTGGCCGATGTAATGGCTACCAAAAAAACTGTTTTAAGGGAAAGATTAGCAATATTAATATCTTTCTTAATATCAAAGGGCTCCCTACATAACTCATTAAGGACTAAGTTAAGGTCCCAAGGAGGGACAGTGTTTCTGATTGGGGGTCTAAGTCTCGTAACCGCCTTGGAAAACCGAGCGATCCAAGGATGAGCGGCCAGAGAAGTATCATAGAATACACTGAGGGCTGATATCTGGACTCTTAAGGTGCTTGGTTTAAGCCCTTTCCTGAATCCCTGCTGTAAAAAATCCAGAATCTTAGGTATGTTAGGGGCAATCAACATCGATTGTTGCATCTCCACAAAAGCTGCAGAATTTTTTCCAAATCTTAAGGTAAATTGTTGAAGTCACTGGTTTTCTACTTGCTAGTAGGATAGAGATTACTTCTTCTGATAGGCCCCTTGTTCTCAGGATCTGCCGCTCAGGATCCATGCAGCTAACTGTAGATTTCCTGGGTTCTGATGAAGAACCGGACCTTGAAAAAGTAAGTCCTTTAACTCCGGGAGATGGTAAGGATCGTCTACTGCTAGTTTCCTTAGGAGAGGGAACCAGCTTCTTCCGGGCCAGAAGGGAACCACCAAGATCACTCGAGCTCTGTCTTCGAATATTTTCCTGAGGACCCTCGGTACTAAAGCTAGAGGGGGAAAGGCATATAGCAGATCTTCGCTCCATGACTGGGAGAGGGCATCCACTCCTGTCGGGTTCTCCTGAGGATTCAGAGAATAGAACGCTGTCACTTTTGCATTCCTTCTGGTCGCAAAGAGATCCACTCTCGGAGTTCCCCAGCGTCGACACAGGGTATCGAAGACTTTGCTGTTTAATTCCCACTCTGTGGGTGACAGTTTCTCTCTGCTCAGGAAGTCTGCAATCTGGTTTCTTGAGCCTTCTAAGTGAACCGCTGAAACCGAAAGTACCGATCTTTCTGCCCAGGTGAAAATTCGATCGGCCAGCTGTTGTAGCTTCGGGTGCCTTGGCCCTCCCTGATGACGAAGAAAGGCCACCGTGGTCATGTTGTCCGAAAAGATCTTCAGGTGTTTGTTTTTTAGCAAGAACCGGGCTGAATGCAACACCTTCCAAACCGCATGCAGCTCTCTGTGGTTTGAGGAATTGCTGCCGTCTTCTGGATTCCATTGTCCCTGGAAGAATCTTCCGAGAACCTGGCCACCCCAGCCCTGTTGACTCGCGTCCGTTGTTACCGTGACTGCCGGAGTCTGGATCCAAGGGACGCCCATCCGGAGGTTTTCTGACACCGTCCACCATCGTAGGGATTGTCTGACCCGATGAGACAGAAGAAACTCCTTGTCCAGCGAAGACTGTCTTCTGTCCCATGATGACAGAACCGCCCTTTGTAACTGACGGTAGTGGAATTGACTCCAGCTGACACATGGGATACAAGCTGTCATGATGCCCAAGATCTTCATTGCATCCCTTATTGTCACCCGATTTTTTGCAAACTGTCGAATCTTCTTTATCAGATCGGATCGTCTTTTGTCCGGAAGGAATGATTTTCTGATCTTCGAATCCAACACGACCCCTAAGAACTGTCTTCTTGATCTTGGAGTTAGGTGTGACTTTTCCCAGTTCAACACCCATCCTAACTTCTGCAGTGTGGAGATCACCAACTGAGAATCGACCTTGAGTTGCCCTACAGAGTCTGCTACCAACAGGAAATCGTCGAGATATGGTATTATCGTGATATCTCGTCTCCTGAGGTAAGACACGATATGATGAGTTTTGTGAAAACTCTTGGAGCCGACGCCAATCCAAATGGAAGGCAACGAAACTGATAATGGAATACTTCTCCTTCCTTCTCTACCGCGAATCTCAGGTATCTCTGATGATGTGGAAATATTGGCGCGTGGTAATATGCACTCTTTAAGTCTAAAGTGCACATTACCACGTCTTTTCCTAGAAGGGGAATTGTGGAGCGGATGGACTCCATCTTGAACCTCTTGTATTTTAGCCATCTGTTTAGAGGCCTGAGATTTATAATGGTCCGGGATTCTCCTGAGGGGTTTTTTTATAGAAAAGAGACCCGAGTAGTGACCTGTTCCTATTTGGTGAGGAGGCACAGGAGATATCGCCCCCATCCGGAGGAGATCCTGTACGTCCGACCACATTGGAGAGACTGAAGAGAGACGGGCGTTGGATACAAAATATCTTTCTCGGGGAAGGGAGTTGAATTCTATCCTGTACCCCTGAGATATAACCTGAAGGACCCATGGGCTTGTGGTAATTTTCTCCCACTCCTCTAGGTAATCTAGCAACCGTCCCCCTATCCTGGTGGCGTCATTTTCTCCGGAACTCTGACCTAGGGTTCGAGGGACCAGGATCTCTATTTCAGTTCCTATTTTCTCCCCCTTTCTGGTAGCTCCATCTTCCCTGCTTACCCTTACCCCTGTAGTCTGATCTTTGACTGTAATAGGGCATACGAAAGGGCTGGAATTTTTTCTTCTTCTCTTCTGGAAACCCCTTCTTTTCATCAGAAGCTTTTTCCAGTATGTCATCTAATATGGGACCAAAGACCCTGCCCCCCGAAAAGGGAATGGAACATAATTTGTTCTTCGAATGGACATCCCCCGACCAATTTTTTAACCATATGGCCCTTCGGGCGGCATTCGACAATGATTGGCCTCTAGCTGTGAATCTCACAGATTCTGCCGTGGCATCTGCGAGAAACCCTGTTGCAAGCTTTAGCAAAGGGATAGCTTTTATAATAGATTCCCTCGAGGCCTTTGCTGACAACTGGTCTTTCAAGTCGTCGACCCATAGATGCATTGCTCTCGCCACAGATGTTGCCGCTATATTTGTGCGGATCACTGCGGCCGAACTCTCCCACGCTCTTTTAAGGAGGCCATCTGCCTTCCTGTCCATAGGCTCCTTCAAGTTTGAGGAGTCCTCAAATGGTATAGCAGTCCTCTTTGATACTTTTGCTAGTGGGATGTCAATTTTCGGTATATCTTCCCAATCTTTGACCTCCTCATGGTCAAAAGGAAGACGTAGCCTAAAGTCTTTTGGAATGGAGATCCTCTTCTCTGCCTCTTCCCACTCTTCCAAAATCATTGAACTGCGGGAAGAGGTGATGAAGAGGTTAATGGCTGCTAACTGAGACAAGGTTAGAGACCAGCCGGCTCGGACTCACCGAATGTGGGCATTAACCGGAAAGACCTTTGACGTTTGTGAACGCAAGCCCCCGAACATCTCATCCTGGACAGATTTAGAGGTTGAAGGCTCCTCGATCTGCATGGTTTGTCTCACAGCTCCCAGAAGCTCCTCTATATCGCTAGAAGAGAACAAGTATTTCTTTCCCCTCTGAGGAGGGTCTCTGCACACTTCCTCTTCCTCCATCTCAGAGTCTAAGGGACTGTCTTCAGATGACAGGTCAGACTCTCTCTGTCTCTTCCTGGACCTGGGAAGATCCTGGTAATCAGACTGGGTCGACAGGGGAGTGGAAAGGTTAGATATTGAAGCCTGCACTTCTTCCCTAACCATAGTTCTCATGCTCGTTATTAGGGAGGCCTGCTCCTCCCCCACAATACGGGCAGTGCAGGGCTCACAGAGAGGTTTCTGCCAGGAGACGCCAAGCTTCGAGGCACATAACGGACATTTCCTATTCCTTCTTTTCTCTCCCGATAAAGTATGTCCCTAAAATAAATAAGAATATCGCTAAATGGATATTCTATAGGGGCCAAAATAAAACTCACCGCAAGGTGAACTCACATGTGCCTGAGACCCCGGCACTTCTGCGCTCGCCGCAGCCATAGAATTTGGATCCTCCATAGCAGACGCCTCCGCCGCTGCTGCGCTACCTACCTTATATACTTTAAGTCCCCACTCCTCATCAGGAGCAAAGAGGATGCCGCCATTGTTCCCGGCCGTGACCCGGAAGTGATGCACGGCGCGGTGAACCGGAAGTTACTGGCCGCCATGTTTCCAGCGCCCGGCCAGCGTCCCGAGGTCTCTGCGTACCACCCGGCTCCGGAATCACTTGCTAAGGGTGCGCCCTTGCAGGAGCGACAAGCAGGTACACATGCGGGACATCCTCCGAGGTCGAGAGCCCCCAACAGGGGGAAGCGACCTCTTTACCAGGAGCAGCGCTACACTGGTAGAAGCTGAGGGACCCGATAACTTGGGTGTCAGCTCACAGAGTATACACAGCGGGAAGGAAGAGGCCGAGCCCCCCCAATCCACACTCTCTGTAGGGATAGGCGAATCTCTCGTCGTTCCCATCCACAGTGGGACAGGAAAAAACACTGAAGGGTGGAAGGGGGAGGGTCCTTTTGAACTCTTGTGGTTTCCTGTCCCACTGCGGATGAGAAGGACGTCCTCCATGGTGCTGTCAGGTGGTGACCTGGAAAAGCCTCTGTGCAGACTGTATCCAAAAGACTATTCAGGCTGAATCCCGACTTTGCCTCTAGCCTCAGGGCCATGATTAGGGCAGAGGTTAAAGGGTCTTTAAAATCAGTCCTTAAAAAGAAAAGTAACAAAGCCCTAGAGACTTTCGGATTCTGGTGCCTCTCAGTCTGACGAGGAATATCAAGAGGGACCTCCGTCTCCCGGTTCATCCTCTTCTGTGTTCTCTGGCTCCTCTTCAGATAGCGATGTTGGGGGTCGACCATGCTTTCTAACTGAGAACACAGATTAACTAGTGAAATCAGTTAGGGGTACAATGGGCCTTAAGGATGAGAAAGCGTCTAGATCGGTAGAGGACGTTATGTTTGGTGGTTTGGAGGAGAAGAGGAAGCGTACCTTCCCAGTTAATACTAAAGTAAAAGCCCTTATAGAAAAAGAGTGGAAGAAGCCTGAGAAGTCTGGTAGTCTTCCCTCAGCTTCTAAGAGATGATATCCTTTTGAGGAAAAGGATTCAGAAGTATGGGATAAAGCCCCTAAGATTGATGGTGCGGTGGCTAGGTCATCTAAAAAGTCATCCCTACCCTTAGAGGATTCAGGCGTCCTAAGAGACCCTTAAGGCCATGTGCACACGTTCAGGATTTTTCGCGTTTTTTCGCTATAAAATGTGATAAAAACGCGAAAAAAACGCTTACATATGCCTCCTATTATTTACAGGGTATTACGCATTTTTTGTGCAAATGTTCCGGAAAAATCGCGGAAAAAAAAGCAACATGTTCATTAAAAATGCGGAATTGCGGGGATTCCGCACACCTAGGAGTGCATTGATCTGCTTACTTCCCGCACGGGGCTGTGCACACCATGCGGGAAGTAAGCAGATTATGTGCGGTTGGTACCCAGGGTGGAGGAGAGGAGACTCTCCTCCACGGACTGGGCACCATATAATTGGTCAAAAAAAAAAAAGAATTAAAATAAAAAATAGTCCTATACTCACCCTTTGATGGACCCCGAAGTGTTCCCGCCTCTCCGGTGCATGCTCTCTCTTCGGTTCCTATAGATGGTGTGGTTCAGGACCTGTGATGACGTCACTGTCTTGTGATTGGTCGCGTGACCGCACATGTGACTCACGCGACCAATCACAAGCCGCGACGTCATCACAGGTCCTGAACCACACCGGCATCTATAGGAACGGACGCCGCTGAGGAGATCGTCTGGGTGAGTATAACCATTTTTTATTTTTTTTATTATTTTTAAACATTCTATCTTTTACTATAGATGCTGCATAAGCAGCATCTATAGTAACAAGTTGGTCACACTTGTCAAACACTATGTTTGACAAGTGTGACCAACTTGTCAGTCAGTTTTCCAAGCGATGCTACAGATCGCTTGGAAAACTTTAGCATTCTGCAAGCTAATTACGCTTGCAGAATGCTAAAAAAACGGGAAAAAAAAAAAATGCGGATTTCTTGCAGAAAATTTCCGGTTTTCTTCAGGAAATTTCTGCAAGAAATCCGGATGGGTGCACATACCCTAAGACAAAAAAGCGGATGCTTTTTTAAAACATACCTGGGAGGCAGCCGCAGGAGGTCTAAAACCGGCAATAGCCGAAACATGTGTTGCCCGCTCCCTTATTGGCTGGCTGCAACAAATAGAGGATCAGTTGAAATCTAAAGTGCCGAGAGAAGAGGTCCTAGCCAATATGGCAATGGCACAAGGAGAGGCAGCTTTCATAGCAGATTCCTCAGCAGACTCTAAGACTGGCAGCTAGGGCAGCGGAATTGTCTAATGTGGCAAGACGTGCCTTGTGGTTAAAGGGGTGCCCAGGGGACTTACCCTCAAAAAACAGACTTTGTTCCATTCCGTGCGACGGCAAATTCCTCTTTGGTCAGAAGCTGGAGGACATTTTAGAAAAAGCAGGCGACAAGAAAAAAGGTTTTCCTCGCTTTCCGGTGGATATCAGAAGGCCTTATTTTCGGAGGGGAAAATTTAATAGAGGTCGCCCTCTGGGAGATAGAAGGAACTGGGACTATAGAGATAGAAAAGGATCTGGGTACATGTTTAAGGGCCCCTCCACATCGACAAAAAGCCCTCCCAATGACGCCAAGTCAGAAGTAGGGGGAAGGCTCTCTTTCTTTCTTTACGCCTGGATAAGTATTTCCCCCAGCCATTGGGCGTTAAGTGTCGTCAGCGACGGACTAAAAATAGAATTTATTCATCCACCTCGACAGACTTTTGTGTTGACACCACACAGAAAACTTCCGGAGGAACAGCTAGCTCTGGAAACAGAGGTATTGGGGCTAGTTCTAAAACGGGTCCTAGCAGAAGTTCCAAGGGAAGAGGAGGGAGAAGGTTTTTATTCCCCTCTCTTTTTGATACGAAAACCAGATGGCTCGCTAAGGACTATTGTCAACTTAAGAAAACTTAATCGATCAATAATAAATTACTCCTTCAAGATGGAGTCGGTAAACTCAGCGATAAAGATGCTGTTCCCGGACTGCTTCATGACAGCTAAAGACTTAAGATGCTTACTACCATTTCCCAATTCATCGGGACTATCAAAAATTTCTGAGGGTAGCAGTGTTTGTCCAAGGGCAACTCAAACACTACCAGTATGCTGCCCTTCCATTTGGTCTATCGATAGCGCCAAGAATATTTACAAAATTAATGTCAGAGGTCATGTCCTTCCTCCGTTCCCGGGACATAGTCATTGTTCAGTACCTAGACGACTTCCTTGTAACAGGCAGATCAGTGGATCACTGTCTTGCACAAATAGAAGAGGTGACTACGACCCTAGCAGTGTTAGGTTGGGAAATAAATGTTGCCAAGTCGAGATTAACACCAGAGAAAGTTCAGTCCTTCCTGGGGTTGGTTCTGGACTCCACGCGCCAACTCTGTCTCCTGCCAGAGAGCAAGGTATCCAAAATACAAAGTCTTGTGGAATTGGCGATACATCAGCCTGTAATGACACTGAGGAAGGCGATGTCCCTGCTAGGTTCACTAACATCCTGTATTCCCGCTGTAAAATGGGCACATTTTCACCTGAGGCAATTACAGTGGGAGGTCCTGTCAACACAAAGATTGTTAGAAGGGCGTTTGGAGGGAAAAATTCACCTTCCAGTAGGCGTTAGAGATTCCCTAGTCTGGTGTTCAGTAAGGGATCACTTGAGCTCAGGGGTTCAGTGGCTAACTCTGATAGAAAACGTGATCACAACGGACACGAGTGGTACAGGATGGGGTGCACATCTAGGGACCCTTTCGATACAGGGATCCTGGTCCCATACAGAAACATCAGACATCCAATATAAAAGAGTTATGGGCTGTAGAAAGGGCAGTAAGACATTTCCTTCCTATCCTTCAGGGTTGTCATACCAGAGTTATGTCCTACAATTACGCAGTAGTAGCCTATATCAACCATCAGGGGGGAACAAAGTCTCTTTCACTTATGGGGGCAACATCTGTGCTTCTTCAATTAGCAGAATCTCACCTACTGTCCCTCACAGCTCTGCACATAAAGGGGGTCGAAAACACGAAAGCGGACTACTTAAGTCGCAAAAAGCTAAGACAGGCAGAATGGTCGCTGAATCCCAGGGTATTCCAACAGATAGTGCAGGCCTGGGGCAAACCGGTAATAGACTTATTTGCCACGCTTCACAACAGGAAGGTGAAGAGGTTCTGCTCGTTAGACCCGAGGGGGAACCCGGTTGCAGTAGATGCCCTTCAAATACCGTGGAAATTCAGCCTCGCTTACGTGTTTCCACCGATAGCATTAATTCCGGTAGTAGTAAGGAAGATCAGAATGGAGCAGGCAAGAGTGATTCGGATTGCTCCATTTTGGCAGAAAAGACAAATGGTTTTCTCTCCTAAGACAAATGTCGGTAACCGATCCAGGTAACCGATCCATGGATCCTACCAGAAGTTCCGGACCTGCTTACCCAGGGACCAGTATGCCACGCTCAAGTGAAGGGCTCCTTTTGGCAGCCTGGAATTTGAGAGGGCATTACTAAGCCGACAGGGATTCTCGTCAGGGCTAGTCTCCACCCTGTTGAGAAGTAGGAAGCCGATTACATCGAGAATTTATGGTAGGACATGGAAGAGGTTTCTAGAGTTTTTAGGACAACCTTTGTCGGATGAGGCTCCTGTGGGTGCTATTTTAGAGTTTCTACAAGCAGGCTTACAACTAGGGTTGGCAACCAATACGCTTAAGGTTCAAGTGTCAGCGTTAGGAGCTTTATATCATTGTAATTTAGCCTCCAATAAGTGGGTAGCCCGTTTCATTAAATCATGTAGTAGGTCTAGACCTGTAGTAATTCAGAAAATTCCTCCCTGGGATTTAAATCTGGTTTTAGATGCTCTAACTAAAAGTCCTTTTGAGCCTTTTCAAGAATTATCGGTAAAATTTCTCACTCTAAAAACAGTGCTACTGGTAGCTTTAACGTCTGCACGTAGGGTGAGTGACTTGCAAGCCCTGTCCTTTTGTCCTCCATACACACAGATATATGACGACAGGGTGGTTCTAAGACCAGATCCGGCTTATCTACCTAAGGTAGTTCTTAAATTTCATAGGAGTCAGGAGATTGTATTACCCTCATTTTGTGTTAATCCTAGAAATCCAGGTGAGGAAAGGTTTCATACTCTTGATGTAAGGAGGTCTATGTTACAGTACATATCCTTAACCAGTCAGTGGAGGAAAGATCAGTCTCTATTTGTAGCTTTCCAGGGTAGCAGGAGAGGTCATGGGGTGTCCAAAGTTACTATTGCCAGGTGGATTAGGGAGGCCATTAGCTTATCCTATGCTGCATGTGGTGTTCCGATCCCTGAAGGCATCAAGGATCACTCCACCAGGGCCGTGGCTACTTCCTGGGCTGAAAAAGCAGAGGTATCGATTGATCAGATATGTAAGGCCGCTACCTGGTCCTCACCGTCTACCTTCTTTAAACACTACCGACTGAATTTATCTTCCTCTACTGACCTTACATTTGGTAGAAGGGTGCTGCAAGCGGTGGTCCCTCCCTAAGGTGTTCCTTTCTCCAAAAATCTCTCAGGTTTGCTGTCATGGGAGACGGGAAAACACCAAGGTTACTTACCGGTAGCCGGTTTTTCCGGAGCCCATGACAGCACCTGTATATTCCCTCCCTTCTTTTTTCACCCTTTGGTGCGCACTTTTAATTGGGTGTTTTTTTGTTATTATAATGTGGTGGTAGATTGCCATGTGAACTAACCAAGGGGGCCTCTCATGCTCTGAAAATCAACTGAAAAGAGGGAGAGGTGCCGCCCTTTTATTTCAGTAGGTTTCCTGTCCTGACTGGGTGGATCCCCTCTCTCAGGTGTGCTGTCATGGGCTCCGGAAAAACCGGCTACCGGTAAGTAACCTTGGTGTTTCTCCCTCACACCTCATTTTCCCTTTCACTCCTCATTTTCCCCCTCACTCCTCATTCCCCACTAACACTTGTCATTTCGACCTCACATCTGTCATTTTCCGATCACTCCACTATTTTCCCTCACTCATTTTGCACTCACACCTTTTCATTTTCACCTCACACCTCTCATTTTCCCCTCAGTATATACATGTTTGTCATCTCCCTTATATATAGTATACACCTGTATGTCATCTCCTGTATATAGTATATACCTGTATGTCATCTGCCCTGTATATAGTATATACCTGCATGTCATCTCCCCTGTAAATAGTATATACCTGCTGTATGTCATCTCCTCCTGCATATTGTATATACCTATGTGTCATCTCCTGTATATAGTAGTGATGTGTCGTTCGTGAACGAGCCGACACAAAGAGCCGGCTCCCTGCTGTGAACGATGGGAGTCGGCACACCAGTGAGAGCCACTAAAATCCCTTAATGGCTCTCACTGGGCGTAAAATCCCGGACTTCGGGAGGCGTAACTCCGCCCACCTGAGCAAAACCCTGCCCATGCTTCAATTTAATTGGCTAAAAGGAAGTGGGCGGAGTTTCTGCTGTAGGTGGGCGGAGCTTCAGACACCTGAATAGATATCCATTTAGGATCCAAAAAGAGCCGATTCACGAGCCGAAAGAGCCGGCTCTTTTTGGTGAGCGGAGCCATGAGAGCCGGATCACCAAAAAGAGCCGGACTGCCCATCACTAGTATATACCTGTATGTCATCTCTTCTGTATATAGTATATACCTGTATGTCATCTCCTCCTATATCTAGTAATACCTGTCTCATCTCCTGTATATAGTATATACCTGTATGTCATCTCCCCTGTATATAGTATATACCTGATGTATGTCATCTCCTCCTGTATATAGTATATACGTGTGTCATCTCCTGTATATAGTATATACCTGTATGTCATCTCCTCCTATATATAGTATATACCTGTATGTCATCTCCTCCTATATATAGTATATACCTGTCATCTCCTCCTATATATAGTATATACCTGTAAGTCATCTCCTCCTGTATATAGTATATACCTGTAAGTCATCTCCTTCTGTATATAGTATATACCTGTGAGTCATCTGCTCCTGTATATAGTATATACCTGTGAGACATCTGCTCCTGTATATAGTATATACCTGTGTGTCATCTCCCCTGTATATAGTATGTACCTGTATGTCATCTCCTCCTGTATTAGACCTCGTACAAACGTTATTCGGTCAGTATTTTTACCTCAGTATTTGTAAGCTAAATTGGCAGCCTGATAAATCCCCAGCCAACAGGAAGCCCTCCCCCCTGGCAGTATATATTAGCTCACACATACACATAATAGATAGGTCATGTGACTGACAGCTGCCGTATTTCCAATATGGTACATTTGTTGCTCTTGTAGTTTGTCTGCTTATTAATCAGATTTTTATTTTGAAGGATAATACCAGACTTGTGTGTGTTTTAGGGCGAGTTTCATGTGTCACGTTGTGTGTGTTGAGTTGCGTTTGGCGACATGCATGTAGAGACTTTTGTGAGATGAGTTTTGTGTGGCGACATGCGTGTAGCAACTTTTTGTGTGTCGAGTTGCATGTGACAGGTTAGTGTAGCAAGTTGTGTGCAGCAAGTTTTGCATGTGGCGTGTTTTATGTGTGGTGCGTCTTGAGTATGTGTAAGTTTTGTGTGAGGCAACTTTTGTGCATGTGGCAATTTTTCCGCGTGTGCAAGTTTTGTGTGTGGCGAGTTTTCCATGAGGTGAGTTTTGCACGTGTGGCGAGTTTTGCGTGAGCCTAGTTTTGCATGTGGCGAGTTTTGCGCGTGGCGAGTTTTGAGCGGCGACTTTTGTGTTTCGACTTTTATGTGGCGAGGTTGGTGTATGTGTGGTGAAATGTGTGCTGAGGGTGGTATATGTGTTCAAGCACGTGGTAGTGTGTGGCGCATTTTGTGTGTGTGTTCATATCCCCGTGTGTGGTGAGTATCCCATGTTGGGGCCCCACCTTAGCAACTGTATGGTATATACTCTTTGGCGCCATCGCTCTCATTCTTTAAGTCCCCCTTGTTCACATCTGGCAGCTGTTAATTTGCCTCCAACACTTTTCCTTTCACTTTTTCCCCATTATGTAGATAGGGGCAAAATTGTTTGGTGAATTGGAAAGCGCGGGGTTAAAATTTTGCCTCACAACATAGCCTATGACGCTCTCGGGGTCCAGACGTGTGACTGTGCAAAATTTTGTGGCTGTAGCTGCGACGGTGCAGATGTCAATCCCGGACATACACACACACATTCAGCTTTATATATTAGATTTTAGGAGTCGGTCCATTTTATACCGACTCCACAGTCCTGATCCTAGCACCAGTGGTATAGCGAATGAGGATGGGGACGACTGCCGAGACGTCAAAGCTCTCAATATAATGAAGTGAGCTGTCATCTCGGTCCCAGGCTGCTCCTCTCCACACGGGCAGTGACAGACTTCTCTCCGCTGCTGCGCTCCACACGAGCAGTGACAGACCCCTCTATGCTACCGCGCTCCACACGGGCAGTGACAGACTCCTCCCCGCTGCTGCACTCCACACGGGCAGTGACAGACTCCTCCCCGCTGCTGCACTCCACACGGGCAGTGACAGACTCCTCTCCGCTGCTGCACTCCACACGGGCAGTGACAGACTCCTCTCCGCTGCTGCACTCCACACAGGCAGTGACAGACTCCTCCCCGCTGCTGCACTCCACACGGGCAGTGACAGACTCCTCTCCGCTGCTGCACTCCACACGGGCAGTGACAGACTCCTCTCCGCTACCGCGTTCCGCATGGTCAATGACAGACTCCTCGCCCCTGCTGCACTCCACACGAGCAGTGAGACTCCCCTCCGCTACCGCGCTCCACACGGGCAGTGACAGACCCCTCTCCGCTACTGCACTCCACACGGGCAGTGACAGACCCCTCTCCGCTACCGCGCTCCACACGGGCAGTGACAGACCCCTCTCCGCTACTGCGCTGCGCATGGGCAGTGAATGACTCCTCCCCCCTGCTGCACTCCACACGAGCAGTGAGACTCCCCTCCGCTACCGCGCTCCACACGGGCAGTGACAGACCCCTCTCCGCTACTGCACTCCACACGGGCAGTGACAGACTCTCCGCTACCGCGCTCCGCATGGGCAGTGACAGACTCCTCTCCGCTGCTGCAATCTGCACAGACCGTGATCTGACAGCCATATTGTTAATCTTTGGCCACAGGACGAGAGCCCTGCAGACCTCCTTTCCCAGTGCGCCTCTTCTTCTGATTAGCCGGCCCAGCACGACATCCGCCCGCAATGATGACGTTGCTCCAGGCCGGCTAATCAGAAGATGTGTGGATGGCGGCAGTGAGAGACACGAGGGACTGGACACCATGTGTGAATGATGACGACGTCGCTCCTGGAAGAAGAGCTAGGACTTGAGGAGATCCCTGCGCCTCCCGCCACAGATCCCTGACCCCTGACAGAGCGGAGTCCCGGGAATAGATTCTCCCACCTGAGGGATTAGTCTATAAAAAAAAAAAAGAAAAAAAAAAAACTTTTGTTTTTGTTTTCGGATTTCAGCAAAAAAAAAAAAAAAAAAAAGGCCCAAACGGGTGTAAAAGACTTGAGGAGGAAGCACTAACAACCCACTGCAGGTTGTCAGGACATGCTGGAGGTTGTAGTTCGCCTGTAGATGTCACACGTGACCTAAAAGGACCGAACAGGTGGAGAACTTGTTGTCAAGGCCATAAAGTGGGTGAGGCTGATAACAGAGAGCAATAGCAGGGAGGGGGGCTCACTGTTACCTTCACTGCTCAGGTATTCCCAGGGATGCTCCTTATAACGAGACTCCAGGCCAGACTCTTCCGGGGGGCCGCACAGTGAGCGGACCCCGGGGGGCAGCGCCGCCTGTGGGGAGGACACACAGTTACAGGACATTCCTCACCCACTACACCGCCCCGCTCTCCTTCTCCGCCATCGGCTAATTACCCGGCTCCGGAGCCCTCCTCTCACACCGCTCACACACAGCCTGACCAAGGAGGCCGCCATCTTGGAGAGGAAAGGTATAAACCGAACGCAAGGACACCTGCCAATCAGCAATTTTTTTTTTTAAATCAATAAACTTTATTAACAAAACGGGACACAATAACAAACCCCGCCTCAGCATTGGTAACCGTTTTTCTACCACATCCTCAGTAACTATTCTTCCTTATGGACTTTTATTAAAGGTTACGGAGGCATTATGAAGATCATAAGTGGCTTTTCAGCCCCTCAGAGTACTCCAGGCGCCATTTTTCCGAAGACTATCCCTTTTAATGTATAGGTAATGGCTCACGCAAAATGGCGTCCGAAGGAGACGCTGCAATGGCGACACGTGGCGCTCTAGTGATTGCCTCAGTCACCACAAGAAAGGGCGTCGACGCCATTGCATCACCCCCCGAGCTTCACCTAGCCTATATATCATTTCTCAACCCCGCTTTATCCACAACTATGGCCGTATACAGGGGGAAAATGACGTGACTGTATTCGGTTACGCCAATGTTAGCGGCGTATAATCCTATTATAGCGCCGAGCCACAGCCCGTGGGCGGAGTCACAGGGACACGTGCGCTAGCGGTTACACGGTTCCTCATTGGTCAGCCATTTGACGTCACCAGTCTCTAACCGATCTCTAAAATCTGCAGTCCTCCTTACAGCCAATCCCTGCTTGATTTTAACGGCGGCCGCTCCCCGCCCCCTTCTACGTCAAGAGCCTATATAAATGCGACTGCGTCACCACCCCGCCATTCCAGACAGCGTCGTCAGGTAAGTAGGATCAGGAATCTGTGCCGCTTGTGTGTCCCCTCCTCCCCTGCAGCCGCCATTTCGTGACCTTGTCCCAGTCGCCATTACATGTTGTTTTTTATGTCGTATCTTATTTGCCTCGTACTTAATATTTTTTCTATTTTTTTTTCTCCTTACAGGTCTTCTCGAATATTCTGGGTTTACCTCAACCACTATGGACGATAGTTAAAGATTAATTATCCAGAAGCTTCTGCCCATTTCTTCTCAGTTTTTTTTTTCCTTTGTTGGAGGAGTCCGAAGATCGAATTACTTGAGGAAGCCTCTTCGTACGACTTGTAACCATTTTTCACCTTCCTCTCCTTGACCATCTTGTGCCATTTTTATTAAAAAAATATATATATATAACAAAAAATGCTATCCTCCACATACTCCACCATAGGGCGGTTTAGTTCATAGTAACACTGGTAATAAATGCTAGTCACCGCTCGGAGAAAAACTAGATTTTCCAGCAAAGCTTAAAAAAAAAATTGGATGTTTTCCAACCCGATGAAATGAGGATACGCCCTTTCTAAAAAAAAAAAAATGGCCGCCACAGCTTTTTCCATGTGGCCGTGAATCAGAGGCACATAGTCTTCATAAGGAACCTTGCTCTGCCTTATCTCCCCCCCCCCCCCCCTTTTTTTTTTTTTTTTTTTTTAGATTTTTTTTATCTGCATACGAAGCTCAGGAGGAAAGTTTTGGATAGTAAGTGTTAACCTTTTTCCAACCAAATTTGGAAAAAAAAGTTTAATTTTTTTTTTTTATTTATTTTTTAATCCTTCAAAAAAAAAACCCAAAAACCTTAATCTATAAAAGCCTCCCAATGCAATGTTCTTAATCTAGCACCAACTTATTCGGTAGCCCTGTACAGAGATTGACATCACTATGATTATGGCACAGTTTGAATTGTTGAGGCTAAAGCTGCAGAGAAATATTTCAATTTTTTTTTTTTTTTCCCATTTTTTACATAACGTGTATTCTATAATTTGGCATGCCTGTTAACACCATACAAGAGGACAAGACCATGTAATAGGTTTTTTTTAGAGAGAGGTTGGATAAGCGGGCGATTTATGAGCCGCAGATAGGGTTTTTTGTAAATGAGCTCCCACACTAGAGATGATGGGGGTGTTTGGTCATCTCTGTGTGGGAGACCCCCTCCCAAATACAGAAGAAAGGAGTATTAATAGGTGATTTTACCCCTTTGGATGACAAAACCCAAAAGATCCATGAGCAATCTGTACATAAAGATTGCAGGGAGAGACTTAAGAGATGGTACGAGGCTTTACCCCCCTGACCAGACAGAGACATGAACGACCTATAGCTAAACCGACGATACTAGGCTACGCTAACTACGGATACATGCTGTTTATTTTTCGACTTCTGTTTTGTCTACGCACCTATTATTTCGATGTCCTTGAGGAATTGATATTTACACAGCAGTGGGTTACAATTATATTCTTTTTTTTTTTTCCTTCCTATCATCTATAGCAGTTGGGCAAAACTTATCCTAAGAGAATTGCATGCAATCTAGCAATAAAGATTGCCAACTTTAGCTATAGGAAGCAGGTCTGGGGCTGGAGGGGTAGGAATAAGGATCTAATGACTGGCTTAGTGCGTGGGATTGCAAAATCATTTTAATGTACGCTTTAGACTTGCTTGGCATTTCATAATTCTCCATTACGTCTGTATTGTTATTACACACGTTTCCTCTTAGCTGTAAATATCGATTTTTATATAGTTGTATGTGTAAATAATTTTAGAAGTGTTGGCAAATTTGTTTTTTCTTAACTCACAATTTTCTTCATATTTTTTGCATAGTAATGATTTTTTAATTGCATTTTTATTAATTTTTTTTTTCACTTTTTGAGCTTCTGATTTCATTCTCCAAGATGGTTGCCGGGCTTGTTGTTTTTTTTAATCTTTAGCTAGTTCCAACTGCAAAATGGCCCCTGTCCCTCCTTTGTTTTCAGATCTGGGGCGGACGGGGGTGTACTGCAGTGGGTTGGCCTTCGGATCAGCCCTTAGGAACGCCCTCATTTCCTCTACAAATGCCCTCTACTCAGCCAGACAGCTGGAAAATGAGCATAGAGGAGCCAAGCTGGGGGGCAGAAAAAGAGGCTAGACCGTGAAAGTGTGGGGTCTCACAGTCAGGGGTTTATATACCGCAAGCAGTGCGAGTGACCTACAATAGTATTGACAGTGATAGATTGGCCATAAATCTATAGTGACATACAATGGTACCGACAGTGATAGACTTGCCACATATGGATTATATATTGCGCTTTGCTTCCTTTTAGGGCTCATTTTGCCAAATAATCTGTCGTAGTGTTTGCATCCCCCTTACTAATGAAACTGCATTTCGATGTATCCAATACAGTAGTTATGATTGGTCAAATTTTAGCTTTTTTCTTTTTTTTTTTTTTTATATATATATATATATATATATCTATTTCGTTTTCTACGTCCTTTGTTTCCAAGGTATGTCTTAAAACTTAGATGTTACATATTTGTAGAAAGGGGTGAGGCTAAAAAAGCCATGAAAATGCTCAAGTCTTGATGCTCTGTAATCGGTGCTTTATCTCCAACTTTGTATATTTGAGTGCAGAAATCTTTATATAGATATGTGTTTGTATATATGCGTGTGTATAGATGTGGTGTCTGTATACATGTACCTGTGTATGCGTGTACATGTATAGAAGTATGTGCGTGTGTATATAAATATGTAGTGTGTGTGTGTGTGTGTGTGTAAGTATGTAAATACATTTATATAGGTATTCTATATTATACCTGTATTTTGTTACTCGTATGTGTTGTCCTTTACACTTTCATCTCTCGTTCTTCGGACCTATGGGATTTCCTTCCTTTATGCAGAGAGGTCCTGATCCATTTCGCATCCACGGCTGATTCTACTACTGATTTGCTCCGGTCAGGGACTCGTCATCCTTCCTGTAACACAGGTCTACCCCTCCCCATTTATTTTTTGAGTGGATTTATATTTTTTTAGGTCGCTGAATATTTAAAAAAAAAAATCCTGTTACTTTTGCTGAATTTGTTTTTGGGATAATTCGTCCATGAACATCATGCATTCATCCAATGCGACTTGTGTGCGATGATAAATGCAATAGGTTTTGGTCTTTTGACTCTTCTTAGTGTCTTAGGTAATGTAATGAAATATTTCATATAATTATTTTGTATTTCAATTTGTAGCTTCTGTGCAAATTGCCTTTTCAGAGAGGACGAGGACTTCAACCTGTTGGAAGCAGCAATCCCATTAAAGCCACTTTATGAAGCCATAATTCTAATGTAACTATTAAATATCTCAGAAACTAGAGCCAATCTGGCAAAACCAAACTCATATTCTTAATCGGCACCATAAACAATATAAAACCGATCAGACATTGGCACCAAAATCAACCGTGACCCTAGAGTTTGATGTTTCTCCCAGAAGTTAATTTGATTTCTGACTGGTCAGCAATATACTTTTTTTTTTTTTTTTTATTGTACGTTTTTTAGCAAAATAATTTTTTTTAATCTTGCACACTGCTGTTTACTTATGCTAATACTTTTCATGTAAGTATTTAGTATGTGGACAGAGCCTTTCAGCTCTGCCTCGGCTAACTCAATGTGCCAGAGAAAGTTTCCTTCCTGTTATTTTATACTTTTATTTTAGAAAAGTAAGAGTAGGTTTTACTTGTTGGATATCTTGCCAAAAACTCTACTGGGTGAGTAACGTGGAGCTTTTGGTGGTGTAGCGGCCGTGTGAATGCCTCTAGTACAGACCACTCATACGGTTTTCATCGTTGTAATGACTGGAATAGACGGTGTCCCCTCAGATGACTCCAGCTCAAGTGTTGGTAAGAGAATAACCCTGGTGTGACTGCGTGAATGTGTGGGTACATGGATGGTGAGTGTATATATAATATATTATACTCCAGATGCTATTACGGTCTCCTAAAAACATGTTTGATCAGATGTATACGTGCATGTTAGTGAGGCAGGCACATACGTACATGCGGCAATGGCGCTCAGTACCCATGATCGGGAATGCCGCAATAACACTCACCTTATTGATTTGAGTGCTGTGGTATGGGTTTTTATTAACTTTTTGCAGCCTATTAGGTGCTTTTAGAGTGTTAAGAAAACATGGTGCGGCTATGATCTCATTCTGGACATCCCGTGAAACAATCCGTGATGTATCGACCAACCGCATGGTCTCCCGACCCAAACGTGATAGTCTTGTAGGCAAAGAAATTAACGTTCGTCACTCCAAAGACTCAATGCAAAAAGTTAACAATTTTATTAAATAGACTGTTCCATTTATCATTTGAAATGGAACTGTCTATTTAATAAAATTGTTAATTTGTTGCATCAATTCTTCGGAGTGCCGAACTTTCATTTTTTTCTATATTGGAGTGGAATCCTATTCGTGCACCCTGAGAGGAGTGCTATGTAGCGATGAGCGAATATACTCATTACTTGAGATTTCCCGAGCACGCTCGGGGGTCCTCCGAGTATTTTTTAGTGCTTGGAGTTTGTTTTTAGCGCCGCAGTTGAATGATTTACATCTGTTATTCAGCATAAGTACATGTGGGGATTCCCTAGCAACCAGGCAACCCCCACATGTACTTATGCTGGCTAATAGCTGTAAATCATTCCACTCCGGCAAGGAAAACTAAAACTCCGAGCTCTAAAAAATACTCGGAGGACATCCGAGCATGCTCGAGTAACGAGTATATTTGCTCATCACTATTGCTATGTACTTTTTTTTTTTTTTTTTTTTGTCTTATAGGCATATTTGAGGCCGTTGACTTCAGATCGGAGACCCCCAGGCCGATCTGTAGATCATGGCGGACGTCTAACTTTGGCCTAAGTGTGTCTGATAAAGTACATTATATCTGCTAGAGATGCGCTCTAGTTATTTGGCTAAAAGGAAGGGTATGTTTACATGGAGGTTATACTTGTGCAGTTCTGACTCAAAATCTTGGTTAAAAAACCTCCATGTGAACATCCCATTAGGCAAACAATAGCTGATATAAACTTAGACTACACTGTCTATAGAGATGCCCTTGCCTTAAGTAGTGTAAGTGTATGCCCTGGGTGAATGTGTGTGTATGGCCTGGGTGCTGCTATGTCACGTAAGCCTATTGAGGGCTTCACTTTACGGCTATCATGGAAATCTATATGCTGGGAGAATTCTCCCGACTATACCTCCATTAGAGTCCTCTGTCCGCAGCTGCCTGGTGATCGTTCTTCTACTGTGTGTAGGAGGGGACGCTAGACTACACTTTTCCTATACGAGAAAGTGGCAAACGTGTACTCACACTTGGCGCATTCAGCCTTAGGACACATTTATCATGCACATCTACTGGTACATCTACCAAATGTGTGGAAAAATAGCAAGATTTGAAAAGCTTAAAGGCATATTCACATCTCCCAAGAGCCTATCCAAATATGTAGTAGGTGTAATAATGATTATATAAGCAAATGCCTCCAATTACAAATGGAGTATAGTTCTTCTGATTCGCTATTTCGCTTACACCCATGTGCAGGACGTTGCAGGAGCTCAGGTATCCATGGTTACGACCACTAATGATGTACTGTCACTATGAGTGGTTCTAACCATGGATACCGAAGCTACAACAATGCCCTGTACATGGGGTAAGCCATCTAGCAAATTAGGAGAACTACTACATTTATAATTGGAGGTATTTGCTAATATTATTACACCTACTACATACTGGGATAGGATCTTAGCGATGGGAATACCCCTTTAAGGAGTCATATTGGACATGTATACCCCTTTAAGGGGGCATATTAGACATGTCTTTGATTTAACACAGACCGATCTGTCCACAAGAAAAATGGAACGTGCGATAAATGTACGTCTGAATGAGCTCCTACTTGTGTTGACTTGAACAAAACTTACAAGATCATTATAAATGTACTTCTATTCAAATGCTCGATGAAAAAAAGTGTCCAGCAAGTTGTGTAAGAGGCCGGTAGTGTTGAAGCCAGTGTACGGCGCTGGTGCAGGCCTGTGTGCTGCTCTGGGTGGATGTGGTTGTGTGTGCTCTGCTCCGGCTCTGCAGGGAGGAGACCTATATCCATCACTACTGAGGGCTTGCTGTCGCCCCCTACCATAGAGCAGGGGAAGAGCAACATAGTGTATTACACAAGCCATGACCTACTCCGTACAAGTGCTGGAGACCGGAGCTGGCAGCCTGTAGGAAGAGTCTTCAGGAGCACAAACAAGTTATATACTGTTTTTTTCCCTCTATCCTCTTGCATTTTTTCTTTGTCTCTTACATTGGCTTGCTATGTTGACAGTAGGCTCATATTTTTTTTAATTTTTTTTTACGACTGTCACAAAGGTGTAGAAATTGAACTGAGCACCATCCCGAACGTTCTCTGCAGCTTTATAAATTACTTGCCTCAACAATGCCGGACTGTGACCAAAATCCAATCTGAATCAACCGCAAATAACGAGGGGGGAATATATATAACCAGCGTCATATATGTCTATGACTGGATCATTTGCTGCCTTTTTTTTTGCGATCCTTCACGATTGTGCACCTTTCAGCTCTAATATTTTTTCCAATCATCTGATTCAATCCTAACTTTTCTAAAATGAAAGATTCTATGTTTGCCTGCTGCTACCGACATGGCGTACAAAAAGACATTATAGCGCTGAGATGGACAAACCGTGGGTCCGAAAAGGAGAGAAAGATCACTTACTAATTGTTTAAAGAAATGCTATCTGATAAAAAAAAAAAAAGACAAAACAAGTTTCCAGCCAGTTAAAAAAAAAAATGCTGATAGTCGTTCTAATGATTGAGATGATATCTATCTGTGTGTCCCGTGGAGGTCAGACAGCTTGTGACCCATAGAGGAGTCTGTATAATGGTCAGTAATGACCGGGTTACTATGTAGATGGTGATGGAGGGGGTCTGAGCTACTTCCACCACAGCACAATGTGAATAGGGGCACAATAGTAGAGCAAAGACCCCCACATCGCGAAGGTTATGTCGGCTGTAATGCCCATAGGCTTTGGTGGGCAAATATTGGGCTACTGGGGATTCTTCAGCCATAACTGAGACATGTATATAACCTGGCTGTATACCGAGGTATATAGTGCGGTATGCTTTTTTTATGGTAAATTGAGGCAGCGCTGTAGTGTATTTTTGTTTCCGAAAGCTTCATTACTGCCAGCGTAATATATTCTGTGAGATGATTAGTGGGAGGCTACTCGTCTGTCAGTTCATAGTCGCCAAATGCCGGTATAACGTATACGTATTGGGACAGCTATCTGGATCGGTCTCGGCGAGTCAGGATATAAAAAAAAAAAAATACATATATATATTTGTAATGTACCATGGGGAATGATTAAAGCTTTTCTCCTTATGGATCGCCATATTTATTAATGTTCTTTACTGCCAGGGATAGGAGCTGGCCCCCATCCCGTGAGATCAGGAAAACCCGTGGAAGAGGCTACCTTTCTCGCCCCATTCTAGACTTCCCCTAGACATGTGCCTGAGACACCTAACATCTCATCGTCGGTTCATTATCCCATATCTTACTAATCATTTGTTACCTGGATGACAGTCTGAAAACAGACCCCGCGAGTGACCATAGGGCGACTTTCTATTTCCTACTAGGATGCTAATTGTTGCTGTTGGCCGTCTTGGAAAAATGAACACTCCCATTTATCTATTTTTTTTTTTTTTTTTTTTCCTCCTAGCCGCTAAAAACATGGGATCTGCATCTATAGACCCCCTGGAGCTCCTGAAGGGGCTAGATTGTTTCCTTGGGCAGGAAGGAGAAGTGAAAGCTGTTGATGCCATGACCAAGATTTACAAGTAGGTTCATGCAGATTATCAACATTTATTTATTTTGTCTTGTGTTTGATACTTTGTCCATCTCTTAACATTTCCCACTGTCTTCCTCAGCTTAATGAAAGAATCTAAAAAGCTGGTGAGCCGATGTATCTACCTTAACATCATCCTTCAGACGCAAGCCCCAGAAATTCTCTCCAAGTAAGGCACCCACTTTTAAGACTATTTGGACGTGTTTTTAATGTGTTGGGTTTGTATAGGGGGGTTCTTTTTATTACATTTTATGTTTTAGATGTACACGCAAATCTGCTCATACAGAGACACAGTAAAAAAAAAAAGTTACATACAACCTCCATGGGTTCATATTGACTCCACTTGGCCCAAATCCAACATGAGCCCGCACTGATGCTGTTTAATATTAGTTTACTTTGTGCATTTTGCCATTAAAATTAATAACAAGACTGTAGACAAGATCCAGTGGTTTAACTGTCTGACTTCTTCCTTTCAGGTTTATTCGTGTCGGTGGATACAAGTTGCTAAATAATTGGCTGACTTACGCCCGCACTAATAACAACAGCCCGCTGCTCCACCAGATCCTCCTTACTCTGCAGCACTTACCTCTGACCGTGGACCACCTGAAAATGGTAGAGACCCTAATTCCATTCATGCCCACTCAAAAGACTTACATTGGCAGAAATTCTTGCAGTAGATCTGCCACATGTGAATATATGCTAAACCTGCCCACATAAGATCACGGTCTCGGCCGACAGCTAACAAAACCTCTTTTCCCATATGCATGAGCACTCGGCCTTGCTGATGGGGAGAGAGGAGAAAGCTGCTGCCGGACATCGCTTATCTCCCTGGAAAACAAAAGAGATTGGGTGCTTCAATTCAGACCGCCCGATCCTTCTGTCCCCCAACAACATCTGTCAGGGAAATTCAGGAGGCCCCAATACACATCTGCTTTAGCCTATTTTATGCAACGCCTAAACATTTTTTTTTATTTTTTTTGTTATGAGAATGTACCATTAAATATAGATATTTTGTATTCTCTAACATTTTACATATTTTTATCTTCACAGAACAACACTGCAAAGTTAGTCAAGCAGCTCAGCAAAACCAGCGAGGTTGAAGGTAAGATATGAAGTACGGGCAGTTGATGCAACCTGCTGCGTCTCATGGGCAGCTGATGCAACCTGCTGCGTCTCATGGGCTAATAGTTAGAATGGTTTTCTTGATTTTCTCTTTTGTTTCAGAGCTTCGGACGTTAGCAGGGGTTTTGGTCAGCGCCTGGATGACTGTTATCCGAACCCAGAGCAACCTCCTACCTCCAGGTAAGATGAAAATGCTTTCTGCCAAGCCGAGGAAATGCTTTCTTTATAACTCGCCTCTGGTATTTCATTGTGTGACTGATCGAAGAGGCCATCCATCCCCACTCAACTTGTTTCTTTTATAATTAATAGAAAAGGACAAAAAGAAAAAGAAAGAAGATGTAAAAGTGCGATCACCCATTGCTGATAGGAGTGCAGAGGCGAAAGCTGAATCCAGAGTCGATGATCAAGGTGATAAGAAGAAAGAGAAACCAAAGATGCAGCGAACCACAGCCCCAAGTCACGCAAAATTCCGATCTACCGGTGAGAGGCAGCACTAGAAACATTTGCCTGTTTTTTTTTCTCTCCCAAGTTGTTTGACCAATGACTTACTTTCTTCTTCATCTGACAGGTCTTGAGGTTGAAGCTCCTGCTCCTGCCCCCAGTAAGAAACCTACTACACCTGTTCCAGTTATATCTGACAAATACTTGAAACCAGTCCCAGTAAAGAGGCAGGGGTAAGTAGACTTGTGCCGACCTCTGGTGTGTTATGTGCTTATAAAGTCATGGGGAATTGCTAGGATATTTCATCACTTTATGATCAGGAGGAAGCCCCTTGATCCAGAAACTGAAGGCGACGCCGCACTGTGTTCGTCTACAAACCGTTGTGTTGGTCACATAGTTGGATAGACCCCGTAATTTAGTTACTTGCTAACATCAATTAGCTTATTGAGAAACACTTTAACTCACTGACGTACTATCCCACCAGACCTGTGCCCTCTGCCACCGATGCCGCTCCTGCTGAGAAAAAGTACAAGCCTCTCAATACCACACCAAATGCTGCCAAAGAAATCAAAGTCAAGATCATCCCTCCTCAGCGTATGTATCACGCCTCTGACACAATCTCTTTATTGAAGCCATTTTGTAATATTCCTTCTCCTCTGATCAATAGTTTACTCTGCAATAAATATTAGTGACTTCCTCACATCAAATGCTGTAGTCTTACAGAAACTGCCCTTTTTATGTTCTGTACACTCAACTAATGGATTCCATGATCTCTTCCCAGCTATGGAGAGTTTAGGTTTTCTGGACGCACTAAATTCTGCCCCCATTCCTGGAATAAAGATCAAAAAGAAGAAAAAAGCTGTTTCTCCGACCAGTAATAAGGTTTGTAGGTGCAGATTCTCTGCCCAGGTGTTCCACATTGCTCATATCTACATATCTACAGTGTATTATTTCTGTTTCTGCAGCCCAGTCCATTTGACATCAAGTCTCCAGGAGATGCCACCAGTGTGACCAAGCCATCTTCTCCTGAGCCAGAGCCACCAGCCGAAGTGATGGATGTGGAGAGGCCCGGGACTCCGGTTCCTGCTGTTGAGCTCCCTGAGCCCATGGAAAGTAAGGACCCGTTCTGCTGATTTCTTGTCCTTTTTCTTACTTTACTATAGGTCTTAATTGAATCTTATCGATTTGTTTTTTAGCTTCTACTTCTGATTTGGCATTAACAGAAGTGAAGCCTAACGAACCAGAAGTCCCACTACTGACAAAGAAGGGAAAGAAGAGGAAAACCGTCAGCTGGCCGGACGAGAGTCATCTCCGGGAATACTTCTACTTTGAGCTGGATGAAACAGAGAGAGGTATGTTTGCTTTCCTCCTCTTAGTGATGTCTAAGGCTGCTTTCACACTAGCGTTGGTACGGGGCCGTCGCGCTGCGTCGGCCCGACGTACCGACGCGTACTGTGAAAAAAAATGCCCGACGTTGGCAGCGGAAGCTGTCTTAAGACGCTTCCGCTGCTTCATTGTAAGGTCCGGGGAGGAGGGGGCGGAGTTTCGGCCGCGCATGCGTGGTCGAAAATGGCGGACTAGACGCACAAAAAAACGTTACATGTAACTTTTTTTTGTGGCGGCAGTGCTCCAAAACACGACGCAACCGTCGCACGACGGTTGCAGCGTGTGGCAATACGTCGCAATGCGTCGGTAATGTTAGTCTATGGGAATAAAACGCATCCTGCAAACAACTTTGCAGGATGCGGTTTTTCTCCTAAACGACGCATTGCGACGTGCAGCCAAAAACGCTACTGTGAAAGTAGCCTTAGGCCGTACCTGCCGTGCATTGTAATCACTAGACTTCTGTATCACTTCTTTCGTAACAGTGAATGTAAATAAGATTAAAGACTTCGGTGAAGCTGCCAAACGAGAAATGCTGATGGATCGCCGCGCTTTCCAGAATGCCCGACGCTTAAGTCACGATGCCATGGAAGAAGTCACACCCTGGGTACTACCGCGTCCCCTGTCACTTCCAGGGGCCCTTGTACAAGTGGGCAACAACAGCACTGAGAAGCACACCCAGGCCGAGCGGGAGATGGGGATCCTGCAGGAAATCTTTCTATCCAAAGAGAGGTAGATAAATCACAGCTGGATTGTATTTTTAATAACGTTACTAATATTTTGTTTTCTCTGCCAAAATGACAATAGTAAGTGTAAATGGTAATTTTATTAATTTTAATTTTACCCACCAGTGTTCCTGACACACCGCATGAGCCGGACCCTGAGCCCTATGAACCGTCACCTCCAAAACTCATACCACTGGATGAGGTACAGTGTAACCCGCTATCACTCACAATCCTTCTAGTGCTTTCACAGTAAAATGAATCCTTCTGACTGACCTAAAAGCAAAAAATAACCCAATTTTTTTTTGTTCATTTTTTACCAGGATTGTTCCATGGACGATGGGTCATATATTGAGCCTATGGATCAGAGCGGGGCTTCTCAATCACCTGACTTGACCGGCGGGGCTAAATTACCTCCTGTACTCGCTAACTTAATGGGTAGCATGGGTAACACAAAGGCCCAAACAAGCCCCTTGCCAGACGCTATGCAGGAGATCCTGACTTCCATAATGGTGAGAGAACGTATTATCAGCCTGGGTTCTGGGAGTCCGCTGTCAATACTCTTTCTGCTAATGAATTTTAGTCCATTAGTAATTTTTCTGTCTTCTTTTATTTCAGACCGCCCAGGGTAATGCTAATACTGAAGATCTGATGAAGCAACCAGATTTCTCCGATAAGATAAAACTATTTCTTGGCTCACTTCAAAGTCAGACACAGAATCAGAACCAGTCGCCACCAGGACCACGTAAGTATCAGCGAGCTGCATCGGATCAATAGGTCTGCCCTCTTCTGTTACATGGAGAATTATGCAGTATAATACTGAAAGTAACTGGAATCGGACTGATCTGATATTTTTCTTGTAGCCGGACCAGGAATGGCAGGACCACCGCCACCCAACAATGGATTCCCGCCACCAGCACTAAAAAATCCCCAGCTACCACCACCGCCTCCTCACTTTCCACCCCCTGGGCCTGGCATACCATTCCCAGGTATGATTTTCCTTTTTGTTTTTCTTCACCCTGTAAATTATTTCTGGAGCCATCTTTTTTTTTTTTTTTTTTTTTTTTTTTTTACCCTCAGTAGGGCATTTATTTCTGATTTGTAAAGGGCTTTTTCAATTATCTCTGATCTGAAACTCGTACAGGTGTAAATGAGGATTAATATAATCAGTTTATTGGTTCATATTGGTGCATCTGACTTGAAGGGAACCTGCCAACTGATTGACTTGGCCTAAACTGTGGATAGCATGACTCGCAGCCTGGTTGCACGATTTCAGCCAGGTATAATTTTCGCTGAAACACTTCGGTGTTTCAGAGAAAATGTGGCCTATGTGACTAGATACTAGAAAAGTCTGGCGCTGCTTCCCCTAGATCCACTCCTGGGGACTGACGGAGACCTGTCAATTACCTGTAGCAGTTATGGAAAACTGTATATTTTCACTGAAATGCCGGAAATATAACTGGCTGTAATCGAGCATACATGCTCTGATTCATGCTGGCCTTGCTTCCCTCTAATGGAAAAAAAAAATGTAATTTTGTCTTATAGGACCACACGGACCTCCTGGCGTTCCACCACGGATGATGGGACCACCTCCTCCCCGTGATGGTTACTGGGAACCTCCACCTAATGACTTGAGAGGTGATCATCATGAAAGCTTTGGAGGGAGAGGTAGAATGAGAGGAGGAGACAGGGGCCTTCCTCCTCCCCCTCCCCCTCCTCCATTCCACAGAAATAGGGGCAGCAGAGGAGGAGAGCCCCCCTTCCGAGGCAGAGGTGGACGAGGCGAGAGAGGCCCTCCAGGTAGAGGACGAGATGGTCCCCATGGAATAGAGCATAGAGGTTACGGTGGAGAACACAGAGGTCATAGTGAACACCGAGGTCACAGTGGAGAACACAGAGGTCATAGTGAACACCGAGGTCACAGTGGAGAACACAGAGGTCATGGAGGTAAGACTAGCAACCACTGTTATTTTGTTCTCCCTGAAGTTAAATTTCCCGTAACTGACTTCGGTAGTCCTACCTCTGGGGGTGATCCTATCCCGATCTCCAGCACAGAATGAATGGAGAGGTGCCCGCTTACCTGTTTTCGTGACTCCCATAGAAGTACACAGAACGCTGCTGGCTCCTCTCCATTTATGAACTCTATGTAGCAGCCAGAAGCTGCTTCTCTGGGCATGGGGTGATTGAGGGTCCCATGGCCTGCATATAGATGTGGCTCCCAGAGATAGGATGCGCGTCTTTTGGACTTGAATGGCATATGTACACTTTGGTGGGGAGATAGCCCTTTTAATACCTGCGGATATTTCTGTGACTTTATAAAACTTTTTATTTCTTCTGTTTCCAGATAAGTCTTTTCGCCCTGTTTGCCGACACTTCAGGTTGAAAGGGAATTGCCGGTATGAAAACGTCTGTGCCTTCTATCATCCAGGCATCAATGGCCCCCCTCTCTAGTCAACCTCCAAAGACCTTTTATAATCAGTGTTTTCCTGGATTAAAGCGAACAAGTGACTTGAGAATTCTTGTTGGATTTTCGACTACTTATGGCTTCTGTGAGGCCTCCAAACCTCTCTCACCAAGACTAGACCTGAGGAAGGAGCAGATCATTCCTGCCTATCTTCGCCTCTACTTGAATAACTTGGTATCAAAGCGCCTAATATAAAGCACTGTGTGATTGGGGGAGTGCTGCCTATTTCATTCACCACAGATTAGAAAGGATGGGAATTATCCTTCCTCTTAGGTGTCGGATGGACAACGTTGGGGTGGGGGGGGTATGCCACTGCACAAGTAAAGAAATCAAATGTGATGGAGAACTAACCTCCCAGATTTTTTTGTTTGTTTTCCGCACCTTTTCCCCAGTTCCATATTATGCTTTTTTCCGACTCTCAGCGACTGTGTCGGCATACAATATTTTTAGACTAAACACTACGCAACTCAGTGTTTTCTTCAGCTCTGCTTCTTTCTCCAGGGCAGACCTTCCAAGAACAAGTATTACAATGACTGAACTCTACACTAAAGACTTGTATCATTATGGACTCCTTTCCTGGCATTGGAAACCACTGAATATTTTTTGACCACTATATTATTTTTATTTTTTATATGTGTAATGTCATTGTAATGATGCTGAGCATCTGCATCATGTATATAGTGACCATGCTGCTCTGTGTGATGTACAGGGTATCTATGTACTGATAATGCTGAGCGTTTATACTGTCGGGGGTCTACACACGAGGACTTCATCCCCGACAATCTTACAACCAGCATTTTGCCGTTCCGATACCACTTCAATATGGTCTTTCTCATTAACCCTTCCTTCTTCCCCTCCACAACTTATATATTTAAATACAGTATTAACAGGACAAGCTCCGACCTTTTGTACCCATCGACATCACAGGATGGGAGCGGGCTCCGAGTCCTATCCTTCAAACTTGTTTTCTGTGAAAACTGTCTGAGAATATATTGTATTTCTTTTTAAATGTTTACTTTTTATGGGCACCTAGTAGGAGCGCCCTGGACTCCATGATTTTTCTTTGCTCTTTTGTATACTTTGTAAATGATTAATAAACCTAATGAGAGGGTGGATTGAATCAGAAGGTAAAAGAGTTACCATCCCTAATGTCTGAAATTATAAGATTCCCAAAATGAAAAAAAAAGGATCTTCTGTATCATCTGCCTAATGGAAGACCAAAGGCAGAAACTCAACTTAACATCATCACTGGCCTTTCATTCTGTCAGCTTCTTGAATTTCAGATGTCACTCTGCTTCCTCTTCCTTTGTGCTCTGCTATCATTCCCATTATGCCTTAGCACGTCATCACATGCGCAATTTGAGCTCTGCTCCTGCTCAGCAGGACAAAGTTTATTCAGGATAATATAGAAAAGAGGATAATGGCACAGACCCCAGAAGATAATACAATCAGGAGGGAATCTTAGAAGCGAGACCTTGCATTTTCTCTAATAACTCATCCCTGAGCAGAACGTTGTGTAGTTTCATCAGACAACTACGTTGGTGAAACCCATCATTTCTGAGCGCCACGGATTTCCAGGAACAAATACTAGCTCCTCACATTTATTAATCAGAAGATCTGGAATTTGCTTCTAAACCCCTTCTTGTTATCTGCCACGTGTTTATATCAAATGTTTCAGGAGCTGGTTGTAATTTGTACCCTGGTACCTGATGCAGTGAGCAAAGTCGGGTCCTGGCCATCTAATCCCTTTGGTGCTGCTAACAATATCGAACTCCCTTTGTCGTGGCAGGATGAACCTAATAAAAGCCCATAGATCTACCACTTGCCAATCGTGCTTAAACCTAGACAGGAATGCTATCGCCATGTCTGTAACAGAACTATTAAAATATCACATGTATCCCCCTAGTGGTGAATTCAGTAGTGGAATACAACAGAATTATCTTCCCAACAAGATGGAATAAGTAATATCCTCCCCCAAAAAAAGACAGACAATCCCTCACACAACTCCAATGATAGTAAAGTTAAAAAAAGAAAAGTTATGACTCTGCAAGAAACTTTTTTTTTTTTAACCTTGTTTTATTGAAGATTATACAACATAACGAGATTACACCATAGAGCAAACAGCTTTTCTCATTGCTCATTAATAATGTCTGGCAAAGTTAACCCTTATACCATAGGTCTAATATCTTAACCTAAACCATAAGACGCCTATGTCAGCCACCAAATATCTCATATTTATTCTTGAGAGAATCCTCCTCATTACCTGGGGACTGAATCAAAGGAGAATCAAACCAAGGCTACTATACCTGATCACATTTTTGAGGACAAGGTCTATTTTTTATATAGCACACTCTGTTAGGAAGCTACAGTACCATACTGACCCAGTGTGAAGTCCACAGGGTCTTCTATCCATCCATCTCATGGAGATAATTTTGCAAGCCAAAAAGAAGTGTGTGAGGATAGTGAGCCTCCTTATCCTGGTTTCCTAATAAACACACCTTGGGGCAGAGGGGTACAAGGGATTGTATGATTTTGATGAGGATAGTTATGACCTCTCTCCAAAAGTCTGCAGTAGACTGGCAAGACCATATCAGCTGTATGAAATCTGCCACCTCTTCCCCACACCTATGGCAGTCTGCAGTCGTGGATCTAGCCATTGTATATAACCTACTAGGAGTCAGGTAGCATTGATGGACTATATACGTTTGGACTAGCTTGTTCTTAATTACCGTTGTGATGTTGCGGGGAGGTCAAGGCCTCGCTCCAATCCTCCTCTGCTAAGGAGTGTATTACTGTCCCCCATTTGGCCTCAACCAACAATGGCAATGAGGAACATGGGTGCATGAAAAGGAGATAAAACCCTTGGACCCCTGGCTCCCCTAAGAATCCCAATCCGGGTATGAGGATATGAGTGAATTTCCGATGTCTGGGAACTGGATACTCAGGACACAGGTCTTCATTACAGATATCTAAAGAAAGCATGGCTGGGGACTTGATAGAGCTGTTGACATTGAGTAAAGGAAACAAGAACACCCTTGATATATGCCTGTGCCAGTGTCTTGACCGCTAACTTCAACTAGAACTGAGCACCTTGGGAATGTAGCATTTCGGGAAGAGCACTGTTATGCTATAAGGGGGACTCCACTACCGTGTCCTTTAATTGAAAATCTTTTGGGTGGCTTTCCATACTTGAACCATACTTGGCAATTCGGATCATGACTATTGCTCTGGTGCCTCCAAGTCCCCCTGATAGACTCTGAAGACTCAAACAGATGTGTTCAGAATTAGTCAGATGAGTATCTGCTATCCAGTGTCATAGAAAGCAAAGTTGGCCAACTAAGTACTATAAGAAGCAGTCCGGGAGTGCCGCCCCTGCCTCATCCCCGGGCCTCTGAAGAGCGGTCACTTTCAGTTTGTGTCTGAGCCCCATATGAAGAATGCTAAATGGGAGTTGATCATAGCAAAGACCTTTTGTGGGACTATGGAGGCTGAATGTTCCAGAAAATTTAGGAAATTAGGGAGGACTATGATCTTAATGTTCTTGCTTTTCCCAGCTACTTAGAGGGAGCGTTCCCCATATTCTAATTTTCTCCCGCAGGTATAACAAAAGAGGGGATATATTTAAATCACAGATTTTCGTGTGATTTCTTGCTATGTGTATATCTAGATATTTAAAGTTGAGTACTATTTGTAGCATGCAGAATTCATCCCCTGCTTTCCATCCCGTAGTGCTTAGAGGTAACCACATGGATTTCTGCCAGTTTCATTTGTATACCGGAGAACCATCCAAATTCATCAATCAGATTCATTGCCAAAGGCAGTGTAACTCTTGGACTAGCCCTAAGCCGGATTAAATCATCAGCAATATAACCCCAAGTGGTCCTCACAGGAATTGATAGCCTGCAGTCTGGCTGATCCTGACAGCTAGTGGTTCAATGGCAAACAAAAAGGGAGACGGGGTCTGGTCCCTGTCCCCAAGGGAATCAAAGAGGACATAAAACCATTAATAAGGACCTTAGCTTTCAGAGATCCATACAAGAATGCAATCCATTTTCTGAAGCCTGGTCCAAAGCCAAATTGTTGAAAGGCTTTCTCCAGATAGGCACACTCGGACGCATCAAAAGCCTTAGCAGCGTCCAGAGATGCTAAGGCCCAATCGTCCTGTCAATGTTTTGCAGTGGCCTAGTTAAATCCCAGACCTTAATCCAACTGAGAATCTGTGGTCAGACTTGAAGATTGCCATTTACCAGAGGAAAACATCTATCTTGGAGCTGAAGCAGTTTTGCCTTGAGGAATGGGCAAAACTCCCAGTGGCCAGATGTGGAAAAATCATAGAGACTTATCCATGCAACTTGCAGCTCTAATTGCCGCAAAAGGAGGATCTACAAAGTACTGACTTTGTTTGCTTCACAAAAAAAAAAAAAGAAAACCAAATGTTCACAGTTGTCGTCATGTTCCTTAAATAAACTGATGAAAACTCTAAAAAAAAAAAAAAAAACAACTCAAGGTTGTGAGGTAGTAAAACACAAAGAATTACAAGGTGGGTGAATACTTTCACAAGCCACTATAGTATTACCATTTACAAATTGTTTTCTTCAGAGAGGAAGAGGACTTTGAACTCTAGTGCAACCTATCGGAAGTAGCAATCCTACAACATTGACCCTTTAACGAGCCTTGAAGTATGACTTAGAATAAAAGTAAAATCAAAATAGCTATTTGCAGACATTGTGTTTCGGGGTATTGCCCCTCATAAGTTCAAAGCATGAGATTTGATTTGACTAGCTGAGAGGTTGACTGGGATCTAAAGGTACCGTCACATTAAGCGACGCTGCAGCGATAGCGACAGCGATGCCGATCGCTGCAGCGTCGCTGTTTGGTCGCTGGAGAGCTGTCACACAGACCGCTCTCCAGCGACCAACGATGCCGAGGTCCCCGGGTAACCAGGGTAAGCATCGGGTTGCTAAGCGCAGGGCCGCGCTTAGTAACCCGATGTTTACCCTGGTTACCAGCGTAAAAGTTAAAAAAACAAACAGCACATACTCACCAGCGCGTCCCCCGGCCTCTGCTTCCTGACACTGACTGAGCTCCGGCCCTAACAGCACAGCGGTGACGTCACCGCTGTGCTTTCACTTTCAGTTTAGGGCCGGCGCTCAGTCAGTGTCAGGAAGCAGACGCTGGGGGACGCGCTGGTGAGTATGTACTGTTTGTTTTTTTAACTTTTACGCTGGTAACCAGGGTAAACATCGGGTTACTAAGCGCGGCCCTGCGCTTAGTAACCCGATGTTTACCCTGGTTACCAGTGTAAAATATCGCTGGTATCCTTGCTTTTGCTGTCAAACACGGCGACCTAGCGACCAAATAAAGTGCAGACCTTCTAGCAGCGACCAGCAATTTCACAGCGGGATCCAGATCGCTGCTGCGTGTCAAATACAGCGATATCGCTATCCAGGTCGCTGCAACGTCACGGATCGCTGGCGATATCGCCTAGTGTGACGGTACCTTAATGGGTAAGCTTTCTCCTTGTGAAGTGACATCCCAGGTCTGGCACACCAGCATGAGGACCAAGCCCCCTTGAGACTCTGCCAAGTCTCCACCCCAGCCTCGCCTCCACCCCTCCAACCTTCCATAGTCCCACCAACTACTCTTGGAAAAACTCCACTTCTGCACCATGTCCTCACCAATCACACATGAACACTTCCCATCTAACACCAGATCATATAGGTAGCCAGCAGCTTTTGTTTGGGATAAAAGATTTTTTTAACCTGCCACCATGACAAGGTAGACTTTTTTATCCGGGCCCAACTCTAATCTATTACACATTTGTTAAAATATCCAATACTCTTTTTAGGTATATTTTCATTTATTTTTCTTTTTTTTATATGACCAATAATATCACATACAAGAGACAAATACCGTCACACTATGGCTAGACCACATATTACCACCACACAGTGACTGGATAATACTACACACGGGATAAATACCGCCACACCATGACCAGACCACATATTACCACCACATACAGTTGTGGCCAAAAGTATTGACACCCCTGCAATTCTGTCAATTAATACTCAGTTTCTTCCTGAAAATGATTGCAATCACAAATTCTTTGGTATTATTATCTTCTTTTGGGTAGGTTACTCCTTATTTACTTCTGTGTAGTTTCTTGTTTTTCTCCCAGTTTTTCTCTATTTGACACATAATTGCCTTTCTTTGGTGCCTGGCGTATACCTCCCTTTTTTATATTTGACCATCCCCCGGGATAAACAAGTGTTCACCCTCATAACATTTCACGGAAGAAAAAACAACGACAAGAGAAGAACAAAAAGATTTAGTAGAAGAAAAACAAAACTAAGAGGAAAATTATTTTGGACTTTGTAAATAGACCTCTCGTCCTTGAACTACACAGGATTCATTTACACAACAACCAACAGTTTGAAACATTTTTATTACTTTTCTTGTATCAAAACCGATGTTTTTTTTAACCTTCGCTACATTTGTATCTATGATCAGTGTAGTTTTCTATATTTCAGCCTAGCTAGACTGTTTTTGTATATGACGACATAGTTTAACATCTGCTGTCTTCAGCGAGCATTGGCACTTACAGTGTCGGGTGGGGTGACAAGAGCCCACCCAAGGGCCAAATTATAACAGCCGCCCGCGCCCACGTGGGAGGGAGGCTGGAGGGGACACTAATACTGGAAGGGGCTCCAGATGAGGGACACTATATATAACTAAAGGTGCAGGATGAGGAACATTATTATAGGAAGGGCAAGGATGGGGACAATATTTCAGACTGGGGCACAGGACGAGGAACATTATTACAGGAAGGAGCCTGAATGGGGGACATTATCACATGGGGTGGCGAACACGAATGTCTTTATTGGATCTAGAATGCTACCAAGGCCCATACATCTGTCCAACATGCAGTTGGGGGCCCAGGTCCAAGTTTTGCACCAGGGCCTATCTGACTCTAGTTACATCCTTGGGTCCACCAGTGACACTGATTATGGGGATCCACTTTTTGGAAGCATGAAAATATTACCTGACCCTCGTTCACAATGATGCCACCTATACGCAAAACTTCCCCCTCACACAGTGATACCCCCTTTCCGTCCTGTATGGTGCCCTCCATTTCAGTCGAAAAGGAACATGATAAAAAAATCTCACCTAGCCCCATTCCCACAATGAGCAAAGGTCTCAGTTCTGTACTGCCTCTATACCACAAGGCAGCAGACGTGATGTAGTTACATCATCGTGCCTCCTGCAGAAATGATGTAGTGACATCATCGTGCCTCCTGCAGACATGTAGTGACATCATCGTGCCTCCTGCAGAAATGATGTAGTGACATCATTGTGCCACCTGCAGACATGTAGTGACATCACCGTGCCTCCTGTAGAAATGATGTAGTGACATCATTGTGCCTCCTGCAGACATGTAGTGACATCATCGTGCTTCCTGAAGACATGTAGTGACATCATCGTGCCTCCAAAAAATTACCGCACACTCTGATTAGGTATGATGCAAAAAAAGTGTTCAATACGTTTATTACAGAAAAAAATTGCCATGAAGTGAACAGAAACACAATGAATTCAGATTCGACCAAACTCAACGTTTCGACCCACAAGGGTCTTATTCATGGGGTTACTTGGTTTCCAAAGGTGCATAAATAGACAAGAAAGCAGGTAGGCAATTTTTTCAATGTAAGTCCTGTCACTATGGTGTCACGGGGAGGCACATCAATGCGGATGAAGAGCGAATCATTAAGGAGCCAGGGGTAGCGTTCTAGCCCATATGTTCTGCCTGTTAGGGCTCGGGGCAGTAGTACTCCTGTATAGAATTCAGTGTAGTATATAGAAGAAATGGGAGAGCCCGGAATAGACGTGCTGGACCTGAATTGTCCTTGAGCCAAATTGCAGTTATAACTGGTATGGTAGAAGGTACTGGGAAGGTCTAGGGTGTAAACTGACCAGGCTCCCGGTATACTGAAGGATCCGGTGCGCTGGAATGTAAGAGCGGCACTCCCGTGCCACACCACCTCGGGCAAGGCACGGGAGTGCCGCTCTTACATTCCAGCGCACCGGATCCTTCAGTATACCGGGAGCCTGGTCAGTTTACACCCTAGACCTTCCCAGTACCTTCTACCATACCAGTTATAACTGCAATTTGGCTCAAGGACAATTCAGGCATGCAGACATGATGTAGTGACCTCATCGTGCCTCCTGAAGACATGATGTAGTGACAGCATTGTGCCTCCTGCAGACATTACGTAGTGACATCATCGTGCCTCCTGCAGACATGACATAGTGACATCATCGTGCCTCCTGCAGACATAATGTAGTGACATCGTGCCTCCTGCAGACATGACATAGTAACAGCATCGTGCCCCCTGCAGACATGATGTAGTGACATCATCGTGCCTCCTGCAGATGTGATGTAGTGACATCGTCATGCCTCCTGCAGACATGACGTAGTGACAACATCATGCCCCCTGCAGACATGATGTAGTGACATCATCGTCCCCCCTGCAGTCACAACGTAGTGACATCATCGTGCCTCCTGTAGATGTGATGTAGTGACATCATCGTGCCTCCTGCAGACATGATGTAGTGACATCATCGTGCCCCCTGCAGTCATGACGTAGTGACATCATCGTGCCTCCTGCAGACATGACGTAGTGACATCATCGTGCCTCCTGCAGACATGACGTAGTGAGAACATCGTGCCCCCTGCAGACATGACGTAGTGACATCATCGTGCCTCCTGCAGACATGACGTAGTGACATCGTGCCCCCTGCAGACATGACGTAGTGACATCATCGTGCCTCCTGCAGACATGTAGTGACATCATCGTCCCCCCTGCAGTCACAACGTAGTGACATCATCGTGCCTCCTGTAGATGTGATGTAGTGACATCATCGTGCCTCCTGCAGACATGATGTAGTGACATCATCGTGCCTCCTGCAGACATGACGTAGTGACATCATCGTGCCTCCTGCAGACATGACGTAGTGACAACATCGTGCCCCCTGCAGACATGACGTAGTGACATCATCGTGCCTCCTGCAGACATGACGTAGTGACATCGTGCCCCCTGCAGACATGACGTAGTGACATCATCGTGCCTCCTGCAGACATGTAGTGACATCATCGTCCCCCCTGCAGTCACAACGTAGTGACATCATCGTGCCTCCTGTAGATGTGATGTAGTGACATCATCGTGCCTCCTGCAGACATGATGTAGTGACATCATCGTGCCCCCTGCAGTCATGACGTAGTGACATCATCGTGCCTCCTGCAGACATGACGTAGTGACATCATCGTGCCTCCTGCAGACATGACGTAGTGACAACATCGTGCCCCCTGCAGACATGACGTAGTGACATCATCGTGCCTCCTGCAGACATGACGTAGTGACATCATCGTGCCTCCTGCAGACATGACGTAGTGACAACATCGTGCCCCCTGCAGACATGACGTAGTGACATCATCGTGCCTCCTGCAGACATGACGTAGTGACATCATCGTGCCTCCTGCAGACATGACGTAGTGACATCATCGTGCCTCCTGCAGATATGATGTAGTAACCTTACTCCTTCTTGAGATGGCTTAATACACCGCTTATTATTACTATGCTGCACTGTCACTTTATAGAAAGCTTTAATCTATTTCTTTTACGCTCTCCCTGTTGTAAACCATATTTGTGATACTCACGCTGTCCCTCTTTTTGGTATCCGCTCTCTTTGTTCTCTGATACCTGTTTTATATTAATTGTAATATGGTCCAAATAACTAAAGCAATTGTTACCATCCACCTCTCGTGTCTCCCCTTTTCCTCATAGATTGTAAGCTTGCGAGCAGGGCCCTCATTCCTACTGGTATCTGTTTTGAACTGTGATTTCTGTTATGCTGTAATGTCTATTGTCTGTATAAGTCCCCTCTATAAGTTGTAAAGCGCTGCGGAATATGTTGGCGCTATATAAATAAAATTATTATTATTATTATTATTAATTGTTGCCTTGTATATCTAATCATGAATAATATATTTTTATATCTCATTTCGGAATCTATACTACAGTTTTTGTGTATGCGTCCTTGATAGGAGTGTCCATATACTTATTATTTTATCGGCCTGCTATGAAGGCATAGGACCTTTTTTTTCTAGAAATTGGGTGATTATGATTTCTGTTCCGATGACATTGTAATAGATTCATCCTCTATGAGGCTACCAAGGGCTACACTCAGCTTTCTCCATGAGCCCCATAGTGAATGAACGGCGCTGCGGTCGGGTACAAACCAACCCTTCTCCAGATGTGCACCGAACAATCTGTAGTAGTACAGTGCGCACAGGCTGCCATTGTGCTCGGCAGCACAGGGACCACACTTTGTGCACATGGCGTTGTGCTGCAGAAAAGATAATTTCACCCGACGAACGAGCGTTTTGCTTGTGCAGCAGATGATTTACAACCTCTAGACTGCAAGATTATCAAAAAGTCGTCCACGATGATCTTGCAGTGTGGATTGACCATTATTTACAATTTTTTTGGGTCTCTTTTGGTGGGTCACACCCCATCCACCCCATTTCTGCAATGTGAACGTGCGTCTAGAAAGCGCGGAGGAGTCTGATGGCGCAGAGGAGTCTGATGGCATGGAGGAGTCTGATGGCGCGGAGGAGTCTGATGGCGCGGAGGAGTCTGATGGCGCAGAGGAGTGTGATGGCGCGCAGGAGTCTGATGGCGCGGAGGAGTCTGATGGCGCGGAGGAGTCTGACGGCGCGCAGGAGTCTGATGGCGCGCAGGAGTCTGATGGCGCGGAGGAGTCTGATGGCGCGGAGGAGTCTGACGGCGCGCAGGAGTCTGATGGCGCGCAGGAGTCTGATGGCGCGGAGGATTCTGATGGCGCGGAGGAGTCTGATGGCGCGGAGGAGTCTGATGGCGCGCAGGAGTCTGACGGCGCGCAGGAGTCTGATGGCGCGCAGGAGTCTGATGGCGTGGAGGATTCTGATGGCGCGGAGGAGTCTGATGGCGCGGAGGAGTCTGATGGCGCGGAGGAGTCTGACGGCGCGCAGGAGTCTGATGGCGCGCAGGAGTCTGATGGCGTGGAGGATTCTGATGGCGCGGAGGAGTCTGATGGCGCGGAGGAGTCTGATGGCGCGGAGGAGTCTGATGGCGCGGAGGAGTCTGATGGTGCGGAGGACTCTGATGGAGCGGAGGAGTCTGATGGCATGGAGGAGTCTGATGGCGCGGAGGAGAGTGATGGCGCGGAGGAGTCTGATGGCGCGGAGGAGTCTGATGGCGCGGAGGAGTCTGATGGCGCGGAGGAGTCTGACGGCGCGCAGGAGTCTGATGGCGCGCAGGAGTCTGATGGCGTGGAGGATTCTGATGGCGCGGAGGAGTCTGATGGCGCGGAGGAGTCTGATGGCGCGGAGGAGTCTGATGGCGCGGAGGAGTCTGATGGTGCGGAGGACTCTGATGGAGCGGAGGAGTCTGATGGCATGGAGGAGTCTGATGGCGCGGAGGAGAGTGATGGCGCGGAGGAGTCTGATGGCGCGGAGGAGTCTGATGGCGCGGAGGAGTCTGATGGCGCGGAGGAGTCTGATGGCGCGGAGGAGTCTGACGGCGCGCAGGAGTCTGATGGCGCGGAGGATTCTGATGGTGCGGAGGAGTCTGATGGTGCGGAGGAGTCTGATGGCGCGGAGGAGTCTGATGGTGCGGAGGACTCTGATGGAGCGGAGGATTCTGATGGCGCGGAGGAGTCTGATGGCGCGGAGGAGTCTGATGGCGCAGAGGAGTCTGATGGCGCGGAGGAGTCTGATGGCGCGGAGGAGTCTGATGGCGCGGAGGAGTCTGATGGCGCGAAGGAGTCTGATGGTGCGGAGGAGTCTGATGGCGCGGAGGAGTCTGATGGCACGGAGGAGTCTGATGGCACGGAGGAGTCTGATGGCACGGAGGAGTCTGATGGCGCAGTAGGCCAGCAAAGGAGGAAATGGTGCCTCGCTGGAGTCATGGCAACTCCTCTCTCTTTTTTGGGGGGACGGTGTCCCAGTTATTTCGGGAGGGTTGACAAGCATGGAGATGTCGATTGTCGGTTTAATATTTCACCTTTATTTATTATCATTCATTGGAAGAATGAAAAAGGCATGAAAGACAACACAGCCCAATGTGACCGGATACATAGAACCACTGACACTAGTTCCACAATGAATAAAGTGTGCAGTTGCTAAGGAACACAAAAGAGCCCCAGCAGGAATATTAGTCCATGAGCCAAGAACCAAATTTGACGATATCGGTACCAAGCGGAGTGACTAATTCTCTTTGGTATTTTTAGGTAGATGCATGTCTGTAGTTTATTTTTTGATATGATAGCCCTTACATATACGTAGCTTATTAACCCCTTCAGCCCTAGGCCTATTTGTACCCAAGTGCCTAAGCCAATCTGACCTGTGCCACTTCATGGGCTAATAACTTTGGAACGCTTTCACCTATCCAAGCCATTCTGAGATTGTTTTCTCGTGACATATTGTACTTCACGTCAGTGCTAAATGGGAGTCAATATATTTTACCTTTCTATATAAAAAAATGCTAAATATTCGGAAATTTTGGAAAAATCGGCAATTTTTTAACTTTGAAATTCTCTGCTTTTTACAAAAATACTGATACCCCCCATAATAGTTATTAATTTACACTCCCCACATGTTTACTTCATATTGGCATCATTTTGAAAATGAAACCTTATTGTTTTACGACGTAATAGGGCTTATAGTTTTATGCGCAATTTTTCACATTTACAGCAAAACCCACTTTTCAAAGGACCAAGTCACTTCTGAAGTCACTTTAAGGGGCTTACATAACAGAAACCACCCATAAATTACCCCATTTTGCAAACTACACCCCTCAAGCTGTTCAAAACTCATTTTTAAAAACTGTTAACCCTTTAGGTGTTCCACAGGAATTTTAGCATGAGCCAAGAACCAAATATGACGATATCGGTACCACCCGGAGTGACTAGATGTAGTATTTGTAACAAAATTTAATCCAAGTTATGTAAATACACACTGAACATGTCATGTGCATATATATATATATATATATATATATATATATATATATATATATATATATATATATATGTTACTCCATAATATCTTCAACATCGGACTCTGAATCTGACTGTTGTTCTACTGGCTCGTCTTCAGTACCCTTGTTCTGGCATGTCTGTAATCTGCACATGTCTGTGCACTTCAGGCCATTGCTGAGGCAAGTACACTGAGGAAGTTCACATGACCGCACACACTTGCAGGACAGTAGCTGTATAATAGCTTCTGGTGCTGGTGCCCCTTGCATCCACTTGACAACAAGCTTTCCGTCGTTATCTATCATCCAACCGCAGTCTGTTGGGTTTGCAACCCATGGCTGGCTCTGCAGACTTCTCCTCCAGATCGCAGCCTGGTAGTTTGCACGCAGTGCATGCATGAAAAGGCAGTCCTGGCAAGGAGGGAGTTGACTTGACTCTACCACTCCACGTCTGGCACAGAACAGCTGATAACGGAGCCTGTTTACCTCAGTTGTTTGGGTAGTTGGCAGGTACATGTGGCAGGTGATTTCCTGTAACTTCTCAAAAAGTTCGGTAGACACTTCCCATGAACGACCAACTTCCTGAAAGGCATCCTGGTATGTCTTGTTCATCTTCAACTGCTTGAGTGTCGTCATCTTCCCACGGCCAGCGAATGCACTGACGGTGTCACAGCCTGTAAATGCATGCATACCAATCAATGAATCACATACGCTGCCTCCCAATGTTCGGCTCAGAGTGGTGATATCCAGGAATCTTGTCCGGTTCTGTGTACCGCATTTCTGGAACAGGTGGGATGGGATTTTGTGGCACATGCCCAGACACAGGACCATGACATCAGTATCCTCCGAAGTGATGATGACCGACTTGTAACCAGATTCTGCTGCATGAAGAGCATGGAGAAGGAGGCGTGTGTCTGCTTCTTCTTGATTTGACTTAAGGTCAGCAGCCTCTTCCCACTGTTCTTTGGTGATCTTAAAGCAGAGCTGCTCACATGTGACATACAGCTCCTTCTCCTCAAGCTTCTCCCTGTGGTGTTTCGCCTTCCATTCTTCTACCAGAAACTTTATGAGACTTGCCTTGTTGGAGGAACTACTTAGAAGCTTTTTCCACTGCTGGATGTTGTGCCCATGTTGAATGTTCTTGAAATGGATCCCTGTGCCTTCATATCTGTTGACTCTTTCTGTATCTTTGATGGATGTCTCCTTGTAGACGTCAAAGACAATATCAATGCGCTTGCTCTTAGCACCCTCATGGATAGCGCGACTCATTGCTGTGCCTGCTAGCTGGCCAAATGTTGCATTGTTTCCCTTCAGTTTCTGAACCAGGCTCATCCCATCAATGATGGTTGCAGAGGGCTCGGGGATCACTTCTGCAGGACGAGCATTCCTCTCCAACTCCCTTGCGAGGGCAGCCTTGTTGGTCTTGCGGATAGACCCATCACCATTGGCAAGTGCCCATGGCAATGGACCCAGGGGATGAGTCAAGACATCACTCATTTGTAGCTTTCTGTTCTCAGCTACAAGTATCATCTGGCCAAATAGGTTTCTGTCAGCCTTCAAAATTACCTCCTTGCCAAGACCTTGTCTGCGTGTCTTCATTTGGATGTTAGAGAACGTTTTAAGTTTGTTCTTCGTCATCTTGTCATGAAACAATGTAGTTGGCTTATCGGTACCCAAACGCTCATCCTTGAATGTTTGATATGCATCCTCTCCTATACTGTATGCCCCTTGAAGGTCTTTGGCTACATCTGGTGGTGCTACAGTCGCTGTTGACAAACTGATAAGTTCACCATTATGCTCTTTGTTGAAGGGGTTCACCCAACCTGTCTCCAGCAGTTGAACGAAAGATTGGACATCGGCTTCATCTCTTCTAATCCTAGACACCTGTAGGTCTGAATGGCTGAAGTCAGTATATTGTTGGCCTACCAGGGCCCTCAGCTGCCTCAAGTACATACTGCGGTACTCTGATGTCAGGTAGAACCTGGAAACAGCTCCAACTTTGAGGCTGAAGCCTTTTGTGCCCCCTGGTGTCTGGGTGTCTTTGTTGATTGTCTCTTCAATGGTCTGGTCCACAGGAATTCGTCCAAAAGGATTCTTGCTACCGATCTGGACCGAAAAGCCACCTTGCATGAAGTATTCATGGACCTCTGGGTGTTCTATGGGCAGCCGAGACATTGTGGCATAGTAATAGGTTAGGTATCGGGCATAGTTGACCTTGTCATAGGCAAAACACCATGGTATCATCTGTCGGATTGCTCCTAGGTGAAGCATCCAGTTGCCTTCTCTTGAAGCTCGAACCAGGGCCAGCATGGTCTCGACCATGTCCAAGTATGACATCCAGAATGCTGAGAGTTGTTCATTTCTGAGGGTCTCAAGATAAACTTGAAAGAGCTTCAGGGTAAGTGTGCAAGATTCATTATCCAAGAGCTTTTCGAAGGATCCCTGCGACACACTGATGCGAAAGTTTGTGATGTTCTTCAGTGTTTCATCCAGATGGTGAAGGTCCCTTGCATGGTTTTCTTCTAGCCATGGAAGGAAGTTTTTCCATGCAAGCCTCATAAGTGCTTCATAGACCAGCTTGTGTAGTCTCACTGCTCTGTTGTACCTCCGGCCGTCCATCACTCCAGACACTGATCCTTCAGCGATTACACCGGATTCAACACACAGATCTCTAAGGCCTGCATCCTGAAATCTGTTCCCTATGATAGAGAGGAGATTACAGATTGTGTGGAAGACACCCATTCTAATTATAATGTTCTTGAACTTCTCCTGTTTCCAGATAACCTCGGCAGCTTTGGCATAGAGTGCTTGATCAAACACACACACAGCTCTGCAGAGAAGACCGGAGAGTCCTGTTCAGCACAGAACGTGTATGTGTCAGTGTGTGTGCGTGTGTTGGGGCACCTCAGGGTGTCTTCAAATGTGACATAGCCCCCTAGATTTCTTCCAGTAAAATTTGCACTCCAAAAGTCATTTGGCGCTCCTTCCCTTCCGAGGCCTGCCGTTCCCCAATACTGCAGTGTACGACAACATATCGGGTGTTGTTGTGTTCGGGAGAGATTGGTGAACAAATAGTGGGGTGCATTTTTTGCTGGTACACCTCTTAAAAATAAAAAAATGAGCCTAAAATGACACCTTCATGTAAAAAATGCACTTTTTCCATTTTCTCAACCAAGTGTTTCCAACTACTGTGAAACACTGGTTGGGTCAAAGTGGTCACTATACCCCCTAAAAGATTCCTTGGGGGTGTAGTTTCCAAAATAGGGTCACTTTTTGGGGTTTCCACTGTGGGGGTACCTCAGGCAGCCTTCAAATGTGACATGGCCCCCTAGATTTCTTCCAGTGAATCCGCCACCCAAAAACCACATAGCGCTCCTTCCGTGTTGAGCTGTGCTGTGTGCCCATACTTTAGTTTACGAGTACATGTGGGGTGTTTCTATAAACTGCAGAATTAGGGTAACCAAGTTTGGGTTTGCCGTTAACCCTTGCTAGGTTGCAGGTAAAATTGGATTACAATGTAATATCTGGAAAAAAAATGAAATTTTGAAATTTCGCCTTCATTCTGCTAAAATTCCTGTGGAACACCTAAAGGGTTAACAGTTTTTAAAAATGAGTTTTGAACAGCTTGAGGGGTGTAGTTTGCAAAATGGGGTAATTTATGGGTGGTTTCTGTTATGTAAGCCCCTTAAAGTGACTTCAGAAGTGACTTGGTCCTTTGAAAAGTGGGTTTTGCTGTAAATGTGAAAAATTGCGCATAAAACTATAAGCCCTATTACGTCGTAAAACAATAAGGTTTCATTTTCAAAATGATGCCAATATGAAGTAAACATGTGGGGAGTGTAAATTAATAACTATTATGGGGGGTATCAGTATTTTTGTAAAAAGCAGAGAATTTCAAAGTTAAAAAATTGCCGATTTTTCCAAAATTTCCGAATATTTAGCATTTTTTTATATAGAAAGGTAAAATATATTGACTCCCATTTAGCACTGACGTGAAGTACAATATGTCACGAGAAAACAATCTCAGAATGGCTTGGATAGGTGAAAGCGTTCCAAAGTTATTAGCCCATGAAGTGGCACAGGTCAGATTGGCTTAGGCACTTGGGTACAAATAGGCCTAGGGCTGAAGGGGTTAATAAGCTACGTATATGTAAGGGCTATCATATCAAAAAATAAACTACAGACATGCATCTACCTAAAAATACCAAAGAAAATTAGTCACTCCGGGTGGTACCGATATCTGGCCCGGCTCATGGACTATATATAGCTGTTGCTAAGGAAGGCCTGGTCGGTTGCTAGGGAGCCCCACAGCCTTTCTTTTTTTTTTTTTGTGACTGACAGAGACGTGGTCACGTGACAGCCATTGACCCTCAAAGAGGAGGGCGTGGTCACATCGTAATACTAAAACCTTCTTTACATTTCATAACCAATCAACGGGCGCGAATAGCTGTCGCTAGGAAAGCGGTTGCTAGGTGGAAGCGGACTCGCCTTCGCTGATTGGAGGAAGCTGCTGTCGTGTGGCCACGCCCACCTCTCGCCCCTCGCGCTTATCTGGAGCCGGGCTTCTTTTGTTTCGGGGGCGCGCAGCAGAGTGCGGGTCGGCGGGGGCGCGCAGCTGATGGACGCGGTGTACAGGCGGCCTGATGTGCGCGCCGCCCTGCACTGACACTGCCCGGTGCGTCTGTGGGGAGAGGTGAGTGTGCACAGGGCTGTATGTGGCCACACTGATGGCTATATATATATATATATATATATATATATATAGATATATCCTCCCCATAGGGTGAACCCCACAGAGTGATAGAATGGGGACCCCTCACCGCCCCTATATTAGTGCCAGCCTCTATGGGAGTGATGGAAAGAGTTGGGATCCATGTGGTGACATTGTAGGGCTCGGAAATGTGAAGTCATAGTGTGTACAGGGCCCCTGGGTGACAGTGGGCCCCTGGCCGCAATATTTGCTTCCTTCTCGCCTTCCTAGAGCTATCACATTCATTTTTTTTTTTTTTTTTAACTATTCCATTTATTGGGAGGATGTACAATAACAAATTGTATTGTGGTATCGTGTTATCACTCCTAGAATACTTCTGTCATCATTGGGCAGAAAAGTATTCACATCAATTTATTGGGAGGTAAAGCTTCCATTTAAAATAAAATATATATAATTTTTTTTCAAAAATTGTTTGGGATAATGTTTGTTAGATATTTCCTTAGGTTGGATTGTTCCACATGCGCCCATATTTTTTTTTTTATAACAATACATTTTTTTTATTAAAAAAAAAATCTTATAACAGAAAAAAACTTGTTTACACAATTATACAGTACAATATATTTTTATCTTTATGACATTTACTTTCCGGGAAAAGGACGTGATGTGAATGTTTGTTTATATAGATATATATATTTCTTGGTGTGAGTGCGCTGGTGACCTAAATGCCTGTACTGTGGTATTTATTGCTTCCTTCCATCCCCCTGGCTCTGGTGGACGCTCATCCCACCCTTCTGTTCTGTCCCTCACAGGGGCTTTCTATAAGAGGCGGTGTCGGTGGGATATGACCCTAAATCCGAACTCATCCTCTGGAACTGAACTATAGTTTCACCCGGCAACCAAGATGGAGTTTACGTTTGACATACACAAGATCTTCTCGGAGCCGATCACCAAGCTGGACAGCAGCCTTCTCCCGCAGCGGCGGCCTCTAATCTCCAGGTATAAATACAGATACCACTGATGCATATCAGATTTAAGCAAGGGAACATCCCATCATGGACATAAGTCATATAGGGCAAACTCGCCAAACATGTAAATCCTACAAAAGAGCTGCAGAGTACATAGCCCACCAAATTTGTAAAAGGTGTAACAAATTTTATTAAGAAACATATACACAGAAATAACCACAAATATGAACAGACAAAAGTGCACGTTATAGCACATGTATGGCGGAACAATCACACTGAAAAGAGTAGCACCTAGGGCTTAAAGGTAATACAGGCAGATATCATAGGGGCATATTATTCACTAAATAGCTAGCATTTATAACCATAAAGTGCATAGTGCTTTATATAGATGGCAATACTGCCCAATACCATCCTGCAACATAAGTCATGAAGCAAACATCATACTATAAGTATCCAGATATTCCTATCAGTCTTACCCAAATAACGTATGGTGCCAGTGTGTGTCCGGTGGCCCCGACGCGCGTTTCGCGTGAGCTTCCTCGGGGGGACATGCTTGTGTGTCAAACTGGGCTCTATTTAAGGTTGTGTGGTCAGCTGTGGCGGTCATCGCGCTGTATGATTGGCGCATGCGCACCGCCATCTACGGCACGCCGCACAACACATCCCCGGCATCCACGGCGCTGTGAGCAGGCAGAGGGAAAACCCTCAAGACGTCATTTCCTGCTCCACCGCTACTAAGTGCCGGAGAGGGTGATGTGCAGGCACCGCCGTGGCGCGCATGCGCGCATACATCCGCGGCCATCTTCCTCAAGGGAACAACTAAGGGCAGCAGGAGCGATGCTATGTCAGGTATAAAATGTAAGGCCATCATAATTATAGCCCTCAAAATATAATAGATACTCTCCAAATACCTAACTACAATATGCAGAAGAGGACAATTAACCCCATGGATATAAATAAAGTGCAGCTAGTGCAATAAATATGTGTATCACGTGTTGCCTGATGATCATTCAACCGAATGTCCGGCCTCAAATACTATAAAAAGAGGAATACATACCCCAGTAACCATCAGTGACAATCATATACCATTCATATATATAGCACGATTGGGGAACAGCCCCCAATCCCCCTAGCAAACAGAAGAAAAGGAACAAAATGCACAAATAAGTGATAAATGGGTAAAAAACGTGCAAAACCCGCAGGGTAACCCACTTTTAAGAACAAGTGCCTAAAACTAGATACAATATCTCCCTACATATCCATCAAATCTAGAGAGTAACATCATAGACATAGCATATTCCTATTAACTCGATCCTGCTACCTCCCAAAACCTCTGTATGTTAAATATATTCCTCACTTTACAAACAGAAGAAGAGCAGCCAAGACAAAAAGAAAAAAGAAGAAAAAAGAAGAGAATAACGAAGAAAAAGTAGGAAACATTTCAGAAAGGATTACTACAACATATATCAGGAGGCAAGTCCTCCTGGTCCATAGTGTCTCCTCCTCATAACTGCCGTACAGTGTGTCCTCATGATGTAATAGTCCATAACTGGTTACATTATTCTTCCAGATTCTTCATTTGTCCAAGGATATAGCCGATACGACCACCAGATGTCACAGATACGCCCAGACGAACAACAATGATGGAAACCGGTACGTGCTAAAGATACTAAAAATAACAGACACACAAAATTAAAATCCAGAAACAAGGGAATCCAAACAGACCAAAACCGGAGCTAAAAGTTTTTATAAGAAAGAAGCAAAGCTAATCTGTTCATTTCACCCGTGTGGGGACATGGTACCTAATATATTTATCCATCGACATTCAAGTTGTGTGAGTTTTTTCTTTAAATCCCCACCTCTTATTCCCCCCCTAACATGATCAATCCCAAAGACACTTAATTCTTTCGGGTTGCACCTATGATATTGCCTGAAGTGTCTAGGTATAGACTTGAGGGGTACATCATCCTTTGCCTCTTTAGCAGACATGATGTCTCTGACGTGCTCCCGTGTTCTGACCCTTAGTTCACGTGAGGTCAGCCCGACATAGGATAGATTACACGTACATTTTGCCATGTAGACCACAAAGGTGGTACTACATGAGATGTAATCTGTGATTTTAAACTGTCTCCCATCCACAGAGGCAAATGACTGTGTCCTCACATGATTGCGACACGCCAGGCAGTCCCCACATGGGAAGAAGCCCCATTTTCTTTTACCAGCACCGAAAATAGGAGGAGTCTTGGTTACATAGTGGCTTTTGACCAAAATATCTCTCAGATTTTTCGCCCTCCTTGCTGTCATGAGGGGTTCTTCCGAGAGATATTTGGCCAAAACTGGTTCTGTTCTTAAAATGGGCCAGTGTCTTCTCAGGATGTCCCTCATTTTTCCCCACTGATGGTTAAATGTGGATATGTACCTAATTTTATCATCCTTCTTTTTCGGTTTGGGTACATGTGATAATAGGTCACATCTCTTTTGATTTTTGGCCCGAACATATCCTCTTTTTATGCTCCTATTACTGTATCCACGTGACCTAAATCTCTCCCCAAGGTCCACAGACTGTTTCAGAAAAGCCTCCTCAGTGGAACAAATCCTCCTCATCCTCAAAAACTGCCCAATGGGAATAGCCCCAATTGTGGAGCCAGTATGGGACGAGGAGGCATGGAGGAGTGCATTCACTGAGGTTGCCTTTCTGAACACATCCGTACCAATGGAACCATCTCCCTGAACATATAGCATGATGTCAAGGAAGGCAATACTCTCTCTACTGAAGTTGTACGTAAGCCTGATGTTGAGGCTGGAATATGAATCTGCTAATCCCTCTCCAGGTATGCCCCCCCCATCTATTTATGCCAGGTCAACCACATTCCCTCCCTTGTCGCTCTGTCCGCAGGTTGAAATTTTTACAAATCTTGTGGCTGCTGATTTAAAAACTATCAGCAACAAAAATAAGAAAGATAATCTGACACGAAGTCAGAGAAGAGCCCTACAAGAGATACGTGATATGCAGGATGTGGTGATAAAACCTTCAGACAAGGGGGGGAATGTGGTTATTTGGCCTATTGACAAATACGAAAAAGAGGCATTTAAACAATTGCGGAATAAGGAGACTTATACTCTACTATCTTCTAACCCGTTACCGAAATTTGAGAGGGAACTCATGGATATGTTGGAGGAGTCTTTATATCAGGGTACCATCAGTAAAAAAACATTTGACGGCCTAGTGGTGGAATGCCCTATTATGCCCACGTTTTACCTTCTCCCCAAGGTCCACAAAGACCCAGATAACCCTCCGGGGCGTCCGATTGTCTCTGGCATAGGAGGGCTCTGTGATCCTGTATGTAAATACATTGACTACTATCTTAGGTCACAGGTAGAAACTTTACCCTCCTATGTCAGGGACACTACGGACGTCCTGAGGAGATTGGATGGCCTCTCTCTGGAACCAGACATGTTACTAGTGACGGCAGACATTGAAACTCTCTACACCTCCATACACCATGATGATGGGATGGAGGCGGCAACTTTTTTTCTTGAGTCAAGTAGTGTGGACTCGGAGGTGGTGAGCCTGGTGTTGAGGCTCTTGCAGTTCATCCTGACACATAATTGTTTTACGTTTAAGGACCGATACTACCTCCAGAGTCGCGGGACCGCGATGGGGGCGGCGTGTGCGCCCTCGTATGCTAATTTGTTTTTGGGATATTGGGAGAGAGCTATATTTGGGGACGCACACTCCGCCCCACAAGTACTGGGGTGGTATCGGTATATTGATGATATTTTGTTTATTTGGCAAGGGTCTGTGGAACACCTTCACCAGTTTATGCAGGTTTTGAACTGTAACAGCCTCAACATCAGGCTTACGTACAACTTCAGTAGAGAGAGTATTGCCTTCCTTGACATCATGCTATATGTTCAGGGAGATGGTTCCATTGGTACGGATGTGTTCAGAAAGGCAACCTCAGTGAATGCACTCCTCCATGCCTCCTCGTCCCATACTGGCTCCACAATTGGGGCTATTCCCATTGGGCAGTTTTTGAGGATGAGGAGGATTTGTTCCACTGAGGAGGCTTTTCTGAAACAGTCTGTGGACCTTGGGGAGAGATTTAGGTCACGTGGATACAGTAATAGGAGCATAAAAAGAGGATATGTTCGGGCCAAAAATCAAAAGAGATGTGACCTATTATCACATGTACCCAAAACGAAAAAGAAGGATGATAAAATTAGGTACATATCCACATTTAACCATCAGTGGGGAAAAATGAGGGACATCCTGAGAAGACACTGGCCCATTTTAAGAACAGAACCAGTTTTGGCCAAATATCTCTCGGAAGAACCCCTCATGACAGCAAGGAGGGCGAAAAATCTGAGAGATATTTTGGTCAAAAGCCACTATGTAACCAAGACTCCTCCTATTCTCGGTGCTGGTAAAAGAAAATGGGGCTTCTTCCCATGTGGGGACTGCCTGGCGTGTCGCAATCATGTGAGGACACAGTCATTTGCCTCTGTGGATGGGAGACAGTTTAAAATCACAGATTACATCTCATGTAGTACCACCTTTGTGGTCTACATGGCAAAATGTACGTGTAATCTATCCTATGTCGGGCTGACCTCACGTGAACTAAGGGTCAGAACACGGGAGCACGTCAGAGACATCATGTCTGCTAAAGAGGCAAAGGATGATGTACCCCTCAAGTCTATACCTAGACACTTCAGGCAATATCATAGGTGCAACCCGAAAGAATTAAGTGTCTTTGGGATTGATCATGTTAGGGGGGGAATAAGAGGTGGGGATTTAAAGAAAAAACTCACACAACTTGAATGTCGATGGATAAATATATTAGGTACCATGTCCCCACACGGGTGAAATGAACAGATTAGCTTTGCTTCTTTCTTATAAAAACTTTTAGCTCCGGTTTTGGTCTGTTTGGATTCCCTTGTTTCTGGATTTTAATTTTGTGTGTCTTTGTTATTTTTAGTATCTTTAGCACGTACCGGTTTCCATCATTGTTGTTCGTCTGGGCGTATCTGTGACATCTGGTGGTCGTATCGGCTATATCTTTGGACAAATGAAGAATCTGGAAGAATAATGTAACCAGTTATGGACTATTACATCATGAGGACACACTGTACGGCAGTTATGAGGAGGAGACACTATGGACCAGGAGGACTTGCCTCCTGATATATGTTGTAGTAATCCTTTCTGAAATGTTTCCTACTTTTTCTTCGTTATTCTCTTCTTTTTTCTTCTTTTTTCTTTTTGTCTTGGCTGCTCTTCTTCTGTTTGTAAAGTGAGGAATATATTTAACATACAGAGGTTTTGGGAGGTAGCAGGATCGAGTTAATAGGAATATGCTATGTCTATGATGTTACTCTCTAGATTTGATGGATATGTAGGGAGATATTGTATCTAGTTTTAGGCACTTGTTCTTAAAAGTGGGTTACCCTGCGGGTTTTGCACGTTTTTTACCCATTTATCACTTATTTGTGCATTTTGTTCCTTTTCTTCTGTTTGCTAGGGGGATTGGGGGCTGTTCCCCAATCGTGCTATATATATGAATGGTATATGATTGTCACTGATGGTTACTGGGGTATGTATTCCTCTTTTTATAGTATTTGAGGCCGGACATTCGGTTGAATGATCATCAGGCAACACGTGATACACATATTTATTGCACTAGCTGCACTTTATTTATATCCATGGGGTTAATTGTCCTCTTCTGCATATTGTAGTTAGGTATTTGGAGAGTATCTATTATATTTTGAGGGCTATAATTATGATGGCCTTACATTTTATACCTGACATAGCATCGCTCCTGCTGCCCTTAGTTGTTCCCTTGAGGAAGATGGCCGCGGATGTATGCGCGCATGCGCGCCACGGCGGTGCCTGCACATCACCCTCTCCGGCACTTAGTAGCGGTGGAGCAGGAAATGACGTCTTGAGGGTTTTCCCTCTGCCTGCTCACAGCGCCGTGGATGCCGGGGATGTGTTGTGCGGCGTGCCGTAGATGGCGGTGCGCATGCGCCAATCATACAGCGCGATGGCCGCCACAGCTGACCACACAACCTTAAATAGAGCCCAGTTTGACACACAAGCATGTCCCCCCCGAGGAAGCTCACGCGAAACGCGCGTCGGGGCCACCGGACACACACTGGCACCATACGTTATTTGGGTAAGACTGATAGGAATATCTGGATACTTATAGTATGATGTTTGCTTCATGACTTATGTTGCAGGATGGTATTGGGCAGTATTGCCATCTATATAAAGCACTATGCACTTTATGGTTATAAATGCTAGCTATTTAGTGAATAATATGCCCCTATGATATCTGCCTGTATTACCTTTAAGCCCTAGGTGCTACTCTTTTCAGTGTGATTGTTCCGCCATACATGTGCTATAACGTGCACTTTTGTCTGTTCATATTTGTGGTTATTTCTGTGTATATGTTTCTTAATAAAATTTGTTACACCTTTTACAAATTTGGTGGGCTATGTACTCTGCAGCTCTTTTGTAGGATTCTAATCTCCAGGTATGTAGGAGCACAGTGTAGGGGGGTTCCTCGGGGGTGGGGCTAATGAGGCATGTGACTACCTGTTATTTCAGTGGCTGAAACACAATCTGTGAGCGGTCAGATTTCTGCTTTACTTCATACTGATTTTGAGCTGTTCTCTACTCCAATCGCATCCAGAGCTGCATACAAGAACAGACAGTTATTCCCCTGCTCGGTTGTGGTGTGTCCATATCTGCCCTGTATAAGACACAGAGACATTTTAGGGGCTCGGCATGAAGCTTGCATAGGACTGCACAGTGTTAATGCATAACTTTCTGTGCATAAGGCTGTCTGTGAAGAGTTCATTATCGGACTGACCGTGGCCAGGGAACAAGACCCTCATTGTCTCGATAGCAGACATAGCCTCCATTGTCCACGTCTACTGAGGAGGAAGCAGAGAAAATAAAGAACTTTAGTCAAATCTGTTTTTCCTGACGATAAATGGATCAAATCGCTCCACGATTGGCTGCAATATACCTTAGGTTGAACATGCATTCATGTAGAAAGTCACCTGGTGCTGTAGATAGAAGATCCGATCCTAGACAGATGGGAGCGGGGGTGACCTCTGCTCCATTTAACTCCTCAATGTGATCTTGTGGCCAACTGAGGACAAGGGCTATGTCTTGGCGATTGGCAGGATCTACTCTGGTAATGATCTATACAACACTCAACATTGAAAGTGCAACAACGAGAAGGAAAAGTCCTGAAATTATGGAAATCACAGGCTGATGACGTCACTAATCTGCAAATGATGGAAAAATGGAAGCAACATTTTAAAAACCTCTGGAGTCAGGGCCTCATGCAGAAATCCCGGCACTTCCAGCCTTGGCCGCCATCACTGAGGTCATTAATGGTCTTCTGAGGAAGGTTCTGCCGCTGAATGCACTTGGGCAAATCATCAAGATCCTCTGCTGGCAGCTCCTCTGTAATCACCAACCAATGATGTCCCTAATGTGCTCGATGGGAGACAAGTCTGGAGAACCTGCAGCCGTGGGAGCATGTTTAGGCCACGCAGGCTGCTCACAGTAGCAGGAGGAACATGCGGCCTGGGGTGGTCATGTTTATAATTGTCTCCTTAGACACTGGAGAAATGGCCATACCACTAGTTACACTATGAAATGAATGTGACGCCGATCTGTTATTGACCTGGAATGAAGACTAGAGGGGTCCAGCTACCGTACATTATGCAATCTTCTACCATAGTCCCAAGAGTAGGGCCAGTGTGATGCTCCCTCATGAAGGGGTCTTCAGGGCATTGCCCTCGTGGTCTCGTCAGATTTGAAGAATGGCCAGTAGCGATCTATTCTGTACTTCCAAGTAAAATTGGACATCACGTTAGGCGACAGCTTCTACAGAAACCATCTAAAGGTATGTGGACGACATTGGCCTACAAGCAGACATCCGGCTATAGGTTCCAATGACCTCACGCCACCACTCTCCAAAGCATTCATGGTGCAGAGCAAGACACTATTGGAGGTTGGAAATGAGGTCTGTCCTCCCAGCAATGAGTCCAACTTGTGATAATCGGTGAAAACACCTTATTTAAAAGATGACTTCTCCTTCATATGTTACTATGTTTCGTGGCTTCCCCTCCTTGTGGAGTGTGTCAATGACTGCCTTCTGGACATCTGTCAAGTCAGCAGTCTTCCCCATGATTGTGGAACTACTGAAACAGACTGAGGACCGTTTATAAAAGCTTAGGAAGCCTTTGCAGGTGTTTTTTGTTAATTATTCTAATTTATTGAGATAATGACTTTTGGGTTTTCATTGCCTGTAAGCCATAATCATCAACATTAACAGAAATAAACACATGAAATAGATCACCCTGTGTAATGACTCTATATAATATGAGTTTCACTTTTTGTATTGAATAACTGAAATATATTTAACTTTTTGATAATATTCTAATTTTATGAGAAGCACTTGTAAAGTTTTATCAAAATGCCTAAAATCCTAATGGGGAAAAAAAAACACTGGATCTCTATGCTGTTGTGTAATACACTTCTATTTTCCAGCTCGGAGGCCCAGAAACAAATCACGGTGGTCATAGATGAGATTGGGAAGGCGTCCGCGAAGGTACGTTATGTGTCTTCATCACAATGTAATACTGACTGTCTACACTAGGGGACGCTCCTGACAACATTGGCCTCTTGTGTTTCAGGCCCAGCGACTACCTGCCCCCATAACCAGTGCTCCACGGATGCAGACCAATCAGCATCATCTGTATATCCTGAAGGACTGCACCCCAAAAACGTGAGGATCCCGCCATTGTGCTATGTCCTCCCTTCATCCTCATTTTCTATTTTCTTAGTTGTGTCTTTCTCTGAAATAATGGCTGTGGTTGCTTATTGTATCTCGTCTGACCCCATTACTTGTCTTGAATCGTCTTGTGTCTCAGAGCCGGCCGAGGAGTTGTGATCGGGTTTCTCAAGGTCGGATATAAGAAGTTATTTGTGCTGGTAAGACCTGAACCCATAAGTTTCACCGTTCTCCTTGGGCTTTGTGCACACTGTGTCTGAGCCCTTCGCTTGGTGGGTGAACTGTTGTTAGTGATGACCTTGGGCTCTTTCTCAATATTTTGTCATGTTTCCTACTAGGACCACACAGGAGCCCACATAGAAGTTGAACCGCTGTGTATCCTCGATTTCTACATCCATGAATCTCTCCAGCGTCACGGATTCGGGAAGGAACTGTTCGGCTTTATGCTCAGAGTAAGTACACGGCCGTTGTATATGGCGTGACGTTCCTTCTCATTCTTATCCTTGTCTTATTCCAGACCGAGCAGGTTGAGCCTCAGCATCTTGCCATAGACCGACCGTCTGAGAAGTTTCTCTCCTTCCTGCGGAAACATTACAACCTTCGCTCAACTATCCCGCAGGTGAGAAAATTGGAGATAGCGGGTGAATGTTGGCTTAACCCCCTGGGAATGTGCACACTTAATGTTTGGAGGGTCCGGATGAGGCAAGGCTGCTCTATTAACAGTAGGCGCTGGCTGTGTTGTACAGTCGGCACCCAAATGGTATGAAAAAGGCTGGGACGTCATTTACTCACCTCTCTCCTCACCCCACAGCCCAAATCTGAGGTGTGGATGGCATTGTCATAGGAGCCAGTGGCCCACCAGAGGTCCTCATGTCTGCCATGTTTGTTCTCCAATAATCAAAAAAAAAAAAAATGTATCCCCAAAAATTGAATAAGAGATGAAAACATCACATGTACCCAAAAATATCTATAGCTTGTGCCATAAAAATAAAATTGTAAAATATTGAATTTTAATTTTTAACCACAATTTTAACATCCTAAAAAACAAAATCGAGGATCTCCGGTTGCCCAGACTCTTTGAACAATCTTTACACCTCCCGGATTATTGTACGTTTTCTCTTTATTTCAGGTTAACAATTTTGTCGTCTTTGAAGGATTTTTCCGAGACCGGAAAGGTAAGCGATGGCTAATTGTAAAGCACGCGGTCCGTCTTCAAGGTGTTTGTATGAGGTTTGAAAGAAAAAGAAAATCTGCTTATTTTCTGTATAAACAGCGCCACTGTTGTCCCGTAGACCGTGTTGGGTATTGCAGCTCAGCCCCATTCAAGTGAATGCTGCTTTCGAGACTCAACCCCATGATAAATGTTTCTAAGCGGAGTACCCCATAGAGAAATAAATGAAACCAAAGCTAAGATCATGAATTAAGGCCAAACAGTGGGATATTGCGAGTACCCCTGAAGAAGGATTCGGCTAGGTTCAGTGACGATCCGCCACCTGGGTCTGTGGTCCGGTGAAGGTCCTAACACCAATAGAAAAGATGTCGTCTTGTTAGCATTTTGCAAGGACTCCTAAATCTATTCAGACCCTGAATAACCCTTACATTTTCCGACCATGGACCTAGGGGTAATAAAACCACGGAATAGGCCCCCTAAAATAAATGCAGACCACAGACAAGAAAAAAAGAAATATGTTTCATGTTCCCGGGACCTTTTCATTTTTAGGTACCTGGCAAACAACTCTTGACTGTGGCTCGTATTGTTGCCGTAGTTTAGAAAAGTTTGCAATTTCCCGCCGCCGATGCTTTTGTCCGGTCAGTCCAGCTTGGTGACTTCCATGTTTGGTTATAATAATTTTTACTTCTTTATTTCTCATTATAACCGTCTTAACGCAGGAAATGTCTTATTAGAGGGTCCGCTCCACTCATGACCCCATCTCTTTATAACCCTCCAATCCCTCACTCCATGCAGCCGACGATACTGTTCACAGGGACCCCGGAGATCGTCCTGCTAATTGGACAGTAAGGCATATAAGCAAACCTCCCCACCCCCCCCCCATACCCAACCACAAATTTCTCCATTTCTTGCACCTTACCCCCTTTATTCCTTTCTTGCTCCTTTTGGTGTTGGTTACAAATGTTCATTGACAAAAGCTGCGGGGGTCATTGGCAAGATTTTGTTGCTTCGGATGTTTTTAAAGTGATCTTGCCGTTTACAATTTATATTTTCTGCGAAAGGTGTAGTATAGATAGTACAAAATGTTACAGAAACGCAGCAGTCGTCTTTTGCCACCACTAGAGTGAGCTGTATTTTGACTAATAGTTGCTGTAAACAGATCACCTAGTGGTTGCGCTCTAGACAGATCGCCACCTAGTGGACCGCCCCCATGACTGAGTACTGAATGTTGGCAAAAGGAATAAAGTTAATTTCCTCCCTGCAGAGGGGGTCTACGTTAAGGCACCGGGCAGGTTCAGAACCCTGTTAACCTGGAGATTAACCCCATATCTACAGGCTAATAGCGTTTTTTCATGTGGCAGGTTCCCTCTAAGTCACACGACCACACAGGGCCATCTGTTGAGGAACCTTCCTATTCCCTCACGCCCCACCTAACTCGACTCATTAGCGGGATGCTGAAGGGCTACCACGGCAGCTGAGGGTCTGCTGAAAGCCCCCTTTTCTCCATCTTGGTAATTATGTACCGTCGGGCCGAGGACTGGGGTTCATAGGAGACTGTGTAATTTTTACTATGTACTATCATATAGAGGTGTCTGTAAACGTTGTGGAATTAATGTCGCTATATAAGCGAGTAAAATCATAAGTACGGTATTATATAGTGCTATACTATGGTGGCTTACAAAAGAGAGGGGAAAAATAAACCTAAAAATGTAAATAAATCTTTTGTTTTCACCTATTCAGTATCGCCAAGTCTGTAAAAGTTTGATCTACCAAAATCTAAAATGTAAGTTACCAGTACAGTAAAGGGGGTGGACTAAACGCCACAATGAGAGGTTAAAGAGGGAGAGTAATGCGGCACACCCATCCATTAAATGCCACACCTCCCTCAAAAAAATGCAATAAAAAGCCATGAAATGTTTGTACCAGAAAGTGGATTGCGGGGGTACATGCAGACCAGGGGGATTCCTTCTGGAAATCTTTTCATTAGAAACTTTAGGCAAAGAACAAATAGAAATGTAAGATGGCGGTGGTGCCAGCAGTATGAAGGAGTGGTCGACATCATGGCGTGTGGTAGTAGAAGGGGCCTGAGACCATCTGGGGAGGATTCTCATGGAAACAAGTGCAGAGCTGCCATCACTGGAAGATGAAATGGGCAGATTGTTGTAGGAAAATCTGCCTCTATTGCCCATATCAACCAATGAGAGCTCACCTTTCATTTTCTATATTGCTCACGTAAAATGAAAGCTGCACCGTGATTGGTTGCTATGGGTGATGAGGCTTTTCAGACCGTAAATGAGGCCTAGTGCATTTTCAGTATCCACGCCCTGTAAATCCGTTCCCTGCCTATCCTTAGGGTGGACTCCGGACGCCCCTCTCTGTTTCTCCTAATCTATATTTCCCTCCCCCTAGTATAGTACCCCGGAGCATGGACGAGACCGAAATGTATGTGGGTTTCAAGACCCCCTCCTAAATCTCATTCTATTTTTGTTTCTTTCAGTCCCAGGAAGGAAATTACCCCCCAAACGAGCAGAAGGAGAGATCAAACCGTACTCCCTGTCTGAGAGAGACTGTAAGGACTGGTGACACTGGGGACATAATGGGCCTTGTCTGTCAAAACTGTCAGTGTTGCCCATAGCAACCAATCACAACACGGCTCTCATTTTGTAAACTGCTGTGGGAAAATCAAAGCTGCGTCATGATTGGTTGTTCGGAACCACAAAGGCAGATTTATCAAAAATATCTGTGTTGTACCTCGTGACTGCTGACGTTTCCCTCGTTCTACTTCCAGTTTTGAAGCACGAGGAGGGTCTTCCGTGGCCCTTCAGTCAGGCGCAGGCTTCCCTTAACCGCGCCGGTAGCCTTGGATCTTCTCCCACACGGGCCTGCTCCAGACCAATTCCTGGAGAAGACGAATTTGTGAAGTCCCTTAGAAACTGCAGGCCACACTCGCTTCAAAGAGCGGCCAATGGTGAACAGGAGGATCCTTCCCAGAGGAGAAGGACCAGGTAAAGGGGTCTGCCCGCGTGCGGTCCCGGGGGGGCACGTGTGGACCATCTGAGCTGATGGCTGGCTCGTGCAATGCTTTCAATTACCCGACAAACGTCATCCCGTGCAAACCGGAAATGTGCAGATGATTAATGCTACTTCATGGGCGCAGAACGATCATATTAACGATCGTTCTGTGCATGTAGAATGTTAGACCAGCGAACGACTGCTTCTCTGCTCATACAATGGCTTGCAAAAGTATTCACCCCCAAAGAGAGGGCCGCCCACCAAAACTCACAGCCTGGGCAAGGAGGGCATTAATCAGAGAGGCAGCACAGAGACCAAATGTAACCCTGAAGGAGCTGCAGAGTTCCCAAGCAGAGACTGGAATATCTGTCCATACGACCACAATAAGCCGTACGCTCCATAGAGGTGGCCTTTATGGTAGAGGGGGCAGAAAAAAGCTTTTATTTACACACAAATATTGTAAGGCTTATTTTGAGTTTGCCAAAAGACACACGTGGGAGACTCCCCCAAATGTATGGAGGAAGGTGCTGTGGTCAGAGGAGATCAAAATGTAACTTTTTGGCCACCAAAGTAAACGCTATGTCTGGCGCCAAACCAACACAGCTCATCACCCCAAGAACACCATCCCTACAGTGAAACGTGGTGGTAGCATCATGCTGTGGGGATGTTTTTCGGCCGCAGTGACAGGAATAATGGTCCGAGTTGAGATAAAGACGGATGGTGCAAAATACAGGGATATTCTAGAGCAAAACCTGTTTCTGTCTGTCAGTGATTTGAGACTAGGATGGAGGTTCACCTTCCAACAAGACAATCACCCAGAGCTCACTGCTACAGCAACACCCGAGGGGTTTAAGGGGAGATGTGTAAATGTTTTGGAGTGGCCTAGTCAAAGCCCAGACCTTAATTCAATGGAGACTCTGTGGTCAGACTTGCAGATTGCTGTTCACCAGAGGAAACTGTCTAACTTGAAGGAGCTCGAGCAGTTTTGCCTTTAGGAATTGGTAAAAATCCCAGCGGCCAGATGTGGAAAGATCATAGAGACTTACAGCTGTAATTGACACAAAATGAGGCTCTACAAAGTACTGATTTTAGGGGGGTGAGAAGTTTGGCACACTGAAAAAACACTTTTGCAAGCCACTGTATATAGTCACCCGTGGGTAGTTTTACTGCCTACATCCGCCTGTCTGAAGGGGCCAAAAGGGTGCTATTGGAGCCACTTGTCGACCGACCATGGACATCAGAAGGGTCCTTTACTGTAGGTTATAACCTATGGCAACATCGGTCAGTAACACGTCAACTGGACAGACCCCCTAACCATCATCGTGCAGGCCTAACATGCTCTAAAAGAGAGTCCACAGGTGACCGGGACGCTCTCTGATCAGCGATCTACCGGTTTCCTTCCGTCTGTCACTATAGATCTTTTCTTCTCTTCTTTTCTCTTTCCTTTTTCTCCATTTTTCCTTCCTTTCCCCCTCTCAGTTCCCTCAACCGTCCTCAGAGCATTCACCATTAACCTTTTCTACAGTCTGATCTCCATTGCCGTCGTACTCCGTCCACCTCCTCCTCCATCATTCCTCATAGACCTGCACAGTGACTGCAGAATTAAAGGGGTATTTCCATCTCCAAGATCATTTCCAATATGTAGTAGGAATAATAATAACAATATTGGCAAATACCTCCAATTAGAAATGTAGTATAGTTCTTCTGATTCACTACGTCACTTACCCCATGTGCAGGGCATTGCAGTAGCTTAGGTATCCATGGTTACCACCACTCATATAGTTTACAGTTGGTTGTTAATGGTCATAACTATGGATACCTATGCTGCTGCAATGCCCTGCACATGGGGTAAGGGGACAAGTTATCAGAAGAACTATACAATTTTTTTTTTTCTAATTGAATGTATTTGGTAATATTATTCTTATGACCCCCTACTACATATTGGGACATGTAGGAGATGGGAATACTCCCAGATAAAGAGCATCTTCTTATTGGAAATCGAACCAGTTTGTTTCCTCCGGGTATTTACACCTCTGTCATTCAGAACAATTTTTTTACTTTTTCACTTGGGAGGATCAAAAACCTACAAAATGATCTATGGTACGAAGCCAAATTGTGGGTGCCTTGGGTATATACACCGCTATAGGGGGGTGCGCTGCCCATGGTTAGGTCAGGCCATGGAGGTATTACCTGCAAATGGTGAGGAAATGAGTCCGTGTTCATGAGCCTGTCATTATCCTATGGTAGCCATAGATGGCAGGACAGCAGATCATTACATGCAGATTCATTTTCCTATGGAAAATTGCTCAGTTGATTTTCATGTAATGCTATATTGCCTGTTAGGGATGGGTGATAAATGTAGGATCGCCGTGCCTCAGACTGCTAGGAGCGTCACTGTAGGTCCAAAGGTCTCCTGTGTGATTGTGAGCAGTAATGAGCATGTGCGACCGACGCTCCTATTGACAGTGAATAGTACAGTGGTCGCACATGCTCACTTCCACTTCACGCACTTTTGGACTGGAATGGTGCTATGATATTATATTTATTATTAGGGGGTTTTTTATCAGTTTTCTAGCTCAGTCCATTTCTTTTTTATTTTTTTCTTTTCTAGTTTTTCGTTTTTACCTCCATATTTGACCGAGCATTTATGCCATAAAGCATATATCTGGCTGATTTCATATACTGCCACATATAGTGCACAATAACAATCCTGGTTAAAGGGAATCTGACAGCTGGTATTTAGTATGATGTAGAGGCAGAGACCCTGATTACAGCGATGTGTCACTTACCCAGCTGTGTGTTGCTGTTTCAATACAATGAGTGTTTTAACAGCAGGGGATTATCACTACAGGACTAGGTGTCTGGTGCTTCCTGGTCCAGCCAGGTCCCCACTGCCAATGAGTGGTGTGGGCGGGGCTATAGTGAGATCGGCATTCCGAGCTCTGCAGCAGAGAAAACTGTGATTGTATCACAACTGCTGCTCCCAGGAAACTAAGTGACACATCAGGGTCTCAGACCCTACATCATGGTGATGTCAAATTACATGGCAAAAACCTGCTGACCGATTCCCTTTAATGACATTAATTATAGATCTGCTGTAAGGTAAGTTTACCACACTTTTCATAGGCTGATTGATGATGATTTTTTATATGAATTGGTGATTTCCTGTAGTTAAATGAATTTACTAATATTTATTTAGATTTTGAGCAATTTTATTGATTTATCATTTACTCCTTTTTTGGCCTAAATCAGGACCATACTGCTGTTGCATTTTTACATCCATATTACAGAGGCAGTTCCCAACCTGACCGCAGGCTCATGCATTAGCAGCAACACTTTTATAATGTCACAATGACGACATTTGTGGCTTATATGATGGAAATGCACTTTAGCAGCCCGGGCCTCGGTCTAAGCGTTGACTGCTGCAATGGACGCCGGGATCATCGTCATTCTGCATTGCATGCACAGAGGGGGAGGGTATGTCAGTGGTGAACCTTTACATTCCCTGCAATGGTCGTGTCACATTTAAAGGGGGTGTCTAGCCTTGGAAACTCTATTCCATATAATCTATAGAGGGGGTCTTCTGTTTAGGATCTTCACCTCTGTCACTCTGGATGACCTACAGAAATGCCATGTATTTGAATGGGCACTGTGTAATACTTATTTCACCATAGTGGTGGCGCTGCAAGGAAACTGAATACTGCCAGGATGTCCCACAGGTTGGGAAGTCTCAGTGAGTGAGTAATTTGTCATCTGCTTTTTGTCAAGAGACTCTTCCGACAAACTTATTTTTTTTTTAAGGCAGGGACCCCTTTAAAGAGCCATATACATGAGGGCCTAGCATTTTAAATAAGGGCATTTATTGGATGTGTAAAGGCTGCTAAGAGCTTTAACAGGGCTATTTTTTATGTGCACCTATGTCCTTTCCAGCAGGATGCCAGCCACCCAGTCTGCCAACTGCTCCCAGCCAATCAGAATGGTGAAGAGTGATCTTCCTAATGCTGATTGCCTGATAGAGAAGAAACTGTGGCTCTGGGAGCAACTAGTATTGTCTAGTCTACACTGGTGGTGTCAAAACTACAGCTGCAACTTTCATGGTAGAAGTGGTGTATTTTTGCAAACGCTATCTTAAAGTATTGCAGTCTCCAGACAGTGTCACCCATCCATGCCACCCTCTGCTGACCGATTCATTAAATAGAATTGATTGTCTTTTCTATGTTTCTAGCATTATTTCATAAATAATATTTATTTTATAATCCGCAAAGTGCAATACTCTTGTAGAACTTATTTTTCTGGCCAGTAGGGGTCGCTGTTGACTCATTGACTCACCATTGACAGGTAACGCCTCTGTGACTCCTGTCCTATCACAATGTGCTGTGGCTTTTATAGGTTTCGCCATTTTATACACTTTTACAATGTTCAGTTCTTTGCACATTTTTGCCCCTCCAGGATGAACGGTTTATTACAGTGCTTGTTGGCCGGCGCCATCTACGGCGGCGGCCCGTGATCTGTAGGAGGAATAAATTATGGGTTAATAGTTTAATTGACTGGATCAATAAAAAGGCCGATGATGATGACGAGATCTGTGTCTGTCCTGGCGGTGCTCATGTTTTCATGCATGTGGATTAGGTGGTGTCCGGCTGAGACCACCCATATTGCTGTTCTAGGAGGCGCGTAATGGAGAGGAAGGCTCCAACGTAAAAAAAAAAAAAAGTTTTAGGGCGTGAATACTTTTTCAACAAACTTTGTATTTCTCTGATGCACTGAACCACGTTTTGCAAATTGTTAAAGAAAACTATGTCCTGCCGTGTTGTGTATACAGTCCCCATGCAGAGCTATGTGTCTCCGTGGTTACAGACAGTCTGATTCCTCAGTCTCGTGTTCACATTAACAGGATTAATTAAAAATTACAAAGAAATTCTGCGTGTAGTCTGAAACACATAGATATGCATTGGAGCTGTATACACAAAACGGCAAGCTTTGAATCTTAAATAAGTCTATAATCACTGCACACTTTGCAACAAGGTTTATGCTTCCAAATAATGTGTGTTTTTATTATAAATGAAAAGGCGACAAGTATAGACGTTTCGGCCACTCTGTGGCCTTGATCACTGAGTCGCTAGAAAAAATGAAAACAAATATACATAAGACATATAATATAAATACAATATTTACAAAATTTACATTAAACATGATATACAGCATATCAGGCATCATAAAGGGTAGAGGACATGTCAACATAGCCTCTGTAGGGGTCTTTTGGCAAATATGGGACACTCGTAGGGGACATGAGAGAGAGATATAGATGTTATAACGAAGAGACCTAATTGAAATGTTCAGGTCAGTGGGTGAACAGACAAAAACTACAGAATACAGAACAGTAAAAAGACATACCGTAGTCTAAATGTGTCACTGAGTGATGTTCGAGCGTCCTGGACCAGTAAGGGTCAAACTCTGGATAACCTGGTAAAAGTTAGTCACAGTGAGCTACACGTCATGCTGCAGTTTTAAGGGGCTATCATGCAGTGTAGTGAGGACCAGGTATGTGGGGGTACTCAGGTCAGGGTGCAGTTGGTGCTGAAGTGTAATATAGCCAGAGGGGTATGTGACTACATATCAAATAGTGGTGCATGATATGGAAAGGCATAGTAACTCCTGATTGTATATTGCACCAGCCCATAGGTCATGTGACATAATGGGGCAAAATATCGGAGAAAGAGGTGTATACTTACACCAGCAAATATGGTGAATGCACTTTCTTTGGTAAGGTGCAATAGTAGATCTGTATGAGCCCAGATAGTATAGATGCCACTATAATGGGAGAATATATGGACTTGAGTGACCTGACACCATAAATAAAGTATATCAGTGACATCAGAGTGTACTTACACCGGCAAATATAGTGGATGTGCCCTCTTTGCGCAATAACGGAGCTGTATGAGCTCAGAGTCCGGGTAAGGCAGGTGCCGCTATAATAGAATCAAATGTAAGAAATATGGCTTTGTGGGCAAAGCGTGTTGATAACGCAGGGGTGTACTTACATAAGGACCGGATACAGGGTTGTAGGGGTGCTGGCACAGCTGTGCCTTAGCAGTGGGACGCCTGGAGTAACGCAGGTTGAGCGCTCATTTGTAGCGCTCCTGGGTCAGGTGACCGGAAATGAATGGCCTGCTAGTGCATGCGCTGTGCGGTCATGATAGTTTGTTTGGGAAGTTGCCGGGCAACGTTGGCAGCTGCGTCGTGTCCCTTAGGAGAGACGACGAGGAACATCGGCGCCTGCGCCGTGTGCGGTGGGCGTACCTGCTGTGCGGTCATGATTGTTTGTTTAGGACGTTGCCGGGCAACGTCGGCAGCTGCGCAGTGTCCCTAAGGAGAGACATGACGAGGAACGTCGGCGCTTGCGTAGTGTGCGGTGGGCGTACCTGCTGTTGTGATGCTGGTAGCTGCGGTAATGTCAAATAGTAGTAGGAAGAAGAACGGAAGAATATTAAAGAAAAAGGGGTAAATGCATGTCCATGTAGTAGTGCCTCATTGATTCAACCACTTGTGTCTATTACTGGATGCATATGGGAAGACGGGGTACTTGATACAGAGTTGTATTTACTATAGTCATAACATCCAGATAGTGGCTAAAGCTGTGCAGATGAAACGCAGACATGCAGCAAAGGTTGAGGTAATTACAATGGTAGACATATACAGCATAATTGAAGCAGTTGAAAACACTAAATCATGCAGATGATCTACACAGAGCTCGAACATAAAATATAGAAAATGAATATAATGAATCCAATAAATCATAAAAGTAATATAATGTTGTAAGAGTTGAAAATAATAAATCATAAAATTAATATAAACAGAGCTTGAAATGCAAAATCCATAAAATAAACATAATAAATCATAAACGTAATATAATGTTGTAGGAGTCCAAACCATAAAATTAGAGATAAATGACGGATGGGGAAAGGAAGGGAAAAATGAACGAGAAAAAAAAAAAAAAAAAGAAAAAAAGAAAAAAGAGAAAAGAGCAGAAAAGATCTGAAGTTCCGTCTTACCCAGTCAGAGTTAATTGCAAGAATGCGTAGATTAGGGAGAGTTAGTTCATCTAGGGAGAAAAGACAAGATATTAGACTAGCCAATCTATATCGCGGTTGAGGCCTTTAGGGTGGAGTGTGTCGAGGGTATAAATCCAATATGTTTCCCGCTGCTTCAACATTTGGATATGGTTCCCACCCCTCCTCGGTCTGGTGACCCTTTCAATCACCTGAAACCTGAGCTGGGCTACATTGTGCTTAGCCTCCTTGAAGTGTGCTGGTAGGGGCAACCACGTTTTTTCACACCTGATTGTGGACTTGTGGGCAGAGATTCGGTCCCTGATGGCCTGGGTAGTTTCACCTACATATAGTAGGCCACAGGGACATTTAACAATGTAGACCACAAAGTTTGACTCGCAGGTGTAATACTCCCTTATCCGATACGATTTACCCGTTCTTGGGTGGACCACTTCGTTTCCTTTAATTATATTGGAGCAGCACATACAACTGAGGCAGGGGAATGTACCTGTTCTTATCTGACCGCTCAAGGTTCTGGTACCCATCGCTCTCCCTGGGCCTAGGTCAGCCCGGACCACCCTGTCTCTAATGTTTTTAGGACGTCTTGTACACATCAGGGGAGGATTCCTGAAGATGTTAATGTTGGGGTATGCCCTGTGTAGAAGGGGCCAGTGTCTCCGAATGAGGTTATGGACCCTAAGCATAGAGGGGTGGTGATAGTGGACGAATGGTATCCTGGGGGTTTTGTTGGTCACTGCTGGACTAGTTGTGCTTTCATTGAATGCTCTCGTGGATTCTGTTTCAAGTAATTGTACCGGATAGTCACGGGCCCTGAATTTCTTTGACATTTCATTTAGTCTCATTTCCCTTGTGGTGGGGTCAGAGACTATCCTAGAGACCCTCTTGAATTGGGACCTAGGAAGACTGTTTTTGGTGGCCGTAGGATGACAGCTGCTGTATAGAAGTAGGCTATTACAGTCTGTGGGTTTGGTATAAATGTCAGTGCTTAGAGTGCCCCTATGGTCCTTGATGACCTTGGTATCCAGAAATGCGACCGTATCCGTCTGGTAGGTAATGGTAAATGATAACTCAGGTCTGATGGTGTTTATGTGGTTGTAGAATTCGAGGAGACTTTTTTGGTCTCCTCGCCAAATACAAAAAATGTCATCAATATACCTGTACCAGGCAAGTGCCTGGTCCTGGAAGGTGGTATTACAGTAGACATGGTCTCTTTCAAATCGATCCATGTACAGGTTGGCATATGCAGGGGCTACATTGGACCCCATAGCGGTCCCGCAGCACTGTATATAGAAATCGTCCTCAAAAAGGAAATAGTTCTCCCTCAAGACCAGGTTCAAGAGCTCTAGGCAAAGCTGTTGTGATCCACTGTCAACTTCGGCTTCCTCTAGGATAAGTCTTACAGCCTCGATACCCTTGTCGTGGGTGATCGATGTGTACAGACTATTCACATCCATGGTACACAGAATGCTGTCAGGTGGGACCTGATTAATTGTGTGTAATTTCTGTAGGAAGTCACCTGTGTCTAAGAGAAAGGATTTAGTGTCCCGAGTGTATGGTGTGAGAATTTTCTCCAGAAAAATTGAGAGAGGGTTGAGGATAGAATCCGTGGAAGCAACAATCGGGCGGCCTGGTGGGTTTTGAAGATTTTTATGTATTTTAGGGAGTATGTATATTACAGGTGTGACCGGGTGGTGGTTTATTAGGTATGTCCTGGTTTTATTGTCAATGGTCTTGAGATCAATGTGTCTGTCCAGAACTGACGTGATTTTATGTCGGATTGTGAATGTGGGATCATTCTGTACCCTCCTGTATGTGTTGGTATCCGAAAGTTGTCTCTTAATTTCTGCTACATAGTAGCTCCTGTTCATAATCACAATGGCGCCCCCCTTGTCCGCCGGTTTAATCACAATGTTTTTGTTGTCCCTGAGAGATTCTAGGGCTTGACTCTCGGTAGAATTGAGGTTGTGGCGGACAGGGAGGAAGCCAAGGCGATGGTCGTGGATGGTCTGTTTGATGTCCCTATCGAGGAGGTTGATGAAGGTCTCAACCGCATGATTGGATTTTGGTGGCATGAAGTTACTCGGAGTACGTAGTCCCAGCGACCCTATAGTGATTTTGGGATCTACGCCACGATTCGATACTGAACCTAATGTGTTAATGCTGGATTGGGAGGTGGTATCGAAATGGACTTTAAGTCTAATGTTTCTATAAAAGCGATGGAGATCTTTCTCCAGTTGGAAAGAGTCCCACTTGGGTGTGGGGCAAAAGGACAAGCCCATGTTTAACACCTTCAGTTCAGTAGGAGAAAGAGAATAGTCAGAGATATTTATTACATTGTTTGGACTCCTACCTTGGACCGGAGTGTCATCTGATGATCCGCGTCCTTTCTTCTTTGCCCTCCGTACTGGCGTGCGTTTGTTCCTAAAAAAGTCGAGGATCTCATGGTGTGGGGACCACCAGTGTCGCTGCCTGAGCCTGGTGATGAGTCTCCTGCCGCCGAGGAGCCCCCTGAAGGGTGGTTGCTTCCCGCTGGTCGGCGGAATCTTGTCCGTTGTCGTCTGGGAACTTGGTCCTCCCATCTATACACCCGATTATTTAAATAGTCCTCCGTGTCTCTCTGAAACTTAGCACGTTTCCTCTCCTCAAGATTTTTTTGGTGTGAGGACAGTATAGAGTCGACTTTATTCTTGAGTGTGGTAAACTCAGTGTCATTCAAGGTTGTTGTAAGTTGGGCTTCGATGTTAGTGATCTTCACCTCTGTTTCCTTGATTGCTTCTTGTAGGTATTCGATTGTTAATAAAATAATGTCCAAGGAGCATTTATTCAAAATTTTCTGAAAAGTGGCGCAGTATTGATCATTCTCCGAGAAGAGTGTAGGTCGTAGGTGGCTACGTAGGCCACGAGGAATCTTGCCTTGTCTATGGTATTCACCGAGGGTGGCGCAGTGTAAATCATAGGAGATAAGTCTCTTCTTCTCTCTTTCCCAGTCCCTTGTTTTGATGTCCTTACTGGGTACGTGGAGAAAGTCGGTTCCTTTCCTTATTCTTGATAGGATTGTGGACCCCGTGGCGTCATCGTAGGCATAGGTTTCTGTTGACATGGGTTCTGTCGGTGCTTAAAGCCAAAAATAGTTCAATGGACAAGTATAGAGATGGCTAGCACACGATCAAGGGAAGTAAGGTGCTAGTGAACGGGAAGTAATCCCATCAACATAAATAAGTCTATAATCACTGCACACTTTGCAACAAGGTTTATGCTTCCAAATAATGTGTGTTTTTATTATAAATGAAAAGGCGACAAGTATAGACGTTTCGGCCACTCTGTGGCCTTGATCACTGAGTCGCTAGAAAAAATGAAAACAAATATACATAAGACATATAATATAAATACAATATTTACAAAATTTACATTAAACATGATATACAGCATATCAGGCATCATAAAGGGTAGAGGACATGTCAACATAGCCTCTGTAGGGGTCTTTTGGCAAATATGGGACACTCGTAGGGGACATGAGAGAGAGATATAGATGTTATAACGAAGAGACCTAATTGAAATGTTCAGGTCAGTGGGTGAACAGACAAAAACTACAGAATACAGAACAGTAAAAAGACATACCGTAGTCTAAATGTGTCACTGAGTGATGTTCGAGCGTCCTGGACCAGTAAGGGTCAAACTCTGGATAACCTGGTAAAAGTTAGTCACAGTGAGCTACACGTCATGCTGCAGTTTTAAGGGGCTATCATGCAGTGTAGTGAGGACCAGGTATGTGGGGGTACTCAGGTCAGGGTGCAGTTGGTGCTGAAGTGTAATATAGCCAGAGGGGTATGTGACTACATATCAAATAGTGGTGCATGATATGGAAAGGCATAGTAACTCCTGATTGTATATTGCACCAGCCCATAGGTCATGTGACATAATGGGGCAAAATATCGGAGAAAGAGGTGTATACTTACACCAGCAAATATGGTGAATGCACTTTCTTTGGTAAGGTGCAATAGTAGATCTGTATGAGCCCAGATAGTATAGATGCCACTATAATGGGAGAATATATGGACTTGAGTGACCTGACACCATAAATAAAGTATATCAGTGACATCAGAGTGTACTTACACCGGCAAATATAGTGGATGTGCCCTCTTTGCGCAATAACGGAGCTGTATGAGCTCAGAGTCCGGGTAAGGCAGGTGCCGCTATAATAGAATCAAATGTAAGAAATATGGCTTTGTGGGCAAAGCGTGTTGATAACGCAGGGGTGTACTTACATAAGGACCGGATACAGGGTTGTAGGGGTGCTGGCACAGCTGTGCCTTAGCAGTGGGACGCCTGGAGTAACGCAGGTTGAGCGCTCATTTGTAGCGCTCCTGGGTCAGGTGACCGGAAATGAATGGCCTGCTAGTGCACAGCGCATGCACTAGCAGGCCATTCATTTCCGGTCACCTGACCCAGGAGCGCTACAAATGAGCGCTCAACCTGCGTTACTCCAGGCGTCCCACTGCTAAGGCACAGCTGTGCCAGCACCCCTACAACCCTGTATCCGGTCCTTATGTAAGTACACCCCTGCGTTATCAACACGCTTTGCCCACAAAGCCATATTTCTTACATTTGATTCTATTATAGCGGCACCTGCCTTACCCGGACTCTGAGCTCATACAGCTCCGTTATTGCGCAAAGAGGGCACATCCACTATATTTGCCGGTGTAAGTACACTCTGATGTCACTGATATACTTTATTTATGGTGTCAGGTCACTCAAGTCCATATATTCTCCCATTATAGTGGCATCTATACTATCTGGGCTCATACAGATCTACTATTGCACCTTACCAAAGAAAGTGCATTCACCATATTTGCTGGTGTAAGTATACACCTCTTTCTCCGATATTTTGCCCCATTATGTCACATGACCTATGGGCTGGTGCAATATACAATCAGGAGTTACTATGCCTTTCCATATCATGCACCACTATTTGATATGTAGTCACATACCCCTCTGGCTATATTACACTTCAGCACCAACTGCACCCTGACCTGAGTACCCCCACATACCTGGTCCTCACTACACTGCATGATAGCCCCTTAAAACTGCAGCATGACGTGTAGCTCACTGTGACTAACTTTTACCAGGTTATCCAGAGTTTGACCCTTACTGGTCCAGGACGCTCGAACATCACTCAGTGACACATTTAGACTACGGTATGTCTTTTTACTGTTCTGTATTCTGTAGTTTTTGTCTGTTCACCCACTGACCTGAACATTTCAATTAGGTCTCTTCGTTATAACATCTATATCTCTCTCTCATGTCCCCTACGAGTGTCCCATATTTGCCAAAAGACCCCTACAGAGGCTATGTTGACATGTCCTCTACCCTTTATGATGCCTGATATGCTGTATATCATGTTTAATGTAAATTTTGTAAATATTGTATTTATATTATATGTCTTATGTATATTTGTTTTCATTTTTTCTAGCGACTCAGTGATCAAGGCCACAGAGTGGCCGAAACGTCTATACTTGTCGCCTTTTCATTTATAATAAAAACACACATTATTTGGAAGCATAAACCTTGTTGCAAAGTGTGCAGTGATTATAGACTTATTTATGTTGATGGGATTACTTCCCGTTCACTAGCACCTTACTTCCCTTGATCGTGTGCTAGCCATCTCTATACTTGTCCATTGAACTATTTTTGGCTTTAAGCACCGACAGAACCCATGTCAACAGAAACCTATGCCTACGATGACGCCACGGGGTCCACAATCCTATCAAGAATAAGGAAAGGAACCGACTTTCTCCACGTACCCAGTAAGGACATCAAAACAAGGGACTGGGAAAGAGAGAAGAAGAGACTTATCTCCTATGATTTACACTGCGCCACCCTCGGTGAATACCATAGACAAGGCAAGATTCCTCGTGGCCTACGTAGCCACCTACGACCTACACTCTTCTCGGAGAATGATCAATACTGCGCCACTTTTCAGAAAATTTTGAATAAATGCTCCTTGGACATTATTTTATTAACAATCGAATACCTACAAGAAGCAATCAAGGAAACAGAGGTGAAGATCACTAACATCGAAGCCCAACTTACAACAACCTTGAATGACACTGAGTTTACCACACTCAAGAATAAAGTCGACTCTATACTGTCCTCACACCAAAAAAATCTTGAGGAGAGGAAACGTGCTAAGTTTCAGAGAGACACGGAGGACTATTTAAATAATCGGGTGTATAGATGGGAGGACCAAGTTCCCAGACGACAACGGACAAGATTCCGCCGACCAGCGGGAAGCAACCACCCTTCAGGGGGCTCCTCGGCGGCAGGAGACTCATCACCAGGCTCAGGCAGCGACACTGGTGGTCCCCACACCATGAGATCCTCGACTTTTTTAGGAACAAACGCACGCCAGTACGGAGGGCAAAGAAGAAAGGACGCGGATCATCAGATGACACTCCGGTCCAAGGTAGGAGTCCAAACAATGTAATAAATATCTCTGACTATTCTCTTTCTCCTACTGAACTGAAGGTGTTAAACATGGGCTTGTCCTTTTGCCCCACACCCAAGTGGGACTCTTTCCAACTGGAGAAAGATCTCCATCGCTTTTATAGAAACATTAGACTTAAAGTCCATTTCGATACCACCTCCCAATCCAGCATTAACACATTAGGTTCAGTATCGAATCGTGGCGTAGATCCCAAAATCACTATAGGGTCGCTGGGACTACGTACTCCGAGTAACTTCATGCCACCAAAATCCAATCATGCGGTTGAGACCTTCATCAACCTCCTCGATAGGGACATCAAACAGACCATCCACGACCATCGCCTTGGCTTCCTCCCTGTCCGCCACAACCTCAATTCTACCGAGAGTCAAGCCCTAGAATCTCTCAGGGACAACAAAAACATTGTGATTAAACCGGCGGACAAGGGGGGCGCCATTGTGATTATGAACAGGAGCTACTATGTAGCAGAAATTAAGAGACAACTTTCGGATACCAACACATACAGGAGGGTACAGAATGATCCCACATTCACAATCCGACATAAAATCACGTCAGTTCTGGACAGACACATTGATCTCAAGACCATTGACAATAAAACCAGGACATACCTAATAAACCACCACCCGGTCACACCTGTAATATACATACTCCCTAAAATACATAAAAATCTTCAAAACCCACCAGGCCGCCCGATTGTTGCTTCCACGGATTCTATCCTCAACCCTCTCTCAATTTTTCTGGAGAAAATTCTCACACCATACACTCGGGACACTAAATCCTTTCTCTTAGACACAGGTGACTTCCTACAGAAATTACACACAATTAATCAGGTCCCACCTGACAGCATTCTGTGTACCATGGATGTGAATAGTCTGTACACATCGATCACCCACGACAAGGGTATCGAGGCTGTAAGACTTATCCTAGAGGAAGCCGAAGTTGACAGTGGATCACAACAGCTTTGCCTAGAGCTCTTGAACCTGGTCTTGAGGGAGAACTATTTCCTTTTTGAGGACGATTTCTATATACAGTGCTGCGGGACCGCTATGGGGTCCAATGTAGCCCCTGCATATGCCAACCTGTACATGGATCGATTTGAAAGAGACCATGTCTACTGTAATACCACCTTCCAGGACCAGGCACTTGCCTGGTACAGGTATATTGATGACATTTTTTGTATTTGGCGAGGAGACCAAAAAAGTCTCCTCGAATTCTACAACCACATAAACACCATCAGACCTGAGTTATCATTTACCATTACCTACCAGACGGATACGGTCGCATTTCTGGATACCAAGGTCATCAAGGACCATAGGGGCACTCTAAGCACTGACATTTATACCAAACCCACAGACTGTAATAGCCTACTTCTATACAGCAGCTGTCATCCTACGGCCACCAAAAACAGTCTTCCTAGGTCCCAATTCAAGAGGGTCTCTAGGATAGTCTCTGACCCCACCACAAGGGAAATGAGACTAAATGAAATGTCAAAGAAATTCAGGGCCCGTGACTATCCGGTACAATTACTTGAAACAGAATCCACGAGAGCATTCAATGAAAGCACAACTAGTCCAGCAGTGACCAACAAAACCCCCAGGATACCATTCGTCCACTATCACCACCCCTCTATGCTTAGGGTCCATAACCTCATTCGGAGACACTGGCCCCTTCTACACAGGGCATACCCCAACATTAACATCTTCAGGAATCCTCCCCTGATGTGTACAAGACGTCCTAAAAACATTAGAGACAGGGTGGTCCGGGCTGACCTAGGCCCAGGGAGAGCGATGGGTACCAGAACCTTGAGCGGTCAGATAAGAACAGGTACATTCCCCTGCCTCAGTTGTATGTGCTGCTCCAATATAATTAAAGGAAACGAAGTGGTCCACCCAAGAACGGGTAAATCGTATCGGATAAGGGAGTATTACACCTGCGAGTCAAACTTTGTGGTCTACATTGTTAAATGTCCCTGTGGCCTACTATATGTAGGTGAAACTACCCAGGCCATCAGGGACCGAATCTCTGCCCACAAGTCCACAATCAGGTGTGAAAAAACGTGGTTGCCCCTACCAGCACACTTCAAGGAGGCTAAGCACAATGTAGCCCAGCTCAGGTTTCAGGTGATTGAAAGGGTCACCAGACCGAGGAGGGGTGGGAACCATATCCAAATGTTGAAGCAGCGGGAAACATATTGGATTTATACCCTCGACACACTCCACCCTAAAGGCCTCAACCGCGATATAGATTGGCTAGTCTAATATCTTGTCTTTTCTCCCTAGATGAACTAACTCTCCCTAATCTACGCATTCTTGCAATTAACTCTGACTGGGTAAGACGGAACTTCAGATCTTTTCTGCTCTTTTCTCTTTTTTCTTTTTTTCTTTTTTTTTTTTTTTTTCTCGTTCATTTTTCCCTTCCTTTCCCCATCCGTCATTTATCTCTAATTTTATGGTTTGGACTCCTACAACATTATATTACGTTTATGATTTATTATGTTTATTTTATGGATTTTGCATTTCAAGCTCTGTTTATATTAATTTTATGATTTATTATTTTCAACTCTTACAACATTATATTACTTTTATGATTTATTGGATTCATTATATTCATTTTCTATATTTTATGTTCGAGCTCTGTGTAGATCATCTGCATGATTTAGTGTTTTCAACTGCTTCAATTATGCTGTATATGTCTACCATTGTAATTACCTCAACCTTTGCTGCATGTCTGCGTTTCATCTGCACAGCTTTAGCCACTATCTGGATGTTATGACTATAGTAAATACAACTCTGTATCAAGTACCCCGTCTTCCCATATGCATCCAGTAATAGACACAAGTGGTTGAATCAATGAGGCACTACTACATGGACATGCATTTACCCCTTTTTCTTTAATATTCTTCCGTTCTTCTTCCTACTACTATTTGACATTACCGCAGCTACCAGCATCACAACAGCAGGTACGCCCACCGCACACTACGCAAGCGCCGACGTTCCTCGTCATGTCTCTCCTTAGGGACACTGCGCAGCTGCCGACGTTGCCCGGCAACGTCCTAAACAAACAATCATGACCGCACAGCAGGTACGCCCACCGCACACGGCGCAGGCGCCGATGTTCCTCGTCGTCTCTCCTAAGGGACACGACGCAGCTGCCAACGTTGCCCGGCAACTTCCCAAACAAACTATCATGACCGCACAGCGCATGCACTAGCAGGCCATTCATTTCCGGTCACCTGACCCAGGAGCGCTACAAATGAGCGCTCAACCTGCGTTACTCCAGGCGTCCCACTGCTAAGGCACAGCTGTGCCAGCACCCCTACAACCCTGTATCCGGTCCTTATGTAAGTACACCCCTGCGTTATCAACACGCTTTGCCCACAAAGCCATATTTCTTACATTTGATTCTATTATAGCGGCACCTGCCTTACCCGGACTCTGAGCTCATACAGCTCCGTTATTGCGCAAAGAGGGCACATCCACTATATTTGCCGGTGTAAGTACACTCTGATGTCACTGATATACTTTATTTATGGTGTCAGGTCACTCAAGTCCATATATTCTCCCATTATAGTGGCATCTATACTATCTGGGCTCATACAGATCTACTATTGCACCTTACCAAAGAAAGTGCATTCACCATATTTGCTGGTGTAAGTATACACCTCTTTCTCCGATATTTTGCCCCATTATGTCACATGACCTATGGGCTGGTGCAATATACAATCAGGAGTTACTATGCCTTTCCATATCATGCACCACTATTTGATATGTAGTCACATACCCCTCTGGCTATATTACACTTCAGCACCAACTGCACCCTGACCTGAGTACCCCCACATACCTGGTCCTCACTACACTGCATGATAGCCCCTTAAAACTGCAGCATGACGTGTAGCTCACTGTGACTAACTTTTACCAGGTTATCCAGAGTTTGACCCTTACTGGTCCAGGACGCTCGAACATCACTCAGTGACACATTTAGACTACGGTATGTCTTTTTACTGTTCTGTATTCTGTAGTTTTTGTCTGTTCACCCACTGACCTGAACATTTCAATTAGGTCTCTTCGTTATAACATCTATATCTCTCTCTCATGTCCCCTACGAGTGTCCCATATTTGCCAAAAGACCCCTACAGAGGCTATGTTGACATGTCCTCTACCCTTTATGATGCCTGATATGCTGTATATCATGTTTAATGTAAATTTTGTAAATATTGTATTTATATTATATGTCTTATGTATATTTGTTTTCATTTTTTCTAGCGACTCAGTGATCAAGGCCACAGAGTGGCCGAAACGTCTATACTTGTCGCCTTTTCATTTATAATAAAAACACACATTATTTGGAAGCATAAACCTTGTTGCAAAGTGTGCAGTGATTATAGACTTATTTATGTTGATGGGATTACTTCCCGTTCACTAGCACCTTACTTCCCTTGATCGTGTGCTAGCCATCTCTATACTTGTCCATTAAGCTTTGAATCTTGGCATAGCTCTTCTTTTCCTGTCTTGGGCGGCTCAGTCTAATATAATTTGCATTTTTTATTTTGTTTTTTCTCGCCTCCTCCAGACCTCACTCCCAGCTCTAGTGATCTATAGATGGATATTGCGCTTGCTCTGGAGTTGCCACAGAGATAAAATGTGTATGCACATCCACTGTATTATGTCCTTGTAAGGGCATGTCACATGACATGTTTACCTGTTGAGGCTGCTATGACATCCCCAGAGCAAGCACGAGTATGTGTTATTTTTGGTGTAAAGTCGGTAAAGAAGCGATGAGGCTTTTCCCCAGCGTTCCTTGCCGTTCCTGTCCTGTCCTGTTATTAAGAACATGTTTTATAGATCTGGTTTCTTGTAGCCTCAAGAGAAGGCCGTCTTGTCATGGGCTACTGACGTCATTTGTCTCTTCATTTTCTGCTCTCTGCACATTTTGTATCACTCCACTTTCATTTGCTGCCGTCTTCTATCCATCCCCCGCTCCTTCCGTCCCTCCTTTTTCCCTCTTTCTCTGTCGCCTTATCTCTCAGCGGTGTGAATCTGTCCCGCGGACTCATGGCGCAGAGGAACTGCTACAGCCGCCACTCGTGTGTCTCCCCACCGCTTCTCTCCAGGGCGCCACCTACAGGTACGTGCAGTTCTATACTCCACTACACCACTCACAAAACGATGAAAACCTAAAAATAAATTTAAAATAAGTTGCACTTCATATCTTTGCCTTTAGATGGCGATGTAGAGTATTGTCACAAGTAGCCAAATTAGAGCTAGCATTTTTATTTAACAGCGCACCGTGTGGTCAGCCATGGTACTGCAAGTAAAAAGTTAACATGAGGCGAAGTGCCCCTCTGTCCATGTCACCTGGTGTACTACACATACGAAGTGTCAGAATGATGATGCTTTTCTCCTGGGGTTCCAGATTTACTGTAGTTTAAAAGTGATTTTTGTTACTCAAATGTTTTGGAGGCTCATAGGACCCTTGTGACCTATTTATTTGGGATTGTCTGGGCTTAGGGACCCCCGTAATGGTTTTCTTTGCTCTATATTCTCTGTATTAAAAGTTGTGTTATATTTTTCTTCCTCCAGTCGACGATGTAGAAGAGCAGGATGAAGGCGCTAAAGGGTAAGAGTCGCTCCATGTATTAATCCTACGTGTAACGCAGGAGCAGACGTGAGTGTTGTCTTCAGGCAGACGGCGGCGGCACTATTATACGTCTGTGCGTGTCCTACATCCGTGTCCACTGTACCTCAGCTTTTGTAGCCAATGAGCCGGCAAATCAGGGACCCAGGTGCTGCTCCTTCTAAATTAGGAGGCAAATGACACTACTGTAGGGCGCCAATAGTAGTTGTTGGACATATGCTAATCTGTTGGGTGTAAAGCAGAGAAAGAGTTAATGTATGCCTGGCGGTCTATGGCAATTAAGGGTTGATGTCTGTCTGCCTCACCCATAGATCTAGGGCAGCGATAGGTTAACACTACATACTTGGTGTCCAGTGGATAACAAACCCCGCCAAATTCCAGCATAGTCCCTATAGCAGAAAGAGTAAGACCCTCATGTGTTCCCTTCTCCCACGGACTGCTCGCCTGGCTCACAGAAACTATTCATGATACCCCTCCTTCTGAAACGGGCTGCTCGCCATGCCCAACCTCTGTCTCCCACTGGCAGCTCGCCATGCCCAACCTCTGTCTCACACTGGCAGCTCGCCGTGTCCCTCCTCTCTGCCTCTCGCAGGCTGCTCGCCGTGTCCCTCCTCTCTGCCTCTCGCAGGCTGCTCGCCGTGTCCCTCCTCTCTGTCTCTCGCAGGCTGCTCTCCGTGTCCCTCCTCTCTGTCTCTCGCAGGCTGCTCGCCGTGCCCCTCCTCTCTGTCTCTCGCAGGCTGCTCGCCATGTCCCTCCTCTCTGCCTCTCGCAGGCTGCTCGCCGTGTCCCTCCTCTCTGCCTCTCGCAGGCTGCTCGCCGTGTCCCTCCTCTCTGCCTCTCGCAGGGTGCTCGCCGTGTCCCTCCTCTCTGCCTCTCGCAGGCTGCTCGCCGTGCCCCTCCTCTCTGTCTCTCGCAGGCTGCTCGCCGTGCCCCTCCTCTCTGTCTCTCGCAGGCTGCTCGCCGTGTCCCTCCTCTCTATCTCACGCAGGCTGCTCGCCGTGCCCCTCCTCTCTCTCTCGCAGGCTGCTCGCCGTGCCCCTCCTCTCTGTCTCTCGCAGGCTGCTCGCCGTGTCCCTCCTCTCTGTCTCACGCAGGCTGCTCGCCATGCCCCTCCTCTCTGTCTCTCGCAGGCTGCTCGCCGTGTCCCTCCTCTCTGCCTCTCGCAGGCTGCTCGCCGTGTCCCTCCTCTCTGCCTCGCGCATTTTGCTCGCCGTGTCCCTCCTCTCTGCCTCTCGCAGGCTGCTCGCCGTGTCCCTCCTCTCTGCCTCTCGCAGGGTGCTCGCCGTGTCCCTCCTCTCTGCCTCTCGCAGGCTGCTCGCCGTGCCCCTCCTCTCTGTCTCTCGCAGGCTGCTCGCCGTGTCCCTCCTCTCTGCCTCTCGCAGGCTGCTCGCCGTGCCCCTCCTCTCTGTCTCTCGCAGGCTGCTCGCCGTGTCCCTCCTCTCTGTCTCTCGCAGGCTGCTCGCCGTGTCCCTCCTCTCTATCTCACGCAGGCTGCTCGCCGTGCCCCTCCTCTCTCTCTCGCAGGCTGCTCGCCGTGCCCCTCCTCTCTGTCTCTCGCAGGCTGCTCGCCGTGTCCCTCCTCTCTGTCTCACGCAGGCTGCTCGCCATGCCCCTCCTCTCTGTCTCTCGCAGGCTGCTCGCCGTGTCCCTCCTCTCTGCCTCTCGCAGGCTGCTCGCCGTGTCCCTCCTCTCTGCCTCGCGCATTTTGCTCGCCGTGTCCCTCCTCTCTGCCTCGCACAGGCAGTTTCTTACCTATACTGATCAGAATGAAGGGACAGACGACTGGGCAGCTACTGAACTTCTACAGGCTGCATTCTTTGTTTAGGCAGAAAGCTTCAGCATTGCTCTACCTGGTAAATAAAGGGGTTGTCCGGCCATGGGCTACAAGTCACCACTAGAGGGAGCTCTCTGGATACAGATGTATGCAACCACCACTAGAAGGAGCTCTTTTAATACAGATTTATACAGCCACTACTAGGGGAGCTCGCTACATACAGATTTATATAGCCACCACTAGAGGGAGCTCACTATATACAGATTTATACAGCCACCACTAGAGGGAGCTCACTGAATACAGATTTATACAGCTACCACTAGAGGGAGCTCACTATATACAGATTTATACAGCCACCACTAGGGGAGCTCACTATATACAGATTTATACAGCCACCACTAGAGGGAGCTCACTGAATACAGATTTATACAGCCACCACTAGAGGGAGCTCACTATATACAGATTAATACAGCCACCACTTGGGGATCTCATTACATACAGATTTATACAGCCACCACTAGGGGGAGCTCACTGAATACAGATTTATGCAGCCACCACCAGGGGGAGCTCACTACATACAGATTTATACAGCTCTCAATGATTTCAATGAAGCATGTATGTGTATCTAATTGCACAGATCTCAGCAGAGAACTAAGATACTAGACATTGGTTTTCACACTTCTGGTGTACAGTATGGGGGGTGTAGTATTATAACAAGGCAATAGGAAAATCCAATGACTCTTTACCTCCCTGTAGTCTGTTTTGGGACTCTGTGTGTGTTGGGGTGTTAATTTCGGAATAAATTAATGTTTTCTTTCCCCATCATCACAAACAGGCGTAACAGAATTGCGTCCGGAGACGCCCACCATAATGGGAATGTTCAGCCCAAGAACAATCTGCAAAAACCAACGTTGTTCAGCACCCGGCCCCCAGGAGGAATTAAAAGTCCAGTTATAAGTGAGGAACAGAATAAACCCTGCCGCCTGGACGATTTCACGGCTCATTTCACGGCTCCTTGGTTGGAGACTCCTTCATGGACTGTACTGGGAACAGTAATGAACGCACAGTGGGTGAAGCGGAAGCAGGAGATGCGCGGGACACGTCCGTGGTGACGCACGACACAGCAGAGGATGACACTCAGCACTGACACTTTTTTATTATAAATTTGTTTTATAGCAGGGTAATAAAAAAAAATATATATATATATATATATATATATATATATATATCATCAGCCGACTACAGAGTCTACAATATTCCGCCATAATACTTCTATAGAGGTTGGAGAAAGCCTGTGTACAGCAGCTCCCCCTAGTGGCGACTGCAGGCAGATGGAGTTTTAATATTTAAAGGGATAGGTAGGGGTATAAACTGGACTATGTGAGAGAGGTCCCTTGTGCTGATGTGGTGGTTGGCTTTACTGGCCATATGCTCTGCTGTAATTTGTGCTACAGCGCTCTGATAGAGGCATCCATATATCCTGACACCGGCACTTTCTATAAGGTCAGCTCGGCTCCTGAGCTTGCTCTCCACACCCACATGTTATGTACATGTCAGAAAAGGGTTAAAGCCTTATGCACATGGTGACCTAAAAATTCTGTTTTTGTATGATGCCAATATACGAACAATTACAAGAAGTGTATGCTTTTGTTCTTCACGCCGCACCCTACGCAGCACAGAGGTAGGGAGCTCGCTATTGGTTATACTGTCGTCATTTACTAACGTGGAGCACAGCTAATTGACTGACCCAAGCCGGCGTTCACACACTGACATTACGGTATGTTTATTTTAAATCCTTCTGCAGCAAAAGAAGACGCGGCCGCAACATGTGAACATAACCAAAGACCATCTAAATTAGCGCTCGATCACATGAGCATATAACACGGCCGAGCGCTGAGATTTTATCCGACAGCACTCGGACCAGTCTTACACTATGTGGCAGTGCAGATCTATGATTTTTTTTTTCTCACGTCGATTCAGCATGATAAATAAATCACAGCGTGCCACGAGCGGCTCCATAAATCAGATCTCTCAAGTCTATGGTCTGTGTGAAACATCGGACTGCACTCAGATGTCATTCAAGTGCAGTCCGATGTGCACACAAGAAAATGGAGAATTTTAAGTTCTCCATCTTCTTCGCACCTGTGATCCAATTTTGTCAGGCGAGAGAATCCGATCACACCAAGGTCATTAGCATAATCGTCCGGATCCTCTCGCATGAAATAATCGACGGCCGTGTGACCCCGGCCTTAGGCCTGAGTCGCACTAAACGTATGAAAAATCTGTCCAGCTCTCCCTGCCGAGAGTCGCACGAGTGTCATGTGACTGCAATCCGATTTTTTTCACACCTAGCATCCGATTTAAATCCCATTTTAATATGAGCTTTTACATTGAGAATTGCTCTGTCATTTACACATCGTTTTCAAAGGAAATATTCTTCAAAACACACACACAAATATATATGTACAGATAGATAAAATAAAAGCCAGCAATTCATGTGCCGTGTACAGTAATATCACAGATTGACAGGTTAGAATAGATATATACACATAGAATACAAAGATATATAGATGTCAGTGACAAATACAATTAGTACAGTGTGTGTGCAGCTTACTGTACATGTATTTAATTTAATAAAAGATTATGTTTTGGAAAAACATGACGTACAATTTTGTAACCAGCAGAGAGAAAGCCGACGACTGGGGACCGATGTTTATAGCCTTGGAAGGGGGTAATACCCATGGAGCTTCCCAGGCTATTAATATCAACTCACAACTGTATACTTAGCCTTTCCTGGCTATTAAAATGGGGGACCCTAAAAAAAAGACACGTAGGGTCCCCCTATAATTAACAACCATCAAAGGATATACAGATAGCTGTGGCTGATATTAATAGCCTAGGAAGGGGCCATGGATACTGTCCCTTCCCCCAGGTATTTGTCACTGACATCTGTGTATCTACCTATTCTATGAGTATTTACTGTATGTAATCCCTCTCTTCTATCCTGCTGTGACTTTACACTACGCGGCTGCTGAATTGCTGACTTCTATGTATCTAACAATGTAATATATATACACGTGTGTGTGTGTGTGTGTGTGTGTGTGTGTGTGTGTGTGTGTGTGTGTGTGTGTGTGTGTGTGTGTGTGTGTGTGTGTGTGTGTGTGTGTGTGTGTGTCACTGACATCTATATGTATTCTATGTGTATATATCCTAACCTATCAGTCTGTGATTTTATTGTATGCGGCAGATGAATTGTTGACTTTTTTGCTGGTGCGTAAAAATCGGACAGCACTCGCGTGGGCAGGGTCCATTTACGGTAGCGTGACCCCGGCCTTGTTCCTAAACTCTCGTCTGATTGGTCCATGTGCGCCGCTGACTGAACGCTGAGAGCACCCGGCTCTGTTATATCCCCCGCAACATGACTTGTTTATTGGAAAAATTTCCAGCATATGCCATTGTGGTCTGTTTCATGCATGAAATATGTGACGGCGGCTCTAGCTCCATGTTCTTGGCTTGTTTTTCCCACGGGTCCTCTATACCCGGCCTCAGCCTCATTGGATTATTTATTTTTTGCTATTGTCTTAATGGTGACTCCTCTTCCTTTGAAATGCAAAGAATAATCCTCCCAGCCGGACCCCCAGGTTCAGAGATGTCCTATGCAAACAAGAAGGGTCTCTGAGATCCCACCATCAAAGGAAGCCATGATGTGTTCCCAGGAGTCAGGGGGCTCACCACTGCACCAGGAACAATGACACAACCTGCCCCTGAATTCCTGCATGGACATGGAAATGAGGATCTTATTCTGTCTCCTCATTGTTATGGGAGGTCACGGCCCAGGTGGCACCACAAGGTCCAGATGGTTGTAGCCCCCACTAATGTCCTATCTGCCCGACCACTACTGCCATCAGGATGGAGTCTGTGCCCGTCCTGTCCTGTGCAGGGGGCGGCTCTTATGTTACTGTTCCCCCATTATTAGTGCAGGGGGCGGCTCTCACGTCACTGTTCCCCCATTATTAATGCAGGGGGCGGCTCTCGCGTCACTGTTCCTCCATTATTAGTGGAGTGGGCAGCTCTCGCGTTACTGTTCCCCCATTATTAATGGAGTGGGCGGCTCTCACGTTACTGTTCCTCCATTATTAGTGCAGGGGGCGGCTCTCGCGTTACTTGTTCCCCCATTATTAATGCAGGGGGCGGCTCTCATGTTACTGTTCCCCCATTATTAATGCAGGGGGCGGCTCTCATGTTGCTGTTCCCCCATTATTAGTGCAGGGGCAGCTCTCGCGTCACTGTTCCTCCATTATTAGTGGAGTGGGCAGCTCTCGCGTTACTGTTCCCCCATTATTAATGGAGTGGGCGGCTCTCACGTTACTGTTCCTCCATTATTAGTGCAGGGGGCGGCTCTCGCGTTACTTGTTCCCCCATTATTAATGCAGGGGGTGGCTCTCACGTCACTGTTCCCCCATTATTAATGCAGGGGGCGGCTCTCATGTTACTGTTCCCCCATTATTAGTGCAGGGGACGGCTCTCGTGTTACTGTTCTCTCATTATTAGTGCAGGGGGCGGCTCTCACGTTGCTGTTCCCCCATTATTAGTGCAGGGGGCGGCTCCCCGGTTACTGTTCCCCCATTATTAGTGCAGGGGGCGGCTCTCGCATTACTGTTCCCCCATTATTAGTGGAGGGGGCGGCTCTCACGTTACTGTTCCCCCATTATTGGTGCAGGGGGCGGCTCTCACGTTACTGTTCCCCCATTATTAGTGCAGGGGGCGGCTCTCACGTTACTGCTTCCCCATTATTAGTGGAGGGGGCGGCTCTCACGTTACTGTTCCCCCATTATTAGTACAGGGAGCGGCTCTCACGTTACTGTTCCCCCATTATTAGCGGAGGGGGCGGCTCTCGCGTTACTGTTCCACCATAATTAGTGTAGGGGGCGGCTCTCGCGTTACTGTTCCCCCAATATTAGTGCAGAGGGCGGCTCTCATGTTACTGTTCCCCCATTATTAGTGGAGGGGGGCGGCTCTCGCGTCACTGTTCCACCATAATTAGTGTAGGGGCGGCTCTCGCGTTACTGTTCCCCCATTATTAGTGCAGGGGGCGGCTCTCATGTTACTGTTCTCCCATTATTAGTGGAGGGGGCGGCTCTCACGTTACTGTTCCCCCATTATTAGTGCAGGGGGCGGCTCTCAGGTTACTGTTCCCCCATTATTAGTGCAGGGGGCGGCTCTCACGTTACTGTTCCCCCATTATTAGTGCAGGGGGTGGCTCTCGCATTACTGTTCCCCCATTATTAGTGCAGGGGGCGGCTCTCACGTTACTGTTCCCCCATTATTAGTGCAGGGGGCGGCTCTCATGTTACTGTTCTCCCATTATTAGTGGAGGGGGCAGCTCTCACATTACTGTTCCCCCATTATTAGTGCAGGGGTGGCTCTCACGTTACTGTTCCCCCATTATTAGTGCAGGGGGTGGCTCTCACGTTGCTATTCCTCCATTATTAGTGCAGGGGGCGGCTCTCACGTTACTGTTCCCCCATTATTAGTGCAGGGGCGGCTCTCGCATCACTGTTCCCCCAGTATTAGTGCAGGGGGGCGGCTCTCACGTTACTGTTCCCCCATTATTAGTGCAGGGGGTGGCTTTCACGTTACTGTTCCCCCATTATTAGTGCATGGGCGGCTCTCGCGTTACTGTTCCCCCATTATTAGTGCAGGGCGCGGCTCTCGCGTTACTGTTCCCCCATTATTAGTGCAGAGGCGGCTCTCACATTACTCTTCCCCCATTATTAGTGCAGGGGGCGGCTCTCACGTTATTGTTCCCCCATTATTAGTACAGGGGCGGCTCTCGCGTTGCTGTTCCCCCATTATTAGTGCAGGGGGCGGCTCTCATGTTACTGTTCCCCCATTATTAGTACAGGGGCGGCTCTCGCGTCACTGTTCCCCCATTATTAGTGCAGGGAGCGGCTCTCACGTTATTGTTCCCCCATTGTTAGTACAGGGGCGGCTCTCGCGTTGCTGTTCCCCCATTATTAGTGCAGGGGGCGGCTCTCATGTTACTGTTCCCCCATTATTAGTACAGGGGCGGCTCTCGCGTTGCTGTTCCCCCATTATTAGTGCAGGGGGCGGCTCTCGTGTTACTGTTCTCTCATTATTAGTGCAGGGGGCGTCTCTCACGTTGCTGTTACCCCATTATTAGTGCAGAGGGCGGCTCCCCGGTTACTGTTCCCCCATTATTAGTGGAGGGGGTGGCTCTCGTGTTACTGTTCCCCCATTATTAGTGCAGGGGGCGGCTCTCGCATTAATGTTCCCCCATTATTAGTGGAGGGGGCGGCTCTCACGTTACTGTTCCCCCATTATTAGTGCAGGGAGCGGCTCTCACGTTACTGTTCCCCCATTATTAGTGCAGGGGGCGGCTCTCACGTTACTGTTCCCCCATTATTAGTGCAGGGGGCGGCTCTCACGTTACTGTTCCCCCATTATTAGTGGAGGGGGCGGCTCTCACGTTACTGTTCCCCCATTATTAGTGCAGGGGGCGGCTCTCACGTTACGGTTTCCCCATTATTAGTGGAGGGGGCGGCTCTCACGTTACTGTTCCCCCATTATTAGTACAGGGAGCGGCTCTCACGTTACTGTTCCCCCATTATTAGCAGAGGGGGCGGCTCTCGCGTTACTGTTCCACCATAATTAGTGTAGGGGGCGGCTCTCGCGTTACTGTTCCCCCAATATTAGTGCAGAGGGCGGCTCTCATGTTACTGTTCCCCCATTATTAGTGGAGGGGGCGGCTCTCGCGTCACTGTTCCACCATAATTAGTGTAGGGGCGGCTCTCGCGTTACTGTTCCCCCAATATTAGTGCAGAGGGCGGCTCTCATGTTACTGTTCCCCCATTATTAGTGCAGGGGGCGGCTCTCGTGTTACTGTTCCCCATTGTTAGTGGAGGGGCGACTCTCACGTTACTGTTCCCCCATTATTAGTAGAGGGGGCGGCTCTCACGTTACTGTTCCCCCATTATTAGTACAGGGAGCGGCTCTCACGTTACTGTTCGCCCATTATTAGTGCAGGGGGCAGCTCTCATGTTACTGTTCTCCCATTATTAGTGGAGGGGGCGGCTCTCATGTTACTGTTCCCCCATTATTAGTGCAGGGGGCGGCTCTCACGTTACTGTTCCCCCATTATTAGTGCAGGGGGCGGCTCTCACGTTACTGTTCCCCCATTATTAGTGCAGGGGGCGGCTCTCATGTTACTGTTCTCCCATTATTAGTGGAGGGGGCAGCTCTCACATTACTGTTCCCCCATTATTAGTGCAGGGGTGGCTCTCACGTTACTGTTCCCCCATTATTAGTGCAGGGGGTGGCTCTCACGTTGCTATTCCTCCATTATTAGTGCAGGGGGCGGCTCTCACGTTACTGTTCCCCCATTATTAGTGCAGGGGCGGCTCTCGCATCACTGTTCCCCCAGTATTAGTGCAGGGGGCGGCTCTCACGTTACTGTTCTCCCATTATTAGTGCAGGGGGCGGCTCTCGCATTACTGTTCCCCCATTATTAGTGCAGGGGGCGGCTCTCGCATTACTGTTCCCCCATTATTAGTGCAGGGGGCGGCTCTCGCATTACTGTTCCCCCATTATTAGTGCAGGGGGCGGCTCTCGCATTACTGTTCCCCCATTATTAGTGCAGGGGGCGGCTCTCGCATTACTGTTCCCCCATTATTAGTGCAGGGGGCGGCTCTCACGTTACTGTTCCCCCATTATTAGTGCAGGGGGCGGCTCTCATGTTACTGTTCTCCCATTATTAGTGGAGGGGGCAGCTCTCACATTACTGTTCCCCCATTATTAGTGCAGGGGTGGCTCTCACGTTACTGTTCCCCCATTATTAGTGCAGGGGGTGGCTCTCACGTTGCTATTCCTCCATTATTAGTGCAGGGGGCGGCTCTCACGTTACTGTTCCCCCATTATTAGTGCAGGGGCGGCTCTCGCATCACTGTTCCCCCAGTATTAGTGCAGGGGGCGGCTCTCACGTTACTGTTCTCCCATTATTAGTGCAGGGGGCGGCTCTCGCATTACTGTTCCCCCATTATTAGTGCAGGGGGCGGCTCTCGCATTACTGTTCCCCCATTATTAGTGCAGGGGGCGGCTCTCGCATTACTGTTCCCCCATTATTAGTGCAGGGGGCGGCTCTCGCATTACTGTTCTCCCATTATTAGTGCAGGGGGCGGCTCTCGCATTACTGTTCCCCCATTATTAGTGCAGGGGGCGGCTCTCGCATTACTGTTCCCCCATTATTAGTGCAGGGGGCGGCTCTCACGTTACTGTTCCCCCATTATTAGTGCAGGGGGCGGCTCTCATGTTACTGTTCTCCCATTATTAGTGGAGGGGGCAGCTCTCACATTACTGTTCCCCCATTATTAGTGCAGGGGTGGCTCTCACGTTACTGTTCCCCCATTATTAGTGCAGGGGGTGGCTCTCACGTTGCTATTCCTCCATTATTAGTGCAGGGGGCGGCTCTCACGTTACTGTTCCCCCATTATTAGTGCAGGGGCGGCTCTCGCATCACTGTTCCCCCAGTATTAGTGCAGGGGGCGGCTCTCACGTTACTGTTCCCCCATTATTAGTGCAGGGGGTGGCTTTCACGTTACTGTTCCCCCATTATTAGTGCATGGGCGGCTCTCGCGTTACTGTTCCCCCATTATTAGTGCAGGGCGCGGCTCTCGCGTTACTGTTCCCCCATTATTAGTGCAGAGGCGGCTCTCACATTACTCTTCCCCCATTATTAGTGCAGGGGGCGGCTCTCGCGTTACTGTTCCCCCATTATTAGTGCAGGGAGTAGCTCTCGCGTTACTGTTCCCCCATTATTAGTGCAGGGGGAGGCTCTCACGTTACTGTTCCCCCATTATTAGTGCAGGGAGTGGCTCTCGCGTTACTGTTCCCCCATTATTAGTGCAGGGGGAGGCTCTCACGTTACTGTTCCCCCATTATTAGTGCAGGGGGCGGCTCTCACCTTACTTTTCCCCCATTATTAGTGCAGGGGGCGGCTCTCTCATTTCTGTTCCTCCATTATTAGTGCAGGGGGCGGCTCTCACGTTACTGTTCCCCCATTATTAGTGCAGGGGGCGGCTCTCCCGTTACTGATCCCCCATTATTAGTGGAGGGGGCTTCTCTCCCGTTACTGTTCCCCCATTATTAGTGCAGGGGGCGGCTCTCACGTTACTGTTCCCCTATTATTAGTGCAGGGGGCGGCTCTCCCGTTACTGATCCCCCATTATTAGTGGAGGGGGCGGCTCTCCCGTTACTGTTCCCCCATTATTAGTGCAGGGGGCGGCTCTCACGTTACTGTTCCCCTATTATTAGTGCAGGGGGCGGCTCTCCCGTTACTGTTCCCCCATTATTAGTGCAGGGGGCGGCTCTCACGTTACTGTTCCCCTATTATTAGTGCAGGGGGCGGCTCTCCCGTTACTGATCCCCCATTATTAGTGGAGGGGGCGGCTCTCCCGTTACTGTTCCCCCATTATTAGTGGAGGGGGCGGCTCTCATGTTACTTCCCCCATTATTAGTGCAGGGGGCGGCTCTCACGTTACTGTTTCCCCATTATTAGTGCAGTCACCACAGACGGGTGCCCGCTACTTTCTGCAGGTTTCTACTTTTCTGCTGTTATGGAAACCAGAATTCAATCTGGTGATGGATCGGTCATTGTGGACACAAATGGATCCTGGTGAGGATGGTGCTGCGCTACACTGGGTAACAACCTCTGTGGCCGCCAGCAGCTTTCATAGAGGTTGTCAGCCAGTTTTCCTATACAGTTTGTTGGACAAGGCTGAAGTTGGTTTCTTATTCGTTCAGTTTCTTATTCTGCAATTTTTTCTTTTGTTTTTTTTTTTAGATTTAACCTCCAAAAATAAGCATTACAATAATAACATACAATGCCCGAGGTGCCCTGATGTGAATACACGTAACAACAGGCACAAAAATGGGCATCAAAGTGGGCACCGAAGGGCATCAATGAAAGGGTTAAATGACTTTGGGCCACTGATCTCACACTAAGAATACACAGATAGTGATGCCTCACTTTGATGCCAATTCTGGTGCCCAGAACCCATTTGGGCCAGGCTGGAGGGTCCTGGGTTTGCTGTGGGGCTCCCCGTTCTATATGTCTGCAGTGTGATACCAGTGGCCCAAAGGCATTTAACCCTTTCATTGACGCCCTTCGGTGCCCACTTTGATGCCCATTTTTGTGCCAGGTTTATAATTTTTGTGCCTGTTGTTAAGTGTTTTCACATCAGGCACCTCGCTGCATTGTATGTTATTATTGTGATGCTTAGTTTTGGAGATTAAATCTATAAAAAAACAGAAAAGAAAAAATTGCCGAATAAGAAACTGACGAATAAGAAACCAACTTCAGCCTGGTGTTTGCTGGGGTGGTGCATGGAGGAATACAGGCTGGCAGAGGGGCGGGGGTCAGAGCTGGGGATGAACCCCTCACATTACAGTTGGCGGCTCTGGTCTCTGCTGCCAGTGTCTACGGCGCTGGATCTTGCAGGGGTTAACAGCCCCTCCCCCTTCACACGTCCCCCACAGGACACTACATAGTACCTGCAGTCACACACAGTGTCCTCTCTGCTTGTCATTGAAGGACATGTGCTTTGCCCTCAGTAAAGATGGCTGCCACATTCAACACGCCCCATATAGTCTATCGACCAATCAAGTCACAGGTTAGACGGTCACGTGGCAGTAGTACCTGAGAAGCTGGCTATGGCGTTAGCTTTAATTTGAAGCGCTGGAACGCAGACCGCGGAAGTGCCCTCGAGAGCCTCGTGTCTATTGGTCAGGAGCTCTGTAGGGCGGATACCTGGCAGCTACAGATTTCCTAATTGGACACTATACACACACCTCTGCGCCCCGATTGGTTGGTTAGGATTTTCCTGCAGTTTCATTGGCTGGCGCTGATTTACGTCTTCTTCCTCTATTGGATGTCGGTCACTCCTCGGGTGCGATCTGTCCTCGGCGGTTGCCGGTTTTAGTTGAGTGACGTCACACCCGTTTACCGGTGGAGCGCCATGGCGCTGTGTGTGAGGCGGCTCCGCGGAGCTCCTGGGATCGGGAGTCGGTGGAAGAGCGGGATACGCAGCGCTGGTGGAGCCACGGGCAGAGTGCGGGAGAGTATGCGGGTGAGTCGTTATTGCTGCACGTCCAGTCAGCCACGACTGCCGGGCAACGTCTAATGTCCAATGTGCGCAGTATAATAACTTTTCCTCAGGCGTCACCCTCCATCATTTTATATTAACCCCTCCTCCCTGACTGTGAACCACGTGGATAAGGCATAAGCCTCGTTGCCTATAGCAACCAATCATTGTTCAAATGTTCGTTTAAAAACCGCAAACTGAGAACTGATTGGTTGCCAAGAGCATGATAACGGACTAGCAACCAATCGCAGCACAGCTTTCATTTATAGTGTTCTTGAAAAATGAATCCTGAGTTTTGATTGGTTGCCATGATACAGACTAGATACCTGGTGACCAATCGCAACACAGCTTTCATTTATTATGAAAAATAAAGCCTGAGAGCTGATTGGTTATCACAGGTAGACTACATACCTGGCGACCAACCAATCGCTTCACGGCTTTCATTTATTATAGTGCTCTTGAATAATGAAAGCTGCTCTGTGATTGGTTGCTTTGGTCAACAATGGCAGTTTTTGTTTTTCCTCCCGTAATGAAGGCCGTGCTGCGTCTCGTTGTGAAGCAGCAGCTCTGGTGTCACGGGACGACGTGGGAAATGTGGAATTACTGATAATAGGGGCCTCCCACTGCTCGGTGATGGTGTGATGGCCCTCACCCGTCTTATATTCCTCTTGTTTTCTCCCAGGCTCGAGATGCCATCTTGTACCGGGATCTGCGGCCCTGTCCTCGCCTCCCCACTCCTCTTAGACGACCGTCTCCAGCCCCGACGGCCGCAGTTTCCGCACGTGTCCAGCCCACAGGCCGCCAGATGTGTTTACCGCCAGCACCTGAGCGGGGCCCGGCCCCGTGGGACTTTTTACTGCAGAAGTTGCCTCCACAGCCAATACTAGGTTGTCTCCCCTGTGCCAAGCCCAGCAGCGGGCCCCTCCGCCCGGAGGACGAGTGTCGGCACCTCAGCACTTCACAGCTGGACTGTTTTAGAAGCTTGTTTGAGCCTGGAGTTTGCAGGACCCCGTACCAGGCTCTAGTGTTACCCCTTCCTCCAGGACACGAAGGGTTATTAGCGTTTACACCCAGCAACAGGGTCCGCGCCAACCAGATCCCCGGCACCGACAGATCGGACATGGAGCAGCACCTGGCAGCAATGTATGAGAAACTGAGGGACGAGGTGAGTGCGCAGAGAGGGGATTAACCCCTTCCAAACGTGTGCCGATGGGCCCTGCTGAAAGCCGCCATGAAGCCCGGCCATAGACCGAGCTGCCGAAGGGTCATCGTGTTTCCTATGTATTGGAATACTGTAAAACAAGCGATAAAAAATATAAGAAAACAGAAATACATATATAAAAAGATCAGTCATTGTACAGGAGGGGGAAGAGGTGAGCTGTGATATCATCTATTGTGAATGGTGGATCCTGTGTTATCTACTGTATATAGAGGTGTTATCAGTCATTGTACAGGAGGAGGAGGTGAGCTGTGACATCACCTATTGTGAATGGTGGATCCTGTGTTATATACTGTGTATAGAGGTGTTATCAGTCATTGTACAGGAGGAGGAGGTGAGCTGTGACATCACCTATTGCGAATGGTGGATCCTGTATTATCTACTGTATATAGAGGTGTTATTAGTCATTGTACAGGAGGAGGAGGTGAGCTGTAACATCATCTATTGTGAATGGTGGATGATATCTACTGTATATAGGGGTGTTATCAGTCATTGTACAGGAAGAGGAGGTGAGCTGTGACATCACCTATTGTGAATGGTGGATCCTGTGTTATATACTGTGTATAGAGGTGTTATCAGTCATTGTACAGGAGGAGGAGGTGAGCTGTGACATCACCTATTGCGAATGGTGGATCCTGTATTATCTACTGTATATAGAGGTGTTATTAGTCATTGTACAGGAGGAGGAGGTGAGCTGTAACATCATCTATTGTGAATGGTGGATGATGTTATCTACTGTATATAGGGGTGTTATCAGTCATTGTACAGGAGGAGGAGGTGAGCTGTGACATCACCTATTGTGAATGGTGGATGATGTTATCTACTGTATATAGAGGTGTTATCAGTCATAGTACAGGAGGAGGAGGTGAGTTGTGATATCATCTATTATAATTGATTCTAAAGTTATTGCACTAGGCCTGATCTTCCGACATTGATACATCGGGGAGGTAATTTGCTAATATCATGATCATGGGAGATTATTGTCTGTGTTGAGAATGAGACTGCTGAAAAATCTTTTGTAAAGAATAGGAAATGTGGGTCTACATTTACAAAATTTCAATTCTTTTCTTAAATATACAGATTGTGATCTGAAAAAGTTTTGGTTTTTTTTATGTCTTTTGTCCATACTTTGAGACTGGTTGGATTCTTCTCTCACTTTGGACCATTCGGCACACAACTTTGTTTTTCTGTTTTTTTTTATTGCAGTTGCCGAATTTCCTATGGAAGCCGGCGAATTATTCCTTATACAGGAAGGACATGGAGTTCGTCAGTAGCGCACTGCACCTGCGCTTACGGTAAGAGCGGAGCAAACATTTTTTTTTCAAACTTCCATCATGTCCGTAACGTCTGCCGCACGCAATGGCCGCCAGTGATGACCTCCCCTGCCTTGTCCCCCCACAGCGGCCTGGTGAAGTACCAGCTCTTCCTGACCATCAGCCGTCCGCTGCTCCTCTGTTATTTCACCAATGCGCGGATCTCGGTGCTGAAGATGACGTCTCATCCAGAGAACAACACCATCCAGGCCCGCTGGTCACTCACCGGCCTCCCGCTGCACACGCTTTTCCTGTACTACTTCCGTAGGGACAAGAGTGAACTGTACAGGTGATAATATCTCCGCTCCCCGACTGGGGCGGAGTAGTGGTAGCCAGAAATGTCAGATGGTTGGGAGCAGGTCATGAGACGCTTGACGAGGAGGTGGTCGCGGTGTTTTCAGATGGCCAGTCCGGGCCCAGCACTGGCCGCTCAGTCTGAATAATCCACACAAACCCCCCAAAAATATGATTCTTGCAACATAGTTTGTTGCACAAATGCATGCGCCGTGGTTGAGGGGATCGTTACCGATCAATTTTGTCTACATGGTCAGACTGTATCTTTCTCGTTTTCAGGACCTACGATGCGTTTTCCACCTTCCAGCTAGCTCCGGATGGGTTAATATGTCTACATAAGGTGGAGCAGGTGAGTTCAGTCACAGACCCAGTGCTGAAGTGTGGCCCTTTGGACGGTGCGATGATGACCTCTGTACCTATGGCTCTTGCAGGTGATGCCCTCTTCCCCCATAACGGTGACCAAGAAGACTGTTTTGGCCGCCGCTCTTCTCGCTCTGGGGCTGGGAGAAGAACGACCCGCTCTAAATCTCCTCTCCAGCCCTAAAATGCCCCATGAACTGTAACCCCTGACCCCTCCATGGAGTGTACTCCCCTCATTACCCTGCTGCAAGCCCTACATAATACGGCCGAAGAGACGGAGAAGCCTAACACCGAGCACGGGTAGGACGAGCTGTGCCCATAGTCCGATCTGCCATCCACAAGTCGTAGTCTTACCTGATGCAGAGCTCCACCGGAGACTCTGAAATACTCTGCACTTCTGTGTCTGCATGCGCAACCTTGAGCTTGCCTGTGGATTTGTAACATATACTTGTACATAATTAAATTATAACTAAATGTGTCCAGAAATGTTTCACGATGGAGGGAAATCTAAGCCGGGATCACTATAAAACAACTGCGTCTGATAACCTGGAATCTAAGTGGGGATGAAAAGGTTCAAAAAACATGGCGGAAAGATGGTGCAAAGTCCATCAGTAACAGCATAGAATGTAACCTCAGGCCAACGATAAGCTCAGTGGTATCTGCAATGATTGGAGTGATACTTCTGTTTACTTTACCTAATGGATCGCAAGTTGTTACTGCTTCAGCCTCATTCAATTGTATGTTTACCCAAATTGTTATTTCTCCCACTTCATTGGGGGGGACAGGAACCCATAGGTGTATGCTGCTGTCATTAGGAGGCTGAATCTAGGCAAAGAAAGTTCTTCTCCCCATCACACCCACCGACAGGCATAAAGTTAATCTGTTTTAACTTAGTGTCAGTAGGAGGCAGACATTGGTCTGGACCTCGGCCCGTTTCTACCCTTTGACTATGTGCACACGTTGCGGATCCGCAGTGTTTTTTTCCGCTCTGATTTGCACCAAATCCGCAAAGGGTAGCTCAAGCAATGTTAGTCAGTGGCAATCCAGAATTAGTGTGCACATGCTGCGGAACATTCCGCACTGATTCGCAGTGTTTTATTTTCCGCAGCATGTCGATTTTTTTTTTTGCGGATCTGCAGCATTCCTGCACCCATTGACTTAGATTGACTCAGTCAAATCTACAGGTAAACTACAGGTGTAAAAAGGTTTGCGGATTTGTGTGCCAAGAACGCTGCAGAAAGGAAGAGTGTGTGGGTGGAGAATATGTGCTCTGTTTGCGGGTGTCTGTGTGTGTGTAGCCAGGTATCATCTCATGGGACTACTACTCCGATCCGGCTATGTCTGCTGTCAGATATAACAGTGACAGCATGAGCTGATGATGGGACATCATCCGGCGCCTGTGTTCAATTGTAAAAAAAATTCATACTCAGACACCTAATCCCCGAATCCCTCGATCTCCTGCAACAAAAATAAAATAATAAGCCAACAGAAATACTCCCTGTGCGACGTAGTCCATTACCGAGTGTCCCACGACGATCTCACGTGTAGAACAGTCTCATCGGGAGATGTGACCGCTCTACTCGGCCTCCGGCGATACACTGACCGGAGGTATCTTCCCGCAGTGTATCACTGCGCCGCCGTGAGAGTTCACCGGAGCTCGTGCTGTCACTTGCAGCACCGCTGCGTGAGAAAATTTTCACACAGCAGTGCCATAAGTGAGAGCATGAACTCTCCGGTGAACTCTGTGATAAACTGCAGGAGCGATTATCTCCTGTCAGTGTATCACCGGCAGCCGGATAGGGAGGTCACATCTCCTGATGTGACTGTTCTACATGTGAGAATGTCGTGGGACACTCGGTAATGGACTATAGCGGACAAGGTAGTATTTATTTTATTATTTTATTTTTGTTGCAGGAGATCGAGGGATTCGAGGATTATGTGATGCAGTAAGTATGGTAAATTAAGATTCAATAAAGGAGTCTGTGATTATTATAATTAAAGAACTTTATTCTGGCTGTGTCTTTATTTACGATATAACTATAGGATTAGTAATGGATAGGTGTTTCTCATCGCCACATTGGGGGACACAGGACCGTGGGTGTATGCTGCTGCCACTAGGAGGCTGACACTAAGTAAATACAAAAAGGGTTAGCTCCTCCTCTGCAATATGCACCGCCCACTGGCTCCGGATAATACCAGTTCTTGCTTAGTGTCTGTAGGAGGCATACTGCGTCTGTTTTTTCCAGACGTTCTTATTTTTAACTTTGCGCAAGAGGATGAAGGGGGCGACGGACCCTTTTAAGGGGGCCAATCTCCCCCGAAACATCAACAGGTGAGCACGGCGAGTTTACTCCCCGTACCCTTTCCTGCGACGTGGGATGTTCGGCCGTGGACTAGCCCTGTGAAATCCTAGGGGAGCGAACCCTTAGGATACAGAGGCCACCTTCCCATGAGCACAGTCCGGCCGCCCTCACTCTGCTCCACCACTGAAGAACAGCGGTGCTGCAAGGAGCTTCCCAGTCCCTCTCCACCTTCTCATCAAGAGGGCGGTGGATCTAGGTTGACTGCATCTCCCCCCATACCTCGCCTGAAAAGGATCTTAAGCGGTGAGTCTACTGGGGTGGGGGGGCTCCCGAGCGTACCGCGGGCTCGGCCGCATCTTGCGGCCGGGCAACGCTAATTTAGTGCCCGGCTTTCGCCCTCAGCTAGGCCGCGTTCCGCCCACAGCGCGCGTCACACGATTCCCCCTACGGCTGCGGAATCTTCAGCCTGCAGGGGCCGCTCTCATTCTAAGCACAAGCGGCCATCTAGGAAGCGTGTCCCTCTGGTGCCTCGGCGTCCGTTAGCTCCGCTTCCCGCTCTCGCTCCCCAGGCAACTCTTCCGACCAGGACTCTGATCCTGAGTCTGATGGGCCTCTAGATCTGGAGTCGCCAGGTTATCAAAGCACTATAGATAGTCTCATTGAGGCAGTCAACCAGTCCCTTCAGGTTGATGAGGAACCGGCGACCTCCAGTAGGGATAACTCGGTGTCTTTCAAAAGGACCAAATGTACTCACAGGGTGTTTGCCAATCACCCGGAGTTCCAGGACATAGTCCAGCGACATAGGGAGCGTCCAGACAAACGTTTTCAGGGCCAGAGATCTCTGGAGTCCAAATATCGTTTTTCTCCTGATCTCTGAAAACAATGGACAGAATCCCCTCCTGTGGATCCTCCTGTCTCACGTTTGTCCTCTAAAACTATCCTATCCGTGCCGGACGGATCTTCTATCAAAGATCCCACAGACCGCCTAGTTGACAGTCTCGCCTGTTCAGCTTTTGAGGCTTCAGGCTCTGCACTCTTTCCTTCATTCGCTGCTACCTGAGTAGCCAAAGCCGTGACTTGTTGGGCAGACTCTCTCCATAAGGCCTTACAGAACAGTGTCGTTCCTTCTGACATAGCGGAGTTAGCAAATCAAATTTCCTTGGCTGGCGATTACTTAGTAAACGCTTCCCTGGACGCAGCAAACTGCTCTGCACTTACGGGTTCAAATGCTGTGGCGAATAGGAGAGCGCTATGCCTGAGGGACTGGCAAGCGGACACCGTATCTAAAAAGTCCCTCACGTCTCTGCCATATCTCAGTGGCCGTCTTTTTGGTGAAAAGCTGGACAAACTGATTTCCAATGCTACAGGGGAAAAAGTACTTCCCTTCCCCAGCAGAGATTCAGGCAACCGTTCCGACGACAGCCGCAGGCTTGTTTTCGGCCCTTTCGTGGAACTTACGCATGGCATTCCTCAGCCAGTTCCCCTGGTCTGGGGCGCCGCGCCGGCAGAGACAAAAGCCCTCAGGCTTCATACAGGCCCAACCATTCCTGGAGGGGCCGTTCCACACAATCTAGGTCCAGGGGATCCAGACCCCAACCATCTTTTTCTAAATGACTCGCAATCTCGTCCGGACGACGCCAGCAAAGTAGGCAGACGCCTTCTTGTTTCGTCATGCCTGGCTCGCAGTCGTTCATGACGAGTGGGTCAGGGATCTGGTGTCCTCCAGTTACAAAATCGATTTTTCCTCTCCCCCTCCAACCCGGTTTTTCGCTTCCCGCCCTCCCGAAGCGGGAATGCGTGCTCGGGCTTTTTCCCAGGCCATCCACTCGCTCCAACAAGACGGAGTGATTGTCCCTGTCCCAGAGGACGAAAGATTCTGCGGTTTTTATTCAAATCTGTTTATGGTCCCCAAAGGGGATGGAACAGTAAGGCCCATCCTGGACCTAAAGCTCTTAAACAGATTTGTCAAAGTCCGTCATTTCAGGATGGAATCTCTCCGCTCCGTCATTGCCTCGATGGAACACGGCGAATTCTTAGCATCCATCGACATCCGGGATGCGCACCTCCACATCCCAATCTTCCCACCTCATCAAAGGTTTCTTCGCTTCGCCATCGGAGAGGAACATTTTCAGTTCATGGCCTTGCCTTTCGGCCTCGCCACCGCCCCCAGAGTTTTCACAAAGGTCACGGCGGCGGTCATGGCCATTCTGCATTCTCGGGGTCTAGTTGTGCTTCCTTACCTAGACAACTTACTGGTCAAAGGCCCATCTTTCCGAGCCTGTGAGGAGTGTGTCCGCATTTCCTTGGATACTCTTTCTCGGCTGGGTTGGTTGATCAATTTAAAAAAGTAATCTCCTGTTCCAGCTCAATAGATTTCCTTCCTGGGCATGACCCTGGACACCTCCCTAAGGTTGGTGCTTCTTCCTCGGGACAAGGTCCTGGCTCTTCAACAGGGGGTCTGGAAGCTTCTTCAGCTGTTCCCCTGTTCCATCCGTTTCGTCATGAGGATTCTCGGGAAGATGGTGGCCGCAATGGAGGCGATTCCATTTGCCCAACTACACCTCCGTCCCCTCCAGCACGCTCTGCTGGACGCATGAGACGGGAGTCCATTTTCCCTCGACCGACTGTGCCCTCTCTCCCCTCGGGTCAAGCAGACACTCCAATGGTGGATGCTCCAATCCTCTCTTCTCCAAGGGAGGTCCTTCCTCCCGGTCCATTGGCTGGTAGTCACTACCGACGCCAGCCTCCTAGCCTGGGGACCGGTCTTTCACCATCACACTGTGCAGGGAACCTGGACTCATCACGAGTCTCGTCTTCCAATCAATATCCTGGAGATACGTGCGATTCTGCTGTCCCTAAAGTGATTCCATCATCTCCTAGCAGGCCGCCCCATCCGTATCCAGTCGGACAATGCCATGGCTGTTGCTTATATAAATCATCAGGGGGCACCCGCAGCAGAGCTGCAATGCTCGAGGTAGAGCACATCCTTCGCTGGGCTGAACACAACCACTCGGTCATATTGGCCGTTCACATTCCAGGAGTGGAGATTTGGGCCGCAGATTTCCTCAGCCGGCAAGGCCTTGCCTCAGGAGAGTGGTCTCTCCATTAGGAAGTATTCCAACAAATCTGCCTTCGTTGGGGTACTCCGGACGTAGACTTGATGGCTTCCTGGTTCAATGCCAAGGTACCTCAGTTTGTGGCCTGGTCCCGGGATCCCAGAGCAATTGGGGCGGACGCGCTAGTCCTTTCTTGGAGTCAGTTTCGCCTCCCTTACCTGTTTCCCCCCCTGCCCCTGTTTCCCAGAGTCATCAGAAAGACCAGGGCAGAGGGTGTCCCGGTAATTCTCATCGCCCCGGATTGGCCTCGCCGGGTGTGGTATGCAGAGCTGGTCTAGCTCATCGCAGACGTTCCTTGGCGCCTACCAGATCGTCCAGATCTACTTTCTCAGGGCCCGATCTACCACCAGAACTCAGGGGCCCTGTGTTTGACGGCTTGGCCGTTGAATCCTGGGTTCTGACTCAAGCGGGTTTTTCCTGTGAGGTAGTTTCCACCTTTGATCAATGCCCGAAAGCCGGTGTCATCGCGCATCTACCATCGGACCTGGAGGATCTTTGATTAGTGCAGAAGCAGAGGTCGCCCACTGATGGTTTTCAACATCCCTACCATCCTGGATTTCCTCCAATCCGGTCTGGACTCGAGGCTTTCGCCGAGTTCCCTTAAAGGGCAGGTCTCGGCCTTGTCAGTCCTTTTTCAACGGAAAATTGCTTCCAAACCTCAGGCCTTTCTCGTCGGTATTACCTCGATCAGACGAGTCTCGGAGTTGGCTGCTCTTTCCTGTCAGACGCCGTTCCTTACGTTCCACCAGGACAAGGTGGTTCTCAGACCGTCCCCTACTTTCCTCCTGCAGGTGGTGTCTTCCTTCCACCTCAATGAGGATATCGTACTTCCGTCTCTTTGCCCTGCTCCAACGCACCGCGTGGAGAAGGCTCTTCACTCCTTGGATCTTGTTAGAGCTCTCAGGAAGTACGTGTCCAGGGCGGCATCTTTTTGTCAGACGGATGCTCTGTTTGTGCTCCCGGCGGGACACCGGAAGGGACTGTGCGCTTCTAAGTCAACAATCGCCAGATGGATTCTGTCGACTATTCAAGAGGCTTACCGCGTCAGAGGCAAGCCTATCCCTGCGGGCCTCAGGGCACACTCCACTCGGTCGGTGGGTGCTTCCTGGGCCATTCGGAATCAAGCGTCTGCAGAGCAGGTTTGCAAAGCTGCGACCTGGTCTAGACTGCACACCTTTTCAAAGCATTACAATGTCCATGCTCACATCTTCAGTTGCAAGCCTGGGTAGGCGTATTCTGCAGGCAGCGGTAGCACCTGGGGGGTGCCAATATACATGGCCCCTTCCCAGGCTATATCAGCCCACAGCTGTCTGCCTAGCCTTTGCTGGTTCGATTTTATAATGGGACCCCATGTCAATTTTTTTTCTGGGGTTCCCCCAGATATTAATAGCCTGGGAACCTTTATGGCTATTGGCTCCTTCCCAGAATATTAACATCAGCCGTCACTCAGTCTCCGCAAGATAAATATCACCAGTCCAATGTATAGGGCGTGATGATTCCTCATGGTTCAATGAACACCTGCGTGTGTGTGTCTTTATTTAATTGTGTGGGGGTGTGTTTGTCTTTAATATTTATGAGGGTATCTGGCTAAAGAGGTTGAACAAGGAAATTACAATCACTTTTTTTTTTAATATATATTTAGCTTACAAATCCGCATCAAATCAGCACAGAACTTTAACTGCGTTTTCTGCCAAGAAAGACAGAATCCGTGCAGAATTATACACAAACAAATCTGCAACGTGCGCACATAGCCTTTAGGTTTTGTTGTGTTTTATCAATCATTTCCCATTTAATTTCAGATACAGCAAGAGAGGGCGACAGAGTGCAGATATAACTCTGATCGCTCATCTAGAGCCCAAGAATACAGTGTGGATTTTATTCACCATTGTATCATCTCTGGTCTACAAGGCAGGAACCTAACACAGCAGAGTGTTTGGGGCTCCCAGGCGGATGGTGCTTGACACTGTTCCCCATTCTGCATCCCCCCCAAGCCAGATGGTGCAGGGAGAGAAAATAGATGCGTTATCTTCCAGCTCCCAAAAATACAGTTTCTGAGACTCTGGCATATTTCTCCCCGTCTATGCCTAACCCCAGGGAGACTTTCTCCCATCCTCTGGCTATTGTCCTGCACTTTGCATGTTTGTCCTGTAACAGAAAGTTTCCCTCTGCCCAGATTGCAGTCACCCATCATGATATCCCCCCCACATGCCTCAATGAGAGCGCACCCCTCCCCCCAAGTTGCCTACCAAACCAAAGTGTACCAGACCTTGGTCTCTGTCATAGACATGCTACTGCCATGGATGTCCACTTCCCTGGGTGTTCTGGACACTCTGGTTTCCCAAACCCACCATGGTAGATCATACAAAGGTTACAAAAGGCATGTCCACACTAGCTCATCGTCCAGTTCTCTATCGCCTTCAATGTCCTCCAGGGGAGCATCCCTCTCTCACTCGCCCTCCAACAATACAGCGGTTCAGTTGTCAGGCTTCTATTCCAAGTCAGATTCTGATCTGGACTCCAAACAAATATTAAAACTATGGGCCATAGTGGATAGTCTGATGCTAGCTGTTAATCAGACCCTAAACATAAAGGACATGGAGCCTTTACCCTGTGAGCAGACCGTATTCCTTCATGAAGACAAAGTGCCTTCCCCGGGCTTTTGCCAACCACAATCTTTACCAGGGAATGGGAGCGCCCAGAAAAAAAAGTTTTTAGAGAAGAAAATGCATGGAGGTCTTGTATTCATTTGCGTCTGACCTGGTGCACAAATGGGCAGCCTCCCGCCTTGCTGAATGATCTCTCCAACAGGCAAACCAAGGCATTCAGTAACTCTGCCTTTGAGGCTGCAGGTTCAGCCATTTGCCACAACTTGTGTATCCAAGTCTGTTCTAGCCTGGGCAAAACTCCTTCGCCAACATGTTTTGTTGGGCGCTCCCACTACCGAATTCGCTGATTTAGCGAACCAGATTGGACATGCGCAGGTAAGTACCTCCTGACTGCTTCTCTCAACTCAGCCGCCTGCTCAGCCCTTGCGGCTGGCAACGTCATCACTATCCGCAGGGTCTTGTGGCTGAAGGCATTGAACGCGGACTCTGCCTCCAAGAAGTCCCTCATCAGTCTCCCTTTTCAGAGCTATTGGCTTTGGGAAAAGAGCTAGACAAAATAATTTCAGACACAATGGGGGCAAAGAGTACTATCCTTCTGCAACATAGCGCCAAATGCCTGCCTTTCACGAGATACATAATCCAGTTTCGTTCCTTTCAGAAACTTTAAGTCCAGAACATCAACTGCTAGGACAAATCTCTAGTCCGCCAGGAAGAAAAGAGACCCTCCTTCAGGCCCGCCCCTTCCTGGCATCCACAAACCCACCAGCGCTAGATCTAACAGATTTTCTACACCTCGACCTGGGAAGCCTATCAGGGTGGGCAGCCATCTTCTTCAGTTCCAGGACCAGTGGTTCTCAGTCGATGATGCTTGGGTCCGGGATGTAGTCTTCTAAGGCTACAAAATAAAAAATGTCCACTCTCCCACTTTCATTTTTTTCGAGTCCTGCCCTCTCATTCCTGGCTTATTCAAGGCTATCGATTCGCTGTACAAGACAGGCATCATGCGTTTTTATTCAAACCGATTTGTGGTCCCAAAGAAGTTTGCCCCATCCTGGACCACAAATTATTGAACAGACGTTCATCTGTCACTTCAGGATGGAGTTTCTTCGGTCGTGATGGCCTCCATGGAACCAAGGAGTTCCTGGGCATCTTGAAAGTCCACTAAGCATATTTGTACATACCTATTTTCCCTCCTCACCAGAGGATCCTCCCTTTCGCAGTCCAGGAAACGCACTTTGTTTACAGCACTGTCGTTTGGCCTAGCCACAGAATCCAGGGTTTTTATGAAGATAATGGTGACAGTTATGGCCATTCTTCGAAGCAGAGGCAATTTAGTCATCCCGTATTTGGACAAAATTCTGATCAAGGCTCCATCCCCCTCAGCAAGTCACAATAGTCTGCAGATCACCCTGGACACCTTCTCTCGTTTGAGCTGGCTCACAAACTGGTCAGAGTAGTCTAACTCTGGCCCAACGCATAGTTTTTCTAGGAATGCTGTTTGATACCGAACAGGTCAGTTTTTCTGCCCGAAGAAAAGTACTCAGCCCTACTACATTCAGAGTCCCTCCCCCTGCTCTCTTCAGTTCTGCAGGAGATTACTGGGCAAGATTGTAGCCTCAGTGGAAGTCGTCCCATTCGCACAGCTCCACACCTTACAGCTCTTTCTCCTATCAGGTTCACTCGCTCCCTGGACCGCTTTGTGACACTTCCTTCCCGGATCAAGAAATCCTTGGAATGGTGGAGATGCTCTCCCGTGTTCTGTCGGGAAAGATTGTTTCTGCCAATGCGTTGGAAAGTTGTAGAAACGGATGCGAGTCTGCTCATTTGGGGACCAGTTTTTCAAGACCCAATAGTCCAGGGCAGATGGAAAGCTCACGAATCGTCCTGTCCCGTCAACATTCTGGAACTCAGAGCAATCTCCCTTGCTCTTCTTCACTGGCACAACCTTCTCTCTGGCCATCTGATAAGAGTCCAATACGACAATGCCAGTACATCAACCACCAAGGAGGAACTCGGTCGAGTAGTGATGTCAAAAATGGCTCAGATCCGGTCTTGCCCTAATGCAACGTACCGCAATCGTAGCGGTACACATCCCGTGACTGGACAACTGGGCTGCCGACATTCTCAAGCAGAGAGCCTTGCTATGGGCGACTGGTCCCTGAACCAGTCAGTCTTGGACAAGATGTGCCTCAGATGAAGAACTCCTGACGTTGATCTGATGGTATCCAGATTGAACCACAAATTTCCCAGTTTGTGTTCAGATCTCAGTCCCCTAGCAATCGACTCCGAGGTGCTGGGATTTCCTGGTCCCAATTCTACCTCCCATAGCAGTTTTCTCCGATGCCTCTGATCCCCAGGGTTGTCAATAAGATAAAGGTGAAAGGTATGCAGTCATACTCATCGATCCAGACTGATTACATCTGCATACCAAACTTTCATGGGCCAATCTCCTTGCGGACTCTTCGTGGAAATTTCCAGATCTTCTCCGGGCCTTTTCTTCCACCAAAAATATCTCAATTTAATGGCATGGTGGTTGAAGCTGCAGTACTGAAGTTTGTTGGTTTCTCAGTTCAGGGCGAGGAAGCCACTTTCCTCTCGCATTTACCATTGTACATGGGAGACTTACTTCCGCTGGTGTGAAGCAAACCCCCTATGGTTTTTGCTCTTCCATCTCTTTTGCTCTACAGCATTTTTGCAGTCAGGCCTTGAAACAGGCCTCTCTCTGTTCCTTAAAGGGAACCTGTCACCTGAATTTGGCGGGACCAGTTTTGGGTCATATGGGCGGGGTTTTCGGGTGTTTGATTCACCCTTTCCTTACCCGCTGGCTGCATGCTGGCCGCAATATTGGATTGAAGTTCATTCTCTGTCCTCCGGAGTACATGCCTGCGCAAGGTATTGCCTTGCGCAGGCGTGTACTCCGGAGGACAGATAATGAACTTCAATCCAATATTGCGGCCAGCATGCAGCCAGCGGGTAAGGAAAGGGTGAATCAAACACCCGAAAACCCCGCCCATATGACCCAAAACTGGTCCCGCCAAATTCAGGTGACAGGTTCCCTTTAAGGGTTAGGTCTTGGTGCTTTCCGTTTTAAGAATCTGGCCTCTCGGCATCAGATCAGGAGATCCTTACCAAACCCGGGATAGGGCCTTGGGACCTCAACTTAGTACTGGATTTCCTTCAGGAGTCCCCATGCAAAAAGCTACTTGAAATCTCTATCCTGGAAGGTTCCCTTACTGGTAGCCATCACCTCAATCGGATGAGCGTCCATACTCAGAGCTCCTACTTGCCATTCGCCCTACCTGGTGTCCATCCTTTCTTCCCAAGATGGTTTTCACGTTTCACCTCAGTGAAGACATCGTACTTCCCTTCATTTTGCCAGTCTCCCTTTCATCCTCCGGAGCGGTCAGCTAACCAAACTGGACCTGGAAAGCGCTAAAAGTCTCTGCTTCTCCAGGACAGCACCCTTCAGATGGGTGGACTCAGTCCATTATTCCCAGTGAAGGCCTCCTGGGCTGTCCTTCACCAGGCATCGGCTTTGCAAAGCTGCTATATGGACTTCCATTCATACTTTTGAAAAGTTCTACAGGGTTCACACCAGGGCCGGACTGGCCACCTGGCAATTCTGGCAGATGCCAGAAGGGCCAGTCTGGTTGTGGGCCTTGTTTGCAACATTGTTAACAGAATCGGTGTTCTCTTGCCACCCATACTGTTAAGAGTTGTGGTGGAGCACAAAGTCGCTGACTCAGTCACTTATCCCACAGGCCACTGGTATCATTAGAAATATTGGTCTTGTAGTAAATCTTGCTTTCTTCCATCCAGGGTAATATTAGTAATATATCCCATCTAATGCTGGGGACGGAGACAGCATGGGCCTGTGTGATTTCAAATGCCAGGGCTGAATTTCAGCCCAAGTCCGTACCTGGTTCACACTTATGCATCATCTGATGCGAACCTCGGTAAAAAAGGTCCTTCAGAACAGTGGTCCAAGTTCAGACTTGAGGGTACTTGTTCTTTTGCATACCCTTGGGACTGCATTTGGAAGGCCCATCATTTCCTGTGTCCCCCACTGTAAAATCTGTTTCTCCCCAATGAAGGATCTCAGTATCAGTCCTTGTGTAAAATTATGTTGGACCTGTTATGCTGGTTTCTGCCTTTATGTTGATTCTCCTCCTGCTTTCCTCACTAAATGATTAGCTCCTCCCCAGCATTATATATCCAACAGACACGTAAATAATTTTTGCCTTGAGGCAGGAGCATACACTCATGGTTTCCTAATTTCCCACAATGAAGGCTCCGCTAGAGATTTTAATGTGAGTACCCAAAATCTTCATGTTAAAGCCACATGTTAAGTCTACATTGTTTGTTTTTTTGTATTGTCGCTGTTGTGAGCGTGATTTTTATCTTCCGGACTTTTGCAGCCAATACAACACCTACTTTTTTTTTTTTTTTTTTTAATATACTGTATATACTTGTGTATAAGCTGAGTTTTTCAGCACTTTTTTTGCAGGTGACAGGAGGCAGAAGCCAGCTGCTGCGGCTAAAGCCTGTGCCTGCTGCTAAAAAGAAATGGATATTCATGGCACTTGCCTTGAACATTCATTTATCTTATAGCGCACGCACAGGCTTTAACTGCAGCAACCGGCTTCTGCCTCCTGTTACACGTTGCGCGCATCAGCTTCCAGCGGCCAGGCTAGCTAATGCCCGCTTCATTAAGGTAATGTATATTCACCTCTCTCCAGTCCTATTTGAGTGGAGAGGCGTGAATATTCATTACTTTAATGATCGCTCGGCAGCAGATGCTGCTGGCATAGGAACAAGATGCTGCGAGGGCGCGCAGGGAAGGTAAGTAAGATTTTTTTTATGCTTTTCTCATGGGGGCCATGCATACAAGGATGGGGATAAGGAGCCACGCAGACAAGGATGGGAATAAGGAACCATGCATATCAGGATAGGGTATGAGGAGCCATGCATGCAAGGACAGGGATGCGGAGCCATGCATACTAGGATAGGAATGGGGAGCCATGCATACTAGGATAGGAATGGGGAGCCATGCATACTAGGATAGGGATGGGGAGCCATGCATACTAGGATAGGGATGGGGAGCCATGCATACCAGGATAGGGATGAGGGGACTATGCATACCCGGCTTATAGTAGAGTCAATACGTTTTCCCAGTTTGAGGCAAAATTAAGTGCCTCGGCTTATACAGGAGTATATACGGTAGTTGCAAAATTTTTGTACAAATGCATTCAAGTGCCAACCCCTCCGTTTATACAACTCTGGGTTTATATTCTGGATTTTTACACCATTTTTAGCAAGACTTGCATTTTTTTTGCTCTGAAAGAGAACTGGTCAGCAGGACTGTGCTCAGTAAATTACATGCAGTTAGGTCAGCGCCATACACTGATTAAAAGGATACTTTGTTTAATCTCTGCAATTTTCAGTTAATGAGATTCTTGTGCTTCAAGGCGGGGCTGCGAGGGGTGGGGTATGTGGTGCTTGGGCCTCTGCACAAGCTCCACCCACCAGTGGATGACAGATTGGCAAACTATGCGCTCAATTGATGCTACTGCGCACGAGCCATTTTGTTGGAGGAAACACAAAAAATTGGCTCCAGCAAAATTGCAGTGTCATAGATGCTACTGCGCAGGCGCCAATTTGCTGTTACATTTTTTTTGTAAACACCACAATATTAATTGGGCAAGCACAGTATTTAAAATCGGTTGAGTGAGCTGTCACTAAAGACCACAAAGATGACAATGAGGCAAAAAGCACCAAAAACAAAACAAAACCCACCAACAGGCCGCCCAAAGCACGAGAATCTAATTAACTGAAAACAAAGATTAAACCTCAAGATGAATTCCATCAACCCAGGTAACATTGTAATCAGTATAACGGCACCGACCTGACACTGTCTGTAGGTTACTGGGCACAATCCAGCTGGCAGGGATATCAGGGACTTGGAAGTCTTTTTCCCCTTCGAGAACATGCTCACGAGCATCATAAAAGTGCAGCCCTTGCCATGACACGAATAAAAAAGAAAAAGCTGCTCCGCTGGACCCTCGGCCATCAGGTGATGACCATATTGCTTCAGGATTGAAGACTTGCATTTTTTAAACCTACTAATCTAGATACTTTTACGGCAGAATCAGACAAGGTCATTGGTGCCAAAAACTGTACCTCCCTCATGGCGTACCCTGTATATGGGCCTACTTGGAGAACACGGGACATTTAAAAGTATTGCGTTTTGACCAGTGAAAAGCCAAAGATCACCAGAACAAGTGTACTTTTGTCTCTCTGGTAAGTGGCTTGCTGGTGTACACACGCGTACAACAGCTCTGATCGGTCTTTAGACTGCGATATCACCAAGACCTGAACTTTGCCATTTCCCACCGTCCCATCGAGAATGTTAGGGCAGCGAGACACAGGTAGCAAGACTTAATCCTCACATTATCCTCTATGCTGATGACACCCAATTATACACCTCTTCTCCTGACCTCACATCCACCTTAATACAAAATACCAAGGATTGTCTGGAAAATTCATGTCCTTCCCTATGCCAGATATTGCAATTGCCTTGGGTGGCACAAGAGGCACGCTCACTGTCTTGGGGCATATTTAATATGGAACAATTAGTTATCTTTCCGATTAAATACCGTTATTAAATAACTTTGCAGATTCGCATATAGAGAATGTGATTGGATAGTTATTGTAATGTCACCATTTCCCTTATCCTCTTCCCTTCTCTAATCCCCATAACATTGTGTTAATCATTAAGAATTTACTGTCAATAAGATGTCATGCTCAACACAATTTGTAAATAAAAATTTGTGTTTAAAAAAAAAAAAAGATAACTTTCCTATATCGGATTCACTCGCTCATGTCACCTGCATCTTAAAAACATCTCCAGAATCCGACAGTTTCACCTTTTGAAAGATGTAGAAATAAATAATAAAATCACCTCGCCCTTTTTCATTTTCGCATGGACTACTGCGACTCTCTAATGATCGGTCTCCCTCTAACCAAACTTTCTGCTCTCCAATCTGGTATTTCTGACCAGCCGCTACACTGATGCTTCCACCCTGTGACAGTCATTACACTGGTTGCCCATCTGCTACAGAATACAAACTTCTCTCTCACCCAGAAATCTCTCCACAGTTCTGCCCTACCCTACGTCTCCTCCCTATCGCCCTAGACATGGCCTCCATTCTGCAACTGATCTAAAGGCCCCGTCTCACATAGCGAGATCGCTAGCGAGATCGCTGCTGAGTCACTAGTTTTGTGACGCAACAGCGACCTCAGTAGCGATCTCGCTATGTGTGACACGTACCAGCGATCAGGCCCCTGCTGCGAGATCGCTGGTCGTGTCGGAATGGCCTGGACCTTTTTTTCGTCGTTGAGGTCCCGCTGACATCGCTGAATCGGTGTGTGTGACACCGATCCAGCGATGTCTTCACTGGTAACCAGGGTAAACATCGGGTTACTAAGCGCAGGGCCGCGCTTAGTAACCCGATGTTTACCCTGGTTACCAGCGTAAATGTGAAAAAAAAAAAAACAGTACATACTCACCATCTGATGTCCGTCAGGTCCCTTGCCGTCTGCTTCCTGCTCTGACTGACTGCCGGCCGGAAAGTGAGAGCAGATCACAGCAGTGACGTCACCGCTGCGCTCTGCTCTCACTGTACGGCGGCTCAGTCAGAGCAGGAAGCAGACGGCAAGGGACACCGAAAGGCGAGTATGTACTATTTGTTTTTTTTGGTAACCAGGGTAAACATCGGGTTACTAAGCGCGGCCCTGCGCTTAGTAACCCGATGTTTACCCTGGTTACCCGGGTGCTGCAGGGGGACTTCGGCATCGTTGAAGACAGTTTCAACGATGCCGAAGTCGTTCCCCTGATCGTTGGTCGCTGGAGAGAGCTGTCTGTGTGACAGCTCCCCAGCGACCACACAGCGACTTACCAACGATGACGGCCAGGTCGTATCGCTGGTCGTGATCGTTGGTAAATCGCTATGTGAGACGGGGCCTTAACACTAACATCCTCAATAATCCAAACCTCACACCTCTATCTTCAAGACTTATCTTATGCTGCTCAAGTTTTCTGGAATGCACTACCCCAAACGATCCAACTTTACAAACATATCTACCTTACTAATCTAAATCTTAACTGTTCCCTCTTTGTAGGTTTTCCCCAGCATCTGGTCCCTCCTATTCTTCAGTCTCTATATTCTCCATGCGCCCAATTTTGTTAAATACCAATCTCATTAGCCAGGTGGCTTAGCTTGGCATTATGGAAGTTTTCAGACCTGAGAATTTTTTTTTTTTTTTTTCCCACCTCACCAGATTCACATCACTACTGGTGATCCAGACTGGAGATCCCTATCAGCAGTGATCTGGCTACAGAGTGATGCAGAGAGAACCCAGAACCATATCCAATAGTGAAAGCTGGCACAGATCTTCCCAATATATAAATATTTATTAGTCTTCTCTGCAAGACCAAGGCAGCGAAATGAGATTTAAAAATGAGAAAGATGCCCCTCCTCTATCCATCCTCCCCAAATCTCACAATGGGCTCTGTATCTGGACAGATGGCTATGGCACGTTGGTGGTGACCGGTCACTCCTTGTCCTTGGGCTTGTGGACTATGACCTCGCCCAGGCTCTCCAGGACTTCCCTCTTGTAGTCGTCGAAGTCGCCTTCGATCTGGTTCACGGTCTGTTCCTCTACCACCCACAGCTGACAGTTCGTCTCTGTGATGAGGCGGGCATCGTGGCTGACCGTGATCACCGCTGTATAAAGAAAAGAGGGGAACACATCGTGTGTGCAAGGGGCCAGACACACAAATGAGGACGACGTCTGATTCGGGGGTCTGTGACCAAAGACCTGTCCCATCAGTGTCAGTCCTGGATGACACCTGTATCCAAATGCCCCTTGTACAGCCCTCCCGACAAATAACATGGACGCTTACCTCCTTTATATTCATTCACGGCGTCGGCCAAAGCGTCAATGGATTCAATATCCAAGTTATTGGTGGGTTCATCCTGTAGGGGGCAGTAGTGGAGAGCTAGGATCAGTATGACTGGTTCTTCCAATTCATCCCCGATCTAGTTATCACATGTACTCACCAAAATGAGGACATCAGGTTCCCGACAACATAACTCTGCAAAGACGACGCGAGCCTTCTGCCCCCCTGCAATGGAGACCAAATACCCCACCATTGGAATCACTCAGCCATATCTAATGGGGCCGCGAAGGACCAGGGACACGAGGGGCCAGTCACCTGACAGCTTGCAGATCTGAATGGTGTGTGCGTGGCTCTCCAGACCAAACCTCCCCAAACATTTCCTGGCATCCTGATACGCGAGGTTGAAATTTCGCTGCAGATACTCGGTCGCCGTCTCCTCCATGGTTAGCTGGTCGGCATATTGCTGATTGAAGAAGCCAACTTTCTATGGGACCGAAAAAAAAAAAAAAAGGGAAAAAATGGAGCAGACTCAGACACGAAGGGGGTGTGGGGTAAGGAGCGGCGGCATCATTCTCTGCAGACCCCAGTACTCACCAGGCGGTGATTTTTCCTCATTTCTCCTTTTGTCTGTGAAAATGAACAAGGAACGTTTATTAACCGGTTCTAGATATAATGGATAACAAGAATGTTATCCTCCGCTGCCGTATACTCACCGGGGTCAGTCTCCCTGTCAACAGCAGGAGCAGCGTACTTTTCCCCACCCCATTTGGACCCACGATACACACTGACGACAAGGAAAAGTATCAAATATGAAAAACCCATTAATCAAGTTTATAGTGGGGCAGTATTATAGTGGTTATATTCTTGTACATAGGGGGCAGTATTATAGTAGTTATATTCTTGTACACTAGCTGTTTCCAGCCAGCTAACGCTCGGCATGCTCATTGCTATCTAAATAACGCTGCTAGTGATTAAACTAAAGTAAATAATGACAACATTCAATAGCGCTTACGCAGGTGGTAAATAACTTAAAATGAAGTTAATAATAATAATGTGGTAATGTGGTGGGGTGGCGGGATTGTGTGTGGCAATGTGGTGAAGGGGCAGGATTATGTGTGGTGATGTGTGGGGGGCGGAGCTACTGTGCAGGAGGCGGGATTAGCGAGTAATCACGATGCTAGAGATTATATATATATATATATATATATATATATATATATATATATACACACACAGTATTATAGCAGTTATATTCTTGTACATAGGGGGCAGTATTATAGTAGTTATATTCTCGTAACCCCCAACTTTTGAAGATGGGAAAGAGGGACAAAGTTTGCGGCAAATTTTAGGCCACGCCTCTGACCACACCCATTCATAATTAGTCACACCCATATCCACGTCCCAACCACACCCATTTAGCACTGCTGATCACACTGTTTTATATACAATAATTACAAACGAAAAAAAAATATGGCCACACAGTGTTCCATACTGTATAATGACCCCACATGATGCTCCATACTGTATAATGGCCACACAGTGCTCCATACTGTATAATGGCCCCACATGATGCTCCCTACTGTATAATGGCCACACATGATGCTCCATACTGTAAAATGGCCACACAGTGCTCCATACTGTAAAATGGCCACACACAGTGCTCCATACTGTAAAATGGCCACACAGTGCTCCATACTGTATAATGGCCACACACGATGCTCCATAGTGTATAATGTCCACACACGATGCTCCATACTGTATAATGGCCACACATGATGCTCAATACTGTATAATGACCGCACATGATGCTCCATACTGTATAATGGCCACACATCATGCTCCATAGTGTATAATGGACACACATGATGCTCCATACTGTATAATGGCCACACATGATGCTCCATACTGTATAATGGCCACACATGATGCTCCATACTGTATAATGGCCACACATGATGCTCCATACTGTATAATGGCCACACATGATGCTCCATACTGTATAATGGCCACACATGATGCTCCATACTGTATAATGGCCACACATTATGCTCCATACTGTATAATGGCCACACATGATGCTCCATACTGCATAACAACCACACATGATGCTCAATACTGTATAATGGCCACACACAGTTCTCCATACTGTATAATGACCCCCCTCACTCCTGTATGCATGGCTCATATTCCCCCCCCCCCGAATGCATGGCTCATATTCCCCCCCTCCTGAATGCATGACTCATTCTCCCCCTCTCTCCCTGAATGTTCATATGACCCCCGAATGCATGGCTCATATTTCCCCCTCTCTCCCTGAATGCATGGCTCATATCCACCCCCCCGTATGCATGGCTCATATCCACCCCCCCGTATGCATGGCTCATATCCACCCCCCCGTATGCATGGCTCATATCCACCCCCCCGTATGCATGGCTCATATTCCCCCCCCCCCCCCCCCCCGTATGCATGGCTCATATTCCCCCTCCTGTATGCATGGCTAATATTCCCCCCCCCCCCTGAATGCAAGGCTCATATTCCCCCGAATGCATGGCTCATATTCCCCCTCCTGTATGCATGGCTAATATTCCCCCCCCCCCCCCCCTGAATGCAAGGCTCATATTCCCCCGAATGCATGGCTCATATTCACCCTCCTGTATGCATGGCTAATATTCCCCCTCCTGTATGCATGGCTAATATTCCCCCCCCTGAATGCAAGGCTCATATTCCCCCGAATGCATGGCTCATATTCCCCCCTGAATGCATGGCTTATCTCTCCACCCCCCGCTCCTGCTCCCATCTTGCATGGCGCGCTGGCTTATGTCCTCCTTCATCCCCCCGTCCCTCATACTCACCTGTCCCTTATACTCACCTGTCTCACATCACGCAGCCGCGCCGACATCCCTCTCGCTCTGTCCCGACTCCTGGCGCAGCACCTTCTTCCTGCGTGAGCGGTCACGTGATACCGCTCATTAAGGTCATGAATATGCGCATATTCATGACCTTAATGAGCTGTACCACATGACCGCTCATTCAGGACGAGCTGTGTACGCAGAGACCAGGCATCGCTGGAGCAAGGTATCGTCTTCAAGGAGGGCGGGATAAACAGACTGCAGGGGGCGTGGCTTAACACAAGGGGGCTTGTCGGTTGCTTCTCCTGCTGTCTGCGGGATCAGAGCGTCCCGTGCTGGACAGCGGGGCGAAGCAACAAAACCGGGACAGTCCCGCACAATGAGGGACGGTTGGGAGCTATGTATTCTTGTACTTAGGGGGCACTATTATAGTAGATATATTCTTGTACATAGGAGTATTATAGTAGTTATATTCTTGTACATAGGAGTAGTATTATAGTAGTTATATTCTTGTACATAGGAGCAGTATTATAGTAGTTATATTCTTGTACATAGGGAGTAGTATTATAGTAGTTATATTCTTGTACATAGGGGCAGTATTATAGTAGTTATACTCTTGTACATAGGAGCAGTATTATAGTAGTTATATTCTTGTACATAGGGGCAGTATTATAGGAGTTATATTCTTGTACATAGGGGGCAGTATTCCCGTGTCGGGGGCCCACACGCTGACTCACCTCTGGAGTCCATGTCTATGCCAAAATCCAAGTTGTTAAACAGCAGCTTCTGCCCGGTGTAGCCAAACTCAACCCCTGCAGGAACACAAGGAACGGATCAGACCTTGCAGACCTGGTGTGGGGTACGGCCTGGTGTCCCGTCTTCTTACCATGGAGGCCCAGAATTGGAGGGCTGAGCGGTGGGGGGTTTGGGAAGGTGAATTTCACGGTGTACTCCTTTGGCCTCTTCAGTAACTCGGACGGTTCGTTGCTTTCCTCGTCTGCGTTCTTCTTCCGACATTTTTGCTGCTTTCGCGTTAAAGCTTCTTTCGTCTGCTTCTCCTGGAGAACAAACACTGGAATATGAGCAGGGCAGCAGGTGTCTCATGCTGGGTCGGTGTACGCCACGCCTGTAGGGGGCGCTGGGTATTACATGCACAGGCTATCTTCCTGCATGGAAGGGGCAGCCTCTTACCGCTTGTTTGGAGGATTTCCCCCCGGCTTTTAGGTCCTTCAGCTTCTTTTCTTGCTTTTCATACTGTTTCTGCATCTCCTTCTGTTTCTGCTGATACATCTTCTTAAAGGTCACTGGAAGGAAGGAAAAGCAAATCACATATGATCAGAGCCAGGGTAGGGTCTGGAGGGGGTCACAAAATGCCCCCCAGAGCCTTTAGACACTCACTGTAATTGCCCCGGTAGTAATACAGCTTCTGCCCGTCCAGGTGCATGATGTCTGTACATACGTCGTCCAAAAATCCCTGGTCGTGGGACACTATGAGGAGTGTTTTCTTCCAGCTCTGGAGGTAACTGGGAGAGAAGAAACATCAAGATGGAGGCTCCTAGGACAGTAGGTGTCCGACCGTACGTAGCTGCCCTGACCATATTTAATGGAGATGCTGTAGATTACTCACTTGTTCAGCCAGATGACAGCGTTGAGATCCAAGTGGTTTGTGGGTTCATCCAACATGAGGAGCGTTGGTTCCATGAAGAGAGCTCTGAAATAAAGAACGTGTCTAATAACATGAGGAGGGGAAAGAGGGGGATGCGGCTGCAGGATATCAGTCTTTCAGAGAAACGGATTTACAGGGAGCGAGAAAAAAAACAGCATAGTGGAGACAGCGCTACTACATGAGGAAAAAGGACCAAGCACTTGATCATGGTACGCGATTGCTAGGTACTAGACCAACTTAATGAAGAGGGGGGATGCAGGTGCAGGTTCTCAATGTTTAAGGGAAACAGAGAAAAAGGACTAGCAGGGTGCATAGAGACCTACATGACCCAATTGGGCCACCCACTTCATCATGGAGTGTTTGGTACTGAAGGTGAGGGAGGAGGGGGATGCAGCTGCAGTCTTTCACAAAGCATCAGGGAGAGGAGAGCAGCTTTTAAGTCAATAAAATCTGGTTAGATATTGTAACGAGACGCAGGGTGTTCTTAATTACCTAGCTAGTGACACTCTCATTCTCCAGCCTCCACTGAACCTCTTGGTCTCCCGATCCTGCATCTCTGGGGTAAAACTCAAACCAGCCAAGATACGACGAGCTTTGGCTTCTGCTGAGGCGGCTCCGGACGCCCGCAACTCTTCATATACCTGGGGGGTGACATAATGGTCATTTTCTGCTCTGCTGCACGGTGACGCCGTCGTCCCCAGATACCCTCGGCGGTGACCTTCTCCAGCCGCTCGGCAGCGCTGTCGTCTCCCTTCTCCAGCCTGGCCTGCAGCTTTTTCTCCTGCTCCAACAACTTCAGACGTTTCGTGTCGGCCTTCAGAACGGCCTGGACAGCCGGGGTTTCATCCGCCACAACCTCTGCGGGCAGAAGGGGGTGACGGACATGAGGAATAAGCCATGGCAGGCGCAGCAGGCACGCACATATCTGGGCACCCGGCTGTTCTTACCTTGCTCACAAAGCAGCACATCGATGTTGGGGGGAATGTTTAGGGCCCGGTTGGCGATGTGTTTTAAGAGAGTGGTCTTCCCTTTCCTGACAGAGAAGAAACAAAGCCCACCTGAGCATAGAAGAAGCAGAAAAAACAAAGACAAGTGGGCGGCACCCGCCAGCACTCACCCGTTGGGACCCACTAAACCATAGCGACGGCCCGCCACCACGTACAGGTCAGCGTTAACAAACAGCTCTTTGCCGTGGGCAGAAATGCTGAATTTTTCCAGCTAAACAGAAGGAAATAAAGACTGGTATTAGCATTAGATTAGGTTCTGCCATCACTTCAGTACCTCTGCTTGCGGTCAGTAAATGCTTATACACATGGGATACAGAGGAGCCCCCACTGTCACAAGCCCCCCAGCTGTGCGAGCTGCACGACCCCAGGACAGGTTCCCTGCCACTGACAGCAAGCAGAGGTCCAGCTTACAAACAGCCGGACGGGTGGTCCGATATGTGACCCCTGCTTACCTTGATATCGGAGGCGTTCTCCAGCATGGCCTGACGAGACGAGAGCTCCGCCTGTGACACCGAGAAGTCATCTTCAGCCGCGGTGGCCTTCTTCATGGCAGCCACCTGCTTCTCATAATCCATCTATATATGGGATGGGGGGGGGGGGGGGGGACAAAAAACCCATAAGACGGGAATCACGAGTCCAGATACGGATCACGACTTCTGAACCGGACGCAGAACAACAATCTGGAAGATCCAGGACCAGAGGCGTCAATGCAGAACTGTCCGACTGACCTGCTTCTTCATCTTCTTCTTCTCCTTCTTACTCAGGTTGGCATAAGGATCCTCCGCTGCGGCAGGCTTTCCATCCGCTTCATCCTCATCACCGGACTGTCAAATCAAACGTCACATCAGATTTTACAAATGCATCAAATCAGACCATCATAACAAATGGTGGCTGCAAGGAGCTCCCCCTAGTGCTGGCTGCAGACAGGATCTTATGTATCTCTGTATACAAGGAGCTCCCCCTAGTGGTGACTGCAGACAGGATCTTATCATGTATCTCTGAATAGAAGGAGCTCCCCCTAGTGGTGGCTGCAGACAGGACCTTATGTATCTCTGTATACAGGGAGCTCCCCCTAGTGGTGGCTGCAGACAGGATCTTATCATGTATCTCTGTATACAGGGAGCTCTTCCTAGTGGTGGCTGCAGACAGGACCTTATGTATCTCTGTATACAAGGAGCTCCCCCTAGTGGTGACTGCAGACAGGATCTTATCATGTATCTCTGAATAGAAGGAGCTCCCCCTAGCGGTGGCTGCAGACAGGATCTTATCCTGTATCTCTGTATACAGGGAGCTCCCCCTAGTGGTGGCTGCAGACAGGACCTTATGTATCTCTGTATACAAGGAGCTCCCCCTAGTGGTGACTGCAGACAGGATCTTATCATGTATCTCTGAATAGAAGGAGCTCCCCCTAGCGGTGGCTGCAGACAGGATCTTATCCTGTATCTCTGTATACAGGGAGCTCCCCCTAGTGGTGGCTGCAGACAGGACCTTATGTATCTCTGTATACAAGGAGCTCCCCCTAGTGGTGACTGCAGACAGGATCTTATCATGTATCTCTGAATAGAAGGAGCTCCCCCTAGCGGTGGCTGCAGACAGGATCTTATCCTGTATCTCTGTCTACAGGGAGCTCCCCCTAGTGGTGGCTGCAGACAGGACCTTATGTATCTCTGTATACAAGGAGCTCCCCCTTGTGGTGACTGCAGACAGGATCTTATCATGTATCTCTGAATAGAAGGAGCTCCCCCTAGTAGTGGCTGCAGACAGGATCTTATCATGTATCTCTGTATACAGGGAGCTCCCCCTAGTGGTGACTGCAGACAGGACCTTATGTATCTCTGTATACAGGGAGCTCCCCCTAGTGGTGCCTGCAGACAGGATATTATGTATCTCTGTATACAGGGAGCTCCCCCTAGTGGTGCCTGCAGACAGGATATTATGTATCTCTGTATACAGGGAGCTCCCCCTAGTGGTGGCTGCAGACAGGATCTTATGTATCTCTTTATACAGAGAGCTCCCCCTAGCGGTGGCTGCAGACAGGATCTTATCCTGTATCTCTGTATACAGAGAGCTCCCCCTAGTGGTGGCTGCAGACAGGACCTTATGTATCTGTGTATACAAGGAGCTCCCCCTTGTGGTGACTGCAGACAGGATCTTATCATGTATCTCTGAATAGAAGGAGTTCCCCCTAGTAGTGGCTGCAGACAGGATCTTATCATGTATCTCTGTATACAGGGAGCTCCCCCTAGTGGTGACTGCAGACAGGACCTTATGTATCTCTGTATACAGGGAGCTCCCCCTAGTGGTGCATGCAGACAGGATATTATGTATCTCTGTATACAGGGAGCTCCCCCTAGTGGTGGCTGCAGACAGGATATTATGTATCTCTGTATACAGGGAGCTCCCCCTAGTGGTGGCTGCAGACAGGATCTTATGTATCTCTTTATACAGGGCGCTCCCCCTAGTGGTGGCTGCAGACAGAATCTTATCATGTATCTCTGTATACAGGGCGCTCCCCCAGTGGTGGCTGCACACAGGATCTTATGTATCTCTGTATACAGGGAGCTCCCCCTAGTGGTGGCTGCAGACAGAATCTTATGAGTCTCTGAATAGAAGGAGCTCCCCCTAAAGGTGGCTGCAGACTGCCAGTGTAATAGTGTCATAGCAAGTACAATATCTGGACTCCTGACATCACGACTCCGCAGCATGTAGGTTCCCGAGCACCATGTCGTAGCCCCACACTCACTTGCTCTTCCTCCCCCGCACTTCCCATATCATCGTCATCATCCAGCGCAACAAAGCGATTCTGAGATAAAGAAAAACAGGTTGAAGTACAGACTAAGGCCACAGCAGCAGGGCTTTACATGGGTCTTATTATAGTCCAAAAACATAAGCCGGGTGCTGGAGATGGGAACAAACTGACAGCAGAGAACATAAGACTTACAGTCATTTATAGGGTCAGGTAAATAGGACGACCCCCAATGTGACCTCACCTGCGGTGGTTTCGGCTTCTTATCCCCCTTTTTGGGTTTCTTGTCTTCCTCGTCACTGAGGTCAGGAGCTTTGGGCAGAGGTTTCTGGTGGGAAAATAAACATCTCTATTATCAGATAACCATTGTAGGTCGGCAGCTACTTCATTCACCAATAAGGGGAAGGGCCCGCCCATGAGGAGCCACCAAGGTCACCGGGAGGACTCACTTTGCCTTTTGTTTTTTCCTTTAGTATTTCCTCATCGCTTTCTTCGCTGGGTGGCTGGAAAAAGAAAAAAAGCAAGTGCTATAAGACTGAGAAAAACCAAGACCCAACGTCTTATCGCATGATGCGAGTCCCACCTTCTGCTTGACAGTTTCATTTTTCTTTCCCTTCTTATTCGGTCTCTTCTCTTCTTCCTGTCACATTAGTTTGCAACAATGGGGAAAAAAACAAAAAAAAAAACATTTATATGTATAAAGCCACTATTTACAGACAACTGCCACCCCAATGCTCCTCCCACATCCCATACACATGCACGCCCGGTGTGGTCAAGCGTTCATATATCACCGAGAGGAGGGGAATAAGCCGCTGTAAGATGTTACCATTGGAGATGAAGCAAGAGATTGGGCATGTTGAAATCCAACTGCCCAATCCTTTTCTCCCCGACATCTTAGATTAGTGGAAGAGTCAGGATACCCCCTCCCACTTTAGATGGTCGGTCAGTCCCATTATAGTGTATGGCCACTTATTTTATTTTTTTTTTTATACGACTCTAAAGTCCTCTGTATGAAGGGAGCATGTGCGACCACTCCTGGTCTATGTTTGACATGCTCACTACAACTCCACTCACAGAGGGGACTTTGGCCCCCCAATCTCAGGGTCGCTGGGTTCCCATCCATCCTGTGGTCGCTCATTACCTTTACTTTCTTTCCTTTGTTTTTCTTCGCTGTCATCTTCTCTTCCTCTTCATCGTCGTCCTCATCTTCACTATTATCACTACCGAGGGCAGCAAATATATTTCTCCCCGCAGGCTGCAATATAACCAACGACACCAGTGCGTAAGAATGGAGGCATTTCTCATAGCAACCAGTGCACACTGTGGGGGGAGGAAATGGCGGTGATAGAAGTCTATAGTAAGGAAAGGAGACCAAAATATAAGGACGGAGTGTGCGATCCAGGATCTGGGCTCACAATGGTTCCTTTTGTACTCCTCCCGGAAATTTGTGATTCACATTGATCACTTGATGTTACCATTGGAGGTAGAGTCTGATCTGAGCGGACCGATCACGCGGTGTAAGGAGACGCTCTGATAACATGAAACCGGGCACATCTCGGCGTCCATTTATTAACACTTCCAGGAGGAATAACAGAGGAACAGTTAAAAAAAAAAAAAATTATAATATACAGTATATATTATACAGTTAGGTCCATATATATTTGGACAGAGACAACATTATTCTAATTTTGGTTCTAGACATTACCACAATAAATTTTAAACAAAACGATTCAGATGCAGTTGAAGTTCAGACTTTCAGCTTTCATTTGAGGGTATCCACATTAAAATTGGATGAAGGGTTTAGGAGTTTCAGCTCCTTAACATGTGCCACCCTGTTTTTAAAGGGACCAAAAGTAATTGGACAGATTAAATAATTGTAAATAAAATGTTCATTTTTAGTACTTGGTTGAAACCCCTTTGTTGGCAATGACTGCCTGAAGTCTTGAACTCATGGACATCACCCGACGCTGTGTTTCCTCCTTTTTGATGCTCTGCCAGGCCTTCACTGCGGTGGTTTTCAGTTGCTGTTTGTCTGTGGGCCTTTCTGTCTGAAGTTTAGTCTTTAACAAGTGAAATGCATGCTCAATTGGGTTGAGATCAGGTGACTGACTTGGCCATTCAAGAATATTCCACTTCTTTGCTTTAATAAACTCCTGGGTTGCTTTGGCTTTATGTTTTGGGTCATTGTCCATCTGTAGTATGACACGACGACCAATCAGTTTGGCTGCATTTGGCTGGATCTGAGCACACAGTATGGCTCTGAATACCTCAGAATTCATTCGGCTGCTTCTGTCCTGTGTCACATCATCAATAAACACTAGTGACCCAGTGCCACTGGCAGCCATGCATGCCCAAGCCATCACACTGCCTCCGCCATGTTTTACAGATGATGTGGAATGCTTTGGATCATGAGCTGTACCACGCCTTCACCATACTTCTCTCTTTCCATCATTCTGGTAGAGGTTGATCTTGGTTTCATCTGTCCAAAGAATGTTCTTCCAGAACTGTGCTGGCTTTTTTAGATGTTTTTTAGCAAAGTCCAGTATAGCCTTTTTATTCTTGATGCTTATGAGTGGCTTGCACCGTGCAGTGAACCCTCTGTATTTACTTTCATGCAGTCTGCTCTTTATGGTAGATTTGGATATTGATACGCCGACCTCCTGGAGAGTGTTGGTCACTTGGTTGGCTGTTGTGAAGGGGTTTCTCTTCACCATGGAGATTATTCTGCGATCACCCACCACTGTTGTCTTCCGTGGGCGCCCAGGTCTTTTTGCATTGATGAGTTCACCAGTGCTTGCTTTCTTTCTCAGGATGCACCAAACTGTAGATTTTGCCACTCCTAATATTGTAGCAATTTTTCAGATGGTTTTTTTTCTGTTTTCGCAGCTTAAGGATGGCTTGTTTCACCTGCATGGAGAGCTCCTTTGACCGCATGTTTACTTCACAGCAAAACCTTCCAAATGCAAGCACCACACCTCAAATCAACTCCAGGCCCTTTATCTGCTTAATTTAGAATGGCATAACGAAGGGATTGCCCACAACTGTCCATGAAATAGCCTTGGAGTCAATTGTCCAATTACTTTTGGTCCCTTTAAAAACAGGGTGGCACAGGTTAAGGAGCGGATGCTCCTAAACCCTTCATCCAATTTTAATGTGGATACCCTCAAATGAAAGCTGAAAGTCTGAACTTCAACTGCATCTGAATTGTTTTGCTTAAAATTCATTGTGGTAATGTCTATAACCAAAATTAGAAAAATGTTGTCTCTGTCCAAATATATATGGACCTAACTGTATATAGCTCTAGAATTGTTATTTAGGTGGGCATTTACTAAAGCAAACAAGTCAGAGGAGCAGAGAAAGCCCCTTTGAATTGCACACACTCACTTGCGCTTTACCACGTCGGGGGGCCGGTGCAGGGTCTGCCAAGGGAAAAAAAAAACCAGAGACTTTAGACAGGAATTACTTGGACATCTCTGGTCAAGTAAAAAAATGTTTTCACTGGGCGGAAGGATAAATGGTAACGCTGCCCACTAGTCGTACCCAGCAGAATTATAAATGCAGCTCTGGAGTACAATAGTGGAGCAGATCAGTCACCCGGCCTTTCCGTACCCGACTCTTCTTCTTCATCGCTGGGCTGCACCGACAGTTTTTTCAGCTTCTCTGTGATCTCGTCATCGTCATCATCGTCGTCGTCGTCGTCTCCTCCCTTGTGTTTCCTCCGGTCCTTCTTCTTCTTGTCTTTCTTCTTTTGCTGTGGGGGGGGAGATCAGGGGACACAGCGATGGTTAGAAGAGACGGGTAGAGCTGCAGATGCAGTGATGTGAGAGCTGCAGGTCAGAGCGCCCCCTGGAGGACACAGAGTGCTCGCTGCCCCACCTGCTGTTGCTGCTGCTCTTTCTCTCGCTCTCTGGCAGTTTCCTCCTCCTGCGCCTGTTTATTATCTGCTGACAACTCTTCGAAAAACTGGTGGAAGAAAAGCAGAAACCGATTATTATTGATGAGTGAATATACTCGTTGCTCGGGTTTTCCAGAGCACGCTCGGGGGTCCTCCGAGTATTTATGACTGCTCGGAGATTTAGTTTTCATCGCTGCAGCTGAATGATTTACAGCTATTAGCCAGCATAAGTTCATGTGGGGGTTACCTGGTTGCTAGGGATTCCCCACATGTAATCAAGCAGGCTAAGAGATGTAAATTATTCAGCTGCTGCAAGGAAAGCTAAATCTCCGAGCACTAAAAAATACTCGGAAACCACCCGAGCGTGCTCTGGAAAACCCGAGCAACGAGTATATTCGCTCATCACTAATTATTATCCCCATTCCCTACACAACGGACGTGGAGAAGATGATGGATGCAAACAAATACAAACATTTGGAGAACCTACCGCCTCCAGGACCCCCTACCGCCTCCAGGGCCATCCATTTCATCCACACTGCAGCTAATCCCCAGGAGTCCCAGCAGCGTCCCCTCCGCACATCCCCCGGAGTCCCAGCAGCGTCCCCTCCGCACATCCCCCGGAGTCCCAGCAGCGTCCCCTCCGCACATCCCCCGGAGTCCCGGCAGCGTCCCCTCCGCACATCCCCCGGAGTCCCGGCAGCGTCCCCTCCGCACATCCCCCGGAGTCCCGGCAGCGTCCCCTCCGCACATCCCCCGGAGTCCCGGCAGCGTCCCCTCCGCACATCCCCCGGAGTCCCGGCAGCGTCCCCTCCGCACATCCCCCGGAGTCCCGGCAGCGTCCCCTCCGCACATCCCCCGGAGTCCCGGCAGCGTCCCCTCCGCACATCCCCCGGAGTCCCGGCAGCGTCCCCTCCGCACATCCCCCGGAGTCCCGGCAGCGTCCCCTCCGCACATCCCCAGGAGTCCCGGCAGCGTCCCCTCCGCACATCCCCAGGAGTCCCGGCAGCGTCCCCTCCGCACATCCCCAGGTGTCCCGGCAGCGTCCCCTCCGCACATCCCCAGGAGTCCCGGCAGCGTCCCCTCCGCACATCCCCAGGAGTCCCGGCAGCGTCCTCTCCGCACATCCCCAGGAGTCCCAGCAGCGTCCTCTCCGCACGTCCCAGCAGCGTCCTCTCCGCACATCCCCAGGAGTCCCAGCAGCGTCCTCTCCGCACATCCCCAGGAGTCCCAGCAGCGTCCTCTCCGCACATCCCCAGGAGTCCCAGCAGCGTCCTCTCCGCACATCCCCAGGAGTCCCAGCAGCGTCCTCTCCGCACATCCCCAGGAGTCCCAGCAGCGTCCTCTCCGCACATCCCCAGGAGTCCCAGCAGCGTCCTCTCCGCACATCCCCAGGAGTCCCAGCAGCATCCTCTCCGCACATCCCCAGGAGTCCCAGCAGCGTCCTCTCCGCACATCCCCAGGAGTCCCAGCAGCGTCCTCTCCGCACATCCCCAGGAGTCCCAGCAGCGTCCTCTCCGCACATCCCCAGGAGTCCCAGCAGCGTCCTCTCCGCACATCCCCAGGAGTCCCAGCAGCGTCTTCTCCGCACATCCCCAGGAGTCCCAGCAGCATCCTCTCCGCACATCCCCAGGAGTCCCAGCAGCGTCCTCTCCGCACATCCCCAGGAGTCCCAGCAGCATCCTCTCCGCACATCCCCAGGAGTCCCAGCAGCGTCCTCTCCGCACATCCCCAGGAGTCCCAGCAGCGTCCTCTCCGCACATCCCCAGGAGTCCCAGCAGCGTCCTCTCCGCACATCCCCAGGAGTCCCAGCAGCGTCCACTCCGCACATCCCCAGGAGTCCCAGCAGCGTCCCCTCCGCACATCCCCAGGAGTCCCAGCAGCGTCCTCTCCGCACATCCCCAGGAGTCCCAGCAGCGTCCTCTCCGCACATCCCCAGGAGTCCCAGCAGCCTTCCCCCTTCTAATCTCAACAGTTTCCTCAACATCCCCAGCAGTGACAGAAACTCACCCAACTACTATTGCCACTCACAGCATTATCCTCCCAAAGCTCCCCAATACTCAAAGCAGCCCCCTCCGAATCACAGCAATATCATCTCTGCACTTCCCCAGTAATCACAGCAGCCCGCACTACTACTGACAGCAGTGGTCTTCCCACCCTTTACTAATACACTATGTTCCAAATTATTATGCAAATGACATTTTTCTCTGATTGTCCTAAATGGTCGGTGCAAATGACAGTCAGTCTAATAAAAATCACCCGATCGAGTATACATCGAATTTTATTGAAGAAACCTCCCAATGATAACAGTATAATCTCCAAAATGAATAAAAACTCAAAATGCACTGTTCCAAATTATTAGGCACAGTAGAATTTCTAAACATTTGATCTGTTTTAAAGAACTGAAAATGCTCATTTGAAGAATTTGCAGCATTAGGAGGTCACATTCACTGAACAAAAAGCTATTTAACTACAAAACATCGTAACAGACCAAGTTACATGTTACCATAGGAGCCCTTCTTTGATATCATCTTCACAATTCTTGCATCCATTTAACTTGTAAGTTTTTGGAGAGTTTCTGCTTGTATTTCTTTGCATGAAGTCAGAATAGCCTCCCAGAGCTGCTGTTTTGATGTGAACTGCCTCCCACCCTCATAGATCTTTTGCTTGATGATACTCCAAAGGTTCTCTATAGGGTTGAGGTCAGGGGAAGATGGTGGCCACACCATGAGTTTATCTCCTTTTATGCCCATAGCAGCCAATGACTCAGATGTATTCTTTGCAGCATGACAGCATGAGATAGTGCATTGTCATGCGTGAAAATGCTTCTGCTCCTGAAGGCACATTTCTGCTTTTTATACCATGGAAGAAAGTTGTCAGTCAGAAACTCTATACACTTTGCAGAGGTCATTTTCACATCTTCAGGAACCTGAAAGGGCCCTACCAGCTGTTCTGGACCAAAACATGACTCCTCAACCTCCTTGCTGACGTCGCAGCCTTGTTGGGACATGGTGGCCATCCACTACTCCATCCATCTGGACCATCCAGGGTTGCTGGACACTCATCAGTAAACAAGACTGTTTGAAAAATAGTCTTCATGTATGTCTGGGCCCACTGCAACCATTTCTGCTTGTGATCACTGTTTAGGGGTGGCCGAATAGTAGGTTTATGCACCAAAGCAAGCCTTTGAAGGATCCTACACCTTGAGGTTTGAGGGACTCCAGAGGCACCAGCAACTTCAAATAACTTTTTGCTGCTTTGCAATGGTATTTTGGCAGCTGCTCTCTTAATTCAATGAATTTGTCTGGCAGAAACCTTCCTCAATATGCCTTTATCTGCATGAACTCTGTTTCCGTCATAAATCTCTTCATAGTAGGATGATCACTCCTATGTTTTCGTGAAATATCTCATGTTTTCAAACCTTGTCCAAGGCATTGCACTATTTAACACTTTTCAGCAGCAGAGAGATCCTTTTTATTTCCCATATTGCTTGAAACCTGTGGCCTGCTTAATAATGTGGAACATCATTTTTAAGTAGTTTTCCTTTAATTAGAATCACCTGGAAAACTAATTATCACATGTATTTAAGATTGATTTCAGTGATCCATTGAGCCCTGAGACACAATACCATCCATGAGTTTATTTGACAAACAAAAAACGATTAAATCTTTATGACACAAATCCAATTTGCATAATAATTTGGAACACAGTGTAGGTACTGCAGCTTCCCCTACTAATCACAGTATAATCTTCCCCAGACGTCACCGCAGCCTCCCGTCACCTCTCCCTTCTAATTACAGCAGTTTCCCGCCTTGCACCCCCAGTAGTCATTGCAGCTTTACCTCACTACTCACTGCAGAATCCTCCTATGCCAAGGTCTGTGTGGCTCTATAAAGTGTGGCTCTTAGAGTACAGCAGAAATATGCCAGAAGTGACCAGAAGGTCAGAGCCACAACTGTTTGCTGACCGTCTCCATCACTTTAAGGTACCGTCACACTAAACGATATCGCTAGCGATCCGTGACGTTGCAGCGTCCTGGATAGCGATATCGTTGTGTTTGACACGCAGCAGCGATCAGGATCCTGCTGTGATATCGCTGGTCATTGATTAAAGTTCAGAACTTTATTTGGTCGTCAGATCGCCGTGTATCGTTGTGTTTGACAGCAAAAGCAACGATACCAGTGATGTTTTACAATGGTAACCAGGGTAAATATCGGGTTACTAAGCACAGGGCCGCGCTTAGTAACCCGATGTTTACCCTGGTTACCAGTGTAAAACGTAAAAAAACAAACACTACATACTCACCTTCGCGTCCCCCGGCGTCCGCTTCCTGCACTGACTGAGCGCCGGCCGTAAAGTGAAAGCACAGCACAGCGGTGACGTGACCGCTCTGCTGTTAGGGCCGGCACTCAGTCAGTGCAGGAAGCGGACGCCGGGGGACGCGAAGGTGAGTATGTAGTGTTTGTTTTTTTACATTTTACACTGGTAACCAGGGTAAACATCGGGTTACTAAGCGCGGCCCTGCGCTTAGCAACCCGATGTTTACCCTGGTTACCCAGGGACCTCGGCATAGTTGGTCGCTGGAGAGCGGTCTGTGTGACAGCTCTCCAGCGACCAAACAGCGACGCTGCAGCGATCGGCATCGTTGTCTGTATCGCTGCAGCGTCGCTTAGTGTGACGGTACCTTTAGTTTCCCACCATGCCTACTTAAGTCCTAACAGATCCTTAGTCTCCTTCACTACAACCAAACATTTATCACCTTCCCACCTGACCGGCTCCTCACACACACATCTCTCCTACAGAACAACAAAATAAGCCTGGCACTGTCCTTCTCCTCACAGGTGGTGACATATCTCCCAATCCTGGACCTCCACTGCGGATACCCCCCACAATCCTCCGCCGGTCCCTCTGCAAAAAGCACCACGTCATTAATGGCCTCTTTACCTCTCACAATCTATCCTTCCTGGGCCTCACCGAAATACTGCTGACACCCCCCCCCCCCCCGACACGGCCTCTTCTGCTGTGCTACGGTGGTCTTCACCTCACCCACGCTCCTTGCCCTGGTAACAGACATGATAGAAGAGCTGGTCTTCTTTCTAACACCTGCACCTTAAGCCCAATCCCACCTCTACCCTCCATCATCCTCTCTCTTTTTGAAGTCCACTCTGTCTCCAACCTCCAAGTGGCCGTCATATACTGACCTCCAGGCCCGGAACTGCCTTTATTGACTAATTCTACACGTGACTTCTCCACTTTCTCTCCGCTGGCATTCCCACTATCATCATGGGCGACTTCAACATCCCCACTGACACCTGCCAGCCAGCAACCTCCAAACTCCTATCTCTTAGTTCATCTTTTGGACTTACTCAGTGGTCCTTCTCAGCCAGCAACACAGACAGACATACGATCTTATCTTCACCCAGCGCTGCTCCCAATCTAACCTCACAACCTGCCCTCTACCCATCTCTGACCACCATCTACTTACATTCTCTTCCCTGTCCTCTTCATCTACCTCCCAAGTCTACCATCTACCTCACCCCCGCAGAAAGTTCACACACAGGGGCTTCTCACAAAATTAGATTATTAAAAAGTTAATTTCAGTTCTTCAATACAAAAAGTGAAACTCATCTACTATATAATTGTCTAAGGGTCCCTTCAGTCTTTCTGTCTGTCTGTCCTTCTGTCTGTCACGGATATTCACTGGTCGCTGCCTCTGTCTGTCATGGAATCCAAGTCGCTGATTGGGCGTTTTGCCACGACCAATCAGCGACGCGCACAATCCGGAAGAAAATGGCCACTCCTTACTCCCCGCACTCAGTGCCCGGCGCCCGCATACACCCCTCCGGTCACCGCTCACACAGGGTTAATGCCGGCAGTAACGGACCGCGTTATGCCACGGGTAACGCACTCAGTTACTGCCGCTATTAACCCTGTGTGACCAAGTTTTTACTATTGATGCAGCCTATGCAGCGTCAATAGTAAAAAAATCTAATGTTAAAAATAATTTAAAAAAATAAAAAATCATTAGATACTCACCTTCCGCCGCCTTTTCCGCTCCTCGCGATGCTCCGGCCGGTCCATGCAAGCGGCACGTTCCGGTGGCAAGGATGGTCTGGGAGAAGGACCTGCCATGACGTCACGGTCATGTGACGTCATCACAAGTCCTGCGCGCCTGTGCGAGAAGGATCTGCCGTGACGTCACGGTCATGTGACCGCAACACGGTCATGTGACCGCGACGTCATCACAGGTCCTGCGAGAAAAGGAGCTGCCGTGACGTCACGGTCACGTGACCGTGACGTCATCACACCCTGGGACCGGGTCATTCCATGTCAAGTGAACCAATGATTTTTACCACTATATTTTTAATTCTTTTGAGATTTTGTTATTTGGTAATAGTGTGTCAGAGAATGCAAAATGTGAAGAAAAAAAAAATTCTAGAAATTTTTTTTGTATTTTTTATTGATTTTCAAAGTTCGGAAAAAGTGCGAATTTCAGTGTTGCCTGCCTTTACATTTCTCCCCATAACTCAGGCTAGAAAAGAGATAGAGAAACAAAATAAACACCATTCTACTCAGAACTGTACAGGCTTTCACCAGATATGTCACAAGAGTATCTTTAATAATATTTTACCTATGCGAACGCAAGCGCAAAACTTTAAAACGCATTTCCGAAAAAAACGTTTAATTTAAAAATTTCAAAAACTGCACATATGCCTGTTATGCTCCTATTCACATCTGTACCAAAACACAAGCTGGGATCTTGATGGGATCATATTTTTAAAAATAAAAATATTACAGTATCAGTTCAAAAATCTTGATTTCAGGTCTGTTCAGCCTGTGGTGTAGTGGGGTCCATATTTACCAAATAATCCATGATTGTTAGATATTACTGTATTATTTTATTATGTTAGAGCTCAGAAGCAGGAGAGGACAGAGGAGAAGCTTTGTTAGGGCTGAGAATGACCAGGGGTAGACGGTGACTGCAGAGCAGATGACAGGCCGGCAGCTCGGGCCTCCACAGGCCAGATTCACACCAAATCTTATCACCTGGAAAACTAATTATCACATGTATTTAAGATTGATTTCAGTGATCCATTGAGCCCTGAGACACAATACCATCCATGAGTTTATTTGACAAACAAAAAACGATTAAATCTTTATGACACAAATCCAATTTGCATAATAATTTGGAACACAGTGTAGGTACTGCAGCTTCCCCTACTAATCACAGTATAATCTTCCCCAGACGTCACCGCAGCCTCCCGTCACCTCTCCCTTCTAATTACAGCAGTTTCCCGCCTTGCACCCCCAGTAGTCATTGCAGCTTTACCTCACTACTCACTGCAGAATCCTCCTATGCCAAGGTCTGTGTGGCTCTATAAAGTGTGGCTCTTAGAGTACAGCAGAAATATGCCAGAAGTGACCAGAAGGTCAGAGCCACAACTGTTTGCTGACCGTCTCCATCACTTTAAGGTACCGTCACACTAAACGATATCGCTAGCGATCCGTGACGTTGCAGCGTCCTGGATAGCGATATCGTTGTGTTTGACACGCAGCAGCGATCAGGATCCTGCTGTGATATCGCTGGTCATTGATTAAAGTTCAGAACTTTATTTGGTCGTCAGATCGCCGTGTATCGTTGTGTTTGACAGCAAAAGCAACGATACCAGCGATGTTTTACAATGGTAACCAGGGTAAATATCGGGTTACTAAGCGCAGGGCCGTGCTTAGTAACCCGATGTTTACCCTGGTTACCAGTGTAAAACGTAAAAAAACAAACACTACATACTCACCTTCGCGTCCCCCGGCGTCCGCTTCCTGCACTGACTGAGCGCCGGCCGTAAAGTGAAAGCACAGCACAGCGGTGACGTGACCGCTCTGCTGTTAGGGCCGGCACTCAGTCAGTGCAGGAAGCGGACGCCGGGGGACGCGAAGGTGAGTATGTAGTGTTTGTTTTTTTACATTTTACACTGGTAACCAGGGTAAACATCGGGTTACTAAGCGCGGCCCTGCGCTTAGCAACCCGATGTTTACCCTGGTTACCCAGGGACCTCGGCATAGTTGGTCGCTGGAGAGCGGTCTGTGTGACAGCTCTCCAGCGACCAAACAGCGACGCTGCAGCGATCGGCATCGTTGTCTGTATCGCTGCAGCGTCGCTTAGTGTGACGGTACCTTTAGTTTCCCACCATGCCTACTTAAGTCCTAACAGATCCTTAGTCTCCTTCACTACAACCAAACATTTATCACCTTCCCACCTGACCGGCTCCTCACACACACATCTCTCCTACAGAACCACAAAATAAGCCTGGCACTGTCCTTCTCCTCACAGGTGGTGACATATCTCCCAATCCTGGACCTCCACTGCGGATACCCCCCACAATCCTCCGCCGGTCCCTCTGCAAAAAGCACCACGTCATTAATGGCCTCTTTACCTCTCACAATCTATCCTTCCTGGGCCTCACCGAAATACTGCTGACACCCCCCCCCCGACACGGCCTCTTCTGCTGTGCTACGGTGGTCTTCACCTCACCCACGCTCCTTGCCCTGGTAACAGACATGGTAGAAGAGCTGGTCTTCTTTCTAACACCTGCACCTTAAGCCCAATCCCACCTCTACCCTCCATCATCCTCTCTCTTTTTGAAGTCCACTCTGTCTCCAACCTCCAAGTGGCCGTCATATACTGACCTCCAGGCCCGGAACTGCCTTTATTGACTAATTCTACACGTGACTTCTCCACTTTCTCTCCGCTGGCATTCCCACTATCATCATGGGCGACTTCAACATCCCCACTGACACCTGCCAGCCAGCAACCTCCAAACTCCTATCTCTTAGTTCATCTTTTGGACTTACTCAGTGGTCCTTCTCAGCCAGCAACACAGACAGACATACGATCTTATCTTCACCCAGCGCTGCTCCCAATCTAACCTCACAACCTGCCCTCTACCCATCTCTGACCACCATCTACTTACATTCTCTTCCCTGTCCTCTTCATCTACCTCCCAAGTCTACCATCTACCTCACCCCCGCAGAAAGTTCACACACAGGGGCTTCTCACAAAATTAGATTATTAAAAAGTTAATTTCAGTTCTTCAATACAAAAAGTGAAACTCATCTACTATATAATTGTCTAAGGGTCCCTTCAGTCTTTCTGTCTGTCTGTCCTTCTGTCTGTCACGGATATTCACTGGTCGCTGCCTCTGTCTGTCATGGAATCCAAGTCGCTGATTGGGCGTTTTGCCACGACCAATCAGCGACGCGCACAATCCGGAAGAAAATGGCCACTCCTTACTCCCCGCACTCAGTGCCCGGCGCCCGCATACACCCCTCCGGTCACCGCTCACACAGGGTTAATGCCGGCGGTAACGGACCGCGTTATGCCACGGGTAACGCACTCAGTTACTGCCGCTATTAACCCTGTGTGACCAAGTTTTTACTATTGATGCAGCCTATGCAGCGTCAATAGTAAAAAAATCTAATGTTAAAAATAATTTAAAAAAATAAAAAATCATTAGATACTCACCTTCCGCCGCCTTTTCCGCTCCTCGCGATGCTCCGGCCGGTCCATGCAAGCGGCACGTTCCGGTGGCAAGGATGGTCTGGGAGAAGGACCTGCCATGACGTCACGGTCATGTGACGTCATCACAAGTCCTGCGCGCCTGTGCGAGAAGGATCTGCCGTGACGTCACGGTCATGTGACCGCAACACGGTCATGTGACCGCGACGTCATCACAGGTCCTGCGAGAAAAGGAGCTGCCGTGACGTCACGGTCACGTGACCGTGACGTCATCACACCCTGGGACCGGGTCATTCCATGTCAAGTGAACCAATGATTTTTACCACTATATTTTTAATTCTTTTGAGATTTTGTTATTTGGTAATAGTGTGTCAGAGAATGCAAAATGTGAAGAAAAAAAAAATTCTAGAAATTTTTTTTGTATTTTTTATTGATTTTCAAAGTTCGGAAAAAGTGCGAATTTCGGTGTTGCCTGCCTTTACATTTCTCCCCATAACTCAGGCTAGAAAAGAGATAGAGAAACAAAATAAACACCATTCTACTCAGAACTGTACAGGCTTTCACCAGATATGTCACAAGAGTATCTTTAATAATATTTTACCTATGCGAACGCAAGCGCAAAACTTTAAAACGCATTTCCGAAAAAAACGTTTAATTTAAAAATTTCAAAAACTGCACATATGCCTGTTATGCTCCTATTCACATCTGTACCAAAACACAAGCTGGGATCTTGATGGGATCATATTTTTAAAAATAAAAATATTACAGTATCAGTTCAAAAATCTTGATTTCAGGTCTGTTCAGCCTGTGGTGTAGTGGGGTCCATATTTACCAAATAATCCATGATTGTTAGATGTTACGGTATTATTTTATTATGTTAGAGCTTAGAAGCAGGAGAGGACAGAGGTGAAGCGTTGTTAGGGCTGAGAATGAACAGGGGTAGACGGTGAATGCAGAGCAGATGACAGGCCGGCAGCTCGGGCCTCCACAGGCCAGATTCACACCAAATCTTATCACCCAGGCAACTCCTCAAATTGGGGGAGAAAAATACTCTTAACATCCAGTTCATGTATTGTACAAACCAGGACTACGGGGAGGAGGAGAGATTGTTATAACATCGGTTACAGGAAGCAGAACCCATCACAGGGACTCAGCAATACCGGACTGTCATCTCATGTAGTGGAAATAAAGACAGTGACGTCCATGACGTGGTAGAAGGCGGCACAAGATCGGCAATGGATGACACAACTGGCTATGTGACCTGTGAATATGATTGGCGCTGACGGCTACTGGACTCTCCAAAGATTGTGAAAATGAAGACGTAGAAGTGACTTTTCTGCACCGTCTGGTCCAGCGCCGTCCTTTGTGTATCCAAGAAAATCAGACATTGTAAAAGTGAACAAAAATCAGATATAACTCAGGTGGAGCTGGACACCATGACAGCCGCACATACTCTGACACAGAAGGAAACGGCCATTGCTAGTGAGCGCTGATGGACAAGATGACATTTCATCCTCCAGAAGGGACACATTGATGATAACAGGCCAGTGTAAAAACCTACTATTGTTTGATTAGTTCATATTTTATAGAACGAGGATTTAACTACTGGACTATTCTTCTTAAACACTTCATAAATGACATGTTTAGTGATATAGTAGAAAAAAAATTGTTCCATGTATAAATAGGTGGTAGAAATATTGGTTCTTTGAATCTTGTTTTTAACATATAATTAGGATCAGACTATTTAGAGAATCACACTTGAGGATATGATCACGTTTTTTCTTTTGGCTTGTTCAATGAATTCAGGTTGAAAATGCTGAGCAAGTTATGTTATGATGATTAAGATGTATTTATTCTGGCACTTCGGTATTTGTTTTTTTGCGTTTCTTTATTGTTACATATAAATATTGAATGCAATAAGTTGTAATTTGAAAAGAAAAAGGGAAGAAACTCACACAAACATAAAATCAGATGATTCAAGGCTTAAAAAAAAATACAAATTTGATAGGTCCCAAGTTGAATCTCTGTACAAATATAAACAAGGACACAAGTAACACACATGCATGTTTTCACAATTTTAAAACATACGTTTTTTTCAGAATTGCGCTTCAAAATGTTTAATTTGATTTCACCAAAACAAAATATAAAGAAACATAGTCTTGTGACATATCAAATGAAAGCCGGTACCATTCTGAGAAAAATGATGCCTCTCCCAACTCTTTATCTTAATTCTAGCCCGAGATATGATAAAAAATGTAAAGCCATACCAGGCCAAAATCTGCGCTTTTTTTAAACTTTAAAAATCTGTAAAAAATTAACTGATGAAGAAAAAAATTCTAAACTTTTAATTTGTAATTAACTAAAGTTGTACTTCATAAAACCAAAAAATAAAAAAAATCTAAAGACGTCAGGTAAAAAAAATATTCATATTTGGATCACTTGATATGGAATGACCCGACCGGAAGCTGCCGCCTGCACCCCACACAGGCAACAGAACTACAACGTGCCTGCTGAAGGTGAGTATATGTTTATTTTTTTAACCTGTGACATACGTGGCTGGGCAATATACTACGTAGCTGGGCAATATACTACGTGACTGCCCAATATACTTCGTGGCTCTGTGCTGTATACTACGTCGCTGTGCAATATATTACGTGGCTCTGTACTGTATACTACGTCACTTGGCAATATACTACGTGGCTGGGCAATATACTACGTGGCTGGGCAATATACTACGTGGCTGGGCAATATACTACGTGGCTGGGCAATATACTACGTGGCTGGGCAATATACTACGTGGCTGGGCAATATACTACGTGGCTGGGCAATATACTACGTGGGCATACATATTCTAGAATACCCGATGCGTTAGAATCGGGCCACCATCTAGTATTATATAAAGTCATTAGAGAGTGATCTATTTCACGTGCTTATTTCTGTTAATGTTGATGATTATGGCTTACAGCCAATGAAAACCCAAAAATCATTATCTCAGTAAATTAGAATAAATACCAAAAAACACCTGTAAAGGCTTCCTAAGCGTTTCTAAAGGTCCCTTAGTCTGTTTCAGTAGCTCCACAATCATGGGGAAGACTGCTGACCTGACAGATGTCCAGAAGGCAGTCACTGACACACTCCACAAGGAAAGTAAGTTTTGCATTTCATTTGGAAATCAAGGTCCCAGAGTCTGGAGGAAGAGAGGAGAGGCCACAATCCAAGCTGCTGGAGGTCTAGTGTGAGGTCTCCACAATCAGTGATGGTTTGGGGAGCCATGTCATCTGCTGGTGTAGGTCCACTGGGTTTTATCAAGACCAAAGTCAGCGCAGCCGTCTTCCAGGAGATTTTAGAGCACTTCATGCTTCCCTCTGCCGACAGCTTTTTGGAGATGGAAATGTCATTCTCCAGCAGGACTTGGCACCTGTCCACACGGCCAAAAGTACCAATATCTGCTTTACAAACAACAGTATCACTGGGCTTAATTGGCAGCAAACTCGCCTGACCTTAACCCCATAGAGAATCTATAGAGTAATGTCAAGAGGAAGATGAGAGACACCAGACCCAACAATGCAGACGGGCTGAAGGCTGCTATCAAAGCAACCTGGGCTTCCATAACAGCTCAGCAGTACCACAGGCTGATCGCCTCCATGCCATGCCGCATTGATGCAGTAATTGATGCAAAAGGAGCCCGGACCAAGTATTGAGTGCATTTACTGAACATACATTTCAGTAGGCCAACATTTCAGATTTTAAAATAATTCTTCAAGCTGGTGTTATAAAGTATTCTAATTTACTGAGATAATGACTTTTGGGTTTTCATTGGCTGTAAGCCATAATCATCAACATTAACAGAAATAAACACGTGAAATAGATCACTCTGTTTGTAATGACTTTATATAATATATGCGTTTCACTTTTTGTATTGAAGAATTGAAATAAATTTGATGATATTCTAATTTTGTGAGAAGCCCTTGTACCTAGACACTCACACACTAACTGTGTTCTATTCTCACTCCTCGACAGACAGCGCCGCTGTATTCTACATTGATACACTCACATCAGCTATTGACTCCTCACACCTCCCATGCACGGCCACAAATCAGTAGACAACCCTGGCACACCAACCTCACTAAAAAGCTTTGGCGAACATCCAAGGTTGCAGAGCAGTGCTGGAAGAAAATGCATTCCCAAAAAGACTTTATTACTTTCAAAAAAGCCCTCACCTCTGCTAAACAGACCTACTTCACAACCCTTGTATCCCAGAACCCTGAACAGCTATTCAACACTTAACTCCCTCCTCTGCCCACCAATGCCCCCTCTGATCTGCCTCATTTCTGACAGACTTTCCTGTACGCCTCAACAAGATTGAGCAGTAAAGACTTGCCTAATTTGGTCAACCACCACAAGCCCTATGTGTACCAAACCACTGCCCTCCCCACCATCAGCGCAGGAGGGCTTACTCATCTCTTCAAATCACAACTCGCCACCTGCAAACCTGACCCCATCCCATCTCCTTCCCAACCTCACCACTTCACTCATCCTATCCTTAACCCATCTCTTCAACTTATTTACTTCTGGTACCTTCCCTTCTGCTTTCAAACATGCCACAAATACACCTATCATGAAGAAGCCATCCCTCGACCCAACCGCTACATCCAGCTTTCACTCTACACTGCTCCCGGTCGCCTCCAAACACCACGAAAAACACATTCCACCATGCTTTACTCTCACTTCTCCTCTAACCTACTCTTTGACAACCATCAATCCAGCTTTCGCCCCCACCATTCAACTGAAACTGCCATAACCAACATTCTCTAAACTCCTCCTTCTAGACCTGTCCTCTGCCTTCGACACAGTTGACCACTGCCTCCTACTACAGATCCTCTCTTCCTTTGGCGTCTAAGACCTCGTCCTATCCTGGATCTCCTCATACCTTTCCAACCGCACATTCAGCGTCTCACACTCCCTCCTCATCCCACCTTCTGTGTTGGAATCCCACAAGGCTCTGTCTTGAGACCTCCACTTTTCTCTATACCTTTGGCCTGGGACAACTCAAACTCCCATGGCTTCCAGTACGACCTATACGCTGATGACACTCAGATCTACATCTCTCGGGCTCAGAAGTCACCTCTCTTCTGTCCAGAATCCGGGAGTGTCCATCAGCCATATCCTCCTTCTCCTCTTGCTTCCTAAAGCTCGATGAAGACAAAACTGAACTCATCATCTTTCCTCCATCTCATCTACCTTCCCTTCTTGATCTATCACAATAAATGTCATCACCCTTTCCCTGTACCGAAAATCCACTGCCTCGGAGTAACCCTCAACTCTGCCTTGTCCTTCAAACCGCACATCCAAGCTCTTGTCATCTCCAACTGAAAAATATTTCCAGAATCCGTCCTTTCCTCAACCCTCAATCTACTAAAATGCTTGTGCATTCCGTCATCATCTCCCGCCTCGACTACTGCAACATCCTCCTCTGTGGCCTCCCCGCTAACACCTCTCCAGTCCATCCTTAACTCTGCTGCCCTATGAATCCACCTCTCTCCTCGCTACTCCACCAATTCTCCCCTCTGCAAATCTTCATGGGCTCCCAATTCCAACGTATCCACTTCAAACTGCTAACACTGACCTACAAAGCCATACATAACCGGTTTCCCCCCTATATTTCTGAACTAATCTCCCGTTACCTTCCACTTCTTCCTTCTCTCCTCCACACTCGTATGTTCCTCACCCAATTGCTTGCAAGACTTCTCCTGAGTATTCCCCATCCTGTAGAATTCTGTGCCCCAACACGTCCAACCATTCCCGACATTTGAAACTTGGAAGACCCATCTCTTCAGGACAGCTACTGCCTGCAATGACCCTGCTGCCTCCTCACCAGCACCGGAGCTGCTGCAGCCCCTGAACCTACTGCAGCCCCTGAACCTACTGTCTCCTTCCCCATAATCCTGTAGAATGTAAGGCCGCAAGGGCAGGGTTTCTCCCCTCTGTGGCAGCAGGAGTGACCCCCCACCTCTGCTCTCAGTGGTGACATCTCCCGGGGTCTCCCCACAACCTCTCCTGCTGCCATCCCAGCCCACTGACCGCAGCTTCCACTGACAGCGCATTGGTCACAGGACGGCCGCTGACTGCCAAGTCTGCAGGGAGAAAGGGGGCTCACAGCGTCCGGCCCATGATTATCCAGTCCTGGAGGAGCCCACTTATTTCAACCAAAATTCTAAAAGAAAAATCAATAAAAGAACTTACTGATTTCTTTCCCTTCTTGTCTTTCTTTCCTTTCTTCACCACCTTATCTGAAAGTGAAAAAAAAAGTTGCAGCGTTATCTGGATGCATTCTTATGACATAGCTGCCCCTCCCCCGAATGTCTGCCATAAAGACCCCCGATAGCCCTGTAGCGCACAACCATTGCCAACATGGTGGGGACCCTTCCCCATAATAATATGCAGATTGTGAACATTGCCCAACACTCCAGCCCTGGGCGGAGGCTGCTCCCATTCCCAACATGCACATCAACGCGGTGTACAGCCCCCAAGGAGCGACTCCCTGCACCCCTCAATGATCAGCTGACTGGGTCATGGCTTACCAGCTACAGCGTCGCCCGTGGGTTACGGGGCCAACACATGGCACCCTCACTGACCGGCTGCTATCAGCCCCGGTGGCAGCACGTTGTGCGCAGTTTATGGCGCAGACCTGCAGTCCTGAGCCGTGACCGTACACGGGGCCGCTCACTGATTGCCGGAGATATCGGAGGGGCGGCGGGAGTCCGAGACCTCCCCTATAGGGATAGTAATCATTTACCCCAATAATACGTCATGAGTTTCATTAACCCTTTATAAAAACGATTCCCATGTTATAAAGTGACGATTTACCACCAGCATTCCTCACTTTATGGGGACAGCACCGATTCCATCTTAATCCTTTTGAGACGTCTCCAGCCCCTTCATTATCAGGATCCACGTTGGTCCCAGAGGTCAGACCCCCCCCCATCAGTTATATAAAGGGGACCTGACAGCGGGTGAAAAGTAGACAATTTTTGCTGCTATTTTAGCTCTGCTGCTCCCCTGAATATTCTACATTAAATCAGTCATGTGGCCATCTGTACTTACTGCTATAGATTATACTTTACTGAGGAGGCGTGGCTTATAAGTCCTCTGGGGCGTGGCTCAGGTCCTCTGGGGCGTGTCTTTAGGCTGTTCTGCATAAGCCACACCCCCATAAAAAAAGCAGCACTAAATAAAAAGCCCCCCATCTCAGGAACCGTATGGCGGATTTAGAAAATACAAAAACCGTTAGTGTAAGGGGAACAGCGGGAATAAAACGAGTAAACACTTCCTCTGGTGACTGAATCCCTTTAAGCAGCGGACACCTCCGTCTCTGGCACCGTCCTCGGGTGTCGTCACTTGTACTGGACCAGAATCCTAAGTGTCAGTGACACTAATCCATTCCCTATGGGAGCGACTACCTGCAGTCACTGCCCTCCCCAATATGGCTGGGACTCACCCGTCTCCTTCCCCTTCTCCTCGTCCTCCACATCCTGCTTCCTGGGCATCCTTGTACCGTCAGGAAGAAGCTCCTTCTACAGATGATGTCACCGCCGTCCCGTGATGTCAGGAAAAAACCCGCTTACTCACGTGGCGAAGCCCAATCTACCGGCCCGTCCACAAGCCCGGCCCCCTGAGAATCCACTAAACCAATCAGAACACACGTTACATTACCGATTCAATATTCTAATGATAGAAAGCATGCCATTGGCTAAGATTTGTGTGAAGCAAAGGTCGTCGGTTCCTGATTGGTTGGATGCTTACTTAAAACGAGGCGTGACTCACCTTTAGTTGCCACCCAAAATTACGAGGCTTGAACCGCAATGCGTTCCTGCCCTGTCATTGGCTGACTGAAGTAATTTGCCGGAAACCGTAAATCGGCTTGTTTTCATTGGTCAATTCTAACATCACCTCGAAGGGTGACACACTTGCTGCGTGATTATTGGCTAGTAGGTGGCAGGTTCGAGGCGTGGAACGCACAACGGGCATTTCCTGTTGCTAGGGGTATGAGAAGCACATTGTTCTGCTTAATTCTTGCCTGGGATTGCAGGGTTCTTACCTGTGACTGTAGAAGGAGCCTTAGAGGACGCTGGCTCCTTAGGGGGAGAGACAGAACTCTCCTGTTAGTGGACCTGTGAGGTAGGAGGGCTGACCCTGGAAAACCAGCAGTGGGGGCAGAGGCAGAGATCAAATAAGGGGCTTAGAAAGTGAATCATTTCTCCAGGCCTGAAGTAGAAGTGGTTTTGACCTCGATATGATGTCATAGCAGACGGTGTCCATATTATAATCAGTTCACACCGGGGATCACAGTCCAGAACCTCTTTATCCGGGAGTCGGACTCCAAATCTTGGGTCTATGAAACTGAAAAATGCCTCGTAAGAAGCCGTTCAGCAATAAGCAGAAAAAAAAGCAGCTCCAAGACCGGCGAGAGCGGAAACGCGGTATGTATCATGAGAAAAGCTTTCTACATTGGAAGGATTGTCCGCCGTTCCCAGGATCTCTGCTGGCTGTCAGGGAATGCAAGCATCAATATTTACTAAAGTTGTATCCAGCCCAGACACCGACATGTAGCACAGACGTGTCCGCTGTGGGTCGCTACCCTGTATCAGGGGCGGTCACATGCATCAGGGTATAACATGCGCTCTGTTCCTTTATCATGTAGCATCGGGGTATAACATGCGCTCTGTTCCTTTATTGTGGAGCATCGGGATATAACATGCGCTCTGTTCCTTTGTGGAGCATCGGGGTATAACATGCGCTCTGTTCCTTTATCGTGGAGCATCGGGATATAACATGCGCTCTGTTCCTTTATCGTGGAGCATCGGGATATAACATGCAGTCTGTTCCTTTATCATGTAGCATCGGGATATAACATGCGCTCTGTTCCTTTATTGTGGAGCATTGGGATGTAACATGCACTCTGTTCCTTTATCGTGGAGCATCGGGGTATAACATGCGCTCTGTTCCTTTATCATGTAGCATCGGGATATTACATGCGCTCTGTTCCTTTATCGTGGAGCATCGGGATGTAACATGCGCTCTGTTCCTTTATCATGTAGCATCGGGATATTACATGCGCTCTGTTCCTTTATTGTAGAGCATCGGGGTGTAACATGCGCTCTGTTCCTTTATCATGTAGCATCGGGATATTACATGCGCTCTGTTCCTTTATCATGTAGCATCAGGATGTAACATGCGCTCTGTTCCTTTATCATGTAGCATCGGGGTATAACATGCAGTCTGTTCCTTTGTGTAGCATCGGGATATTACATGCGCTCTGGTCCTTTATCATGTAGCATCGGGGTATAACATGCGCTCTGTTCCTTTATCGTGGAGCATCGGGGTATAACATGCGCTCTGTTCCTTTATTGTGGAGCATCGGGGTATAACATGCGCTCTGTTCCTTTATCATGTAGCATCGGGATATTACATGCGCTCTGTTCCTTTATCGTGGAGCATCGGGATGTAACATGCGCTCTGTTCCTTTATCGTGGAGCATCGGGGTATAACATGCGCTCTGTTCCTTTATCATGTAGCATCGGGATATTACATGCGCTCTGTTCCTTTATCGTGGAGCATCGGGATGTAACATGCGCTCTGTTCCTTTATCATGTAGCATCGGGATATTACATGCGCTCTGTTCCTTTATTGTAGAGCATCGGGGTATAACATGCGCTCTGTTCCTTTATCATGTAGCATCGGGATATTACATGCGCTCTGTTCCTTTATCGTGGAGCATCGGGATGTAACATGCGCTCTGTTCCTTTATCATGTAGCATCGGGATATTACATGCGCTCTGTTCCTTTATCATGTAGCATCGGGGTATAACATGCAGTCTGTTCCTTTGTGTAGCATCGGGATATTACATGCGCTCTGTTCCTTTATCGTGGAGCATCGGGATGTAACATGCGCTCTGTTCCTTTATTGTGGAGCATCGGGGTATAACATGCGCTCTGTTCCTTTATCATGGAGCATCGGGGTATAACATGCGCTCTGTTCCTTTATCGTGGAGCATCGGGGTATAACATGCGCTCTGTTCCTTTATCATGTAGCATCGGGATATTACATGCGCTCTGTTCCTTTATCGTGGAGCATCGGGATGTAACATGCACTCTGTTCCTTTATCGTGGAGCATCGGGGTATAACATGCGCTCTGTTCCTTTATCATGTAGCATCGGGATATTACATGCGCTCTGTTCCTTTATTGTAGAGCATCGGGGTGTAACATGCGCTCTGTTCCTTTATCATGTAGCATCGGGATGTAACATGCGCTCTGTTCCTTTATCATGTAGCATCGGGGTATAACATGCAGTCTGTTCCTTTGTGTAGCATCGGGATATTACATGCGCTCTGTTCCTTTATCATGTAGCATCGGGGTATAACATGCAGTCTGTTCCTTTGTGTAGCATCGGGATATTACATGCGCTCTGGTCCTTTATTGTGGAGCATCGGGGTATAACATGCGCTCTGTTACTTTATCATGTAGCATCGGGATATAACATGCACTATGTTTCCTTATTGTGTAGCATCGGGATATTACATGTGCTCTGTTACTTTATCATGTAGCATCGGGGTATAACATGCACTCTGTTCGTTTATTGTGTAGAATCGGGGTATAACATGCACTCTGTTCCTGTATTTTGCCACCAGGGCCACTTGACGCCGGCAGGTCCGAGTCAAACAGCCGAAGCCAGAGCAGAGAACGTGGCGAGGAGAACACGGACACGTCAGACAGCGAGAGCGTCCGCCCCCAAGCGAGGAGAATCAACCAGCAGCCGCAAGTCTTCAAGCCGGGAGAAAAAGGATATGACCCAAACAGGTCCGCCATAAAAATATGCACAAAAAATGGATTTTAGGGGGCTACAATATTGATTGCGTTTTATTAGGACAGACCACCAATATAAGATTGCTGTAGGTCCGAGTCCTGGCCCCCAAAGATGCAGGTTCACTTTCGAGGGGATTTCATGTCCTCCAGCTGCGTTTGGTTTTAGATAAAGAGTTTTTTTACTCTTCCCTGGGTTCAGCGCTGAGTCTACACTGCTGCTTCCGGGGTCTGTTATTGTCTGCAGCACTGATATCACGTTGACAGCGCTGCAGACAATCAGTGATTTCGGCCGCTGGCTGTTGCGTTGTTGACTTGACATTATTGCTGCAGACAATAACAGACACTAGGAGCAGCGGTGGAGACTCAAGGATGGACCCGAGTAGGGTGAGTAAAGCACAGTTTTTCTTGTTTTTTTTTATTTTTTTAAACATACTGCAGCCGGGTAAGGGGCCGGTAAACCCCTTTAATCTGCCGCCTCTACATAATGGCCCCATTGCATCTCTTTTCCAGGTATAGGCTGCAGTTTGATAGAGAAAGCAAAGAAGAAATTGAGCGCAGGAAGAAACTCGCCGTGGAGAAGATATTGGAGCCAGTGGCCGAAACAGAACTTGAGGTGGATATAGAGAAGATTTACAGGCCGGGCTCAGGTACCGCTTCCCCCCTGCGCCCCTATAGCAAGGGCTTCTCTTATGGCCAATTTTATAGATTGTATTGCATGTTTAGAATATCTCCCATTATAATGATTACGTTTCTGAGTTTAAGGGATTGCAAAGCAGCTGCAGGGAAGTGTAGATCTCAATGGACATCCTGACCCTCTTTACTTTTGGACCTGGTGATCATGTGATACCCACAGAATGACTGATCTGTTACATCTTATCACACCCAGATCTGATGTCACCGCCGGAGGCTCTTATGATATTTCAAAAATGGGGAAAAATAAAATAGTTAGAGCTGGTAAACCACCAGGTGCGCACAGTCATGTTGCTAAATAATACCCATCAGGACGGGGCTGAAAGGGTTACACGTGGCGCTTTGTATAAACGTGCGACTCGTGTCAGCAGTTAAAGAGGAGCACGGACACAATGCCTGCGGTGTGTGAGTGCATGGTGCTGAGCGAGGACATTCCAGGGCACGCTCACCAGTCAGCGATTATTCCAATGGTCGCTCACAGCGCCCAGGATTTCATCTACGTGTAGAATTCTAGAAATGCTGCAGTTCTCACATCGGCCACTAGAGCAGACTGCCACTTTTTCTTTTCTGTGTAGACTGAGATAGTCAGCAGGGGACAAGAACTGCTGGAGGAACGAATGAGACAGGTTATTGCAAAGTGCTTGAGAGAAGAAAAAAAGCAAGTGTGGTTAGCACAGTGGCTCAGTAGTTAGAACGATGGCTCAGTGGTTAAAACGGTAGCTCAGTGGTTAGCAATGTTGCTTTGCAGCGCTGGGGTTCTGGGTTCCAATACCACCAAGGACAACATCTGCAGGGTGTCTGTATGTTCGCCCCATGTTTGGTGGGTTTCCCCCAGGTTCCTCCCACACTCTGAAGACATCCTGATGGCGAATCTAGATTGTGAGCAACAATGGAGACAGTGATGATAACGTCTGTAAAGTGCTGTGGAATATGATGGCACTATATAAACAAAGCATAATAATAATAATAATAAACTTTATTACAAATCCCCTCCATTCCCATTCACATCGGGATTCTTAGTCCTATTGTGTTCGTTGCTTAGGTTACCGGTCACCAGTCTCAGAGGTGGCTGGTTTCCTAGAGAATACGCTTGCTGCACTGAAGCTGGCCTGATTCCTCAATGGCGGCTGCTGTTTTTTTTTTGTTTTGTTTTTTTTGCAGAACCAAATGTTTAAAGGGCTCAACAACAATTTACCTGACAGTACTAAATGCTAAAAAATAACAACACAACCTAAACTTACCTAATTAATCCCCATCTATCAGCCTTGATGTAGTTTTTATTTTTTTTACTACTTTATGATAGGTCTTTCCCTATGTAAGTAATACCTCCAATCATTTTTTTTTTTCAATAGACAGATTTCACTTTGGAGTTACAAAGACTCGTGGTGTTTTTTGTAAGATGACGGTTTGCTTTTTATTACCATTTTTGGGACGCAGGATGATCTGAAAACTAATTCTAGAATATATAATATATATATTTTTCTTTTTTATTTAATTTTGAATTATTTTTATCATTTTTCTGTAAATTGTATTTTTTTTTTAAATTTTACTCCAGTAATTGTTTTCCGTTATACTATTAGTTCCTGCCTTAAGGCCTAGTTGCACGGGCTGATTTCTGAGTGTATACATTGTATACAAGTCCATCGGTTGCTCTTTTAGGGTATGTGCACACGTCCGGAAAGTATGCAGAAATTTCCTGAGAAAATCCTGAGGTTTTCCACAGGAATTCTGCACGGGTTTTTGTCACGTTTTTATGTGCGGATTTTTCGCGGTTTTTTTCTTTCCCAGTGGTTCCCAATGCAATAATATAGTGGGAAATCAGCATAAAATCCGCAAAATTAATGAACATGCTGCGTATTTTTCTGCATGCTTTTTTTTTTGCGGAAAAAAAAAACGCAACATGTGCACAAAAACTAATGGTTTCCGCAATGTATGCGTTTTTTAAGCATTTTTGCTGCGGAAAGCCACCGAAAAATCAGCGAATAATCCGGAACGTGTGCACATACCGTTATGGTCCCGCTTACATGGGGCCAACAAAACTGTATGGGGACAGAACAATGGATCCTGCAGACAGTTGATCCCCATACAGGTTTCATATTGTCGGCAGCACGTCCGCTGTTTACAAAGCTGAAATGAGCTGCTGACGATGTCCCTTAATACCTCCATATCTAATTAGCAGAGGAACGAGGGTTGTTATGGGACATGGGGATCATAAATCTGCTGCCATTTGTGTTTCCTCTCAGTGCTCGACTTCCCTAAAAGACCGGCCTGGAGCTACGAGATGAGCAAGGAGGCCGTCCTGTCCCAGGAGGAGCGGGCCTTCAGGGAATATCTGCAGAAGATCTATGAAAAGCACACGCCCCAAGAGCTCAGCTACTTCGATCACAACCTGGAGGTGAGAAAGAAACCATCGAATTGCTCTTAAAGGGGTGTTCCCATTACAACAAGCCGTCATCACCACTGTAGCTTGTCAATAGCCCCCAAATAAAAAAAATAAAAAAATAAAAATTATATATATATTTTATATAATTTTAAATGCAAAAAAATGTTAAATTTGTTGCATAAAAGTATGTGGAAAGTTTTGTAAAATTTTGGTTTTGTCCAATTTTAGACTTGGCGCCAACTCTGGAGAGTCCTGGAAATGTCTGACATAGTCCTGTTGATAACAGACATCCGACACCCGGTCAGTATCAGGAACCCTGTGCATCCGGACATGGAAATTATATATGGGTTTAAAGGGGCACGTCACAACTACTGACTTTTATTTTCGATGTTTTTGATCCGCCATCGTTCTCCCCATCTCCCCATCGCATTGTATGCGGAGGCTCCTTTATGCTGCATTATACTAATGGCCATCCTATGTGTTCTCTCCCGCAGGTGTTACACTTCTCCCCGGCCCTCTATGACTATGTGACTCAGGAACTGGGCCGATCACTGATCCTCGTGCTCAATAAGATTGACCTGGCCCCGCCGGCTCTGGTTGTGGCTTGGAAACATTATTTTCGGGAAAAGTTTCCACAAGTCCATTTGGTCTGCTTCACCTCCTACCCAAGACATCCTGACGAGGAGCAAGACCCATCTGCAGGTGAGACCAGGGGCGTCTTCAGACATCAATGCCAGAAAAACGAACCCATGATTCTGATCTGAGTTTGGTCCGAACATCATCGGACGTGAAAACAGAAAAAAAAAAATTCTCTCCCTTTTTCCTTTCTGACAATCCGTAAAAATCAGACCCATAGATTTTCATTGCCAATTCTCGGATCAGAATCGGGCGAGTCTCCGATGTTTTCCAAAGACCACTCAGTCCGAAATAATAATCGGCCATGTGTTCAGCCCCACAGAACATCATAGGTTACAAGTGCTCTATCCGTGAGAAAAACCGATGTGTGAATGAGCTCTAAGACTCTCACATCTCACCTCCTCGGTATTCAGTGCCCATCATGATCAGTACACTGCAGCCGCTGATCTTTTACTACATATCCACAGAATATGTGGGGGTCCGACCTCTGGGATAGCAGAGTGCAGCACTGCGTTTTCTCTGGATTGATAGGAGTCCCAGCAGTCGGACCCCGACAAATCAGCAGCGTGCTATCCATCCTGGGAATAGGTGATGACTTATTTTAAGGGCTCATGAACACTTTTTTTTTTTTTTTTTTCGGACCAAGAAAAACCTCAGTACGGAAGAGTTTGATCACATATTCGGATCGCACGTCAGTGAGTCTGTGGAAAACATCGGACTGCACTCGGATGACATCTGATTGCAGTCTGATTTCCTCATAATTACAGAATGGAAACCTTTTTTTTTTTTTTTTCTCCATCTTCTCATCCGAGAGAATTGGTTCTCGCTCTGATCAGAGTGTGATTTAGGCCGGGATCACACATACACAAGATATGGCTGAGTCTCGCAGGTGAAAACCCAGCTCTGGCACCGGCACACTGGAGCGGAGCGTGCAGCTCCATGTATTGCTGTGCTGCTGCACGCTCCACTCCGGAGTCCCGGCGCCAGAGCAGGGTTTTCACCTGCGAGACTCGGCCGTATCTCGTGTATGTGTGATCCCGGCCATAGTTACAGGCTCCGCAGATAGTATGTGTATAGGTAAGATGTGTCTAATTAATTCAAGTAGTAATACTCAAGACATGGCTGCTGGACAGATATACCAGACCATTCGGGAAATGCAAAAAACAATGTAGAGAAACCAAACTATTTGGTCATAAATGATTTTTAATACAGAGCACTTAGAGAATAAAAAAAACCCTTTATTGAACGCACAAGTAGTAATGAGGCGGCGATGTACGAGACGGTGCGCACATCACGTAAAAAACGTATAAAAGTATATACAATCACAAATAATCGTCTGACCAACAAATCTAAGAAATATGTATATATCCCAACTTAGGGGTCACTGCTGCAAGTGCTCCTATCACCACTGGAATCACTGTTGCCTTCACCTTCCACATCTTCTCCAGTTCTTCTTTGAGGCCCTGGTATTTCTCCAGCTTCTCATATTCCTTCTTTCTGATGTTCCGAAACATGGCTGACACCCTCTGACACAGCCTCCCCCGCTGCACTGTTATGACGGCCTCCACTTCACCCACACTCCTCGCCCTGGCAACAGACATGGTGGAGGAGTGGGCCTTCTCCTTTCTTCTAACTGCACCTTTAACCCAATCCCACCTCTACCCTCCCTTATCCTCCCCTCTTTTGAAGTCCACTCCCCCTACAACCTCCAAATGGCCGTCATATACCAACCTCCGGGCCCGGCCACTGCCTTTATTGACCAACTCTTCACCTGGCTTCTTCGCTTTCTGTCTGCTGACATTCCCACCATCATCATGGGTGACTTCAACATCCCCACTGATACCCTTCAGTCAACAGCCTCCAAACTCCTTTCCCTTACTTCATCCTTTGGACTTACTCAGTGGTTCTCCTCAGCCACCCACACAGACGGACATACACTAGACCTGGTCTTCACCCGTTTCTGCTCTCTATCTAACTTCACCACCTCCCCTCTCCCTCTATCTGACCACCATCTACTCACTTTCTCATCCCTGTCCTCCTCACCGGTCACCCATGTCCAGCAACATGCGCACCCCCGCAGAAACCTTGCACACCTAGACACCCACACACTCTGACTCTATCCTACCACTGGCATCCATATCCTCACCCCACAACACAGACACTGCTTTCTACAATGCCACTCTTGCATCAGCTATTAACACGGTCGCCCCTGTCATGCATAGCAGAGTGCGACGAACCAATAGACAACCCTGGCACAATAACATCATTAAAAAGCTCCGGCAAGTATCCAGAATCGCAGAACGGCGTTGGAAGAAAACGCATTCGCAAGACGATTTCACTGCACTCAAACAAGCAACATTCGCATTCAAATCAGCTCTCACCTCTGCTAAACAGGATTATTTCATAACCCTCGTATCTTCCTTATCCCACAACCCCAAACAGTTGTTCAACTCTTTTATCACCCTCCTCCGCCCACCACTGCCCCCTCCGAGTTCCCTAATCATTGCCGAGGACTTTGCCACGCACTTCAAAAATAAGATCAACCAAACAAGGCAAATCTTTGTTGTCCGACCACCACAACACCTTTGTATGCCTGACCAATGCCCTAACCCCATAACCTCCCTGTCCAACATCACTGAAGGACAGCTTGCTCATCTTCTCTCCAAATCACACCTCACCACTTGTGCACTTGACCCCATCCCATCCCACCTCCTCCCCAACCTCACCACTACAATAATCCCATCTCTTCAATCTATCACTAACTTCAGGTACCTTTCCCTCTGTTTTCAAACATGCCACAATCACAACTATCCTCAAAAAGCCTTCCCTTGACCCGAGCGCTATGTCCAGCTACCGCCCCATATCTTTGCTCCCAAACTCCTTGAGCAGCACATCCATGCTGAACTTTCCTCTCGCCTTGCATCTAACTTGCTCTTCGACAACCTACAATCTGGCATCCGTCCCCACCATTCCACTGAGACAGCCCTGACCAAACTTACGAACGACTTACAGCCATAGCCAACAGACAGTTCTCTATACTCCTCCTTCTAGACCTGTCCTCTGCCTTCGACACAGTTGACCACTGCCTCCTACTACAGATCATCTCTTCCTTTGGTGTCAAAGACCTCTCCCTATCATGGATCTCCTCATACCTTGCCAACCGCACATTTAGCGCTTCCTACTCCCATAATACCTCTTCATCTCGCACCCTCTCTGTTGGAGTCCCTCAAAGCTCTGTCCTAGGACCCTTACTTTTCTCAATCTATACACTCGGCCTGGGACAACTCATAAAGTCTTATGGCTTCCAGTACCATCCATATGCCGATGACACTCAGATCTACCTCTCTGGCCCAGATGTCACCTCTCTGCTCTCCAGAATCCCAGAGTGTCTATCGGCCATATCCTCCTTCTTCTCCTCTCGCTTCCTCAAGCTCAATGTGGACAAATATGAACTAATTATCTTTCCTCCATCTCGCACATCTTCCCTACCTGATCTATCTATCAAAATAAAAAAATCACACTTTCCCCCATCCCGGTAATCCGCTGCCTTGGAGTAACCCTTGATTCTGCCTTGTCCTTTAAACCGCACATCCAAGCTCTCGCCACCTCCTGTCACCTTCAGCTCAAAAATATTTCCAGAATCCGTCCTTTCCTCAACCCTCACTCTACCCTCATCTCCCGCCTCGACTACTGCCACATCCTCCTCTGCGGCCTCCCCGCTAACACTCTCGCACCCCTCCAGTCCATCCTTAACTCTGCTGCCCGACTAATTAATCTCTCTCCTCGCTACACTCCTGCTTCCCCTCTTTGCAAATCTCTTCACTGGCTCCCAATTTCCCAGCGAATCCAGTTTAAACTCCTAACCCTGACCTACAAAGCCATCCATAACCTTTCTCCTCCGTATATTTCCAAACTAATCTCTCAATATCTTCCCTCATGTAATCTCTGGTCCTCCCAAGACCTCCTTCTCTCCTCCACGCTTATTTGCTCCTCACCCAATTGCCTCCAAGACTTCTCCCGAATATCCCCCATCCTCTGGAATTCTGTGCCCCAACATGTCCGGTTATCCACCACATTTGGATCCTTCAAAATAAACCTGAAAACTCACCTCTTCAAAGAAGCTTACAGCCTGTAATGACTACACGGCCACCTCAACACCATCGGAGCTACTGCAGCCCTCGACCTATTGTCTCCTTCCCCATAATCCTGTAGAATGCTAGCCCGCAAGGGCAGGGTCCTCTCCCCTCTGTACCAGTCTGTTAGTTTGCTTACTGTAAGTGATTCCTGTAATTTGTATGTAACCCCTTCTCATGTACAGCACCATGGAATTAATGGTGATATATAAATAATAATATAATAATAATCTGTCTGGATCATGAAGTCCCACAGGAATTTAGCCCTTTCATTCTCCACTACTTTTTCTGGGGTCTCCCACCTGGATTTAGGGGGACTTGGCCCATATGCAGGGCCGTATTTGCCACTAGGCACGTGAGGGCACGTGCCTAGGGCGGGGCAATGCGGGGGGGGGCGGCACCTGAGCAGGTTTTTTTTTTTTTTTTTTTTTTAAATATCACTTTGTCCGGTCCGGTCCGACCGCCCCCAGCCCCCCCAGCGCCGCCGCCGATGCCTCCTTGCTGGCACAGCCCCCATTGACTGTCTGTCTCATACTCACCTCACCTGCTCCAGCGGTGCCGGCTGGTCTGCTCTCAGCGACTGCACGACTGCAGCTCGCCCTGTGTGAGCGGTCACATGGTGCCGCCTCATTAAGCGGTACCACCTGACCGCGGCGCTCACACAGGACGAGGCGAGGAGGACGGTGCTGCGCAGGGACAGAGCCTGGCGGAGGATTCCGACTCCAAGGATTCCGTCCTTCTGCGCGGTGTGTGTGAGGTGAGTATGAATGATGATTGACAGCGTCAGCCAGGGAGGAGGGGGGGCCGGGGAGGATGTAGGAGGCCCGCGGTGGACGGGGAGCCGAGCCACACAGGATGGGAGCGTCGGTGAGCCGATGAGCCGCGGCGCCACGCATACAGCCAGAGCCAGGCCCGGGGGGGAGATGAGCCATGCATACGGCGGGGCCGGGGGGGGTGAATATGAGCCATGCATACAGGGGGGGAGAGGTTAATATGAGCCATGCATACAGGGGGGGGGTGAATATGAGCCATGCATACGGGGGGGGAGGTTAATATGAGCCATGCATACGGGGGGGGAGGTTAATATGAGCCATGCATACGGGGGGGGGAGGTTAATATGAGCCATGCATACAGGGGGGGGGAGGTTAATATGAGCCATGCATACGGGGGGGGGGGGGGGGAGGTTAATATGAGCCATGCATACAGGGGGGGGAGGTTAATATGAGCCATGCATACGGGGGGAGGTTAATATGAGCCATGCATACAGGGGGGGAGGTTAATATGAGCCATGCATACAGGGGGGGGGGGAGGTTAATATGAGCCATGCATACTGGGGGGAAATATGAGCCATGCATACAGAAGGGGGGTTAATATGAGCCATGCATACAGAAGGGGGGGTTAATATGAGCCATGCATACAGAAGGGGGGGTTAATATGAGCCATGCATACAGAAGGGGGGGTTAATATGAGCCATGCATACAGAAGGGGGGGTTAATATGAGCCATGCATACAGAAGGGGGGTTAATATGAGCCATGCATACAGAAGAGGGGTTAATATGAGCCATGCATACAGAAGGGGTTAATATGAGCCATGCATACAGAAGGGGTTAATATGAGCCATGCATAGGGGGGGGGGGTGAATATGAGCCATGCATACAGGAGGGGGGGGGTGTCAATATACAGTATGGAGAACTGTGTGTGGCCATAATACAGTATTGAGCATCATGTGTGGCCGTTATACAGGATGGAGCATCATGTGTGGCCGTTATACAGGATGGAGCATCATGTGTGGCCATTATACAGTATTGAGCATCAAGTGGCCGTTATACAGTATGGAGCATCATGTGTGGCCAATGGCCATTATACAGTATGGAGCATCAAGTGGCCGTTATACAGTATGGAGCATCATGTGTGGCCAATGGCCATTATACAGTATGGAGCATCATGTGCACTCATTATACAGTATGGAGCATCATGTGCACTCATTATACAGTATGGAGCATCATGTGTGGCCATTATACAGTATTGAGCATCATGTGTGGCCATTATACAGTATGGAGCATCATGTCTGGCCATTATACAGTATGGAGCACTGTGGCCATTTTTTTTTGTTTATAATTATTGTATATAAAACAGTGTGATCAGCAGTACTAAATGGCTGTGGTTGGGCCGTGGATATGGGTGTGACTAGTTGTGAAATGGGTGTGGTCAGAGGCGTGGCCTAAAATTTGCCGCGCAAACTTTATACCTCCTTCCCTTCTTTAAAAGTTGGGAGGTATGGTACCGCATTTTCCAGATCATGGCAAGTGCCACAAATCCCATAGGGAATTAATGAGGCCAAACGCAGTGTTGCTGTAAGTGATCCGTTACGCGGCACATGCAGAAAAACTGCCCCATCTGCTGCAAAAGGCGACTTTCACATCAGCGATTATTGCCAAAAGTCACTGCCGATAGTGTCATACTCACCAAAGGGGGAGGCAGCACTAAAAGTGCCTAGGGCAGCAGAAACTCTAAATACGGCCCTGCCCATATGCTGTGCAGATGTTCCTTATACAATTCCTGCTACTCGGTTGTGGCGTTCGTTATATGCTGTTCCTGCATTCTGCATCCTGCCACTATGTGTTGGACGGTTTCTGAGGATTCTTTTCATAGTCTGCACCTTGGCTCTTGTCTTTTGTAGTAGATTCCTGCTTCTACGGATCTAGTACTTACTGCTTGCTCTTGTGCTGCTATGATTAGGGCCTCTGTGCTCTCTCGGAGTCCAGCTTACTCCAGCCATTGGTAGGATTTCTCCATGTCAGCCACCTCCATTATCTCAAGATGGTACATCCCATGAAGTGGCTTGTCTTGCCATGGCGCTTCATGTTCCTGTTCTTCCTTCCAGATCTGTTGTTGTTGCTGCCTTAGGCTTTCTCTCAGCATCTCCTCTTTTGGTTCCATTTTTCTGATGTATTCCTGGATACTCTTTGTTTCATCCGTGATGGTGGCTTGGATGCTTATCAAGCCTCAACCACCCTCCTTTCTGTTGGTATACACTTTCTGGGTGTTAGACTTGGGGTGGAGACCTCCATGAATTGTGAGGAGTTTTCGTGTCTTCACATCTGCAGCTTCCATCTCTTCTTTGGAAAAGATTCAAGAATACTTAAATGCCATACGGCTAAAATGCATAAAATTCAGGCAGACATCAAGTCCTGCTAAATGCTAGGAAATTTCATAAAAATGCAGCATAACGATATGTTGTGTAATCTAGAACATCTGATCATACATAGAAAAACAGTGACGAATCACAGATATCAAACTGCTTAGACTACTTTCACACATCCGTCTTTTTGTTTCAGGCTAAATCCGGCTCTTTAGAGAAAAACCGGAAAAAATATAAACAGGAACCAGTTTTTCCCCCATTGACCTGTATTAGCGCCGCATGGCCCAGCGTTCCTTCCATTTTTTTCCGGATCCGGCTAAAATTCCGATTCTGGCGTCTGAAAAAAACATCTACTGCAACAATTTTTGTCTCCGGCAAAAAAGCCTGTAGCGCCGGATCCGGCGTTTCCAGCTGTTTGCTAAAATGAAAGCCTATGGGAGCCGGAAGGTGCCGGATCCGGCAGCCTGATCCGGTTTTTTAAACTGAGCATGCTCCAATTTTTTATTTTTTTTTTATCCAATAATCTAGATAGGTTAGCCGGATCCGTCAAAAAAACGGATCCGTCGCATCAGTTTTTCAAAATCTGCTCCGGATCCAGTTTTTCCAACATTCGCCGGATATAGCCTGACACTGAAAACCTGATGTGTGAAAGTAGCCTTAGTATAGTGTAAAAGTATATGATATAAAGTTAGCAATCTAAAACGGGAAACGCGTGTCGGTGCCTTTGCTACATCTAAAAGTTGTATCCCCCTACTCTCTTTACCTTTCTATTGTATGCTAACTCTACTTGTGAATCAGACGTGTCTACCTCATCATATAACCTTAGATTCAAAGTGCTGTGCCAAGAAAGTGCTTAGTATAGTGTAAAAGTGTATGGTAGAATATAAAGTTAGCATACAATATAAAGGGAATAGGGGTTACAACCTGAAGATGTAGCACAGGCCCCGACGCGCGTTTTACGTTTTAGCTTCTTCCTGGGGGGTGCTAACTGTATATTCTATTTATTCTTAATATGATGTGTGTGCACCGTCTCCTACATCGCCGCCTCATTACTACTTGTGTGTTCAGTAAAGGTTTTAGGTTTTTGTGTTATGTATCATTTATGACCAAATCGTTCAGTTTCTTTAAATTGTTTTTTAGAGTGTGGTTTGTATAACTGACCCAGTTCTCTCGGTTGGGAGGGTATACACTTGTGTGACCCCAGCCTACTGCTGAGAATAACCCTTCAACACATTTTTTTTTCACATCCTGAAAGATCCATTAATGCCTGCACTGGTCTCCATGTCTCCTCTTCACTCCTATTAGTGTTTAAGAAGCGCAGGAAGAAGCGTCGGGCCTGGAACGCAGCCATGGGCCCAAATCAGCTCCTGCGGGCCTGCGAGATCATCACTGCTGGAAACGGTAATGACGTCCTGACCTCACCAACGGATATCATATAGTCCCTCATTAATAAGTGCCCGGCCTCCCGCTGGCATCCACCTGCATGGACCAGAAACCTTTCCATTGCTGCATCCTGTTAGGAGCGGCCCATGATATCGGGACGGGTCCGGCCCACCCGACTGCTCCTCCATATGTTCACGTGTCTCCATGTTCCCCTCAGTGGACCTGACGTCCTGGAGAGAGAAGATTGAGAGAGACTCGGCCGCACTGCTCAGCGCTGCAGGGAGGGAAGAAGATGAAGAGGAGAAGGAGGCCGATGAGACGGATGTTGTGGTCGCCCAGCAGGTCACTGATGCAGAACTAGGGGCACCCAGCAGGGAGCGCTATAAAGACGGGGTGCTGAGCATTGGATGTGTAGGTGAGAATGGCTCATGGATGTGCTGATTATATGCACGTTCCTGGTATTATTGGTCGGCATGCTGGGATTAGTCGGCATGATGTACTGTATTCTCCATGCGGAGCCGGCTGATCACCAGAGGGTCCCGGAATCACATTCACAAAGAGGTTGTAGGATGAGACTCCCTGTGGTTTAATGCTCTGCAGGGGATATGGTGGGATCTCTCTGGCCTCACCGAGGGTCATCACAGTGGAGAACACTACAATCAGCCCCTCTCTAGCTTTAATTCAATGATATTAGAAGCAATAACATGGAAATTTGACATTTATCATCCATTTAAAGGGGTAGTCCAAGAAGAACTTTCGCTTTAAAAAAACAAAAAACACACAAAAAAAACCTGCACCAAGGCCTCGCTGCCCACATCCCCTGCTGTACATACCAGTCTTACATAATCAGGAACTGTCGCTATTCCCCTACTCTGATTTGATATTTAGTCTTTTTTTTTTTCTGTAGGCTTTTTGACTTCATTAGCATTCTGCCAGCACGATTTGTGCTTGAACTTCATTTCCCTCACAGTATGCATTTCTTCAAGTGGCTTGCTTGCCCTAAACTGAAATCCCACCTGTCCATTATGCCTACATGCAGCTTAACAAACAGGGAAGTGGGAGCAGATAGACAAAATCTCTCCCCCACATCCTGTAGAGGGACACTGGCCCACCCCCCACGTCCCATAGAGGGACACTGGCCCACGTCCCGTAGAGGGACACTGGCCTGCCCCCCACGTCCCGTAGAGGGACACTGGCCTGCCCCCCACGTCCCGTAGAGGGACACTGGCCTGCCCCCCACGTCCCGTAGAGGGACACTGGCCTGCCCCCCACGTCCCGTAGAGGGACACTGGCCTGCCCCCCACGTCCCGTAGAGGGACACTGGCCTGCCCCCCACGTCCCGTAGAGGGACACTGGCTCGCCCCCCACGTCCCGTAGAGGGACACTGGCTCGCCCCCCACTTCCTGTAGAGGGACACTGGCCTGCCCCCCACTTCCTGTAGAGGGACACTGGCTCGCCCCCCACGTCCCGTAGAGGGACACTGGCCTGCCCCCCACTTCCTGTAGAGGGACACTGGCTCGCCCCCCACGTCCCGTAGAGGGACACTGGCCTGCCCCCCACTTCCTGTAGAGGGACACTGGCTCGCCCCCCCACGTCCCGTAAAGGGCCTCGGTGTCTCTGCTGCTACAGGTAGATTACACTTGGAAACAGGCAGTAGGAACCAAGTTGTTTTTTATTTTTTTTCTGTTTCTCTTTGTGCCGGGATTTATCATGTGATATATAAAAAGAAGAAAAAATAAGGCAGCACTCCTTTTCTTCAAGTGAAAATCTGTGTTTTAATTCAGACCCACATGGCAGGCAACGTTTCGGCTCTGGATGAACCTTTCTCAAGCCTGATAGAGGCTCATCCAGAGCGTAAACGTTGCCTGCCATGTGGCTCTGAATTAAAACACAGATTTTCACTTGAAGAAAAGGAGTGCTGCCTTATTTTTTCTTCTTTTTAGATTTATGCATAGTGGATGGATTGCAATTAAGGCCTGTGCACCCGAAAGGCATTTATAGTGTGCTGTTTCACATTATATATATATATATATATATATATATATATATATATATATATATATATATATATATATATATATATATATATATATATTATGTGATATATAGTTATACTGGTTTGTCGTTCTGTTTCCAGGCAGTCTGTAATAAGAGATGGACAGCCCCTTTAAGCCTAATCATGGTGGGAGGCTGCAAGAGTTACGGCAGGAGCAGATGGTGTCTAACCTCCATTTTTTTTTTTCACCTGCTTCTTTTGCAGGGTTCCCCAATGTGGGAAAATCTTCACTGATCAACGGACTGGTCGGAAAGAAGATCGTCAGCGTTTCCCGGACCCCGGGTCACACCAAGTACTTCCAGACATATTTCTTGACCCCCACAGTGCGTCTCTGCGACTGCCCCGGCCTCATCTTCCCTTCACTCATAGACAAGCAGCAGCAGGTGAATATCTGTATCCGAGGCGTCCTGATCCTATTAACCCCTTCCTGCGCAAGTGGGGGGCGGATTATGGCGCAGCCATCAGGTGTGGCGCATGTAGTGGCCCGCCATAAGCCGGCGTCTACCATCATATTCACCAAAAATAAAGGACAGATCTGTACCCGCTCAGAGGAACATGCGGCACGTTTTGTAAAGGGCTGTGCCGGTCTCTCCTTCCCAGCTGCTGGCAGGAATCTACCCGATCGCTCAGATTCAGGAACCTTACACCTCCGTGGGATACCTGTCCTGCCGAATACCGGTTCCCAGGTTACTGAAACTGGACCATCCAGATGGACAAGACCAGGGCTGGACTGCATGGGGCATCTGTGAAGGTAACGGACTATATATACTGTGTATACCCCATGTAATATAGATATACTGTATATGCCCCATGTAATATAGATATACTGTATATGCCCCATGTAATATAGATATACTGTATATGCCCCATGTAATATAGATATACTGTGTATACCCCATGTAATATAGATATACTGTGTATACCCCATGTAATATAGATATACTGTATATGCCCCATGTAATATAGATATACTGTATATGCCCCATGTAATATAGATACACTGTATACGCCCCATATAATATATACTGTATATACCCCATATAATATAGATACACTGTATATTCCCCGTATAATATAGATACACTGTATATACACCATACCAGATACACTGTATGTACCCCATGTGTTCACTCACCGTATTGACGGCTTTATTTTCCTCTCTTCCCGTATTCAGCCTGGGCAGATAAGCGCGGCTACAAGACGGCGAAAGCCTCCCGCAGTGACACGTACAGGGGAGCCAACAGCCTGCTGCGTCTTGCTGTAGATGGGAGGCTTTGCTTGTGCATGAGGCCCCCTGGATACTGTCATCAGAAAGGTAAGAGGCTGACCTAAGTATAGTCACCCGCTGCTCGAGGAAGTGTAAAGGTACCTTCACACGAAGCGACGCTGCAGCGATAGCGACAACGATGCCGATCGCTGCAGCGTCGCTTTTTGGTCGCTGGAGAGCTGTCACACAGACCGCTCTCCAGCGACCAACGATGCCGAGGTCCCCGGGTAACAAGGGTAAACATCGGGTTGCTAAGCGCAGGGCCGCGCTTAGTAACCCGATGTTTACCCTGGTTACCAGCGTAAAATGTAAAAAAAACAAACAGTACATACTCACCTGCGCGTCCCCCGGCGTCCGCTTCCTGTACTGTGTGAGCGCCGGCCCTAACAGCAGAGCGGTGACGTCACCGCTGTGCTTTTACTTTAGGGCCGGCGCTCAGTCAGAGCAGGAAGCGGACGGCAGGGGACGCGCAGGTGAGTATGTACTGTTTGTTTTTTTTACTTTTACGCTGGTAACCAGGGTAAACATCGGGTTACTAAGCGCGGCCCTGCGCTTAGTAACCCGATATTTACCCTGGTTACCAGCGTAAAACATCGCTGGTATCGTTGCTTTTGGTGTCAAACCTGACGATACACGCCGGTCTCACGACCAAATAAAGTTCTGAACTTTATTCAACGACCAGCGATATCACAGCAGGATCCAGATCGCTGCTGCGTGTCAAACACAACGATATCGCTATCCAGGACGCTGCAACGTCACGGATCGTTGTCGTTCTCGTTGTAAAGTCGTTTCGTGTGAAGGTACCTTAAGGCTACGTTCACATTTGCGTTGTGCGCCGCAGCGTCGGCGCCGCAACGCAAACAAAACGCATGCACAACGCTGCGTTTTGCGCCGCATGCGTCCTTTTTTTCATTGATTTTGGACGCAGCAAAAATGCAACTTGCTGCGTCCTCTGCGCCCGTACGCATGCGGCGCAAAACGCAAGTGCGACGCATGTCCATGCGCCCCCATGTTAAATATAGGGGCGCATGACGCATGCGGCGACGACCGCAAATGTGAACATAGCCTAAGAGGGATAGACAATCAACTGAATAGTGAGTGCAGCTCTGGGGTATAATACAGGATGTAACTCAGGATCAGTAATGTAATGTATGTACACAGTGACTGCACCAGCAGAATAGTGAGTGCAGCTCTGGGGTATAATACAGGAGGTAACTCAGGATCAGTAATGTAATGTATGTACACAGTGACTGCACCAGCAGAATAGTGAGTGCAGCTCTGGGGTATAATACAGGATGTAACTCAGGATCAGTAATGTATCCACACAGTGACTGCACCAGCAGAATAGTGAGTGCAGCTCTGGTGTATAATACAGGAGGTAACTCAGGATCAGTAATGTATCCACACAGTGACTGCACCAGCAGAATAGTGAGTGCAGCTCTGGGGTATAATACAGGAGGTAACTCAGGATCAGTAATGTATCCACACAGTGACTGCACCAGCAGAATAGTGAGTGCAGCTCTGGGGTATAATACAGGAGGTAACTCAGGATCAGTAATGTATCCACACAGTGACTGCACCAGCAGAATAGTGAGTGCAGCTCTGGGGTATAATACTCTGTAAAAATATCTGCACAAAGATACCTTTTTATAACTATCTTTCATTCTTTGGGTTACACTACTTATTACACTTACATTTCCTCTTGTAGAGACTTTTGAGATGCACCCAGAAACACTGGAAATGATTTCCCAGGTTCAGTCCCGAGGACAATCTGAGAGTCGCTCCTTATCAGACGGAGAAGAGGAGGAGGAGATCTCCAGTTCAGGAGAAGAAGAGGAAGAACGTGACCGAGATGCAGATGAAGAGGAAGATGAAGATGAGGATCCATCTGACACAAAGAAGGGGACCAAAAGTAAAGTTGCTGACGTGAACCCTTACGCCCTCCTCGGTGAAGACGAGTGTTGAGGAGTCTGGGCTTGTTCTCTAGCAAAGGTGGTTATCGCCTCTGTAGAAAATCCTCCCCATGATTCGCTTACTGCACAGTAACCAGGCAGAGCGGCTCAAGCACAAGAATCTGCCCCATCCCTGCTCCATAGCGGAGTCCCGCAGGCTGCCGCTCTTCAGCTGTTACTTGACTACAACCCTCATCAGCCTGAGGAGGCGCAGGTTGTAACTACGGCTGCAGAGCTGACCTCACTTTACGGATGGATGAAGATTTATTATTTTTTTTTTTTCGTTTGCAGGAGAGGCAGATAATGCACATATGAGAATGTTACACACGTGGCAGCCTCCTTGTTAAGCCCCATATATATTAGAAAATAAGTATTGGCCAATCATCCTCTTCTGTATATGGGGGTCTCCTGGCTTTTCCTTGACAGATGATGTAGGGGATCGAAGTATCAGTCATGAAAACTCCTGCACGCCCCCTAAGCTGAGGCATAAGGTTTCCCGTGCCTCGGTCAGGGCCGTACCATCCCGCTGACCCATCGGCTGCTTATCCCGGGCACATTCCATCCTCATCATTACTGGACCTCAGTATAAAATGGTGAAGGATTGGGGGGTCTTCTTTGCCTCGGACGAGGCGCTTCTATATTACATTATTATTATTGTGCGTGCTTTATTCCATGCATTTCGTATTGATGGGAGAGCTTGAGGAGGGGGGACCAAGGTGCTACGCATAACCGAATCTGTATTATTCTACTGTTCCAATGGAAAAGTGATGCCGGATGCTCCAGTTGCGCAGCATCTTTTGCCTTGAGCTTCCTGGACTACGAAGGTTGGGTTGAATAAAGAGGTATGTCAGTCATGTCAACCCAATTTTGTGGCTTTAACACTCTACAGCATCTAGAATAATAAAGATTAAAGCAACTTGTCGTTTTGTGTTTGCAGCTCCTATGCCGTCGTATGCGTTAACGTAGAGACCGACTTCAGTCTGTGCATTTTGATCCCATCTGGGCTCTGCTTCTTGATACAGATGGAAAGTAAAAGGATACTTTTATTGTCATCCGTAACCAAGGAGACGCATACATCTGCATTGGAGCTGTAGACACAGATAGCAATTTTTTTTAAAGTTGTTTAATTTTTCATTTTAGAAGCGACAAAACCTTCCCTTTAAGTGCGATATCACATTTGTGGGGAGAGAAGTCTGCCAGAGCCCCCTGCATCGTGGCTGACTCCCCCCACAATGACGCCCCTACCTCATATTCGGTTCGCCCGCCCTCTCGACCTAAGCTACAAGGCACATTTACTCGATTTCTCATAGTTTTCATGGCTTCAAATCTCTATTTTGCTGTATACGAATAAATCCGATTCTATTTACTGATCCCCCATGTCTTTGATTTCGGACTATGACTCCTATCGTCCACTATGGGACCAGGGCAGCTGGAAAGGCAAAGTCAGGAGTCAGGGCAGCTTGTTCCTTTGTGACAGATGTCCGGCAAATATCTGACATTCCGTAGTAACCATGGAAACGCCCATTGTCCTCTGGAATCCAGCTGTTGCTAGGGAGCGTCCTCTCTTCACAACAAGACGCAGCTGCTGCACACTTATCTTCAGACTGAAGGACAACTCTCATCGGACGCCTGGCCTGTTAATGAAGGAGTTAGTCTCCCTCTTGGCCGCTCACGGGCCCAACGATGAGGGCGGATGCCAGATGTGTCACGGTAAAATGAGCCCCACCAAAGGTTCTGCCGCTTTCTCCTTCACTTTGGGTTTTTCCTTACTGATCTCTGCTAGCTGTCAGTGAATGGGGATATATCCATCTATATATATATATAATTGTCTAAGGGTGTTTCTGTCTGTCTGTCTGTCCTGGAAATCCCGCGTCTCTGATTGGTCGAGGCCGCCTGGGCCTCGACCAATCACCGACGGGCACAGTATCGACGTAGATGTCATAATGGTTGCCATGGCGACGATGATGTCATAAAGCTTGCCTCGACCAATCAGCGACGGGCACAGTCTGCCGCGAATTCTGGAATCATATCATCATTGTCCATATACTACGGGGACATGCATATTCTAGAATACCCGATGCGTTAGAATCGGGCCACAATCTAGTAATATATATTTATATTCCAGCCGAATACTCACGGCATAGACATCTTTCTCACTTCTAGACAATTCTCTGTTTGTACAACACGCTCTTCTTCCGCATCGGTCACAGAGGAATTATCAAGATACGACGCCGTTTTATATACATTTTTTTTTTTAGGTTTGTACAGATTTTTAGCCTCTCGAGGAAACATTGTCTCACTTTAAGATCCTGCTTGCTGTCAATGAATGAAGTTCTTCATACTAAAAGTTGCAGAATGTTTCATTGTTATGATTGAAGGAGTCATTGTTGAAGGCTCAACCCCCCCCTTGTCCTAGGCTGTATGGATGTCAGAGGGTGGTCCCTGCGGAAGACCCCATTCAGATAAGAGTCTGTTACAGAGTAGGCTAACTTCGGCTAAGCCACAGACGTCGATTGGTTCGGCCGCCGGTCTGTGCACGGGGGGCTCTCGACAGGTGATCATTGGAAGAAATAGGATCAGATTTCAGGCTGCCGGTCGTTTTTGTTCTGTAAGAGAGAAATCGCCCCCAGAGATGCCTGGAAGAGGCGCTGTGGAAGAATCGGGAGCGCTCCTGTGTATGGGGATAGGCAGGATGGATAGCCGCCGGCCGAACAAGCGCCCACCGATGAGCTAATCTCTGCGGGGGCTTTAGAGGGAAGGTTAACGCCTACTATAGACCCGGATCGTCTGTCTATTATCTGAATGTTGACTTGCCAGCATGTAATACTAAATTGGCCCATCGACTTGTCAGCGAGGCAGGGTTCACATCTCATGTAGTGATGATATATCGCTAGGTGTCCCATAATCTTACATGGTGGGGGTCCAACCTCTGATCCTAAGAATGATGGGGCCCCAGTCTTGACCTGACTCATCCCGCCAGACCTGTCAGGGATACAATCAAGAAGCCATAGCTCTGAGTGCCAGGATCGATGGTGTCTCAGAGATGGGACCTCCACCAATCACAAAGTGGGGACCCATTGTAGCTAATTTATGGTGTCCCAGAGATGGGACCTCCACCAATCACAAAGTGTGTACCTGTTCTAGCTAATCGATGGGTGTCCAAGAGATGAGACCTCCACGAATCACAAAGTGGGGACTTGTTCTAGCTAATTGATGGTGTCCCAGAGATCGAACCTCCACCAATCACAAAGTGGGGACCTATTCTAGCTAATTGATGGTGTCCCAGAGATGGGACCTCCACCAGTCACAAAGTGGGGACCTGTTCTAGCTACTTGATGGTGTCCCAGAGATGGGACGTCCACCAGTCACAAAGTGGGGACCTGTTCTAGCTACTTGATGGTGTCCCAGAGATGGGACCTCCACCAATCACAAAGTGGTGACCTATTCTAACTAATCGATGGTGTCCAAGAGATGGGACCTCCACCAGTCACAAAGTGGGGACCTATTCTAGCTAATCGATGGTGTCCAAGAGATGGGACCTTCACCAATCTTAAAGTGGTGACCTGTTCTAGTAATTCCCATTACTTTTTGACATTGGAATATCCCTTTTAAAGGTCAATGAAAATAACAAACCACGGCAGGAAAAGAAAAGCCACAGGGACCAATGTGTCTAAAAGAATCTAGAAAAAAATGTCAATCTTTATTTCTGCAAATTAGTGATATTCAGCCAATCTCTATATATTAACATCATATAAAAAAGTAACACAATCTCATGTAAAGCTTTAAATTAGCAGAACTGTATATACAGATCGGGCCATAGCGTGCGAATGTCCGAGCGTCCTCACTGCTAACCAATCAAGGGTCCATACAGCGTTCAACTATGGAAGATCAAGACGTTTCGAGGTCCCCAGACTGCTACAACCATCTATGGGGCTGCCAGCGAGTGGCCAAGGGGTCATTCACAAGACTCGCAAACGAAATTCTTTAGCAACGTCATTTCGGCCAAAGTTTTGGTAACGTCCTATCGGAGGCCTCCCACCATCCGTGCAAATCGAAATATCAATTCTCACAATGTATTTCGAGGGCTCATTAATACTCCCCAAGTGATATAATCAGATTTATTTTCTGATTTTTTTCTATGTAGAAAATAGTTTCGGGTTACAAGCATCCTTGACATTTTCATCTCGAGACCCTCACACAATGTATGTATTCTTCTGCTCCAGAAGCTCGAATGACTCCATTCACTGGAAGAAAGGAGAATTGTCTTAAGAAGTCCAGACTGAGCAGACGGTGGCGAGACGGCCGCCGGAATTGTAGGGGGTGAGATGTCCCTTTATGGAGAAGCCCTTGAAATCAGAAGGCGGCCGTGAGACGCAGTCTGGAGTATTGGAGTGCGTCAGAACTTTTCTAGATTAGTTAAAGGAGTGTTTGAGAAATGTGCCCACCCAGCGCATGTCTCCGCAGCAGATGTTTGTGCAGAATGTCAAGTGAGGGGGCATCGCTGGCGGATAAGGATTCCAGAGCGTGGGATGACGATGATGGAGGTGAAGCCTGGCGAGGGGCTCCGGATAGATGCCGCTCATTTTTTGCATTCTTGAAATATCAGGTTTCTCGCTTGGACAGACTTTAGGATGCGAAGCCTGAAGACTTGGGCAAACCAGCAGCAGTAAGACTTATGGTACAGAGATGGGGGGCTGAAAACGGACGAAATGTGGAAAGGCGAATGTCCCCTCCAGGCTTCGTCACACTTGAAGTTTCTCATACAGTAAACTATAACAACAGGGATGAGAACAGCGATAAGACCCCAACCCATCGGGGAGGATCTCAACTTCAATGCTGGAGGATCTGAGATCTACCACCGACGCCATTTTGCTGGAGCATCACATACAGTATATTCATAGGGCGCTAACGAGAAAAATGCCAGATTTCAGTAGGAACAACCAATATCCCAACCAACCAAGCGCCCGATAATGGCCGTAGAACATTGCTTTGTGCTCCTCCAGATTTTGAGAGCTGAACTTTCTTATCAAGACCCTTCTAATTATGGCTTTTGTAAAGTGGACAATTCCTCTAAGAGCTCAGGAAATTTGTGAATAATGTTCTTTGTGGACTTTTTTCACTTCATGGACTTGTTAAAGGGGCAGAATCTGTTTTGATCAGTTTTTAACGGCCGCCATATTGAGTCAGGGCTAGGGTCGTGATAAATCCAGTGTACTGAGGACAGAGCGAGTTTCCATTTCACATTGTAGAGGTCACGTCTTCCCTATGGCTGGGGCATCCAGTGTGTATGACAGGATGAGACACTTTGCAGTGGGACACACGACGTCTCCTCCATCCTACAGGCCGTGTATAAGGCTTTCTGATGACAGGAGCCCAGAAATGATGCCGAGGAGTAAGATGATGAAGCAGGTAACGGAAAGTGCAGTGAATAGTGCGCCGGTTACTCCTTCACTTCCACAGTAGGACAGCAGAGGGCGTGAGAGGTGAGCAGAGCGTGGATGTCCTGGAACAATGGCCGCTCCCTGCAGTCTCTGGCCCAGCACTGCAGCATTAACTCATAGAGGGACTGGGGACAGGGCGGAGGCCGGGAGAGATAGATCTGCAGGAGCAAAAGACACAGAATAGATCATTGACTACAGCCTGAACCAAGATAATGCAGAGAGAATAAGCATGATGGGGGCTGTAGTAGATTCTAACAATCAGACCCATGTTTCCCAACCTGTGGCAATCCAGCTGCTGCTAAACTACAAATCCCAGCATGTCCGAATAGCGCCCATCTTGTGTATAGAATATTTGGTATTGCAATTTATATACGTATACAGTGACTACACCAGCAGAATAGTGAGTGCAGCTCTGGAGTATAATACAGGATGTAACTCAGGATCAGCAATGTGTGTATGCAGTGACTGCCCTAGCAGAATAGTGAGTGCAGCTCTGGGGTATAATACAGGATGTAACTCAGGATCAGTAATGTATGTACACAGTGACTGCACCAGCAGAATAATGAGTGCAGCTCTGGGGTATAATACAGGTTGTAACTCAGGATCAGTAATGTATGTACACAGTGACTGCCCTAGCAGAATAGTGAGTGCAGCTCTGGGGTATAATACAGGTTGTAACTCAGGATCAGTAATGTAGTGTATGTACACAGTGACTGCACCAGCAGAATAGTGAGTGCAGCTCTAGAGTATAATACAGGATGTAACTCAGGATCAGTAATGTGTGTACGCAGTGACTGCCACAGCAGAATAGTGAGTGCAGCTCTGGGGTATAATACAGGTTGTAACTCAGGGTCAGTAATGTGTGTACGCAGTGACTGCCACAGCAGAATAGTGAGTGCAGCTCTGGAGTATAATCCAGGATGTAACTCAGGGTCAGTAATGTAATGTATGTACACAGTGACTGCACCAGCAGAATAGTGAGTGCAGCTCTGTAGTATAATCCAGGATGTAAGTCGGGATCAGTAATGTAATGTATGTATACAGTGACTGCACCAGCAGAATTAAGAATACAGCTCTACAGTATAATCCAGTCTTATTAATGCAAATTAGCATTAATCTGCCCCATCTTCGCATGGTCCACATTGCACAGGTATGAGCTTTGTATGTGGCAGATTCAATAAAAAAATGTATGTCTCTAGTTACCTGTAGGATATCACCATTACTTGCCCCCATACTCACCTGTTTCTTACTGTCCCTGAAAACTTCCCCAGCATTCTCAATCACGTCTTCATCATTCAGTTCCCCGTATGGCTGTTCTTTGCACAACATGAAAATCTCCCATAGCGTCACTGCAAAGGCCCAGACATCACTGGCGGTGGTGAATTTACCCTAAGAATGTGGACAGCAGAGAGGGAAGAGTCAGTGTTTCTATTTATGTCTAATGTGGCTGCCATTACAACTTCCATAATGATTGTCACCCAGTTTTCTCAAACTTCTAAATAGCAAATCTGGCTATTCACGCACCATGAGTATACACTCCCAAGCCATCCACCGGATCGGCAGCACTGCCCGGCCCTGTATGCGGTAGTAATCTCCGGCGTACAAGTTTCGGCTCATACCGAAGTCGGCGATCTTAATGGTGAGGTTTTCGCCCACCAGGCAGTTTCGAGAGGCGAGGTCCCGGTGTACAAAATTAAGTGACGAGAGATATTTCATACCGGAGCAAATCTGCAAGGCCACATGGAGGAGGCTGGGGTAGCTGAGGAGAAGATAGATTAGATCACACAATCTGTTATCACCAGGTGCTATGAATGTGTCACCCACATCTGCGCTCTTCAACATTTAGCTATTTGTAAACTACAACTTGGAGCATGACCATCATGGCCCCTAGTACCCGTGGGAACAATTTGATTTAACTCTGCGGATAAATTAATTTTCATTGTCTGGTACCGCTGTGGGGTTTGCAGCTAGGGCAAGAATAAGGTTGGTGGAGGCTGCTGGGCAAAAAAAAAATGGTGGTCCTCCCCTCCCACCTCTGGGATCCACAAACATTGCCACTGAAGTTCATGGCTGGTGCGGAGAAACAGTGGAGAGTGACACACCTGATCATTCTTCTTAAATAGAAAGTGTCATCAAATGGCCCACCAAGGGGACCTCCATTTCCCAAGTGGGTTGCATCCCATGCACCCTACAAGGTAAATGGCATGAAAAGTACCCAATTCCCACTGTGAAACTAATTCTCCTGATCACCTCGTCATTTTAAGAAGCATTAGAAGAACGAGCCTGTTCTGGCAATGTAGGTAATAAAGTCTTCCTTGATTCCCGGGGTGGTGGTGGTGAAGACACTAGGTCATGTGCCGTTCACCCTCTCCAAATCTGGCTCTGGTAGTATGCCAATCTTGGTGAGATCTGTGGCAGGTCATATTCTTTAGATTGACAGAAGATCCAATGCATGGAGCTGCCAAATGTCTGGAGTTTCCCCAATATCCATGTATAGGATTTGCTCACCTAATACACGGAGGGTTATGTCCATCCTCCATGCGCTCGTCCTCCTTGGCCAACTCATGGGCACTGAGAAATTGGTTAAGGTCTCCATTCTCCATGTACTCGGTAATCATACAAAGCGGATCCTCGTCCAGACAGGCCCCCAACAGGCGGATGATGTGTGGGTCGCTCAGACGGGACAAAATCTTCAGTTCCTTCAGGAAATCGCTCCTGAGAGTCAACAGAAAACAAGCAGTGATCAGGGATGAAGGCAAGAACCTGACAAACCGATGGGGGCGATGCCAAGACATCAAGGGCTACTGGGATGTAGCATTTTCTATGGACAGTTAGGGGGTACATTCAGTTTTATAATCAGTACTCAAATGGTTAATTTACCTGGCATTTTTATTTGCGTCCGACCGTAGTAATTTGACCGCCACGAGGAGACTTCGGCCTTTGCGCATGTTGAATGGGAACTGAAGAACTGGCAGCTCGTGGGGATTCACAACCTCACATAGATGAACCTGGAAAAGAGCGATGTAAGTCACAAGATGCACAAATATGGGGCTCATAAGTGGCAACCAGGAAATAATGGGGCTACAAGGATGGCCAGGGTGTCAGAAAACCCGAGGAAGACATCAAAACAATGTACAAAAACAGGCAACGAGCCGCTGTTTGGTGCCAAAAAAAGCAATAAAAAAAAGTATCCAGGCACAAAAAGACGACAGGGAAGAAACAAAAGAAATGAAGAGGTCTAAAGGGCGGTCAACAAAATAGTAGTCAGACGGTCTAAAGGTAAAATGTGCCTTTTTACCCTTCGCCACGACAGCACCCCACATGAGAGAGAGGGATCCGCCCCATAGGAACAGGAAACCTACAGAATAAAAGGAGGCGGTCCCCTCTCCTCCTCAGTTTAGGTTTCCTGTTCCTACAGGGACCCAGCTTACCTACAGATGAAGAGGAATCCCTGGGCCATGCACCCGCCTGCGTCGGTACCTAAGGGAACGGCAGGGGCTGCGGTTCCAGAAGCAGCGGCGGGGGAGCCCCTGCTTGCAGCCTCCCCCCTCGTCTGGCCAAGCATCCACGGTCCGGGTCCGGTCACCGTGGGTCCGCCCGGCACCGTGAGGACGCGCGCGTTGCTGCGGCCGGCTTAATATCCCTAGCCGCCGCATGGTGAGTGAGAGCGGCGCGTCTAACCCGGAAGTCGCTGGAGCACTTCCGGGTTGGTCCGGGGAGGCAGGAGAATGAGCGGCAGATTCAAAAATGCAGCGCTAGCGTCGGGCCGGTGTGTGTAAGATGGCTTCACCGGCCGACGATGCGCACTTGCCCGCAGTGCAACAGCGTTCTCCTAGCAAGGAGAGAAGCGCTAAGAGCAGCACAAAGAGTGGTGGTCGACCTCCAGAGAAGGGTTCTACCAACAAACGAAATCCGCCTCCAGAACCGGTACCTGTCAGCTTCACTGGGTGAGTTTTTGAAAGAGTCTCTTCCTATATGCTGATATATGTTCCTCCTGTATCTTTGCTCTAGACTAAGAAAAGGACACACAAGTCCAAGCACAAGGAATGTGCTTTATGTACGCAGCCCCTCCCGGATGATTATGTTAAAAAACTGTGTTCGGAGTGTATCATGCAAACCTTACGGCAGGAAAACATAATGACGCCATCAGATGTCAGAGCTATAATCCGGGAAGAAATGCAGGGGTTGGCGCAGACAAGTACCACCAGTACCCGTCAGCTTAGTAGGTCCAAGTCTCCAGTCAGTTCACAGTCAGAGGATGTATGTATATCCTCAGGTGAAGCGGAATCCCAGCCAAGCTCATCCGAGACTGAAGGGGGACTTTGTCTTCCCAACAGCAGTATGGACCATTTAATAAAATCTGTCAGAAGCACGATGGGGTGCTCAGATGAGAAAGAAAGTAAATCGGCTCAGGACATCATGTTCGCGGGGTTAGGACAGAGGAAACGTAGGTCCTTCCCCGTCATAAAAACTATTAAAGAAATAGTAAAAAAAGAGTGGGATAAGCAAAATAGAGGTTTTCTACCATCATCCTCTAAAAGACGCTATCCCTTCAGCGACGAGGAGCTAAATACCTGGTCAAAGGTGCCGAAGGTTGATGCCGCTGTAGCCTCCACAACCAAACAGTCGGTCTTACCGGTGGAGGATTCAGGAGTCCTGACAGACCCGCTGGACCGTAAAGCAGAAGCTTTACTAAAAAGGTCGTGGGAAGCCAACACGGGGGCGTTCAGGCCCGCCATATCTAGTACCTGCACTGTGAGGTCACTACTAGTGTGGATGGAGCAACTGGAGGAACAAATTAGAGGTAGAACTTCGAGAGAGTCAATCCTGCCGAAATTCCCTCTAATCAAAGAAGCAGTAGCATTCCTGGCTGATGCCTCTGTGGATTCGCTACGCCTAGCAGCCAGGTCAGCCGGCCTAGTGAACACAGCCCGGCGAGCACTCTGGCTAAAGAACTGGAAAGGGGACGCACAGGCCAAAGCAAAACTTTGTGCGATCCCCTGCCAGGGAGAGCCTTCAAAAGACGTCCCTTTACCAGGAACAAGCCGTTCGAACAAAGGGAGCGATGGGAGTCGAAGGACCCGAAGCAAAAAGGTGCCTTTTTTAGCGGGTCCCATAACCCGAAACGCAAATACCGCTAACCAGGAGGTGGGCGGCAGATTAAAATTCTTCCTCCCCAGGTGGAAACAAATAACACCCAGCCAGTGGATTCTGGACATTGTACAACACGGCCTAAAATTGGAATTTGACCGAATCCCTTGGGATTCCTTTATAGTAACATCTCCAAAAGGTCAAGACCAACAAAGGGCTCTGGAATCAGAGATCCTATCTCTTCTGTCTAAAAAAGTCCTGATAGAAGTTCCCCAGGATCAAGAAAGGAAGGGGTTCTATTCCCCTTTATTTTTGATCAATAAGCCTGATGGTTCATTTAGAACCATCATAAATCTCAAGAGATTAAACGCCTTCCTACGTAATCATACCTTCAAAATGGAATCCATTAGTTCAACCATAAAACTCTTGTTTCCTAGGTGTGTCATGGCCGGAATAGACTTAAAGGATGCCTATTATCATCTTCCCATACATGCCGAACATCAAAAGTATCTAAGGGTAGCAGTCACCCTGGAAGGACAGGTTCGTCACTTTCAGTATGTTGCAATGCCATTTGGGCTTTCTATGGCCCCCCGCATCTTCACTAAGGTGATATTAGAAGTGATGGCTCATCTACGTCAACGAGATACCTTGATAATACCCTACCTAGATGACTTTCTAGTGGTGGGAAACTCTATGCTTCAGTGTAAAACTCGTCTATCTAATACGATCTCGTCCCTACAGGAGTTAGGTTGGATCGTCAACTTCGAAAAATCCCGGCTGAATCCAGAAACCGTCCAGACATTTCTAGGAATCCAGCTAGGCTCCGTAAGACAGAGATGCTTCCTCCCCCAGGCAAAGAAACTGACTATACAATCAAGGGTATCAGACGCAATACGCAACCCCTACATGACACTAAGGAAGGGCATGTCTTTACTGGGGTCATTATCATCATGTATCCCTGCTGTACCATGGGCACAATTTCATACTCGTCAATTACAGTATGAGGTATTGTCGGCTCAGGGAAAAGACGGACATCTAGAAAGCAGAATATCTCTTTCCGAAGATGTCTTAGAATCACTATCCTGGTGGCTAGACATGGACCACCTCTCAGAGGGTGTGCCATGGATAATAGACCCGTCTAAAATAATTACCACCGACGCCAGCCCTATTGGGTGGGGAGCACATATGGAAGACAGTCTGGCCCAAGATACTTGGGACCAGGCAGAATTGTCATGTTCCTCCAATTGGAAGGAGTTAAAAGCGGTAGAATATGCCTTAAATCACTTTCTTCCGCAGATTCAAGGAGCAAATGTAAGAATTTACTCGGACAATTCCACCACAGTGGCATATGTGAACCGTCAGGGTGGTACAAGGTCAGGAAGTCTAATGACCATAGCTGCAGACATCTTCCAGCTGGCAGAGACTCATCTAACATCCCTAACAGCCCTGCACATAAGAGGTGTAGAGAACATCAGGGCAGACTACCTCAGCCGAAACGAGTTACGTCAAGGGGAATGGACCTTAAACAGATCCATATTCAGTATGATAACAGAATCATGGGGGATACCACAAATCGACCTATTTGCCACAAGAGACAACCGGCAAGTAAGAAAGTTCGCTTCCCTGAACGCCATGGATCACCCAGATATGTTAGACTCTCTCCACCATCCTTGGAGGTTCCAGCTGGCATACGCCTTTCCTCCGATGTCTCTGATTCCACTAGTGATCAGAAAGATCAGGAGGGAACAAGCAAGGCCCCTTTTTCCACCCGCAAGTGAAAGGTCTTCACTTGACGGCGTGGAATTTGAGAGGCAACTACTAAGATCAAGAGAGTTCTCAACAGAACTAGTAAACACCCTCTTATTGAGCAGGAAAAGATCTACCACCCTGATATATAGTAGGGTATGGAATAAATTCTTAGACTTTTACACGGTACCGTTCACTAAGCAAGTTCCAGTCACACCTATTCTAGAGTTCTTGCAAAAAGGCCGAGAGTTGGGGTTATCTGTAAACACCTTAAGAGTTCAGGTCTCGGCATTAGGAGCCCTATATGGATGCAATATAGCAGCTAATAGGTGGATCTCCAGATTCATAAAATCTTGTGAACGTAGTAAACCGGTCCATATTCCCCGTCTACCTCCGTGGGATTTAAATCTAGTGCTAGAGGCCTTAACCAGCTCCCCATTTGAGCCACTAGATTCAATACCTTTAAAAATCCTGACATATAAAGTAGCCCTCTTGGTAGCCCTAACCTCAGCTAGACGGGTTAGCGACATCCAGGCCCTATCAGTAGACCCACCCTTCTTACTGATATTCCATGATCGGATAGTCCTAAAACCAGACCCCTCATACCTCCCTAAGGTAGCGTCCACCTACCACAGGTCCCAAGAGATATTTCTCCCTTCCTTTTTTGATTCACCTGTAACTCCGGAACAGCATAAATTCCACACCTTAGATGTCAGAAGAGCCATCCTGACCTATATAGAAAGGTGTCAGACATGGAGGGAGAGTAGGGCTCTGTTTATCTCCTTTCAGGGCCACAAGAAAAGACATGGGGTCACGAGAGCTACCATATCTCGATGGATTAGAGATGCTATCTGCTTGGCCTATACATCAAAAGGCGAGATTCCTCCAGCGGGTATTAAAGCGCACTCAACACGAGCCATGGCTTCCTCCTGGGCGGAACAAGCAGATGTACCGATCCATTTAATATGTAAGGCCGCAACTTGGTCTACACCTTCTACCTTTTACAACCATTATAGACTTGATCTATCTACATCTTCTGATCTGACCTTTGGTAGAGCTGTTCTTAATACAGTAATCCCACCCAAATAATGAATCTCTGAAAATCTCTCATGTGGGGTGCTGTCATGGCGAAGGGTAAAAAGCCGGATTACTCACCGGTAATGCTCTTTTAATGAGTCCACGACAGCACCCATTTACTACCCTCCCTAAGTTATGCACAGCTCTTCCTTTTAAATTCACAAATAATGGTTGTATAGAGTTTAAGATATTTATGTTGCTGAATAAGAATTAATACTAAAGCTTTTGCGGTTCCCTTTTTGTACTCTGTAAACTAAACTGAGGAGGAGAGGGGACCGCCTCCTTTTATTCTGTAGGTTTCCTGTTCCTATGGGGCGGATCCCTCTCTCTCATGTGGGGTGCTGTCGTGGACTTATTAAAAGAGCATTACCGGTGAGTAATCCGGCTTTTTCTTTTTTTGTCTTGGAATCATTGACATTTTCTTCAAAATAACGAATATAAAAAATGCTGTTTTTTTTTTGTTTGTTTTTTTTTTCCTTATTTATGCATTTTTAGATCAAAAATTCGGCTAAAATTGGTGCAAAATTATTCAGGTGTACAAAAAAATAATCATTCCAAGTCTCAATTGATGAAGCGTCCACAAACTTGTGGAAAACTAAATCCACACTAACAAAGGCAAACATAGAAAAAAAATTACAAAAATTGAAAAAAAAATAAAAACAACAAAACAGGTGAACGCAAAAAACAATAATAGACAAAAGAGGAACAGGCAAAGAACACCAAAAAAATAGACTAAAAAAAGAAGAGGTGCATGTGCAATAATGGAGCCGTAGTGTTCCTGTAGTGCTGGACACTTACCTCTCCAAACTGCCCTTCCCCCAACTTCTCCCGGAATAGAAGATGCCCCCGGGGGAACTTGCTAAGGGGCAGTTCCTTGGAGGTGAGCGTGTCGGCAGTCAGGGCGGGCACTGCGTAGGTGTTACCCCCCGTCACCCCCTGCAGGGTGACAATATCGGCTTCAGCATAGTGGGGGACGCTCGGGGGGCACAACATGGGGAGCTTAGGGGACTCCAATTCTCTGTAACCGCCTTCTGGGGAGAGAAGAAGAAGGGTAAAGTAGGGGGGATTTTCAAGGAGGCAGAGAGGAGGGAAATAAAAGGGACAGTGCAGGGAGAACGATGGAAAGCGAAAGAGAAGAATGTCATTCTATGATGTGGTCCAAGGTCACAGACCCCCCGACCAATCTGCTATAGGGCCGTCAGAAGAGGAGGACTAGTTCTGGTTGGTTCCATGCCCTTTGGTATTGGAGGGTGAGAACCCGGGAAGGACTCTATGGGGGTGGAGAATTGGCCAAGGACTATAGTAGGGGGTCCTTTATATCTCAGTTTTGGGGTCAGGTTTTCTGCACAACTAATATTTTCGGATGATGTTCCCCTTTAAAGGGGTATTCCCCTCTCCAAGATCCCATCCCAATATATAGTAGGAGTAATAATAATAAAATTAGCAAATGCCAACAATCAGAAATGTAGCATAGTTCTTCTGATTAGCTATTTCACTTATCTCATGTGCAGGGCGTTGCAGTAGCTTAGGTATCCATGGATACAAACTCTAAGAGCAGTCTAACTAACTAACTGTCACTATATGAGTGGTCGTAACCATGGATACCTAAGCTACTGCAATGCCATGCACATGAGGTAAGTGAGCTAATCAGAAGAACTGTACTACATTTCTAATTGTTGGTATTTGTTAATATTATTATTACACCTACTGTATATCAGGATCGGATCTTGGAGATGGGAATACCCCTTTAAGTCCATAGATGAGTTCCCCATGACAACTCTGACGGTCCCAGCACTGCAGATAGTAGGAGACACCTCGTTAGGCACGGACTCTCCGGTCCTTAAGAGACAGATAGAGACAGCGAGATGGGAGAGTTGGAGCTGACTGAAGCTCCGGAGTGACAGCCCCTTACCCTGGCTGTTGATTGGCTTAGCCTGCACGCCACCAGGCTCTGTGATTGGCCGGCTGTAGGTGGAGAGCAGGAGCTCATAGGCCGGGTTGTTTAACAGCAGAGCTGGAGAGACACATGCAGAGTATATAGTGTATACTGCCATCACCATGCAGACAAGTACACGGAATTAGATAAACACGCATGCACACGGATATACCGCCCCGCAACGCTCTGTTAATACGCCAGTCATCTAAGCCCCGCCCCATCCCCTGGCCACACCCATTAATATTTAAAGGGATATACCATAAATGCCTGATAATTGCAGATGCAATAATTTATCATGTATCTTCAGGATCTTATCCCGCCGGTAGAGGTAGACCCCAAATCTGGTGATAGGTGGGAATCACAGCTCTCAGGCATACATGGCATATCCTATGCCAGAGAGAATACCCCCTTAAGACAGTATTAATGATTCCATTTCCCTCACATATATCCAGTACCATGCACTTAGTATATATCGCTGCTCACATGCACATATTATATACCTAGGATATTAACCCTCTACACACCGCACACATGACGTGCACCATCCCTTCATATGAGCGCTCACCTGCTCCATCAGAATTCGGGCACAGGGTAGACATCTTGGCGAGGGGGTTGTGACTGGGCTCTTGGTACTCGCCCTCTGATGTTAGGATGCGCTCGTAGCGGCTGCCATGTCTAGATGCCAGCGACAGGTTCTGAGTGTTGTTGATGACCACGGTGTCGGAGGGGAGAGACAGGCGGGCGGTGAGATCAATGTCTGAGGGACGGTGTTGCGCCTGCAAGTGAAATCAGGTGATAATATGTCCCACTCTCTCATGTTATAGAGCAAATGTTTGTGCTTCAGAGCTGCTCTTCCTACGGTATCTGGCTCTAAATGTAGATAAATCCTGTTGTTTTATTTTCTACTGCAGCAGTATGTACTTCAGAGCTGCTCTTCCTACAGTATCTGGCTCTAAATCTAGATAAATCCTTTTGTTTTATTTGCTACTGCAGCAGTATGTACTTCAGAGCTGCTCTTCCTACAGTATCTGTGTCTAAATCTAGATAAATCCTGTTGTTTTATTTTCTACTGCAGCAGTATGTACTTCAGAGCTGCTCTTCCAACCATACATGGCTTAAATTGTACGTAAAGCCTTTTCTTCCTGTTTCCAGAGCAGAAGTTTGTGCTTCACAGCTGCTCTTCCTGCTATAAATGCTTCTAAATGTAGATAAATCCAATTTTTTTTTCAGTTTATAAAGCAGAAGTTTGGGCTTCAGAGCTGCTCTTCTTACCGTAAACTGCTCTAAGTGTAGATAAATCCTGTTCTTTCAATTTTAAGTGCAGAAGTTTGTGCTTCAGAGCTGCTCTTCCTCCTGTAAATGGCTCTAAATGTAGATAAATCCTGTTCTTTCATTTTCTAAGGCAGCAGCATGTGATTCAGAGCTGCTCTTCTTACAGTAAACCGCTCTAAGTGTAGATGAATCCTGTTCTTTCCATTTCTAATACAACAGTTTGTGCTTCAGAGCTGCTCTTACTATTTTACATAGCTTAAATATTAAAAAATACTGTTATTTTAGTTTAACTGTAAATGGCTCTAAATGAAGAGCTAAAATCCTGTTCTTTCAGTTTCTTGAGCAGAAGATTGTGCTTCAGAGCTGCTCTTCTTAATGTAAATGGTTCTAAATTTAGATGAATCCTGTTCTTTCAGTTTCTAGAGCAGAAGTTGGTGCTTCACAGCTACTCTTCCTGCTATACATGCATCTAAATGTAGATAAATCCTGTTTTGTTTTTTTTCAGTTTATAAAGCAGAAGTTTGGACTTCAGATCTGCTCTTCCTCCTGCAAATGGCTTTAAACGTAGATACATTTTTTTCTTTAGTTTTCTAGAGCATCAGTATGTGCTTCAGAGCTGCTCTTCTTACCGTAAACTGCTCTACATGTAGATAAATCCTGTTCTTTCAATTTAAATGGTTCTAAATGTTAATAAATCCCGCTCTTTCAGTTTCAAGTGCAGAAGTTTGTGCTTCAGAGCTGATCTTCTTCATGTAAATGGTTCTAAATTTAGATAAATCCTGCTCTTTCAGTTTCTAGAGCAGCAGTTTGTGCTTCAGAGCTGCTCTTCCTTCTGTAAATGGCTCTAAATCCAGATGTAGTTTTTTTACACCTGCACAATTTTCTACAGGGAGAACATTCGACCTTTGTGTCCAGCTGCGCCGGTGGGTTGTGAGATACATAATGGTTTCACCCACCTTCCCCAGTAATCTCTTCCAGCGCTGCCTCCACAGGATCAGGATAATAACGACCAACAGAAGCAGGATTATGACCATCAGACAGCCAATCAGAATGGCGGTATTGCTGCTCTCGTCCTTGACTATTGGCTGGTTTATCCGGTTAACACTGACAGCTTCTACGGCAGAAAATAATGTAAAAGGCGAATTCAAATAAAAATTAAAGATTGCTAAGAAAAATTATTTTTTATCATTTTTTAAAGAAATAGCGCCACTCCTGTCTGCATCTGGAATTACAGTATTGAAGTGAATGGGACTAAGCTGCAGTTCCAGACACAGCCTGTAGATGAGAGTGGCGCTGTTTCTGGGGTGTTAATAAATATATAAATATAAATAAATAAATATATATATATATATATATATATATATATATATATATATATATATATATATATTTTTTTTTTTTTATTATTTTTTTTTATCTCAGCAACCAACTTGAAATATAAAGGGACGGGCAGACACAAAATGGAGATGTCGCAAACCGTGACAAATAAATCATAGAGTTAGCTGTGATGTTCTCACCATGAACAGTTTCACTGGCGCTGCCTATGGTAGTCGATGCAGTTTTTTGGCTGGTGCCTTGTGGTGCCTCCGTCGTGGGAGGTTGCAGCGTGGCGTCCCGTGGCTCAGGCAGTGGACTCGGTTCCTCCGGTTCTGATGAGTCATAGACATCTTTGGGTCAGAAGAACACAAGTTACATGAAACTAAATAAAAAGTCGTATAAATATAACTGATGGTTTAAAGGGGTTGTCCAGAACTTTGATACTGATGTCCTGTCCTTAGGGGGTCCGAAACACCACCGTTCACAAGTACAGGAGCTGAAACACCACAGCGCCATACACTGTGCAGTGGTCATTCTTGGGTACTGCAGCTCCTCTCCCATTCACTTCAATGGGAGGGAAAGTCATTAATTTCAAAGTTCTGAACAAGCCATTAAAGTTAAAGGGGCAGAAACAACAGAAAAGGGAGACGAGACCAAGTCAAAAGTGCGCTAGTCTTTATTATTGTATTAAAAGTGGAAAACTGTCTTTATCTGCGCCTTCTCCTGTCTTGCAACTTCCCTGCTCTCATCCTTCCCCATTTTTTTTATTCCATGGCAAAAAGAAAAAGGTAGAACACAACCAAACGACAAGTGTATAAAGGAAATACTGACCGGAGAGAAATGAGATCTCACTGAAAAGCAGCCACGGACTGGAGAAGTAATAGTGACAGCGGAGGATCCTGGCCGGCCTGCCAGACAGCGACATGGTGACCGTTCGGGCACTCGGGTCACGGACATCCAGTGCCAGAGATAGAGTGACCGGACTGACGTCCCATGGGGTGTGCAGGGACCGCTTGAAGTAACAGTCCACACGGCGAAACACTTGGACACCTCTGGAGTGCATGTTATTAGCGTGTACCTGGAGGGAAAGATGGGGGAAGTGAAGTTATTGGAGGACAGCCCTCGCAGGAATGGTCATAAAATAGGACCTCCAGGCTACTCATGACTGGTTAGCAGGCTAGAAAACTGGGCATAGCCGACAGCTGTTTCACCCAACCCCCATAAACATGGCCGACCATATATGTGCAAGGGCTGTCTGGAGGAATCAATAGACATCTCTGGCGGTGGTTTACCTTTTTGAGAATGAAGGATGGGGCATGTTCAAATCCAACATGCCCGACCTGCCTTTCCCCTGATATCTGTAAAAATCAGGAGACCCCCCAATTAACATAAGTGGGCTGACCGAATGTGGCTGGTCCAGCCAGCGTACATTTTTAGGGGGCTATCCGGTGCTGATGACATCACGACCCTTCACGCACCGGGGCGCAGGAGCTTTACGCTGTCTTCCATCACAGCTGTGCTTGTTTCTATACGCATGAAAGGCGCCCAATGATCGGGGAGATACGCCGGCGACACGGGTGAGCAGAGATCAAAGGAAATATCTAGAATTCTCCATGCGTATAAAAACAAACATACCCATGCGGGGAAATAGCGATCAGGGGAAAGTATCCCTTTCCTCACCCTTTAGTTTCCCTGCAGAGTTTATGGAAGAGTTCGGAAACCTCGGGGAGGAGGGGGATGAAGCTGCAGCATCTCTCCCCCAATGTTATACGTAGAGTACTCACTCTCATATATGTAAATGACCGCAGGGCATCAAACTCAAACTCCATCTCCAGGTATCCAGACGGGAAACTCGCCTCATTCCAACCAACATAATCGTACCCGGGCCAGACCCCCTGCTCCTTGTGCTGGAGGAAATCATCAGCCCCAATAACTCCGTCCGTCAGCTGACCCAGTCCTCCGTAATGTAGCCTGCAGCGAAAGACAAAATGGCATTTACCCGGTTGTACGGGAGTAGAAAAACGTGGCTGTCTCCTTCCCAATCTGAGCCCCACACTTGTCTGTGGGTTGTGTCTGGTATTGCAGCTTGGGAGAATGTGGTTTATCTGCAATACCGGAAACAACCTGCGGACAGAAGTGGTGCTGTTTGTGGAAGGGAAATGCAATATTTTTATAGTGACTTATAGGGCAGCTGATTCCAATAGGTGGCACTAGAGAGCCAGCTTCCATTCTCTTGGAAGAGAGCTTATTTGCATATTTTTTGGGGGGGTCTTCCTCCACAAGTTTGGTGGTCTCCAAAAAACTCCCCAAAAGAACCTTAATCCCCGTGTCCTGTGCTTGATATAACACAGTGTGTCATTTGTGCATGAAGTATCCCTTTAATTTGCGTCTTTGATAGAGATAACATTGTACAAGTTATGGGATATATTTAAAGGGAACCCATCACACTATAGATGCACTGTGATCTGCAGACAGCGTGCTATAGAGCAGGAGGAGCGGAGTAGATTTATATACAGTCTTTAAAAAAAATTCAGATTATAACTTTTAATTCACTCCTTTAAATCTCTGCTTTCAGGAGTCCGGTGGGCGGTCCTAATCAATGACTGACAGCTATCTCTGTATGCACGCTGATTAAGGGAAGGCTGTCAATCACAGAATAGAACTGTACACCGGACTCCTAAACACTGGAAGAATAGGGATGAAGGAAAGATGGCAATCTCACATAAGGACCGCCCACTGGACTCCTAAAGATAGAGCAGGACACGTAATGAGTAAAATCCAATTTATACAGAATTTTTCCTCAAAAAAACTATATATCAATCTGCTCTTCTCCTCCCGCTCTATCACCTGCTGTCCATAGTTTTCCAAAATGATAGGATCCCTTTAAAATAATATGTGATAAAATAGGGGTGGATACTACGATGTCTATATAGGTGTCCAAATTTACCCTCCAACCGTAAATCCATCGTATGTAGAGTCGTTTAAGTTGACCATCCCTGAAACCAGGGTCATGATGTCTCCTGGTGGAGAGGTGTAAGAGCGGAGACCATCTGTGGTGGGATGAAAAAAGAAATGGAAGTCAACGAAAGAAGACCTGTAGACACCAGATAAGGACAATCCTAGAACAGGAAGATGGTCCAGGTCCAAGCACTGGTGAGACCCTCGGAGTGGAGGCCATAGCTACACGAGGTGTGAGTGGTGAACTCACCTTGCCAATCACATCCATAGAGTTCCACTCTCAAACACACGCTCATGACTCGGTCAGCCATTGGATAGAAACGGACGTAACGGGCAATTATTGGGGGTCCGAGGTCCTTCAGAACGAGGTCATGCGTGTTCTCATTTCCGACTATCACCTAGATGAGACAGAACAGAACTCCATCATCAGGCGCTTGGGATTGAAGGTCATCTGTCATGGTGCCACCTCCACCACCTTCTCACCTCGTTTCCCCACCGGTCTCTCCACTGGGCCCACTTGTACCCATCTCTGCTGTAGCGCAGCTGGTAATGTCGGACAAATTCTTTGCCCAATCCTCCGCTGTCTCGACCCTGAGTGCCGACAAGAGTCAGGAAATGCAGGTTCCTTAGGTCTATCTGTAGATATTCTTCATTACTGGGGTAGACGGGCCCAGCTGGGCACCAGGCCCCATCACCTTCATTGCTTTCTAGCCTACGGCATGAAAAAAGGAGAGCGTTACACAGTCACGTGGGTTGGAAAGACACATATGGCCAATAATTTTACACATGAAGAAGTGACTGCTCTTACTGTAAGAATCCTTTCTTACATTGATAATGACGGCCCTGCGTGGGAACACTCAACAGTTTGGCCAGTGAAAAGTTCATAGGATATTAACTTAGTACCAAACGCATAGAGTATATATAATAGAGGCTGCTATGGGGCCCCTGGAAAGAGGGCCCATTTAGGAGGTTGAATTAGAAGTTACTGCTTTTACTGTAAAGAACCCTTTCCTATATTGATGATGATGGTAACATAGTTCTAGTATTATGAATGTATACATAATTTCTGTATACATGAATCATCCAGATTCTCTCTTTTTGGCCACAGGGTTCTTCACACACGTCGAAATAGATTAAAGGTTCAAGGGGAAACTTCAAGCGGACGACGCTCACGCTAAGTAATGTATGTGATCGGAGGTGCAGCTCCGCGCCAGACTCCGCCAGGCCAAAAAAAAAAACAGGAAAATGACTGACATGACCGAGGTGAATGAGTAATGGTGGAGGGTACAGAGGTTAATCCATAGTGAAGTCACACACCTCCTGCATCCTATGTGGTCAGAGGTGCAGCTCGCATGTCGTGGGCCCCGGTACATTATAGATGGGCCCCATACTTCACCGTCCAAAGCACCGTACATTATATGCAACTCGGCAGCGAATGATACCTGTATACATACTCTCCTGTCAGGACCGGACCATTACAGAGGCATGTAAATGTTTGGGCACCCCTATTAGAAATCATTTCCTCTACAACTTGCTTAACTGTTCACAATAACAGTAATTTTGACCAGGGGTGCCCAAACTTTTACACACAGCTGTATATGGAGATACATAGATAACGAACATCACATAGGCGCCACTTATCTCTTGGTTGCAGGGGGTTTCAATAGTTGGAGAACCTCATAATACACCCCTCAGCTGCTGCAGAACCTCATAATACACACCTCAGCTGATGCAGAACTTCATAATACACCCCTCAGCTGCTGCAGAACCTCATAATGCACACCTCAGCTGCTGCAGAGCCTCATAATACAGACCTCAGCTGCTGCAAAACCTCATAATACACACCTCACCTGCTGCAGAACCTCATAATACACACCTCAGCTGCTGCAGAACCTCATAACACAACCCTCATCCGCTGCAGAACCTCATAATACACACCTCAGCTGCTTCAGAACCTCATAATACACACCTCAGCTGCTGCAGAGCCTCATAATACACACCTCAGCTGCTGCAGAGCCTCATAATACACACCACAGATGCTGCAGAACCTCACAATTCATCCCTCAGCTGCTGCAGAACCTCCTAATACACTCTCAGCTGCTGCAGAACATCATAATACACTCTCAGCTATATAAAGTATATAGACTATAAGGAGAAGTAAGTCTGTACTCCGCCTGAGGCTGCTGCTTCTACTGCAGGACGACTTCTACTAGTCTTATAATTCTCAGTGGGGGAGGGGCGCGATCCTATCTATATCAGTCTCGCGTGAATACACTACTGCACAATTAGACGTATTTATTCACCATCCTCTTCTAATCCTTCTTTTATCGGTGGCCGGGGGAGATATGTGCCCCAGATGTTGGGCCCTGGGGCAGGGGTGCTCTCTGTAGCCCCCATACCTAATCCATCAGTCAGAACGCACAACCTGTGCCTGGAGACAGATGACGGAGGCGGCTCTTCTTCTCCATCTCGTAGAAATACATTTCTTCCCCAAGATTTCCTTGTATGAGAAAATGACAGCTTGATCACGATGCATGAAGCCATTCTTGGGCAAGTCACGACAAGATGGCTTCCTCATACAATCATTTTCTTTGTCAGCAGATTGAGTAAGACTTTCCCCTTCTACAGACGTTCCCACGAGAGCAGCAACATCACTCATAGCAATATACAACTACCAGAGAAGTTTCCTTATATTTTATCAGATGTGTGGGGACACCATTTTGTGATGCTCACTATTTCATACACAGTAGAGGTTCTCCTCCTCCTTCCTCACAGACTTCAGCCCTGTTTGGTATCGGCCATCTTTTATGAGGTGGAAATGGTGTAAAGATGGTGGGAACGGTCACCAGACTCATCTATCCTTTAGGGTAAGTTCACACAGGACTTTTTTGCTGCGTATTTTTGCTGCGTTTTTTTATGCTAATTTAGGTGCGGTTTTTTGGTGCGTATTTGGTGCGTTTTTTGGGTAAGTTCACACAGGACTTTTTTGCTGCGTATTTTTGCTGCTTATTTTTGCTGCGTTTTTTATGCCAATTTTCAGCTGCTTATAGATGCGTTTTTTGTGCGGTTTTGGTGCGTTTTTTTGTCTATTTGTGCATGATAATAAAGTTGAGTGACCCCAGTGGAGCTTAGCATCGCCTTCATCCCAGCGGGGGAACAATTTACGGCGAATTACATGCCATGCATCGGCCTTTTTTTGACGATCACTGTAGTTTGGGCAAGCTACATCCCAAATTACAGGCATTGCTTCCACCTTGGAAAAATAAATGAAAAAGTAATTACCAAATGCAAGATGAAATGAAGCCAACATTCATGACAAGGAAAATACAAACATACACATGCAGAACACATGAACACGTACATAACAGCACATGAGCATCGCAAAGTGTACCATTGCAAACAATCGGATAGATAGATATATCACAAATTAAAAAAAAATATTACCTCCATGATTAGTTGGGAAACATTAATGCTCATCCTCCTATACCAAGACATGGCTAACACCTCACTACCAGAAACTCCCTCACAATAGATGACAATCAGGACACCTCACAATGGCTCTTCACACCTGACTGGCTCACAATGGCTCTTCACACCTCACTACCAGAAACTCCCTCACAATAGATCATAATCAGGACACCTCACAATGGCTCTTCACACCTCACAATGGCTCACAATGGCTCTTCACACCTCACTACCAGAAACTCCCTCACAATAGATCACAATCAGGACACCTCACAATGGCTCTTCACACCTCACAATGGCTCTTCACACCTCACTACCAGAAACTCCCTCACAATAGATCATAATCAAGACACCTCACAATGGCTCTTCACACCTCACTACCAGGAACTCCCTCACAATAGATCACAATCAGGACATCTCACAATGGCTCTTCACACCTCACTAACCACACCCCTAAGCTCTTGGCTGTGAGATCACTTCCTGCTGGCCATGATTTTTCTGCACAAAAAACGCAGCAAATAATGCTACATGCGTTTTTGCAGCGTTTTTCCATCACCCATTCAAGTCAATGGGTGAAAAAACGCTGCAAAAACGCAGCAAAAACGCTGAAAGAAGTGACATGCCCTATGTCCAAAAAACGCAGCAAAGCAGAAAATACTGATCAAACAAAAACCCAATGTGTGTGCATGAGATTTCTGAAATCTCATAGGCTTTGCTGGTACTGTAAAAAGCAGCTGAAAATTAGCATAAAAAAACGCAGCAAAAAAGTCCTGTGTGAACGTACCGTGGAAGCTGGCCCAATAATTGAAGGCTCTGATTAATCTTAAAGGGAACCTGTCACCCCGTTTTTTCAAGATGAGATAACAATAGCGTTAAATAGGGGCAGAGCTGTGCTTTACATTAGTGTATTTTTTGTGCCTTTATTCCCCAGTGACAGCCCAAAACGGCGACTTTACAAAGGTATTTCGGCAGCATAGCTGGGGAATAAAGGCACAAAAAATACACTAATGTAAAGCACAGCTCTGCCCCTATTTAACGCTATTTTTATCTCATCTTGAAAAAACGGGGTGACAGGTTTCCTTTAAGAGGCTTCTCGTATGGAGGGGAGACCTCACGAACGTCTATAAAACTTACGGAATCTAGTGATTCCAGATCTTCTTCTGAACCACCATCTTAGAAAGGAGTGGGGTAGCAAAATATGGGTGTGGAGGAGGAATGGCGACAGCCAAAAAGTCTCAACGCCAAGGTCTGCATACCATTCAGATACCCATGTATGTATAAAAAAGAATATGTAGAAAAGGATATATATGATTGAGACCTATAGAGAGAACGAGGAGATCCCATCCTCAGCTCTTAGTTGTTCCAGACTGGATGATATTCAGACATATTGAAGTGGTGACAGCAAATCTATGTGCAGTATAGTATACTGCCTCTCCATTCTACACAGACTTGTAGCCTAACGATCCTATAAAATTGTGGTTATCACAAGCCTAGGGTCCAGGTCATGAGTGGGGCCCCATCAGCTGAGACGCCATTCCTTTATCTGTTTACATACACAGCTTATGACGTAGGTAATAACTGCATTTTTTTCTCTCGTAATCCAGGATATCAGCAATAATCTCCGACCTTTCACCGTGAACAGCAGCCGTGTGTCCGTGTGAACGTCCTGCTGGGTAAGATCCTATAGCGACGACCCAGTTCATACCTAAATATCTACACATGACATATATACAAGAGTATTGGGACCAAAGGCAAAATCTACACTGAAGGGAGAAAATGATGTTTCCCCTCCACACTACACCTCAGGGCTTTCTCTGACCTCCCATTCTACATCCATAGATTTCCACGAGATTGTGAAGATGTCTGTGCGAATTTTTGTCCCTTCATCCAGAAGAACATTTTTGGGGTCAGACCCTGATGTTAGGGGGAGGTCAGGCTCCTAATCTCCAGTCTAGTTCATCCCAAAGGTGTTGCATGTGGTTAAGGTCTGGTTCTTCCACCAACCATAGAATCCTAGAATATTAGATGTGGAAGGGACCTCCGTGGTCATCGCGTCCCACCCCCTGCTCAATGTAGGATTCACTAAACTATCTCAGAAATATGTCTGTCCAGCCTCTGTTTGAAGACTTCCATTGAAGGAGAACTCACCAGCTCTCATCTGTATGGACCTTGATTATGGGGAACTAAAAAGGGCTTTTCCTAAACTGATTCTACAGTTTTCCCCAATGTCCTGGGCTGAATCATTAACAGTTCTCTTCACTGGAACTAAAGGGCTAAGGCCGACCCATGAAAAACACCCCATATAACGTCTGCACCAACCATTACATCGGGCACAATGCAGTGAGGTGAGTAACATTCTGCGGGCATTCAGCAAACCCAGACTCGTCTATCAGACATCAGATAGAGAAGTGTGGTCTGTCACTGCACAGGACACATTTCCTCCAGAAACTAGCTGTGGTGTCGTTACACCACTCCATCCGACGCTCAACATTGTGCTTGGTGATGCAAGGCTGCATGCAGCTAGTTGGTCATAGAGTTGCTGCAGTTCCTTCTACTTTTCAATAATATCACTCACAGATGATGGTGGAATATTTAGGAGGGAAAAAAATGTAATGAACTGACTTATTACACTGCGTCTTTACTTCAATGCTGCAAAACCACCATGTAATTTTGCTTGAATCGCAGCGTGGTGCCCCCTGAAAGTCCTACATAATTACCTGTAATTAGCGGGGATGCCTCCCTGCATGAGGTGACATTTCCCGACAGCCATATTGGTTGTCTCCCAGCTTCTCATCAGCAGAGACATTTTTGGCCACCGCTCCATGTGGTTTTGGTCAGCGATGAGGCCTCGTTCGGGACATCTAAAAGCCTTACTGGATGCTGTTAAGCGTTATCTCTACAGAATTTACATCCTCTTCAAAGAGCGTTTCATGTAACATGTGGCGACCATGTAGGGAGCGGGTGACGGCACCGTATTACCTCCCGCTACTCTCCTGTTTGATGTCATCTCTTCCTCTACTCTGAGTCGCATTAATGAAAGTATCAGGGAAGCTTTCATCCTGGGGAAACGTGTGTGGATTTGATGGGACGTGTGTGGAAACAGGTGAGTGTTGGTTTCCTCGTCGTGATGTTATTACAAGGACTAAAAAAGTCAATGGACAACTCAAGAAATCATGGTGGGCAAGTGGTCTACACCATAAATTGTGTCAAGTTGTTGTGGAACTACTAATCTCATCATGTCATGGCAGCTTCAGGCTGGGAGTTGTAGGTCTACAACAGCTACAGAGCCACAGGATGCAGTTCCCAGCTGTATAAACTGGTTGCAATAAAGCATCATTTTTCCATAATCCAACTATCGAAACTGAGCATCATCTGGGCGCTCTTACTCACCGGCTGTGTTTGGCTTCAGTAGAGTCTGACCATGCACTGGATGCAGTAATGTCCTCATCAGGGATGGTCCTGTCCTGCATTCCCAAGGCATAACGGCAAGTAGCTGCAAATAGTAAAAACATGTCTTAAATTCTGGTGACAAGAATGAGGTGCGCAAAACTGCGCGGAGAAGTCACGGAAGTTCAGAAGTTAATGGTTTCACCACTGGGCATTGTGTATCTTTAACACCACTATGTGTAGTCTAGTGGTTGAGGACCACCACCCGTAGGCTCCCGTGGTTCATTGTCCCAGTTCCTGAACTTTACTATGTCTACTTTACTGTTTCAGGACCACCATCCCTAGGCTCCAGTGGCTCATTGTTCCAGTTTCTGCACATTACTATGTCTACTCTAGCGTTTGAGGACCACCATCCCTAGGCTCCAGTGATTCATTGCCCCAGTTTTCTGAACTTTACTATGTCTACTTTACTGTTTGAGCACCCCTGTCTGTAAACTCCAGTGCTTCATTGCCCCAGCTCCTGAACATTACTATGTCTACTTTAGCGTTTGAGGTCCATCATCCCTAGGCTCCAGTGGTACTCTAGTGTTTCAGGCTCCCCGTCCTTATGCTCCAGTCATCCACTGCCCCATTTCCTTCACCAAATTTTTGAGTGAGACTGTGTAGTCTAGTTGTTGAGGACCCCCATGCTTAGCCTCTAGTGGTTCATTACCCCAGTTTCTGAACCTTACTATGTCTAATCTAGTGTTTGAAGACCCCCGACCATAGGCTCCAGTGGTTCATTGCCCCAGTTTCTGAACAGTACTATGTGTACTCTAGTTTTTGAGGCTAATCTAGTTGTTGAGGACCCCCATTCCTATGGTCCAGTGATTCATTGCCTCAGTTCTGGAAGAATAATGGTTGAGGGTTACTATGTGTGGTCTAGTGGTTGTGGATCCCTATCCCTATGGTTCAGTGGTTCATTGCCCCATTTCCTGAAGAATAATGGTTGAGGGTTACTATGTGTGGTCTAGTGGTTGTGGATCCCTATCCCTATGGTCCAGTGGTTCTTTGCCCCAGTTCCTGAAGAATAATGGTTGAGGGTTACTATGTGTGGTCTAGTGGTTGTGAATCCCCATCCCTGGGGTCCAATGGTTCATTGCCCCAGTTTCTGATGGCCAGTGGTTGAGTGTTACTATCTGAAGTGTGCTCCTTTCCTACTCATCCATTGATTCAGTGCTCCAGGACCTGGTGCCCAGTGCTTGACTGTGACTATGTGTAGTCTAATGGTTGAGGACCCCAGTGTCAACTATGCCTTAGTCCTTGCTGGAAAGTTTTTCACTCCCTCACTAATTTTACCAGAACTAGAAGACCCAGTCTACACTTACATGGATCGAAATGAGCATCTGGTTCGGCCAGGGAGGAGCCAATGAGAAGACTGAGGAAGACAATACGCAATGCCATCTTCATATCTTCTGTCACTGACGACTCATGAAATTGTGATCCATAATTCTCACTGCAAAGATGTAGAGTTCAGTGTTACAGTCAGAGACTAGTAACGCACGGTGGGATAGTACATACAGTCCAGCTTAACGACTTTCTCCAGAAAGCTAATTAACAATTTATGGAACAATGCCAAGCATGCACAACCACCGCCGCATTTTGATGAGGAATTTCAGACTATGGTTCCCTGGCTCAGTGGGTATTCCAGTGGTCAGTCCTCCACCGATCAGCAACTTGTAACCTATCCTAAGGATAGGTGAAAACTTGAAATGTTGGGAATTAACATTCAAGCTAGTCATACATGTCAGAGAGAAACTGAAGCTAACCTGCCAGATTCCCCATACACATGCATGCCCAGCCCCACTGAGCCAGAATAAGCTCACAATAAGAAATGGATAGTAAACAGGTTCCAGACTGCTCTGGATGAAAAGTATCTCACCAAGAACAAAGGGATCAAGCATGTTGAAATCTAACTGCCTGATCCTTATCTCCCCTGACAATTACAATTGAGAAAGTTGGAAGGCCCCTATACACAGATGATCCTGCATTAGATATACATCTGATAAGTATGGACAGCTTATGTTGTGAGTGTGTACTTTCTAGGACTCATGGAGGTCATTACATGCTACTACATTGTGCTACGTTCAGAGATGGCTTAGTAGCAATAATTAACAAAGCGTAAGAATACCCAGTCTGGCGCTAAAACCAATGGCTCAGTGAGAAAACGCATGGTCTGACACAAAACAACTGGAAAGCTTGGTACTTCAGAGACATGATACTCGGTCTCAAACTCATAAAAGTTGCAATAGGAAGATTTACATTTCGGCACTTACAAAGGTGGCAAAGTGAGAACATATACAGTCCGACACTGATAGAGATAGCTCAGTAAGACAATATAGCAATAATAGAAGCTATACAGAAAGAAGATTCACAGTGATACTCACACAGATGACACATTATTTGGTGACCCAGTTGATACTCATGGTGATGGCTCAGTAATTAAATGCACCAAATGATACCCATTTGAAAGGCTCAGTGGGCTGGTGCAGTAGTCATGACGTACAAAGGAGATATTGTAGGGTTTGGACGCACAAAGGTTATTCCAGGAATGTATGTCAGAAATTGGATCATTAAGAAAACCCAACACAAAGAACAGACAGACTGGTTCAGGTAGACGCAGCCTTCCAAACCAGTTCTGGAGGTCGCACCCTGGGTTATGGATTCTGCAGAGAAGCTAAACCTCGTGTAAAGACACTGAACTTATAGCAGTCCGCACACACTGATCTAATATAGACACATCTGGACTTTACAGATTGATACAATGCAGACGTGAATTCTGCTGGATATTAGTGGAAACAGTCAGCAAGCTTGTCAATAGACACATTTATAAGCACTACATCACATTAATGAACAGTGCCTGGGGTAAAGACCGTGGCTGTCTCCAATTCATCAGCGGCAGAAAGACGGCTTGAAACATTATGTAACGTTGCACAATTCTTACGCAGCGTAGGATTGTGCAAAAATTTGGTGAATTTTGTCACTTTCACACAAGTTTCGGCCAACTTTACAAAAATGGGCGACTTTAGGGAGGAGTTGGAGCAGGGTGGGACATGTTGTGGCTACACCCACTGGTCAAATTCATCAATAATGGCGGCATTTCTTACATCAGAAAAGTTACTCCAGTCCCCGACCGGAGTAACAGTTCTACCACTGATAAGATGCACAGAATTTATTAAGTTGGGTGCACCGCTTAATGAATTAGGTGCATCTTATTCCTGCACACTCCTCATTAGGGCTGGTGTAAGAAACGCCAATTTTAATCAACCGGGGTGTACGTTTCCTAAAAATTAATAGAACAAAGAAAAAAGAATAATACTGGATGATTACAGCTCTGAGTTGTAAATGCAGCTCCGGACTATCGTACAGGATGTAACATGGGATCAGTATGAGATGAGGAATACATCGCCCTTCATTACGCCCCTTCATGTGGGCACCAGGTGTCGGGCGACCATAAAACCTGGTAAAGGAGAGGACACTCTGACCCGTCTCATATTGTGATATCACGGCGTCACCTAGCAATGACTCGCATGCCCTCGTTTACACTCGGCTAAATTCACTTGTTTTTTTTTTTACATAAATCTGATTAATAAAGCAGTAAGACGTACAGGAAAGTGCGGCTGAGACTGGTTGCTAGGGACATTTTTTTCCTATCAACTACACATATCCCTAGCAACCAACTGCTATTTCCTAACTCAGCCGGTTTTATTAATCAGATTTTTCTCAGAATATGTACATTGTGGTGAATCCAGCTATGGAAGAAGCATTTACGGCAGTGATCGGCCATTTATAGCTCCCAGCTGTTGTAACACAACATCTTCCAGCATGTCCCGGCAGCCTGTGGCCGCACAGCTGTTGTTACACACCTCTTAGAATGACGTCAGGATTTTCAGGGTCATTATACCCTGTGTCCCCCCCAGGGTCATTATTTCCTCTCACGGGAACAAATCTGCACGCACCTCAGGCTCTGTTCACACCTCGGTCAGTCATACATGTCGGATAACGCTCTGCTGTGCCGTAGACAGCGGTGGTCCACGGCACATGGCTGCGTACGTCTGGCGGCACTCCGTAAACGTACATGCGGAATGTACAACACTTTAATTATATATATGTGCGCCAATGATCCCCTGACCAATACGGATCTGAGACATAGCCACAATATTGAAGATGGGTTTTTTCTCGTATTTTTTTTGCAGACAATAATATACATTTTCAATACCAATCTCAAAAATACACAATTTTTTTATTTTTGCGCTAAAATGGCGAAACATACGGAAAAAAAATTCTCATTGTGGATGCTCCAAATGTCATTAGTGTATGGCCACTGTGAGGTTACGGGCCGATTCCCCTATAGGAGACACCGTACGGCGTGAAAAGCAGCGAGCGACCACCGTGAACCCTCAGCCGTCACCATTTCTCCCTCATATAATGTACAAGTGAGGACATGTTGGAGAAGGCATCGAAACCTCACAGCGTCCCCTATGAATCCTCTCCGCTGGCTGGCTGCTGCCTCCTCTCCCCCTTGTACATGAGCACCTGTGCTGCAGGCAGAGCCCCCGCCATGTCACTTTCCCTCTCCCTTCTCTACTTTATCCCACTTTCTCCATTGTCTTCTTCTTTAGCCCCCTTTCTGTCCACCTGACCCTCCCTGCGGCCATTGTGCTCTGCCCCCTGCACCTTTCTGTGCACCTCCCTACTTTCCCCACTTACTTGTGTCCAGGTTCTCTCACCCTGTGACATGTTCTCGGGGTTTTCTCCCTTGGGACAGACAGGAACTAAACTCTGTGTGTCTCTTCCCTCCTCCTCTCCAGATCCCTCCTCTCCACCTAGAGCAGCATTCACTTGTCTCTGCTCCCCTCCCTCCATTCTCCTTAACTCATTCTCTCACTGCTCTAATCTCCATTTCTCACACTCTTTCCTCTGCTTCTTACTGCCCGACATTTCCTTATGTTCAAGTGCTATTTCCTCAGGTCACTTCCCAGCCTGAACTTTTCTGTGTCAAAAATGTACAAGTGCAGCCCCATTCTTTATAGATCCTGAGTCCTGACCCCCAAAAGTCGGGATAAGTAAAGTAACGTACAGTGGGTACGGAAAGTCAGACCCCTTTACATTTTTCACTCTTTGTTTCATTGCAGCCATTTGGTAAATTCAAAAAAGTTCATTTTTTTCTCATTAATGTACACTCTGCACCCCATCTTATCTTAAAAAAAAAAAAGAAATGTAGAAATTTTTGCAAATGTGTTAAAAAAGAAAAACTGAAGTATCATATGGTCATAATTATTCAGACCCTTTGCTCAGTATTGAGTAGAAGCACCTTTTGAGCTAGTACAGCCATGAGTCTTCTTGGGAATGATGCAACAAGTTATTCACACCTGGATTTGGGGATCCTCTGCCGTTCTTCCTTGCAGATCCTCTCCAGTTCCGTCAGGTTGGATGGTGAACGTTGGTGGACAGCCATTTTCAGGTCTCTCCAGAGATACTCAGTTGGGTTTAGGTCAGGGCTCTGGCTGGGCCAGTCAAGAATGGTCACAGAGTTGTTCTGAAGCCACTCCTTTGTTATTTTATTTGTGTGCTTAGGGTCATTGTCTTGTTGGAAGGTGAACATTCGGCCAAGTCTGAGGTACAAAGAACTATGGAAGAGGTTTTCATTCAAGATATCTCTGCACTTGGCCACATTCATGTTTCCTTCAATGACAACCAGTCGTTCTGTCCCTGCAGCTGAAAAACACCCTCACAGCATGATGCTGCCACCACCACCATGTTTCACTGTTGGGATTGTATTGGGCAGGTGATGAGCAGTGCTTGGTTTTCTCCACACACACCGCTTAGAATTATCACCAAGAAGGTCTATCTTCATCTCATCAGACCAGAGAATCTTATTTCTCATAGTCTGGGAGTCCTTCATTTGTTTTTTAGCAAACTCTATGCGGGCTTTCATATGTCTTGCACTGAGGAGAGGCTTCCGATGGGCCACTCTGCCGTAAAGGCCCGACTGGTGGAGGGCTGCAGTGATAGTTGACTTTGTGGAACTTTCTCCCATCTCCCTACTGCTTCTCTGGAGCTCAGCCACAGTGATCTTGGGGTTCTTCTTTACCTCTCTCACCAAGCCTCTTCTCCCACGATTGTTCAGTTTGGCTGGACGGCCAGGTCTAGGAAGACTTCTGGTGGTCCCAAACTTCTTCCATTTAAGGATTATGGAGGCCACTGTGATCTTAGGAACCTTGAGTACTGCAGAAATTCTGTTGTAACCTTGGCCAGATCTGTGCCTTGCCACAATTCTGTCTCTGAGCTCCTTGGCCAGTTCCTTTGACCTCATGATTCTCAATTGGTCTGACATGCACTGTGAGCTGTGAGGTCTTATATAGACAGGTGTGTGCCTTTCCAAATCAAGTCCTATCAGTTTAATTAAGCACAGCTGGACTCCAATGAAGGAGTAGAACCATCTCAAGGAGGATCACAAGGAAATTGACAGCATGTGACTTAAATATGAGTGTCTGAGAAAAGGGTCTGAATACTTATGACCATGTGATATTTCCATTTTTCTTTTTTAATGAATTTGCAAAAATTTATACATTTCTGGGGGGGGGGGGGGTTCAGTCAAGATGGGGTGCAGTGTGTACATTAATGAGAAAAAAAATGAACTTTTTTGAATTTACCAAAAGGCTGCAATGAAACAAAGAGTGATAAATTTAAATGGGTCTGAATACTTTCCATCCCCACTGTATGTATAACCATTGTGTATATAGTGTATCGTTTAATGTGCCCTTATGGTGTTTAAATATATAATTTAACCTTGGGCTGCTCTCTTTTAGATTGATCCATGAATCCACGCGTCCGTTTATCGGTTTAAGGCTGGTGTCACACTGGCGTATTGCCTTCGATGCGAGAGCATCGGATGCGATATGCTAATGACACTCGGCTCCTGCTCGCAGCAGAGCAGGAGCTGAGTGTCATGCATCTGTGCTCCGATTCTCTCGCACAGGGAGGATCGGAACACATCTCCTCCATTGTTGGGGTCCGCTTATAACGCACATCACTCGGATGATATCCGAGTGATGTGCGCTGTCTCACTGGGACCCATAGGCTCATATGGGTGCGAGTGAGCCGAGAGTTTTCCTCGGTCCGAGACAATCGCACCTTGCCATGCTCTACCTTGCGGCTATAAGACTTTCTTTACATAGAGCCATATTGAAAAATGATCTACATACACCTTCTGTTCCATAACTTATAACAGGTCCCTTTGGGAATGAAAACACTATGAACGTTTAACAATAGCAATAGTGTTACTGCAGGTGCCCTAAAAGTGTTCTCTGTCTTATATAGTGAGTAAGCAGACATAACAATACAGAGCAAGCGACAAGATCCAGAAAGAAGCCAGAAATCCCCGATAAGCAATGTAAACCAAGGAGCAGAGAAATCAAGGCCACATGGACAAGAGTCTAAGCTTCAGCAATGGGATATGCAGGCAGGGCAGGAATCTTAACATAGGCTAACATTGCTGCATTCACAAAAAATTAAAAAATTCAGACTTCAGAGCTGAAATCTTTCAGTAAACCATGCTGGTTCCACATCTGCACATAGTTTACTCTGTAGGGGAGGGGGCATTGTCAATTTTCTTTATTTCAGATTACGAACTTTACCTAAATTAGAGATCTTGCAATTTTCACAGTCACCACTGAATCATTTTTAGATTGATACTTCCTGTCCTTTCGGGAAGGGTTTTCAGCAGAGTCCTTATCATCAGAGGCAGGATTACAATGACAGGTAAAACCTCTATACATAGATAGGTGATGTCACTGTTGACCCTTCACAATGACCTTTGCACACACTCATTAGATGCTTCAATACAAAAGATGGGGTTGGGGTCTGAACATTGTGGCTAATGTATATGTGTTATTTCCTGAAACATAAAGAAGTACGAGTTTAGGCAAATTATGAAAATTGCAGGATTGCTTTTTTTGTATTTTTAATACAAATTGAATTATGTAAAAAAAATGCCAAAATATCTTAAAAAAGAGAAGTAACATAAAGATCAGAAGGCTATTTTTGACAGTCAAATACTTTTCCTTCATGATATACAGTGCAGACCAAAAGTTTGGACACACCTCATTTAAAGATTTTTCTGTATTTTCATGACTATGAAAATTGTACATTCTCACTGAAGGCATCAAAACTATGAATTAACACACGTGGAATTATATACTTAACAAAAAAGTGTGAAACAACTGAAATTAAGTCTTATATTCTAGGTTCTTCAAAGTAGCCACCTTTTGCTTTGATGACTGCTTTGCACACTCTTGGCATTCTCTTGATGAGCTCCAAGAGGTAGTCACCAGGAATGGTCTTCCAACAATCTTGAAAGAGTTCCCAGAGATGCTTAGCACTTGTTGGCCCTTTTGCCTTCACTCTGCGGTCCAGCTCACCCCAAACCATCTCGATTGGGTTCAGGTTTGGTGACTGTGGAGGCCAGGTCACCTGGCGCAGCACCCCATCACTCTCCTTCTTGGTCAAATAGCCCTTACACAGCCTGGAGGTGTGTTTGGGGTCATTGTCCTGTTGAAAAATAAATGATGGTCCAACTAAACGCAAACCGGATAGAATAGCATGCCGCTGCAAGATGCTGTGGTGGCCATGCTGGTTCAGTATGCCTTCAATTTTGGATAAATCCCCAGCAGTGTCACCAGCAAAGCACCCCCACACCATCACACCTCCTCCTCCATGCTTCACGGTGGGAACCAGGCATGTAGAGTCCATCCATTCACCTTTTCTGCATCGCACAGAGACATGGTGGTTGGAAACAAAGATCTCAAGTTTGGACTCATCAGACCAAAGCACAGATTTCCACTGGTCTAATGTCCATTCCTTGTGTTCTTTAGCCCAAACAAGTCTCTTCTGCTTGTTGCCTATCCTTAGCAGTGGTTTCCTAGTGCTATTTTACCATGAAGGCCTGCTGCACAAAGTCTCCTCTTAACAGTTGTTGTAGAGATGTGTTTGCTGCTAGAACTCTGTGTGGCATTGACCTGGTCTCTAATCTGAGTTGTTGTTAACCTGAGATTTCTGAGGCTGGTGACTCGGATAAACTTATCCTCAGAAGCAGAGGTGACTCTTGGTCTTCCTTTCCTGGGGCGGTCCTCTTGTGAGCCAGTTTCTTTATAGCGCTTGATGTTTTTTGCCACTGCGCTGGGGAACACTTTCAAAGTTTTCCCAATTTTTCGGACTGACTGACCTTCATTTCTTAAAGTAATGATGGCCACTCGTTATTCTTTACTTAGCTGCTTTTTTCTTGCCATAATACAAACTTTAACAGTCTATTCAGTAGGACTACCAGCTGTGTATCCACCAGACTTCTGCACAACACAACTGATGGTCCCAACCCCATTTATAAGGCAAGAAATCCCACTTATTAAACCTGACAGGGCACACCTTTGAAGTGAAAACCATTTACGGTGACTTCCTCTTGAAGCTCATCAAGAGAATGCCAAGAGTGTCAAGTATATTTTGAATCAGCGAGGGGAACCATACACGAAGGTCATTATGTGTCCCCCGGGATGTGAATAGAAGCATACTAAACTTGCTGGGGAGCTTTGTAATTACAGACACAGCTGTGATTACAATGCAAAATAAAAGAAAGGATGGATTTGGTCAAACTATTTGACCAGGTCAGATTTAAGAAAACCTGACATGTGCTTTTATTTTTGGGGATATCTGTAGGATGGTAGTTGGATGGATCTCTCCCTCCACTCCAGGTCTTGGGAGTGGCCCATGTCCACGATTCCCATTAAAACAGTCAGTTAAGTTTTGGGTGTGTGAGTATTAGGTTTGTAAGCATCAGAGCAGGAGCTATGTGTAGGACAGGTCTGTGTAAGATTAAACACAGGCCAGAGCCAGAGAAAGCAAAGTCACTGATTCACCCAAGAGTGATATGGTGGTGCAGTCGCCCACGGCAACAGACTGATACGGACGTTCCGGCTGCGAACCGGAGTGTAAAGTTCTGGATTTATTTTCTGAGTTTTAAAACAAAGACGTTAATGTTGAACTTTCTTGGGTCAGTGCCAAATTACCGCACGGACGAGAAAGCATTGCCTTACTATATACAGTATATATATACCTTATATATACACAGTCATGGCCAAAAGTGTTGGCACTCTTGACATTGTTCCAGAGAATGGAATATTCCTCTCAGAAACTTATTGCAATTACACATGTTTTGTTATACACATGTTTATTTCCTTTCTGTATATTAGAACAACCCAAAAAAAGAGGGGGAAAAAAAAAGCAAATTAGACATCATTTCATACAAAACCCCCAAAATGGGCCAGACAAAATTGTTGGCATGCTCAACTTTGTATTTGGTTGCACACCCTTTGGAATAAATAGCTTCAATCAGTCGTTTCCTATAACTATCCACAAGCTTCTTACACCTCAACTGGAATTTTGGACCACTCTTCTTTTGCAAACGGCTCCAGGTCTCTCATATGTGAAGGCGCCTTGTTCCAACAGCAATTTTAAGATCTTTCCACAGGTGATCAATGGGATTTACTTCTGGACTCATTGCTGGCGCTTCAGAACTCTCCAGCACTTTGTTTCCATCCATTTATGTGGGCTTCTTGAAGTATGTTTGAGGGTTATTGTCATGCTGGAACAGCCATGACCTAGGATGCAAACCCAGATTTCTGATACTGTGCACTACATTACCACCCAAAATTCTTTGATAATCTTCAGTTTTGATGATGCCTTGCACACAATCAAGGCACCCAGAACCATAAGCAGAAAAACAACCCCAAAACATCTTTGAACCTCCACCATATTTGACTGTAAGTACTGTGTTCTTTTCTTTGTAGGCCTCATTCCGTTTTCGGTAAACAATAGAATGATGTGATTTACCAAAAAGCTGTATCTTGGTCTCATCAGTCCACAAAATGCTTTTCCAGAAGGATTTTGGCTTACTCACATACATTTTGGCAAACTGCATTCTAGCTTTTTTATGTCTCTGTGTCAGCAGTGAGTAACCTTGAGATTGTTGACATTTTTCAATAATTTTGGTTCTCAAGTCCTCAGTCGGTTTTCTCCTCTTCTTTCTGTTTTCCATGCTTAGTGTGGCACACACAGACACACAATTCAGAGATTGAGTCCACTTCTTCCCCTTTTATCTGGTTTCAGGTGTGATTTTCATATTGCCCACACCTGTTACTTGTCACATGTGAGTTTGAACGAGCATCACATGTTTAAAACATGTGAGGAAAGAATGGTTGTAGATGACGAGGAGAAAGCTAATATATAATATATTAAACACCTTCTTCTCCATGGTATTCACTGTGGAAAATAAAATGCTAGGTGAAATGCTGAGGGACAAAGAAAACCCTATATTAAGGGTCACCAATCTAACCCAAGAAGAGGAGCGAAACCAGCTAAATAAGATTAAAATAGATAAATGTCCAAGTCCGGATGGCATACACCCATGAGTAGTAAGAGAATTAAGTAATGTACTAGACGAGCCATTATTTCTTATATTTAGGGACTCTATAGCGACCGGGTCTGTTCCACAGGACTGGCGCATAGAAATGTGGTACCAATATTCAAAAGGGCTCTAAAAGTGAACCTGGAAATTATAGGCCAGTAAGTCTAACCCCTATTCTTGGTAAAATATTTGAAGGATTTCTGAGGGATGTTATTCTGGATTATCTTAATTAGAATAACTGTTTAACTCCATATCAGCATGAGTTTATGAGGAATCGCTCCTGTCAAACCAATCTAATCAGCTTTTATGAAGAGGTAAGCTATAGACTGCACCAAGGTTAGTTATTGGACTTGGTATATCTTGATTTTTCCAAAGCATTTGACACCGTGCCACACAAGAGGTTGGTACACACAATGAGAATATTGTGTCTGGGGGAAAATGTATGTAAATGGGTAAGTAACTGGCTTAGAGATAGAAAGCAGAGGGTGGTTATAAATGGTATAGTCTCTAACTGGGTCGCTGTGACCAGTGGGGTACCGCAGGGGTCCGTGTTGGGACCTATTCTCTTCAACATATTTATTAACGATCTGGTAGAAGGTTTACACAGTAAAATAACGATATTTGCAGATGATATAAAACTATGTAAAGCAGTTAATACAAGAGAAGATAGTATTCTGCTACAGATGGATCTGGATAAGCTGAAAACTGAGGCCGAGAGGTGGCAGATGCGGTTTAACAATTATGCATTAAAAGAGGACTGGATACACATGATGAGAACATTATACTGCCTCTGTACAAATCCCTGATTAGACCGCACATGGAGTACTGTGTACAGTTTTGGACACCAGTGCTCAGGAAGGATATAATGGAACTAGAGCGAGTACAAAGGAGGGCAACAAAATTAATAAAGGGGATGGGGGAACTACAATACCCAGAGAGATTAGCAAAATTAGGATTATTTAGTCTAGAAAAAAGACGACTGAGGGGCGATCTAATGACCATGTGTAAGTATATAAGGGGACAATACAAATATCTCTCCGAGGATCTGTTTATACCAAGGAAGGTGACAGTCAGGCTGGGGTCACACATGGCGTAAGAAAATACGCCACGTATTATACGTCCGTACTACGGCCGTAATACGGAGAAATGTCCCCAAAATATTGATCCGTAGTCAGGGTGTTTCAGCGTATTTTGCGCATGGCATCCTCCGTATGTAATCCGTATGGCATCCGTACTGCGAGATTTTCGCGCAGGCTTGCAAAACCGACATCTAATGGATTTATGTGCTCAAATGTTAGGGAAAACATATATACAGTATATATATATATATATATGTCATTGAGACACATATATATATATTCTGTATTTAGATTTCATTCAGCGCGATATCTGTGAACAGCCGCTAATTCAATTGCCGGCTTTTCATTTCTCCTGCACAAACCCGACAGGATATGAGACATGGTTTACATACAGTAAACCATCTCATATCCCCTTTTTTTTTGCATATTCCACATTACTAATGTTAGTAGTGTGTATGTGCAAAATTTCAGCGCTGTAGCTGCTGAAATAAAGGGTTAAATGGCGGAAAAAATTGGCGTGGGCTCCCGCGCAATTTTCTCCGCCAGAGTGGTAAAGCCAGTGACTGAGGGCAGATATTAATAGCCAGGAGAGGGTCCATGGTTATTGGCCCCCCCGTGGCTAAAAACATCTGCCCCCAGCCACCCCAGAAAAGGCACATCTGGAAGATGCGCCAATTCTGGCACTTGGCCACTCTCTTCCCACTCCCTGTAGCGGTGGGATATGGGGTAATGAAGGGTTAATGCCACCTTGCTATTGTAAGGTGACATTAAGCCAGATTAATAATGGAGAGGCGTCAATTATGACACCTATCCATTATTAATCCAATTGTAGGAAAGGGTTAAAAAACACACACACACATGATTACAAAGTAGTTTAATGAAATAAACACAGCGGTTGTTGTAATAATTTATTGTTCTCCCATTCCATTTCCAGGACCTCGCTTGGCAACATAATAAACGCACAAGATACATACCTTCTGCTGTCAGATCTCGTCCCACGAAGTAATCCATCTGAAGGGGTTAACTAATATTACAGGCAGGAGCCCTGCAAATGCAGCTGTGCTCCCTGCCTGTAATCCCCAGCGAATGAATGAAATGTAGGTCATTGACCTACATTTCCTTCAGTCGCGGTGATGCGCCCCCTGGTGGATGTCCTCATATGACCTGGAGCGTGGGAAAAAGTTCCCAGGCTGCAGTTCATGAGAACATCCAGCAGGGGCGCATCACCGCGACTGAAGGAAATGTAGGTCAATGACCTACATTTCATTCATTCGCTGGGGATTACAGGCAGGGAGCACAGCTGCATTTGCAGGGCTCCTGCCTGTAATATTAGTTAACCCCTTCAGATGGATTACTTCGTGGGACGAGATCTGACAGCAGAAGGTATGTATCTTGTGCGTTTATTATGTTGCCAAGCGAGGTCCTGGAAATGGAATGGGAGAACAATAAATTATTACAACAACCGCTGTGTTTATTTCATTAAACTACTTTGTAATCATGTGTGTGTGTGTTTTTTAACCCTTTCCTACAATTGGATTAATAATGGATAGGTGTCATAATTGACGCTTCTCCATTATTAATCTGGCTTAATGTCACCTTACAATAGCAAGGTGGCATTAACCCTTCATTACCCCATATCCCACCGCTACAGGGAGTGGGAAGAGAGTGGCCAAGTGCCAGAACAGGCGCATCTTCCAGATGTGCCTTTTCTGGGGTGGCTGGGGGCAGATGTTTTTAGCCACGGGGGGGCCAATAACCATGGACCCTCTCCTGGCTATTAATATCTGCCCTCGGTCACTGGCTTTACCACTCTGGCGGAGAAAATTGCGCGGGAGCCCACGCCAATTTTTTCCGCCATTTAACCCTTTATTTCAGCAGCTACAGCGCTGAAATTTTGCACATACACACTACTAACATTAGTAGTGTGGAATATGCAAAAAAAAGGGGATATGAGATGGTTTACTGTATGAAAACCATGTCTCATATCCTGTCGGGTTTGTGCAGGAGAAATGAAAAGCCGGCAATTGAATTACCGACTTTTCACTAACAGCGCTGCGTATTTCTCGCAAGTCACACTGCAGGTCCGTGTGGAATCCGTATTTTTCGCGCCCCCATAGACTTTCATTGGCGTATTATTTGCGCAGTACGCTGACAAACGCAGCATGCTGCGATTTTGTACGCCCGTAGAAAGCCGTATAATACTGAACCGTAATATACGGCTAATAGGAGCAGCCCCATTGAGAATAATTGTGCCGTATGTAATGCGAGTTTTACGGACGTAGTTTCTGCGCTCTTACGTCCGTAAAACTCGCATGTGTGACCCCAGCCTCACAAGGGGGCATTCTCTGCCTCTGGAGGAGAGAAGGTTTTTCCACCAACATAGAAGAGGATTCTTTACTGTTAGGGCAGTGAGAATCTGGAATTCCTTTCCCTGAGGAGGTGGTGATGGCGATCTCAGTCGAGGGGTTCAAGAGAGGCCTGGATGTCTTCCTGGAGCAGAACAATATTGTATCTTACAGTTATTAGGTTCTTTAGAAGGACTTAGATCTGGGGATTTATTCTGACGGAATATATGAACTGGATGGACAAATGTCTTTTTTTCGGCCATGCTAACTATGTTACTATGTAAACAAAGTTGTTTACCCACAATTTTGGAAAGGTGCCAATACTTTTATCCAGTCCTTTTTGGGCATTTTGTGTGAAATTATGTCCAATTTGCCTTTTTGTCTCATGTATATAAGAAAACGTGTGTAATTGCAATAATTTTCTGGGAGAAATACTTCATCTTCTGGAACAATTTCAGGGGTTCCAACATTTTCAGCCATGACTGTATGTATATATATATATATATATATATATATATATATATATATATATATATATATATACACGCACTGTAACATTCCGCAAAGAAACTTATGAATCATTTATAAAAATATTTAAAAAATAGCTTTCAGAAAAGATTAAAAATTAAAGGTCCATAAAAATACGATTACAGGTTTAGGTTTATTTAAAAAACCCCAGCCACTAATCTTGACGATTCCCCCAGAAGCTAAGACGTAGCCGCTGGAGCATGTATAATGGCTGATTATACGGCTATTCAAAACTAAGTGAACCCAAGAGGAGGCACAATGATAAGTGGGCAGCAGCCAGTCCGGGACTGTGAGGGAAAGGAACATACCAGCGATAATCTGCCACCATGGAAACTGTCCATGTAAGATCCAAAGGCATCAAATCTAAGGAGTGAATGCTGTATCTATACTGGAACGTCACCTATGGAGCATTCCTGGGATTACATGTGATATTTAGCATCAGGTTAAGTTATCTCCGTGAGGAATGCAGAACCAGTGATAAAGCTCCCGGGCTTCCAATATTCCGCATACACAGGAGAAGATGCTCGGTGGCAGAACATACACACGTGGTCAAAATTGTTGGTACCCCTCGTTTAATGACAGAAAAACCCACAATGGTCACAGAAATAACTTGAATCTGACAAACGTAATCTAATATATAAAGCTGAATGTGTGTATGTGTGTATGTATGTATGTATGTGTGTGTGTATGTCCGGGATTGGCATCTGAACCGTCGCAGCTACAGCCACAAAATTTTGCACAGTCACACATCTGGACCCCGAGAGCGTCATAGGCTATGTTGTGAGGCGAAATTTTAACCCCGCGCGTTCCAATTCACCAAACAATTTTGCCCCTATCTACATAATGGGGAAAAAATGAAAGGAAAAGTGTTGGAGGCAAATTAACAGCTGCCAGATGTGAACAAGGGGGACTTAAAGAGTGAGAGCGATGGCGCCAAAAAGTATATACCGTACAGTTGCTAAGGTGGGGCCCGGACATGGGATAATCACCACACCACCACGGGGATATGAACACAGACACAAAATGCGCCACACACTACCACGTGCTTGAACACATATACCACCCTCAGCACACATTTCACCACACACACACCAACCTCGCCACATAAAAGTCGAAACACAAAAGTCACCACTCAAAACTCGCCACGCGCAAAACTCGCTACATGCAAAACTCGCCATATGCAAAACTAGGCTCACGCAAAACTCGCCACACGTGCAAAACTCACCTCATGGAAAACTCACCTCATGCAAAACTTGCACACACAGAAAAATTGCCACATGTACAAAAGTTGCAACACATGCTAAAGTTGCCTCACACAAAACTTGCACATACTCAAAACGCACCACACATAAAACTCGCCACGCTCGCCATGCACAAATCTTGCTGCACACAACTTGCTTCACTAACCTGTCACATGCAACTCGACACACAAAATGTTGCTACACGCATGTCACCACACAAAACTCATCTCACAAAAGTCGCTACATGCATGTCGCCACACGCAACTCAACACACACAACTTGACACATGAAACTCGCCCTAAAACACACACAAGTCTGGTATTATCCTTCAAAAATAAAAATCTGATTAATAAGCTGACAAACTACAAGAGCAACAAATGTACCATATAGGAATCCGGCAGCTGTCAGTCACATGACCTGTCTATTATGTGTATGTGTGAGCTAATATATACTGCCAGGGGGGAGGGCTTCCTGTTGGCTGGGGATTTATCAGGCTGCCAATAGCAACCAATCACAGCTCAGCTTCTATTTTGCTACAGTTAATTAACCTGAGCTCTGATTGGTTAATATAGGCAACAAAGACATTCTCAGTATAACAAAGCTAATATATGTTGTGAAATGCTTCTATTAGCTTAGTTTTTGCCTTTTAATAATTACATTTCTATCTATTTGTTTTGTGGTTTTTGTGTGCAGAATACATTTTTGTTAACACATTCTATTTTGCTAACAGCAGTCATTAACCCGGGCGAAGCCGGGTAGTACAGCTAGTAATAAATAAAAGATCTATGAAAATGAACGAATGGAACTCGGACATTGCTTTTCAACCATGCTGCCACAGAATTTAAAAAAAAAATAAAACTCATGATATAGGCCTGGACAGAAATGATGGGACCCTTAACTTAATTGTTGCACAACCTATTGAGGCAATCGCTGCTATCTAACGATTCCTGTAACTGTCAGTGAGACTTCTGCACCTCTCGACAGGTCCACTCCTCAAGAGCAAACTGTTCCAGTTGTCTCGTGTTTGAAGGTTGTCTTTTCCAGATGGCATGTTCCAGCTCTTTCCAAAGATGCTCAATAAGATTTAGGTCAGGGCTCATAGAAGGGCACTTCAGAACAGTCCAATGTTTTCCTCTTAGCCATTCTTGGGTGTGTTTTGGGTCATTATCCTGTCACAAGGCCCATGACCTGTGACTGAGACCAAGTTTTCTGACACTGGGCAGCACATTTCTCTCTAGAATCCCTGGATAGTCTTGAGATTTCATTGTACCCTGCACAGATTCTAGACACCCTGTGAAAGATGCAACAAATCAGCCCCATAACATAACAGAGCCTCCTCCATGTTTCACAGAAGGGACAGTGTTCTTTTCTTGATATGCTTCATTTTTCCGTCTGTGAACATAGAGCTGATGTGCCTTGCCAAAAAGTTAAATTTTTGTCTCATCTGTCCATAGAACATTCTCCCAGAAGCTTTGTGGCTTGTTAAAATGTAGTTTGACAAATTCTAGTCTGGCTTTTTTCTGATTTTTTTTTTCAACAATGGTGTCCTCCTTGGTCGTCTCCCATGAAGTCCATTTTGGCTCATACAAAGACGGATGGTGCGATCTGACACTGATGTTCCTTGAGCTTGAAGTTCACCTTGAATCTCTTTAGAAGTTTTTCTGGGCTCTTTTGTTACCACTCGTATTATCAGTCTCTTTGATTTGTCATCAATTTTCCTCCTGCGGCCACGTCCAGGGAGGTTGGCTACAGTCCATGGATCTTACATTTCTGAATAATGTGTGCAACTGTAGTCACAGGAACATCAAGCTGCTTGGAGATGGTCTTATAACTTTTACATTTAACATGTTTGTCTATAATTTTCTTTCTAATCTCCTGAGACAACTCTTTCCTTAGCTTCCACTGGTCCATGTTGAGTGTGATACACACCATGTCACCAAACAGCACAGTGAGTATCTGTAGCCCTCTATACCGGCCATTCACTGATTCCAGGATTGTAGACACCTGTGATGCTAGTTAGTGGACACACCGCGATTTAACATGTCCCTTTTTGTCACATTATTTTCAGGGGTACCATCATTTCTGTCCAGGCCTATTTCATCAGTTTTTATGATTTCTTTTGTCAGATTGAAGTTATTTCTGTGACCATTGTGGGTTTTTCTGCTATTAACCGAGGTGTGTATATAAAGGCGTCCTGTGCTCCAAGGTTGAGAAGTGTTGATTCCTTGAGAAATACCACACGCAACAGTGAAAAGACGAAAAGCGGGAGGAGGGAGGGTGTAGATGAAAAGAGGCAGAGATGAGGAGAAAAGAAAAGGCAAAGGGGGGGCAGGAGATAAAATAGATGGAGCGACCAGAAAGACCACAAGGCGCGGCGGTGGTGGAATAAATTTCAGGCGCTTTCGGTAATAAAAGATAAAAGGCCGGAGGCTGTTCTGGATTACGTTCCTGTTTAGCAACTTTCACTCTTTAACCCCTACCTATGCTGAAACGTCGCATTGTTAACCCCTCCACGGCCAAGTGGTCATCATTGACTCCCAATCCTTCCATATAAATGGACAATCCTATATATTTTTGTTATTGAGAGCCATGTTCCAGATTTGACTTCAGGACTCGTGGACAGCCAGCGTTTCTTAAGTAACGTGATGGAAACCTGTGATTAACCCATTCTCTGCCGCATAGTAAGGTGCACACACACATATATAAAGTCATGCATCGGGCAGACACATATAAGAAGCACGGCCGTACATTACATAACGTACATATGTAAAGTATTACACCCATCTCTGCACACATGCAGGGTGCCTCTCACGCACACGTGTGCACACATGACACAAATTCCTGGGTGGTGCAATCACTCCTGGAATAAATGAAACAAGATCTTTGGCTCCCAGCTGTTTGGGAGATTTCGAGAGGGCGAGGGGGTGACAGGGACCTCGTGTCCCTATATGTTTGCGCCTATATGAAATGCGACATTTTATTCCAAAAGTTCAGAATATAAAGGTTCCAAAAACTGCGCACGGTTTTATTGAAAATTGTTTTTTTTTCCCAATATGGTTGTTACAGGTGAAAAATGTAAAGTAGAAGGCTTTCACGAGAAAGAGATCGTTCACATGTCAAATTTTCTTGTACGAGTGCTATCGGTGGTTTTCACGGACATCACTCGTACATATGATTTTCTATGGGGATGTGCACGCCTGATTTCTTTCCCAAGTGGTCCTTGGAAAATATCGGCGACAAGTCCAATAATTTTGATCCAAAAATTAGATCAAAATTGGAAATAAAGGGCTACGGGTGCGTGAAAAAATTGGACAGCTCTTAGATGACGTCCATGTGCGGTCCGATTTTCACGGACTGTCTGGAAGGTGAAGGTGAAGCTGAAGAATTTTTGTTTTCTCTAAATGTACTAGAAAAACTGATAACACTTGGACCAAACTCTGATCGAAGTCTGATCTGAATAATTGGTCCGGTTTTCTCGTACGTGGAAACTATTGATCCCTGAACGAAGCCTAAGACCGTGGCTGTAAACCGTGTCACAAAACAGCAGCAATTCGAGGTAAAAACCCTCTGAGGTTTTGATGTGTATTCTATATGATTTTTGGTCAAAAAAGTGTGGTAAGGTTACATTCACTTGAAGCTTTCAGGAGACAGAAAAATTTACCAATCTTTGCATGAGGAAAATGATGATTTATATATATATATATATATATATATATATATATATATATATATATATATATATATATATATATATATATTGATTTTTTTAATTGTGTTTTATTTTTTTATGCATTTTTATTTTCTGAAATGTTTTTCTAAGTTGTTTTACTGAGTGTTTTTTTTTTTTTTAATTCTGTTCTGTCATGGTGTTTCTGCAGCTTTTTGACTAGACATTGTCAAATTTGAAGCGGATTCCACAAAGAAAAGCAAAAAGCTTTTTAAAAAAAACTCCCAAAAACCTAAACTTTAAAAAATGGCTCAGAAAAAGAAAGATACCTAAAAAAAAAAAGTTAATACAAAAAGACAAAAAGCACCAGAATTTAACCCCAAATTGCCACCACATTTACTGCTTAAGCCACCCCTTTTCTTTTGTTTCTCTTTACTGTTTCACATAGGGTATAGTAAAAACACGTATTGTTAAATGAAAAATCTGCTAAATGTGTGCAAATTATCATACGTATGATGAATGTATGACAAGAGAAAAAGTGGTGTAAAGAAAGGGAAGATAGAAAAGCGGAGCAGCTGCCCGTAGCAACCAATCAGCTTCTGCCTTTCATTTTTCAGAAGCCTTTTGTTTACTGAAAGTTGAAGCCTGATTGGTTGCCATGGGCAACTGCTCCATTTTACTCTTTGAAAAGCTCTTTTGGGTAAAAAAAAGATCCACTTTAGACTCCATGTGAACTTACCTTTACACGGAGGTTTTGAAAAAAAATGTTACCACCTATTTTATTGATAGGAAGTAAATCATCTCATAATCAAATCATAAAGACTCTATAAATGGTGCTCATAGAGTAGACCCCATCAGGCCAAGATCTCACAGGTTATTTTTGTGGTGTTTTTCCTGCTTTAGTATTCCACAGAAAGGCCAATTGTGAGTGATCATGAAAGGGAACCATGCTGTGTTTTTACTGCTATTATAACCAGAACTTATGGGCTTTTTTCACTGTCTTCAACATTTTATAGCTGTGACAGTTAGAACCCTTCGCCTTAGGGCCTTCACATACGGCCATAAATGGTTTCATGTGGTACTGTATCTCCAAAGTTTCTACACGGAGGATTGTTGCACTTCCCAATTTATGGGTATCCATGGGCTTTTGGGAAAAAAAAAAAAATTCTGCATGTGAAATTAAAATGAATTCTTCTTTACCTATGCCTTTTATGCCACCACATCCATCCCACTGCTCTTACTTGCCCCCTACACATCTCCTAAATGCAAGAAAACTTTTCCGAGCACTGCTTTACCAATGCCTTAAGAGTCCCCTTTTTTTCAGGAGCCTCCTGGATGTTACAGGAGAGTGAGCAAGTATGAGGAACATCATGGCATCTCAAAGAGACAATATTCAGTGGCTCACAAAGTGCCTGAGCCAGAATTTAAGCTTTAAAGATGACCTGTCACGTGCCATAAATATGTACCATAATTTGTTTTACCCGGTGTAATTGTCACTGTTCTCCTGAATCCGACGTTGTCTTTCTATAGTTCCTGCGCCTCTCTGTTCCTGAGACATGGCCTCCTCTTCGTTGTATGCATAGCTGGTCTTGTTAGACAAGTGGGCATGGTCATCGACTCTTCTCTGTGGACGTCTTCTTGATGTCTATTTGGTCATCAAGACTAGATTTACGCACAGTGAAGAGGAGGCCATAGCTCAGGAACGGAGAGGCGCAGGAACAAAAGAAAAACATCACCGGATTTAGGAGAACAGCGGCGTTTACACCAAGTAGAAATTATAACTTTGTGGCAAATAATTGGTCCACTTTAAGTTTCATTGCAAATTCTTTACCATGCCAAGATATATATATATATCACTACTGTTGTCCACTGATGTGACACAGGGGGCATTCAGGAACCAGAGACCAAGGGCAAGGTTACACCCCTTGTATAGGTATGCCCGTCTTGGTGCATTTAACTAAGCAATTTGGGGAAATTTGGAAAATGCAGAATTCTAGCAGGTCAGGGCCTGGTACCTGGGTTCGAATGTCAGGAGGAGCAGATGCCCATGTATACTAGGGAATGATATGTGGGTGATGACGGGGAGGGGGCGAAGATCAGCTGCTTGGTTTGTCAAGGGGACGTGATGGAGGGACAGCTGCCTGGAATAAAGGAATCAGCAAGAACAATGAGGCGATTGTGAGACACAGAGAGAGACATTGAGGGAAAAGAAGGATGCGAGCAGCCACAACAGCACACTGGGGGAGCATGGAAAGAGCAAGTGACAAGATGGGTGATGAGCCGGAAAAGAAAGGAATAGATTGGGATATTATGTGAGGGAGTTACAGCGGTGGCCTGAGATAACACCATGTTTGTGTCTCTGGAATTATTCAGGAGTAATACAAGATTAAAGGCGCGAGATTACTATGTATTAATCCTCTCATTTGTACGTACTGCATTCCTCCGCATTCAGTGCCACGTCCCTCCTTATTGTCCCAACCCACAAGTCACACGCTAGTCCCTAACCCAAACTTCTATTTTCACAGTCCCCAGACATGCCACAAAGGTGCACTAACAGCCTGCATCAGGTCATTTGGTAACACAAGACCCAGTACAATAGCACGCCAAAACTATTGGCCCTCCAGACATGGTGAACTAATGTTAGTAGGCCTATAAGAATGGCAACGTGGCACTGGTGGGTCCAGAACAGTGGTAGACATACTGTATAACCGTGGACCGGTCACTCCTAGGTACACGTTTACCCACAAGAATAATGCACTGATTATAGTGGACTCAGATAATGGCACACTGACACTACTGGTACCAAACAATGGCACACTGACACTACTGGTACCAGACAATGGCACGCTGACACTACTGGTACCAGACAATGGCACACTGACACCACTGGTACCAGACAATGGCACACTGACACTACTGGTACCAAACAATGACACACTGACACTACTGGTACCAGACAATGGCACACTGACACTACTGCTACCGACAATGGCACGCTGACACTACTGGTACCAGACAATGGCACACTGACACCACTGGTACCAGACAATGGCACACTGACACTACTGGTACCAAACAATGACACACTGACACTACTGGTACCAGACAATGGCACACTGACACTACTGGTACCAAGCAATGGCACGCTGACACTACTGGTACCAGACAATTGCACACTAACACTACTGGTACCAGACAATGGCACACTGACACTACTGGTACCAAACAATGGCACACTGACACTACTGGTACCAAACAATGGCACACTGACACTACTGGTACCAGACAATGGCACACTGACACTACTGGTACCAGACAATGGCACACTGACACTACTGCTACCGACAATGGCACACTGACACTACTGCTACCGACAATGGCAGACTGACACTACTGGTACCAAACAATGACACACGGACATTACTGGTATCAGACAATGGCACACTGACACTACTGGTACCAGACAATGGCACACTGACACTACTGGTACCAGACAATGACACACTGACACTACTGGTACCAAACAATGACACACTGACATTACTGGTACCAGACAATGGCACACTGACACTACTGCTACCGACAATGGCACACTGACACTACTGGTACCAGACAATGGCACACTGACACTACTGGTACCAGACAATGGCACACTGACACTACTGGTACCAGACAATGGCACACTGACACTACTGGTACCGACAATGGCACACTGACACTACTGGTACCAGACAATGGCACACTGACACTACTGGTACCAGACAATGGCACACTGACACTACTGGTACCAGACAATGGCACACTGACACTACTGTATCTAGAAAATAGCACAATGACACTTGTGGACCAATAAAATGGCAGACTGACACCAGAGGACCAAGAATAATGGCACACTGATGGATGATGAACAATGGTGGATACCGAACAATGCTGCACTGAATAGACCCAGACAATGGCACGCTGACATTGTTGGACCCATATGAGTGGCGCACTCACTCTAGTAGACCCAGTACATTTACATATTGCCTCTGTCCATTAGTTACAATAGCATATAGACACTTGTGGACCAGATAATGGCACCCAGACATTAGTATACCCCCAAATGGAAAGACAAAATACTGGATATTTGCAAGACCCTGTCTCAGATATAAGTCAGCTGAGGCCGATCCGTGCAGCTGGTAAGAGCACTGGTGGCCATAATTGAATTGATTGACACACAATCTCATAGTCACAACTCTGCTGGAATCTGAAGGAGAAAAAGTCAAAGCATTCACACCTCAGCAGTAGCTGGAGAGGGAACATTCCCTCCATTAATTTCATTAAGTACAATATGATATCTCTGCAAAGCAAGTAGTAAGGGAAATGAGACCTGCACCACAAGGACAAGTGTAGCTTTGACCGGTTGTCTGGTTGTTGCTAGGAATACACTGCTCCACTTCCCCTGAAGAAGCTGCTCATCCAGCGAAACATATCAGGGGGCAGATTTACATCTGTTTCATTATAAAATGCTTTAAATTGGGTTTTTGCCTTTGGCAAAATAGTGCAGTTGGGGTATGTTCACACTTTGCGAATTTGCAATGGCTTTTTCTGCACCAAAAACCAGTGTTGGCAGGAAAAATGTTTTTGGTGCAGTTTCATGGCCTCATAGAACCCATTCATACAATAAAAACACAAAACGCTTTAATTGTGGATAAAAATGGCCGTGTAGTTTATTTAGGGTTACATAAATTAATTAATCACCAATAAATAAACTCCATAAATTATAAAACCAAAGTACCAAACTTTTCCAATAAACCAATCCACCCAGACATGGGTGATTTTCCCACAAGTAAACTACACGACAGTAAAATTACAAGAATTCAGGGGAGGGAGGGTGGGGTCTTCTTTATCTTCTTCCGCTGACAGAATGACCAGATACCACAAAACAGGTGTTTATATATTCAAAAAAAGAGCGGCAAAGCTGCTAACAGCCAATAGAAAACCGTTACAATAGGCACCAAACATACCAGAAAAAACTGGATAAAACCAGTGTCACACTTTCAGAGATGACTGACCTGACCTTTATTTGACCTTTCTTCTGACAGAAAGCCATATTAAATGACAGGGTCCATGAGGCCATGAGACCCCCGCTATATTTCTTTCAGGTTTACGCGGGGGGGCTAACATGGCCTCATAGAACCCATTCATACAATAAAAACACAAAACGCTTTAATTGTGGATAAAAATGGCCGTGTAGTTTATTTAGGGTTACATAAATTAATTAATCACCAATAAATAAACTCCATAAATTATAAAACCAAAGTACCAAACTTTTCCAATAAACCAATCCACCCAGACATGGGTGATTTTCCCACAAGGCCATGACTCAGCGAGACATGGCCCCCCCCAAACCACACAGCCATTTTTTTAATGATAGTTTGTAAGTCCAAATTAAAAATATCAAGGCCAATATCAGATAAATGATCCAAATCAAGCCTATAAAGGCCCGGTAAAAAACCCTCCAAATCCAAATGCCGGAATGAAAACCCTGAAATTAAAAGAAAAAAATTTTTTTCCATGGATTTATTGACCCTTCTCCGGATATTATCTAAAAAAGAAAATTGATTGTCGTGCCACAAAAGTCTGGGAATAATCTTGAAAAAACGAAGTTTGAATCAGGCAGAATTTGCTTAAGATAAATAATATCGGATCGAATGGCCGATAATAAGTCAAGAGTCCTGATTTTCCCGAGATCATTCCCAGATCATTCCCAGCTACATGAAATATAATTAAATCAGGGGAAGGAAATTTAATTAGCCATTTCTTCACTTCAGCAACCAGGCAATGCCATTTCAAGCCGCGAACTCCATGCCACCAGACCTGAATATCAGAAGGATTAAAGGATAAATTTTCAGTATAAGATCGTTGGCTGGCCCTCTTCCTGGCCCAGAAGATAAAAGAATGTCCGACTATCCAAATGACTAGCGGACCTGAAAGAAAACCAATAATTAATAGTCATACAGATCATGTCCTTTATCCCTGAATTGTAAAGCCCGGCCCTAGAGGCCTCCGTAGCTGCTCCGATTCTAAACGAATGAGATGTGATTTTAAGGTGTTTTTTACCCAAAAAGCTTAAACATTTCTTTAGGACAAAATTAAATTGGAAGACAGTAACCGGAGAAAAATCCCTATGAATGAATAATGAGCCCTGTCCCATAGGTCTGACCTTAATCCAATTTGCCATGTTATCAACAGGGCAAATGATAGAGACATGGATCGCGTTAATTTTCAAACTAGATCCCCTGCCTAATTAATCTGTCTTTCATTTTCTTATAAATAAAATTAAAAAAAAAAAACTACTCATGAATCTGGACATCCGAAATCATGAGTCCCGAAGGCTCCGATTTCTTAACAGAAACCACCTCACCAACGCGAAGTGCTCCAAAAAAGGACAGGGAAAAAATAGAGCTAAATAATAAAGCTTCCTTAAAATTTACACAAACGTGGATGAGACAGGAGCACAATTCTTTCAATAAAGACAGGGAAATAGGTCGTCTCGAGTCAGGTATAAAATTGGTTTTCCTAAAGCTTTTTAAAAACTGCTTTACTGGAAAAAGATTAGTTAAAGCAATACTGCCAGAAAGTTTAAGGAAAAATTAAACTCCTGCTTGGCATTTCGCTATTGCATAGTAAGACAAACCGTTTTGTACTATAGATTCAGCAAACTTTAGTGCTGCTACCGGATTAGAAACTGTTGGGTCAAAATAATGTAGGTTGCAAAAATTGTTCCAATTCAGCAATGCAGCGGAATAGTCAGCCCATGATCTATTAGATAACCATTTTTTTTATAAAATACTGTATCAGAGTGCAATCATGTCCCAAATTGAAAGAGGGTCCTTCCGAACCCACGTTGGGAACCTGCAGGAAAAAATTCGACCACTGACGATTTTGTAAAGAGTCAGTTATGGAAAAAAAATTTGCTCTTTCCCAACTTTGCTTTCAGGCATTGTAAGACCAATTGTCTCAAAATTCTGTCAGCAAAAGTATTTTTAGAAGATAACGTGTTGATAGAAAAAAAAATAAAAATAAAATAAAATAAATAAAAACAACTACTGCCTGGTTAGTGGAAAGGAGTAAAATCCCGGAATTCTGCATTAGTGATCCCCAAATTAATATTCCTGCAAAAATAGAAAAAAAGTTCCAACATCATTACGTTTGAAGTTACTTTCTTAGACACCCAACTTTTTGGCCACAGGATGGACATCCAATGGGAGTCAAATAAAATACTTTAGCCACACTGGGTATCCGCTGCGAAAAGAAAGGGAAAAGAATCGCCAGAGACAAAAAATGACTGCCACAAAGATCTGCCGTTATGCTCTGACAAAAAGGAGAGCCAAATTCTAGCGTCTTCCTTTAGATCAGAACGGATACTAACATGCGAATGAGGTGAAGATACACCTTAAGTGGCATCCTATAAACTTGTGCAAAAAGCCCGACCTATAGGAATGACACAAACCGCAAAATTCAATAGACCTAACAATGATTGAATTTCCTTAAGAGTGACCTTGTTCTTGGCTAAAAAATTTGATAACGCAATGCGCAGTTTAAAAAGTTCCTCATCAGGAAGTCAGATTCCATTTTTTGATAATCAAGAGTGATTCCCAGAAACTCGAGGGATCTAAACGGACCAACTGTTTTTCTATGAGCAATAGGAACACCGAAGTGCTCACACATTTGGATAAATTTATTGAGGGGATCTTCGCATATTGAGGAACCATAAGGACCAATAAACAAAAAATCATCTAAGTAATGGAGGATACCTGCATCCTTACAATAAGTTTATAAAACCCAATGAAGAAAGGAAGAAAAACTTTCAAAATACGAACATGACAAAGAAAAGCCCATTGGCAGGCACTTATCAAAAAAAAAAAAAAAAAAAAAAAAAAAAGAAGCAGTCATCAAAATAAAAACCTAAAGAATTAAAACCGCACGGGTGAACAGGAAGGAGTCTAAAAGCAGACTTAATATCTGACTTGGACAATAAAGCATTAAAACCAAATTTCTTGAGGATTTCTAATGCAGAATCAAAAGATGAATAGGACACGGAGCATAAAGCCTTGTCCACTTCATCGTTCATGGATGAACCCAGAGGATATGATAAGTGGTGAATTAGCCGGAAAGAGCCCTAATTTTTTTTTTTTTTTTTTTGGCACAATACCCAATGGTGATACACGGAAATTAACAAACGGCGGGGTTAAAAAAGGGCCTGAAACTCTGCCTAATTGAATTTCATTAATAATTTTATCCCTAGCTGCCTCAGGGTGAGCCTTTAAAGAGGGTAAATTAGGAACAACAGAACAACCCGCCCCTTTAAATTGTGGGATAAAAAATCATTCAGAAAAAACATTAAAAAGCAGCTCACTGGTCCCCTGGTCGGGATATTTGCTTAGCCATACTGACATGTTTGCCAGAATCACTGGCGTCTGTGCTTTTTGAATTAGGCTCCTTACCTGAGGACTGTTGACCTGCTTGTTACTTAAAACATTTAGACATAGGGTGTGAGTTACCACAGAACGAGCATTCATGGCGGAATCTACAGTTGTTGTTCCACTTACAAAAGGAATCGTTGAAAGCGAAACAAACACCGCGTTTACTTGAACTAGAAGGGGGCTGAAATAACTTGTTGCAGAGATGGGGAGATTTTTCACCCAAAACTGCAGCAAAAATAGAAAAAGCTTGCACCCAGTTGTTGAAAGATTTAAAGTTGGTGCATTTAAATTCATCTGAATCAGCTTTCTCATCCTTCTTTTCGAATTTTGAAAAGCTGGTCCTTTCTAGGCAGTAAAGAAAAAATATCAACATAATGATTATTCCAAATAAGCTCTTTAACAGAAGGGCTTAAATGGAATCCTAAGGGAGACAGCTCGCATGTCAGAGCTTCTTTAAAAGGGTTAACAGGGGCAGTGCTAGCTGATGAATTGTCAGAAATTGCAGCACTGTGTACAGCTGATGTGTACAGCTGATGTGTACAGCTGATGTGACAGCAAGGGGGGGGGAATAGCTTCTTTTAACGTTTCAGCTAACACTTTCTTTATGATGTCTTTTAAATGTGAGTGTTGGACAGACAAAGGAACATTGAAAGTCTCACCCCTCGATGAATGCTGGTCGTTTCTCTGCTCCATACAGCAGCTGGAGCTCAAGCCCTCCATGTTGGGCAAGCTCATATGGGAAGCTGCTGTAAGCGGCGTTTCTTCATCCTCTTCTGAGTGTGACGACAGGGGGTCCTCCCGGTGGTCTGGACTGCAGCTGCAGAAGCCACCGCTGTTGTATAATCCAATGACACCGCAGCGCTTTTATGGCTGCGGTGTGTTGAAGACATCCCGGCCACTTCAGATGAGGCGGTCGGCGCTCTGTCATGACGCTGGCGGTGGAAGTCTCGCGCTGGGCTGCGAGACTTATGAGGAGGGCGGCGCCGTGACTTCCTTCTTCCTTCTTGGACACTGCGGCTGGAAGCAGACAGCGACTTCGGAGAGTATGGGGTCCTTTGCCTCCTGCGCCTCCCTGAAGCGGTGGGTGTTGGCAGGACCGGAGAGGCTTGACACGGCGACCGAAGGGTATCTTCTGGATGATGAGGGACAGCATCGGCAGGCGCTAAGATAGGTTTCATAGCCAGGCACTGCCTCAGCCAGTCCGCTCCATCCTCGCCGTCGGCTCTAGTCAGGAGCTGTTGCAGGAGATTCTCCATCCTGGGGTATGTGTCTTCTTTATCTTCTTCCGCTGACAGAATGACCAGATACCACAAAACAGGTGTTTATATATTCAAAAAAAGAGCGGCAAAGCTGCTAACGGCCAATAGAAAACCGTTACAATAGGCACCAAACATACCAGAAAAAACTGGATAAAACCAGTGTCACACTTTCAGAGATGACTGACCTGACCTTTATTTGACCTTTCTTCTGACAGAAAGCCATATTAAATGACAGGGTCCATGAGGCCATGAGACCCCCGCTATATTTCTTTCAGGTTTACGCGGGGGGGCTAACATTCCCATTAATTTAAATGGATGAAAGATGTTGCAAAACGCTGAAAGACTTGACCTATTGCAGATTTGATAAAAAGCACTGATCTCTTTTTTAAAAGAAAAAAAATAAGCAGCATTTGCATGAGATTTCAGAAACCTCATGTGATGGCTTTTATCCTGTCAACACTGTTTTTTGGTGCAGAAAAATCAGCTGCAAATACTCAACATGTGCACATACACTGATAGAGTTATTAACCCCCCACATGCTAGGGTCATTTAATAAATTAAATTCAGGCTATATCTCAGGGTCTTGATCAAACTCAATTATCCTATGCAGAAACAAGTAGTATCCATGATATGAACGCAGGTGTCACATCTCATGTATATATATTTTTTATATACACATGTTTTACACCACTTTTAACAAGGGGATGTGGCTCCTCGGTAACAGGGCATGGCTCGTGATGTGACATTATGCGCCAAAATGTTGGCACAAATGTTTTCAGTCTCGACACTCATCCGAGAATTCGGAACTGTGATTTTTTTTTTTTAATTAATTATGACTAGATTTAGCATTCTAAATATTAAATACGGAAGGAGTGTAGCATTCGTTCACATTTATAAAAAAAGGTAAAAAAATAGCAGCATGTAGCCCTTTTTTCTGTTAGAATTATGCTCTATATGACAAAATCCCAGAAAACGCCATTGTAGGGTTCAGTGGGATTTGTTTGGTGCCGAAACCTGAAAGTGACAGCACCTGTGTTAGCTGAACCTTAGATGGCGGGATCACAACTTCCTGTAGCATAAAGTTTAAGTAGGGCACAGATCCAATAGTCATGTACTAGGTGCAGACTGCAACGTGTGGACCAGTTGCGCGTCTCCTGACTGTAACGCAATGGCCTTATACAATCCTACGAGGCTGTTGAGTTTGAATCAGAAGATCAGCCTATCCAGACATTGTGGTCTCCACACGTCAAGCCAATCTTAATTTAGCAAAAAAAATAAAAAATGAACATGTTACTAGGAATTATTCATATAGTTTACACTTAGTATGAATTACTAATACTAACGGGCCCAGGTTTGCAGTTCTTTACCATGTATCGGAGCTTTCTCTAATAATGATTTTTATGATGGATTGATCAGAGTAGAGTTTTGGTCTCAGTATGTAGCTTTCCCATATGGAAGACATCTTTAATATCTCACATTCATTAACACTTTATGGATTTTACGTATACTCAACACTTTGAGCTGAATTTACCACGTATATTGTCCTAACCCTTACATTTAGAAAGTTACCAATTCATAATTTGTAAGGCAAAGCCATAAAGCTAAAGCTAAACTAAAAAACAAACAAATGAAACATATTATTGTGCTGCCCCTTATTACCCTGCTGTTGCCTATGTGGTAAATACATTAACGACAGCACGCCGACGGACCCTTGTATGGCAAATGTGCCAATAATACGTTACTAGGAAAATATATACCGTATATCACGCAATTAAAATATACAAATTACAATACATTTACTTACAACCAATATGTCTTGAATCCCTTTTTGACCCCTGGTCCTTTAGTATGGGATTCTTTGATGTTCGTCGGCCAGTAAAGAAAATGAGGTAGGTGAAGTATTGAGGGGTCTTGGTGGGTAGTAGATGTGACAATCCTGTAGAGATCCACCAGCGAATGCTCCCACGTGGAGGCCAGTTATAGAATAGGGATCAATGCCCAGGTCCCGCGTTTACCCTACAAATTTCCATAGATCTATATGATCTGACTCTGACTTATGACTGTAATATTGGGTCACTTTCTGACGTCTCCAGAACAAATGTTAATTTTTGGTTCATTAAATGAAGTTTTGTGTCCTCTGCCCCGTCCTGGATTTAATCGTCCCAAACAATTCTGCCTTCTGGATATTTTCTGTTGCCGTCAGTGTTCCTCACAGGCCTCTCCTCGTTCTCCCACTTCCCAAATGAATTCCCCCTCCTCAGTCTCTGTGTCTCTGTGCTCCCCCTTCTCCTTCCCACCACCTGTCGCTATAACTCAGCCCTACATAGACTTCCAGTGATAGTGACACAACCAGTGACCACAGACAGACTGACAGACACTGACATCATGAGACAGGTACCGTAAGTATTCCACAGATTCCTCCACAGAGGTATGTTACCAAGATCAATCTCCTTCACAAGTGGTGCGATGTCATTTGGCCCTTCTTCATGGGATCAGGCTCTAATACAATTTTTAATTATTATTATTTATTATTATAGTGCCTTTTATTCCATGGCACTTTACATGTGAAAAAGGATATACAAAATAAAAAACAAGTACTGTAAGGGGCTCACAATCTACAAAGGATGGGTGAGGATACAGTTGTAGGCTTATTGGAAGAAGTAGGTCTTCAGGTTCTTTTTGAAGGTTTCCATGGTAGGCAAGAGTCTGATATGTTGGGGTAGAGAGTTCCAGAGTAGGGGGAACGCGCGGGAGAAATCTTGTAAGCGATTGTCGGAAGAGGAGATAAGAGGGGAGTAGAGAAGAAGATCTTGTGAGGATCGGAGGTTGCATGCTGGTAGGTACCGGGAGACGAGGTCACAGATGTATGGCGGAGACAGGTTGTGGATGGCTTTGGATGCCATGGTTAGGGTTTTGAACTGGAGTCTTTGGGTAATGGGGAGCCAGTGCAGGGATTGACAGAGGGGATAGGCCGGGAAATAGCGGGGGATAAATGGATTAGTCGGGCAGCAGAGTTTAGAATAGACTGGAGAGGTGCGAGAGTGTTAGAGGGAAGGACACAGAGCAGGAGGTTGCAGTAGTCAAGGCGGGAGATGATGAGGGCAGGCACTAGAGTTTTTGCAGATTCTTGGTTGAGGAATGTGCAGATCAGAAAATATTTTTGAGTTGAAGTTGGCAGGAAGTGGAAAGGGCTTGGATATATGGTTTGAAGGAGAGGAAAGAGTCAAGGATTACCCCAAGACAGCGAGCTTGTGGGACTGGGGAGAGTGAGCAGCCATTTACTTTAATGGATAGGTCTGTTGGGGGAGTCGAGGGAGATGGGGGAAAGATGATGAATTCTGTTTTCTCCATGTTAAGTTTTAGAAATCTTGCGTAGAAGAAGGATGAAATAGCGGACAGACATTGTGGGATTCTGGTTAGTAAGGAGGTGATATGTGGTCTAGAGAGGTAGATCTGTGTGTCATCAGCATAGAGGGGATACTCAAAGCCGTGAGATTCTATGAGCTGTCCCAGGCTGAAGGTGTAAATGGAGAAGAGCAGGGACCCTAGAACTGAACCTTGCGGGACTCCGACAGATAGGGGGCGAGGTGAGGAGGTGGTGTGTGAGTGGGAGACGCTGAATGTCCGGTATGTTAGGTATGACGAGATCCAAGACAGGGCCAAGTCTGTGATGCCAAGAGATGAGAGGGTCTGTAGTAATAGGGAGTGGTCCACTGTGTCAAAGGCAGGAGACAAGGTCCAGGAGGAGGAGGGCAGAGTAGTGTCGCTTGGCTTTGGCAGTTAGTAGGTCATATTTTTGTATCACACACATGCATACAAATCTGTGGGTGCTTATTAAACAATGGACTGCACTCAAATGTCATCCGAGGGCAATCCGATTACCACAGACACTGGCAATGGAGAAGATTAAAAAATTAAGTTCTCCATCTTCTCCGCACTTGTGCTGCGAGTCATGCAAGAGAATTGGATCGCAGTAAGATGACTCTCGGTTCAATCTCTGACAGATTTTGAGCTGAGTGTCATTATCATAATTGTCCTGATTCTCTCACATGAGAGAATCTACATCAGAGTGATCGTACCCCTTACTGAGATGGTGTGGAAATTGTTGGCCGGAATGACATTCTTGGTCAATGCCATAGTCTAAAACATTCCCGATCTTTCATGCTTCTCTTCCTGTTCTCCTCCATTCTGTCCAGTATTCTCTACTATAGCCAGACACACTCCTCATAGTTTAGTGGCCAAAACCTTGCAGTCCATCTCTACCTCATGGAGGTCTTTGGTGACTACCAAAGTTCCCGTTAGATCCAATGCCTCACACCGATTCTAGGCAGCCCTAGAGAATCTAAACCTTGGAAGTGACTATTTTTTCCCTTGGCTTTGAGAAGTCGTTAGTTGTATATAATATCTGCCCATGAAGCCCACAAGGAATGAATACGCATAGAATGAATATGCAGCCAGTCTTATAATTAGTATACAGTGCTATTTCTGGATCAGAATCACTCGCTGGAGGAGACTGGCACTAGGGGGATTCATATGGAAGTATAGTTTCCCGATTTACTTCAGAATCTTTCATACCTGGACCCCCGCTAAGCGGGGAAACCTCACACTCCTCAGACAGGCCAAGGTCCCGACCAGCGCTGACCGGCAGGAATTTCACACTAGGTGGGAACAGTAGTCAGGTTCCTATTGGCTGCGTGGTTGACTCTCTGTCTCCTCTGGCTGCTGGTTGTCGGCCAACTGCATAGTATGAGGCTATTTCTCTGCACGATACATGATAGTGGCTCTAGCGCTGTCTAGATATCCAATGTGACTTAGAAGTCTTTGGACTTGAAGTAATTGTTTATGCATTTCTTGATCACCACCATCCACACTGGCATGTGGTTAAGGCAGCCAATTGGTAATTATATTGGTAACATGTCCTCCATAGGGAGGTCATCAACATCACCAGTGGATAACTCCCAACTGTCCTAGATCCAAAGGAACATTCTTCAATTTGGGGGATTTTCGTCATTTAGAGAATCTGATCTTTAAAGGGGGTATTCTCATGTTTGGAATTGATCCCCTATCCTTGCAATAAGGGATAACTTCCCAATCACTGGGGGCCTGACCACTGAGACCTCTACTGATACCGAAAACCAGGGCATCTGGAAAACCCTGTGTGAATGGAGCGGTGGTTGGCCATGTGCACTTCATTCTTAATAGGACTGTCAGAGATATCTGAGTGCAGCATTTGGCTATTCTACGGCTCTCCAATAAGATTGAACGAAGCGGTAGCGATCATGATCGACAACTCCATTCACTCCTCCATTAATATGGGATTTTTCAGAGCCCCAGGTCTTGGAAAGGTGGAGGTCCCCCAATCGAGTACTTATTCCCTATGCCAGTGTTCCCCGTAGTCAGACCCTCAGCGATTGAGTAATTATTCCCTATGCCAGTGTTCCCCGTAGTCAGACCCTCAGCGATTGAGTAATTATTCCCTATGCCAGTGTTCCCCAACTCCAGTCATCAAGAGCCACCAACAGGTCACGTTTTCAGGATTTCCTTAGTATTGCCCAAGTGATAATTCCAGTACCTACACAGGCAATAATTCCATCTCCTGTGCAATACTAATGAAATCCTGAAAACATGACCTGTTGGTGGCTCTTGACAACTCGAGTTGGGGGACACTGCCCTATGCAAAGGATAAAGTATAAGTTTGAAACTTGAGAATACCCCTTTATAGGCTAGAAAGCCTCTTTCATGCCCTAAGATGTTAGATTTTGGAGTAGCGTGATCTATTGTAGACTGTATTAATATTGTATTATTCCTATAGAAGTCAATGACCCCTGTAAAAAGGAATCTTCTCACTTTGATCCTTATGTTTATCCATATTTTGATACCTTCTTGAGAAGGAGGCCTATAGAGTAGATTTTATACACGCAGTTCTTAATCTGGCCATTAGATGCTGTGATGAGCCACATTTCAGATCACAGAGCTTGATCTTCTGCCTGATGATGTGACACATAGTAAATGCAACAAAAGATCATAAAGACTCTGCTGTGTGTATAATTATCTGTTTTCCCGCTTTTCTCATACTATTTTAACCAATTAGTAACCGGGCTTTTCATCCCTTAAAGGGAACCTGTCACCTGAATTTGGCGGGTCCTTTTTTGGGTCATATGGGCAGTGTTTTCGGGTCTTTTATTAACGCCTTTTTTTCCCGCTGGCCGCACGCTGGTCGCAAAATTGACTTGCCGTTGACTCGCTTTCCTCCCTAGTTAACACGTGCGCAAAGCAATCTTGCCTTGAGCACGTGCAGTATGCTTTGCCCAACTGCGGGCAAAGCCGAAAACCATTAGTGCGCATGCGCCGGCGCACTATGTCCTGGAAGTATTTTGCTGTGTCCCAGCATGTTCTCCTTCTTATAGTAATGTCCCATCCTGGTCCCCTTCATATAGTAATGTCCCATCTTGGTCTCCTTCTTATAGTAATGTTCCACCCTGGTCTCCTTTGTATAGTAACGTCCCTCATCTTGGTCCCCTTCTTATAGTAATGTCCCATTCTGATCCCGATATTGTAGTAATTTCCCCATCCTGGTCCCTTTCTTATAGTAATTCTCCATCCTAGTCTTCATCTTGTAGTAATGTCCCCATCCTAGTCCCCTTCTTATAGTAATTCCCCATCCTGGTCCTCATCTTGTAGTAATGGCCCATTCTGGTCACCTTCGTATAGAAACATCCCTCATCCTGGTACCCTTCTTATAGTAATATCCCGTTCTGGTCCCCGTCTCATGTTAATTCACCATCCTGGTCCTCATCTTTTAGTAATGTCCCATCGTGGTCTCCTTCGTACAGTAACGTCCCTCATCCTAGTCCCCTTCTTATAGTAATTCCCCATCCTGGTCCTCATCTTGTATTAATGCCTCATCCTGGTCCCCTTCTTATAGTAATGTCCCATTCTGATCCTGATATTGTAGTAATTTCCCCATCGTGGTCCCTTTCTTATAGTAATTCTCCATCCTAGTCTTCATCTTGTAGTAATGTCCCCATCCTAGTCCTCTTCTTATAGTAATTCCCCATCCTGGTCCTCATCTTGTATTAATGCCTCATCCTGGTCCCCTTCTTATTGTAATGTCCCGTTCTGGTCCCCATATTGCAATAAGTTCCCCATCCTGATCCTCTTCTTACATTAATGCCTCATCCTGTTCTCTTTCTTGTAGTAATGTCCTCTATTGTGCCTTTATTCACATACACATAAAAGAAAAAACAAATTCTTCTCACCCGTCCTCCATTCCCTCAGTATCCTTTCTGCACATGCAGCCCACAGGCACTGTAGACCCGTTGACGATCGCGGCCTGGTCCAGGCGTCCACCGACATTAGCTCTTTATTTCAGTTGAATGTGCGTCCTTAGTCATGTATTGCCCGGCAGAGACAAGCTAACTGTACAGCAATAGCAGCCACCGGCCAATGAGAGGCCAGCAACTCACTTCTGCTTGCTGGTGCATGGCAATGATGTCATAAGCCACCACGCTGGCACGCCGAGGTCAGCTGCTGGCCTCTGATTGGCCGGCAGCTGGCATCGGTTTTGCTGTGCAGAGAGCCTGTCTCTGCCGGGCAATACATGACTAAGGACGCACATTCAACTGAAATAAAGAGCTAATGTCGGCAGACCCCTGAACCTGGTCACTATCGTCAAGTGGTCTACAGTGCCCGCGTATTTGAGAACCCTGCCATAACCCGACACATCAAAGGCCCTGGGTATGCTGAATTATTGCCACTTACTGTAGATGGGGATACACTGAACCTGTTTGTCAAGAAGAACACCAGAGGGATCATGCAGATCCCACCGCTGTCAACAGTTTGTCACGGAGAACAGCAGGGAAGTCACGCAGATACAACCACTGTCACCAGTTTGTCAGGGGACACAAAGTCACAGCCTCCTCCAAATGTCAGGACCATTACACAATTGACTGACGACTGACAAGTGATGGATGAGGCAGAGACTGTTTCCACTACTAGGCTGTTATTGGGGAACTCACAGTAAGCGTATGATTTATACACCTCCGATTCCAACGCATGGAATATATAAAACGTATAATATATATAAGTACCCCAATATGATCACTGTCAGCACCACAATAACAAAATAAACCATTGGTGCAACCACCAATCGTTTATACAGGCCGATTGGACACCCGTTACAGGCAGCGTATGGCTTCAGGGGTGCGGTTTACAGAGCAAGAGGAACAGAGCTATTAAATTTTATATATTTAATCCCGAAAGGTAGGCAGTGTTTATTTCTTTGCCCCTGTTGGTCCCGAGTGGTAGATATTGTCATCATGTTTCCAATCACAATTTTACCATTCTATAGAGATGCAAGATGGCACTGATAGCATCATCCATCTGTCTAATATTAAGTTGGAGGGGTTAGAATGGCCTTATGGTGATGTGAGTGAATATGTTATGTTCGTTCCTTTGCTACAACGCTGAAAATAAATCTCCCATAAATAACGGAAACCCCAATATTCATCAATGACTACTGGCTCCAAAGTGTCTCAGACAAGCCATTTGAATGGAGTAAGCTCTTACCTTGGAAGTGTACTTCTTTTTCTATGAATATACAAACCCCAGTCTTAGTGACTGGTACTCAGAGCAACCACTTCTACACATAAACTTTTGGCACAAAAATAGGACATAGATTTTCAATAACTGTATTTATTGAGCCAACCCTTATAAGACAGATTACATGCCAACGTCTCAGCCCTTCTGGCCTTTATCAAGGTTATCTGTCCAGGTGCTCATCAATGGGTCGAGGATATCTGTTCTGTTATGTGTAAGTGTATGAGGGAATGGCATGGCATAGCATGTTTGTGCCAAAGGGCTTTTTTTTTCTAGAAATGGTTATTCTATTTTTCATTCTGAGCACTAATTTTTGGATAATGCATACCCTCTTATTTACTATTGGTACTAAGAGTAGATCTCTGTTGTAATTACCTGTTCACTCTAGGAGGTCCCTACTTCAATTGAAGTTGAAGTGTCATCTCTTTCTCACTTCCCAGTTATAATTAATCCCATACAGTACAGACCAAAAGTTTGAACACACCTTTCATTTAAAGATTTTTCATGACTATGAAAATTGTACATTCACACTGAAGGCATCAAAACTATGAATAAACACATGTGGAATTATATACTTACCAAAAAAGTGTGAAACAACTGAAATTATGTCTTATATTCTAGGTTCTTCAAAGTAGCCACCTTTTGCTTTGATGACTGCTTTGCACACTCTTGGCATTCTCTTGATGAGCTTCAAGAGGTAGTCACCGGGAATGGTCTTTCAACAATCTTGAAGGAGTTCCCAGAGATGCTTAGCACTTGTTGGCCCTTTTGCCTTCACTCTGCAGTCCAGCTCACCCCAAACCATCTCGATTGGGTTCAGGTCTGGTGACTGTGGAGGCCAGGCAGGGCCGGCGTTTACGGCAGGCAGACCAGGCAGCTGCCTGGAGCCCCCGCTCCCCAGGGGCCCCAGCTAGCGGCGTCACGCAGCCTCTATGGGGCCCCTGTGGGGCAGGGGGGCCCGCCTGCCGCCAGCGCCGACTCCCCCGCCGCATTGAACTATACCGATGTCTGCTGATATAGTTCAAAGCAATGATGGAGGAGAGTCACCTGATGCTCCCTCTCCCATCATTCCCCGCTCTGCCTCTGACACTGCGGGTGCACGTCATTGCGCACTCAGTGTGTGCCAGGCAGTGCAGCAGGAGCCGCCGACACAGGAGCAGGGGGCAACGCGGACACAAGGAGAGGTGAGGAGCCTGTGTTTTTTTTTTTTTACTGGACTGTGGGGCCATTCTCGGGAGGGGAGAGGAGGGGAGGGAAGGGGGGATGTGGGCTGTGCTGTATACTACTGTGTGGGCAGTGCTGTATACTACTGTGTGGGCAGTGCTGTATACTACTGTGTGGGCAGTGCTGTATACTACTGTGTGGGCAGTGCTATATACTACTGTGTGGGCAGTGCTGTATACTACTATGTGGGCTGTGCTATATACTACTATGTGAGCTGTGCTATATACTATGGGGGTATATTATATTCTATGGAGGTGGCTGTGTTATATACAATGTGGCTGTGTTATATATTTGGGGGGTACATTATACATTATATTCTATGGAGGAGGCTGTGTAATATACTATGGGGGGCTGCAGTATATTCTGTGGGGGCCTTTATTAGATTTTATGAGGGATGATTGCATCATACTCTTTGATGGGGCTACATTATATTCTTTGGGGAGGTGGGCTGTATTATATCCTGTTTTGGGCTACATTATATTCTGTGGGGGGACTGTATTATATTTATATTCTATGAGGGGTGATTGCATTATACTCTATGAGGGGGCTACATTATACTATATGGGGGGCGGCATTATATTCTATGGGAAGGTTACATTATACTCTGTGGGGGGTTACATTATACTCTGTGGGGGGTTACATTATACTCTGTGGGGTGGCTGCATTATACTCTGTGGGGTGGCTGCATTATACTCTGTGGGGTGGTGGCTGCATTATACTATATGTGGGCTGAATTACACTGTTTCGAGGACTTTGGGGAATACATTATACTATATAAAGAACTATGGGGTGCATTATACTATAGGAAGTGAATTGTACTACATGGATGACTATGGCGGTGCATTATACTATATCGAGCACTGTGAGGAGTGTATTATGCTATATGGAGGACTGAGGAGTATATTTTAATATATGGAGGACTATGAGGAGTGTATTATACTATATGGAGGACTATGGGAAGTGTATAATACTATATGGAGGACTATGAGGAGTGTATTATACTATATGGAGGACTATGGGGCACATTATATTATATGGAGGACTATGGGGTGTGCATTTTACAATATGGAGGACTGTGGAGCACATTATAATATATGGAGGAGTATGGGGTGTATTATACTAAACAAGCAAAATGCTGCATATTTATTGGGTGATTGGATTGTTTATGCCGGAATAAAAATCATTGTTCTCAGCAGGACATCGCCGGTGTAAACTGTAGATGTGCTGCTGATAATATGATACTGTATGGTGATCTGTTAGTGATCTATTAGTGATCATTCTGTCCCCATCATTCTTTCTCAGACGGTGGAAAGAGGCCGGGAAACAAGCGTCCAACGACTTCAGTATTGTCGATCACACTCGTTTAGCGGCCTGAGATCAGCGCATGTAAATACAACTGAAATTCTTCTGTGTGATGTGCAATATGTTAGCATTTGGGGCCCCATTTTAAACTTTGCCTAGGCCCCCACTTTGACTAAAACCGGCCCTGGGGCCAGGTCATCTGGCGTAGCACCCCATCACTCTACTTCTTGGTGAAATAGTCCTTTCACAGCCTGGATATGTGTTTGGGGTCATTGTCCTGTTGAAAAATAAATGATGGTCCAACTAAACGCAATCCGGATGGAATAGCATGATGCTGCAAGATGCTGCCTTCAATTTTGAATAAATCCCCAACAGTGTCACCAGCAAAGCACCCCTACACCATGCTTCACGGTGGGATCCAGGCATGTAGAGTCCATCCGTTCACCTTTTCTGCGTCACAAAGACACGGTTGTTGGAACCAAAGATCTCAAATTTGGACTCATCAAACCAAAGCACAGATATCCACTGGTCTAATGTCCATTCCTTGTGTTCTTTAGCCCAAACAAGTCTCTTCTGCTTGTTGCCTGTCCTTAGCAGTGGTTTCTTAGCAGCTATTTTACCATGAAGGCCTGCTGCACAGAGTCTCCTCTTAACAGTTGTAGAGATGTGTTTGCTGCTAGAACTCTGTGTGGCATTGACCTGGTCTCTAATCTGAGCTGCTGTTAACTGGCGATTTCTGAGGCTGGTGACTCGGATAAACTTATCCTCAGAAGCAGAGGTGACTCTTGGTCTTCCTTTCCTGGGGCGGTCCTCATGTGAGCCAGTTTCTTTGTAGCGCTTGTTGGTTTTTGCCACTGCACTTGGGGACACTTTCAAAGTTTTCCCAATTTTTCAGACTGACTGACCTTCATTTCTTAAAGTAATGATGGCCACTTGTTTTTCTTTACTTATCTGCTTTTTTCTTGCCATAATACAAATTCTAACAGACTGTCAGCTGTGTATCCACCAGACTTCTGCACAACACAACTGATGGTCCCAACACCATTTATAAGGCAAGAATTCCCACTTATTAAACCTGACAGGGCACACCTATGAAGTGAAAACCATTTCCGGTGACTACCTCTTGAAGCTCATCAAGAGAATGCCAAGAGTGTGCAAAGCAGTCATCAAAGCAAAAGGTGGCTACTTTGAAGAACCTAGAATATAAGACATAATTTCAGTTGGTTCACACTTTTTTGTTAAGTATATAATTCCACATGTATTAATTCATAGTTTTAATGCCTTCAGTGAGAATTTACAATCTTCATAGTCATGAAAATACAGAAAAATCTTTAAATGAGAAGGTGTGTTCAAACTTTTGGTCTGTACTGTATGTTCAAAGTCCCCCTCTCAGGAGATGTCTTTATGGATTTTAATTTTTCTATATGACACTTTTGGTGTTTTTTCTATTACATTTCATCTATATATATAAGAGGCATCGTGATTACTCGCTAATCCCGCCCCCACCACATTACCACACACAATCCCGCCCCCCACCACATCACCACACACAATCCTGCCCCCCCACCACATTACCACACATAATCCGGCCCCCCCAACACATCACCACACATAATCCCACCCCCAACACATCACCACACATAATCCCGCCCCCAGCACATCACCACACATAATCCGGCCCCCCCAACACATCACCACACATAATCCGGCCCCCCCAACACATCACCACACATAATCCCACCCCCAACACATCACCACACATAATCCCGCCCCCAACACATCACCACACATAATCCTGCCCCCCACCCCATTAGCACACAATCCCGCCCCCATCACATTACCTCACACAATCCCGCCCCCCACCACATTACCACACACAATCTTGCCCCCCACCACATCACCACACATAATCCCGCCCCCCAACAAATCACCACACATAATCCCGCCCCCCAACACATCACCACACATAATCCCGCCCCCAACACATCACCACACATAATCCCGCCCCCCCACCACATCACCACACATAATCCCGCCCCCACCACATGACCACACATAATCCCGCCCTCCACTACATCACCACACATAATCCCGCCCCCCAACACACCACCACGCATAATCCCGCCCCCCACCCCATCACCACACATAATCCCGACCCCCACCCCATTACCACACATAATCCCACCCCCCCAACCCATTACCACACATTATCCCGCCCTCCCACCACATCACCACACATAAAATCACCACACATAGTCCCGCCGCCCCACCACATTACCACTCATAATCCCGCCCCCCCACATCACCACACATAATCCTGCCCCCACCACATCACCACACATAATCCCGCCCCCAACACATCATCACACAAAATCCCATCCCCCCACCACATTACCACACACAATCCCGCCCCCGACCACATCACCACACATAATCCCGCCCCCACCACATCACCACACATAATCCCGCCCTCCCACCACATCATCACACATAATCCCGCCCCCCACATCACCACACATAATCCCACCCCCCACCACATCACCACACATAATCCCGCCCCTCCACCACATCACCACACATAATCCCGCCCCCCCACCACATTAACACACATAATCCCGCCCCCCACCACATCACCACACATAATCCTGCCCCCCACCACATCACCATACATAATCCTGCCCCCCCACCACATTACCACACATAATCCCGCCCCCCACCACATCACCACACATAATTCCGCCCCCCACCACATCACCACACATAATCCCGCCCCCCAACACATCACCACACATAATCCTACCCCCCACCACATTACCACACATAATCCCGCCCCCCACCACATCACCACACATAATCCCGCCCCCCACCACATCACCACACATAATCCCGCCCCCCAACACATCACCACACATAATCCCGCCCCCCCACCACATTAACACACATAATCCCGCCCCCCCAACACATCACCACACATAATCCTGCCCCCCACCCCATTCCCACACATAATCCCGCCCCCACCACATTAACACACATAATCCCGTCCCCCCACATCACCACACATAATCCCGCCCCCCACCACATCACCACACATAATCCCGCCCCCCACCATATCACCACACATAATCCAGCCCTCCCACCACATCACCACACATAAAATCACCACACATAATCCCGCCGCCCCACCACATTACCACACATAATCCTGCCCCCCCACTATATCACCACACATAATCCCACCCACCCACCACATCACCACACATAATCCCACCGCTCCACCACATCACCACAGATAATCCCACCCCCCACCACATTACCACACATAATCCCGCCCCCCACCACATTAACACACATAATCCGGCCCCCCCACCACATCACCACACATAATCCCGCCCTTCACCACATCACCACACATAATCCCGCCCCCCCACCACATCACCACACATAATCCCGCCCTCCCACCACATCACCACACATAAAATCACCACACATAATTCCGCTGCCGCACCACATTACCACACATAATCCCTCCCCCCACCACATCACCACACATAATCCCGCCCCCCACCACATCACCACACATAATCCCGCCCCCAACACATCACCACACATAATCCCGCCCCCCACCACATTACCACAGATAATCCCGCCCCACCACATTACCACACATAATCCCTCCCCCCACATCACCACACATAATCCCGCCCCCCACCACATCACCACACATAATCCCGCCCCCCAACACATCACCACACATAATCCCGCCCCCCGACCACATCACCACACATAATCCCGCCCCCCACCACATCCCCACACATAATCCCGCCCCCCACTATATCACCACACATAATCCTGCCCCCCCACCACATCACCATACATAATCCCGCTGCTCCACCACATCACCACAGATAATACCACCCCCCACCACATTACCACACATAATCCTGCCCCCCCACCACATCACCACACATAATCCCGTCCCCCCACCACATTAACACACATAATCCCTCCCCCCCACATCACCACACATAATCCCACCCCCCACCACATCACTACACATAATCCCGCCCCCCCACCACATCACCACACATAATCCCGCCCTCTCACCACACATAATCCTGCCCCCACATCACCACAGATAATCCCGCCCCCCACCACATTACCACACATAATCCCGCCCCCCCACCAAATTAACACACATAATCCCGCCCCCACCACATCACCACACATAATCCTGCCCCCACCACATCACCACACATAATCCTGCCCCCCACCACATCACCACACATAATCCCGCCCCCCCCACCACATCACCACACATCATCCCGCCCCTCCACCACATCACCACACATAATCCCGCCCCCACATCACCACAGATAATAACGCCCCCACCACATTACCACACATAATCCCACCCCCCACCACATTAACACACATAATCCCGCCCCCCACCACATCACCACACATAATCCTGCCCCCCCACCACATCACCACACATAATCCTGCCCCCCCACCACATTACCACACATAATCCCGCCCCCACCACATCACCACACATAATCCCGCCCCCCAACACATCACCACACATAATCCCGCCCCCCACCACATTAACACACATAATCCCGCCCCCCCAACACATCACCACACATAATCCCGCCCCCCACCCCATTACCACACATAATCCTGCCCCCACCACATTATCACACATAATCCCGCCCCCCCACCACATCACCACACATAATCCCGCCCCCCACCACATCACCACACATAATCCCGCCCCCTACCACATCACCACACATAATCCAGCCCTCCCACCACATCACCACACATAAAATCACCACACATAATCCCGCCACCCCACCACATTACCACACATAATCCTGCCCCCCCACTATATCACCACACATAACCCCGCCCCCCACCACATCACCACACATAATCCCGCCGCTCCACCACATCACCACAGATAATCCCACCCCCCACCACATTACCACACATAATCCTGCCCCCCACCACATTAACACACATAATCCCACCCCCCACCACATCAACACACATAATCCCGTCCTCCCACCACATCACCACACATAAAATCACCACACATAATCCCGCCCCCCACCACATCACCACACATAATCCTGCCCCCCACCACATCACCACACATAATCCTGCCCCCCACCACATCACCACACATAATCCCGCCCCCCCACCACACATAATCCCGCCCCTCCACCACATCACCACACATAATCCCGCCCCCACATCACCACAGATAATAACGCCCCCCACCACATTACCACACATAATCCCGCCCTCCCACCACATCACCACACATAAAATCACCACACATAATTCCGCTGCCCCACCACACATAATCCCTCCCCCCACCACATCACCACACATAATCCCGCCCCCCACCACATCACCACACATAATCCCGCCCCCCAACACATCACCACACATAATCCCGCCCCCCACCACATTACCACACATAATCCCGCCCCCCCACATTACCACACGAGGCTCCGTCCCCAAACATTACCACACGAGGCTCCGTCCCCACGCATTACCACACGAGGCTCCGTCCCCACACATTACCAGACGAGGCTCCGTCCACACACATTACCACACGAGGCTCCGTCCCCCCACATTACCACACGAGGCTCCATCCCCCCACATTTTCACACGAGGCTCCGTCCCCCCACATTACCACATGATGCTCCATCCCCCCACATTACCACACGAAGCTCCGTCCCCACACATTACCACACGAGGCTCCGTCCCCGCACATTACCACACAAGGCTCCTGAGCATGCCGAGCGTTAGCTGGCTGGAAACAGCTAGTACTATATACAGTAAATGTGGATGTCGAAAAAAAAGACTGGTGCATTTGCAGAACAGGGATGGTTACTCTGACCAAACACTCTGCACGCACCCTAATCATTGGCTTTACGTCACAACCGCAAAATGTTGGTTGGTCCCTGATGACACCAGGACAAGAACACTATGCATGCTACAATTTCCGGCTTTTCTGCGCAACCCATGGATGATGTTGAAACATCATCCAATTGAATCAAAAGGAGCAAGTGAGGGAGCTGCGGAAAAAATCAACGAGACACTTTACTAGTCCTGACCCACCCAGTGGACACTCATTTACCTATAGCTACAAAGAGCAGTGGAAGCATCAGGGAGCCTTCACTATAGATATGAAGTGAAGAACGAGACCAGTGAGAGGCAGAGATGGCCTCCTAGCCCACACTGAGCAGATTGGAAAAACCTTGAAAGGACAAAAGCATCTTCAAGATGGCTGAATTCATGTGTTGTCCCTGAAGAGTAATGGCCCATGTAGACAGGCCGAAAATTGTCTTAACGATCATTCTGTATGGATAGTGTGGTCAACGTTCATAAAGAAACCATTGAACAACTGCCAATCAGCTTGCATGTAGCCAATTGGAAGCCCTTTAACGGCCCTGGTCAGCTAGTGTATATGGGCCCTAATGGCCAGACAGAATCAGCCGAACCAGCAACGATAATCAATTTGTGAGATATTGTACCATGGAAAGGGCACCTGGTGTACCCACTACAACATTTATAGACTGTAGTGTTCCAGTATATTGGCCAAATTCATGTGTTGCCCCTCAAATGTACTGGCCCATTTAGGTCCAAAAGGGCACAAAGGTCAAGAGAGAATCAAGCAGAATCAGCAAAGTTATTCAACTAATGAGACATTTCACCATTGAAAGGCCACCTTGTGAACCGACAACACAAGGTATATTGTTCCATTACACTGCTGCAGATTACATCTAGGACAGCGCGCCCGTTTGGATTCCTAGGAATTCCACCTATTTCACTTCAGAGACCGTATTACGTGTTTCTTAGATCCAATTGAGAAATCTTTTTCTAGAAGTGCAGTGTTGGCGAGCTTGTCATTTGTATTATTTCTCCAACGATCGTTAAAGAAAGCGTTGACCGCATCGGTGCATCCGGAGTTTGCATTACGACAATCCTCACGATACATAGGATTCCATGACTGCAGTGAGTCACAAGAACGGATTTACGGGCTGAGGTCAAAGTTATGCAATTACCAAATAAACAACTTGATCTGACAAGTTGATCAGCACAAATCCAAGAAAAAACAAGCAGATGCAAGTCGCTAATCCCATAAACCTAGGTCAGCAGTGATATAACATGAGAGGGTGTTTACATCAGGGACACTGAGGGTGCAGGAGATGTAGATATATCAGAGCTTCCAAACCTGCCTTCACGCACGAGCCGGTGGGTTGGCAGCTGGCCTGGCAAAATCCAAAAATGGTGGTATAAGCCTTTGGTATTAAATACTTTGGCTATCCTGAGCTAATGGCGGAGTGAACGGAGACCTCCTCTCTGTAAGCAAGAGTCAGGAGACAACTCTTTGTTAGGTCACAGGCTTCTACTGAATCCAACGGGCAACAATTTATGTCTCGGGTAAATGTACGTATTCATTGCTACTCCCCCACCATTAAACATGATCCAATACCAGCACTAAGAACCTCCAAATTATCTCTATTTGTGGACAATTCCATTACATACAAGCTGCATTCACATAGAAAAAAAAAATGGAGATGGAGATAAGGGTCGGGCTGGCCCATGGGTATCAGGGGCTCTAACACAGTGGGTCACCATTTTACCAGGACAGCTACAGGAACCTGACCTGAAAAAAGAGGTGGAGATTGTCAAAAGCAAGCACAAATATGGGGGGTTTAGGGATGTTCATTAGTGGTCCTGGAAATGGCTCTGAAATGTCCAGAATTAAGGATTCTAGAGAATTGTACGTATTGCAAAATTCGGCCAAAAGGTCTACTGGACTGCAAACAATTTGCAATAAGTCGGTTTTCAGCCCTCCCCTCAGGAGCAGGCGCCACTTGTGACCTCTTACTTGTATAGAAGTACTGTTTACGCATTAAATACCACCATCATCAGATTACTTTATAGATGGAGAAGTTATTGGGTCGTTATATAGTGTCATTATTTAAGCCCGTATAGTGCTATTGTTTAGGCATTGTATAATAGTATAATTGAAGCACTTTAGAGTATTTATTTTTTGGCCCTGTATGATAGTATTATTTAAGCACTGTATGGTGGTATAATTTAGGCATTGAATGGTATTATTTAGCACTATCCGGTGCAGGGCCGGACTGGCCATCTGGCAATTCTGGCAATTGCCAGAAGGGCCTGTCTGATCGTGGGCTGCCTTGTCTGCCATGTTGTTAACAGAATTTGTGTTCTCAAGACACCCATATTATTAAGAGTTGTGATGGAGCACAAAGACTCTGACTCTGGCACTTACTTCAGTAGCCCATGGGTATCATTAGAAATATTGGTCTTGTAGAAAATCTTCCTTTTCTCCATCCAGGGCAATATTAGTAATATATCCCATCTGGTTCATTGGAACGGGGACAACATGGGCCTGTGTGATTTCACATGCCAGGACTGAATTTCAGCCCCAGTCCGTACCTGATCCGGTGCTATTATTTAAGCAGTGTATTGTGGTTTTATTTAGCACTATAGGGTGCTATTATTTAAGCACTGTATTGTGGTATTATTTAGGCATTGAATGGTGGTTTATTTAGCACTGTATAATGGTATTATTTAAGCACTATATGGTGGTATTATTTAGCACTATAGGGTGCTATTATTTAAGCACTGTATAATGGTATTATTTAAGCACTGTATGATGGTAGTATAAAAGCACTGTATTATGGTATTTTAGGTACTGTGTGGTGGTATTGTTTAGGTATTGTATAATAGGTATTATATAAGCATTGTTTGTTACTATTATATGAGCACTCTATGGTGGTATTATTTAGACACTGTGGTGATATTATTTAAGCATTGTATGGTGGTATTATGATGCATAGCACTGAATGATGTTATTAAGCACTGTGTGGTGTTATTGTTTTGGTATTTAAGCATTGCATGGCGGTATTATTTATGCAAAGTGTGGTGGTATTAATTCAGCATAGTGTATGGATGTCAGTCAGCATATTCACCACCACCAACATGGAGATCTTGATCACCACGATGTCACTATTGCAACACCATCTCTGAGCCTATACAGGAAAATATCTATCCCTGACCCCTTGATCACCCTGTGATTGTTGTATTACGGGTGTCACCCTTTCTGGGCGTGCACTGATAAGCAGATAAGCGTGTAGCACTGATCAGGCATGCAGCCCCAAACCAGGTTTTCAGGATGAGGAATCAACCCAATAATTGGTAAACAATCTAGCAGGTTGTGGCGGCGCACACATATAGGATTAAGGGAGACAGAATGTTTTCTATGTTCAGGAAGTGTGAGCGTAGAACTTAATTAGCGCTGACATCATCATAATGAGATTTTATTGACAAGATAATTATACCTGGGGTGTAAATCTCATAAACAGGATTTTATAGAGTTCCAGGATGTTACATCATTATTCTATGATGACTTTTATAGTGGGGTGCAGAAGAAAGCATGGACCTCGCTGTTGCATGTAACATCTAATCAAATGTACGGGGGGAGGGCGAAAGCGGTAGAAAAGTATGAAAGCGGAATACATGCGTACAAAGATAACATTGTAAGCTAGGGTATAACATTTAAAGGGATCTTGTAATCTGGATCGAAACTTTAGAAAAGTGAAAGGGTTGTCTCTGAGTCCTATTCAGGAGTACACCCCTCCTCTGCCTCTTGGTTTACTGTTTGCCAGCAGCGGTGCGCTCCTGATGATAGACAGTTCGGGCTAGTAGCATGGCTGAGCCTCTAGCCTGGACTGTGTGCTTTCCAGTGCTGCTTGCTGAAATCATTTTGCCTCTGTAGCATCGGAGGAGCGCAAGGAGCTGATTATTATCCTTGGTAAAGGATCTTTGAGCATGTGCATATAAATGTGTCGAAAAACATACACAAATAAATAGAGGCACTGATATGTACAAAAATAGTCATCTTTATTCTAAATCAAGAGAAATAAAATATATAACAGAGTTAATCAGAGTTACACATTAAAACCAGAGAACAGAGAACAAGTCAATTAGTAAATCGCATGAATAACCAGTAAATATACTGTACGTGAAAAAGATAGGCAATCCTCAATATATAAAGGGCAAATATAACAGGTAATGTCCATGTGCCACAGGCCAAGTAAGGTATATGTGCGAAATTAAATAATATAACAGGTAACACCTGTAAATAGAGGATATAACAGGTAATGTCTGTGTAAATGTGAATGAGAAGTCCAGGCAATGAGTGTCATGATCCAGACCGGGTTTTGGGTCTTGTCTCTCCTTTCCCAGTCTGGTCATGTCAGGGGTTAACGTTCTCTGCCTCGTTCCGCTGTCCGGTCTGCCATTTAGCTTCGCTGCATCCTGCAGGCAGTTCCAGTTATATTTCCTGCCTACAGCATGTGTAGCTGGCTCTGGTGAAACCCTGATTTGTCCTGCTGCGTTCAGCTGACTTTGCCCGTGTCTGTTCATATCTCTATTCTTGCCCCTGACTCTGTTTGTCCCTGTGTGTTTGGATTCCCTGGTACTCTACTCTGCTTTGGCTCTGACCTGCTTCTGTCTCTCCCTTCTGATACTTCTGCTATGGACCTGTACTGACCTTTTGGCACTCCTTTGACTCTGTGTTTGGAATTTTGTTTGGTACTACGCTACTCTCTGGTATCTACCCGGCTTGTCTGACCATTCTGCTGCCACCTGGTGGTAGCCTCGCTGCACTTCTGCTGGTCTGCTCTGAGCAGGATTTCAGCCCTCTCTCCACTCTGCTGCCATCTAGTGGAGTCTGCACTTACCTGCGGAGCTGCAGCGTGACAATGAGAATCTAATGAGAATGAGTGTAATGAGAAGTCCAGGAAAATAATCTCATGTAGTAAGCAGATACCCAAAATTTAAAGAGAAAGATGACCAAAGTAAATTAGTAATTTACTTACAACATTTAATGACTTGCTAGTGTGTTTCCCTGCACCCAAACACGTAGTTCGCCATCCCCTGACATGCTCCCTGATGAAGCAGGGCGAAACACACGTTGGTGCAAACCTTTTGCATTATGGATTAGCTATCTTTGCACACTTATTTACTGGATGTTCTAGACCTTTATTATTTGATTTATCCTTTGCCCTCTGATCGTGGTTTTAATGTTCCTCACTGATTAACTCTGTTATGTATTTTATTTTTAAAATGACTATTTTTGGAGATAATAGCACCTCTATTTTCTTATGAGGGATTAGGACATATATTGAAAGGTGTGTCTCTGTTATATATCAATTCTACCTTTGAGCTCAGTAGAGAATTTGTAGTAAATTTCTAAATGTGTCGGCCTGAACAATCTTTCTTGGTGCTTGTGGCCTTTAAAGGCAGCCCGTATAAATGCAGCGTAGGACATGAAGCATTCTTGGTGCGTTACACACAGATTCTGATCAATTAGACTGAGTTTTAGAAATGCATGGTGCTGTAACAGGTGACAGGGGAATAGTATAGGGTGATAACAGCTGCCAGGAGGGGGAAGGACACCCTACAAAGGGTTTCTATGGAGACAAAGAGCAAGCGAATCCTTGATAATTCTGTGGTACGGCAGATGCCTATGACAGAGAAATAGTATAGATGTAATGTAGAACGTACATCAAGTGTTTCTCTCAAAGCTCAGTAACCCCCTGCTTCCTGGGTCAGCATCAGCCACATTTTCACCTTTTCGGCAACCATTACCCCTTTCCTTTTACAATTAGGTTTTTAACCCTTCACTTAAAGATATATTAAATATAACCCTCAGAATGGGTCAAGGATGAGGGTGAGGAAATGCGACAGGAGGTGATGGTAATTATTAACCTTTTTATGATCGGGTGAGTTTGCCTTTTTTTTTCACTATTAATTTTTCTTCCCCTTTTTTGAAGAGTCATAACTTTTTTTGTTTTATGCCGACATAGACGTATAAGGTCTTGTTTTTTGCTGGACGAGGTGTAGATTTGACTGGCTCAATACATTTTATCATAAAATATACTGAATCAGGAGTGAGTGAAAAGTGCAATTTTGCTGTTTTCCCCTTGTGTGTAAGTCTACTGGATAGAGCAGAGTCGAGTGTGCTGCTGGTGAGTGACCAGCCAAAATGTAAGACATAGCTGGGAGAGAGACATGCCAGAGTCTCTCTCTGAATGGAGACTGCATGGGTCAGCTAGGAAAACTGAGCAGTCTGTGTGTTGGAGCTGCAGAATAATGCGTGAAAGCTGGAGACTGCTCGGTGTGAACTGTGCACGAAGTTGAGTACTTCTGTTTGGCGCTGGAATCTGTTGGAGTTCAGGCTGAAGATGATACCAAGACTAGTGGGAACAGGCCTCTTCTGTGTATGGAAGGGCTGTAATCTCTTCAGGTGAACCCATACTGACATATGTTCGCTGCTACATGAACTGTTTATTTACTGTGATACCTTTGTTCCCAGAAGAGGCTTTTTTGTTTTTTATCCTTTGGAGTTTTATGAAAGCAATAAAACTGCACCTGTTAGGACCAACCGACATTGCCTGTGTGAACGCTCCCTACTGCATATCTGAGAGAGTGAATCCCTACAACACCTACACCCGACTACGTACTACATGAAAATCAAGTCCTGATGGACAAATAGCAAAAATATGTAACTCTGGAGTAAAAGGAATATATTTAAAAAATTCAGAAATGTGTTTTTGCCCTGAACGTCTTCTCAAGTAAAGGCCACATTCTGGTTCTCAGGGAAGTAGTGACAAAATGGATTCTGAATAGTGATGAGCGGGTGTGCTCGTTACTCAGGTTTTCCGAGCATGCTCGGGTGTCCTCCAAGTATTTTGAGCGTGCTCGTAGATTATGTTTGTGTCCCCACAGCTGCATGAGTTGCGGCTGCTAGACAGCCTGAATACATGTGGGGGTTGCCTGTTTGTTAGGGAATCCTCACATGTATTCAGGCTGCCTAGCAGCCGCCACTCATGCAGCTGTGGGGACACAAACATAATCTACGAGCACGCCCAAAATACTCGGAGACCACCCGAGCATGCCTGGAAAACTCGAGTAACGAGCACACTTGCTTATCACTAATTCTGAGCATATTGGGTGTGGGTGTGTAACTATTTCCACCCACTGACTGGTACTGCCATACATATACTGTTATCTCTATGCGGTGCCAAAAAGCATAGCCATCTACATTATTCAGGACCTTTAAAACGTGCCTAGACATATCCATGTCCCCAGAGCACTTTCGGCATACAATGGCCTCATTAAATTCCTTTTTGTTAGATGGGTCTCCCAAGTGGATGATGACCACTTTATGTCACACTGCCGGGGATCCCAGCAAAAAAACCATATCTAAGCAGATTTTTAATTCCCATACAGTGTGTCACCACTTTACTAGTCAGCTGCTATAGTTATCTACCAATAAAGCTTCTGAAAATGTGTCTTGTGGGGTGGCTCTTGTTTGTGCAGCAACATACAGTGGAGTTAGATTAGCCAGACAGCACATGGAACTGTAGAGATCGAGTTGCATGACAGCTCCTTGGAACAGCAGAGCCGGATATGCTGGATACAAGGAGGAGTAGCATGAAACAGTGGATCTTCAGATGCAGTATGGCACATGGAACAGTGGAGCTGGATATGCTGGAGAGCAGGTGGAGTGACATGGAACAATTGAACTGAACATGCTGAATGGCACATGGAATAGTGTAACTGGATATGTAGCCAGGCGCTTTAGTAATGCTTTTGAAAAGCAGAGAAAAGTGTGCTGTTAGGAACAATAGAGTCAAGTCTTTGGATGCGTGCTTTGGAACAGTAGAGCAGTGTTTGCAGACAAGAACCTTGATACAGCAGAGCCGAGTGTGCAGACAGTTACCTTGGAACAATAGAGCTGTGTATGCTGACAAATACCTGTGGAACAGCAGAGCTCAGTGGGTTTACTGAGCTCAGTTTGTAAAGTTCAGTATTGTGTTAAGGTACCGTCACACTCAGCGACGCTGCAGCGATATAGACAACGAGCCGATCGCTGCAGCGTCGCTGTTTAGGTCGCTGTAGAGATGTCAAACACAGCAGCTCCAGAACGATGCAGGAGTGATCCAGTGATGTAACGGCGACTCACTTATCGTTCTCACAGGTCGTTAGCTCCATGTTTAACATTGCTGGCATCGTTGCTTTTGCTGTCAAACACGACGATACACGCCGATCTGACGACCAAATAAAGTTCTGGACTTTAAGCTCTGACCAGCGATGGCACAGCGGGATCCAGATCGCTGCTGCGTGTCAAACACAACGAGATTGCTAACCAAGTTGTAAAGTTGCTGAGTGTGAAGGTACCTTTAGCGGTGTGATAATTCCGACATAAAAATCATTATCGGCAGCTCATTGCCCGGTGTAAACAGGAGACATGTTGCCAATAACATGATGCAGTATGAGGTCAGAACGATCATATTAACAATCTTTCTGCTCCGGACTTCTTCATCGGCTTCTGTAAACCAGTCAGCAAACGAGCGCTGAACAATCTGCATATTGGCGATCACGGCCTGTGATCGAGAACTCCAGGTTGGTCTAAAATGGAACAGAAGGAAAATAAACAAACCAAGTAATAAAAAGTACTAATAAAGAGGGTATAGAAAATAAGCCTGTTAGGAAGGCAGCGTAGCGTGACGCGCAGCGCCCAGGGCCGCGCCGACTGTACCCACTGTGCTGAATGCACCATGTGTTTGGACAAGCCTTTCACTTCTGCTAATGCAAACATCGAAAATCCACCATAATGAAGGAGACTTACAGATATTTCTCCAAGACAAGACAGCTGATCCAAAAAAGGCCAACTGTGTGAGCTGCCAGTGGGAGCACAACTCACAAACAGCTGGACGCCTCACACATGTGACGGAGGTCAGGGGGCACGTTTTGCACTATAGATCAACTTTTTTCTTTGTAAAGATTTGTGTCATCTTATATAAAAATAGTCAATACTTTTGGGGGGTTTTTGGCCCAATTTCTGTAGTTGGCCTAAGGCCTCAATTGTTCTAAGATGTGCAACCACCATGATTGGTTAACGGCTACGTCAGAAGTCGGAGAGTTGCAGTTTCCCTACGTTCATGATATGCGGATGGTGCAGCGTGGAACAGTAGAGCTGGATATACAGGTCACTGTCTCCTACAAGATCAGCACACTCTTCCTCCGCTGTTATCACCATTCTCTTTATGAGGTGACCCCTGGATGCTTCATCTCTGCCCCCTACAATCCTTAGTCAGGTCAAGGAGAAAGTTGGCAAAACAATCAGGTAAGTTGGCAAAAACAAATAGGATTTACAAACTACCTCCAGTACTGGGGAACATCGAAATTACTCACTAAATGCAATAAACAAAACATCATTGTTACTGCTCATCCCGATAAGTTTCCTGGACTTAGGCCACATACTATTCTGCAGCTGCTGTCAGCCTCAGATATTGCCATCCCCTCCAGACCCTGCAGCCCACATCTGTCATTTTGCACCGCGGTTGTGTCAGCCGTCACTTATACTGATGAGTGCTTTCATCTTCATGTTTCTGCCTTACAGACAATCAATAATTATCATGTTTTTTGCATTAGTATATGCAGCATTTTCTATTGGATGTAGCATCTCCTTTACCACCTAGGAGCCTGTAGTTGCTGTTTTCTGCCATGAGCTTCTTCGAAATGTTCAGAAAGCTCAGTCCCACTGGGATATTACAGTATTATTGGGAGTAATTAAAAAAAAGGGAGGAGGGAGATGCAGCTGCAGTTGGCTCTTTCTATGCATTCTAATCCTATGCCGTATAGAAACTGCCCACTACAGAGTAAATGCCAGGAAAGTGATTGTGAACTGCACTAGTTTTATACATAACCGGAGCAAATGGTTACAGATTTGTAATGGAGTCTAGAAACTTCACTTTACACCAGAAACAAAATCTGTTACTAACCATAAATATGTAGTTTTTTTATCTGGTGTAAATGCCGCTGTTCTCCTGAATCCGGCGTTGTTTTTCTCTTTTTTCTGCACCTCTCTGTTCCTGAGATATGGCCTCCTCTTCCTTGTGTATAAATCTAGTCTTTTTAGCCAAATGGGTGTGGCCCACAACTCTTCTCTGTGACAATCAATATTACATTTACATACAGGGAGGAGGAGGCCATATGTCAGTAATGGAGAGGAGCAGGAAAAAAATAAAAACATCGCCGGATTCAGGAGAACTGCGGTTTTTACATCAGGCTAAAAAAAAATGGCAGGTCCCCTTTAAAAAAATGTTCTACCAGGTACATGTACCAGTCTTGGTCTAGCCTATGGGTCTCAGCTAGAAGATACTCATCCGTTGTGCTGCACGTTACATAGTCTATAAAAACCATAAAAGGAAAAAGAAAATTTCTCTGCAACATTTCTTTAATTGGAAGAAACAGTAAAATAAGCCACAGAACACACAGGGCACGTGGCACTGTGCCCACAGCTGCTTCATGTAGTCACTTGTTCTGGTAACTGGGCAGAATTTCAGATGTTTCACATTGCGTTCCCATTTGCTGTAGGTTACATCAGATATATGGTAGAAACAGTAGTGCAGTAATCCCTCACCTATAATGACCCCAATAAGATGACCTAATGGTACGTCTTCCATGATCACATCATCCTTAGCTCCTAGGGTGCTGTCTAGTCCTGTGTAGACTCACAGATAGGTCCCTTCCCACTTGGAAGAATGAGTATTCGGCTTTGATAAATGTTCACTTCTTCGATAAATGGCACCAGGGTGGATTACTGCCAGTACTGCCAGACACTGGTTACATTGGTGTCTCAGGAGTAAATTCCCTTACCTCACCTTACCTCAGACACCACAGCAATTAATTACTAGGTTTATGAAGACTGGGAGAAAACCTGCCCCAAAAGAAGAAGACCATGTAGACACCATAGACAATATATGGAGTAAAGTATTGGACTCACATCTTAATCACTGAATTCTGTTTACCCCACATCGCCCCCAGTGTATAACATTGAGCCCCCAATGTATAATATTCAGCCCCTCATTCTTGATGTATAACATCCGGCCCCCAGTGTAAATATCCGGCCCCTCACCCCTGATGTATAACATCTGGCCCCTTGCCCACCCGTGTATAACATCCTGCCCTTCGCCCCCAATGTATAACATCCAGCCCCCATTGTATAACCTCCCGTCCCTCACCTGCTGTCTTCCTTTACTAACGAAACAGAACGACCGGTGGTGCAGAGCTCACTGATACCAGTGGGGGTCCTGTAACAGGAACCACTGGGGTAACAAGTCTGTTCATGACATTTCTTCCTCCTGAATCTTCACCCATCACCCATGAGTGATATTACTGAGAAGTGGAAGGAACCGCAGCAACTCAACCATGAAGTGGTGGAGACTCCGTTACGTTACAGAGCAGAAGTCCGAGTGCTGAGAAGAAGAGAATACACCACTTCTCTGCTGACTCCATAACTGCAGAGTCAAGACCTCCTCTGGTATTAATGTAGGGATATGGACATGCAGCGCCCCAGAGTCCTGGTCGTTGCAGTGCTGTGGCTCCGCCACTATGGGGAGCTATGGTGCGTCTGATGGCACTGAAGGAGTTCATCTGATCAGGTATCACAGACACCAATACATTTCACAGTCGGGCCTCCGGGGGGAGCTAAGGGTGCTATTCATTACGCCACTCCCCACCATAGTGGGTAAACTGGGGGTCAGGCAGGAAGTGAGATGAGAAAGCTGACTGGGTTGAAACCAGGCAACACCTTGTGGCAGAGGGTGTTGTGGGGGAAGATACAGTAGGGTCTCTGTCAGGGGTGGGATCCTGACAGAGGCTTGGCAACTTGAACGAACGTAACGGGACCGTGCCTGCTCCGGGTAGCGGCGGTGCCCAAGGAAGGACTAGAAGAGAGATAGATTGTGCTGAGTGAGAAACGAGATCACGCAAAGGAGAAATACCAGTAGGAGTCGTGCTGTAAGACCGAAGCAACATCCTACTGAGGCGCACTACCGGTGGCCGGAACGCCGAGGGAGTATCATAACATTCAGCTTCAAGCAATACTCCAAACAGCGGCAGGACAGTCAGTTTAAGGCGGACTGTCTAACTTAAATCACCTATGCAGTCTTGGGGGGCAACTTGTGGAGAGGGGCGACTCTAGGGTCCCGGAAGAGCTCCGAGCCTACCCGTCAAACGGGTGCCGTCCCAACCAGAACACCAGGGAGGGACGGAGGATTAGCAGAACATCATCTAATCGAGTTGTGAGGGAACTTAAGAAACAGACACAACAGTTGTGGGGGACTTTCTGTAAGTACAGCAGGGAAGGACCACAACACATAGCGCTAGTAGGAAGGCACCGATTTCCACCTGTGAAGAGAACTCTGGAGGTGCCATTGGACCGGCCGGACTTGCGCAGCCTGGTGAACCGTGTTCCGGACTGAGGACTCAGAGATCTTCAGTAAAGAAGTAAAGAGACTGCAACCTGGTGTCCTCGTTATTTACTGCACTGCACCACCACAGCGTCACCACCATTATCCATTTCCATTATTCTCTGTGCGCCCCACGGCAGGGTCACGGACCGGGGCCTAGCCACCGTGACAACCCCAGAGCAGAGGACTCAGAGGCCCGGTACCGGGTATCCCTCGGCCCTGCGGCAGTGGGGGCGCTCCAACTTGGCGTCACGAACAGGATCTACTTAAGCCTGAAGAATCAGGTCATGTGTGCCTTGGAACTGTGATTTATTGTGCTTGGGTTGTACTTTATTACCAAAACTGTGGATTGTCACTTGCCGCCAAAAGTTCGCGCCAAAACCACCGCCATTGCGGCGTCACAGGGAGCGCAGAGGAAGAAGAAGGGCGTGCCATGGGAGGAGACTACCAAAGTGGCGCCAGAAGTAGCGACCGCCCCCTCGAACTCCTGCTGCGAGAGGACGACCTACCCAGCAACAGAGGAGAACCGCCCCCTGACTTGCAACGGCGGGAACGAGGTGAAGGAGGAACTCGACCTTGGAGAAATGGCGGAGCCAGGTGCATGCATTGCCGCCGAATGCCAGACAGCGGCGATGAGCAGCAAGTGCCCGAGCGACGGCGGGGTGATCCCGGCTTGCCCTCACCCATCAGAAGCGGACTCGCGTCCACCGCCGGTGAGGGACCCGAACTCCTTGGAGTCGCCAATGGAGGAGCCGAATCAACCTATCCCAGCCACGGAACCAGGGAGGGCGGAGCCACATCAAGAGGTGACCCCGGAGGAGCCGCGGTCCGGGCTGCAGCCGATTCCAGTGTCCTCGTCAACGGACCGGAGCGACATCGGTGGAATCACATCAGGCGCAGGTATGGACGGCATCCCTACTCCCCTGGCCGATTCTGTTCTCCCGACCGATCCGGTTCCCCTGAGCGATCCCGCTCCTGTGACCGCTCCTCACCCCAGCAATGATCGTTCTTTCTTGGTGGAGCGGGTCATCCTTACCTCTAACGCGATGGGGAAGCTAGTGCCTCCGCTACCAACCAAGATGGGAGAACCCCTAGACGTGGGCTTAGACGGGGTGATCCTCCGGTGGGACACCCCCTGGACCGGGCCAGATGGGACCCGGGAGGATGGCCTCACCCTTGCGGTACTTACCTGGGAACAGTATAAGCAATGCCTAATACAACACTGGAAAGATCGAGACGAGACCGAACAATCTGACACACAACGTAAGAAGTCTGCTCCCGGTAGGAAAGACGTGGTAAAGCGGGGAACTGTGCTGGCCTACCACCCGAAGAGGGGATGGGGCTCCATACAGGAACTGGGGCTACCAACTGACGTCTTTGTTACTAGCTATAACGTGAAGACCCCCTGCTGCAGTCGAAATGGTGATCCATTACAAAGAGGGGATCAGGTGACTTACACCCGCCATCGGAGTGCACAAGGATGGTGTGCCCGGAACGTGCGACGGTGTGAGCCTGAGAGAGCGCCCCCTGTTGCCCCGATCATGACTGATCCCGATTTGCCAGACCTTGTTCCCATCACCACGGTACGTCTTGTAGCGGCTACCGAACTCGCAAGCAGGATTAGCCTTCAAATCCAGGCACCGGCTGATCTGATGGCATCTGAGAGACCAACTACCAGTACGGGTGCCGCGTCGGCCGGGGAACAAAGATCACCCCCGGACTTGGAAGAATAAACCTCGAAACCATGAGTATGTACATAGTTTTTAACTGTTTGTTTCCTGATTGTTGCTGCTGAACCCGTCCAGGGTTAACTCTTAAGGGGATCCTTCTGTTGACCTGGGATCCCTATTGTTTTGCTTTTGTTTGATTTTTTCCAAGTTTTTGCACAAAGTTTCCAGAACTGCTGAAATCATGAACAGTGCATGATCCGAACTTCTTGTATATAGTTTGCACCTTATTAAGGCCATGTTCACACAGTGCGTTTTTTACCGCGGAACCGCGGCGGTTTTGCCGCTGCGGTTCCGCAGCTGTTTTCCATGCAGGGTACAGTACACTGTACCCTATGGAAAACAGGACACACTGTGCACATGGTCCGGAAATTTAAAAAAAAAAGCCGTGCTGAATAGCTCCCGGAAAAAAGAAGGAGCATGTCAATTCTTCTTCCTGAACCGCAGCGGTTCTGCACCCATAGACCTCCATTGTGAGGTCAAAATCGCAGTAAAACACGCAGATCAAAAATATATCTGCGTGTTTTACTGCGGTTTGATGTGCAGAACCGCTGCTGCAGGAAGTGCGGGGGAGCGGGCGGAAGTGCGGGGCCGGAAGTGCGTGGGCGGAGAGACATGGAGGCATAGCGTCGCATGGGGATCGTGTCGGCCGTTTGATTGATTTGGTGTGTGTGTGTGTGTGTGTGTGTGTGTGTGCGTGCGTGCGTGCGTGCGTGCGTGCGTGCGTGTGTGTGTGTGTGTGTGTGTGTGTGTCCCCGTCCCCATGCGACGATAGTGCCTCCATTGTGCTAAGTCGCCGTATGGGACTACTACTCCCATCCGGTATTAGGATGGGAGAGTTGTCCCTGTGTCCGGCGACTTAGCACAATAGTAAAGTTTACACCAAACACCTACACACAATACACAAACATGACACACAGTACAGTACATACAACACATAACACAGAGTATATACTCACCAACAGCACACTGGTAGGCGAAGCCCTCGATCCTCCAGGAAAAAATCCAAAAATAATAAACCAAATCCATACTCCCTGTCCGCAGAATCCATAAAACGAGTGTCCCACGCCGATCGGCTGCTCTCCGGCGATACACTGCCAGGAGCGAAGCTCCTAGCAGTGTATCGCGTACTGTTCCGGAGTTCAATGGCTCCGGCGTCTCGGTTAACAGCAGTACAGCTGCGTTGAACTTTCCCACGCAGCACTGCCGTTAAGCGAGAGTGCCGGGGTCAATGACCGCCGGTAAACTCGCTCGCGCATGCGCAGTGACACACCGACAGGAACTATGGCTCCTGTCAGTGTGTTGCTGCAGCCGTGGAGAGCAGACATATCTCTGGATGTGTCTGTTCTCCATGAAAAATCTTCGTGGGATACGTGGATACTTAAATACGTGACACGTGTCACTTAAATACGTGATACGTGTCACTTAAATACGTGGCACGTGGCACTTAAATACGTGGCACGTGGCACTTAAATACGTGATACGTGGCACTGAAATACGTGGCACGTGGCACTTAAATACGTGATACGTGGCACTGAAATACGTGGCACGTGGCACTTAAATACGTGGCACGTGGCACTTAAATACGTGGCACTTAAATACGTGGCACTTAAATACGTGGCACGTGGCACTTAAATACGTGGCACGTGGCACTTAAATACGTGGCACTTAAATACGTGGCACTGAAATACGTGGCACGTGGCACTGAAATACGTGGCACGTGGCACTTAAATACGTGGCACGTGGCACTTAAATACGTGGCACTTAAATACGTGGCACGTGGCACTGAAATACGTGGCACGTGGCACTGAAATACGTGGCACTGAAATACGTGGCACGTGGCACTTAAATACGTGGCACGTGGCACTGAAATACGTGGCACGTGGCACTTAAATACGTGGCACGTGGCACTTAAATACGTGGCACTTAAATACGTGGCACGTGGCACTGAAATACGTGGCACGTGGCACTGAAATACGTGGCACGTGGCACTGAAATACGTGGCACGTGGCACTTAAATACGTGGCACTGAAATACGTGGCACGTGGCACTGAAATACGTGGCACTTAGGCTATGTTCACATTTGCGTTGTGCGCCGCAGCGTCGGCGCCGCAACACACAACGCAAAGTAAAACGCAGCAAAACGCATGCACAACGCTGCGTTTTGCGCCGCATGCGTCCTTTTTTTGATTGATTTAGGACGCAGCAAAAATGCAACTTGCTGCGTCCTCTGCGCCCGGATGCGTGCGCTGCAGTGACGCATGCGGCGCAAAACGCGGAGCGCTGTCATTCAAAACACGTCCACTCATTTTGGTGTTTAGTCCCAAAATGGAGGATGGAAGAAGAAAAGGGTTGGACAAGGAAATGACATCATTTTTTTTTTTTTTTTCCCCCCACTGCAGTAAACTTTATTTCTGTCAAACACAGACAATCTGCAGACAAAACTGCATCAAAAAACGCACTAAAAAACGCACTAAAAAACGCACCAAAAAACGCACCAAAAACGCACCAAAACGCACCAAAAAACGCACCTGCGTTTTCTGCAGAGACCTGCAGTTTCAGTCAGGAAAAAAAAAGGATGGAAATCCTGAACGTGTGAACATAGCCTAAAGGTGCTCCCTACTGGTTTTACTTAAAGAAGGACTCTTTGTGAAGATACCACACTGGAACCTTTGTTGAGTACGGACTGGTAGCCTGAGAAGGCGTGCTACCTCATAGAGACTTAGCCCCCTCTTAAAGGGGATGTTCACCTGTCGCACTTAAACGATGATATTACGTTAAGATAAGTAGCAATGATGTTTGACGAAAGAAAATGATGATAATGTTTACATGAGAAAGTTATATGTATTTAACTAGTTAATTGTGAAGAAATGCTGATGATGTTCCGGAAAGAAAGTGAAAGCGAGAAGAAGGATGCAGTGGCCCGTGGGGGTAGACGTGGTGTCCAGCATGCATATTAATGAGAAAAATAATGAGAAGGTTTGATGTTGTGTAAAGAAAATGGTTAATTACGTTGATAGATGATAGATAATTAGGATAGAAGGTAAACCCTGAGTCCTCATAAGAGCCATACAGAGATGGCTCAGTGCTCGTAAACTGAAAGTGTGTTATGTTCTATACTGTGTATAGTAGTTGAAAAGACAGAAGGCTCGGGCTGAAAGGAGCGGTTCTGTAAGAAAGGAGAGGCAGTAGGTCTGGCGCCGATAGGACAGGCGGTCCTGCAGATTTAAAGAAGGAGAATGAAAAAAAGTTAAATTACCTTATAATGTGATTATAGGAAGGTCTTTAGTGGATTTAGAGTGTATGTCCTTAAAGGCAATGTTAAATTATTGTTCCACAATGTTGCACTTAGTAGAATACCCGGTTGGGTAAGAAAAGTTAATTGTAGCATGTTGCTATGATATTTAACCACGTTTGTAACGTTCAAGTGTCCTTACCTCCCATAAAGGGAAGCCTGTTTAAATATGCTTATTGTTATTACACTCAACAAAATTGTATGTCTTTTTGCTGACTTGTATTGTTGTTTTCTTCCCAGTCCCGGAGTACTGTGTTTAACCAGGGGGGAGTGCAGTGCCCCAGAGTCCTGGTCGTTGCAGTGCTGTGGCTCCGCCACTATGGGGAGCTATGGTGCGTCTGATGGCACTGAAGGAGTTCATCTGATCAGGTATCACAGACACCAATACATTTCACAGTCGGGCCTCCGGGGGGAGATAAGGGTGCTATTCATTAGGCCACTCCCCACCATAGTGGGTAAACTGGGGGTCAGGCAGGAAGTGAGATGAGAAAGCTGACTGGGTTGGAACCAGGCAACACCTTGTGGCAGAGGGTGTTGTGGGGGAAGATACAGTAGGGTTTCTGTCAGGGGTGGGATCCTGACAGAGGCTTGGCAACTTGAACGAACGTAACGGGACCGTGCCTGCTCCGGGTAGCGGCGGTGCCCAAGGAAGGACTAGAAGAGAGATAGATTGTGCTGGGTGAGAAACAAGATCACGCAAAGGAGAAATACCAGTAGGAGTCGTGCTGTAAGACCGAAGCAACAACTGTCATGATCTCTGCAGGCAGAGATCATAGCAAGCCTATAGAGGGACAAGCTCTCGGAAGATGGAACTATACTGACCATGAACTAAGCCTGCCGCGCAACTAGAAATAGCCAGGTAGCATTTCCTATTAATCGCTAGATGCCCAGCTCTGGCCTAAGACCTAAATAGCTAGCAGAGGGAAATATAAGACCTGGCTCACCTCTAGAGAAATATTCCAAAGAAGACAGTAGCCCCCCACATATAATGACGGTGAGTTCAGATGAAACAACAAACGCAGCAGGAAAATAGTCTTAGCAAATTTGAGGTCCGCTTACTAGATAGCAGAAGACAGATAGTATACTTTCATGGTCAGCAGAAAAATACTAACAAAACACCATCCAGAGATTACCTTAAACTCTGGCATTAACTCATAACGCCAGAGTAGCAATCCCTGATCGACGAGAGCTTTCCAGACACAGTAACAAAACTTCAGCTGCGAACTGGAACAAATAGGCAAAACAAAACATGGACAAAAGTCCAACTTATCAGTAGTTGTCTAGAAGCAGGAACAAGCACTGAGAGGCATCAGATAACATTGTTGACCGGCAAGAAACCACCAGAGAAATGAGCTTAAATAGCGACACCCACTACTGATGGAATCAGGTGAAACAGGAAAGAGGATGACAAGTCCAATTCCACAAGCGGCCACCGGGGGAGCCCAGAATCCAAATTCACAACAGTACCCCCCCCTCAAGGAGGGGGCACCGAACCCTCACCAGATCCACCAGGGCGACCAGGATGAGCCCTATGGAAGGCACGAACAAGATCAGAAGCATGAACATCAGATGCATTGACCCAAGAATTATCCTCCTGGCCGTAACCCTTCCAGTTGACCAGATACTGGAGTTTCCGTCTGGAAACACGAGAGTCCAAAATTTTCTCCACAACGTACTCCAACTCACCCTCAACCAACACCGGAGCCCCCCACATATAACTGTCATGATCTCTGCAGGCAGAGATCATAGCAAGCCTATAGAGGGACAAGCTCTCGGAAGATGGAACTATACTGACCATGAACTAAGCCTGCCGCGCAACTAGAAATAGCCAGGTAGCATTTCCTATTAATCGCTAGATGCCCAGCTCTGGCCTAAGACCTAAATAGCTAGCAGAGGGAAATATAAGACCTGGCTCACCTCTAGAGAAATATTCCAAAGAAGACAGTAGCCCCCCACATATAATGACGGTGAGTTCAGATGAAACAACAAACGCAGCAGGAAAATAGTCTTAGCAAATTTGAGGTCCGCTTACTAGATAGCAGAAGACAGATAGTATACTTTCATGGTCAGCAGAAAAATACTAACAAAACACCATCCAGAGATTACCTTAAACTCTGGCATTAACTCATAACGCCAGAGTAGCAATCCCTGATCGACGAGAGCTTTCCAGACACAGTAACAAAACTTCAGCTGCGAACTGGAACAAATAGGCAAAACAAAACATGGACAAAAGTCCAACTTATCAGTAGTTGTCTAGAAGCAGGAACAAGCACTGAGAGGCATCAGATAACATTGTTGACCGGCAAGAAACCACCAGAGAAATGAGCTTAAATAGCGACACCCACTACTGATGGAATCAGGTGAAACAGGAAAGAGGATGACAAGTCCAATTCCACAAGCGGCCACCGGGGGAGCCCAGAATCCAAATTCACAACAAACATCCTACTGAGGCGCACTACCGGTGGCCGGAACGCCGAGGGAGTATCATAACATTCAGCTTCAAGCAATACTCCAAACAGCGGCAGGACAGTCAGTTTAAGGCGGGCTGTCTAACTTAAATCACCTATGCAGTCTTGGGGGGCAACTTGTGGAGAGGGGCGACTCTAGGGTCCCGGAAGAGCTCCGAGCCTACCCGTCAAACGGGTGCAGTCCTAACCAGAACCTCAGGGAGGGACGGAGGATTAGCAGAATATCATCTAATCGAGTTGTGAGGGAACTTAAGAAACAGACACAACAGTTGTGGGGGACTTTCCGTAAGCACAGCAGGGAAGGACCACAACACATAGCGCTAGTAGGAAGGCACCGATTTCCACCTGTGAAGAGAACTCTGGAGGTGCCATTGGGCCGGCCGGACTTGCACAGCCTGGTGAACCGTGTTCCGGACTGAGGACTCAGAGATCTTCAGTAAAGAGGTAAAGAGACTGCAACCTGGTGTCCTCGTTATTTACTGCACTGCACCACCACAGCGTCACCACCATTATCCATTTCCATTATTCTCTGTGCGCCCCACGGCAGGGTCACGGACCGGGGCCTAGCCGCCGTGACAACCCCAGAGCAGAGGACTCAGAGGCCCGGTACCGGGTATCCCTCGGCCCTGCGGCAGTGGGGGCGCTCCAGACATGCTGCCCATGTTTCCCCCTTTAAGAAACTAGTTTCAATGTTATGTGAAGTAATATGTGATGTGAACTGTGTTGTGTATTGTAAATTGTGTAGTGCGTTAATAAACTGTGAAGTTTGACTGTAGGAATACTTAGAGTTTATGTTTGGGACTAGCCCAGAATGGGAGGGGCTATGTGGGAAGACAGTGGGAACTTCCTTATAGAAAGCCAGAAAGGGTCTGAAGTGCTGAGTGAGTGGACCAAAAGGTCCAGGGCGAACAGTGCCAGGTTCAATGGTGACCCTAAATGAGAGGAGTCCAAACAGGAGGGACAGCAAGATCTTGAGCATACGTGACAGAGAGACAGTGTGGCCTTCCAGAGACGGGTACTCGGAGAGAATGCCTAGCTACTAGACCCTGAGCTTACAAAATTGGAAGGTAACTGGCCTAAGCAGGACTGAGTATGTGGGACTAGTGAAGAGTTCCAAGGCGCCAGTAGTGGAAAGAGGACATGGAACCACAAAACAAGTGGATGACACTTGTTGATCAGGACTGTAGTATTTAAGCTGGGTTGTGGAGAAGTAGAGAGAAACAGCGGACATAGAGAACCCTGAAGTAAACGACTAAGGAATAAAAATATATGAATAATGCTTCAAGTTGCAAAGGAAACGCCCGTAAGACTTTGTAGCCGCTATTCCTTGTATATAACCCTTTATCAAGTTATCATTCAACAAAGAGGTTATTTTTGAATGGTGGTCTCTCTCATTGAACTATGAAACATCTGATCCTGGCAAACCCACAACAATGGTTACATGTAGCCTGCATGGGCGTAAGGTACACATCCACACACCCAGCCAGGACCTCCAGTTTATTTAACTTGGTGGGGCACCATAGATGACTGCCTCACCCACGGCTATCACCCTGGGCCACGTTACATTTACATCAGCACAAACATTGTGCCCCAGCCGGGAGCTTCATGGCTGTGAGGCCGCACGCAACTGTACATCACCAAGGTCCTTTTCTGTTCCCCATTGCTGTTCCCAGTGCACCAGGTCCATAAATACATGGTTGTGGGAGTCTGATCAGAAGAACATGACTGGCCACACAGAGCCTGGCCCTCAGCCTCATCGAACACCGGTGGGATGCACTAAAACGGAAATTGGCAAACCCTCTCCTTTATGAGGAGAATCAGATCGGAACCATGGGAAGAGGAAATTATTTTCATGGACTGTACTGTGATGCTAAACTGGGTGGTGGTGGAGGAAATGAGACCCGTGAAGGTAAGAATGTGTGAGGCTGAGGAAATAATGAGACTGTTTATATTCTGTAATAATGAAGAAACGTGCGAGAAGTTATGTACCCGCTATCCTGTCTACATAGTTGTCACATAATGGCTGTTTAGTAAAGTATTATTTGGTAAGAACTGGTGGTCTCCTTTTATTAACTGGTTAACATCAGGTCCTGGCCAACCAGCAAATCAGTTACATGCGGCCTGCGTGGTCCTAGCGCCATCACAGCATAAGTCCTCACACCCAGCCAGGACCTCACCTTCACCTTTATGTAACACACGGCTATCGCCCCGTGCCACGTTACACGTGGCATAGTCGGCAGAATCTAGTCTTGCAACTGGAAGAGCAAAGTGTTACGGGTAAGACTAAGAAGGTGTCGATCATGGACTCTGTAATGGTGATTAGTGGCACAGAACAACAATAAGGTCCCATTCACCGTAGGTGTAGAAGGGACAAACAGGTTCGAAGAGTTGTCCAGCGCTCCAGAGATTACCGGAGGGAGTGTTGGAACTGCAAGTGGCAGTCTACAGAGAGCAGTGGCCGCTGTGGTAAGATGAAATGGAAGGAAAAGTCACGCCAAGGAAGGTGTGACTTAAGAAAACAGGTGGTGGAGCTAGAGAAACGGGATGGTGAGTCGAATAGAACCCCACCCTGCAAAAGGCAGGACCGTGACGAAGGTGGCTTTTTGGAGAGAGAGAGACAGCGCCATTTGTTGGTTGGAAGTTGAGGAAAATTCAGTGTGATATGGTGATCAACTGATGAGTGATAATGGCGGAGTGGCAGCGTCTATTGGCAAGAGAAAGCCTAGCGCTTAGTGAGCCATCCGAAGAAAGGATCGGGCGAGGATGGTGGCGTCAGTTAATTGTGCTGATGGAGAAAGAGGTGAAGCCAGGTAACCTGGTGGAGAAGGTGACTGGGTCCCCTGATAGAGAGCTAGAGGCCAGACATGATTCGGAGGTTGAGACGCTTACCATGGCCTGGTTCATGGCCCACGGAAGGACCAAGTGGTTGGAAGCCTTATGAATCCTGTTGCTGGTAGGTTCCTCAGCAAACCCGAGAGTAATACTCATCTCCGAGGGAGAGATCACTAACCAAGGAGTGGCAGATCGCCAAAGACCAGTGAGGAAAACAGAGTCGGAAGCTGGAGAAGCCATGTTGTGCTCATTGCACCTGCTTAAGAGGTCAGTTTAAAATCCCTGTAAGGCCACGTTTATGTGGGTCTAAGACCCAGGTACCTGGAACTCCCTCATGTTGTAGCCACAAATGGCTAAAGTTGTTTGATTACAATTTTGCAGGATTGAGGGATACTGCAGCCACAAGAGGGTTGCACACCCTTTGCCAAGGACTGATGAGGGACAATGGACTATGCCCAAGGGCTTGTGAGCCCTTGCAAAACAGGGCCAATATTAACCCGAAGGACTGTTTCCAGATTAAAGAGACTTAGTCAGTTGTGGTTCCAGGGTCCTAACCAACTAACCAAGTAAGACTGATTCCATGGCACTCCAGAAAAGAGAGGAAAACATCAACTATGTTCTGTAGAAGAAAAGAATGAGGATGTCATGTTGGTTGATGTAATGTTATGTGTGGTGTAGTGTATTGGTGTGTTCCGGGCTTTCCCGATGGTGGAGGTGACCATCATTAAAGAAGGGGGAAATGTAAGGAGATGGACATATTGCAATATGAACATATTGCCCTATTTCCCTTTGAAGACATCAATGTTGTTGTAATGACATGCGTTATTGTGATGGAGATGTGTAATGTGAAATGTAATGCTGATGCAATGTTTTGCCCTGTACTATGCGGAAGCTGTATTCTGCCAACCAACAGACAGTGAGTAGAGACAGTTAGAGATAATGTTTCAAATTAGCCAATAGTGAGAGGTGCTAGTGTAAGGCACAATGACTGTCTCCTTCTAGATGTTCAAACAGAGCCTAGCTTGCAGCTAGAGCAGATGTTTGGTCTGAGTGCTCAGCAAGGCCACATGGAATGGGTGTTTTATGGCAAGAGATAAAGGAGACCGGGATAAAGATATCGTGATCCTGACGAAAAGACAGAGAGAAGGACAGTGCCAGCTCAGAGGACTGTTCAGAGATCAGACTGACCAAGTGAGAAGTTCCAGAAAAGGTACGCCTAGCAGCATGGCCCCGAGGAGCTTACAACTCTTAAAGGTAATGGGCCAGGACAGAATAGAATATGAGACAAAGTGAGTGACCTAGGTGGGAGTTCCCTAGGCATCAGAGAGATTGAAGCTGAATCCGGCCATATTGGCAAAACAATTCTCCTTTATGAGCAGAAGCAGAAGCAGAACTGCAGGAAGAGGAAATGATTTGGAGTGTACATGGACTGTACTATGATGCTAACCTGGGTGGTGGTGAAGGGCATGAAATCAGTGGAGGCAGAAATGTGTGAGGCCAAGGAAGTAACAAAATTGTATACTGAGATGCTCTGTATTAATGAAGAAACGTGAGAAGTTGTGTGCCCGCTATCCTGTGTACATAGTTGTCACGCACTGGCTGTTTAGTAAAGTATAGTTTATTAAGAACTGGTGGTCTCCTTTCATGAACTGGTTAACATCAGGTCCTGGCCAACCAGCAATATCGGGACATATAGCCTGCATGGGTGTAGCTCTCTCAGAGCACAAGTCCACACACCCAGCCTACATCTAACTTGTTGGGGAGCAAGAGGTGAGTACCTGGTCCACAGCTACCACCTTGTGCCACGATACAATATCAACAAGGGTGCCATCTACATATTTATGCCTAGGCATTTAGGATGGGAGGCTCTAAAATCTCCTGCTGGTGTAATGTGGAGGTGTCCCAGTACTTTTCTTGACATAGTATAGATATTGCCTTTTGTAGGACTTGAACCAAAGACTAAGAACTGATGCATATTAATGAACAGACAGGTGTTCAACATTTACAATCACCTTAAAAGTGTGGCTTGTGAAGATAACCCCTTTGCCATTAAGTGGCATAGTGTGAGGAGGGCCATAGGGGCATAAGCCCTAGATTTTATAAAAAGTGTAGCAAGCAGCCCAGTAAGTGACACATCGCTGGAATCAGGGTCTCTGCCCCTACATTATGCTGCTCCCAGATGGACTAGTTAAAAACCTGATGATAAATTCTCATTAGATGACCAGCTCCTAAATCACTGTTTCTTCCTCAAAAGACGCAGAGAGTGCACACCAATGCTTTCTGTGCAGAGCTCAGCAGTCAGATGAGTTTGGCTGCTGTACTCTGCAAAGGCGGCGACTGTTATAACAAAACTCAGTGTAATTGATAAACTTTGTCGTCTCGGTCATTGCCTATGCAGAGTGCTGCAGTGATTGGAAAACTCATCTCGACTGCTGCTCTCTGCATAAGCAGCGACCAACAATATTGACATTTCCATTCCAACTCCTCCGCCCGCAGTTGTCGTCTTCCTCCGTTACCCATGAGGGTTCATCCACTATAGTATATGCTCCTTTGTAAACATTACGAGCCCTGGTTAACCCTTTGTTTGCTCCCAGCTATATATAGTACGTTAACTCTTCATTACATCACAGGTAGGTGACATACGGGCCCCGAGGGCACTTCCCAGAATCGCTCGCAACAGGCAAACTTGCCAAACCACATAACTCCCCGCCTCTCTCTGCCTGGCAGGGCGGACACAAGTACCTATATAGGTACAAATCTGTTATTATTATGCTTTGAACTCTGCAGGTGAGAGAGAATAGGCATCATGTCCTCTGGAGGCCCCGTCAAAGAGCTGCAGGATGGCTCCGTGTGCCCGCTATGCGGTGGCTACTTCGAGGACCCGGTGACTACAGAGTGCGGGCACAGTTACTGTAGAATATGCCTTGTGACCCATGCCGGAGGGAAGAATAATGCAGGGGGGCAGCTGATGTGCCCGACGTGTGGACGGGTGATGGGATGGCGGGCGGTCACCACCGATGTTCGCCTTGGGGTCACCACACGTATTGCCCAGAGGCTCAATTTCCAAGCCATGCCACCCAGGAGGAAAAGAATGCAGGAGCAGGTGAGAGCGCGCCGCTTTATGTCTCTGAGGATCTTGTTACTAGAGAACAGCCGAATCGGCCCCCCGGGGCACAGGAACAATATTTGGTTACATCAGGCCGCTTATGCCACTTGTTCCCGTACAGATAGAGGATCAATTAGCGTTTAGGAAACAAAGCCTTAAGCCCCATGATAAAGAGAGCGATTATAACCATGCAATGGCTGCAACGTCAACCACGTTTAACAGGCAAGGAATTGCCGTACAGGCCGCCCTCCGGTTGTATCATGTACACAGATACGTTACCCCATTATATTATTACTTTAGACTAAATAATAATAATGAGTCACAGATACGAGAATACCAAACCAACAACACCAGATAGTAGTGACTTGTGTGCATGGGTGGATACAAACCTACAGAGCACCGGAGGCTGTACCTATATATATCAATGGGCGAAACACCAACTTCCTATATGCTAATGTCGGCGTAATTATATATATATAAGAACTGTAAATGCTTATAACACAGAGGTGTAATACTGTACATAACCATATATAGGGAAAAAAGATTAGGTTTATGTGGACCCTTAGCGGACAGAGCGTCCTTCTTTGTTTTTGATTTTTCCTCCTCGCCTTTCAAAAAGCCATAACTTTTTCATTTTTTGGTCGGTAGAGTTGTATCAGGTTTTTTTATATATACGAGTTGCATTAGTTTTTATTATTAATATTTCTGGATCCATAAAACTTTCTGATCGCTTTCCTTTTTTTGGGGGGGGGGGCGGGGGGGAGGCAAAACGATCAAAAAAACAGAAATGCTATAAATATTTATTTATATTTATATATTTATTATATGTTTTTTGTTTTCATCGTATGGTATGAATAATACAATATTTTATTATTTTGACAGGCACATTTTGATACTTAATATGTAATTTTTTTTTATTTCTTAAGATTGTTTTATGTTTTGGGAGAAGTACGTGATATGAACTAGTATAGTTTTCTTTAAATACATATACAGTACATATATATATATATATATATATATATATATATATATATATATTTATTTATTTATTTTATTTTATTTTTTTCTTGCATTATTTTATTGGTCCCACTATTGGACTTGAACTTGTGATGACTTGTACGGTAGACAGCAATAATGTTGTATATTGCAGAGTTGTGAAAACTACAGACCTCCTGAGATCAGACACAAACATAGCAGATAGGATAGCCTCTGCATGATTCCCCCAGCTGCACATAAAATGCCATTGTAACGACTGACAGTAGCACAGGTTGAACTGCTGTGATCGGAGCTGCTCTGATCGCAGAGGTCAGGAGCGGGTGCCAGCTGTGTAGCGCAGCTCCTGAGCCCACTCCATGAATGCAGTGTGCACATCTGACGCAAAGAAAATGCTGTAAAACTCGTTAAAAGATCCAATGTGCTATACATAAAACTTAGCGCACCTCACCATGATAAGTGGCCAGAATGACCCCTAGTTCCTATAAATGGTGGCCCTGTCAAGTATAGAAAATAACCCATGACACAAAGTGCAATTATACAATGCAACAAAGCATTCAAATTGATCAGAAAAACTTACTGTAACAGGGTTCGTTGTGCCGACAATAGGTGAGCTGACTCTCCCTACCCCACTTCCCGATTATTGCTTCGAAGCATATAAATATGATAGAGCTAATAGCATACCAGTAACAAGAAGAGTGTGACATCCAACATCAGGCAACAAAGTGCAAGGGTTAAATACCATAAAAGACCAAAGGGGACCTAGGTGGATCGGAGCTCAATAAGTACACCAGGAGTTTCACCCCATTTAGCTTCCTCAGGGGGAAACTGGTAATGTGTTCCTTAAATATCCACATCACATTGACTAAAAAACATATCACCTGTATGAACATGGAGGCAGAGATCTAGTGTGGAGACACGGAGTCCAATGTTAAAATTGTACATGGCAGCATAAAGTACTCACCTCATACAAGTGTCTAACATAAATTTATCATGCATATGTAAATGCCTTGCTAACCACTGAAGACACGTGTACTAGGCAGTATTGTGCTGGAGTACTTCCAACCCACCAGAGGAAATAATTCTGGGGGCCACCACACTTACAACACGGCACTAGCCGCATAGGCCGTCCTTATACTTACCGGTAACCATACTCATTAAGAGATGTCTTTGTATTGAATTTTCAATGAAAAGGGTAAAATCTGCGGCAGAGCAAAATCCTCATGTAATACATGCAAATTTGACTTCAGATATGCTATGAAATAAATCTACGTGTGAACCCACTTTTACACTTACTGAAAGTGGCGGATGTTGAAAGGGGAGCCCTCAATCAGTCACGGCCTGATGGTTGATATAATTGATTCATGGTCGTCTACACAACTAGTTACCCCTGAGGAAGATATTTCATACATGGAAACAAACTACCAGCTTCCCCTGAGGAAGCCATGTGTGGCGATACACAAGAAAAACTACAGAACCCCCCATACCACCAAGGTCTCATACGGTTTTTAATCCATGCACTATTACACCTCATTGCCTGATGTCGGATCTCCCATTATTCCTGTTACTGCTCTGCTATAGTAGCTTTAATATATTTATGCTTTGTTACGCTGTATAATTGCAATTTTTAGTATGCGGTACTTGTTTTTTTATTTTGCTTGCACACTGTAGAGATAGGGGCTTGGTTTGGCCATTTATCATGGTGAGCCGATTTAGTTGTGTATAGCACTTTGGAGCTTTTTAGTGTTTTTTAACCATTTTTATTGTTCCTTTGGGTCTTAATAAATGGTGTTTACTGCCATTATTTGTACCGTAAGTCTTTTTTTAAATTTATGGCTGTAGATATAAGGCAGACAGGCCAAGAGACGAACATCTGTCAGTAGAAGAGACTGATTCTGTATTTATAAATTGCAGGGCTGAATAATATTGTATCTGCCGTCAATGGAAATCCTCTTTCCCCATAATGGTGTGCATGTGCTTTCCCTTTTGCTGCCAATCTGAACATACAGAGCTGCAGTGTAAAGCATGGGGGACGTTGCAGAGCAGCAAGGACATTAATGGGGGACAAAGGAAAGATGTATGGCAGCTAAAATGATCTATGGATAGCTTACGGCAGGGAAAACAACTGATCTAAATGGGAAATATACAATGTGTTATCCCATCAGGAGGCCTTGGGCGTGTAATGTCTCTGGGGTCTAGTCATAATTGTCTGCCCCAACACTTAACCATAGACAAATACAGAGGTGGATGACAGTAGAGGACATTAGAAAACCAGCCCCAACGGCAGCGGCCAGCGTGGCTCCATACAATATTTAGGGGCTGCTCCCAATTACTGGAGCTCAGCTCCCATAGAAGTGAATGTCTACATTTTTTTTCCCTTTCATACTAAATCTGGTCTAAGACTAGATGAATGTTGGTCGATGTAAAGCTTATGAGGGTGTCCAAACTTTTCCCTGATGGTACATATCAGTGGAAAAAAAGGATTGGGCATGTTGACATAAACATGCCCTATCTTTTTTCAATCAAGCAAGATAAGTCGTTGCTGACCGAGGTGTCTGGTAGTGACTACCGGTAATTACCCAGTGTCTGATAAAGGGGTTTCCCAAAAACGGCAGATTATCTCTTACCAATAGGATAGTGGAGAATTTGTTGATCCCTGGTTGTCTGGGATCACTGGAATCCTCATTGATCCTGAGAATGGGGCTCCATCTTTTATCAGAGGTGCGCATGCTCGGCTTCATCCAAATCTACTGCGCCCCCCTAGTCGTCGTTCAACTTCACATTCAACTTTTTGATCTAATTTCCTGAACCTGTGGAAATCGAGAACACGAAAACATTTCACCCGTCGCCTGTTTGTGTTGGGCGCCGCCATGTATCCCGGCCAGCGGCCTAACCCATGATGCAATATTATTGGATTGTGTACAATCGATACCGGGCCCCATCTCTGTGCACGTGCCCATGAGGAGTTAGTACTGGCGCAAACAATGTTTTAAGTGGTTGTTTTTGTGCTTTTTTTGGATGGGGGCACTTTTCCCGTCTGTGTTTCCTTATAGCGCAGAGTAAATAACCTCTAAGGAGATCTGTAATGACTTCCTCTTGCGGGGCACGTGGGCCGTCATGTGGCCGCTTCTGCTTTACTGAAACCTTTTCCTTTTACATTGAGAGGCATCCAAAAAGGAAAAAAAATCAGAATACTCCCCATGGATCCCAGTTTTTATCATTATTGCCAAGGAAAAGACCTCCAGGGAGCGCGACGTATAGAAAAGTGACCCCACAAGGGTGATTCTAGATCGGTTTGTAGAGGGCGAGAGCAAAACAATGACCAAAGAAATGAAAGTGCTCCCTCTAAAATGGCTGAAATAGCTGCATCAGTTATAGTACGAGACGGACGGAGATGAAACACGGGCCCCAATGCAAAATCCTTAATAGGGCCCCTACCTACCACGTGCCATTTATAATTCTAGCCGGCCATATGGCAGCAAAACCTTTGGGCCCCTCAGGGACCAGTTTCCAAGCGCAACTGCTACTTCTGTAGCCCCTTTGCTTTGCTCCTGCTGTAGGGAGCGCAGCTCTGAAGTATAAACTGCTGCACCAATAGGTGAGACTTATTTTAGAGCTCAGAAATTTTCTGTATCAGGACTGTCTATGTAATGAACAACGTGAGAAACGGCTTTGTGGCTTTTTGCAATTAGGCTTATAGTTAGGGTGACTGCGGGAAGCTTGTGGTCGACAACTTCAGAGGTTTGGAAAATGTGAGACGGGAAGAAGCAGCAAATTAGAAGAGTGACCTAATTTATATTATAGTGTTGAGGGGTGCAGGGACTTTCCACTAAAGCTCTTGTTTTTACATCTGCAAAAATATTAGACCCTTTTGTTTGATCCTGCGGTCATGTTATACTCCCTCATCGGTTTCCTCTTCCTGGTTATGTGTGAGGGGAGAAGATGGAGATGCGCAGATCTGCATAGGAGCTGTGTACACGAAACAGCCGGAGATTTTTCCAAAACACTATTTACAGAACAGCTTCATTGACCTATGGGGGCCACCAGATTACTGTTACCCCAGGGGGCAAAGGATTCAATGTACGGCCATCATCCAGTTTCTAAGTACCTCAGCCAGCCAAGTGTCTACATGTCACCTCAGACAAATGCCCAAATGCCCCACACTGGCTCCACTTTTGGTAACCTACAGCATGCCATACTTTACGACTTTTCAGAAAAAGGTAATGGCTCCTGGAGGAACTGGTAAATCTCCAGGACTAAATCTGCCAGTAACCTTCCAAAAATTCTGTCTTAAGCCAAATCATGAAGGAAAAATGGTGCAAAAATGGGGATGGGCATGGTCTCAAAAACGGCATGGCTATTTCGACAATTTTGACAAGCGTTACCTACTGAAATGGGTTCCTAAACATGGTCTTCTCTTTTGTTTTTCTAGGAAATCTAGAGACTTGCGGACCAGAGGACACCAACACTGAAGAACACTGCCCTGCCCAGATGTCTATGATAGCCTGCAGAGCATCGCACCTTTGCTGCTCATTATGGCCAGCAGAATGTAAAATTTGTCAATAACTTATATCTATATATTTATGTAGCATGTATTTGGATTTATTTTTTGCTTTTTTTGTAATAATGTTTGTAATATACACGTGTGTAATAATTATTTTATATTCTGATATTATATATATATTAAAGACGTTGTGTATGGTTCACTAATCCTGAAGCGTCTACTGCTTTGTAATTCGATGATGACTCACACAAGCACATAGCATTGTTAGCAACTATATCGGGTCTGCGGGGGGGGGGGGGGGGGGGGTAAATATCGTCAGAAAATGACATCAAATAAGGTTTTCTATCGAACATACATCTTTTAGTCTCGAAAGCTGTCACCTCTGTGAAGCCAGATAACACTTCATGCATGACGTGAAGCAGCAGCTTCTCCTACTCCTCTCACCTCCCTGCACAGCAATCACTGCACATAACACTGAGCATGCTCACTGCTCTTTCCAATAGAAATCAATGGGCTGTTTTCAGAGTTCTGTATAGACATGTGCTGGAGCAAGTTCACCTGCTGTGACCTCCTCACCTTGCTCATCACTGCCGCACCCTACTTCAGTGCCACCCGTGCTGACAGAACACAGTAGGGTGGCACTGCAAGAGGTGACATGATGGACGCGGAAGTGCATGCAGGGGCAGGAACACCATTGATGCAACCTGTGCAACCAAGAGATAAAAGGGTGTATTCCACCTCCAAATGAGCAAGAAGCTTCTATCACACACACAAATCGGGGCCCCCATACTGATCTTTCACAGGGGACCTCTTCAGTCTGTGTCCGCCATTATGCCATTTGCTGCTCTTGCCTGCCTAACATCATGGGGTCCGCGATCACGGGGCTCCAGATCAGCAGCTGCACCTATAGTTCCCATCTAATCCTGTATCTACAGACTTATCTGGAAACGTTTTGGATTCCAAGTGCAAAATCTATAGAATATCCCCTACACTGATAGTAGGGGGACCTTTGGCCCCTCAGTGCCTAGATGCAACTTCTACCTGCTCATCCCTGTAAACTAACCCTTAACAGTAACATTTAATAATTTGATAAGTGTCTAAAAAAGTAGTCGGTGATGCTGTGAAGGGGAAGACTGTGAAGGGGTGGTACCACTATGACCCATTCAATCCCCAAATCATGGGGGGCCCAGAGGTCGGACCCCTCAGGGGCGAACATATAATTGGTGCAGAGATAAGGGGTCCTATTTCCACCTTCAAAGCAGGTAACATTGTGCATTCTGGTGATCCGATATTTGCTATTACTTTTCTACTTTTTAAATTAAAAAAATCTCACAAAATGTGTTCTTTTGGGTCGTGCTTTAGCTAAACCTTGGGTTCTTTGCAGCTATTTTGTGGGCCCTGTTGTTGGGCTGGCAGGATAATGTGGCTGGCACTTTGGTATGGACGACTCTTATCACTGCAATGCACTACTATTAGCCAGCACTGAGCACAATGGTGCAAGGCGGCACCGCAGCGTTGGCACTAGAGACCCTCGTATGGGACCAGACCGCTGGGGGCTCTACTGGACAGGACAATCTATGGGTATAATTTCCATCTCCGGCTCCTCAGCACATGGCCATCCTCCCCGGTGTATACTAGCACATTACTTAGGATTATTACTCACTATGTACTCAGTGCAGAACAACATTTATTTACATATCAGCCGGAAATAATTCCTGTTCATCTACATTTTTTCTGGTCTTGGCCTAAGAAGGGATTTTGTACCTGACTGATGGCCTCAGGAATCAAAACAATTTGTGTGTTGTTATGTAATGACGTATTATACACGGCGCAGTGCACAGAAATTAATCATTCAAGGGACGGCCATGGAAAACAGAGGGAATACAGTATACGGACCCCCTTCTCTCTAATAGCCCATCATAGAGCGCCCGTCCTTCCAGCCATCCATCAGTAACAGCGAGCTGTGAAATTCACTCTCTAAGGTCCCTGGAACAAGGACCATTCTACCATAGAAAGTTGTCGGCCATCTTGCAAGTACAATGTGTAGAGGGCCCGTGATCTACTGGATCCCACTCATATGTAAATATGTGTATATGGACCTTTATGGTTTATGGTTTCTGTTCTGCTTCAGCCCTCAAGCTTTTTCTAAGCCGGGGTCCATCAATATTAACAAGGCACCCCTGTCTACATGCCCCTTTATAATCTATGTAGGTTGTTGCCAGGCAACAGGTGCGCAGAGACCATGGCTGACAACACCAGATCTCTTCAGTTTTTTTGTGACCAGTGATCGCCACCGACATGTGTATAATGTCAGCACAGTAATGTTGATCCTCGCGAATCCTCATGTACTGCTGTCGCTGTCTCCCTCAGTCATTGCTGCCTGTGTTTATTTTTTTCCTAAAATGGCTGCCGCAGAGACTTGAATAGTTTTGTGGAAGGTGTGAACAAGAGTTCAACCCCTCAGTGGATAGACACAGAACCGTCATCATTGGCTCCAATGGAAAGGCAGGGAAAGTGTGGTTCAGAGTTATCACAGCGCTCCAAATTCCTTTATGGTGGCCATTTTGGGGAACAAGAAAAAATAGGACCAGGGTAAGAGATAGAGGCAGCGGCACGGGAACGGAGGTTATTATTATTTAAAATGCCAGCTGCCAATTAATGCCTACAGAATTAATACCATCCTGTCATCAGTACTTAATACTTAAGTACCCAAATAACATGGCCGTATACAATCTGCAAGAATTGACATTGGAGGGGATTCTTTCGGCAGCTTTACTGATAAAGTGTTTCTTTGCCTCCCCATTTCCCAAGAGCCCCTACTATACAAGAGGCCTTGGACTATTGCCCAGATTGCCACACCTTAAACCCGTCCCTGATACTGGCATCAACCTGTACTTATCAAGCTGTAAAAAATCTCTAATTGCAATCAAGTGCATATAAACTTGACAGCAAAACAGGAAGAACACTTTCCACAGTGCATGTGACAAGCAACTACATAGATAGAAGCCATGTGTGCACCCCCACGTCGTACATGTACAAAGCACCCCTGCACCACGTCCCTAGTACACATTAATGTCCTGTCACCGGATAAGATATATGTCAGATACTCCATATTTTAGTTGGCTGCTCGATTTCCTGGCTTTCCTGTGTGAGACCGTCCATTTATAGAGTTACACTGTAACAGACACTTGATTGGGAGCCTGTGTGGTAAGGAGGTGGGAGGAATCTAGGTCACTTACTGCAGATCTTTATGAGGCAATGCTCTTTTTTACTATCACCAATGCGAGTAAACATTTGTAACATATAGTCCCTTCACCTAATCGTCTCCACATTGCCGACGCACTTTCCGCATTTGGGATCGGTGCCCATTTCTCTTCCTGTTCAAAATGGCCGCTGCATAGTCATGAGGAGCAATGTGGACAGTCTCAATCTCGTCTCCTCTGCCTTTCTATTAACATGAGATAAATCAATTCCAATTAAGATGGTCACTGTTTCTATCCTGAAGCATAAAACATCAGGAGAGACGCGGTTCAGACTGTCCTCAGTGGCCATTTTGGACATGAAAACAACATGGCAGCAATGTCAAATGCGGAAGGAGTTTGGAGTGGCCAATGCAGCGACGTGACATGATTTCACTACGAGTTAAATGCTACTGAGGCCTAGTGAGAAAAAGCTATTCATGAACCAACAGTGGGACCATAGCTGAAATTATGTTCATGGTAGGGCTGCACCCCCGCTCTCCATTATTGTTCTGCCCCTGCTTGGAGAATTAGAAAAACCTCCATATAAAGTTCTGGTTACACTGTGTGAATATTTTTCTTTTTTTTCATACATTTCATAATGATGTTCTGGTTACATTGTGTGAATATTTTTCCCATTTTTTCATACATTTCATAATGATGTCAGCGACATTTAGTTGCACATATCTTCCTCATCTGTCACACTTGAGCAGGACATAGTTTCTGGGTATACTGGCGCGCTTATGTCTAAGGTGGGGCAGGGGGATTTACTCCCATTAGTGCTCCGTTTAGCTGTCAGTTTTCAGCTATTAGCAGGTCCCGGGTGTACTAACATTTCCTCATCATGTAACCTAATACCTAGTAGCCACCAATTACACTGCACATGTCACTAATAGAGAAGCACAGCCTGCCCCGGCAGATCAGATGTGATGAAATGGTGCTCACCCTGGGGTCCTGCATTTTTAGAGGTATAAACGACCGTAATTCAGGGGGCTACGTAGATTGTTAAATAAATGAGATGCTGACTTTGACTTTGTCTGTACATATTGATTCAAGTATATTGTGCCAAGTACTGCTTATATAAGTGGCTGGTTGCCTACTCCTGGACAGAGGCCCACCGGAGGATTCTCCTGTTCTCCTGTGGGCCAGTCCGAGCCTGGTTATATACAAGGATAGCAGGTATAAAGTCTTATGATTGTTTCCTTTACAGTATAAAGCATTTTTCCAGTTTCAATCTCCTTCCTCCGTAACTTACTTCAGGGATAGTGAGGCACACTGTCTCTCTCTACTCCACCACAACCCAGCTTTAACACCACAGTTCTGTTTAGCGAGTCTCCTTACTTGCTCTTAGGTTCCATGTCCTATTTCTTCCACTACTGGGGCCCTGGAACTATTGCACTCAGGGCCAGCACTAGTCCGTCATACTCAGTCCTGCTTTGGTCCGTTACATTCTGTGTTACCAGCTCTGGGTTTCGTGACTTGGCATCCTATCCAAGAATCTTTCTCCGGAAGGCCACACTGTCTCGTTAGTCACTTTTCTTCAAGGTCACACTATCCCTCATCTTTAGTCTACTCTCACTAAGGGTCACCCATCCGTGCTGCTCTGCTCACTTTACCCTCCAAACCCTATCTCAACAATTAACAAGAACTCAGTCACTTTTCCTAACACTACCCACCCCCACACACACTGACAGTAGATGGCAATGTTGTTACTGTTATATGCTTAGATGAATGTAATGCATATACTTGTTGTACTTTGGTTTCACTTTCTCTCTAGTAAAAGGTCCTTCACACTTCCTGTTATGCTGTATTAAGAAGCTGATGCATGTGCCACATGTTCTGTGTAGATAAAAGTTGAATTACCCCATATAATCTACTCTCACAAGTTTCTTCTGCCACCAAACTATGCAACACCTGTTGGGGTCAGAAATACATGTGCGGACGAACAACAACCCCCTGGCCCACCTAGAGAATGCAAAGCTCGGCGCACTAGAACAGCAGTGGCCTGAGGATGTCCAAATATCAGTATAGGATCTCCTATTGGTCTAAGGCTCAAAACACTCATGAAGATGCTCTGTCCTGAGTCACCCAGGCCGGACTAAAGAAAGACATAGAAAAAGAGCTTCAAGATGACGAGGTTCAGGATTTTAGTTTGCCGCAGCTGTAGTAACTGCCCAGGAGACTCACCGAGATCCTGGGACGTTCCAGGGACGGATGGATCCTGCAACAGGCCGATACAGGGCTGGCGAAGATGAGGAAATGGGTTGCTCTGGGGCAAAGACCTGATCAGTAGGCTAGGACCGCTTTGCCCCCCAAGTTCCCTGCAGATCTTGGGCCAGTGGGAAAGGCTCCTCCTGAAAGATGGCCTGATGTGTCGAGGATTTAATTTCCTCGAAAGTTCGATGTCACTTGGCGGGTACTGGCCCCAGAGGCGGTTGTTGTACAGCTGGCTAAAGAAGCTCGTGAGAGGGGTGCCTACTTTGGTGTAGAGAAGACCATTCGGTGGCTTCAACGACTGATATACCGGCCTCAACTGCGACGAGAGGTGAAAGGTGTTTGCCGAAGATGTAGGCGGTGTGAGCAAACCCCAGGAACAGAGAGCTCCCATCCAGGCTATCCGAACCTCAGCACCCTTAGAGGTTATGATGGTCGAATATCTGATGATCGGAACTTCACACAATGGCTGTCGGTACTACTTGGTGATGACCAATCACTTCATCAAGTTTTTGGTGGTGACCCCCACTCAGGATCAGACAGCCATCTGTCAGGACTTCATCCGCATACATGGATGCCCGAAGCGAATTCACTCGGACCAAGGGGCCTGCTTCCAGGCGAGAGTGATGGACGAGCTGTATCGTATCTACGGGATCGATAAGTCTTACACTATGCCGTATCATCCACAAGGGAGCGGGGTCTGTGAACGCTGTAACCTGACACTGTTACAAATGTTGCGGACCGTGGAGGAGGAGAAGAAGATGAGGTGGCCCAAATTTGTGTCCGAGGTGGTGTGAGTTTACAACAACCGAGTGACTAAATGCTACACTCCTTACATGCTACTGTTTGGGCGATGCGGGCGAGAAATCACTGAACTGAAACTAGATCCACTTTAACAATTGTGGTGGCGCCTACTGTCTGAGCGGCTCTTAGAAAATAGCGACTCAATACAATTTTTTTTAAACCTAAATGCATGTATTTGACATATTAGTGGCTTAAAAATAAGTTTGGGTTGCATACATTTTTTTTTGCTGCAGAATGAGTTAACTGAGGACCCATCAGTGAGCTCATTGGGTCTGACAGGAGAATATGTAACTCTTTGGCACATGAAGTCTTTTTGCTGAGTTTTCTGAGCAGAAACTAAGCAGAAACTCCAGGTTTTTGAGGAGTTTTGAGATTTGAAGAGTTTCTGCTGCGTTTCTGATACAAAAACTCCTAGAAAAACTCTGTGTACATAGCCTCTGGGGTTTTTTTTAGCTCCTCTCAGCTGATCTATGATCCCAGGCTTCTTCAAAGTTTAATGTGGCAGGAAGCAGCCTGTAAAATCCAAACAGTGCAACATTTTTAATGTAAGGCCAATAGCAAAAATGATTTTTAGCCTAAAATACATGCATTTAAGTAAGAAAAACAATGTGCACAGTCTCCAAGGGTGGACCAACTCTTTAAGCATTGTGAACTTTCAATAGAGGTCTAAGGATAACATTTTTCCTTGTGGAGAGTGATAAGCCAAGCCAGGCATGTCAGAGTGAGGAGACTTATACGTCATACACGCTCCTCTGGGAAACTAAATATGGAAATTGTATCTTCAGAGAGGAAGACGACTAGATCACTAGCAGCACCTAGGATCCTAAAAGTCAAGATCAACTCTTAACGAGCCTTGCCACATGAAATAGGATGAAAACCAAACCGGAATCTCAGTGCTCACTAAAGAGTCAATATTTATTTTTAGGATCACCGCTTCCAATAGGTGGCGCTAGAGATCCAGTCCTCTTCCTCTGTGAATAGACGATTTCCATATTTAAAGGGAACCTGTCACCCCGGTTTTTCACTCTGAGATAAAAATACCGCTACATAGGGCATGAGCTGTGCTTTACAAAAGTTTTTTTTTTCTACCCTGATTCCCCACCTAAGCTGCCGAAATGACTTACCAAAGTCGCCGTTTTCGCTTGTCAATCAGGCTGGTCTGGTCTGATGGGCGTGGTGACAAAGCTGTTTCTTCCCCCAGATCTTGCTTAGGTTTCCGTTGGTGGCGTAGTGGTTTGCGACTGCGCAGGTGACGAAAAAGAGCGCGGTCTGTGCTATATCCCTGGTGATCGGTGGGGGCGGCCATCTTCCTGTGGCAGCGCGTGCGCAGTTGGAGCGCTCTGCTGCCCGGGGCTTCAGGAAAATGGCTGCGGGCTGCCGCGCGTGCGCAGATGGAGATCGTGGCGGCCATTTTTCTGAAGCCGAGATGCGAACTCTGCTTCAGGAAAATGGCCGCCGCGATCTCCATCTGCGCACGCGCGGCAGCCCGCAGCCATTTTCCTGAAGCCCCGAGCAGCAGAGCGCTCCAACTGCGCACGCGCTGCCACAGGAAGATGGCCGCCCCCACCGATCACCAGGGATATAGCGCAGACCGCGCTCTTTTTCGTCACCTGCGCAGTCGCAAACCACTACGCCACCAACGGAAACCTAAGCAAGATCTGGGGGAAGAAACAGCTTTGTCACCACGCCCCTATGACCAGACCAGCATGATTGACAAGCGAAAACGGCGACTTTGGTAAGTAATTTCGGCAGCTTAGGTGGGGAATCAGGGTAGAAAAAAAAAACTTTTGTAAAGCACAGCTCATGCCCTATGTAGCGGTATTTTTATCTCAGAGTGAAAAACCGGGGTGACAGGTTCCCTTTAATTTCCCAGAGGAGCATGCATGGCTTATAAGTCTCCTCATTGTGACATGCCAGGCTGGGGTTATCGCAATCCACAAGGAGAAAGGTTACCCCTTAGACCCCAGTCCAGAGCCTCTCACCTATCCAAATCAGATCTCATACTTTGCACTGATGAGGGGCAACAACAAGAAACACCGTGTCTCCAAATTCAGATTCTGATCATGCGACAATGATCGTTAAAGGGTCAATATTTACTTTTAGAATTGCTGCTTCCAATAGATGGCGCTATTTGTATATGACCTTTCAATGGAAAACAAAAACCTGTACAATTGTGTGATACTCTGCACTGACATTCCATAAGAGCATGCAGTGTGCTGCCTCAGACACCAGATGGCGATGTGCGCAGGGAGCTGTCCCAGACACCAGATGGCGCTATGCGATGTCCCAGACACCAGATGGCGCTGTGCGCATTTATCTGCCAGACACCAGATGGCGCTGTGCGCATTTATCTGCCAGACACCAGACGGCGCTGTGTGTAGTAAGTAACCCGACACCAGATGGCGCTGTGGGCGCTGAGCTCGTCTCTATGGTCCTGTCCATTAGCACCAGTGACACTGATTAGTGCAGGAGGAGGAGGGGGCGGCAGGGTGGAGCAGTAACGGGAAGGAAAACACAGGAGGAAGAGAACTGAGGGAAAGCGGAGGCTGAGTGTTACTATCACCCGAAGGTCACGTTATCTACCTGCTGCTCCCAGCAAGGTGCAGTATACATGCTATATGTGCAGCACACACGTGTGGGGTCTGGGTGTGTGGGCATAGTGGGGTCTGGGTGCGGCCATTATCAGAACAGTCATTTACTCCATCTCTGTCCCCCTGCTTCTCTCTAATATCCACTTTCCTCACATTTGCACGACCTCTGCTCGCTGTCAGTGAGTGGAAACCTTCCTGTTTATATCCCATCCAGATCCTGCCTGCTGCAGCCAATCAGTGGCTTTATGGCATAAAACTGCTGAGGCCGATGATTGACTGCAGCGGTCACTGCAGAGAAGTAAACAAAGACTTATGGGGACCACCAATGCGTCAGTGCTGGAGCCGTGGGGCGACCCCTTTAAACTGAATGGCGTATAGGTGCAATACCGCACTCAACCTGGGCACGGAGGTGGTGCTGTTTGACGCTCGCTGCCCTGTTTTTGTCTTTTTTAAGCCCATGCAGCGCTGAAGACTGTATAATGATATATTCGGGTAGCACAGGCTGCCAGGAGATGCTGGGAGTTGTAGTTTCCCAGCTCTGGTGTTTCTGCGGTTGCCGCTCCTCCCCATTGATAATCAGTGGCAGCGATGATTGAGGGTCCAGCAGACGTGTTGGCTGCAGCTCAGTAATGCAGGCTCCGCTGCCAGCTCTGCAGTCCCAGTAATGTAATCAGCCTCCCGCCTGCAGACTCGGAGGGGCAGACATGGAGGAGCTTCTGGCCGCCGGGGTCCTGGTCTGGATTCGCTCATCGCTTCCTGCAGCTGATTTCATGATCACGTAATTGTATAGATTTTCTCAATAGCGGAAAATAAAGGTGTGTTTTTTAGGGGTCTCACATCGTACTGCTGACCCACGGTGGGATATTTAGTGCTTGTTGGCAGCTTCGATTACAGGGTTGTTGATGGTTTCTAGTACTTGGTCCCTGGTGGTCCAATGCTGTCACTGTGGGACAGGTGAACAGGCTGACGCCCCTGTTGCATAATTTGATGGCAGATCTGTTTTTTTAGGGGTCTGACATAATAGCTGACAGAATAATGAGGTACCATGATGGGTAGATTTCATATTTGGCCCCTGATTGTCTAGTGCTTTTCACTATATGGTCCATGGGCGCGGGCCCTGGTGGTGGGCCAGCGGTTTCTGGCGCGCGGGCCCTGGTGGTGGGCCAGCGGTTTTTGGCTCGCTGACCTCACTGGGCTGGCAGCTTCTGGTGCTTTGTCCCTGGTGGTCCAGTGGTGAATTTTGGAATATGATGCTGTAACTTCAGATCATTAGGCTTGCAACTCGGCTGGGACTTGCTGCTATCCCACAGGTGAAGGATTGCGTCAGTACACCGCTTGTGTTACCGGGCGTTACGTAATACTACATTCCCCCTGTAGTGGCCACTGCAGGCATAGTGAGCAGCTTCACGGAGAGTCCCCCACTGATCGGGTCTGATTGCTGGCATCAGTGTCAGACGCTTTTGTGTGGAGCAGTGGTCTGCACTGCCGCCCTCATACAGCTGCTGTACGAGGCAGTAATGCGCTCATAGGATTCATCCCGACACCAGCGGTTGTGTAATCTGGAGTCACACGGAGGCCGGTCATCGTGTAATGACCACAAACAGGAAGGACCAGGAGACGGAGCTGTGTGACTGCGAGATCACCGGCAGAAATCACACAGGACTGACCCCGCGGCCCCGGATACATGTATGTGCAGGACCATGTGTGTGATGGAGTGATCAGTCGTCTAATAGAAAAGCTGCTGGTTACCGACCCTTTCTGCAGTCTTATCAGCGGTGGACGGTCTCGTAGGTGGGGAGCGCAGCGCTTACAAGCTGTCAATTCTGCAAGCTCTGCTCGGAAGCTGACATCACGGGATCGGGCCTGCTTCACTTACCCTGTGCCCCTCCGATACAGCAGAGACAAAGCTGCTTCTGCCTGCAGCACCAGAGCTGTGCACGCTCAGCCATGTTGCCTGCCCAAACTGTCAGGTGCACGCTCAGCCATGTTGCCTGCCCAAACTGTCAGGTGCACGCTCAGCCATGTTGCCTGCCCAAACTGTCAGGTGCACGCTCAGCCATGTTGCCTGCCCAAACTGTCAGGTGCACGCTCAGCCATGTTGCCTGCCCAAACTGTCAGGTGCACGCTCAGCCATGTTGCCTGCCCAAACTGTCAGGTGCACGCTCAGCCATGTTGCCTGCCCAAACTGTCAGGTGCACGCTCAGCCATGTTGCCTGCCCAAACTGTCAGGTGCACGCTCAGCCATGCCGCCTGCCCAAACTGTCAGGTGCACGCTCAGCCATGCCGCCTGCCCAAACTGTCAGGTGCACGCTCAGCCATGCCGCCTGCCCAAACTGTCAGGTGCACGCTCAGCCATGCCGCCTGCCCAAACTGTCAGGTGCACGCTCAGCCATGCCGCCTGCCCAAACTGTCAGGTGCACGCTCAGCCATGCCGCCTGCCCAAACTGTCAGGTGCACGCTCAGCCATGCCGCCTGCCCAAACTGTCAGGTGCACGCTCAGCCATGCCGCCTGCCCAAACTGTCAGGTGCACGCTCAGCCATGCCGCCTGCCCAAACTGTCAGGTGCACGCTCAGCCATGCCGCCTGCCCAAACTGTCAGTGGTGAGGATCGCACCACACGCTCGGGAAGCATGAAGAACTGAGAACACTCTTGTTTGGACAGGCGAACCGCACTTGCATGCGCACAGAACGATCAGAATTAGGTCATCGTTCTCGGCAGCACACGTTGCTTACACCGGAAGATGAGCTGCCGAGAACTATTGTTTTTAAGCAAGCAATTTTCCGTTTTTACTCCCTTTCTTCCAAGGATCATAACTTTTTTTTTTTTCTTCCATCAATATACCCGTGTGACGGCTTGCTTTTTGCAGGACGAGTTGTACTTTTGAATAACACCGTTCATTTTATCCTGTGATGTACAAGAAAGCGGGGAAAAAAATCCAAGTTCGTTAAAATTGCAAAAATAAAGTGCAATTTCACAATAATGTAATTTTTATTTATTTTATTTTTTATTTACCATGTTTACTACGTAATAAAACTAACCTGATGATGTGATTCCCCAGGTCAGTATGAGGACGCAGACACCAAACATGCATAGGATTTTTTTTTTTATTGAAGTAAAAACATTTTTGGAAATTTGTAAGAATTTTTTTTTCCCGTCTGTCGTCATTTTCCACGACTCGTAACGTATCCATTTTTGTGGGGTTTCTGGGGCTGGGTGAGGGCTTATTTTTTGTTTTTATTAATACTAATTGACAGAGTCACTGGTGAAGTGATGGAGGGGAGATATGTGTCACTGCGCATGACGGCGTCAGTGATGTAAAACCAGAATAGTTTCCTCCAGCACACTATGTTGTTGGGATGGTCTATTAAAAGTTATGTTATGGGCTGGTTTTAGTGGACATTCATAGAGCGGGAGGGAGAATGTCCATGTATCTCCACCTGCAGTGTCCTGATTGGACCTGTGTGTGGTTGAGATCATGTGATCAATCACATGATGGAGGAGTCACATGGTCTGCGCTTAAATGGCTCATTGCGAAAACTTTCAGTGTGTGCCTGGAGAGAGAGCACTCCAGGAAGGTAAGAAAAGGACTGTAGGTGTTTTTTTGTTTCTTTGTTTTGCCCAGAGGGCTGTGTTTACATTCCTAAGCTTAGTTTACAGTTTTTTTTTCTTGTTTTTCTTGTTTGTTTTGCCCAGAGGGCTGTGTTTACGTTCCCAAGCTTGGTTTACACTGCCTACAAATAAACCAAGCTTTTTCTTAACCCCTTAGGCTACTTTCACACTAGCGTTAACTGCATTCCGTCACAATGCGTCGTTTTGCCGAAAAAACGCATCCTGCAAAAGTGTTTGCAGGATGCGTTTTTTCGCCATTGATTAACATGAAGCGACGCATTGTGACGGATTGCCACACGTCGCACCCGTTGTGCGACGAATGCGTCGTGCAGTGGCGGACCGTCGGGAGCAAAAAACGCTACATGTAACGTTTTTTGCTCACGACGGTCCGCTTTTTCCGACCGCGCATGCGCGGCCGGAACTCCGCCCCCACCTCCCCGAACTTCCCCGCACCTCACAATGGGGCAGCGGATGCGTTGGAAAAATGCATCCGCTGCCCCCGTTGTGCGGCGGAGACCACGCTAGCGTTGGGAACGTCGGCCCGACGCACAGCGACGGGTTGTTCCCGACGCTAGTGTGAAAGTAGCCTTAGTGACAGAGCCAATTTTGTACTTTTTTGGATTGTTTTTTTTTCCCTCACATATTGTACTTCGTGTTAGTGGTAAAAATTCTACGATATAACTTGCATTTATGAAAAAAATGGAACTTTGGCAAAAATGAAGACAATTTTCAAACAATTTTTGTGCTCTTAAATCAGTCATATCGCACAAAATAGTTAATAATTTACATTTCCCACATGTCTACTTTACATCAGCACAATTTTGGAAACATTTTTTTTTTGTTAGCAAGTTAAGGGTTAAAAGTTGACCAGCGATTTCTCATTTTTCAAACAAAATTGACAAAACCATTTTTTTTAGGGGCCATCTCACATTTGAAGTGAGTTTGGGGGGGTCAATATAACAGAAAATACCCAAAAGTGACACCATTCTAAAACCTACACCCCCTCAAGGTGCTCAAAACCACATTCAAGAAGTTTATTAACCCTTCAGGTGCTTCACGAGAACTAAAGCGATGCGGAAGGAAAAAAAATGAACATTTTACTTTTTTCACAAAATTTTTTACTTTGAAACCAAACTTTTTTTTATTTTCACAAGGGTATCAGGAGAAAATGGACCCCAAAATTTGTTGTGCAATTTATCTTGAGTATACAGATACCCCGTATGTGGGGGAAATCAGAAGGGAGGGGAGCACCATTTGACTTTTTGAACGCAAAATTGCCTGGAATCAATGGTGGCGCCATGTCACGTACGGAGACCCCCTGACCTACCTAAACAGTGGAACTCCCCAATTATAACCCTAACACAGCCGTAACCCCAAACCTGACCCCCAACACCACCACCCCTAGCCCCAACCCTAACCCTAATGGAAAACTGGAAAAAAAATACATTATTTTTTTATTTTTACCTAACTAAGGGGGTGATAAAGGGGAATTTGATTTACTATTTTTTTTTTTTTTTTTTTTTTGATCACTGTGATAGACTCTATCACAGTGATCAAAGTGAACCAATTAGGAAAATCTCCTGTTGTTGCCGGGTGACGGCGGGCGCACTGCTTATGTGCCAGCTATTTTCTTCCCGGAAGAAGATGCCGGGCGACAGAGCCGGAGGGACTGAGGGACACTGGAGGTAGCGGGGGTTCTTGGGGGACCCCATTTCTCACTCCTCTGATGTGCTAGATCATATCAGAGGATAGATTTTTTTTTTTTTTTTTTTCTCGTTACGCTATGTACCGATCGGATTAATTTATTTTATATTTTGATAGAGCGGGCGTTTCTGAACTAAGCGATACCAAATAGGTGTATTGGATCTGCTATTACCTTTGCTGTACATAGCAGAGCTCCACTACTTCTATGTATAGCAGAGGTCACGGTCACCTATGAACGCCGGCCACAAGCCGGCGTTCACAGGAGGATCGTAATGACAGGCTCAGGGGTCATCAGACCCCCCCCACACACACACACACACTATCATGACAACCGACAGCCGATGAGCTGGATTAATGACGCAATTCCGCTCGTGTTAAATGCCGCTGTCGGTGATTATTGGAAAACGAGCGTCCCTAGGAATAATCCCTGATAATGGCGCCGTATGAAAACATCCTAATGTGGGACATAAAGGCTTTATCTAGAGAAATGTACAAGAAAGTTCCGATAAAACGCTTCTCGCCACCATTCATTATTTTTTTGCCCCGATTTTAGATGGTGTTTTATACCTGCGGACCGAATGAAGCCATGGTGGTGTCAGGTAAGATCGTCTCGTCCCGAACTCGCCCTCTTTGTATAATATTCTATACCCTGATCTCTGCTTGCGGTCACGGAATAGAAACCTTCATCGTTCACCTGCCGCGGATGTAAATCCGTGTACAGACTAAATGTGGTATAAAAGCCACAGATACGACTGTGACCCTCTGGGTCCACACCTACCTGTGGGACCGCAATAGGGACCAGGACCCCCTCATCGCCCCTATATATTACACCAGCTCCATGCAGTTTTACTATATCAAGCAGCTGTTGGTGTTTTCACTGGACACAATTCTTACCTTCAAAGAGATGGAAACCTAGACAGATCCCATTAGCGGTCAGTGGGGTCCGTTCGGCGCCTTGGACCTATCGTACAACAGAACCGCACAGCAATATGGCTTCCACTTGAGCCAGCCTCCTTCACTTGGATGGAGCTTCCCTGTGAAGGGGCGCTGACGTGCGGCCCCCCAGTCTGTGAGATTCCCGGAGATCACACAGTCATGTATACAGGGCTCTCACCTCTGTGGTATATTGCAGGCTTCTGCCGCAGCCCCCCGGTGATGATAGCCGGCGGACGGGTCTTCGTCCTCCCCTGCGTGCAGCAGATTCAGAGGTAAGATATGGTGGTCCGGGCGTCATGTATATGTGAGCAGAGCATCTATTCACCCAGTAATCGTCCGCAGGATCTCTCTGAATACACTGACCCTGAACGTTAAGAGTGAGAAGGTCTATACGCGGCACGGGGTCCCCATCTCCGTCACCGGCATTGCTCAGGTAAGGCAGGGTCATAGCTGCTGCCACGAGCAGGCGATGGGTATTAATCCGATGGTTGGGGGGTCTTATGTTTCCGTGCATCACACCCACAGGTGAAGATCCAGGGTCAGAATAAGGAGATGCTTGCAGCCGCCTGTCAGATGTTCCTGGGCAAAACTGAGAATGAAGTGGCTCATATCGCCCTTGAGACATTGGAGGGTCACCAGCGTGCTATCATGGCACACATGACCGTGGAGGTAGGTGACTTTATTGATGTCATATCTGCATTACTTACTGTCCTTATTGTCCTTATAGCCCAGAGTTATTTTTTAGGTCCTGAATTCTGTACCGGCTGACATAGGATTTTACCATTTAACTCTATGTAGCTCTATCTGCCTGCAACCACCACTAGGAGGAGCTCACTGTGTGGAGTTCAATGTACTATCCAAAAGCAGTCGGCTCCCCCTAGTGGTGGCTGCACTAGAATTGCAGGTAGAGTTTTATCATTTAACACTGAGGATTTGGAGCTTTGTATCAAGATAAAAGAAAACTGCAGCTCAAGAAGTTGACATAAGCCCCTGTTATTGTTATCAGGAGATCTACAAGGACAGGCAGAAGTTCTCTGAGCAGGTTTTCAAAGTGGCTTCTTCTGACCTGGTGAACATGGGGATCAGCGTTGTCAGCTACACCTTGAAGGACATTCACGATGATCAGGTAAATGAAAGGGTTAAAGGAAGACGCTGAGAAACAAAGGAGCAGTACTGAAGCTGGTCGCCCCTGTCTCCTGTAGGATTACCTGCACTCTCTGGGTAAAGCCAGGACGGCTCAGGTGCAGAAGGATGCAAGAATCGGGGAAGCGGTGGCCAAAAGAGATGCTGGGATCAAGGTAACCTTAACTATGGCATTGTGAGGCAGAGGAGGGAAATAAATCATTGTCATAGCAATATAGTGATTGCAGGGGTGCCGTGAGAAGTGTGAACATCCTGTATTTTCTTTTACATTTTGTGCTAATTTCATAACAGATCTGTGTACGGTGATCACCCATGACAGCACACCTGAGAGAGGGATCTGCCCACCAAGGACAGGAAACCTACTGAAATAAAAGGTTGGCACCTCCTCAACATCAGTTGGTTTCCTGTCCTTGATGGGAACCTCTTGCTGAAATCCACGGTGAAGACAGAAGTGGAAAGTTCTTACCCAGCCATGTCCAGAAGAGCCGGCTCCATGCCTGTGTGGCCGACCTCCGGGGTCCTGAAAGCGCCATTCCGGAGTCTTAAGGAGGCTCTGCTGCACGTGCGGGCCGCGGAGACGGAGATGTGTGGCGTGCCTCAGACGGCCAAGCCGCCTTCCCTATGCTGACATCACAGGTGCAAAGCATGCTGGGAATAGGCGTGCCTGAGTGACGTTACAGGGGGGCGCGCTGAAAGAAAACGGTGGTGCCCTACATGAGCGTCGCCAGCCGGGGCGTGCACGAGGGCAATTTTCTGGAGAGACCGGAGGAGACTGACTCTGAAGACAGCGCTGTGGATCCCATTGAAAAAGGGGGAGCAGTCTGCAAGGATGGCGCTTATTCTCCAGCTCAATCATCTCTCCCCTGTCTACCATGGAGGATCAGAGACGGCCGCAGCCACCAGCTTACCAGCATGGACACAGTAAAGGGGGCAGCTGCTCAAGCTGTAACGGCCATCCCAGCCAGAGCAGCAGGGGGTCTCGGGACTCCTCGGTGTCCAGTGATGATACTTTATGTATCCCAGAACAGCCTCCGAATCCAATACCCTTAAAGTGACAGTGGGTGGTGAGTGAGCCTCCATGATTGTCACCATTTTAATAGGCCCCTTGTGTTTTTGTTTATATCACTAGGGGAGATCTAAAAAAGCTATCGTTAGCGCACGCTCCCTGTTCCTCTTCCTATGTATGACCTCCGCTGGCAGTAAAATTTCTGCATCCACAAAACAATCAGTGAGGAGACCCCAGACTTTGCAGTAAGCTTTAGATCCGACATCAGGACTAAAGTGGATGGCTCCCAAAAACCCTATTAAAAAAAAAAAAGGGATGGAAAAACCTAGGGAAGTATCTACTGATTGTGACTCTTCTCCGTTATCCGAGGATCAATACCTCAGTGAGCCTTCATCCTCATCCTCCTCGGACAGTGACTTCGGGTGCAGACCAGGTTTTCCGGTGAAGGATACAGTTAGGCTAGTTACAGCCATTAGATCAACAGTGGGCCTAAAGGAGAAGAAGTCTGCAAAGTCCCTGTAACACGTAATGTTCCGAGGGTTGGAGCAGGGAAAGAAGGGCTCTCTTACGGTTAGTAGTAAAAATCCAGGCGCTCATTAACACAGAGTGGAGAAACTGGTGCCTTACGCTTATCTTCAAAAAGGACTCAACATTACGGGGTAAAGTCCCTAGGATTGATGGGGCTGTATCAAAATCATCAGAGGTCAGCCCAACCCTCTGAAGAATCTGGAGTGCTTAGAGATCCATTAGATAAAAAAGCGGATGGATATGTGAAGCACACGTGGGAAGCGGCAGGAGGAGGCCTGAAGCCGGCGATTGCTGGAACCTGTACCGCCCTTTCCCTTATGAATTTGTAAGCAACAAGTGGAGGAACAGCCCAAAGAAAAAACCCTGAGGGATAAGATTTTGGCCAACCTGCCTTTGTTAGCCCCCAGTATTCCTAGTAGACACATCTGAAGATTTGGTGAGACTAGTGTCTTGGTCTGCTGGATTATTGAATTTCGGCAAGACGGGCTTTGTGTCTCAAGGGCTGTCCGGGGGATCTTCAGTCAAAAATAAACTCTGCTCTTTAAAATGTCATGGCCAACTTTTGTTCAGGAAGAAATTGGACAACATCTTGGAAAAGGCCGGTGATTAAAAAAAAAAAAAAAGGGGTTTCCCATATTCACAAATGATAGGGTGGATAGTTCTGTCATGGGGGTGGCCAGAAATAGACTTGTTTGCAGACAAACAGTACAGAAAAGTAAAAAAATTCTGTTAGCTAAATCCAAGGGAAAACCCATATGTGGGAGATGCCCTTCAGGTTCTCTGGAACATCAGGATGGCTTATGCCTTCCCTCCGATGATCCCAGCAGTCATGAGAGATCAGGGATGATCAGGCGAGAGTGATTCTGATTGCCACATTCTGGTCAAAGAAACCATGGTTTTCCCTATCGAAGGCAATGTCCGTGTAAGATCCATGGATCCTGCCGGAGATCCCGGACCTTCTTTCTCAGGGTCCAGTATGGCACTCTCAAGTGAAGGGCTTCCACCTAGCAGCATGGAGTTTGAAAGGGCAATACTGAGTCTGAAAGGCTTTTCGCCAGGGTTAGTCTTCACCTTGCTAAAAAGTAGAAAGCCTATAATAGCAAAGATTTACAGCAGGCCATGGAAAACATTTTTGGAATTTTAAGGAAAGGCTTTGGAACAAAAGGCTCCAGTCAGTCTCATCCTAGAGTTGCTCCAGTCGGGGCCTGAGCTAGGATTAGCTACTGGTACCCTCAAGGTTCAGGTGTCAGCTTTGATTTCGTAGCCAATAAGTGGATATCGAGATTTATAAAATGTTGCGATAGGTGCAGGCCAGTCCCAATCCCAAGGATACCCCCATGGGATCTAAGCCTAGTGCTAGAAGCATTGACCTAAGATCCATTAGAACCATTACAGTAATTGTTGGCTAAGTATCTTACCCTAAAAACTATCATAATAGTAGCACTGACGTCGGCACGCAGGGTGAGCGATATGCAGGCCCATTCTACAAATCCTCCTTATACACAGATATATGAGGATAGGGCTATACTGAGACCTGATCCGGCTTATCTTACTAAGCTAGCCTTAAAGTTTCATAGAAGTCAAGAAATTATCCTGCCCTTCTTTTGTAAGAACCCCAGGAATCCTTGGGAGGAGGCATTTCACAGTCTAGATGTTAGAAGAGCACTGGTAAAGTACATATCTATGCCCAGTCTCTACTTGTAGCCTTTCAGAGTAGCCAGAAGGGGTATGGGGTATCCAAAAGTACGATTGCAAGATGGTTCAGGGAGGCCATTATTGTAGCCCACTCTATCGGTAGTCCGGTTCCTGAGGGCATTAAGGCTCACTCCTCCAGAGCCGTGGTGACATACTGGGCAGAGAAAGCGGAGATATCGCTTGATCAGATTTGTAAGGCTGCTACCTAGTCCTCACCATCTACCTTCTTTAGTCACTATATAGACTGAGTCTATCCTCCTCCGCTGGCTTAACCTTTAGTAGAAGGGTTCTGCAAGCGGTGGTCCCTCCCTAAGGTGTTTCAGTTCTCTAGAAATCTCTCAGGTATGCTGTCATGGGTGAAGGAGAAACACCAAGGTTACTTACTGAAAGCCGGTTTTTCCAGAACCCATGACAGCACTCGTATATTTCCCCCACTTTTCTCACCATATGGGTGTGCACTATAGATGTGTCGGTTACGGAGAGGTACCACCCTTTTACATCAGTAGGTTTCCTGTCCTTGGTGGGCAGATCCCTCTCTAAGGTGTGCTGTCATGGGTTCTGGAAAAAACAGCTACCGGTAAGTAACCTTGTTCTCCAAAATAGACAGTTACATGATCTTATTCACCACCAGGGGGAGCTGTGGAGCGTATAGCATGTGGTTGGCTCCCTCTAGTGGTGGCTGCAGGAAGTTACAATGCCATCATGTCTGTGCAGAGGAGTTTCTGCTTTTGCCTTTTTCACTTTCGCTGTCAGATTTCAGACAGAAAGCGTCATGGCAGTGAAAGGTGGGCAATCATTAAACTGTTGTTGTGCTGCCCCCCCTACATTACAGGAAGCAGAGGCTCAACAGGCGAAGGTGTCGGCTCAGTACATCAATGAAATAGAGATGGCGAAAGCCCAGCGAGACTTTGAGCTGAAAAAAGCCACGTACGACCTGCAGGTGAACAGCAGGAAAGCCGAGAGTGACCTGGCCTATCAACTACAGGTACAACCATAAGGACTTATTCACACGTAATGGATTTTGATGCATTTTTGTGAATAAGTGTTTTACTGTGATGGGAAATGAATGAGATTCCTAAAAATCTGAACGTACCCTGACCGAGCCCATCTAACGCACTCGTCACTGAGAACCCGTCACTCGTTTCATTATAGGTCGCCAAAACAAAGCAGAAGATCGAGGAGGAGAAGGTTCAGGTGCAGGTGGTGGAAAGGGCTCAGCAGATCCAACTGCAAGATCAAGAAATCATCCGCAAGGAGAAGGAGCTGGAGGCCAAAATCAAGAAGCCGGCGGAGGCCGAGCGCTATCGACTTGAGAAAATCGCTGAGGCCGAGAGGTGGGCTGTGTTCACACTGGGGTCCTTACTGGTGCGGTACCGTCACCTCCTCACAACTGATATTCTTGACTTTCAGGATGAAGCTCATTACTGAAGCTGAGGCAGAAGCGGAGTCCATCAGGGTCTGTCCCGTTCCGCGTGGATAATACAAGAATAACAGAGGCCGTTCAGACTCTTGACATCGCTCCTTTCTCTCCTCGTCACTGCAGATAAAGGGGGAGGCTGAGGCCTACGCCGTGGAGGTCAAAGCTCGAGCCGATGCTGAGCAGATGGCCAAGAAGGCAGATGCCTTCCAGGAATATCAGGAGGCCGCCATAGTGGACATGCTGCTGGAGAAGCTGCCGGAGGTAAATCGCCAAGGACCCTCTAGTATTTGTTGCCGCGTGTATAAATGTCTCCCGCCCAGAGACGCGCTCATGTAAGTGACGGGAAGTCACGTATTATGGTCCCGCATAATCCTGATATCCATACTGTCCTCATATTCTGGAAGCCAAGTGTCTCCATTAACCCATTCCCGGCATGGGCGCTGACGGTGTTGTCCTTGCAGTTAGGGGTCTGCTGAAGACCCTCATCATCTATTTCTGGGCTTCATAAGAAGTGAATATAATGCAGTAGGTTCACCATCCCTCCCACGCCCTGCGGCCTCGGATGCCTAAAATCAACAAAACAGCAAAAAAAAAGGTACAATTATATTTTTAAAAAAATCCGAAAAATAATTTGCACCTTTTTCCAATTTCCCCCCCCCCCCAAAACACAAAAAATATTGCGGAGTAAAAGGAGATGGACGTTTCTGGTTGACACCGCACCGCTACTGCTGTTTGTAAAGTACCGTATATACTCGAGTATAAGCTGAGATTTTCAGCCCATTTTTTTTAGGCTGAAAGTGCCCCTCTTGGCTTATACTCGAGTCATTGTCTCGGGGGGGGGGTCGGCGGGGGAGGGGGAGCGGCGGCTGTGACATACCTGCTCCTGGTGCGGTCCCTGCATCTCCGGTCTCCGGGCGCTTACAGCGTTTTCCAGCGTTGAGCGGTCACATGGCTCATTACAGTAATGAATATGGACCCGACTCCACTCCCACAGGGGTGGAGCGGCATATTCATTACTGTAATGAGTGGTAACAGTGACCGCTCAATGCTAGAAGAAGCTGTCGGAGACCGGAGATGAAGGGACCGCGCCAGGAGCAGGTAAGTATAATGGGGAGGGCGAGCATTGCACGATATTCACCTGTCCATCTTCCGCGTCCTCTGCAGTGACGCTCAGGTCAGAGGACGCGATGACATGGTTAGTGTGTGTGCCGCCCTCTGCCTCTGCAACAGCATATGGGGCAAATATCTCTATGGAGCATCTTATGGGGCCATAATCAACATTTGTGCAGCATTATATTGGGCAAATGTGTCTATGAAGCATCTTATGGGGCCATTTATTAACCTTTATGCAGGATTATATGGGGCATATTTTAATATGGAGCATCTTATGGGCCCATCATGAAATGTATGGAGCATTATATGGGGCTCCTGATTCAATATGGATATTCAAAAACACTTAACCTACTGCTGTCTCAATTAATTTTACTTTTATTGGTATCTATTTTTATTTTAGCTGCTGCATTTTCCACCCTAGGCTTATACTCGAGTCATTAAGTTTTCCCAGTTTTTTGTGGCAAAATTAAGGGGTCGGCTTATACTCGGATCGGCTTATACTCTAGTATATGCGGTAGTTGTTCCACGCTGTGGTAGTATCCAGGTCGATACCGAGATCTAGACTACATACACAAAAATTAAAAATATTTACTATTGCTGCATTCTTTAAAAAACAAAACAAAAAAAACCCTGAAAAATAGAAAATAAAGTCAGAAATTTCAATTTCCCCCCCCAAACAATGCAAGGAATTTGAGGTCCTAGCTTGAGGGCATTTATTATTTATAGTAAGGAGGAAGACCCCTTTAATCAGGTGATGTTGCTCAGATTGAATACCACTGTCAGCAGCCCCCAGGGTCTAGAGCCTGGCACCGGGTGGGCCGCGTGTTCTCTGCAGTCTGATACGTCACAGGCCCACCGCTGCCCTCCGTCCCCCCATTACGTTGCACTCACGTCTTCCATTCCAGGTCGTGGAGGAGATCAGTAAGCCTTTAACTAAGGTAAAGAAGATCAAGCTGGTGTCCAGTGGTGGAAGTGAGGTCGGAGCCGGCAAAATCACAGGGGAAGTGCTGGATATACTCAACCGCCTCCCGGACACGGTGGAGAAGCTGACGGGCATCAGCATCATCCAGGTCAGTAGATGTCGGGTTTGTTCTCCGCTCACTTCTCAAAGTGTCTGCAAGTATCAGACCATGATAAAGACTTGTGAAGAGGAATCTTAGAAGGGTGCAAAGTGGCGGCCAGCCCCCCCCCCATACGTGTGTGGCCAGCCCCCCATACGTGTGTGCTCCTATCCGCAGGATCCATGCAGCCGACCAAAAAACAATGTATTCTATATAAGACAGAAGGGTCTTGAGTATTTCATTTTTTATTGCATTTTTATTGTCCTTACAGAAAGCCGTTTTTCTCCCCGGTGGCACCAAGCAAAAGCAAAATCCTGCGCACAGTCCACTAAGGGCAGGACCCGCGGCATCCAATGACCCTGATGAAAAATGTGTTGTTTTATAGACAATACATCCCTGCGCCAGGGAATTTAGAGGGGCTGTCCAGGACAAGGGTCAGAATGGCGTAAAAAAAATAAATAAAAAGAGGGATACTCTCCTCGCTTATCTCCCGTTTAGTAAAAAAATAAATACAACAAGTCAGCCTTCTAATCACACTCAATGGCTCCTACGGCCACAAAAATTGATTTATTTTCCTGGAGAAATTGCAGGACGCTGCTTCTCTCCGTTGCGAAGGGTGAATAATTGTTCAACATGGATGGACCCAAGTCCACCGGAGCTCGAGACACTGTTTTTGGTGGGTTATGAGTGGGAGACCCCTCTATTAGGACATGTATAGAAAGGGGGTGTCACGATCCGACTAAAAAGATTAGATAAATGGGTCTGCTTTTTATCTCCCTGTAAGAGCGCTACCCCTGTCTGTAGGTGGCTTCTGGTATTGCAGCTCAGTTTATGTAACCGCAGTCCCTTCGTTTTATCCTTCTCCATTCTCATGCGTCTTTTAAAGTAGATCCATAATGAATGATGTCTTCTCCTATGTCCCTCCATATCTTGAGGGCCCTGACACAAAGCATCCAAAGATTCGGACCTCCAGATGCTGTCACCCGTGATAGGCGGATGACAGCTTAGAGATTTGTCTCAGGCTCTGGGATACTGGGGGAAAGGACCAGTATCGTACAAGAAACTGTCACCCAGATTTCTACTGGAGCTCCAGGGTCAGGGGGTGATCTCGAGAGTTCCTCCCCCACCCCCCCACCCCCCTATACGGGCAGCCGGAGCTCCCAGGTCATGGACGGACATACAATGACTGATCCACTGTGACATTGAAACGCACCGTGCGGCCTGACATGACTTTCTCTTATTGTGCTCTCCTATCATGGGAAGAACCTACAGCAAAATGGAAAATTGGGCCAGCCACTGATATCAGTGTGACCGGTGGGTAGCAGCACCGTGAGTCATCCTTATTTTACTTTTTGCACCCATTTCCATTAAATCTCCATTTTGTTTGCTCCCCCTGCTAGCTCCCATAAATATCTGTGGCAAGTCCATCCCCCTGATTTACCGCTACAAGGGGCCTGAGGTGCATTGCAGTAAAACCCGTAAGACGTGCTGGATCAGAGTGATTTTCTCGTCGAGGCCCCCCTCTCCCTCATGCCTGCAGTCCCTTACTGCCTCCGCTCCATTGTGGATGTCTTTGACCCCCTGTGTATTATTTTGGTCGGCTTGTGCCACTCCCAAAAATGGGCAAGTAAAGGACCCGGAGTATATAGCTATGTCTTCATCCATATGTACTATTAGCGGGGTGCAGAGAGAGGGTGGTTGTCTCTGGGCCTGTGGGGGTATGATGGGTGGGACGGTTATGGGGGGGGGGGGGAGCCATGAAAGCGGGAGTAATGAGGAATCACCAGCCCTTGGGAGTGGTACAATCTGACAATGAGCCCACCGTGTACCCTGCTCTAACATAAGCCATGATGCCCCCGCATTGTCTTGAACGCTGCATGCACCTGTGGGGCGACCGGAATCTGCATGGCTTATTTCCAATAAGGACAAAGCTGCCATCACTGGGGGGGGATGTGAGGGTGGGATCCGCCATGTCTGAGATTCTGCCTCTGGTCACATACTTCTTGCACTTGGCGGCTCCGGCACGACTGTGGGGGCTCAGCGCTTTAGTTTTCTGCAATCTCCACTCATGGACACCCAATCTTGAAGGAATACTCAACTTAAGGTGGCAGTAATGTAAGTGTCCGTCTGAAGTGTTCATGAGTCCCGAGAGAAGACATTGGCCTAGACGGGGGCAGGAGTCGCTCTGGAGAGGGGGCAGCCGGATTTCAGGGGGCTTATAGCCATGGCATAATGTCTCTTCCAAACCGGATTGCCGTCCTACATGTCAGCGAGCCTTACCACGTGACTCCAGATATTTAGCCAAACCAGAGTCTCCTCCAAAGGCATGAGATTTCTGACACTAGACGGCTATTTTCCACAGTATTCCTTATTGGGATAGGATCTTCGAGGTGGGAATAGCCCTTTAAGTTGAGGAGAGTAACTGTTTAATGCGGTGTAGTATTCCCTCTCAGTTTAGTGACAGTGAAATAATTTTGTAATATCCCCTGTGGCAGCTTTCACCGCTGCCACCATTGTTTTTTTTCCAGCCTTCACTGCTGCCACCTGACACCATTGTTCTTTTTCTTTTCCAGAGTCTAAAGAGGCATCCCGGACGCGTGTCCTAGGTGCAGGTGGCCGTGGCGTCCTTCCCTTACTCTTCTGGTGCCTCTGCGATGTATCTGTGTGCACTACATGTATTACGGCCGAGTCTCATCTGATAATCTCGGTGTATTCGGATGAAGCCGCGCTCCGGATATATACAGATTTGTACTCTTGTATCTAATTACTTTGTGTCGGGGACGGCCATTTCCCCTTTTCCCATTGTTACATGTAGTTTGTTTGATCGCTGTATTTTTTCATGTTTTTTTAAGATTTGATCTTATTACCACCGGCCCTATATATTCCGTACACGGGACGTCACGCCGCTATTGAACTATGCAAAATTGCTCATGATCCTTTTACTTTCCGAATCCAGAAAAGCCCCGGACCTCGTTCTCAGTGCCAGTAATTACCATGTCCGAGCTCAGCGAATGACTTATTATTAACCAGCCCTGTACCTAAGCATCACATGGAAGGTCACACTGGTTCCCCAGCAGGATCTGTCTGCGGGATCCGTCGGCCACGCCAAAGCTTAGATTTGGAAGAACTGTAGATTTTTATTTGACCTATTTACATATGTAATCTCCTACTTTAAAGCCTTGTCGCAACGAAAGTAATGGCGGAACTGTGCCGAACATCTGCAAAAAGGGTTAGAAATAATCCTTAAAGGGCCCTGCCCTAGATAGAAATATTGCCGTCTCCAGAGCACGTCATGCCACCCAGAATGTGCCCTCCTTTCTCCAGAATGGCTGCTCTTCACCCCGCTTGTGCCAGTCCCGTGATGCTTGTGAAGGATCCTTACATTTTAGTGATTGTCTATGGACAGATGTGATCCCTTTAACTGTGAAGTTTGTGCCTGTAGATGAAAAATGCCTTATATCTATACGTTTATTGTCATGATGGCCGAATAAACATTGTACATCTTACAGATCCTGTGCTTGTATTATTATAGGGGGGCAATAGCCAAGGACTTGGTTACAAAAAAGAAAAAATGCAACTCGGTCATGATGATTAATGCACTATTACTGATTGGATAAGGCCAGCATATACTGCGGCGCAGCACAGAGAATGATCGCTCCCTACGTCCTCACACAATAGGGCGGTATTATAGCTCCATACACCCTCCGACGCTGCAGTTTGGGTGTCACTGTGCCTGTCCATTTTGTGGCATGGTCAGACCCGCAGGTGTCGTGCGCTGGAAGCCTTTCCCCAATATTCAGTATCACTGTATGCGCGAGTCCTAAACATGGGGGATTCAGCCCACCATAAACTCCGTGCAGAGACGGAATCTTGGCCACGTGGAAATATACACCGTACATCCACTATAAGGAGACAATGAGTCAAAAGGTTCATCTAGCGACGGCTCTGGAGGAAAAATACTGCTCCCTATCACTATGAATAAGAGCTGAAACGTGTCAGCACACCAGGGGAACTGAGCACCTATTAAACCATGGATTTTATTAAAATATTTGTTCTAAATAAACAGTTGTTTTCACGATATTTTTCCTGAATGTACCTTTTTGACTCCTTTTCTACCTCTCGGCCAACCCAAGCTTCACATCCCTGCATTACCGGTGGAACAGGACACACTTGTCGGTGAGCTGGATATTTCCTATAAGGAGAAAAGTCCAATCCACATTCCCCTCCAGGAGCTTTTCTCACCTGTAATTAATAGACGTGAATATTGAGTCAGATATAACGGCTCCTGCTCGTGTTGAGACATCACCATGACTCTGTAACATGACAAGGGGCGGCAGACAGATTATACGACACTTTGCCGACCATCTGCCACATCCGGCTGCTACACCACGCTGCAAGTATCAAAGGGCAACATCCTGAGCTGCAGGTCAATGTGCGACATGATGACGGCACCGAGCGCCCACTCACGGACAGCCGTTATATACATCTATCTCGTGCTTCCACAAGACCCCTGTATGGGATCACCATGGGCTGTTATGTCTATTATATCCATGTGGGGAAGTCACCAATGAGAGCAGACCCCCACCAAGATCAATGGGACCCCACATACAGTACTAGATCTCCACCCTTGTGACGTGTCTGACTCATGTGACATAGAAACAATCACAAATCCCAATATCGGACGTGATCCGGAGCCGATGAATTACGGTAAATGGTCGCTGAGCTGTAATCTGATCTCTCAGCTTTATGTATATTATCACAAAATGGACAGGATATAACTTCTGTACCCCGTCCTGGAGGAGGGCAGACCCCCGGTCCCCCTATATATCCACAGCAGGCCCCCCTATATATCCACATCAGACCCCTGGCCCTGCTATATATCCACAGCAGATACTCGGCCCCTCTATATATCCACAGCAGACCCCCGGCCCCCCTATATATCCACAGCAGACCCCTTATATATCCACAGCAGATACTCGGCCCCTCTATATATCCACAGCAGACCCCCGGCCCCCCTATATATCCACAGCAGACCCCCTGGCCCCCCTATATATCCACATCTGGCCCCGCTGTATATCCACATCATACCCCCCTATATATCCACAGCAGACCCCCTGGCCCCCCTATATATCCACATCAGACTCCCCTATATATCCACAGCAGATACTCGGCCCCCCTCTATATCCACAGCAGACCCCCGGCCCCCCTCTATATCCACAGCAGACCCCCTGGCCCCCCTATATATCCACATCAGACCCCCCTATATATCCACAGCAGATACTCGGCCCCCCTCTATATCCACAGCAGACCCCCGGCCCCCCTCTATATCCACAGCAGACCCCCTGGCCCCCCTATATATCCACATCAGACCCCCCTCTATATCCACAGCAGACCCCCGGCCTCTCTGGATGGTGGTTGCATCAGCAGCTCCTGGGGGACGCTGGCTGTTCTGCACACACATCACAATCTGCAGTTTCCATTAAGCTTCCTTCTGCCTCATGAATACTTAACCTGCAGAAAGTCCATTTCTTGCGGCGTTCAGCACTTACTGGCGGCCCCCACTCAGGATGCGCGGCCCCTCACCCTTTTGTTTGCATGTCCAGCACCGCAGATCCTGCATTAGGTCATTGCAGCCCATCACTCATGTACATGGGGGGCTCCAGGGCTGGGGGGCTTCCGGTATTAGTTATTACCTGAAATCATTTCCATATAAAATAACTTCATTATTTACCATAACAGGATGTAATTCCGTCCCACGGCCTCCGCCGGCTCGTCTCCCTCCATAGCCCACCACGGTGGGTGTCACCCAAGTGTCGCACACACCGTCCGTCCACATGATGGGAACCCTGATTCATCAGACCGGGCCGCCGGCATCCATGGTCCAGTCTGGAGATCCATGACCCATCAGCGGGCACGATCCATGACCCATCAGTGGGCACTTTCCATGATGGGGGCTCTGACCACGCAGCCCCCCACACAGCACACGGCGCACCACGCAGCCCCCCACACAGCACAAGACGCACCACGCAGCCCCCCACACAGCGCACCACGCAGCCCCCCACACAGCGCATGATGCACCACGCAGCCCCCCACACAGCACACGACGCTCCGCGCAGCCCCCCACACAGCACACGACGCTCCGCGTACTCTGACATCTGTCATCCCCGATATTACAGGAGTCGGCCACAACTTTCAAACCTTTTCTTACTGGCACCGGGGCGGTGAGACGCTGCCCTCAGCCCGCACTCCTCCACCTCTGCTGGACCAGAAGTGATGACGTCACTGCCCACCTATGACCTGACCGCTGCGGGTGCTCATTGGCTGCAGCGTGTACGACGTGGACGCCCATTGCTCTGGCAGGCACAGATTGCTCTGTAGTCACGGGTATTGTATAGCGCTGGCAAAAAATACAAAACTTTGTCATTTAGTATTTGTTAACATTTTCAGCCGTTCTTGAGATTTTTAGCATTTTTCCTTTGTTTACAGCCTGTTGCCTAGGAGACCGACCACCGCTGCTGTGTTGCATCGCTGGCTGAACATACTCAGGGCTTACAAACTCTTTTCTATTATCTTGTAAGCGCCGTTGTAGAGCCAGGACTGGGTCACTGGACGCTCTGTTACCTCCTAATACCGAAGCTAGACAGCAGCGGTGGTCGGTTCCCTAGGCAACAAGCTGTAAACAAGAGAAAAGTGTCAATATCTCAAGAACGGCTGCAAATGTTAATAAGCAGCGAATTACAAATGTGCTTTAATTTACAAGACAGATCTATGAAGATGGGAATCTCTGTAAAACAGGAGGATGGACCCTGGAACTACATGACTGGGAGATCGCTCAGGATGTGAAGTGCTCACACACACCACACATAGGCCAACCACAATGAAGGCCAACGCAAAAATGAAAGGGGGGATTGGAAACATCTCTCAACAGCGCCACCCCTGACCAGAGGCTGCAACGTGAACTGCAAGAAAATAGAGACTAGTTTGATTTTTCTCACAGACTTGGCGGACCCCCCTGTACTGGTCATCGGTGGTCTCAGACCAGTCACAGAGGGGATTGGGGTCCCACTATTAGCGGAGTCGCGCCCTGTATATATCATGCCAGCCTTAAAGCCGCACATAAATCTGCCACTTATGTCTCAGCGGCTGCGGCCCAATATTACATTACACAGGGGACAGAATTAGCAGCAGAGAGGGACTACAAGCACCAGCATGCACCTGCTGACACGGGATGCAGCCTGTTAACTCATAACTGCCTGGACCCTTTTCCCTGTGGTGGTGCCCACATGGCAGAGACGGAAGGAATGACCCTGCAGTGCTATAACATTACACTGCCTGCAGTGAGGTTATTACAGGCGCTATAGTCAGCGCATGCTGGGACTTGTAGTTCCACAATTACTCTGCTCCTGTATAAAGCTCGGTACAGAGGCCTCTACGGTGTCCCAGTCGGTTTATATAGTGTGGAGCCGTCACACACCGGGCACAAAGTACAAACAGTCATCACTGCCGTTACAAGGACCAGTCTACGGTCCACCACGTGTCCGCTTGGGGCAGGGCGTTGGCTGCTCTTAGACTACAGTTCCCATCAGCCCTCTCTTCTTTAGCTCCGCCCACAGGAGTTTGACTGACATTGAGACCGACCCCGCGACGCCAGGCAGCCAATCAGCTCAGCCTGAGGCAGAGACTGGAAGCGGGACAGGTGACATCCATGAGGCCAATGGGATGAAACTAGAGATGTGGGAGGGGCGTGATATGCAGAGTAGGGCCGTCAGAGGGGGAGACGGGTCGGGAAGCGACAGCGTCCGAGGTGCTACAGTCAGTGTATGATAATGTCTGACGGGAGGAGAAAAGAGAGGAAATAACAGAGGGAAAGAGAGGAGAGGAGAGAACCGAGAGGAGAAAAGGGAGGAGAGATGAGGAGAGAACAGAGGGAAAGAGGAGAGGGGAGGGGAGAACAGAGGGAAAGGGAGGAGAGGAGAGAACCGAGAGGAGAAAAGGGAGGAGAGATGAGGAGAGAACAGAGGGAAAGAGAGGAGAGGGGAGAACAGAGGGAAAGGGAGGAGAGGAGAGAACCGAGAGGAGAAAAGGGAGGAGAGATGAGGAGAGAACAGAGGGAAAGAGAGGAGAGGGGAGGGGAGAACAGAGGGAAAGGGAGGAGAGGAGAGAACCGAGAGGAGAAAAGGGAGGAGAGATGAGGAGAGAACAGAGGGAAAGAGAGGAGAGGGGAGGGGAGAACAGAGGGAAAGGGAGGAGAGGAGAGAACCGAGAGGAGAAAAGGGAGGAGAGATGAGGAGAGAACAGAGGGAAAGAGAGGAGAGGGGAGAACAGAGGGAAAGGGAGGAGAGGAGAGAACCGAGAGGAGAAAAGGGAGGAGAGATGAGGAGAGAACAGAGGGAAAGAGAGGAGAGGGGAGAACAGAGGGAAAGGGAGGAGAGGAGAGAACCGAGAGGAGAAAAGGGAGGAGAGATGAGGAGAGAACAGAGGGAAAGAGAGGAGAGGGGAGAACAGAGGGAAAGGGAGGAGAGGAGAGAACCGAGAGGAGAAAAGGGAGGAGAGATGAGGAGAGAACAGAGGGAAAGAGAGGAGAGGGGAGAACAGAGGGAAAGGGAGGAGAGGAGAGAACCGAGAGGAGAAAAGGGAGGAGAGATGAGGAGAGAACAGAGGGAAAGGGAGGAGAGGGGAGAACAGAGGGAAAGGGAGGAGAGGAGAGAACCGAGAGGAGAAAAGGGAGGAGAGATGAGGAGAGAACAGAGGGAAAGAGAGGAGAGGGGAGAACAGAGGGAAAGGGAGGAGAGGAGAGAACCGAGAGGAGAAAAGGGAGGAGAGATGAGAGAACAGAGGGAAAGAGAGGAGAGGGGAGAACAGAGGGAAAGGGAGGAGAGGAGAGAACCGAGAGGAGAAAAGGGAGGAGAGATGAGGAGAGAACAGAGGGAAAGAGAGGAAAGGGGAGAACAGAGGGAAAGGGAGGAGAGGAGAGAACCGAGAGGAGAAAAGGGAGGAGAGATGAGGAGAGAACAGAGGGAAAGAGAGGGGAGAACCGAAAGGAGAAAGGGAGGAGAGAACAGAGGGAAAGGGAGGAGAGGAGAGAACCGAGGAGAAAAGGGAGGAAAGGAGAGAACAGAGGGAAAGGGAGGAGAGGAGAGAACCGAGAGGAGAAAAGGGAGGAGAGGAGAGAACCGAGAGGAGAAAAGGGAGGAGAGAACAGAGGGAAAGGGAGGAGAGGAGAGAACCGAGAGGAGAAAAAGGAGGAGAGGAGAGAACCGAGAGGAGAAAAGGGAGGAGAGAACAGAGGGAAAGGGAGGAGAGGACCGAGAGGAGAAAAGGGAGGAGAGGAGAGAACCGAGAGGAGAAAAGGGAGGAGAGGAGGAAAGAGAGGAGAAAAGGGAGGAGAGAACAGAGGGAAAGGGAGGAGAGGAGAGAACCGAGAGGAGAAAAGGGAGGAGAGGAGAGAACAGAGGGAAAGGGAGGAGAGGAGAGAACCGAGAGGAGAAAAGGGAGGAGAGAACAGAGGGAAAGGGAGGGGAGGAGAGAACCGAGAGGAGAAAAGGGAGGAGAGAACAGAGGGAAAGGGAGGAGAGGAGAGAACCGAGAGGAGAAAAGAAAGGAGAGAACAGAGGGAAAGGGAGGGGAGGAGAGAACCGAGAGGAGAAAAGGGAGGAGAGAACAGAGGGAAAGGGAGGAGAGGAGAGAACCGAGAGGAGAAAAGGGAGGAGAGGAGAGAACCGACAGGAGAAAAGGGAGGAGAGAACAGAGGGAAAGGGAGGAGAGGAGAGAACCGAGAGGAGAAAAGGGAGGAGAGGAGAGAACAGAGGGAAAGGGAGGAGAGGAGAGAACCGAGAGGAGAAAAGGGAGGAGAGAACAGAGGGAAAGGGAGGAGAGGAGAGAACTGAGAGGAGAGAACAGAGGGAAAGGGAGGAGAGGAGAGAACCGAGAGGAGAAAAGGGAGGAGAGGAGGAAAGAGAGGAGAGCGATGGATGATTAGTAGATAATAGATATACAGAAAAAACCTGACCAGCTCCTCCCTAGTGTGACTATGTGCCACTGTCACCTTGCTGTGGGTGATGGCCTCACATGAATTGGCCAAATTATGTGCTCAGAACCTTCGCTTTTTTTTGTAAGTTCATCTTCCTGAGGGACCATGCAGTTGGAAGCTGATATTTTGATTGACGCTATAGGTCTTGTCATTCACAGAGAGCTGCTGTGCGTTTTTAAACATAGATATTAGAGCGATAATATCTACAGGTGCTTCTCACTAAATTAGAATCTCATCAAAAATTAAATTTATTTCAGTTCTTCAATACAAAAAGTGAAAATCATATATAGCGTCATTACACACAGAGTGATCTATTTCACGTGCTTATTTCTGTTAATGTTGATGATTATGGCTTACAGCCAATGAAAACCCAAAAGTCGTTATCTCAGTAAATTTGAATAATTCACAAAAACACCTGTAAAGGCTTCTTAAGTGTTTATAAAGGCCTCTTAGTCTGTTTCAGTAGCTCCACAATCATGGGGAAGACTGTTGACCTGACAGATGTCCAGATGGCAGTCACTGACACAATCCACAAGGAGGGTAAGCCACAAAAGGTCATTGCTAAAGAAGCTGACTGTTCACAGAGTGCTGTATCCAAGCATATTAATGGAAAGTTGAGTGGAAGGAAAAAGTGTGGTAGAAAAAGGTGCGCAAGCAACCGGGGTAACCGCAGCCTTGAAAGGATTGTAAGAGAAGACCATTCATAAATGTGGGGGAGATTCACAAGGAGTGGACTGCTGCTGGAGTCTTTGCTTCAAGATCCACCACACACAGACGTGTCCAGGACATGGGCTACAAGTGTCACATTCCCTGTGTCAGGCCACTCATGACCAATAGAAAACATCAGAAGTGTCTTACCTGGCCAAGGAGAAAAAGAACTGGACTGTTGTCAGTGGTCCAAGGTGTTTTCAGATGGAAGTAAATTTTGCATTTCATTTGGAGATCAAGGTCCCAGAGTCTGGAGGAAGAGTGGAGAGGCCACAATCCAAGCTGCTGGAGTTCTAGTGTGAAGTTTCCACAATCAGTGATGGTTTGGGGAGCCATGTCATCTGCTGGTGTAGGTCCACTGGGTTTTCTCAAGACCAAAGTCAGCGCAGCCGTCTACCAGGACATTTTAGAGCACTTCATGCTTCCCTCTGCTGACAGGTTTTATGGAGATGGAAATGTCATTCTCCAACAGGACTTGGCCCCTCTCCACACTGCCAAAAGTACCAATACCTGGTGTAAAAACAACAGCATCACTGTGATTGGCAGCAAACTGAGAGACACCAGACCCCAACAATGCAGATGAGCTGAAAGCTGCTATCAAAGCAACCTGGGCTTCCATAACCCCTCAGCAGTGCCACAGGCTGATCACCTCCATGCCACGCCGCATTGATGCAGTAATTGAGGCCAAAGGTGCCCTGACCAAGTATTGAGCACATTTACTGAACATACATTTCAGTAGGCCAACATTTCGGATGTTAAAATCATTTTTCAAGCTGGTGTTATAAAGTATTCTAATTTACTGAGATAATGACTGTTGGGTTTTCATTGGCTGTAAGCCATAATCATCAACATTAACAGAAATAAACACTTGCAATAGATCACTCTGTGTAATGACTCTATAGAATATATGAGATTCACTTTTTGTATTGAAGAACTAAAATAAATTAACTTTTTGATGATATTCTAATTTTGTGAGATGCCCCTGTATATAGATAGTAGATAGATAAATGATTTCTAGATGATGACGCTTCTGCAGTCTAGATCGGTGCTGGGTGCGGTCAGTCGGGGAGATTTCTAGGATATAAGTCTCATCAATGATCCGTCAGTGAGTGTCCGCCCTCCGCCCAGCACTGCGGGGCTCAGCGTAGACACCGCCTGTACTAATCAGAAGAAAATGATACATGATCAGAGCCAAATTACACTCCCTGATGTATAATGTGATCCCTCCAGGGATTGTCAGCAGATACAGCGTCACCTCCCCCAGTATAACTCTCCACCAGAGCGCACTGGGATGGGATCTGCATGATCACACCTTCCAGTCTGCAGCAGGATCCCAGGGACCACATCTGATCTAATCAGTCCCATATGTTACTAATATAACATCCTGCTGTGAACATTTCCTTGAAGGTGGACACACAGAAAAGAATCGTACATTTTGGATGACTGACCACGTAGCACCGCTCAGAGGAGGAGGTGATGGGGTAAAAGTGCTGAGTTACAGTGGATTTTAGACCTAATGGTGTAAATGTTGAATATAACCTGAACACTATACTGTAGGAGTTGTTCGCTCTTGTGTTTGTTTTGGGTCATCTCCCCTCTCCATGCTGTAGTTGGATTACATTTTTTTTATTGTGAAATACTGAAAAAATGTTTTTATTTTTTTTTTTCTAATTTTTTATTACTTTTTCTTTTATGTGGTGTTCTGATTAGGTATTCATCTATACAGCTTCTTCTGACGAGTCACTGATCCCTCACTGACTTGCCCCCTAGTTTACATCATGAATGTTATATATATTGAAAAAAAAAAAAAACACCTTCTGTAGGAAGTTGTCAGCGGATTGGATCTCCGATAGACGCTACTGCGCAGGTGCGGCAGGCCCCATCTTAGTCGAGACAATTTATTTTGTCTATGGCAAGATGGCGCCGCCTGTGCCTGTTTTTTTTTTCAATATATATAATATTCATTATGTACACTAGGGGGCAGGTTAGTGAGGGATCAGTGTCCTGTCAGAAGCCATACTGATAAATACCTAATCAGAGCACCAAGGGCAGACCCCCCACAGCTCCGCCCCGCAGCACAAGCATATCATTAACTCAAAAGTGAAAATAAAGATTAAACAAGAACCACAAGACAGATTTCATCACCAGGTATCATTGTAATCAGTATAACGGCGCCGACCTGACACTGTCTGTAGTAACTGAGCACAATCCTGCTGACAGATTCACTTTAAAACAACACCTTTTTGCACTGTGATGGTGTGCTGCTTCCATTTTTTCTTTATATAACAAGGACTGGTATGTACCTAGGAGGCTTTGCACCCAGCTTTTACTACAAAGGTGCTGCTCTTTGTTCTCTTTTCTTCTCTATTATCTATCATATCTATTATCTATCTGTTATCTATTTATCTATTATCTATGTATTTATCTATTATCTATCTATTATCTATCTATTATCTATCTGTTATCTATCTATTATCTATGTATTTATCTATCTATTATCTATCTATTATCTATCTGTTATCTATCTATTATCTATGTATTTATCTATCTGTTATCTATTTATCTATTATCTATGTATTTATCTATGTATCTATTATCCATCTATCATCTATTTATTATCTATCTATTATCTGTGTATCTATTATCCATCTATCATCTGTTATATATCATCTATCGATTATCTGTCTATCTATTATCTATCTATCTATCTATCTATCTATCTATCTATCTATCTATCTATCTATCTATCTATCTATCTATCTCTATATCTAGTAAAGAAAAAAGGAACAGCACAACACTTTGTTACTTATCTTCGGGTGCAAGGCCCCAGGTAACCAGTCCAACGATTACACCAGATTCACAGGGATTCAAAAAAGAGGCAGCACTCCATTGTTAAAGTGAAACATGTGGTAGGTTTAATCGACCCACATAGCCGGGCGACGTTTCAGCTCAATCTGAGCCTTTATCAAGCAGTGAGTAACCATACCTGTTACTTATTTATATGTGTTTCAACAAGTGTTACAATGAATCCAATCATATTTTACATTCAGTAATTACCCATAAAACATTTACATTATTCATCATACTTGTGTCCAGTGCTTATATATAAAGTGCTTTGTGCTTATGTGCAATAAAGATCTGACTTTCAACAGCCCCTCAGACTGTCCTACTTATTTGCCCGCAACCTTATAGACAATAGATCTCTTATTGATGATTATTTCCTGTACATAATGCTATTATTATTATCCACTCACCAAGAACTCATAATAGGCTCATGGAGGACGTTATGTCTGAAAGTCGGCGTTCTCCGCTGCTCACTGCGCATGTCCAAGGCGCATCATTATACTCAGAAGCCACACCAGCCAATAGAGCGCTGCGTGTGTCAATTTACACACGGCGCATGCGCAGTAGCGCTAAACATCGCCATATTGGTAGTGGCTCCCTGATTACTTACGTTTCTTTTTAGCACCTGCGCAGTGGCATAGAGGCAAGCTTTATGTCCCATATCACCTGCGCAAGCGCTGTTGTGCACTTTGTATCTATAAAAGGGCCACTTTTGTAGATACAAAGTGCACAACAGCGCTTGCGCAGGTGATATGGGACATAAAGCTTGCCTCTATGCCACTGCGCAGGTGCTAAAAAGAAACGTAAGTAATCAGGGAGCCACTACCAATATGGCGATGTTTAGCGCTACTGCACATGCGCCGTGTGTAAATTGACACACGCAGCGCTCTATTGGCTGGTGTGGCTTCTGAGTATAATGATGCGCCTTGGACATGCGCAGTGAGCAGCGGAGAACGCCGACTTTCAGACATAACGTCCTCCATGAGCCTATTATGAGTTGTTGGTGAGTGGATAATAATAATAGCATTATGTACAGGAAATAATCATCAATAAGAGATCTATTGTCTATAAGGTTGCGGGCAAATAAGTAGGACAGTCTGAGGGGCTGTTGAAAGTCAGATCTTTATTGCACATAAGCACAAAGCACTTTATATATAAGCACTGGACACAAGTATGATGAATAATGTAAATGTTTTATGGGTAATTACTGAATGTAAAATATGATTGGATTCATTGTAACACTTGTTGAAACACATATAAATAAGTAACAGGTATGGTTACTCACTGCTTGATAAAGGCTCAGATTGAGCTGAAACGTCGCCCGGCTATGTGGGTCGATTAAACCTACCACATGTTTCACTTTAACAATGGAGTGCTGCCTCTTTTTTGAATCCCTATCTCTATATCTATCTATATATCTATCACCCTATGTAACAAATTTTAAATTTTTGTTTGTCCTTGGGTACCGATGGTGTTTTCCCAATCACTTATGACTAAAGCGAAAAGAAAATGGCAAATATTCCCAATAAAGTTTGTTTTTTGTGGTCAGGACATTGATAATTTGAAATCTATGTTTTGTCAAACATTAGCAAAACGTGCAAAGTTGTGTAGACCACGAGAAGCTTCCGGAAATGCGAGAACTGTCGATAAAGTAGTGTAAATACAGGATCCTTAATTGCTCATTTCTGTTTGTTACAGTTGATAAATACCTGCATTTAATGTAGATGGCATCAAGAGGTTGTAAGAATCCGGCGGATGCATTTTGCTACATTAGTGGCGAGTTTATAAAAACACGAGCTAAAAGATACAACCTGGCGGCATCTTCTAAGGCTACTTTCACACTAGCGTCGTACCGACGCTAGCAGTGAATGCGCCGCACAACGAGGCAGCGGATGCTGTTTTTCCATGCATCCGCTGCCCCCTTGTGAGGTGCGGGGAGGTGGGGGGCGGAGTTCCGGCCGCGCATGCGCGGTCGGAAATGGCGGTCCGTCGGCAGCAAAAAACGTTACATGTAAAGTTTTTTGCAGCCGACGGTCCGCCACAACACGGCGCAACCGTCGCACGACGGTTGCGACATGTGGCAATGCGTCGCAAATGCGTCGCTAATGTTAGTCAATGGTGAAAAAACGCATCCTGCAAGCACTTTTGCAGGATGCGTTTTTTTTGCCAAAATGACGCATTGCGACGTATTGCAAAAAACGCTAGTGTGAAAGTACCCTTAGATGTGTGAGGCCTACAGAGCCTACTTCAGCATGGCTGTAGGGGATCAAGACAAACCATGGGCGCCTCATTTCACATGTGAACACTGCAAGAGAACTCTTGAGGGTAAGGTGAACAATTGTTAGTAGCTAAGATATCAAGATTTAACATTTTTTAAGTTCCTCATTACAGCTTAAAAGAACTGTTAAAATAAGTGCAAAATGTTTTGCTGCTATAGAAGAACATGTATAATTGTATATCATACAGTTCAATACACTTATATATTTTATTCTCATGTTTAATACCTTACAGGCTGGTACAGAGGAGAAAAAAGGGCAATGAAGTTTGCTATCCCACGAATTTGGCGAGTGCCTACTGAACATGTCAACAACTGTTACCTCTGTATGGTGGACCCATCCAAACGTCGAACTGGCCAGCGTGCGCATCCTATCACCTATCCAGACATTCCTTCCCCAATTGCTCCAGTTTCAGACTGCCCCGAGCTGCCCGTATCAATTCCTCCAGAAGAAGTTCAGCCATCTTCAGGAGAATGTAGGCAGTCTGAGAGTGAGGAAGACAATGCAGATCCAGAATACAGTTTCGAAGAAGAAAGAACACCTTACTACCCTAACCAAAAAGACCTTAACGATCTCATCAGAGACCTCGGTCTCACCAAAACGCAGAACTTCTCACGTCCAGGCTCAAACAGTGGAACTTGTTAGATGAACGTGTCAAAGTAGCTGATCAGAGAAAGCATCATCAAACTTTTGCCAGCATCTTCAGTCAGCAAGATGCACTATGCTTCTGCAACAATGTGGCGGGTTTATTTGAAGCTATAGGAATCACGTGCAACTCGAGAGCGTGGCGCCTACTCATAGACAGTTCATCCAGGAGCCTCAAAGCCGTGCTGCTGCATAATGGGAACAAGTACCCGTCTCGGCCTGTGGCGCACTCGGTTCACCTCAAAGAGGACTACACCAGTGTCAAGCTGCTGTTATGTGTCTTGATGAACGAGGATTATGGCTGGGACGTCATTGGAGACTTCAAAATGGTGGCATTTCTGATGGGCCTCCAAGGCGGTTTTACAAAGTTTCCTTGTTTTCTTTGCCTTTAGGACAGCCGGGACACCAATCAGCACTATCACAGGTGGGACTGGTCACAGAGGACCGAGTTTTCTGTGGGAAATAATAACGCGAAGTGGGAGCCATTGGTGGACCCACGGAAAGTGCTGATGCCACCCCTGCACATCAAGTTAGGCCTGATAAAACAGTGTCACAGCTCTAAACAAAGCCATCAAGTACCTACAAGATGTCTTAAGCTGTCTGAGGCAAAGGTAAAAGCTGGTATCTTCGTCGGACCACAAATCAAGCAGATTCTAGAGAACGAAGAATTCATAAAGAAGCTGACTAGAAAAGAGAAAGTGGCTTGGAGCAGCTTTGCTGCAGTTGTGCATGGTTTTCTGGGCAATCACAAAGATGAGAGATATGTGCAACTGGTTCAGACTCTGCTAAAGAACTTTGGCAAAATGGGATGTAGGATGTCTCTCAAAGTACATATCTTGGATGCTCATCTTGACAAATTCAAGGAAAACATGGGGGCTTACTCAGAAGAGCAAGGCGAGTGCTTTTATCACGATATAACGGACTTTGAACGACGCTACCAAGGACAGTATAACGAGAACATGATGGGACACTCTATTTGGGGGTTGATTCGTGAAAGTGATTTGCAGTGTAATCGTAAACTGACAAAAGCTACTCTATTCTAAACCACTCTTGCTCATCTTGGCCAATATTAAACGCATATACAATGTTTTTGTAACTATCAACAAAAAGAAATGATGAATATTTTCAATTTCCCTATGCAAATATGTAAAACTGAATATTTAATTGTCCTGGTCACAAAAGCAAAGTCTATAATTAATTAAATAGTTTTTCTTGACTAGGCATGAGTAACTGGAATATAGCACTTCAAATCTGGAGACAAAAATTGTGTTACATAGTGTTATCTATCTATTATCTATTTATCATGTATCTATCTATTATGTATCTATCTTCCATCTATCATCTATGTATTTTTTATCTATATATTATCTATCTTCCATCTAATAATAAATAATAATCTTTATTTATATAGCGCCAACATATTATCTATCTATTATCTATCAATCATCTATCATCTATCTATTATCTATCTATATATTATCTATCTATCTATCTATCTATCTATCTATCTATTATCTATCTTCCATCTATCATCTATCTATTATCTATCTATATATTATCTACCTATTTTCCATCTAATAATAAATAATAATCTATATTTATATAGCGCCAACATGTTATCTATCTATTATCTATTTACCTATCTATCATCTATCTATTATCTATCTTCTATCATCTATCTATCATCTATCTATTATCTATCTTCCATCTATCATCTATTATCTATCTATATATTATCTACCTATTTTCCATCTAATAATAAATAATAATCTATATTTATATAGCGCCAACATATTATCTATCTATTATCTATCTATCTATCTATTATCTATCTACCTATCTATCTATTACACAGGTCAACAAAAAAAATTTTTTTTTCTGGTGTCCAAAATATTTTAATGAATTTGGGGTATTTTTGGGGTGCTGATTCTGAATATGTCATCAGTTTTGCCAGATTGGCTCAAGTTTTTGAGATTTTTGGTATCTTATTTATAGCACTTGTTGGTAAATGCGACGCATCATCTCATTAATTTCTTTGGATTAGTACTTGAACTGAGCAGTTCTCAATATAGTTTTGTGTTAATTAGTGTTCTAAAAGTTTGTTCATAGCTTGATTTTTGCACTAACTTTATGTTGTTGTCTGTTTTCCAGTGAAAAGCATGAACTCATCAAGAAGAAGTTGTCTTAACGATCCAGACTCATTCTGTTACATTTGTGGTGAATACACACTGCCAAAACATAGAAGAAACATAACAGACTTCGTAAAAAAAGTGTATTTTGCCTATTTTGGGGTTATGCTTGGGGACCAAGACAAGTTTTGGGCACCACACATAGTGTGCAAAGCATGTATCGAATTATTACGAAAATGGAGCAAAGGACAAAGAAAAAGCTTCAAATTTGGTGTTCCAATGGTGTGGAGAGAGCCAAAAAATCATCATGATGACTGTTATTTCTGTGCAGCGCAAGTGCAAGGATTCAATAAGCATAAGAAACGAAAATGGGAGTAACATGGAATCTGCAAGAAGGCCTGTCCCTCATTGTGAAGATGTGCCTGTACCTGTGTTTACCATAAATAACAGTCATCATGATGATTTTTTGGCTCTCTCCACACCATTGGAACACCAAATTTGAAGCTTTTTCTTTGTCCTTTGCTCCATTTTCGTAATAATTCGATACATGCTTTGCACACTATGTGTGGTGCCCAAAACTTGTCTTGGTCCCCAAGCATAACCCCAAAATAGGCAAAATACACTTTTTTTACGAAGTCTGTTATGTTTCTTCTATGTTTTGGCAGTGTGTATTCACCACAAATGTAACAGAATGAGTCTGGATCGTTAAGACAACTTCTTCTTGATGAGTTCATGCTTTTCACTGGAAAACAGACAACAACATAAAGTTAGTGCAAAAATCAAGCTATGAACAAACTTTTAGAACACTAATTAACACAAAACTATATTGAGAACTGCTCAGTTCAAGTACTAATCCAAAGAAATTAATGAGATGATGCGTCGCATTTACCAACAAGTGCTATAAATAAGATACCAAAAATCTCAAAAACTTGAGCCAATCTGGCAAAACTGATGACATATTCAGAATCAGCACCCCAAAAATACCCTAAATTCGATGAAATATCTTTGGCACCAAAAATGCTGTTGACCAGTGTTATCTATCTTCCATCTATCATCTATCTGTTACCTATCTATTATCTATCTATTTATCTTCTATTATCTATCTTCTATCTATTTATCTTCTATCTATCTATATTCCATCTATCTTCCATCTATTATCTATCTATTATCATTATTATTATCTATGATCTATCTATCTATATATTATCTATCTAATATCTATATCTATTATATATCTATCTATTATCTGTCATCTCTCTATCCATCTATCTATTACATATCTATGTATTATCTATCTATTATATATCTATATATTATCTATCTATCTATCTATCTATCTATCTATCTATCTATCTATCATCTATCTGTTATCTATCCATCTATTATCTAGCCATCTATTATCTATCTTTTCATCTATTATCTATTATCTATCTATCTATCTATCTGTTATCTATATATCATCATGTATATATTATCTATCATAAAAATATAGTACTAATAATTTAATAATCTTTAATTATATAGCGCCAACATATTCTGCAGCAGTTTACAATTCAGCAGTTCATACACAACAGTCATAAGTAACAAAGTTAAAGATAATACAGTAATTAAAGCAAAGATAATGATGCCCCTGCTCTTCGGAGCTTACAATCTACAATGAGGTGCAGGAGACACAAAGTACAGGTGCTTAAGACAGATAGTCATTTATTATTATTATCTATTATTCTTTCTATTTCTATTATCTTTCTTTAAGGGATTTTATTGATACAGCAAATATGGGACACTTTTTAGAAATCTGATGGGTAATGAAGAAATCTCATTTTTCCTTCTCTAAAAAGAATGAATGAAATAACATAGCTTTCTATTGTACAGTGCAGTAAATGACTGGTGAGACGGAGGTGAGGACCGCATCCCCCCTAGAGCTCCCCCAGCCAGGCCCCTCCTCCGCCTGCCCTGGCCCAGCCCCCTTCCTCTAGTCCCCGGCTGCCTGCCTTGCTGTCCTCGCCATTGTCTCGGACGTTCCATTCTAGAACGTCGCAGCCTCCAACTTTCCATCTCCGACCACCCAACAATCTACAGCCATGAGGGAGATCGTGCACATCCAGGCCGGCCAGTGCGGTAACCAGATCGGTGCTAAGGTGAGATCACCTGTATCCTCAGTATTATCTAACGGATCATATCGTATGCCACCGGATCAGGATAGATGATGGCTGTACAGTAGAAGATAATGAGACTAATTAGCCCATTCTGTAGATTTAAATGTCTCTGTATAAAGTGATACTGTTTGATTTGGATAAGATTTTATTTAAAAAAAAAAAAAAAAAGTACAAAAATTAAAAATAAATTGCTAGTGAGGCGGATCCTGGCCAGAGGCTTGAAATGGCGGTAACATGGCATGATGAGGTCTGTAGGGTTACATTCTTCTAATGTGGTCAGAGCCGACTGCTCCACATCAGCTGGAGGAGATATATATATATATATATATATATATATATATGATCATTATATTACACGTAATAAATATTTTATTTTCTTTTACATTTTTAGAGTAAAATGTGAATTTTGAAATTCATTATTTCTGAAAGGGATTCTATTTCTCATGTAGAGCACCATGGAATCAATGGTGCTATATCAATAAATAATAATAATTTGCTACAATCATTTTTGTTGTTGTGATAATAAGGAAATTAAAATAAATAAATACAATTTTTTTTGTGTATAAGTACCTTTGCAGTGCTGGAAGTATTTTAATGCATGCATAGAAAATGCAATAGATTATAACATTTGATTGCTAAACTTAAAAAAAAATGTATATTGGAAACAAAAGCTATATATGATGATTTTATAATATATATATAGAATAAATATACGGTATATATGTAATAAATGTACATGTTAAATGTTGATGATTTAATATTTTAATTTAATTTATTTTTTTATTAGATTTTGTTTTCATTATATTGAATTGCATTTGAGCAGTGTAGATTGTCAGATGCTTGTGGTGACAATGTGCAGCTCTGACCCAATGGATCGCTGATCTCTCAGAACCCTTCGCTCCTTCTTGCGGAGGAGGATCAGCGATCTATGGCGCCAACTCTCTCCTCCTCCCTCCCTGCTCCTCCACTCTTTGTTCTCAGACAGCCTGTATAACGGGGAGGGAGTTTCCTTAAAATCCGTATTTGTGGTTTTGTAAAATCCCTAAAACCCCACTGGGGAGAGGTAGGATAGCCTTTCCCAGGAGCGGTCTCGCCCATTAGCATCAATATTTACCCCAATTCTCCCTGGAAGATGGGGGGAAAAAAAACCCCAGTGACGTAGGTTGTATCTGCAGTGCAGCAGAGCTGGGCAGTAATGCTATTACTGGTGGGATTAGGGGATGGGTGTGTATCTGTGCAGCCATCTGCAGGGCAGTGTATGGGGAATCATCGCATGTTCGCATCACGCAGGTTTACACACAGTAGACATTTTTACTATGCATTTTTCAAAAACAAAACATTTTAAAAATAAAAATCATTTTTGGATACACATCCGATTATAACAATTTTCCATTTGCCCAAAGTCCAGATATTGTCGCGCATTACACAGTCCACGTCTCCTACAATTCTAGGGGCTATAAATAGGATCGGGAACTCCCTATTATAACGGGCTGGCAACATGGCAGATGATGGCTCGGATAGCGGATGTGCCTTATGCATTCATTGTGAGCTGGCTGCTGATGACAGCTTGGTACAGCTGCAGTGCCACACCCTGGGGTGTAAGACGCCATCCCCCACACCGGGGATATCTGTGTGCACACTGTATCCGTCACATCGTGAAACGGGGTATCCTCCTCTATGGAAAAGAAATGGATTGCAATTATTGTATTTATATAGTGCACTGTCTGTAGAGATAAAGGATAGATAGATAGATAGATAGATAGATAGATAGATAGATAGATAGATGAGAGACAGATAATAGATAGGTAGGTAGATAGATAGATAATAGATGATAGGTAGATAAAAGATAGATGGATAATAGATAGATAATAGATAGATATATAAAAGATAATAGATAGATGATAAAAGATTAATAGATAGATAGATGATAGATAAATAATGGATATATAATAGAGAGACAGATAGATTAAAGGTAGATAGATAAAAGATAGATAGATAAATAGATAATACATAGATAATAGATAGATAATAATAATCTTTATATAGCACCAACATATTCCGCAGTGCTTTACAGTTTAACAGTTTCAAACACAACAGTCATAAGTAACAACCTTAACAATACAATAATTAAAGCAAAATAAGACGACCCTGCTCGTGAGAGCTTACAATCTACAAATTAGATAGATAATAGATAGATAAATAGATAGATGAAAGATAATTGATAGATAGATAATAGATAAATAATAGATAGATGATAGATAGATAGATAGATAATAGATCGATAGATGACAGATATATAGATGGATCGATAATGGATAGCTATTACATACTGACTTAGATGCTGGATATGAGGGAGATAAATAGATATTTAATAGATAATATTCGTTCATTTATAATTATACACTGATTATTATGGATCAAGATGACATTTCCTGACTGATCCATTAGTAATACAAATCAGGTTTTGATGCCGTCCTTCTCCCAATTCTGCCTCCGTGACATAATTTGGGGTAAATCGCCAGGTCCCGTCCCCCCACTCCTCCATTCACCCGTTTCTAAGGCTGTATTGTTCTCTGGTTTCCTCTTTTCCTCTGCTGATGTGGATAGATGGGGGAGGGGAGCAGGTCAGTGCAAGTGAAGAGGCAAGGCGAGCTAGAGAAGGGTGGGGGAGGTCTGGCTTCTTTGCAGAGAACGGAAACTATTGTAAGATCATGGAGACGTAGAAGGCACAAGACTCCTTCAGAGAAGCATGTGATGTTCGGCAGCCTGATGGTTCCATGAACCTGATATTTTGGATTCACGTTGGGACCTTGGTGAAGAACTTGCATCTAGGTCAACAAGTTAGTTAAATGTTAGAAAAGGGGATGTGGTTTCTGCTTCCTGTTTACTACAATCACAAGATCTCCGATTGCATCTGCTGTCAGACACGCTCTTGTACTTATAGTTTTACAATAATAGTTATTCCTTCTTGTCTTCTAGTTTTGGGAGGTGATTAGCGACGAGCATGGAATCGACCCAACAGGGACATACCATGGTGACAGCGACCTGCAGTTGGACAGGATCAGTGTCTACTACAACGAGGCAACAGGTACTAAGAGGGTGTCCTCTCATTTTTCTGTGCCCCCTTGAAAGATAGACTAAGATATTGTCCTACAGAAAAAAAAGGAAAACGTCTCAAAAAAACACTGCGCCCTTAATCCAAGCAGATTTGCAACATATTTTCCATCTCCCAATATATCATGCATAGTAGCTGTCTCTGAGAAGGCCACCAGTAGAGAAGATCACTGCAGTTTTAAGACTATGAAGTTAAATGTTGGTGTGTACATAACATTTTGGTCCTTGCTTTATCTTTAGGTGGCAAATATGTCCCCAGAGCCATCCTTGTCGATCTGGAGCCAGGAACAATGGACTCTGTCCGATCCGGGCCCTTCGGACAGATATTCAGGCCCGACAACTTTGTTTTCGGTGAGTTGCCCTTCTAGACATATATGATCTTCTGATGATCGCTGATATAGATACTTGTCGAGGGGTTGTTAGTAGAAGATCTTTAGGGGATGTCCTGTAAGGTCTTCTAAAATGGAAGGTCGATGCAGTCAAATCTTAAAAACATCATGAAGTCGACCTTTTGCTTGTGCGATTTTGCTTTCAAGGTCTCTCACAAGTGTTAATTTTGGGTTTCTATTCCTTCCTCAGGACAAAGTGGTGCTGGGAACAACTGGGCTAAGGGCCACTACACAGAAGGAGCTGAGCTGGTAGACTCTGTGTTAGATGTAGTGAGGAAGGAGGCCGAGAGCTGCGACTGTCTTCAGGGCTTCCAACTCACACATTCCTTGGGTGGTGGTACTGGTTCTGGTATGGGCACACTCCTTATCAGCAAAATCCGGGAGGAGTATCCTGACCGTATCATGAACACCTTCAGTGTGGTGCCATCTCCCAAGGTATCTGATACAGTTGTGGAACCATACAATGCTACACTCTCTGTGCATCAACTGGTTGAGAACACAGATGAGACCTACTGTATAGACAACGAGGCCCTCTACGACATCTGCTTCCGCACTCTAAAGTTGACAACCCCAACCTACGGGGATCTCAATCATTTGGTCAGCGCCACAATGAGCGGAGTAACCACCTGCTTACGTTTCCCAGGTCAACTCAATGCCGATCTCCGCAAACTGGCAGTCAACATGGTCCCCTTCCCACGTCTCCACTTCTTCATGCCAGGGTTTGCCCCACTAACCAGCCGAGGTAGTCAGCAGTATCGGGCACTGACCGTGCCAGAGCTCACACAGCAGGTGTTCGATGCCAAGAATATGATGGCTGCTTGTGATCCACGACACGGCAGATACCTGACAGTGGCAGCCGTTTTCCGTGGCCGCATGTCCATGAAGGAAGTGGATGAGCAGATGCTCAACGTCCAGAACAAGAATAGCAGTTACTTCGTAGAATGGATCCCCAACAACGTGAAGACCGCCGTGTGTGACATCCCACCACGCGGCCTTAAGATGGCAGTCACCTTCATCGGCAACAGCACTGCCATCCAGGAGCTGTTCAAACGTATCTCAGAGCAGTTCACTGCCATGTTCCGTCGCAAGGCTTTCCTCCACTGGTACACAGGAGAGGGCATGGACGAAATGGAGTTCACAGAAGCAGAAAGCAACATGAACGACCTTGTCTCCGAATACCAACAATACCAAGATGCTACGGCAGAAGAAGAGGAGGATTTCAATGAAGAAGCTGAAGAAGAAGCTTAAATTCTTTCCACCATTAACACCACCACTATCCCTCCCTTCTTCCTCATCTTTCCTCCTCCTTCATTCTCAGGCTGAGAAAAAAAAAAAAGTCCTCACTGAAGTTTAGCATTTCTTTTCCTCCATCTTTTTTTTATTTTTCAGTGTTTATTACTCTTCTGCTCCTCTATCCCTTCTTTATATTTGTTGCTTCAGTCATGTTGATGGTAAGAGTGAAGGCCTCTAGCTTTTAAGTGGATACCACCTTGGGTTTGGGTTTTCCGAGAGATTGGCATATGGTTGGTAGATCTTTGAAGGCTCCTTGAATTCTAGATAAAACTTTAGCACCATCCTGAGTTCCATCAAACATGTCCGACAGCTTCCGCAAAATTCTCAACCTTTTCTGTGGCCGAGTGCTGGTCTCTTCAGCCACAAATGGGTTTTGTGATGCCTCCGGGCTTTAATAGGAGAGATTGAAAAAAGCCTCCTGGCATTGAGATACTCTACTAGATCCCATTTCAATGGTGATTATTTTTGGTCTTCGACTAGCAATTTCCTCTCCGACCCGTTTCCTTAACCCATTACTGTAACAGCGTAACATTCATTGGTCACTGCCATTTTCCTAGACAGGTGGTAGTCATAAGTACGGCTCCATCTGGTCCAGTTCTTCAAACATATCTAAAAAGCTAACAAATACACTTACTGCCCTTAACGTTGAACAGTATTGAATATTTTTTAAGGTTTCGGCCATACTTCTAAGTTTTTGGGCCAGAAATCTCCTATCTCGGGATGGTTGTACTTCGGACGACCTGCGGGTAATAAGGAAACGATTGTATTTAGACAAGAACAAGTATCTCGCTTGCTAGCACAGAGAAGGAATTGTGGGGAAGAAGTTTTTTTTCAAAGTGAAAAGTGGATGTTTTATTTTTTTTTTCCTGTAACTTTTATCTTCGTTCTTCTCGTCATTCTTGTCTTCTCTCTTTCTCTTTGATGCCCATGCCATAATTATTTTTTATTTTACTGTTGCTTTTTCATATTGAAAAGATGACAAGCCTGTGACCGAAAAAAAAAAAAGAAAAAAAAGAATAAAACCTTTTTTTTTTTAAAGTTTTGTCTGTTGTGATATGTTGTTATTTGCCGATGAGAAAGGTGGGGAAGGAACGGGGGCTTTCCACGCTGATGGCGACTGCACAGTAATAAGATAGACCATAACTTTTAAAGATTAGCCCAAAGGGCGTGCTTTTTTTTTTTTAACCAACAGCGACACTCCTGTCCTTAGGCTGTATCCGGTACTGCATCTCAGCTCTATTTAGGTAACTTGAGACTGAGATGCAATACCAAATATATCCATTGACAAGAGTGGTGCTAATCATGGGCCACTTTTTTTAAGGTTCAATATTGCACATAAATACTTTATAAAGTTTATAATGATTAGTAAAAATAAATCCATTCTGCAGTCAAACATTTGGGCCTTATTAAGATCAGTGAAAAAAAGTGTTGGCCTAAGCAGCCAATCAAATCACTGATTTATTATTATTATTATTAATAATAATAATTAATTTTTTATCCTGCAATGTGATTGGTTGCACACAGCACTTGCTTAAGTGACTTGATTGGTTGCCATACACTCTTCCTGTCCACCAAACGGAACGTACTGTAGCTTTAAGAACTCTATGATATTGTGTTCCGTGGGAAAAAAAAAAAGGATCTTTAGAAATCACTTCCCTAATTGCCCTGACCCTAAAAATGGGAGTATGAATGGTCATAGCCGCTGGATTAGACTGTCACTGGCATGGGGGGGGATCTCCATATTACGAGTAATGGAGAGTTGTAGTCCGAAAATAATATAGACTAAATTTTGAATAGAGGAAACTGAAATAATCTTCAATTTCACAATCTGAAGTGGAAAGAACATGTTGGATTTCTTTCATGTTAGGCTAGGGTCACATTGCGTTAGGGCAATCCGTTTAGCGCTAAGCGCTAGCGGATTGCGCTAACGCAATGTCTTTTTCGGGGTCGCGTTAAACGTCCCCGCTAGCGCAGATCCCTGATCTGCGAGAGCAGGGAACGGACCTCGGGCGCGCCGCGGATGCTGCAAGCAGCGTCCGAGGCGCGCTACAAAAGACCGGCATATCGCTAGCGCGTGCCGAAAATGACACGCGCTAGCAAGGCACTTTAACATTGCCGGCAATGGGAGCGCTAACGGACGTGTTGCACGGCGTTAATTTCCCCGTGCAAAGCTGTCCATTAGCGCTCAGCCATAAACGCAATGTGACCCTAGCCTAAGGGTTATATATATATATGAACGGCAATCCTAAAAATGGCGGCAAACCGGCGCCAGATAATTCCAAATATCGCCTTCAGTAAATCTGGATAATGGCACCCACCTGTCTGATGTGAGGCTGGACCTAACCTGGCGCTACAATAGATGATGGACGACCTCTCCCCATACACAGGCAATGCGTGGTTCATGATTACATCGGGTAGTAGCCACTGCTGGGCATATGTGATGGCACTAATCTTCCCTCAGAAGAAAAGGATTTTCTCGGCTTGGAAGGCCCCAAGTGCATAACACAACCTGATACAGGAAAGATATACACTCACCGGCCACTTTATTAGGTACACCTGTCCAACTTCTTGTTAACACTTAATTTCTAATCAGCCAATCACATGGCGGCAACTCAGTGCATTTAGGCATGTAGACATGGTCAAGACAATCTCCTGCAGTTCAAACCGAGCATCAGTATGGGGAAGAAAGGTGATTTGAGTGCCTTTGAACGTGGCATGGTTGTTGGTGCCAGAAGGGCTGGTCTGAGTATTTCAGAAACTGCTGATCTACTGGGATTTTCACGCACAACCATCTCTAGGGTTTACAGAGAATGGTCCGAAAAAGAAAAAAAATCCAGTGAGCGGCAGTTCTGTGGGCGGAAATGCCTTGTTGATGCCAGAGGTCAGAGGAGAATGGGCAGACTGGTTCGAGCTGATAGAAAGGCAACAGTGACTCAAATCGCCACCCGTTACAACCAAGGTAGGCCTAAGAGCATCTCTGAACGCACAGTGCGTCAAACTTTGAGGCAGATGGGCTACAGCAGCAGAAGACCACACCGGGTACCACTCCTTTCAGCTAAGAACAGGAAACTGAGGCTACAATTTGTACAAGCTCATCGAAATTGGACAGTAGAAGATTGGAAAAACGTTGCTTGGTCTGATGAGTCTCGATTTCTGCTGCGACATTCGGATGGTAGGGTCAGAATTTGGCTTAAACAACATGAAAGCATGGATCCATCCTGCCTTGTATGGAGCATCTTTGGGATGTGCAGCCGACAAATCTGCGGCAACTGTGTGATGCCATCATGTCAATATGGACCAAAATCTCTGAGGAATGCTTCCAGCACCTTGTTGAATCTATGCCACGAAGAATTGAGGCAGTTCTGAAGGCAAAAGGGGGTCCAACCCGTTACTAGCATGGTGTACCTAATAAAGTGGCCGGTGAGTGTATATCTTGGTACCGTGTTAGCCAGTAGATAGAAAAATATTTAGAATTGAGAGTCCTCAGTGGTTGATACCTTTTAATGGCTAACTGAAAAGATGGTAACAAATTGCAAGCTTTCGAGACTACACAGGTCTCTTCATCAGGCAAAAGACTAAGGCCGGTTTCACACGTCAGTGATTCCGGTACGTGAGGTGACAGTTTCCTCACGTACCGGAGACACTGACACACGTAGACCCATAAAAATCAATGCATCTGTTCAGATGTCATTGATTTTTTGCGGACCGTGTCTCCGTGTGCCAAACACGGAGACATGTCAGTGTTCGTGGGAGCGCACGTTTTACACGGACCCAATAGAGTCAATGGGTCCGCGTAAAACACGGACCTCACACGGACATTCTCCGTCTGGGGACCGTGTGCGTGCAGGAGACAGCGCTACAGTAAGCGCTGTCCCCCCCACATGGTGCTGAAGCCGCGATTCATATGTTCCCTGTAGCAGCGTTTGCTGTAGAGAAAATATGAAGAATAGTGTTAAAAATAAAGATTTAGGTGTCCGCCGCCCCCCACCCCCTGTGCGCCCCCCCCCCCGCTGGTCAGAAAATACTTACCCGCTCCCTCGCTCCTTCCTGGTCTGGCCGCACCTCCTACTGTATGCGGTCACGTGGGGCCGATCATTTACAATCATGAATAGTCGGCTCCGCCCCTATGGGAGGTGGAGCCACATATTCATGACTGTAAATGATCGGCCCCACGTGACCGCATGCAGGAGAAGCCGCGGCCAGACCAGGAAGCAGCGAGGGAGCGGGTAAGTATTTTCTGACCAGCGGGGGGGCGCACAGGGGGTGGGGGGGCGGCGGACACATGGATCTTTATTTTAAACACTATTCTTCATATTTTCTCTGCAGCAAACGCTGCTGCAGGGAAGATATGAATCGCAGCTTCAGCACCATGCAGAGTGGGTACCACACGCTCCGTGTGGTACCCACTCGCCATACGGGCGGCACACGTGTGCCGCACGTATGGCCTCCGTGAGTTCCCAGGCACACGGACACGGATAACTCCGGTACCGATTTATTCCGGTACTGGAATTATCTGGACGTGTGGGACAGCCCTAATACAAATTCTGAAGAATCACATATTTATGCACAACATAGTATAGAAAAAAAAAACATGGATAAGACAGGTGGCATGAAGCAGAATTACCATGAGTGATAAACAGTTATGTCCATAAATGTTGGGCCAGTTCTTAGATAAGGAATGTTTTATTGTCCTCTGATTGGGGTCTCTGTTGTGATGACCCCTTATAGTCTGAGGGGCAAGTTCCTTAGTTGATGTAAAAAGACATAAATCCGTGCGACACATTCATTCCACCACTAAGACAGTCAAAGGTCGTCATCAGTTTATATTCCCAGACTCTCCTGTATCTCTCTGTGTTTTGAAGTTACCTTTCAATACAAGTAATTTCATGTCCATAATGCTCATGGTAATTCTGCTTCATGCCACCTGTTTTATCCATGATTTTTTTTTTTTTTGTTCTGTGCTATGTTGTGCATAAATATGTGATTCTTCAGAATTTGTATTAGTCTTTGCCTGATGAAGAGACCTGTGTAGTCTCGAAAGCTTGCAATTTGTTACCATCTTTTCAGTTAGCCATTAAAAGGTATCAACCACTGAGGACTCTCAATTCTAAACATTTTTCTAACACAACCTGGTAACGTTGCTTTAAAGGGGTTGTCCAGGCTTGGGGCTCAAGACTGCAAACACTATATGACTGCAGACTTGTGAATCCTCACTGTGCACACTGCGCGCTGTCAGGATTCTACGGGAGCGGGCAGTCATGTGACAGGAAGTATGCGATTTGCATACTTCCGGCTACATTCCGACTAGCCTTATTTGCTTCGCTCAAATCAATTGTACTGATTGAGTTTGCACAAGTCTAGTCTGCATGTCTAGTGATGCCAATCACATTACTGCCAGTCCCATGTATCAGTGAATCCTGGCAGTGTGCACGGTGCGCATTGTGAGGATTCACAAGACTGCACCCACCTAGAGTGTCTACAGACTTGAACCCCAAGGCAGAAAAATCCCTTTAATATTTGTTGGCATCTTCTCGTTAATGTGTATTTGTTCTTTAATCATATAAACATTGATAATCTGCTGTTTTTCAGATTAAAAAAAATTTCTAGTAACCTTTTTTTTTCCGGCACTTGTTTTGCTTCATTCAAATACTACAGGAAACAATGGTAAAATGACTCAACATTCCTCAGAACAGGAAAGTGATTAATACAGAGGCTGAATACTTTCCCATCTACATTGTGGGCTCACTAGGATCAGCTCTAGGTCTATGCGGGTTCCTGGGTATCAGAATTAGGCTGGGTTCTCACAACTGCCGTTCATGGTCTGAGTACGGGCCGTAATGTCCCACAATAGCCTCATAGGTATAGGTGGTCCAGGGCCGGTAAAGTACTTAGACCATACATGTTGGACATGTGAAACTTGCTTAGAATTTATCACCAGGTTTTACTATTACATCTGAAGTACTGACAGAGACCCTGATTCCAGCAAAGTATCACTTACTGAGCTGCTTGCTGCAGTTTTGATACAATCACACTTTCTCTTCTACAAATCTAGCAGTTCTATGAATGCTGAGCCCTGGATAACCCCATCCACACCACTGATTGGCAGCTTTCTGTGTTCACTGTGCATAGGCAGAAAGCTGAACATCAGTTGTGAGGGAGGGATTATACACAGCTCATAAATATGGAGGACTAAATGGCAGTAGGTTTACTGGTCCTCTAGTGATAATCTCCTGCTAATAAAACTGTGATTTTATCAAACTACAGCAAGCAGCCCAGTAAATGGCACATAGCTAGAATCAGGGCCTCTGTCTCCACATTATGCTGCTCTCAGATTACTTGGCAGATTCCCTGTTACAGTGGGGCCGTTGTTCTACCCTTGGCACGACAGGCATGGAACAAGTGAAGGATGGTTTGATACAAAGTATTTTGCTGCAAAATGTCACAGTTTTCATTGCCTGTTTGTGACATGAAGGCTGCGATCCCACGTGGTATCCTCATAGTGTAGATGCCGCAGTGATATATGCTCCGCGGCCCTTACGGCTTTTTAATGGGTGAAATTTTCCAGCATAAAATTACATCTTGCGGATCTCAAATTCGCAATTCTTATCAATTTACTCTTTAGCTATTTCTGAAAATCTCAGGAAAAATGTGCTAACAAAATATAAAAAATGCAAACTAAAACAGTGAAAACACCGAAATAAACGTGTGAGTGAAAGAGATTCGTCTCAGATCCACACTAGCTCTTAAACCCATGGAACGTTGCTATTTGCCATAGTTTGCAAATAGCCAACAATCATATTTTCAGTGAGGAGAGAGGAGAAAGTAGCTGGCAGACTCCTCTGCTAATGATTTATCTGCCCTAAACGGGGGCAAGTGATAAAGTTCCAACTGTCCGATCCTTCTCTCTGCTGACTTCATCTGTTGGGGGCACAGCTGGGAAGAGTGTACATAGGTGGCGGAGTAATTAACTCCAGCATCATAAATTTTATTTAAAAACTAGTGCAGTTAAAAACACTCCACGTTTCGCCTAACAAAGCCTTCATCAGGTGTCTAAAGTAAAATGTCACATGAAATCCACTTATATTTTTTTCCGGATTGCAGTGGGTGGGATTTTCAAGTAATTAGACCAATCATTGATTCCTTGTCCTATATCGATAAAATAAATGAAAACAGTTATCATTTGTTAGTTCTCATATAGATCAAAGAAAGAAAAATTTAATTGAATCATTTATACATTAGTCTGATGAGATGATGAGAGATAAACGAACAAGTAACATACAGACTGCACTCGCGTGTTGCAGCCTGTGTATAAGTTATAAAGACCTGTGGGACCCAATAAGATAAGGGAAGCGTTTCCCTGTTGCGGCAGCAGGTCTTTTGCGGGTGTGTTAGGACCCAAAATTAATTTTGTGTAGTCTCCCTTCTCCCCTGGAATGATGCACAATTGTACAACAACCTCCCCACCTATCCACCCAACCAGCGGCACCCGGGAAGAAGACTCATGGGACTCGGCATGGAAAAGGAGCAATGTCCTATTAATCTATCTGGATGTAGACTCTGTAGTGTCATGGGGTTACCGCGACAGTGTGGAGCCAGAAGACCGCAGCATCTGATTGCTCCTACTCCGCCACTGAGAAGAAGCACTTCTCCTTAATTATAATGGTGTTTATTCCTTTTGGCAGAACATGGGTTAATCGGCCATGTTGGAAAACTCGCAGCTGAGCTCAGTTAGCCACTCCCTTCCCCTTTATAATCTGGGCTCTGATGCAAGTCCTTGTCAGAGCTAGCATTTGCTGCATGGCTTCAGGAGTGTTGGAGGAGTTATCTGTGACTGTTGTGTGGTTTGTAAGTGTGGTAATTCCCTTCTCTTCTGTACTTTTGTTTATTCCCCATCCTCTACTCCCCCAGTGCATTCCTCTGTTATATGTGAGCGAATATTTTGTATGCCTTGAGTTTTCTGTTAAACCTTGTTTGTGTAGCCTAGTTTGTCGGGTTGGTGTACTGCGGTGCACAATAGCGCCCCTCTTCTCTGGCGGGGGAAGAGAACAGACAGAGGTCTAACTCAGGACATAAGGCAAGTTGTGGCGGCCCTGGCATCTTCACCTTCAGAAGTATCCAGGGAATAGGGCGAGCTAGGGCGCCCCCTAGTGGTCACCCGACAGCTGTGTCGTGACATGTGTCTGTATATCCAGTAGAATTCTTTGTAGTTTAGAGTTGACTTTCTACTGTTGGTATGAATGGGAATTTGTTCCAAAGAGTTATCCCGTACAGAATCAAAATGAAATCCGCAATCACACATGATCACGTAGACGACATAATCAGAATTACAGGACAATTCTTGACTGATACTATAAACAGTGCCTTTAATTATTCACTTTCTTCTGTTTCGCCCCATGGTCAATAATCTTACAGCAATAGCATTGTCTAATACCGCATCTGGTTACACCTTTATGGATATCTCTAAGGCCGGTTTCACACGTCAGTGGCTCCGGTACGTGAGGTGACAGTTTCCTCACGTACCGGAGACACTGACACACGTAGACCCATAAAAATCAATGCATCTGTTCAGATGTCATTGATTTTTTGCGGACCGTGTCTCCGTGTGCCAAACACGGAGACATGTCAGTGTTCGTGGGAGCGCACGTATTACACGGACCCAATAGAGTCAATGGGTCCGCGTAAAACACGGACCTCACACGGACATTCTCCGTCTGGGGTCCGTGTGGCGTGCCGGAGACAGCGCTACAGTAAGCGCTGTCCCCCCCACATGGTGCTGAAGCCGGTATTCATATCTTCCCTGTAGCAGCGTTTGCTATAGAGAAAATATGAAGAATAGTGTTAAAAATAAAGATTTAGGTGTCCGCCGCCCTCCCACCCCCTGTGCGCCCCCCCGCTGGTCAGAAAATACTTATCCGGGTCCTCCGTCGGCTGTCGCTCCTTCCTGGTCTGGCCGCGCGTCCTACTGTATGCGGTCACGTGGGGCCGATCAATTACAATCATGAATAGTCGGCTCCGCCCCTATGGGAGGTGGAGCCACATATTCATGACTGTAAATGATCGGGCCCACGTGACCGCATGCAGGAGAAGCCGCGGCCAGACCAGGAAGCAGCGAGGGAGGCGGGTAAGTATTTTCTGACCAGCGGGGGGGCGCACAGGGGGTGGGGGGGCGGCGGACACCTAAATCTTTATTTTTAACACTATTCTTCATATTTTCTCTGTAGCAAACGTTACTGCAGAGAGGATATGAATCGCAGCTTCAGCACCATGCAGAGTGGGTACCACACGCTCCGTGTGGTACCCACTCGCCATACGGGCGGCACACGTGTCCCGCTCGTATGGCCTCCGTGAGTTCCCAGGCACACGGACACGGATAACTCCGGTACCGATTTATTCCGGTACCGGAATTATCTGGACGTGTGGGACAGCCCTGAGGACTGGATTTCTTGCACATTTCCAATTTTTTCTTCAGGTTATATTTTATGGGAAACACATGAGGCTGATGGGCCATCATTACAAATTGAGTCCTGATTAGTGGTGGAACGTTACTTTGTTTTTGGTAAAAAGTCATGGACGCCAGAATCTGGAAATCCAACATGTGAGAGCTTGCATACCAGCCATGTTGTCTTTACAGCCATATGCAAAAATAAGCCAGTCTCATGATGTAAACCCCGACCACTGTGCAGCCCCTTTTACATGTAGATCATCCAGAATCTATGGCAATGGGGGTGACGGCTGATGAAGAATATATTCACATGAAGTTACTGCTGTGTAACCGGCGTCATACAAAGCAATTTTTATGGAAAAAATAAACTTGACATTTCCTGCACTTCCCCCACCAGACCAACTACCATGGTAACAAGCCGGAGGTTTCCAAGGCCACAATTACCATGTTATCTTTGGGTGGGTGACGGGCATACTTTCTCGAGTGCGTGCAAGCTTTACGGAAAGCAACACAAATTATTTTTTTCTATTCTGCGCTTATCACATTCTGTGAACATGAATACTACAGATTTAAGGTTTATTTTCAGAGGTGTGCGTGTGAAATGCACTCAATAGTGCAAATGAGGCTGGAAATCTGCACTAAGGCCTTGACACCTTCTACATCTTCAGGATGCGCGTTGGGCTTCAAGGTCCCCGAAGTGTAAAAAAAATCTGCATTTAATTACGACACTGAACTAACAGGAGGAGCGGCCTTGTGAAAAGAACAGGGTGTTACAAAGAACTCCGCACTTGAGAAACCTCGCAAAGATATTCAGAATTTATTCGTAGAGATCCATCAATTATTAACCCTTTCCCGCCATGCCACATTTACTTTTTCTGTTCTTGCGACTTCCTCCTCTTTTAGCAAGAGCCAAAATTTATTTTTTTTACATTCCAGAGGGCTTGTTATTTTTTTTTCTCTTTGCGGGACGAGTCGAAGTTTTGTATCACACCATTCACTTTACCATATAATGTACTAAGAAATCAGAAGAAATAATGAAAGAAAAAGTAATTCCACCATCGTTGTTTTACTGCATTTATTGTGCGGTACAAAAAAAGATCTGGTAACATGATTCTCCAAGTCAGTACGATTACGGCGATACCAAAGTTGTGTACGTTTTTTATTGTCATGGAAAATTTATCAGAAATTTGTAAAAAAAAAAAAAAAAAAAAATGAAAGAAAAAAAATTGTTTGGAGTTCTGAGAGGTCTTGTGTTTTGAGTGGCGATGAAACATTTTTTTCTTGCTAGTATTTTGGGATACATACGATGTTATGCATTTTTTGGGTGAGGTGTAACCATTGACAAACAACTCTTCTAGCATTTTTTTTTTAACAATGTTTATCGAATGTGTTAAATAATTATATATTTTGACATATCGGACTTTTATGGATGCAGCGATACCGAATATATTTTATTTGTATAATTGCTTTATTTTTAAAGGGGAAGAGATGAATGTTTAGAATGAAGGCGTCTTTGGGATTGTGTTTCCTAAATGCCGCTGTCAGAGGCATATAAGGGCTTAATAGCAGAGATTGGAGCTTAGCTCTGATCGCTGCTGTTACAGGTTGATGCTGGCTGTGTAACTCACAGAATGGGTTGAATCTACCATCGTTGCTCAAGTAGCTCATACCCCGATTTCCTTTTGCAGTCTTACGAATACAGGAAGCGTCTGGTATGCAATGCATTGTGATGTTCACATATAGGTGGCTCTATAAAAATTTGATATCAAGAGGGAGGGTATGATCACACAGGTGTAATATATTTCTGCTCTGCTTTCTGCACTGAAATCCACTATCCATTAGTTTTTTTTTCTATTATATTTTTAATAAACTTTACGCGTTTTTACAAAGTAACAGGCGCACATTGCAATGAGGTAAAGCAAGTTGTTCAAAGATCTTGCCACATCTGTACATATTCTGACTTCTTGCTGCTGCAAGAACCCTGTTACTGTCTGGCCGGCGTCACACTCGGCGTAAGACAATACGGTCCGTTTTTTACGTCCGTACTACGGCCGTAATACGGAGAAATGTTCCCAAAATAGTGATCCGTAGTCAGGGTGTGTCAGCGTATTTTGCGCATGGCATCCTCCGTATGTAATCCGTATGGCATCCGTACTGCGAGATTTTCGCGCAGGCTTGCAAAACCGACATCTAATGGATTTATGTGCTCAAATGTTCGGGAAAACATATATACAGTATATATATATATATATATATATATATATATATGTCATTGAGACACATATATATATGTATTCTGTATTTAGATTTCATTCAGCGCGATATCTGTGAACAGCCGGTGATTCAATTGCCGGCTTTGCATTTCTCCTGCACAAACCCGACAGGATATGAGACATGGGTTACATACAGTAAACCATCTCATATCCCCTTTTTTTTTGCATATTCCACACTACTAATGTTAGTAGTGTGTATGTGCAAAATTTCAGCGCTGTAGCTGCTGAAATAAAGGGTTAAATGGCGGAAAAAATTGGCGTGGGCTCCCGCGCAATTTTCTCCGCCAGAGTGGTAAAGCCAGTGACTGAGGGCAGATATTAATAGCCAGGAGAGGGTCCATGGTTATTGGCCCCCCCGTGGCTAAAAACATCTGCCCCCAGCCACCCCAGAAAAGGCACATCTGGAAGATGCGCCTATTCTGGCACTTGGCCACTCTCTTCCCACTCCCTGTAGCGGTGGGATATGGGGTAATGAAGGGTTAATGCCACCTTGCTATTGTAAGGTGACATTAAGCCAGATTAATAATGGAGAGGCGTCAATTATGACACCTATCCATTATTAATCCAATTGTAGGAAAGGGTTAAAAAACACACACACACATGATTTAAAAGGATTTTAATAAAATAAACACAGCGGTTGTTTTAATAATTTATTGATCTCTCAGTCCATCAGGAACACCCTCGCTTGGAAAAATAATAAACGCACAAGATACATACCTTCTGATGTCCGATCACTTCCCACGATGTAATCCATCTGAAGGGGTTAACTAATATTACAGGCAGGAGCCCTGCTAAATGCAGCTGTGCTCCGTGCCTGTAATCCCCGGGTGCTGAAAGGAAAGCAGTGATCTGTACTTACATTGAGTCGCGGTGATGCGCCCCTGCTGGATGTTCTCATGAACTGCAGCCTGGGAACTTTTTCCCACGCTCCAGGTCATATGAGGACATCCACCAGGGGGCGCATCACCGCGACTGAAGGAAATGTAGGTCAATGACCTACATTTCATTCATTCGCCGGGGAATTACAAGCACGGAGCACAGCTGCATTTAGCAGGGCTCCTGCCTGTAATATTAGTTAACCCCTTCAGATGGATTACTTCGTGGGACGAGACGGTTTACCAGAAGGTATGTATCTTGTGCGTTTATTATTTTTCCAAACGAGGGTGTTCCTGATGGATTGAGAGAACAATAAATTATTACAACAACCGCTGTGTTTATTTCATTAAAATACTTTTAAATCATGTGTGTGTGTGTTTTTTAACCCTTTCCAACAATTGGATTAATAATGGATAGGTGTCATAATTGACGCCTCTCCATTATTAATCTGGCTTAATGTCACCTTCCAATAGCAAGGTGGCATTAACCCTTCATTACCCCATATCCCACCGCTACAGGGAGTGGGAAGAGAGTGGCCAAGTGCCAGAATAGGCGCATCTTCCAGATGTGCCTTTTCTGGGGTGGCTGGGGGCAGATGTTTTTAGCCACGGGGGGGCCAATAACCATGGACCCTCTCCTGGCTATTAATATCTGCCCTCAGTCACTGGCTTTACCATTCTGGCGGAGAAAATTGCGCGGGAGCCCACGCCAATTTTTTCCGCCATTTAACCCTTTATTTCAGCAGCTACAGCGCTGAAATTTTGCACATACACACTACTAACATTAGTAGTGTGGAATATGCAAAAAAAAATGGGGATATGAGATGGTTTACTGTATGTAAACCATGTCTCATATCCTGTCGGGTTTGTGCAGGAGAAATGAAAAGCCGGCAATTGAATTACCGACTTTTCACTAACACCGCTGCGTATTTCTCGCAAGTCACACTGCTGGTCCGTGTGGAATCCGTATTTTTCTCGCCCCCATAGACTTTCATTAGCGATTTTTTTTGCGCAATACGCTGACAAACGCAGCATGCTGCGATTTTCTACGGCCGTAGAAAGCCGTATAAGGCCGGTTTCACACGTCAGTGATTCCGGTACGTGAGGTGACAGTTTCCTCACGTACCGGAGACACTGACACACGTAGACCCATAAAAATCAATGCATCTGTGCAGATGTCATTGATTTTTTGCGGACCGTGTCTCCGTGTGCCAAACACGGAGACATGTCAGTGTTCGTGGGAGCGCACGTTTTACACGGACCCAATAGAGTCAATGGGTCCGCGTAAAACACGGACCTCACACGGACATTCTCCGTCTGGGGTCTGTGTGCGTGCAGGAGACAGCGCTACAGTAAGCGCTGTCCCCCCCACATGGTGCTGAAGCCGGTATTCATATCTTCCCTGTAGCAGCGTTTGCTATAGAGAAAATATGAAGAATAGTGTTTAAAATAAAGATCCATGTGTCCGCCGCCCCCCCACCCCCTGTGCGCCCCCCCGCTGGTCAGAAAATACTTACTCGCTCCTTCCTGGTCTGGCCGCGCCTCCTACTGTATGCGGTCACGTGGGGCCGATCATTTACAATCATGAATAGTCGGCTCCGCCCCTATGGGAGGTGGAGCCACATATTCATGACTGTAAATGATCGGCCCCACGTGACCGCATGCAGGAGAAGCCGCGGCCAGACCAGGAAGCAGCGAGGGAGGCGGGTAAGTATTTTCTGACCAGCGGGGGGGGCGCACAGGGGGTGGGGGGGTGCACAGGGGGGGGGGGGCGGCGGACACATAGATCTTTATTTTAAACACTATTCTTCATATTTTCTCTACAGCAAACGTTGCTGCAGGGATGATATGAATCGCAGCTTCAGCACCATGCAGAGTGGGTACCACACGCTCCGTGTGGTACCCACTCGCCATACGGGCGGCACACGTGTGCCGCACGTATGGCCTCCGTGAGTTCCCAGGCACACGGACACGGATAACTCCGGTACCGATTTATTCCGGTACCGGAATTATCTGGACGTGTGGGACAGCCCTAATACTGAACCGTAATATACGGCTAATAGGAGCAGCCCCATTGAGAATAATTGTGCCGTATGTAATGCGAGTTTTACGGACGTAGTTTCTGCGCTCTTACGTCCGTAAAACTCGCCAGTGTGACGCCGGCCTCTCTTTGGAGCCGGGTCTGGACTATAGGGTGGATGGGTAAGCTCCATGAAGACGCATTCCCTGATAGCAGCTTGTGATTTGCAAGACTTGTGAGCTGGAGCATTGGCGTGGAGCAGAACACACAACTCAGCGTTTCTCCTGCAGCGTTTTTCTTTGGATGCATCACGTAACGCCTTCATTGTTGAAGCAGAGGTGTCTCCAATAACTGTCTTGTGTGGTGTGAATTTTAGTAATAAAACGTCTTCTGCATCCTGAAAAACTGTTGCCATAATTTTCCATCTGACTGCTGGACTCGAAAATTTCTGTGGAGTTGGAGACCCCTTGTGCATCCATTGCATGGACTCTCATTCGGTCTCAGGATCATGGTGGTGGACTCATCTTTCTTCACCAGTAATAATTCAAGAATAGAAGTCTCCTGGATTTTCTATAAGCACGTCTAAATTCTCTTGGCTAAATTTCTGGCAATATTAGTTTTTCTCAGGCGTCAACATTCATGGGAACTGACCTTCCACATTATCAAAACTTCATGAACGATACTGGAAACTGTGCCCAACTGAAATACCTAATCCATGAGCTACAACACTGACTTTTACCCGACGATCTTCCAAAATCATGGCCTTCACTTTACGGCACCTTTCCTCAGAAGATGCTTTGATTGTCCTGAACTGGGGGTCATCTTCAATTGATACCTTACCCCATTTAACTTGTTTGGTGTAAATGTTTACTTCATAGTAGGAAGGTGCGTCATGCAGTATTCATCCTTTCATGGATTTCCTTAGGCTTCTTTTCTTCCTTTGTAAGGAATGTAATCACTTAACAAAGCTCCAAATCCTTCACTTTCTTTGTAGAGCTGCACTGTACTGTACTTGCCATCCTGTCACTTCCACTACTTTCATCAGACTGAAGGTCTGTGTCTATTGTACGTGTCTCAACATGCACAGAAAAGCTCAGCTCTCCAAACTGATAGAACATGCTGGCATAGATAACATATTGAACACTCATATCAGAAAATAATAAAACAGTGGATATCCAAAAATAAAGCCTTGACAGCAAAATACATTAAACAAGTGAAGCTTCATCTATATAAAGTCACTTGTCAAACTGGGAGAAGGCGTATGACAAAGTACAACTAACTACAAGAATAAAGCAAATATTGACAATAAATGACGAACGAACATGAGGAAAGAGAAGGCAGGAGGAGGGGGGTAATGATGTGTAATGTCTATAACGAGCAGCCCAGGAGATGTCCCGAAGATCCCATGTCTTTCTGAACCTCTCTATGGTATTATTAGGTAAAGCAGTGTGGTACTTTAAGTTTCCAATGTCCTCGTTAGTCTAGCATAAGCAATTCGATAACGTGCTGCTGTTAATATGTGCCACAGTAATCAGGTGGCTCTTTCCCAACAACCAGAAGAACCATAGGACTAAGGACCCAGTGAGAAAATTAAGGGTAGGTCATAGCTAGGACTTGATGAATAAGGCTTCTTTCACACTTCCATCGGTACAGCGTCGGCGCGACATACCGACGGACGTTGTGAAAATTCGGCACAACGTGGGCAGCGGATGCAGTTTTTCAATGCATCCCCTGCCCATTCTAAAGTCCCGGGGAGGAGGGGGCAGAGTTCCGGCATCGCATGCGCGTTATGAAATGCAGGACCCAACGTACGAAAAAACGTTCCCTTGAATGTTTTTTCGTGACAATGGTCCGCCAAAACACGACGCATCCAGTGCACGACGGACGCGATGTATGGCCATACGTCGCGATCCATCGGCAATACAAGTCTATGGGAAAAAAACACATCCTGCGGGCACATTTGCAGGATGCGTTTTTTTCCCAAAACGACGCATTGCGACGGAGGCCAAACGACGCAAGTGTGAAAGTAGCCTAAGGGACTTTTCCTGTAGTCAAAAGGCTGGTAGTAAGGCTGGGCTCATACTTGAACTTGAGCCAGTCCACATCTGCAAATCATAAAGCAAAGAGGCTGGGAGGACGGGTACCAGCCATAGCTTCTCTACTTCCATCCATCTCGTCTCGTCCCATCCAGGTAGGAACCCGTCTCAGATGTGCCGCCCAGTAATAGTATACATTTGGAAGATAAACCACTCAGACTATCCGACCAAAAAAAAAAAAGGATTTTGCAACTCTATTCTGTTTTCCAGCCAAGACAAACCTCCGAGTGGCAGATTGGAGATTCCTCATACGATGCACTGGAATAGGAAGGGTTTCAAATACAGTATATAAAGTAGTTTCTGTAGTTTAGTCATCTCGAGAGTTGATATATGGAAGGATGTCCCTTAAACTAGAAGAGGTCGTATTTCCACATATGGAGCGCTGATTAAATTAACACCTAAATATCTGAGCGATTGATTTCAGAAGCTTCTTTTAATTTGCCTCGATTGAGTTTCAGAGATGTTTAGGGATCGGGCGGCTTCAGTCTGGGCAGTATTGACGTCGTATCCCGATAGATGGCCAAAGTCACACAGGAGTTTATGAAGGTTATAGAGAGAAATGTGTAGACTAATAAAAGAGGACACACATCTGGGGGAACAAGCAAAAGGCAACGAATGGTTACATGCGTCGCCACAGGCACAATGAAGCTGGGCAAATCCATGTGACGCTCCACGGCACAATAGCCTGCAAATGTTATGGATAAACAGAAGGTAGGTGTTCTTCTCTGCTGGGTTGTCAAACACGGTATGTAATATTTAGTCAGTATTTTCTGTTCCTCTATTGTGGAGCTGTGACGTCAACTCACTATCCAGCTTCACAAAATGGCAGCTGCATTCCCTGCATCAACTCTTATACAGGCTATGATAGTGCCTCTTGATTGACTGTGCTATACCATGTGACCCAACAGCTGCATGGTATTGTGGAAAAGTCTGTGTAGGCCTCCAAACAAATGCACTAACAGGATGCAGTGGACCCATTTAACACAGGTGCAATAATGCCGATGAGACAACCACTCACAGCCTGCCAATCCATGGGGAAGTGGCTGTTTGGCATATTAATGCACCAAAAAGGTCTGTATGAGGCGCTGTTCACACACAGGCAATGCCGAGCGTCTGGCTTACAGTATGGCGACGCCCATACTATTAGCTTCGGCGGGCTGCCCAGTGCTATCCAAAATGTATCCAATGTGAACAGACACCACAGTTTATGGAGCCAAATGGGCCCAACTGCACCCTGAAAGATAAGGTGCAAAAAACACAGGTATTAGTTGATATTATGGCCAAAATATGCGAGATCGCAACCCACGTCAAGGTTCCTCACGCTTGCGAGTCCTAGCACTATTTCTGACACTAAGCAGCAAAAAGAGGACTTAAAAATCCTCCAATAAATGTAAAAAAAACAGCAGAAAAATGGATGTTTACCTGCCCACGCCTCCAAACAAATGCACTAACAGGGTGCAGCGGACCCATAACAAGGGTGCAAGAATGCCGATGAGATGGGTCCATTTTTTTAATATAAATATCAAGGATGGCTCACAAATTTGTCCACGTTTTTACTTTTGACCTTCTGCGGGTTCGAGGTTGACAATCCCTGATCTAGAGATTAAAAAGATAAAAGAAAAAAAAAAATGAAGCTTTAAAAATTAATAAAAATTTTTTTTTTTAAAACCACTCTCCTCACAATTTTTTTTTGTATTATTTCTCCCCCCCCCCCACCAAAAAAAAACAATAAAAATCGGTCAAAATTCACATGTAACCCAAATTGCCATTAGTAAGAACCACAACCCCCAACACGGAAAAAAATAATAATAAAGTGACGCAAAACAAATGTTCTATAAATAGCACTAACATTTTATTGTAACCAGTAAAATATATAAAAAAAGTTTGACGGTTATGGAAGAAGACAAAACGCAAAAATAAAAACCGACCAGGAGGGAAGGGGTGAAATAATGGTATCTAGTCATTCACAGCAAGCAGACATGTTACAAAAAAAAAAAAGATTATTATTATTGGTGACGACTGACTGGATACACAAACACCGTGAGGTGAGGAGGAGACACAATGGCCTCAGACATGGAAAAATTAACTTCCGAAAACAGGGCAGCGGCCATTTGCACGGCGAGAGATTAATTGCAGCTCCTCAATCAAAATGGCTCCTGCGCCGCGGACACCAGTCACACACATAATTACTCCTCTACCGCGCGGCATTCTTTGACTGCGAACTTATATTTCGTCAGCCAATCGGAAGGGCGTAACAGGAAAGGTGACGCCCACCGCCGTTACGTCATGCATTTGTTTAAACGGATTCCAACCCGAGAGGCGGGAATGAGTGACAGGCGTACCGCCCTATCGGGAGGGGAGATGCTGAGAAGTGGGCGTGGCGAGCGTGCAGAGTGCATTGGAGCAGCGGGAGAGAGGCAGGAAGTGAGGTGTGGACATGTCTGCTCGTATATACCTCGTCTGTGCCCGTGTTTGTGTACGTAGCGTCCCGTGTGCGGAGTGCACTGCGTGTGAGGGGACGTGCTGTGGGGGGCAGGGCGGCCTGTCAGGCTGGGACGTCTGCCCTTGGAGGTGGCCATGGACTTGGGGGGCACTGAACAAAGTGCAGGAGTGTGCCAGGCTGCGGGGGGAGGGGCGCCGAGCTGCTCTGCTGCCCACACCAGCTGGTGCTAGGTGGTGTAAGGCTCCAGCTCAGGATTGGGGGCTGTGGTAGCACGTATATAGTCACTGGGAGATATGGTTGTTTTTTGTTTTTTTTAGTTCAGGGTAAAAAGTTTGACCAAAACTTTTCCTAGAGTTAGGCTACGACAATATGGCGGCGTGCACCTGTAGAAGTCACTATGGTAGCCAAAAATGGAGTTTCCCTGCAAACAGCCAATCAAATCGTGTCATTGAGTGAGCGTACAGTGACATCTGCCCCCTCCGAGAACAGGCGGGGTGGAGGTGGCGCATGTCTCTTTTTGACTAACAATGAGGAGGTCACCATTTCCATAAATCACGTAGATCACCTCTCCCATATGTGGCTGTGATGGGGGATACATAGATGTCGGCCCTCCATAACCATAAGGGGGTATTCCCATCTTCCTAGATGAATAGTGTCGGATCACTCTCCTATACAATTTTGCAATTTATTGGAAGGTTCAGCCGTTCTTGAGATATTAACATTTTTTGTTTACAGCTCGTTGCCTAGGAGACCGACCACCTCTGCTCTTTTCTGTTGTGTGCCAGGATCGCTGAAGCGCGCTGTCACCTCTTAGTCATGGGTATCTTCAGCGCAGTGCTTACAAGCTTGAGAGCAGCGGCGGTCGGTCTCCTAGGCAACGAGCTGTACACAAAAGTTAATATTTCAAGAATGGTTGAACATTTTAATAAGCAGTAAATTGCAAAAGTGGTTTTAGTTACATGTCCCACAATAACAGTCTATGAAGATGGGGATGGCCCTTCAGGCCGCCTCCTCCTGCTGAGGAGTGATGTCATCCTGTGACATCATGGACGTCTATTTTCTCTCACTGAATGCACCATTGTGGTCACAGCTTGTCATATGATGTCTCGGTGGTAAAGTTATTGGGCTTTGTTATGGTCTTCGGACAGTGACCACTTTGTGTCTGGTCCATAGTGCGCCGTGATTAACCATTAACCACCTGACTGTGTGGAATGTGAGGCCGGCCTGAGTGATGGGTCTATGGACTCTCCTGCTGTTGTGCCTATGAATCCTGCGCTGGCATAATGAGGTGGCACGTGTGGTAACTTTCCTGCTTGGCGTAGGCTTTTCAGAGCCTTACTCATGATGCCTTGCTCTGTACATTCCCCTTTATAGTTTAAGCCCCCAAAAATCAACCACAGTCTGTCCCGACACCTCCATAGACTGGTAGACCTTCTCTCAGAGAACACACAAACTCATCTGATGGCAGTTTCTTCCACAGAGAACAAACGTTCCATAGTTCTAATTCAGATGTGGCGAGTCCTTCTCTCCCCCATGGCGGTCCCCATGCCCATTCATCAGACTGCTGGTTGAGCCGCTGATATAAGTGGGCTCCTCTAGTATAATGTGTGGGGGCCTTTAGGTTTCTCGGAAGGTTGACTCTTTCTCATCACTGTACAGGATGGATGAGACTCAGCGCCTCGAGTATAATGAAGACACCGAGGAAGAGACGAGCACTAGAGACAGGCCTGTAGGCAATCTGCATATGTTTGCTGGGATCCATGGACCAGCCCAGGGTGAGCGAGGCGCCTTCATGCCTTCTCTGACCTCACAGGTTTATTAGCGTTCTCGATTTCCTAATTCGTCTATTACTTCACATTTCCTACAGATTTCTCCATCTACCGAGGCCAAAATCTAATTGGCCGTCATGCAAGCTGCGATATCACCCTGCCGGCACAGTCTGTGTCCAAGAAACATGCGATTCTGGAGGTGAGAGGGGATTGTCACACTATTTGTGACAACGGAAGCCTAAACAAGACTCGGCGCGGCAAGACGGCCCTCGCCCCGCACGTACGCTACTCCCTATCTGGTGGCGACTTCCTGCTGTTTGCTGACGTGGCTTGTCGATACACCATAGAGGAGAATGTAGCAGAGAGGACGGGTGTCGCCGAGAGCGAGGATGATTCTGTGCTGGTGCCCGCTACTCAGGGAGCGCTGGCAATAGAAAAAACGCCAGGCGCTGCTATACGGAGGATAGCACGGGGGGCTGTGCTGGCGAGAGACTCCGGAGATGAAGAAGACCAGGAGGAGGGACAGTCGCGATGGAATGATGGCGGTACGGATTATTCTGGGTCTAGATATGTGTTCTCCTTTTTTTTGTTATATCCATTTTTTTCTCTTTATTTTAATATTTCATAAAACTTTTCTTTATCTGTTTCTCTTCTCGTGTGTGCTGTTTTTCTCTCATTTCTTTTGTTTGATGCTCCCATTCTTTCTTCTTTCCCTCATTTCTTTTCTTGGTGCTCCCATTCTTTCTTCCCTTCCTCTGCTCTTCTTTCCCTCATTTCTTTTCTTTGATGCTCCCATTCTTTCTTCCCTTCCTCTGCTCTTTTACCTAATTTCTTTTCTTTGATGCTCCCATTCTTTCTTCCCTTCCTCTGCTCTTTTACCTAATTTCTTTTCTTGGTGCTCCCATTCTTTCTTCCATTCCTCTGCTCTTCTTTCCCTCTTTTCTTTGGTGCTCCCATTCTTTCTTCCCTTCCTCTGCTCTTCTTTCCCTCATTTCTTTTCTTTGATGCTCCCATTCTTTCTTCCCTTCCTCTGCTCTTTTACCTAATTTTTTTTTCTTGGTGCTCCCATTCTTTCTTCCATTCCTCTGCTCTTCTTTCCCTCTTTTCTTTGGTGCTCCCATTCTTTCTTCCCTTCCTCTGCTCTTCTTTCCCTCATTTCTTTGATGCTCCCATTCTTTCTTCTCTTTCTCTGCTCTTCTTTCCCTCATTTCTTTTCTTTGATGCTCCCATTCTTTCGTCCCTTCCTCTGGTCTTTCTTTTTTTCTAATTTTCTTTCTTGATGAATCTGTGATAAGGTTTGGTGATCCAGCGGGTGCGATTTCCTGCGAGGCAGCACAGGGTGAAGCTGATAACTTTTTCTTCACCCAAGCGCTGTGGTAATGTGATGCATCTTGACTAGTTTGGTCCACAAGCTCTGAATTTAACAAACAGTGCACAGTATTCCAGAAAAAATAACTGAGGAACAGCGATATGCACATTTTAAAGCAAAGATACTCAAATTGTTATTTTTGTGGGGAATATCATTTTTTTTTTGTTCCCTAATTTCCCTCCTCCCCAGTGATCCTTGTTGGTGCACTTGTTGTACTGTGTGCTATCACAGGTACAATAGCTGTTTCTGCTGGATGACAGATTAACCTTGAAGCCTTGAGTAACGGGACAAATATGATGTCTCTTATCAGCTGATTGCTCTGCTGGCAGATGGAGTAGCATTGTGTGAAGGATCGGCAGGGGAGGCGCGATGTGTGCTCTGTGAACTGACCTATGCCCGGATCTATAGTGAATATGATGTAATGGCGCTTACCTTTGTGCTACTATCACCTGTGTGCTGTGCATAGGCCGATACAAGGAAGACAAACCTTGAGACTTTTCTGCAAATCCATAGCATCAGAGTAGAAAATACGTTTCCAATAATAGTTAAAAAGCAACGACTTGTGCATCTCCGAATGTTACTTATCTTCGGTTACTTATGTTGTTGCAGGTTGTGGATCTTTCAAGGACAGTCACAAGACCTCGCATTCGGGAACCGTTTGTACCCCCGCAGCTGACACCATTGTACCTGAAAGGTCAGATTTGTCGTCCCAAATGTTAAAGCCATGTTCACACATTGCGAAAAACTTCTGTGGATTTGGTCACAGATCGGCAACAAAATCTGCATCTGTTACTTGTGGATTATTGGTATCAACTTGTATCGCCCTGTAGGTTGCTGTAGATTAGGAATGAAAAATCTGCAGCAAATCCTGAACATGTTCCAAAGGGACCCAATGATTCGATGATGGCAGCAAAATAAGCAGACGTTTCTTACACTTCCCTGGTAGCGCTGCACTGGAAATGGTTTGCATGTAATTTCATATAGATGAACTTGACCATAAGTCACCCTGGTGTGCTGTCCGTGGGCCTACATAGTACTCAGCAATTCTCAAAAAAGCAAATATACTAACTAAAAGAAGTCTGTTCTTTTGGCATAGACACGTATGGACATATTGGTTGTATGTCCTTGCTTTGTTTGCAAAGTATAACATCCACTATTTCAGAATAAGCAGGGATGACTCATTTATTTAGAAGTGCTCTTCAACCCCGCAGTTCAATGCTTGAAACCTGTCTCCTGATTCATGAACATGAATCAGAGCCATCAAAGATCCAGGCGGCTACCACAACCGAAAACATGACTAGTCTGTGGCCCTCAGCCAGCTTTTTCCGGTGTTAATCCAGTTGATTGACAGGTCTCAACCAAAGCAAGAGACCTGTCAATCACTTTCAGCGCTGCTGGGTAAAACCAGCCTGAGTCTTTACTCCGGAGTCTTTACTCCGGCTATAGTCCCCGGATGAATCTTTTAAACTATATTTTCTCTGAAACACCCCTTAAAGTAGAAAAATGGCATTGCGGCCCTCAACCAAAGCAAGAGACCTGTCAATCACTTTCAGCGCTGCTGGGTAAAACCGGCCTGAGTCTTTACTCCGGCTATAGTCCCCGGATGAATCTTTTAAACTATATTTTCTCTGAAACACCCCTTAAAGTAGAAAAATGGCATTGCGGCCCTTATGGAAATTCTGCTATAAATACACCAATTCTCTGTATTTGTCCCTGCTTTGTGCCGCCACCCCCATGATCTTGATTGATGTCTGCTCGGCTATGAGCATCGAACTCTTGAGTTTACTCAGTGCTCTACTGGTACATGTACTCTACGCATTTCCAGCACACAGTATTCTTTCCTTTGTAGTTGAAGGTATCGCCGAGACATTTTTACCTAGTAGTTATTGTAAGCTGTAATGATTACTAAAATAAACAATCATTATTTGTTTTTTTCTAGCGATGAGGAAAACGATTCATCCACATCAGAGCCACACCTTCCTTCACTAAATCTAAGATGTGATAGTGACATGGATACGTCAAGAAGAAGCTCTTTCGTACCCTCTTCGCAGAATATCTCCACACCCTCCGTTTTTAAAGATCAGTCCAAACATGAGGGAAAGATGTTGACAACAGCGGACCAAGAAGAAACGGAATCCGAGAAACCGACAGATGGCAAAATAAAATTGAGATTGGCAGTAGACGATACCAACGAAAGTGAAGAAAAACAAGAAGCAGAGAGAAAGGTGGAGCCTTTGTCCGGTGGTGGCACGCTTGGACCTTGCGTAGAGACATTAGATGACAAGCTGGAGGCAGAGCAGGAGCGTGCGAGGATGCTGCAAGATGATGCAGTAAGGAAGTTTTCCTCTGCAAGTGTGCCAGTCAGGAGACCATGTGTTCAAGAAGATACTGTGACATCCTCAGGAAGTGAGATCATTCAGGAGGATCCAAGGGAGTTAAATCCCAAAATCGATGCCCTTGTGCAGCATAAACTTTTAGGCACAGATTTAAAGCGGAAAGGAGATAATGTTGGCTTAGACAGTGACGCAAACACTAAAGAAAATGATGCAACCATGTCTAGGAAAGATGTGAAAGCAGCAGAGACCTCTGAAATCCAAAGCAACACAACAGAAGAAGGCAACGGTAGATCGTCGGAACCAGATGAAGCTGCTTTCCACATGGATAGTGACACAGACGTCGACGACGATGAACCCGCAGCTACAGGATCAAACTTGGAGAAAACCAAGCCTCCTAAAGTTGTAGATGCTGAAAAATCTGTTAATGATGCAAGCGTACAACTGACTGAAGAAGACTCGGACAGTGATACTGATGTCGAGGGTGATCAAAATGTAATGGAGCCTAAGGATGGAGTAGAAAAAATGATGGATGAACCTAGTAAAACTGAAGAAACCACTATGCTTGGTATTGACAGCGACACTGATGATGATAGTGATGAAGACCTGCCCAAGCCAGCTGAGCGCAAAGATGATCAAGAGGAAGAGAAAAAAGCAGGATTCCACTTGGACAGTGACACTGATGTAGAGGAAGATGTGTCCACTGCAGACGTGAACGAAGCTCAACCGGAGTCCCCGAAAAAGGAAGCAAAAGAGGCATTCCATGTAGACAGCGACACAGATGTGGATGAAGAGGTCGACGTCCCCAGTAGAGACATGACAAAAGGACCACAAGGCTCTTCAAAGGTCAAAAAGGCAAGTGTGAATAGCGACACAGATGTTGATGAAGATGATCCAATACCTGGAGTGTCAACGGCAACCGTGGAAAAAGCCTCAATGGATGAACCAAAGGGCAAAACTGCGCTAAGTGATGTAGTGAAGACCGCTGCTCTCCGTGTGGATAGTGACACTGATGATGATGATGATGATGATGATGATGATGCAGCATTAACGGTTGCACCAGTATTGGAGAAAATAGAACTTGAAACTACCTCCTCTAACACAGACAGCGCTAAGGAGGCCGCAGATGTTAAAGAGGGCGGTGGATCACCTGTTGTTTCCAGACTAGAAAATGCACAGGCCAAAGAAGACAAGATGGACGCCGGTGGCATTCCGGAGAACGCCACGGTATCTTCAATCAACGAAATTGCTGCAGTATGTGAAACTTCCACTGAAAAAACTAAGGGCGTTCCTGCCGTATTCAATAACGAGGATGATGAGACTCAGAAGTCAGAATCTGAAAGTAAGTTTCTAGTCATGTTGGTAAACTGGTGGCAGATGCGATAGGCTGACATCCAGATTTGGGATTCGGGCAGGATGGGGGATTCTGTGCCAGGCGCCTGATGAGTTTGCGGGAACCTTCATTGTCTGAGGTTCTTGGCATCGATGATGGAGATCGCAGCAATACTGGTTCAGAGAGAGATGTAGGCGGAAAGGCCTTCCCTTACTTCCGAGCTTACAGTTAGCTAGTTGGCAGGATCATGGTATCTCTCCCGGCACTAGTTTAACACTTCATATTCCTGTAAATATAGACTTGTCAGTTGTATATAGGAGCCTTTACTGTCTCCTTGGTTATTGATACAGTAAATCTGCTTATGTTTCATGAAACATTTTGTGACATTGAAGATGCTTTTCATAAGTCCATGTAAAACGGACCGCTATTTCAGGACTGACTCTAATTCAGCTTTACCATTTGGCCTCTGGTCCATCTTGCCCATTTCATTCTTTCTTTGACATTTTTTTTCTATTTCTACCTTATTAAGATCTATATTTCTTTCTCTTTCTATAACAGGTGTTGATTTAGAAACGATGGCCACACAATGCTACCTGGAGCCGCAAGAAGAGTCTGACTTGCAAGGTATCGGCATGTGTATAACATAGGCTTTGTAAAGTGAGTCATATAGATAAAAAAAAAAAATTCCTATGGCCATTTTGTTTCATCCGCTACTGTGCAAAGATGCATGTCTCCATAGTTTGACTACAAGCAGTGTAGTCTGATGCTTCCCTCACGTGTTACCCACGTTCTTCTTCTTTTTAGGAAGAGGAAGCAGATATAAGGTAGTATTAGGTGACAGTTTATTTGTGGTCTGTCGCCATTGATTTGCATAGGTGCTGCAGACACAAAACCGTTTTTATAAGCCTTTCTTTGGATGCAGTGAAGCAATAGGGAATTGCTAACTAAGGTGAATATTGCATTTACATAGAGCAATGACTGTCTCCATTGTCTTGTAATCTGTAGTTTCCGAGGAGGAAGAGGAGGAGGCGACACAGGCGTTTATCTTCAGTTCCACGTGGGCAGAGCCGGATCCATTTAAACGTAAGTCTCTTGCAGTAAGCCGGTCTTGTCCATGTTCTGCATATCCTCCTGCTAATCTATTTTGACCCCATTAATTTTGCTGCTGAACATTGAGATGACACAAATTTGCCCTGGTGGTTTAGCAGTGATTCATTCGTTTTCCTTTTATATGAACAGGTCCTGCTGATCCGATAGGGGTGCTTCAGATTTCATCAGTGACCGGTAAGTACAACTTTTTTTTTTTTCTACCGCTGTGTAATCCGACTTGTGTGTTTTGAAAAGCCATAACATGCCTATGTCTCTGAGGTTTATGTGGGGATTTTCTGCATAGAATTGCATTAGATGTGGAAAACCCGCAGGCAAAAATGCATGTAATCCGCAAATTACTGTATATACTCGAGTATAAGCTGAGATTTTCAGCCCATTTTTTGGGGTCTGAAAGTCCTCCTCTCGGCTTATACTCGAGTCATACCCAGGGGTCAGCAGAGGAGGGGGAGCGGGGTCTGTCTAATAATACTCACCTGCTCCTGGCGCGGTCCCTCCTTCCCGGCACCCCAGCTTCTTCCTGTACTGAGCGGTCACATGGTACCGCTCATTACAGTAATGAATATGCGGCTCCACCTCCCATAGGGGTGGAGCCGCATATTCATTACTGTAATGAGCGGTAATGGTGACCACTCAGTACAGTTAGAAGCTGCAGCGCCGGGGAAGCAGGGACTGCACCGCGCCAGGAGCAGGTGAGTATAACGGGGAGGGGGAGCGCTGCGCGATATTCACCTGCTCCTCGTTCCGGGCGCCGCTCCGTCTTCAGCGTCTTCTGCAGTGACGCTGAGGTCAGAGGGTGCGGTGATGTGGTTAGTGCGCGCCCTCTGCCTGAACGTCAGTGCAGAAGACGCTGAAGATGGAGCGGCGCCGGAACGTGGAGCAGGTGAATATTGAAAGTGCCGGGGGCCTGAGCGACGGAGAGGTGATTATGTGATTTTTTTTTTTTTTTTTTTTTTTTATCGCAGCAACAGCAAATGGGGCAAATGTCTGTGTGTAGCATCATATGGGGCCGTAATCAACGTTTGTGCAGCACTATATGGGGCAAGTGTCAATATGGGGCCATAATCAATGTTTGTGCAGCACTATTGTCATGTCGGACGCTGTTCATACCAGGGTGTTCGACAGACAGCGGTAATTCCGCTTTTGTCCACTATGTGCTCAGTGGCGTCGGCTAGATTTTTATCTAGCTGGTCCGGGGTTAATTTAGCTGGTGCTCGGATTGGAAGCTGGGCCACGCCCACTGCCTTTAAATAGTTCTTCTGAACATTGGGCGTCGACGATTATAGCTTCTGTCTAGTGCTTGGTTATCTCGGTCTGGAGTGGTGAGCTAGTAGTTGGAGTATCGTATCTGGTGGTGTATTTCCCTTTGTCTTTACTCCTTCCTATATTTGTATTTATTTTGCCCTGTGCATTTATAGTGTATACCTGAGTGACTGGCGTGGTGTATATTTTCCGTTATCCTTGTCTGTGCTAACTGTGGGTATTGGTGTATGATCTCTTCACTGGGTGGTGGGTCGTGATTTCAGCCTAGGGTTGAAACAGGAGACAGGGTGAGGGTGGAGGCCTAGGCATGCACACCATCAGTGTAAACTCTAGGTAGAGGGTCAGTCAGGATTTCCCTAGTCTGAGGGAAATTGCAGGGGCCCAGGTTATTAGCTCTTGCCCACCTAGGCTTCCCGTGACATTATAATCGGCCTTGAAAAAAAAAAAAAAAGGGGTTTCCTCTTTTTTGTTTTGTCATGGATTCCATGACTTCCATAACCCGCCAGTTGGAGGCGCTGTCCCTACAGGTCACTGAGTTAAGGGGGGCAGTGCAGCAACAGGGACTAGCAGTATCTAATGTGCAAGCTGGAGCGACAGGTAGCGTTGCTGAGCCTAAGTTTCCTTTGCCTGAAAAGTTTGCTGGGGAACGCAGTAAATTTGTTTCTTTTCGTGAAGCTTGCAAATTATATTTCCGTATGCGCCCGATCTCCTCGGGTAATGAGGCTCAGCGTGTGGGTCTGGTGTTGTCATTGTTAAGCGGGGATCCCCAAGCATGGGCGTTTTCTTTGCCATCTGATTCTGCTGCATTTGACTCTGTGGAGAGTTTTTTTTCCTTTCTTGGAAACATTTACGATGAGCCTGACAGAATGGCTCTAGCAGAATCTAAGATACGCACTATTCGCCAGGGGGAGCGAGTTTCAGAGGATTACTGTTCTGAATTTCGTCGCTGGGCGGTCAACACACAGGAATGATCCAGCGCTGCGGAGTCAGTTTATTCATGGGGTTTCTGGAAGGGTTAAAAAAGCCCTTCTGATGTACGAGACTCCTGCTTCTCTAGATTCCGCTATGAGTCTGGTTGTCCGCATTGATCGCCGTTTGCGTCAGGGGGAGCATTAGACACCGCCTATGGGAGAGGGTTTAGATTCACGTGTGGCTGCTGCAGGTGAGCCCACGGAGCCTATGCAAATCGCAGGGGTGTCACATGTGAAGCGTCGAGCCCCTGAGCTCAGGAAGCAGGGAGCCTGTTTTTACTGCGGTAAAACTGGTCATTTTATTAACATCTGTCCTCTGCTGTCTAAGAAAAATGCAACGGCGGAAAACTTCTAAGCTCAGAGGGTGTGGAGGAGGCCAATCTGAGCTTATGTATATCCTCCATGGTGGTTTCTCAATGCATGCTCCCTGCTAAGGTTATCGCTGGCAGTGAGCTGCCAATTACTGTTTTTGTGGATAGTGGTTCAGCCACAAATCTCATTGATGAGGAGTTTGCACGCACAGCAGGTTTTAGGATTGAAAAACTGCCTCATCCTATCCGCGTGGTCACCATCAATGCTGCTCCTCTCTCACAGGGGGAGATTACTGAGTTTGTGGCTGAGGTGAAACTCCACATTGTGGTTCTACATTCTGAGCAGGTTACATGTAAGGTGCTCAGGAATCTTCCTGCTCAGGTGGTTTTGGGTTTTCCATGGTTGTCTATGCACAACCCGGTTATTGACTGGAAAACTCAGGACATAATTCAGTGGAGCGAGTTCTGCCAGGAGAATTGCCTGGCCACATGTGATAAATATGAAGGGGGCACCACGGATTATATAATGGGATCACCCTGACCTCCAAAACAGTACATCAAAAAACAACAAAGAAAAAGACGAAGGTCATATGAATGGGGATCACCACACATTGGATTTAGCAAAAAGTAGAAACAATTTTATTATGGTGCAAAAACACATGAAACAAGCAATACAGAAAACAGACAGTTAAAAACAATTAAAAAAGCAACACACTTGTTCCTTAGAACCATGGCCCTTAATAAGGCCTGCACCTGCGCTAGGGCAAATAGGGCAATGTCACATAGCATGAATACCTATATGGACACCACTGTACATACACTTAGTAATGCAATGAAATAGGCCCACAATAAAGTATACCCGGTGATCACTATGAGAGACAATCCTCTGACCCTGTATCATAAGCACCGTATACACCAGAGGGTTCTGCCATAAGTGCAGACTAATGTTCTCCCTCATACAGGCATGACCCTCACTTTAGCATGCACAGAGGTGAGTGGCCTCACACAAATCACTGAATAAGGTCTACAGGTAAAATACCGAACATAGACCTCCATGTGTAGCCATACCATACAATACCATGGACATGTGCAGCCAAGTGGATAGCGCAAGTGGAAGAGGGACCCAACGCGTGTCGCCCCGCAAAGGAGGCTTCGTCAGGGGTCACTGACCCCTGACGAAGCCTCCTTTGCGGGGCGACACGCGTTGGGTCCCTCTTCCACTTGCGCTATCCACTTGGCTGCACATGTCCATGGTATTGTATGGTATGGCTACACATGGAGGTCTATGTTCGGTATTTTACCTGTAGACCTTATTCAGTGATTTGTGTGAGGCCACTCACCTCTGTGCATGCTAAAGTGAGGGTCATGCCTGTATGAGGGAGAACATTAGTCTGCACTTATGGCAGAACCCTCTGGTGTATACGGTGCTTATGATACAGGGTCAGAGGATTGTCTCTCATAGTGATCACCGGGTATACTTTATTGTGGGCCTATTTCATTGCATTACTAAGTGTATGTACAGTGGTGTCCATATAGGTATTCATGCTATGTGACATTGCCCTATTTGCCCTAGCGCAGGTGCAGGCCTTATTAAGGGCCATGGTTCTAAGGAACAAGTGTGTTGCTTTTTTAATTGTTTTTAACTGTCTGTTTTCTGTATTGCTTGTTTCATGTGTTTTTGCAGCATAATAAAATTGTTTCTACTTTTTGCTAAATCCAATGTGTGGTGATCCCCATTCATATGACCTTCGTCTTTTTCTTTGTTGTTTTTTGATGCCTGGCCACATGTGTGGCTGCGGTGACTTCAAGCGTTCCGGAGTCACTTCTGGATTTTGTGGATGTGTTCTCTGAGAAGGGTTGTTCAGAGTTGCCACCACATCGTCCCTATGACTGTACTATCAGGTTTAAACCAGGGGCCAAATTGCCTAAAGCAAGGATGTTTAACATCTCCGGTCCGGAGAGACAAGCGTTAAAGGATTACATTGCTGAAAGTTTGAGCAAAGGGCACATCAGGCCTTCATCCTCGCCTGTGGCAGCAGGGTTCTTCTTCGTGAAGAAGAAAGATGGCGGAATACGCCCGTGTTTGGATTTCAGGGAGTTGAACCAGATTACGGTTCGTGATCCATACCCTATGCCACTGATACCAGATTTGTTCAACCAGGTGGCAGGTGCTAAATGGTTTACCAAGCTTGACCTCGGGGGTGTACAACCTCATAAGAGTCCGTCAAGGTGATGAGTGGAAGATGGCTTTTAATACCCCTGAGGGTCATTTTGAAAATTTGGTGATGCCATTTGGGTTGACTAACGCACCTGCAGTGTTCCAACATTTCATTAATGATGTGTTCTCGCATGTTTTGGGGAAATTCGTTATCGTGTACCTAGATGACATTCTCATATATTCTTGCGACCGTGATACTCATTTAGATCATGTCAGGCAGGTGTTACAGCTTCTCAGAGAGAATAAGCTGTATGCTAAACTTGAGAAATGTGTATTTTCTGTTCAAGAGTTGCCTTTCTTGGGTTATATTGTGTCTACTTCTGGTTTTAAAATGGACGCCGCTAAGGTGCAAGCGGTGCTGCATTGGGAACGGCCTGATAACCTGAAAGCACTTCAGCGGTTCCTTGGGTTCTCTAACTACTATAGGAAATTTATCAAGGATTTTTCCATCATTGCTAAACCGCTAACTGACATGACTAAAAAGGGTACCAATTTCTCCGTTTGGCCTGAGATTGCTGTGCGCGCATTTGAATTTCTTAAGAACAGTTTTGTTTCAGTCCCCATTCTTGTGCAGCCAGACGTATCAAAACCTTTTGTGGTGGAAGTCGATGCGTCTGAGGTTGGTGTGGGGGCAGTATTATCACAAGGCTCATCTTTGAGTGATTTGCGTCCATGCGCCTATTTTTCCAAGAAACTGTCGCCCGCCGAACGTAACTATGATATCGGCAACAGGGAGTTGTTGGCAATCAAGCTGGCCTTTGAGGAATGGCGACACTTCTTGAAGGGGTCGGTTCATCAGGTTACTGTTATTACCGATCATAAGAATTTGCTTTATTTGGAGTCTGCCAAGCGTCTGTCCCCCAGGCAGGCTCGCTGGGCATTGCTTTTCACGTGGTTCAATTTTGTTGTCACTTACAGACCGGGGTCTAAAAACACTAAGGCAGATGCTCTGTCCAGGTGTTTTCCGGGGGGAGAACCTCGGGAGGATCCAGTCCCATCCTCCAAAATGGTGTTGAAACTCCTAAACCCTTTATCCAATTTTAATGTGGATACCCTCAAATGAAAGCTGAAAGTCTGAACTTCAACTGCATCTGAATCGTTTTGTTTAAAATTTATTGTGGTAATGTCTAGAACCAAAATTAGAATAATGTTGTCTCTGTCCAAATATATATGGACCTAACTGTATATACAGTGTGTGTATATATACATATATTTATATTCATATATAATATATTCTCTATCAATATACATAAGTTCTTATCTAAATATGCAGAATAATGTGGGCTAGGTCAGGCCTGTACTTCACTGGTTTATGTAGATTTCCCTTTCAGAAAATTCCTAGTAAAAAAAAAAAATATATATATATTATATTGCATCCACTGCAATTATTCTTGCATGCTATAATTTCTGTCTAGGAAGCACGGTCAGGGCCTGTTCGTGAGTGCAAGTCGTACACCGGACAGGTCACGGTTTTATGTGGGTTACACATGTAGAATTGTTTGCTATTTATAGTTGCGTAATGAATGAAGACCCCAGCAGACGGACCTGGTGTAGGGCGAAGACATTGCAGTAGATTGCCCATAGCATGGCATATCCAGAGCCTACAGCAATGCCTGTAATAAAAGGAGACTGTCAGCTGCACGTCTGCTGGTCACTTGTGGAAATACAGGCAATAGTGGCGTGTTTGGCAAAAACTGATCTGGCAGACAAAAAAAAGGACTCTTGATGCAATAATATAAATGGCACGGCATAAAGCTAATAAGAATGGGGCGTATGGATAAATATCTCATAAATCCCATAGGATTGTGTGTGATGAGGCAATTAATACAACTGTTCATGCACAGGGAATGTTTAATTGGGCACCAGTTCCCTGCTTTCATTAACTTTCTGGATATTTAACTATTATTATACAGATTTGAGTTGACATTGACTTTTTTATTTTCTTTGCCAGTGAATACATCCGAGGATGAAATCGACGACGATGCAATAGCTGAAACGCAGCTTTTTTGTACTGACGCAGAATCAATAGGACTAAGTGCCCAAGCGACTCCAGAACCCGTGGAAAGAAGTGTAAATGAAACTATCCAGTCATCAAGTGATGAGCAAGAATCTGAAAGGGACGTCCAACAATTGTCTCATGAAACAATGTCTCTGGATGCTACACAACCAGTCTCCCAGTGCTTGTCTGACAGAGGTTCTCAAGAGACTGGTACGTTGCTGCACCTTAAGAGGGAGGTTCCAGCCTCAGCCTGGATGAAAGGCCTTCAGCAAGAAGGAGAATCTGCAGATCTGGAAGGAGGCAGTGAAACAGAAAATGCTACCAAAACTGATGAGCAATCGCTGAAATTGGAGCTTGAAGCCACGCAGTTGAATGTTGAAGAAGGTCCATTGGTACAGGAACCTCCAGCGCAGACAATTACCCCAACATACGAAGATAATCAGGGATCTGACGTACCATCAGAGACGATAGAGCAGCCGCGAGATGATGAAGAGACACAGGCCACGGATAATGATGCCACTCAGACTTACAGCCTCGATGTCCCAAATTCAGATAGTGGTACCACACAAGTCCCAGGTTCAGATAGTGGTACCGCACAAGTCTCAGGTTCAGATAGTGGTACCGCACAAGTCTCAGGTTCAGATAGTGGTACCGCACATGTCCCAGGTTCAGATAGTGGTACCGCACATGTCCCAGGTTCAGATAGTGGTACCGCACATGTCCCAGGATCAGATAGTGGTACCGCACATGTCCCAGGTTCAGATAGTGGTACCGCACATGTCCCAGGTTCAGATAGTGGTACCGCACAAGCCCCAGGTTCAGATAGTGGTACCGCACAAGCTTGCAGTCTGTCTAAAGAAACCGCAGGGGATGGCGCCACTGCCAGTGTACATAGAGATGGGACAGAAAACGAAACCACGCAGGCGGTAGAGCCAAGCATTACAGCTGCGGAGGAAGTAGCGCCTGAGACGTCTACTGTAGGCATCAGGAAGCTGTCTTCAAGGAGAGGTTAGTGGTCATGATCGGATTCAAGTTATCAAGGGACTATGATCATTTGCAAGTTGCTCAAATTCATGTAAATTAACAATTTCTTATACAATGCCACCTATTTATTAGGCCATCTGGCATACAGTTAGCCACAACTTATGACTTGGCATTCAGAGCCCATGCTAAGGTGCACCCACTGTACTGAAGTGTCAGGCGTGCAGTCATTCATATTAAATGCTAATAGGGAGTCTGTTACCGAGGTAGATAAGTATATGCTGACTCAACTGCAGGTCCTACTATGTCCGATGAATTCTTCCTAAATGCTTTCAGGTCAATAAACAACGTGAAACGTGAGCCAATCAGTTTGGTAGCTTAATTTACTTGTAGGTGGCACGCTCCATGTATGTCAGCATAGACTTACATTACTGCTGCCCTTTACTTTCTCCCTGCTAATGTCCGCTGCAGGCGCACATAGCGATAGCTAAAAGAATACGAATATCTTGCGCTAGGTTCACGCTATACTGTATTTGTGGCCAATGGCGGGAGATATAAGCCTGACAGTGGCTACAGTCTGGCTGCTGAGACATCCGTCCACCATAAGGACGCTCTATAAGAAAACTAACAGTGCACGGTACACGTTTCTTTGCATTAGCCCTCTGTATAGGAAAGCAAAAATGGGATCTGGAAGAATACCCTTTTGGCAATGTTACTTTAAACATTGGAAAAACCTCTCCATGAATACTGTCGGCCAAGTGTACCAAGGCATCTTCCTTACGCAACAAATTGCAAGCTGTGTGTTAAGGCCCCGTCTCACTTAGCGACGCTAAAGCGATCCCGACAACGATACGACCTGTCAGGGATCGTTGCTGCGTCGCTATGAGGTCGCTGGTGAGATGTCAAACAGTGAGATCTTCCCAACGATCGCTGCTGCGATCTCACTGTTTGACATCTCACCAGCGACCTGTACAACGATGTCACATGGGAGCTATTATGACGATTCAGTGTCTGAGTCGTCAACGAGGTCGTCGGTAAGGTGTCAAACACAGCGATGTGTGCTACCCAGCGGGACCTCAACGATCAAAAAAAGGTCCAGGCCATTCCGACACGACCAGCGATCTCACAGCAGGGGCCTGGTCGCTGCTACGTGTCACACATAGCGAGATCGCTACTGAGGTCGCTGTTGCGTCACAAAACTTGTGACTCAGCAGCGATCTCGCTAGCGATCTCGCTTAGTGAGACGGGGCTTTAGTGTACAGACCTGTGATTATAGCAGCCTCAGTGCTGACTCATAGTGTGTAACATGAAGGAAGGGTAGAAACACCTGACTCTGACCAAGTTTCGGCTCCATTACCACATAGCAGACATTCATAACAGCTTCCATCTGATCAATTAGGAGCCCAAACGTCAGAGCTCTATCCTTATAAGACCTAAGAGTGCTGTAAAGTTTCCTTTTTTTACTGGAGTAATGCATTAATTACTCAGGTAGGTGTCATAAACTCTTATGACTGAATTTGAAATCCTAATATTTAAAGGGAACCTGTCAGCAGGATTGTGCCCAGGTTCACTTTAAGCAGCTTCTTTATTGCAAAGAGCAGATTTTGCCTGCAGAAAAAAAACGCGGCAAAAACTCGGTGGCTGCTTTCACACTAGCGTCGTACGACGCACGTCGCAATGCGTCATTTTGGAGGAAAAAACGCATCCTGCAAAATTGCTTGCAGGATGCGTTTTTTCTCCATAGACTTGCATTAGCGACGCATTGCCACACGTCGCAACCGTCGTGCGACGGATGCGTCGTGTTGCGTTGGACCGTCGGCACAAAAAGTTACATGTAACTTTTTTTGTGCGTTGTGTCCGCCATTTCCGACTGCCCATGCGCGGACGGAACTCCGCCCCCGCCTCCCCGGACATCACAATGGGGCAGCGGATGCGTTGTAAAACTGCATCCGCTGCCCCGTTGTGTTTTTTACTCACAGTTTGCGTCGCATTGCGCAGTGCTCACGATCAGGAATTGGCAGCGCTTTGGACACGGCTTTAATATTTTCTGCCCAATAGGAACATGTCATGTGAACTTCACAATGCTTCTTTCCATGGCTGCATGGGTATAACATCCTCTTTATTATGTAATATTTTTTTCAGTACATTTTCTTGTCTAAGTGCCTCAAAATGTTTTTGCTTTTCAATACGTTCAGCACATTAAAAAATATAATGGATTTACTTGTTCTTTTGTTGCATTAATGCTTTTATGTATCACAGGTCTAAGCAGAAGTAAGAAAAATGAAGAATCTGAAAAGAACATTCAGGTGAGTAAATCCTATTGATTCACGCAGACAGGAGTTTGGTAACCTCTCTCCCCTATGTTTTCTCACATAAGAGTTGCTCCGTTGCGAAATTGCTCATTATATTGCTGCTCAGTGCAGACTTTTCCAACAAACTTCCTAGTTGCGTTAAATTTCTCTCCATAGTACGTAAAACAAATTACACATTGCACTCGTCATTTACCTCCTCTCTTTGTTCAGCAGACTCCATCGGAAATAAAAGAGCAGCTAGAACAGGCTTCTGCAGGCTCAGGTTCCCAAAGGGAGAAACCGGATGAACAAAGTGCAGGTGAACCACAACTGTCTGAGCCAGAGAAAAAAGAGGTAGAAGCCGAGAAAGAAACGAGAAGAAGAGGAGGGAGGAGAGTTGCAGAATCGCAGGTCGAAACTACAGCAAAGGAAGAAGTTCCTGTCGCAATAACTTTTCGAAAGAGAACCAGAAAGAATTCCTCAGAGGCTGATCTATCAGCCTCAGGAATTAATGAGCAGTGTGGTAGGAGGCAAGTTTCTAGAAAGAGTGCAAGAAAATTAATTAATGAAGAGGAACTTGAGCAGTCTGCTTCCAAAATTGAGGAGAGTCTTGCCACAGAAATCCTACCAGTAAATCCTCCTGGTGAGATAGAAAGTCTGACAGAAGATGACAACAAAGGTATCTCGGTCGTACCGACAACCAAGGTGTCATGTGATCAAGCTTCTTTGGAGAACAAGGAAATCGCATGCCCCGAGACATCTATATCATCACCTGTTATTGAAATCAATGAGCCTTTAGAGTCCAATAAAAATAAGAAACCGGCAAAAAACAAAAGACAAGTTGCAGTGAAGCTGAAGAATGAAGCACGATCTGTTGATATCCCAGAGAAAGACCAAGATGAAAATAAAGAAATTCAGAAGAAGGATGAGAGCAAACAATCAGAGAAGGTAATACAAGAAGAAAGTCAAGGAAGAAAAGCAAATCGGAAATCTCGTGTTAAGCCACCAGAATCGGACAAAAGTGAGGACACCCCAGCAAATAAATCGGAAGAAAGCAGAAAGGTTGAAGAAGTCTGTCCACCTGATATAACTTCTGGGAATGAAAAATCAAGAAGAACACGGAGGAGTCTGAAGGAGGAAACTAAAGAAGAACCTGAACACATACAAGAGGTCGAGAGAAAAACCAGGCGGAGTGCAAGTGTGAAAAATGCTGAACCAAAAAATAAAGAAAATAAACAAGAAAACCAGGAGGATAAGCCAACAAGTAATAAAATGCAGAAAATAACCAAAAATAAGTCAAAGGAGGAAACCACAAAACCAGAAGAAGATATTAAAATTGAAGATCATACAGTAGTTAGAAAATCAAGGAGAACACAGAAGAATGTTAAGGAAGAACAGGAAACTGAAGATAATAAAGAAGCCCATGAAACATCCAACAGTGACTCTCAAACATCCAGACGAAGTAGAAGAGAAAATCGAGAAGTCAGTATGGTGAAAGAAGAAATAGTAAAGGAAACCACCTCTAGAAGAACCAGGAGACACTCAAAGGAAGAAGAGGATGTGAAATTGGAAGAAGACCAAAATAAAAAGCCTAAGAGGACTAAAAGGGACTCGAAGGAAGAGTCAAAGATTGAAGAAACAGTTGAGGAAAGTTTTCATGAAGTCAAAAAAGTTGAAAAAAAGACCACACGTAAAACTAGAAAAAATCTCAAGGATGACGAAAAAGAGTCAAAACAGACTGAGGACAACTCCAAATCTGAAAGATCGACAAGGACACGAGCAAAGACTTCTAATGAAAGCCGAGAGTCCAACGAAGAGTTAGAAGTGAAGAAGACTGCAGAGGAGGAGAGCAGCAAATTGTCCCCGCAGGAGAAATCTCAGCCTGCAGTTGGGAGGGGCAGACGAGCTGCTAAAAAAGAAGATATACCTCAGGTTTCCACCCCTGTTTCTTCAAGAAAGCGAGGTCAAGCAACAAAGGCAGAAGAAGTGAAACGGAAGAAATCTGAGAAGGAAGAAGATCAAAAAGAAGAAGAGTTAGAAATGGTAGAAACACCAAAAAGTCGAAAAGGGAGGCCAAGAAAATTAATTTCAGTATCGGAAAATTCACAGACTGTAAAGGTAAGAGGAAATGGTGTTTATCTGGAAAAATCTTTAATAGGCAGAAACTCTGGGATGAAAGAGGGTCTCTGGGTATAGTTTTCACTAGGTTAAAATTCTAAAAAAACAAAAGCTGTAACCCACAGGTACTTTATAGTATTTGTTTACAATCTGCAGCAGTGACATCACATCTACAGTGCAAGTGACTGCTGCAGCCTATCATGGAGCTCAGTGGCTGGTTTCATCTAGATTGTCAGGGCAACAGACCTAAGTGATTGGCTGCAGTGGTTACGTGCTTTAGATGTGACATCACTACTGCAAAACATGGGTCAGAGCAGTGGTGAAGAGGTGTTCCCGGAGCTGCAAAGGGGGATGAGTAACAGCACTTAGCAATTTTCGCTTGATTAAAACAATAAGCTGAAGAAATTTTATGTGTGGACACCCCTTAACCCCTGGGCCATTATCCGTTTTTGTTTTTTGATCTTCTTCTTCCCAGAGCCGTAATTTTTTATTTTATTTTTTTATGTGTAAATATGGCCATATGAGGGTTTGTTTTTTGCGGGACGAGTTGTACTTTTTAATGACACCATTGGTTTTAACATATCGTTTGCTGGAAAACAGGAAAAAAATTCCAAGTTCGGTGAAATTGCAAAAAATGTGGAATTCCACACTTTTTTTTTTTTTATTTCTTTTTACCATGTTCACTAAATGCTAAAACTGACCTGCAATTATGATTCTCTAGGTCATTACGAGTTCATAGACACCAAACATGTCTAGGTTATTTTTAAGTGGTGAAAAAAAAAATGCGCCATTACTCTGTCGCCTCATTGGGGGACACAGGACCATGGGTGTTATACTGCTGTCCACTAGGAGGCAACACTATGCATAATCTGAAAAAGAACCGTGGCTCTTCCTCTGCCTTATACACCCCTGGACGGCGTCAGCCTTCTCCAGTTTTTCTTAGTGTCGCATAGGAGGCACACCTAAGAAATTTTTTTAGTCCGTTTTTTTTCCGACAGATTATAGATGAAGAAAAGTGGGTCTCCTGTGAGACTCCCGGCATGGCTCCTTCCTCGGCCCCCTATTACGGGGTGCCCGGTTGAAGTAGAGATGGCTGTTCCCCATTCCCTCGGGTGCTGGTTCGAAGTCGAGACCCCCCCTCCTTCCCCGATTCCTTTTGGTTTCTGGGTTGAGGTCGAGGCGAGGATAAAGCCCCCTGATGGTGACAGCAGCACCCTCTCTAATCCCCCTTTGGGGGCATTAGGTTGAGACACCTCAGGTAAGGCCTGTACAGGCAGCACTCTACAGCTCCCAGCAGCATGGGCCAGCACACTGCGCCTGCATCCAGGGACCCCAGCCCAGCTGCGGGCTCCTGTCGGGGCCGGGGGGAGTGCAGGCAGGCATGGCACATCTGAGACACTGCGCCCCTGTCTCTGCAGCAGCACCATCTCTATACTGCCTCAGAGGGACCCCTCACTGGGCCCCCCCTTCCACTTATAGCCCCACCGCTATCCTGCCTTTAAATCCGGTGCGGGGGGGTCTGGTTCAGATCCGACCCCCTCCCGGACTTTCGCGCCGGCCTGGAGCCTTGCTTTTACTCTGCTGTGAATCCATATTCCCTATAAGGCTCCCCTATAGGTTCCTCTGCATAGCACCCCTGTAGGGTCCTCTGCATAGCCAGCCCTTCTGCAGTCTGTGCACTATGCCGGGCTCAAGGTCCAAGAGAACCAGGCAGGACTGCTATTATGCATTCTGCACAGCCTGCAGGACTGCTCTCCCCAGCGGCAGCACGTACCCGCACTGCCAGGACTGCATCCAGACTACTGTGTCAGAGCCCCAAGAAGCCCCCTGCCAATGCTTCGGTGTCTAATGCCACGCCGGAATGGGTCACTCAGATGTCGCAATCTATGACGCAGTCTATAGATAACCTAACCTCCACATTGCTTCAGGCTCAGCAGAGTCATGCCTCGGCTATGACCGCTACCCAGCAAAGGGAGAGCTTGACTCAGGAACAGGACGACCCTGGCACATCCACGTCTAGGTCAGGACGCAAGCGGACCCATAGGTCAAGTCCATGTGCGTCATCCCATAGCACACGGTCATCCCCTTCCAGGGAGAGACACCGTAGTTCCAGGTCATCTGGACTGTCCCCTTCCAGGGGCAGACAATGCAGATCTCCGCAATCCCCGACCAGAGAAGGCCTCCTCCCCAGCTCACCCAGCAAGGGAAGCCTCAGTGATACACAGGATTCGGAAGGCATCTGTGACTCCGACTCAGACAAGGAAACGGAGGGGTCCCTGATCCTAATCCCCCCTAGCAACACAGCGCTAGTTGAGGACTTAATCTCTTCCATTCATCGGGTGCTGGACATTTTTGATCCGCCACCAGAGGCCCCAGAACATAAGATTTCCTTTGAAGGACCTCTGAAGCCGCCTAAGGTTTTCTCTATCCACTCAGAGTTTAAGGCGATCCTTAGAAAGCAGCTCTCACAGCCTGAGAAAAAATTTGCTAATCGTAAATATCTGGAGGCGAGGTACCCCTTCCCGCAGAAGGACACCAAGGAATGGACAGATCCACCCGAAGTGGACCCCCAGTCGCTAGACTAGCAGCACAGACCCTCCTTTCACTGCCAGATAGCTCAACCCTCAGGGACGCAGCAGACCGGCAGGTAGAACGCATGGCTCATTCAATTTTCGAGTCTGCAGGGGCATCCCTGGCTCCCGCATTCGCTTCAGTTTGGGCTGCCAAGGCCATTCTGGCCTGGGCCAAAAATTTACAAGCTGGCCTCCAAGCATCCGCTCCTGAGCTGTCGGACCAAGCGGTTCAAATAGCAGTTGTAGCAGATTACATGCTTCATGCAGCTCTGGATTCAGCAAGGGGCGTAGCGGGGATAGCATCAATCGCCATCACAATTCAGCGTATCCTCTGGCTGCGGGAATGGAAAGTGGACGCAGCCTCGAAGTCCCTCACCCACCTCCCCTACCTCAGTGGGTGACTTTTCAGTGAACAGTTGGACACGATGATATCCAACGCCACTGGGGTAAGAGTACCTCTCTTCCCCAACTGAAATCTAAACGCACTTACAAGAAGTGTAATCAAATTCGATTCCGATCCTTTCGGAACTCCTCGGGGGGGGGGGGGGGGGGGGGGGGGGTCCGTCTCGCGTCCAGCACAAAATCGTAACCGTTCCCCACGCAGGGACAACTCACGATTGACGCAAAGGACGGACAAGACCTGGCAGTCAAAAGCAGGCCAGTCTAAGCCCAGAGGAGAAAAATCTCACTTTTTCCTCATCATGACTCACGGCCTACGGAAGACACCACACCCGTAGGCGGCCGACCTTTGCTCTTTCATAAAGTCTGGCTGCCTATTACAGAAGACAGGTGGGTCAGGGAACTAGTGTCTTCCGGATACAAGATAGAGTTCACCTTCAACCCACCGGACCGATTTTTCCTCTCTGTCCCCCCCAAGGCTTGTGCCTTCCAACAAGCGGTCTCCTCGCTTTTTCAAGCAGGAGTCATAGAACCGGTCCCCCCGGCCTTGCGCTTCCGAGGGTTCTACTCCAATCTATTCGTAGTCCCCAAGAAAGGAGGCAGCGTACGGCCCATGCTGGACCTAAAACAACTCAACAAATACGTACGGGTTTGTCCCTTCGGTCCATCATTGCTTCCATGGAGAAGGGAGAATGTCTTGCCTCTATAGACATACAAGACGCATACCTGCATATTCCGATTGCACCTGCCCATCAGAGATTTCTCAGGTTCGCAATTGACCAGGACCACTACCACCAGTTCGTGGCTCTCCCGTTCGGACTCGCCACGGCTCCGAGTGTTTAACAAAGTCATGGCAGCCACCATGGACGTCCTGCACTCCAGAGGCATAGTAGTCGTTCCATACTTGGACGACCTACTCATCAAGGCTCCCACCTTCAAGGACTGCGAGCTCAGTGTCTCAATCACAATCGACATTCTGAGTCGCATGGGCTGGTTAGTCAATCTACAAAAGTCATCACCAACCCCAAGTCAGTCTCTGACATTCCTGGGAATGCTATTCAACACCTCCTGGGGACTAGTGCTCCTTCCCAAGGACAAGGCACACCCTCCTCCGCAAACCCCCTCGATCTCTCCAGTTTGCCATGAGAGTCCTCCGCAGGATGGTGGGGGCAGCAATACAAGCGGTCCCATTTGCCCAGTTTCACCTCAGACCTCTCCAGCTAGCCATTCTCAAGTCCTGGGACAGGAATCCCTTTTCTCTCGACAGGGAGTTCCAGCTAACGTCGTCAACCAGGAGGTCTCTGCACTGGTGGCTCAAGCCAACCTCGCTAGCAAAGGGGAAATCCTTTCTCACAGGTCATTGGAAGGTTCTGTCCACCGATGCGAGCCTGACGGGTTGGGGTGCGGTGCACCTACACCACAGGGCACAGGGCAAGTGGTCCCCATTGGAAGCGACCATGCCCATCAACATCCTGGAACTTCTTGCCATCCTTCTGGCATTGAGGGCCTTCCATCACTTACTGACAGCCTCTAACATCAGAATACAGTCAGACAATGCCACGGCTGTGGCATATGTGAACCACCAAGGAGGGACCCGCAGCACCCAGGGGATGCGAGAAGTGTCACATCCTCCACTGGGCGGAGGACACAGGGTCGGTTCTCTCGGCAGTCTACATTCTGGGTGTGGACAGCTGGGAAGCAGACTTCCTCAGCTGACAAGGAATAGACTCGGGAGAGTGGTCTCTCCATCCCGAAATTTTTCGCCAGATCTGCCATCGCTGGGGGACCCCGAATGTGGACCTAATGGCATCCCACTTCAATGCCAAGGTCTCCAACTTCATGGCCAGAACACACGATCCGGGGTAGCTCAGAGTAAACGCTCTGGTTCAGGACTGGACCCAGTTCCAGCTCCTGTACATTTTTCCACCTCTCCCCCTGATATCCAGAGTGGTGAGGAAAATCAAGCAAGAAGGAGTTCCAACCATCCTAATCGCACCGGACTGGCCCAGACGTACATGGTACGCCGACATCGTACAACTTACAGCAGACGCCCCCTGGCGCCTCCCCAACCGCCCGGATCTCCTATCACAAGGCCCGTTCTACCACCAGAACTCAGGGGCCCTCAATTTGATGGTGTGGCCCTTGAAACCTGGGTTCTAACCCAGGCAGGACTCTTGCCGAATGTTATTAGGACTATGATCAGGGCACGGAAGCCAGCCTCTGCCAAGATCTATTACCGTACCTGGAAAGCTTTCTTTACCTGGTGCGAATCTCGTGACCAGACCCCTTTCCCTTATTCTCTCCCCAAACTACTTGATTTTCTCCAATCGGGTCTGGAGGCCAGGCTGTCAGCCCTCTCAGTGCTTTTTCAAAGGCGCATTGCTAACAAGCAGCAAGTAAGGACATTCCTTCAGGGGGTTTCCAGATTGGTTCCCCCCTACAGACGACCACTAGAAACGTGGGACCTCAACGTGGTCCTGACAGCATTGCAGCAACTACCCTTCGAACCCCTTAAGGAGGTCCCGCTCCGCCTTCTATCCCAGAAGGTGGTTTTCGTGGTGGGAATCACCTCGCTACGCAGGGTGTCTGAACTGACAGCACTCTCCTGCAGATGGCCCTTCCTGGTTTTTCACCACGACAAGGTAGTCCTCTGTACGGTCCCATCCTTCCTTCCGAAGGTTGTGTCCAACTTCCACCTCAATGAGGAAATTTCTCTGCCTTCCTTTTGTCCGGTCCTGGTTCATTGAGTGGAGAAGGCTCTGCATACGCTTGACCTTGTCAGGGCATTGCGTATATATGTGTCTAGGACTGCGTCCTTCCGGAGGTCTGATTCTCTTTTCCTTCTTCTGGAAGGCGGCCGCAAGGGTCTGCCAGCTTCCAAAGCTACCCTTGCCTTGTGGATCAAATCCACCATATAAGAGGTCTACCGCCTTAAGAATTCTCCTCTTCCGGCCGGTATTACGGCCCACTCTACACGGGCGGTAGGGGCCTCCTGGACCATTCGGCACCAGGCTTCAGCACAAGTGTGTAAGGTGGCCACTTGGACTAGCCTACACACTTTTACTAAACACTACAGAGTTCATACCCAGTCCTCAGTGGACGCGAGCCTGGGTAGACTGGTTCTGCAGGCGACGGTGCCCCAAGTTTAGGGGCCTGTCTGCACAATATTCGTCCATTGCTTCCCACCCAGGGACTGCTTTGGGACGTCCCATGGTCCTGTGTCCCCCAATGAGGCGACAGAGTAAAGGAGATTTTTGTGTACTCACCGTAAAATCTCTTTCTCTTAGCCTCTAATTGGGGGACACAGCTCCCACCCTGTTGCCCTTTACGGGCCGTTGTTACTGTTGAGTTCTCATATTGTTTTCTTGAGCTCGTACATAGTTGCCTTCTTATAGGCATGGTTATGTTATTCATGTTACGTTCCTCCTAACTTTTGCACAAAACTGAAGAAGGCTGACGCCATCCAGGGGTGTATACTGCAGAGGAGGAGCCACGGTTAATCTTTCTCAGATTATGCATAGTGTCACCTCCTAGTATACAGCAGTATAACACCCATGGTCCTGTGTCCCCCAATTCGAGACTAAGAGAGAGAGATTTTACGGCGAGTACACAAAAATCTTCTTTTTCCAAGACATGTTGCGTTTTTTATTTTTCGTGATTTGGGGCTGAGGGCTTATTTTTTGCGCACCGAGCCGACATTTTTGATACCAATTTGGTGTATATACGATCTTTTAATCTCCCATTATTGCATTTTTACAATGTAGTGGCAACCAAACAAAAACTTAATTATGGCGTTTTGATTTTTTTTTTCTTGTTACGGCGTTTACCGATCGGGTTAATTATTTTTTTTTTATATTGATCAGATGATTCTGAAAGCGGCGATATTAGAGATTGACAGCGGTATTTTACGGGTTAACAGCCATGGATGGAACGCGATTCCACCCGTGGCTGTTAGAGGCACATGGCAGCTGTTCAAAACGGCTGACATGTGCCGGGAAAGATGTGAGCTCAGCGTTGGAGCCCACATCAAAGGGAAAGTTTCCGACGTGTATTATTACGGCCAATGTCGGGAAGGGGTTATAAGGAACCTGTCACGTCCAGAGCTCTATACCTGCTCATATTGCTCTGAAGCTCTTATGTCTGTATGTCTTACATTAAGGAAATCTCCCCACCTGATCCATCCCCATCTCGAGGCACCCGCAAAAGTTCTGCATTAAGTACCACACCAGAGGCCAGAACACCTCGACGCACCAACAGAACATCCACTTCAGTCGCTGCTACCAGTCCGTATGTTGCTCAGTCGGGATCTGCTCCTAAGGTTTGTCTTGACTGAAGCTGTCATGATGTTTACATGGTTCCTAATCCTAACATGTTCATGCTTTATACTTGATTTCATCCCTATTCTTTTTTTTTTTTTTTTTTCGCCACTGATGTTTGTATTTCTCTTTCAGATTCTGTTCACCGGTGTGGTGGATACGGAAGGCGAGGAGGCGATCCGTTCTTTGGGTGGAGAGATTGCAGAATCTGTGTTTGACTGTACCCACCTTGTAACTGACCGGGTCCGAAGAACTGTGAAATTTCTCTGTGCCCTCGCAAGGGGTATTCCCATTGTCACTCTTGCCTGGATAGAGAAGGTGCAAATGTGTTACTCTTATCCTTTAACCCCTTCCCGACCTTTGACGCATACGCTGCGTCATGAAAGTCGGTGCCAATCCGACTTGTGATGCACCGTACGCGTCATGGAGGGATCGCGTCCCTGCAGATCGGGTGAAAGGGTTAACTCCAATTTCACCCGATCTGCAGGGACAGGGGGAGTTGTACTTTAGCCCAGGGGGGGTGGCTTTGCCCCACGTGGCTACGATCGCTCTGATTGGCTGTTGAAAGTGCAACAGCCAATCAGAGCAATTTGCAATATTTCACCTATGAAAATGGTGAAATATTGCAATCCAGCCATGGCCGATGCTGCAATATCATCGGCCATGGCTGGAAATCCTGATCTGCCCCCCCCCCCCCCCCCCCACTGGCACCGATCTGCTCCCCGGTCCTCCGTTCAGTCCGGTACTCCCCTGCGTCCGCCTGTCCGCTCCCCCGTCCTAGTGTCCGCTCCCCCCTGTGCTCCTATCCACCCCCCTGTGCTCCGATTCACCCCACCACCACCCCTTCATATTTACCGATTCTCCCGGAGTCGGTCCGTCTTCTCCCTGGGCGATGCCATCTTCCAAAATGGCGGGCGCATGCGCAGTGCGCCCGCCGAATCTGCCGGCCGGCAGATTCGTTCAATGTACATTTTGATCACTGTGATATAACCCATCACAGTGATCAAAATAAAAAAAATAGTAAATGAACCCCCCCTTTATCACCCCCATAGGTAGGGACAATAATAAAATAAAGAAAATATATATTTTTTTTTTTTCGGTTAGGGGTAGGGTTAGGGGTAGAGTTACGGGTAGGGTTAGGGCTAGGGTAAGGCTATGTGCACACGTATTCTGGTACTCATCGGATTTTTCCGCAGCGACTTTGATAAATCCGCAGTGCAAAACCGCTGCGGATTTACCACGGTTTTTCTGCAGTTTTTCTGCAGATTTCACTGCTGTTTTACAACTGCGTTTTCTATTGGAACAGTTGTAAAACCGCTGCGGAATCTGCAGAAAGAAGTGACATGCTGCGGAATGTAAACCGCTGCGTTTCCACGCATTTTTTCCGCAGCATGTGCACAGCGTTTTTTGTTTCCCATAGCTTTGCATTCAACTGTAAACTCATGGGAAACTGCTGCTGCGGACCCGCAGCTGCGGAAACGCTGCTGCGGACCCGCAGCTGCGGAAACGCTGCTGCGGACCCGCAGCTGCGGAAACGCTGCTGCGGACCCGCAGCTGCGGAAACGCTGCTGCGGACCCGCAGCTGCGGAAACGCTGCTGCGGACCCGCAGCTGCGGAAACGCTGCTGCGGACCCGCTGCTGCGGAAACGCTGTTGCGGACCCGCTGCTGCGGAAACGCTGCTGCGGACCCGCTGCTGCGGAAACGCTGCTGCGGACCCGCAGCGTTTTTTGCAGCGTGTGCACATACCCTTAGAATTAGGCTATGTGCACATGGTGCGGATTTGGCTGCGGATCCGCAGCGGATTGGCCACTGCAGATTCGTAGCAGTGTTCCATCAGGTTTACAGTACCATGTAAACCTATGGAAAACCAAATCCGCTGTGCCCATGATGCGGAAAATACCACGCAGAAATGCTGCGTTGTATTTTCCGCAGCATGTCAATTCTTTGTGTGGATTCCGCAGCGTTTTACACCTGTTCCTCAATAGCAATCCGCAGGTGTAATCCGCACAAAAAACACTGGAAATCTGCGGTAAATCTGCATGTAAAACGCAGTGCCTTTTACCTGCGGATTTTTTAAAAATGGTGCGAAAAAAATCTCACACGAATCCGCAACGTGGGCACATAGCCTTAGGGTTGGAATTAGAGTTAGGGTTGGAATTAGGGCCGGGGTTGGAAATAGGGTTAAGATTAGGCTTGTGGTTAGGGTTATGGTTAGGGGTGTGTTGGGGTTAGGGTTGTGGTTAGGGTTAGGATTAGCATTAGGGTTAGGGGTGTGTTGGGGTTAGGGTTGTGGTTAGGGGTGTGTTGGGGTTAGGGTTGTGATTAGGGTTATGGCTAGAGTTGGCATTAGGGTTAGGGGTGTGTTGGGGTTAGTGTTGAAGTTAGAATTGAGGGGTTTCCACTGTTTAGGCACATCAGGGGTCTCCAAACGCAACATGGCGCCACCATTGATTCCAGCCAATCTTGCGTTCAAAAAGTCAAATGGTGCTCCCTCCCTTCCGGGCCCTGACGTGCGCCCAAACAGTGGTTTACCCCCACATATGGGGTACCAGCATACTCAGGACAAACTGGGCAACAACTATTGGGGTCCAATTTCTCCTGTTACCCTTGGGAAAATAAAAAAATTGCGGGCTAAAAAATCATTTTTGAGGAAAGAAAAATGATTTTTTATTTTCACAGCTCTGCGTTGTAAACTTCTGTGAAGCACTTGGGGGTTCAAAGTGCTCACCACATATCTAGATAAGTTCCATGGGGGGTCTAGTTTCCAAAATGGGGTCACTCGTGGGGGGTTTCTACTGTTTAGGCACATCAGGGGCTCTGCAAACGTAACATGATGCCCGCAGGCCATTCCATCAAAGTCTGCAATACAAAGCGTCACTACTTCCCTTCCGAGCCCCGGCATGTGCCCAAACAGTGGTTTTCCCCCACATATGGGGTATCGGCGTACTCAGGAGAAACTGGACAACAACTTCTGGGGTCCAATTTCTCCTGTTACGCTTGGGAAAATAAAAAATTGAGGGCTAAAAAATCATTTTTGAGAAAAGAAATTATTTTTTATTTTCATGGCTCTGCGTTATAAATTTCTGTGAAGCACTTGGGGGTTCAAAGTGCTCACCACACATCTAGATTAGTTCCTTGGGAGGTCTAGTTTCCAAAATGGGGTCACTTGTCGGGGAGCTCCAATGTTTAGGCACACAGGGGCTCTCCAAACGCGACATGGTGTCCGCTAATGATTGGAGCTAATTTTCCATTCAAAAAGCCAAATGGCGTGCCTTCCCTTCCGAGCCCTGCCGTGCGCCCAAACAGTGGTTTACCCCCACATATGGGGTATCATCGTACTCAGGACAAACTGGACAACAACATTTGGGGTCCAATTTCTCCTGTTACCCTTGGGAAAATAAAAAATTCCGGGCTAAAAATCATTTTTGAGGAAAGAAAAATTATTTTTTATTTTCACGGCTCTGCGGTATAAACTTCGGTAAAGCACCTGGGGGTTTAAAGTGCTCACTATGCATCTAGATAAGTTCCTTGGGGGGTCTAGTTTCTAAAATGGGGTCACTTGTAGGGGAGCTCCAATATTTAGGCACACAGGGGCTCTCCAAACGCGACATGGTGTCCGCTAACGATTGGAGCTAATTTTCCATTCAAAAGTCAAATGGCGCGCCTTCCCTTCCGAGCCTTGCCATGCACCCATACAATGGTTTACCCCCACATATGAGGTATCGGCGTACTCAGGAGAAATTGCCCAACAAATTTTAGGATCCATTTTCTCCTGTTGCCCATGTGAAAATGAAAAAATTGAGGCTAAAAAAAATTGTGTGGAAAAAAAAAGTACTTTTTCATTTTTATGGATCAATTTGTGAAGCACCTGAGGGTTTAAAGTGCTCACTATGCTTCTAGATAAGTTCCTTGGGGGGTCTAGTTTCCAAAATGGGCTCACTTGTGGGGGAGCTCCAATGTTTAGGCACACGGGGGCTCTCCAAACGCAACATGGTGTCCGCTAAAGATTGGAGCCAATTTTTCCTTCAAAAAGTCAAATGGCGCTCCTTCCCTTCCGAGCCCTGCTGTGAGCCCAAACAGTGGTTTACCCCCACATATGAGGTATCAGCGTACTCAGGACAAATTGGACAACAACCTTCGTGGTCCAGTTTCTCCTTTTACCCTTGGGAAAATAAAAAAATTGTTTCTAAAAGATCATTTTTGTGACTAAAAATTTAAATGTTCATTTTTTCCTTCCATGTTGCTTCTACTGCTGTGAAGCACCTGAAGGGTTAATAAACTTCTTGAATGTGGTTTTGAGCACCTTGAGGGGTGCAGTTTTTAGAATGGTGTCACTTTTGGGTATTTTCAGCCATATAGAACCCTCAAACTGACTTCAAATGTGAGGTGGTCCCTAAAAAAAATGGTTTTGTAAATTTTGTTTTAAAAATGAGAAATCACTGGTCAAATTTTAACTTTTATAACTTCCTAGCAAAAAAAAATTTTGTTTCCAAAATTGTGCTGATGTAAAGTAGACATGTGGGAAATGTTATTTATTAACTATTTTGTGTCACATAACTCTCTGGTTTAACAGGATAAAAATTCAAAATGTGAAAATTGCGAAATTTTCAAAATTTTCGCCAAATTTCCGTTTTTTTCACAAATAAACTCAGAAATTATCGACCTAAATTTACCACTAACATGAAGCCCAATATGTCACGAAAAAACAATCTCAGAACCGCTAGGATCCGTTGAAGCGTTCCTGCGTTATTACCTCATAAAGGGACACTGGTCAGAATTGCAAAAAACGGCCAGGTCATTAAGGTCAAAATAGGCTGGGTCATGAAGGGGTTAATATATGTCATCGATGCCAGATTAGTGGTGGCCAGATGTACACCATGTACAGAGCAGATCACCACAGCTCCGTACATTGTTTTGTGTCCGCCTTCAGTTTCTGCTGCTGTTTCGATTCTCTGTAGTGGATAATTTCTTCAATCTTGAATTTTCTTTGCAGTGTAAGAAGAGCGGATGCTTCTTGTCCCCAACTGGATTTCTCGTTAATGATAAAGAACAGGAGAAAACCTATAACTTCATGTTGTCACAATCTTTGCAGAAAGCGAAGAAGCGACCACTTTTAGAGGTACCCAAAGTCATTTTTCAGCCATAAGTCCTCTTGCATACTTAAAGCAAAAGAATCTCAATAGGTTACTATATGTCTGGACTACACAAAGACTCTAGCGGTCTATTATTGTTTTTAAAGAGATTTTTTTTAAATCGCATAGGCCTTTTAATTCTGAGCAGATCTATGGGTCCCCCACTGCTTGCCTTAGAAGTGTGCAGCTTGGGAGACGAGAGCACACTCAACTACGTACGCAAGACACCTGTAGTATAATTTTATCATACTAGTAACTCATAAATGGATGTTAGCGGCATATTTCTAAGAATAATAGGAAATGGCACACCCTTTTAACATTGAGATGCACACAGCGCAGTGGTCTAAGGCTATGTGCACACGTTGCAGTTTTTACTGCGGATCTGCAGCGTTTTTGACGCTGCGGATTTGCAGCAGTTTTCCATGCGGTGTACGGTACTATGTTAACCTATGGAAAATAAAAACCGCTGTACACATGCTGCGGAAAAAAACGCACGGCAACGCAGCGGTTTATTTTCCGCAGCATGTCAATTCTTTGTGCGGAATCCACAGCGGTTTGACACCTGCTCCATATTAAAAAACCGCAGTAGAATCCGCACAAAATCCGCAGTAAAACCGCAATAAATCCGCAGGAAAAACAGTGTTTTTGCCCTGCGGATTTATCAAAATCAGTGCGGAAAAATCCGCACACCAGTCCGCAGCGTGTGCACATAGCCTCAAAGCTCCTCCAGGCAGGTGGTTTAGCCATTTGTGCAGCTATTTATGCAGAGTGATACTAAATAGCCGCTGCTTTTTTTGCATAATTGGATTTGTCATTGTAGGGCTATGAAATTCATGTAACTGCGAATGTCAAACCTGAACCCGACCACATGAAAGATATCATTCGTTGCAGTGGAGCGACCTTCCTCCCTAAATTGCCTCGGTCATTCAAGGTAAATAAGAACATGAATGTCATTAGTGAACATATTAAGCTGACTTTGACTTCAGCCCATGTGATCTTTGCTGACTTTATATTCTTAGGAAAAATGTGTTATTGTATCCTGTCCTGAAGACGCTGCTCGTTGCAAGTCAGTCCCAGCATCGGTTCCCATCACATCAGCGGAGTTTATCCTCAGTGGAATCTTGCGTCAGGAAGTAAACCCAACGGCGTACCTGCTGAACCCCACGGCGCCGGACACTGGGCCCACCCCAGCTAAGCGGAGGCGCTGAGTCTGTACAGAGACCTCTCACCATTTATTGCATAGTATTATTCGCTTTGTGCAGTTTTTTTTTTTTCTTCCTGGAATTTGCATTGGAGATGTGGAGCAGCTGTACGGGGGTCACAATCAACACAGGGGTCTTCTCATATTGGTAGAACAGTGGACCGCCAAGTACCACTTCTGTTTCCACAAGTGAAGATTAACATGTAAAAGTGTTTTTTTCCAATATGCACATGACAAGAATAGAAACCAAATTTTATCTGTTCACCCGTATTAATATTGTGAGGGATTGGTATAACATGACAATTCTCTTTTTGGTGTTTGTTCCTTTTATCACGCACAATCCTCTTCGGTCCTCCACTTTTTATTTTTATCCTAATGCCTCTAAAATAAAGTATATAATTGTTCTATAAGGCATTACTAAAAATGTCTTACTGCTTTTTGTTTCTACACCTTTGGTACAGATCTGTTTCTTCATGGTAACAGTTAAAGCCTCTGTAGACTGATCCTATTAGTTATTTTCCCTCCCATTTGATAGGTTATTGAGAAGTAAATGATGGAAAAAAAAAGTATAAATTCAGAATCTGACTGTACAGAATTGGTTATCTGTTACAATGGAGACACTTTGGGCTGTAGAAACTAAAACAATAATACATTCTTAATTATGCCCTAGTGCCAATATGAAGGTAAATATTGCCTTTAAATCTGTTTTGCAAATTTTTCCCGGATGTATTACTGCATAAGATTGGAATAGTCCCTTAGCTTCAGTTATTGCTTCTTACCAAGTTCCCAATAGTCAGAAGTGAATCGGCTAAATGTTGCAGTGGTAGTAAAAGCGTAACTGTAATTTTTATTTCATAAATCAATTGTACGCGTGAAAATAAGCAACTTTTGTAATTTCTCATCCCAGAACTCTGCTTCTTTTGCTTCCTGAACTGTTTGTTCACTCTCCATTACAGATGAGCGAGTATGCTCGTTACTCGAGATTTCCGAGCACGCTCGGGTGATCTCCGAGTATTTTGGGCATGCTCAGAGATTGTTTGTGTCGCTGCAGCTGCATGATTTGTGGCTGCTAGACAGTCTGAATACATGTGGGGGTTGCCTGTTTGTTAGGGAATCATGTGTTCAGGCTGTCTAGCAGCAGCAAATCATGCAGCTGCGGCGACACAAACTAAAGCTCCGAGCAGGCCCAAAATACTCGGAGATCACCCGAGCACTCGCTCATCACTACTCTCCATACAATTTTCCTATTGGCAGCGAAGGGCATTCACTAGCTTTAGATTTCGAGCTGTTGTTAATTTTAATCAGTTTGTAAGGCCTAGAAGTTCTCCTTGCACTCGAAAGTCGACACTAAGAAGTGAATTCCTCTGATGGGGTCACGTAGTCATGAAAAAGACTCTCTGCATGTTTGACATTGTAGACTGTATAGATATCTTGTGTCTAGACCGGGGATCCCTGACACGTTGCAAATTCTCTACCTGTATATAGTGCTCAGCATTCCTGTACATAATAAAACACGTGCTATTTTGTATTCTTGTTTTCAGTCTTTCCCCCGCCCCCTTTATTTAATAACTTATAACCTTTCATGGTCCACCAACTCTGATTTAGTTTATGCAATAACTTCTATCTTATTACAAACCACGAGCACAAAATTATTGTACCTCCGCAACCTAATTCATACCTCGGACAAAATGTCATGGTGCTGGGCTGCGAGGCTATGCAACTATTGCAAAACTATACTCATCGTGGGCAGTCGGAGCTTGCTGTTTGGTCATGTACTGTTAAAGTTGGGAGTGCCAAAACAGAGAGAGGACAATCATACTTCAAAAATACTACTTACACCATTATTGAAAAACCTATTGGCTTTAACTAAAAAGTACAGGGTGTGTTGTTTTTTTTTTATATATATACAACGTTCCTACATAAGGACTGTATAATTTTTGCCAAAAACCTGAGTTAAATCCCAAGAGAATCTACAGGTCACCAGATGCTGGACTGCATTAGCTAAAATGTAAGAGTTTTCTCTACAGGAGGCCGTGTTGCATGATTTCACATCCTTCAGGATTTTAACCTCGTGTCCTTGGTCATAGATTACACAGTCCTATCGCTTAATAGTTCATTACAGCTTCAGAAGTAGAATAAGTCCATTGTCCCTTCATTGCTGCAGTGCTGAATCTCCCTAAGGGCTCGCTCACAGGAGCATATAAATTGGACAAGTGCACTCTCTGCCCACTGTTCGTAAATAATTCCGTGCTTATCTGCAAGTTTTTCCTCAACTCTAATCAGACGGAGGAAAAAAAAATCACAGCATGATGGGGTCGGTAGATCTGGTAGAAGGTTTACACAGTAAAATATCGATATTTGCAGATGATACAAAACTATGTAAAGCAGTCAATACAAGAGAAGATAGTATTCTGCTACAGATGGATCTGGATAAGTTGGAAATTTGGGCCGAAACGTGGCAGATGCGGTTTAACAATGATAAATGTAAGGTTATACACATGAGAAGAAGGAATGAATATCACCATTACACACTGAACGGGAAACCACTGGGTAAATCTGACATGGAGAAGGACATAGGGATCCCAGTTAGGCTACTTTCACACTAGCGTCGTGCACTGCACGTCGCTATGCGTCGTTTTGTAGAAAAAAAAACGCATCCTGCAAAAGTGCTTGCAGGATGCGTTTTTTCTCCATTGACTTGCATTAGCGACGCATTGCCACACATTGCAACCGTCGTGCGACGGTTGCGTCGTGTTGATTCGGACCATCGCCACCAAAAAACGTTGCTTGTAACGTTTTTTTGGTGCGTCGTGCCTGTCTTTCCCGCCCCCCCGCACCTCACAATGGGGCAGCGGATGTGTTGAAAAACAGCATCCGCTGCCCCCGTTGTGCGGCGCTTCCACAGTATGCGTCGGTGCGCCGCAATGTCGCATTGCGACGTGCAGTGCACGACGCTAATGTGAAAGTAGCCTTAATGATAAACTTACCTGGAGCAGCCAGTGGCTGCCAAGGCAAACAGGATCAGGGGGTGCATGTACCCCTTTCTGCCATTTGACGTACTATCCCATCGAGGTGACCTGTGACTTAATATCCAGGGACGGGATAGTACGTCATAGGTAGTGTTGAGCATTCCGATACTGCAAGTATCGGGTATCGGCCGATACTTGCTGTATCGGAATTCCGATACCGAGATCCGATATTTTTGTGATATCGGGTATCGGTATCGAAACAACATTAATGTAAAAATGTGTAAAAGAGAGAATTAAAATAAATATTGCTATACTCACCTCTCCGACGCAGCCTGCACCTTACCGAGGGAAGCGGCAGCGTTCTTTGTTTAAAATTCGCGCTTTTCTTTCCTTTACGTGAGTCCCGGCTTGTGATTGGTTGCGTGCCGCCCATGTGACCGGGACGCAACCAATCACAGCAAGCCGTGACGTAATTTCAGGTCCTTCAGGATTTTAAAATTACGTTCCGGCGTTGTGATTGGTTGCGTCGCAGTCACATGGGCGACGCAACCAATCACAGCAAGCCGTGACGTAATTTCAGGTCCTTAAGGATTTTAAAATTACGTCCCGGCTTTGTGATTGGTTGCGTCGCAGTCACATGGGAGACGCAACCAATCACAAGCCGGGACGTCACGGGAGGCTGGACACGCGCCCATTTTAAAAAGCGCGCGTGTCCAGCCTCCCGTGACGTCACGGCTTGTGATTGGTTAATGGCGGCCATGTTGCCGGGACGCGGACCAATCACAGCAAGCCGTGACGTAATTTCGTCACGGCTTGCTGTGATTGGTCCGCGTCCCGGCAACATGGCGCCGTGACCAATCATAAGCCGGGACGTCACTGGAGGCTGGACACGCGCCCATTTTAAAAAGCGCACGTGTCCAGCCTCCCGTGACGTCACGGCTTGTGATTGGTTAATGGCGGCCATGTTGCCGGGACGCGGACCAATCACAGCAAGCCGTGACGTAATTTTGTCACGGCTTGCTGTGATTGGTCCGTGTCCCGGCAACATGGCCGCCATTAACCAATCACAAGCCGTGACGTCACGGGAGGCTGGACACGTGCGCTTTTTAAAATGGGCGCGTGTCCAGCCTCCAGTGACGTCCCGGCTTATGATTGGTCACGACCAATCACAAGCCGGGACTTCACGTAACCAAGTAAAAGCGCGAATTTTAAACAAACAACGCTGCCAGTTCCCTCGCTGAGGTCCAGGCTGCGTCGGACAGGTGAGTATAGCGATATTTTTTATTTTAATTCTTTATTTTACACATTAATATGGATCCCAGGGCCTGAAGGAGAGTTTCCTCTCCTTCAGACCCTGGGAACCATCAGGAATACCGTCCGATACTTGAGTCCCATTGACTTGTATTGGTATCGGTATCGGATTGGATCCGATACTTTCCGATACCGATACTTTCAAGTATCGGACGGTATCGCTCAACACTAGTCATAGGCGATTGGCTGCGCTGTGTCAGCTGATTATTACAACTGACATCCGGCACTAGACAATTCCCGGCACATTAACCCCCAGAACACTGCGATCAAATATGATCGCAGCGTTCTGGCGGCATAGGGAAGCATCGCACAGGGAGGGGGATCCATGTGTGCTTCCCTGAGACCCTCAGAACAACGCGATGTGATCGTGTTGTTCTGAGCGTCTCCTCCGTCCTCCTCCCTGCAGGCCCCGGATCCAAAATGGCTGCAGGGGTCCTTCTGGGTCCTGCAGGGAGGTGGCTTGCGAGTGGCAAGCCTCCTGCAGTGCCTGTTAGATCGCTGATCTGACACAGTGCACTGCAGTGTCAGATCAGCGATCTGACACTACAATGGTGTCCCACCCTGGGACAAAGTAAGAAAAAAAAATTATATATTTTGTTACAATAAATGCATTTCTCTATGTAAAACAAAACACAAAAGTACACATTTAGTACCGCCGCGTCTGTAACGACCCGACCTATAAACTGTCCCACTAGTTAACCCCTTCAGTGAACACGGGAAAAAAAAAGGGCAAAAAACCGCTTAAAGGGAACCTGTCACCTGAATTTGGCGGGACAGGTTTGCGGTCATATGGGTGGGGTTTTCGGGTGTTTGATTCACTCTTGACTTACCCGCTGGCTGCATGCTGGCCGCAATATAGGAGTGAAGTTCATGCTGTGTCCTCCGTAGTACACGCCTGCGAAAGGCAATCTTGCCTTGCGCACGCGCAGTATGCTTTGCCCAACTGCGGGCAAAGCCGAAAAGCATTAGTGCGCATGCGCCGGCGCACTATGTCCTGGAACACAGCGAAATACTTCCGGGACATAGTGCCCCTTTTTGGTAGAGCATTGAACAGCAAGGTGGATTGTTGCTGAGGGGGGAAAAAAATTAAAAAAAAATCTTTAAATCTTCAGCTTAGCGAGTGTGAATGAGCTGAGTGTAACCTGAGCGTAAGTGTGAACGGCGGTAAGTGTGACTTTGGATTCAGGGAGTTTCCAAGGGAGGAATTGCTGTCTGTGTTTTATTAATAATTTGTATTTATTTTACGTTTGTCTGGTGCAATCCCCATTAGGAAATGTGCTCCACTATTGTTAATGCCATCCAGTGCACATCTTGCCACATGTATGCAGTCCTCGATCAGCCGGTCGAGGGTGCATACTGCTGTGTGAGATGTGAGCATTTGGAAGCCCAGATTCTGGATCTAAATGTGCAGCTGGCAACACTGAGATCCATAGACAATATGGAGAGGAGTCTTCTGCTCACAGCAGACGCTCAATGGGATAGATGAGGGGGATGGTAGGATGGAGCTGCAGGACAGTGAAGTAGCTAGCTGGGTGACATTCAGAAAGCGGGGTAGAGGGAAGAGTGCCAGGGAGGCTAGTCCTGATCTGGCACACCCCAATAAGTTTGCTAAGTTGGCAGATGAGGGGGGTGCCAGTACAGGGGTAGCACTGCTGCAGCTAGGCATGTCCTCTGAAAGCCAGAGGAGTGACTGCTACAGTAAGGAGGGAAATAGAGCAGTACAGGCCAGACAGGTGCTGGTAGTGGGGGACTCAATTATTAGGGGAACAGATAGGGCAATCTGTCCCAAAGACAGGGACCGTCGAATGGTGTGCTGCCTACTTGGCGCTCGAGTCCGACACATCGCTGATCGGGTGGACAGATTACCGGGAGGGGCTGGTGAAGACCCAGCGGTCATGGTGCACATTGGCACAAATGACAAAGTTAGAGGGAGGTGGAAGGTTCTTAAAGATGATTTCAGGGAATTAGGCTGCAAGCTGAAAGCAAGGACCTCCAACGTGGTATTTTCCGAAATACTGCCTGTACCACGTGCCACGCCAGAGAGGCAACGGGAGATTAGGGAGGTTAATAAGTGGCTCAAGAATTGGTGTAGGAAGGAGAGGTTTGGGTTCCTGCAGAACTGGGCCGACTTCTCAGTTGGCTACAGGCTCTACGCTAGGGACGGGCTGCACCTCAATGGGGAAGGTGCAGCTGTGCTGGGGGAGAAAATGGCTAGAAGGTTGGAGGAGTGTTTAAACTAGGGATTGGGGGAGGGTATTCAATTTATAGGAGGGGAAGATAGAGACCTGGGCACAAATAAGGAAGTTGGGGGTGGCGGTGGCATGGGGGGTGGGGTTAGAACAGTTAGTAATTTAAGAAAGAATAAAGGTACAGAGAGGAACATCAAGTGCATGTATACTAATGCCAGAAGCCTCGCCAACAAAATGGACGAATTAGAACTAATATTGTTGGAGCATAATTATGACATGGTGGGGATATCTGAAACATGGCTGGATGAGAGCCATGACTGGGCTGTTAGCTTGCAGGGCTATAGTCTGTTCAGAAATGACCGTACAGATAAGCGAGGGGGTGGGGTGTGTCTATATGTAAAATCGTCCTTAAAACCCATCCTGCGTGATAATATAGGTGAATTTAATGAAAATGTGGGTGGAGATAAGGGGAGGGGAAAAAAATAATAAAATACTGATAGAGGGTTTGTTATAAATCTCCAAAAATAATGGAAGCAATGGAGAATATCCTCGTAAAGCAAATAGATGAAGCTGCAACTCAAGGAGAAGTCATTATTATGGGGGACTTCAACTACCCTGAAATAGATTGGGGAACAGAAACCTGCAGTTCCAGCAAAGGTAATCGGTTTTTGACAACTATGAGAGACAATTACCTTTCACAACTGGTTCAGGACCCAACAAGAAGGGGGGCACTGCTAGACCTAATATTAACCAACAGGCTAGACCGCATATCAAATATAAGAGTTGGGGGTCACTTGGGGAATAGTGATCACAAAATAATAAGTTTTCGTGTATCCTTTAATAAGATGTGTAATAGAGGGGTTACAAGGACACTAAACTTCAGGAGGGCAAATTTCCAACGGATGAGAGAGGATCTTGGTGCAATTAACTGGGACGATATCCTGAGACATAAAAATACACAAAGAAAATGGGAGACGTTTATTAGCATCCTGGATAGGACCTGTGCACAGTATATACCGTATGGGAATAAACATACTAGAAATAGGAGGAAACCAATATGGCTAAATAGAGCTGTAAGGGGCGCAATAAGTGGCAAAAGAAAGGAAGTAGGTAGTGAGGAGGCATTAAATAAATACAGAAAATTAAATAAATTCTGTAAAAAGCAAATCAAGGCAGCAAAGATTGAGACAGAGAGACTCCTTACCAGAGAGAGTAAAAATAATCCCAAAATATTCTTTAACTACATAAATAGTAAGAAACTAAAAAATTATAGTGTTGGCCCCCTTAAAAATAGTCTGGGTGAAATGGTGGATGAGGAAAAAGCCAATATGCTAAATGACTTTTTTTCATCAGTATTTACACAAGAAAATCCCATGGCAGACAATATGATCAGTGATAACAAAATTTCCCCATTAAGTGTCACCTGCTTAACCCAGCAGGAAGTACGGCGGCGTCTAAAAATCACTAAAATTGACAAATCTCCGGGCCCGGATGGGATACAGCCTCGAGTACTGCAGGAATTAAGTACAGTCATTGATAGACCATTATTTTTAATCTTTAAAGACTCCATAATAACAGGGTCTGTACCTCAGGAGTGGCGTATAGCAAATTTGGTGCCAATATTCAAAAAGGGGACAAAAACTGAACTCGGTAATTATAGGCCAGTAAGCTTAACCTCTACTGTGGGTAAAATCCTGGAGGGCATTCTAAGGGATGCTATGCTGGAGTATCTGAAGAGGAATAACCTCATGACCCAGTATCAGCATGGGTTTACTAGGGACCGTTCATGTCAGACTAATCTGATCAGCTTCTATGAAGAGGTAAGTTCCGGACTGGACCAAGGGAGCCCAGTGGATGTAGTGTATATGGACTTTTCAAATCTTTTGATACGGTGCCACACAAAAGGTTGTTACATAAAATGAGAATAATGGGGATAGGGAAAAATATGTGTAAGTGGATTGCGAGCTGGCTCAGGGATAGGAAACAAAAGGTGGTTATTAATGGAGCACACTCGGACTGGGTCGCGGTTAGCACTGGGGTACCACAAGAGTCAGTATTGGACCCTCTTCTTTTCAACATATTTATTAATGACCTTGTAGGGGGCATTCAGAGTAGAATTTCAATATTTGCAGATGACACTAAACTCTGCAGGGTAATCAATACAGGGGAGGACAATTTTATATTGCAGGAGGATTTATGTAAACTAGAAGCTTGGGCTGATAAATGGCAAATGAGCTTTAATGGGGATAAATGTAAGGTCATGCACTTGGGTAGAAGTAATAAGATGTATAACTATGTGCTTAATTCTAAAACTCTGGGCAAAACCGTCAATGAAAAAGACCTGGGTGTATGGGTGGATGACAAACTCATATTTAGTGGCCAGTGTCAGGCAGCTGCTACAAAGGCAAATGAAATAATGGGATGTATTAAAAGAGGCATAGATGCTCATGAGGAGAACATAATTTTACCTCTATACAAGTCACTATTTCGACCACACTTAGAATACTGTGCACAGTTCTGGTCTCCGGGGAATAAGAAAGACATAGCTGAACTAGAGCGGGTGCAGAGAAGAGCGACCAAGGTTATTAGAGGACTGGGGGGTCTGCAATACCAGGATAGGTTATTACACTTGGGGCTGTTTAGTTTGGAAAAACTAAGACTAAGGCTAGTTTCACACTAGCGTTTACCTGATCTGCGGCGGGCTGCGGACTTCCTCCGTGAAGCCCCGCCCCTGCCGCACCTCCACCGCTAGCTCCGCCTACTTCTGCATGCGGCCTGTGTACCTATATTTAACATTAGGTACACAGGTCGTGCCGCAGTATGCGGATGGTGCTGCATGCGTCGTTTTGACGATGCGGAAAAAAAAAAATATGCTACATGGCTGCGTCTACGCTGGTCGCCGCATCGTCAAAACGACGCATGCGGCACCATCCGCATACTGCGGCACGACCTGCGTACCTAATGTTAAATATAGGTACACAGGCCGCATGCAGAAGTAGGCGGAGCTAGCGGCAGAGGTGCGGCGGGGGGCGGGGCTTCACGGAGGAAGTCCGCAGCCCGCCGCAGATCAGGTAAACGCTAGTGTGAAACTAGCCGAAGGGGTGATCCTATTTTAATGTATAAATATATGAGGGGACAGTACAAAGACCTTTCTGATGATCTTTTTAATCATAGACCTGAGACAGGGACAAGGGGGCATGCTCTACGTCTGGAGGAAAGAAGGTTTAAGCATAATAACAGACGCGGATTCTTTACTGTAAGAGCAGTGAGACTATGGAACTCTCTGCCGTATGATGTTGTAATGAGTGATTAATTACTTAAATTTAAGAGGGGACTGGATGCCTTTCTTGAAAAGTATGTTACAGGGTATATACACTAGATTCCTTGATAGGGCGTTGATCCAGGGAACTAGTCTGACTGCCGTATGTGGAGTCGGGAAAGAATTTGTTTCCCCAATGTGGAGCTTACTCTTTGCCACATGGGTTTTCTTTGCCTTCCTCTGGATCAACATGTTAGGTTAGGCTATGGGTTGAACTAGATGGACTTAATGTCTTCCTTCAACCTTAATAACTATGTAACTATGTGCGCCGGCGCATGCGCACTAATGCTTTTCGGCTTTGCCCACAGTTGGGCAAAGCATACTGCGCATGCGCAAGGCAAGATTGCCTTGCGCAGGCGTGTACTACGGAGGACACAGCATGAACTTCACTCCAATATTGCGGCCAGCATGCAGCCAGCGGGTAAGTAAAGGGTGAATCAAACACCCCAAAACCCCGCCCATATGACCGCAAACCTGTACCGCTAAATTCAGGTGACAGGTTCCCTTTAATTATCATGCCGCCAAACAAAAAGCGGAATAACAAAAGACCAAAAAGACGGATATAAATAAACATGGTACCGCTGAAAACGTCATCTTGTCCCGCAAAAAACAAGCCACCATACAGCGTCATCAGCGAAAAAATAAAAAAGTTATAGCCCTCAGAATAAAGCAATGCAAAAATATTTTTTCTATAAAATTTTATTGTATAAAAGCGCCAAAACGTAAAAAAAAGATATAAATGAAGTATCGCTGTTTTTTTTTCTTTATTTAATCATGTATTTTTTATTAAAGCATATGACATACCATTAACACAGTCCGATACAATTTTCAGACAAATACATTAGATACATGACCTGATAATACATTTTCATTTTACTAAACATCACCCTTACCCCCTAACCCAGAGGTCCCCAACCAGGATCGGGCCGTTGGGGTTTTTCAGCCGGTCCGCGGCGCCGCTGACAGCTACCGTATATACTCGAGTATAAGCCGAGATTTTCAGCCCAAATTTTTGGGCTGAAAGTGCCCCCTCGGCTTATACTCGAGTCACGGTCGGCGGGTGAGGGGGAGAGGGCGCTGAGGCATACTTACCTAGTCCCGGCGATCCCGACGCTCCCCCTGCCCGTCCCACGGTCTCCGGGTGCAGCAGCTCTTCCCCTGTACAGCGGTCACGTGGGACCGCTCATTAGAGAAATGAATAGGCTGCTCCACCTCCCATAGGGGCGGAGCCGCATAATTCATTTCTCTAATCAGGGGTAACGGTGACCGCTGATAGAGGAAGAGGCTGCGGCACCGAAGACCAGCTGTCCGGGGGAAGGAGCGGGACGCCGGGAGCAGGTAAGTATCGCATATTCACCTGTCCTCGTTCCACACGCCGGGCGCTGTCTCCATCTTCCCGGCGTCTCTCCTCACTGACTGTGCAGGTCAGAGGGTGCGATGACGCATATAGTGTGCGCGCCGCCCTCTGCCTGATCAGTCAGTGCGGAGAGACGCCGGGACCGGACGCTGGGGAGCTGCAAGCAAGAGAGGTGAGTATGTCATTTATTATTTTTATTGCAGCAGCAGCACAGCTATGGGGCAATAATGGACGGTGCAGAGCACTATATGGCACAGCTATGGGGCAATAATGGTGCAGAGCACTATATGGCACAGCTATGGGGCAATAATGGTGCAGAGCACCAGGGAAACAAGCATGGTGCTCCCACTCATTCTGAACCTATGGTAAGTTGAATCACATTCTCATTATAAATGTCATAATTATATGATAAGTATGCACTAAGCTCCATCCCTCCATAACCCCACCCCCATATGACCAAAGCCCCGCCCCTGCCCCACCCCCACCGGGCCATGGAAAACTGGTCTTGCTTAAAGCCGGTCCCTGGTGCAAAAAAGGTTGGGGACCTCTGCCCTAACCAACCCCCCTCTCCCTCCCACCAATCTCTTGCCTGTTATCCAATACAACCATCTGACAACATCACCTCTTGAGAAAAGATAGCAAGCTTTACAAAAACACACTTGTACATGTAGGAGTCCCCCCAGAATCAACTAAACGACACCCATTCTACTTTGCAGTAACTCAGCAGACGCCACACCTGGGTAATCCATCCATCCACCCCACACATTTTCAAATTTTGTATTCTGACCTCTCTTATTGTATATGTTTCTTTCCATAAGGACCATAAAATTTATCTTGTTGATAAATTCCTTTTTTCCTGGCGGTTTTTCATCCAACCAATGCATTGCGATAAGCTTTCTCGCAGCATACAGCAATCTTGCGATAGTCAGCCTTCCACACTCATCCGTAGCAATATCATCCATACAACCCAAAAGGCAAGTCAGCGGGTTACGCACCACATCTACTCCTGCCACCTCCTGGATCAAGTTAAGCACCTTCACCCAAAAGGGTTGCAGGTGAGCACACAACCACATCATATGTTGCAGATCAGCGCCTTCCTCATCACACCTGGGACATTTTGAGTCGCCTCTCAGTCCTGCCTTCATCATCCATACAGGGGTCCTATATACCCTATACACCAGGTATAGCTGTGACACCCTCCTAGCCTCACTCAGGGAAGCCCTGGGGATATATTGAAGTATGGACTCCCACTGGGACTCCGACAAGGGGCCCACGTCCACCACGCATTTCTCCTTAATCCTTAACGGATGCTTCAATAAAAAGGTATCCATCAGACCCCTGTACATCAAGGTAATGAACCCCCTCATACTCCTCCGAGGCCCGATAAGATTCAACAAGCTATCGGACTGCAGAATCATGTGCAACCCCTCATTTTGACAGTTTAGGGCGTGTCTCAACCGCAGGTACTGAAAAAACGTCTTCTGGGGCAAAGAAAACTCAGTCCCAAGTGTCTCAAATGTTTTGATAACATCCCCATCAAGCAACTGAGACACGAACCAAATGCCAATGCGCCTCCACTGACAGAACCCCCGCAATCTTGTAAGCTCTGCTAACCTAGGATCAAACCAAATCAGCGTATATCTCGTAAATTCCGTTACTCCCCTCCATTGCTTAATTTTCTGCCAGACTTTCCCCAGCATAGCTATTGTTGGGAATTTTTGGGGGTTAATTCTGAATCTACCTGCTTCAAGACTGGCTAACAATGGGCCTTTCCCTACCGCGTGTTCAATGATTATCCCCGCTGAAGAGCTTTGTTCTGGTTCTCCCCAACCTACCATTGAGATGCTATATAGTAGATTCATGGATTATCCTGTGCAGATGTTCCAATTTGATGCACGCCCGTCCACCCTTCCAAATTAAATCCCTAAATAGAGTATTGATCCTATAAAATTTACTCTGAGGCAGCCACACTGGAGCATTATGCAATATGTAGAGGAGCTGAGGCATAAGTATCATTTTGATCAAATTGGCTCTGCCTGCGACCGACAGAAATAGCTTCTTCCAGGGCCCAATATTCTGCTGGAACTTCCCAAGCAAAGGAGTTAGGTTGAGCAGCACATAGTCCTCTATTTTGTCCGAAACTACGATGCCAAGATATTTAAAGTCATGTACTACTCTTAAGGGAACCCCAGGGTCTAGTGTCAGAGGAGCCGCCATGTCCATGGGCGACAACACAGACTTATCCCAGTTAATAAATAATCCGGAAAGAGCCCCAAATTTAGAAATACTGTTCATAACAGCCCCCAAAGACTCCTGTGCATCCTCCAAGAACAATAACACGTCGTCCACGTACAGGGCTATTTTTTCTTCATAGTTTCCATACCGAAACCCCTTTACGTCCCTGTCCCTTCGTATTGCCGCCGCAAAGGGCTCAACAGCAATTGCAAACAGCAGAGGAGACAAAAGGGCACCCCTGCCGCGTTCCCCTATATAAAGGGAAATCCCCCGACAAGACTCCATTTACCCGTATCCTGGCTCTTGGAGACACATACATCAGCTGCACCCAACATATAAACCTCTCACCAAAACCCATAGCCTTCATGACCGCCCACAATTACCGCCACTCCACACTATCAAACGCCTTAGCGGCATCTAAAGACACCACAACCCTCCGACCCATATTATCCGCCTTTACCTGCATATTGAGAAACAATCGTCAAAGATTACATGCTGTAGAACTATTGGGCATAAATCTGGATTCGTCCCGATATATTAGTTCCGTTATCACCTTAAGACGGTTAGCCAACATCTTGGCCAAGATTTTAATATCTGTTGTTAATAACGAGATTGGGCGATAAGAAGCTGGATCCCGGGGATCCTTACCCTGTTTTGGCAGGACAACAGTTATTGCCTCCCGCATAGACCTCGGCAGCTCCCCTTCCACCAGACCAGCAGCATACACCTTCAATAAGGCAGGAAGCAATATCTCTTTATATTTTTTATACACCTCCCCCGGGATCCCATCTACCCCCAGGGCTTTATCATTAGGCATAGAGACCAATGCGGCGTCAAGCTCCTCCAAATTAAACGACTCCTTGAGAAGTCCCTGATCGGCCACTGAGAGCCTGGGAAGCTGAACCTCTGTCAAGAAACCGTCCACCTCCTCCATCGTTGATTGTACCCGCGATTTATAAAGATCCGAGTAAGGCCGGCCTCACACTCAGCGTATGTAAATACAGTCCGTTTATTACGGCCGTAATACGCAGAACTGTTCCCAAAATAGTGATCCGTATGTCATCCGTAGGCAGGGTGTGACAGCGTATTTTGCGCATGGCATCCTCCGTATGTAATCCTAATGGCATCCGTACTTCGATATTTTCTCGCAGGCTTGCAAAACCGACATCTAATGGATTTATGTGCTCAAATGTTCATTAAAATATATATACAGTATGTGTATATATATATATATATATATATATATATATATATGTCATTGAGTCACACACACACACATATATATATATACAGTATATACAGGATTTATATTTAATTCAGCGCGAGATATGTGAAAAGCCGGTAATTCAATTGCCGGCTTTTCATTTCTCCTTCACAAACCCGACATGATATGAGACATGGTTTACATACAGTAAACCATCTCATATCCCTTTTTTTTTTGCATATTCCTCACTAATAATGGTCCAAGTGTCCGTGTGCAAAATTTGGGCGCTCTAGCTGTTAAAGGGTTAAATCACGGAAAAAATTGGCGTGGGCTCCCGCGCAATTTTCTCCGCCAGAGTGGTAAAGCCAGTGACTGAGAGCAGATATTAATAGCCTAGAGAGGGTCCATGGTTATTGCCCCCCCCGGCTACAAACATCTGCCCCCAGCCACCCCAGAAAAGGCACATCTGGAAGATGCGCCTATTCTGGCACTTGGCCACTCTTCCCACTCCCGTGTAGCGGTGGGATATGGGGTAATGAAGGGTTAATGTCACCTTGCTATTGTAAGGTGACATTAAGCCAGATTAATAATGGAGAGGCGTCAATTATGACACCTATCCATTATTAATCCAATAGTACTGAATGGTTAATAAAACACACACACATGATTACAAAGTATTTTAATGAAATAAAGACACATGTTGTAATATTTTATTAGACTCTTAATCCACCTGAAGACCCTTTTCACCTGGAACAAAGTTACAAAAAAACAAACAACAATATTCCATACCTTCCGTCGTTATGTCCCATGATGTAAATCCATCTGAAGGGGTTAAATCATTTTACAGCCAGGAGCTGTGCTAATGCACTCGCTCAGTGCCTGTAAAACCACGGGTACTGAATGGAAAGCTGGGTGATCTGTAGTTACCTTGAATTGTGGTGAGGCGCCCTCTGCTGGATGTCCTCATGAACTGGAGCCTTGGAAAAGTTCACACGCTCGAGTTCATATGAGGACATCCAGGAGGGGGCGCCTCACCGCGACTCAAGGTAACTACAGGTCACCCTGCTTTCCATTCAGTATCCGGGGTTTTACAGGCAGGAGCACAGCTGCATTAGCAGAGCTCCTGGCTGTAAAATGATTTAACCCCTTCAGATGGATTTACATCATGGGACATAACGACGGAAGGTATGGAATATTGTTGTTTGTTTTTTTGTAACTTTGTTCCAGGTGACAAGGGTCTTCAGGTGGATTAAGAGTCTAATAAAATATTACAACAACATGTGTCTTTATTTCATTAAAATACTTTGTAATAATGTGTGTTTTATTAACCATTTAGTACTATTGGATTAATAATGGATAGGTGTCATAATTGACGCCTCTCCATTATTAATCTGGCTTAATGTCACCTTACAATAGCAAGGTGGCATTAACCCTTCATTACCCCATATCCCACCGCTACACGGGAGTGGGAAGAGAGTGGCCAAGCGCCAGAATAGGCGCATCTTCCAGATGTGCCTTTTCTGGGGTGGCTGGGGGCAGATGTTTGTAGCCAGGGGGGGGCCAATAACCATGGACCCTCTCTAGGCTATTAATATCTGCTCTCAGTCACTGGCTTTACCACTCTGGCGGAGAAAATTGCGCCGGAGCCCACGCCAATTTTTTCTGCCATTTAGCCCTTTATTTTACAAGCTACAGCGCCCAAATTTTGCACATACACACTACTAACATTAATAGTGTGGAATATGCAAAAAAAAAAAAGGGATATGAGATGGTTTACTGTATGTAAACCATGTCTCACATCCTGTCGGGTTTGTGAAGGAGGGAGAAAAAGCCGGCAATTGAATTACCGGTTTTTCACTAACACCGCTGCGTATTTCTCGCAAGTCACACTGCTGGTCCGTGTGTAATCCGTATTTTTCTCGCCCCCATAGACTTTCATTGGCGATTTTTTTTGCGCAATACGGTGACAAACGCAGCATGCTGCGATTTTCTACGGCCGTACAAGACCGTATATTACGGATGCGTAATATACGGCAGATAGGATCTGGGCCATAGATTCATTGGGCCATGTGTAATGCGTATTTTACGGACGTAGTTTATGCGCTCATACATCCATAAAAAACTCGCTAGTGTGACGCCGGCCTAATACTCCGTCATCACCTCCAAAATTGCTTTGCAACCAGTGTGCTGCTTCCCATCCCTTCCCTTCAAAGCGACTATATGTGTGGAGTCTCTCTGCGCAGTCACTATTCTGCAAAGGAGATGGCCCGCCCTTGTCCCCCTCTTCAAAGTATTTAGCAGGTTGAAACATCCTCTTACGTTCCGCTTTTTTCATTGCCATCTGACATACTCTATTCTGCGCAACCTTCAACCTCCCCTGTGCCTCTGGGGATTGATCGTTGATTAATGCCTCCTCAGCCTCCTCCAACTCTTGTATCAACAACTGATCCTTCCTGCCTTGACTAGGGATATCCCCCCAATACAGAGCCCTCTGAAATAGGCCTTCATGGTCTCCCATACCGTCAATACCGAAGCCGACCCAGCATTAATTTTGAAATATTCCTTAATTTCCCAAGTATCGCTGTTATCGTACTAACCCGAAGAATAAAACTGCTTTACAATTTAACCAAACGCGGAACGGTATAAACACCCCCCCAAAAGAAATTCATGAATAGCTGTTTTTTGTTCATTCTGCCTAACAAAAATCGGAATAAAAAGCAATAAAAAAAGTAATGTGCCCAAAAATGGTACCAATAAAAACGTCTACTCGTCCCGCAAGAAACAAGATCTCACATGACTCTGTGGACCAAAATATGGAAAAATTATAGCTCTCAAAATGTGGTAATGCAAAAACTATTTTTTGCAATAAAAAGCGTCTTTTAGTGCGTGACAGCTGCCAATCATAAAAACCCAAAATAAATAGTAAATCGAACCCCCCTTCATCACCCCCTTAGTTAGGGAAAAATAATAAAAAAAAAAATGTATTTCCATTTTCCCGTTAGGGTTAGGGCTAAAGTTAGGGTTGGGGCTAAAGTTAGGATTACATTCACGGTTGGGATTAGGGGTGTGGTTAGGGTTATGGTTGGGATTAGGGGTGTGTTGGGGTTAGGGTTTCAGTTATAATTGGGGGGTTTCCACTGTTTAGGCATATCAGGGGCTCTCCAAATGCGATATGGCGTCTGATCTTAATTCCAGCCAATTCTGCGTTGAAAAAGTAAAAAAGTGCTCCTTCCCTTCTGAGCTCTCCCGTACGCCCAAACCGGTTTACCCCAACATATGGGGTATCAGAGTACTCAGGACAAATTGGACAACAACTTTTGGGGTCCAATTTCTCTTTTTACCCTTGGGAAAATAAAAATTTTGGGGCTAAAAAAATCAATTTTGTGGGAAAAAAAAAAGATTTTTTATTTTCACGGCTCTGCATTATAAACTGTAGTGAAACACTTGGGGGTTCAAAGTTCTCACAACACATCTAGATAAGTTCCTTGGGTGTCTAGTTTCCAATATGGGGTCACTTGTGGGGGTTTCTACTGTTTAGGTACATCAGGGGCTCTGCAAACGCAATGTGACGCTCGCAGACCATTCCATCTAATTCTGCATTCCAAATGGCGCTCCTTCCTTTCCGAGCTCTGCCATGCGCCCAAATGGTGGTCCCCCCCTCCACATATGGGGTATCAAAGTACTCAGGACAAATTGCACAACAACTTTTGGGCTCCAATTATTTCTGTTACCCTTGGGAAAATAAAAAATTGGGGGCGAAAATATTTTTGTGAAAAAATATGATTTTTTATTTTTACGGCTCTACATTATAAACTTCTGTGAAGCACTTGGTGGGTCAAACTGCTCACCACACATCTAGATAAGTTCCTTAGGAGGTTTACTTTCCAAAATGGTGTCACTTGTTGGGGGTTTCTACTGTTTAGGCACATCAGGGTGCTCTCCAAACGCGACATGGCTTCCTATCTTAATTCCAGTCAATTTTGCATTGGTAAGTCAAACGGCGCTCCTTCCCTTCCGAGCTCTGACATGCGCCCAAATAGTGGTTTACCCCCACATATGGGGCATCGGCGTACTCAGGACAAATTGTGCAACAACTTTTGGGGTCCAATTTCTCCCGTTACCCTTGGTAAAATAAAACAAATTGGATCTGAATTAATTTTTTTGTGAAAAAAATTTTGATGTTTATTTTTTTAAACATTCCAAAAATTCCTGTAAAACACCTGAAGGGTTAATATACTTCTTGAATGTGATTTTGAGCACCTTGAGGGGTGCAGTTTTTAGAATGGTGTCACACTTGGTATTTTTTATCATATAGACCCCTCAAAGTGACTTCAAATGTGATGTGGTCCCTAAAAAAAATGGTGTAAAAATGAGAAATTGCTGGTCAACTTCTGGTTCCAAAATTTTGCTGTTGTTAAGTATACATGTGGGAAATGTTACTTATTAAGTATTTTGTTTGACATCTTTGTGATTTAAGGGCATGAAAATTCAAAGTTGGAAAATTGAAAATGTTCGCCAAATTTCCGTTTTTTTTTTCACAAACGCAAGTAATGTCAAGGAAATTTTACCACTAACATGAAGAACAGTATGTCACGAGAAAACAAAGTCAGAATCACCAGGATCCATGCAAGCGTTCCAGAGTTATTACCTCATAAAGGGACAGTGGTCAGAATTCTAAAAATTGGCCCAGTCATTAATATGCAAACAACCCTTGGGAGTTAAAAGAGGACTGGATACACATGATGAGAGCATTATACTGCCTCTGCACAAATCCATGGTTATACCGCACATGGAGTACTGTGTACAGTTTTGGGCACCGATGCTCAGGAACGATATAATGGAAGCCAAATGAGCTAGTACAAAGGAGGACAACAAAATTAATAATGGTGATTGGGAACTACACAATACCCAGAGAGATTGGCAAAATTAGGATTATTTAGTCTAGAAAAAAGACGACTGAGGGGCGATCTAATAACCATGTATAAAAGGGGACAATACAAATATCTCTCCGAGGATCTGTTTATACCAAGGAAGGTGACTGTCACAAGGGGGCATTCTCTGCCTCTGGAGGAGAGAAGGTTTTTCCACCAACATAGAAGAGGATTCTTTACTGTTAGGACAGTGAGAATCTGGAATTCTTTGCCTGAGGAGGTGGTGATGGCGAACTCAGTTGAGGGGTTCAAGAGAGGCCTGGATGTCTTCCTGGAGCGTCACAATATTGTATCTTACAGTTATTAGGTTCTTTAGAAGGACGTAGATCTGGGGATTCTGACGGAATATAGGCTGAACTGGATGGACAAATGTCTTTTTTCGGCTTTGCTAACTATGTTACTATGGATGAAAGAATCAGCTGGCCAATGCAAGTCAATGGGTGCGGAAAAAATTTGCACATCCACTTATTATGCATATGCCTTTAGGATGTTAGGCACACATCTGAAAGGAAACTTGACACTTCATCAGCCAAGTACAGTAAATTCACAGCCTGAACCATCGGAATATAGATAGCAGTCACGTAGAAATTTAATGTCCCGTACCAATAATAAACTTTGCACCCTTTAGTGCAATTTATGTGGCACTAAAGGGTGTTTAGCCTTCTTAAACCTATTAAATAATTTAGATAAATGACGGGTCCCCTTTATTTTTAAGAACCAGCTAAGGGAAAGCAGGCAGCTGGAAAGTTAATTTCAGGCTGTGAAAGACCAGATAACCATGGACCTTCCCAGCCTATTAATATCAGCTCATAGCTGTCTGCTTTGCCTTTGTTTAAACATGGGGGGGGGGGGTATTTTTGATAACAAGCCATGGACAAGCACACAGCTGGCAGTGAAGCTCTTTGGTTATCTGCCCTTATCACCCTAAAAATACCATCCAGAAGCCACCCCAGAATTGGCACATCTAAAAGATGCACCAATTCTGGTGTGTTGCCTGGTCTTCTGGCATTTTGCTTGATTGCCCTGGTGTGGTGGCAATTGGGCTAATTGTTTATGGGACTGTTGTCAGTTTTGTAATGTCTGCTGCAAGAAACCCAGGAGTTAATAACAGAAAGGTGACTATCCGACATCCCAATTACTAACCTAGTAATCTAAAATAAAATTACTCCGTAACACCTTAGATCACCAATTTAATAAAAGACCCATGAACATCTGATATAGTCCATTGAATTTGAAGTAGTCCAAAAATGAGAACCTGAAAGACATCAAAACAGGTAAAGAAATAAATACAAACATTCCCTCATTCACCAATTTTTTTTTTTTTTTTTTTTTTTTTTTAAATTCCCGTGGCTCAGACGTAAGACATCGAAATCCCACGATTCTGTACAGAAACTTATGTCGTTCGAGAACAATACTTCAGGGGTCACTCCTGATCAAGTCTCACGAGCGATGTCAGTAACTCTGTAATGTCCTCACTCGTGAGACATGACGGTGTCACTAATGGTTGCAGTACTGAATCTGCGCTGTCGACTCCCACGAGACCCAGGGTCTCTGATGAGCAGCTGTGACCTTGTATTTTTAGGCTGGGAAGGGCCCAATAACCAGGGACTTTTCCAGCCTGCTAATAGAACCCTACAGCCATCTGCTTTACCTTGGATGGTTATGAAAAGCGAGACTGCACATCATTTTTTTATTATTTAATAGGTTTAATAAGCCTAAACACCATTTAGCCTTACAGTATGTAAAACATGATCTAAACGCTTATCATACGGATACCAGTTGAGAAAAATCACATTGTTCTCATGATACTGGTTCTACTTTTATGGAACACACTGAACAGGGCCTATGGGATTTTTTTTTTTGGCCCCAGTTTCAACATCTCTGCTTTGGACCTTGAATGAGCAGTGACATCAGGGATATTTATAACAACCTGGCTCAAGGTGTCAGAAACGAAGAGGTAGCAGCCCCTTCACAGCGCTCTAGTCACTTGTATGGGAGATCTTGAAAATTTCCAAGGGAGCTAGTCAGGGTAAAAATATATTCTAATATTTTATATGAAGTTGTATTTTAAAGTGATGAGCGAACATGCTTGGATAACGAATATAAGTAATGCTCTGGTGTTATGTGAGTATCTTGGGCGTGCTCGGATATGTTCGAGTCCCTGCGGCTGCATGTTTTGTGGCTGTTAGTCACTGCGGAGATTGTAAGGCCGGAGACACACTGGTGCGAGATACGGCCGAGTCTCGCTGGTTAAAAGCAAGCTGTGGCACCGGCACTCCGGAGCGGAGCGTGCGGCTCCATGTATTGCTATGCAGCTGCACGCTCCGCACCGGAGTGCCAGTGCCACAGCTTGTTTTTAACCAGCGAGACTCGGCCGTATCTCGCACCAGTGTGTCTCCGGCCTTAGGCAATCCCCGTATGTGTTGCGGCTGTCTAAAAGCCACAAAACATGCAGCTGCAGAGACTCGAACATTATCCAAGCACGCCCAAGATACTCTGATAACACCTGAGCATGGATAATACGTTAGCCGAGCACGTTCACTCATCACCAGTATTTATAATACACTAGTTTTTAATTCTTAAAGGGACTCTGTCACCCCCTCCAGCCGTTAGAAACTAAAAGAGCCACCTTGTGCAGCAGTAATGCTGCATTCTGACAAGGTGGCTCTTTTAGTTATTGGTGCAGTCAAAGCAGAAATAAAGCATTTTATAATTTAGCAAAAATACCTGTCTTTAGTCCTGGAGGCAAGTCTTAACCCCCCTGCTGCACACGCCACCTGCCGTCAGTCAAGGCTTCTTCGGCGCCGGGCGCTGCCCCGTCCGCGCGGTTTTCAAATCAAATCCGGCACCTGCACCGTTTTGTCCTGCCTGGGGCAGGCGCAGTGAGCGCTGCCCTTCTGACCTCAGATGCAGTCTCACAGACTGCGCCTGTGCGGCCACCCAGCTTGTGAATCCCAGCCCCGCAGTGTGTTATGCATTATACACAGTGCGGGGCTGGGATTCCTGGGCACGAGCACTGCGTGTGTCAGCCACTCACCCAGGTCCCCCGCCTTACAGCGTGTGCATAATACATACCACCACCACCAGTGACGCATGCGTCACAAAACGCAAGTGCAACGCATGTCCATGCGCCCATGTTAGGCTACGTTCACATTAGCGTTGTGTCAGGCGCAGCCGCGGCGATGCATGCGTCATGCGCCCCTATATTTAACATGGGGGCGCATGGACATGCGTTGCACTTGCGTTTTGTGACGCATGCGTCAGGGCACGGAGGACGCTGCAAGATGCATTTTTTTTGTGCGCCAAAAATCATACAAAAGTGGACGCATACATCACAAAACGCTGCGTTGTGCATGCGTTTACATTTGCGTTGCGTCGCCGATGCTGCACCGCACAACGCAAATGTGAACGTAGCCTTAAATATAGGGGCGCATGACGCATGCGTCACCGTGGCTGCGCCTGACGCAACGCTAATGTGAACTTAGCCTAATACACACTACTGCGTCAGAGCTAAAAGAATGAAACGCAAGATTGCTGCTGTGGATGCACAACTAGATCCCCAAAATGTCGCTTTAATTAATCTACAAATTTCCAGTCATGACTTTATTCCTCACACGTCTCGTACCTCAGCGTCCTCACCTCACACACGACGGGCGGTTACTAACACGCCTGACTAAAGTCCTGTCAGTGTCAGTCAGTGAATTGCCTTTCCGAGTTCCCGCGCAGTTTCCAGAATCTTCCAGCACTGATAGGCGCTGCCCGCCCTCAGTCCTCACGCTGATTGGTTGAGCAGCTCCCTGACTGAACTGCCCTGCATGGAACTATCGAGAAAATTCTCCCAGAGATATGACGTCAGTAACAGCTACCGCCGCTGATTAGACGAGTGTTGGAATTGCTTGAACTCTCGCGAATATTCTCCGTAGTCTATGAGGTAAGTTGCGCCGTGATTGGCTGTCTCTGCTGGGAACACTCGGGAAACTTCGGGAGTGTTGCCTAGCGACGATAGCAGCGTGTAAAAACCGCGTTCTGATTCGTTAGAAGGGTTGTGACGTGTCTGCACTTTACACATATATAGAGAGCCGGAGTAGTACAGAGGATCAGACAGTTACTGAAGACGGTCACATTCTGATACAAGCTCTGCAGCTCTTCCTGGCTGAGCCACCTGTCCTGACTTCTCTGACTGCACACATCCTGACAGAAGATGGCATCTAAAGGAGTGGCGATTGGCATTGACCTGGGCACCACCTATTCCTGTGTGGGGGTCTTCCAGCATGGCAAAGTGGAGATCATCGCCAATGACCAGGGAAACCGCACCACCCCCAGCTACGTGGCCTTCACTGACACCGAGAGACTGATCGGAGATGCCGCCAAGAACCAGGTGGCGCTCAACCCCCAGAACACGGTGTTTGATGCCAAGAGGCTGATTGGCAGAAGGTTTGATGATCCTGTGGTGCAGGGAGACATGAAGCACTGGCCCTTCCAGGTGGTGAGTGATGGGGGAAAGCCTAAGATGAGAGTGGAGTATAAAGGAGAGCAGAAGACGTTCTCCCCAGAGGAGATCTCCTCTATGGTGCTGCAGAAGATGAAGGAGACTGCAGAGGCTTATCTGGGTCATCAAGTTACCAATGCCGTCATCACTGTGCCAGCCTACTTCAACGACTCCCAGCGCCAGGCCACCAAAGATGCCGGTGTCATTGCCGGGCTCAATGTGCTGAGGATCATCAATGAGCCAACAGCAGCCGCCATTGCCTACGGCCTGGATAAGGGAACCCGTGGGGAGCGCAACGTCCTCATCTTTGACCTGGGCGGTGGTACCTTTGATGTTTCCATCCTCACCATTGATGAGGGCATTTTTGAGGTGAAGGCCACAGCGGGTGACACTCATCTGGGTGGAGAGGACTTTGATAACAGAATGGTTAACCACTTTGTTGAAGAATTCAAACGCAAACATAAAAAGGACATTACCCAAAACAAGAGGGCTCTGAGGAGACTGAGAACTGCCTGTGAGAGGGCCAAGCGCACTCTGTCCTCCAGCACCCAGGCAAGCATTGAAATTGACTCCCTTTATGAGGGCATTGACTTCTACACCTCCATCACTAGAGCTCGCTTTGAGGAGCTGTGTTCTGACCTCTTCCGTGGTACTCTGGAGCCTGTCGAGAAAGCCTTGCGAGATGCCAAGCTTGACAAATCACAGGTCCATGAGATTGTCCTAGTGGGGGGCTCCACCCGTATCCCCAAGGTGCAGAAGCTGCTACAGGACTTCTTCAATGGGCGAGATCTGAACAAGAGCATCAATCCAGATGAAGCTGTAGCTTATGGGGCTGCTGTTCAGGCTGCCATCCTCATAGGAGACAAGTCTGATATTGTGCAGGATCTCCTTCTTCTAGATGTGGCTCCTCTGTCTTTGGGTCTGGAGACAGCTGGAGGGGTTATGACTGTCCTCATCAAACGCAACACTACCATTCCTATCAAGCAGACCCAAGTGTTCAGCACCTACACTGACAACCAGCCTGGTGTCCTCATTCAGGTGTACGAAGGTGAGAGAGCCATGACCAAGGATAATAACCTGCTGGGTAAATTTGACCTCCGTGGAATCCCTCCAGCTCCACGAGGTGTACCCCAAATTGAGGTGACTTTTGACATAGATGCTAACGGTATTCTCAATGTGTCTGCTGAGGACAAGAGCTCAGGCAAACAGAACAAGATCACAATTACTAATGACAAAGGCCGACTGAGCAAAGAGGATATCGAGAAGATGGTGCAAGAGGCAGAGAAATACAAAGCTGATGATGATGCACAGAGAGAGAAAATTACTGCCAAAAAGTCCCTGGAGTCCTATGCCTTCAACATAAAGAGTATGGTGGAAGATGAGAATATGAAGGGGAAGATCAGTGATGATGAGAAGAGGTTAATCTCAGACAAGTGTAAGGAGACTGTCACCTGGCTGGAGAAGAACCAACTTGCTGAGAAAGAGGAATATACCCATAAGCAAAAGGAGCTGGAGAAGGTGTGCCAACCCATCATCACCAAAATGTACCAGGGAGGTATGCCAGGGGGAATGCCCAGCTCCAGCTGTGGTGCACAGGCCAGGCAGAGTAGCAGCTCTGGGCCCACTATTGAGGAGGTGGATTGAGAACTTTGAACTTTTTTTTTTCTTCTTTTTCACACTCAGAATTTCTGCAAAAGAGAAACCATTAAGACTGTTCTGTTTATTCTAAGTTACATATGCTAAGGACCATAACTTTTAATTTTTGTGTGGAATAGAATTGGTGTAGATAAACAAACTTGCTATTGGATATATGACCTCTATTTTTGAAAACAACTTGTCCTTTATAGTCTATGTAGGAGAAATGGTACTGTAACTATGTATTTGTGGTGACTTTGCTATGTTTTACATGTCTGTTTTGGATTTTTTTAAATCTGTTATTAAACTTATTTTGATGAATTGACATGCATATTTTTTTTTTCTATTTATTTTTTGGGTGTTGATTTTTCTATGCCATAGATTGGCTTTATATACCATTAATTGATGATCTCTATTTCAGTACTTTTTTGGGGAAGGGTGACTAAGATGTGCCATAGCACTGTGATGGTGGGTAGTTGTACTTGCTGGACCCCCTTTTTCAAAGAGCTGATGTTCTTATAGAAATTGATCATTTTCAGTATTCTGGTTCATAAGTTGCTTTTTTAAGCTAATGATCTTGGGGGCATATCTACTAAAGGAGTCGGTGAAGTGTTCCAATCAGCCTTCCCCCCCCCCCCTTTTTTTTTGTGTGTGTGTGTGTGTGTGTGTGTGTGTGTGTATGGAAGTGTAAATTTGGTATTTACACTGGTTAAAGCCCAAAAATGCAGAATGACTGTTGAAAGCAAGCATATGTACTCGGTTCACCCTTGGCGTGGCTAAACATTTAAGGGTATTTGTCCACGTTCAGGATTACATCCAGGTTAGCTGCAGATTGAAAGCTGCGTACAGCCGCAGCGTCCAGATGTTACAGCATAGTGGAGGGGATTTTATGAAATGAGAACATGCATCTAGCGGCCCTTAGTTTAGGGACATGCGGTGCATCTTTTTAGAACGCAGCATGTCTGTTTACCTTGCGGCGACACTCCGTCGCCGCAAGGTAAATCACAGGGCCCTATGTATGGGGTGCAGAGATTCCGGATGTGTGCAATGAACACATCCGGAATCGCCGCGCGTACAGAAGGGGGCGGCGCTTTGGGCGGAGCGGGTTTTCCACCCTGTCCAAAGTGCTGTCACTACGGACCATGGACACGCACCCTAAGTGCACCATCACACCTGCTTCTTATCAACCTATCGTTACCCACCCTTTTTTGATTGACAGCTATGGCTTAATAGAGGCAGAAAAGGGTGGACATATCGTAAATGGAAAATAAGCAAGTGGGACAATGTCTATAAATGTTTGGCCATGCCATGAAGCACCAAACGCCTTTACTTGCTTTGAACAGTTATTCTGTGCTGACGAAGACAATGCTGAAGTTGGTTTCTTATTCGACAATTTTTTGTTTTGTGTTTTTATTTTATTTTTTTATAGGCTTAATAACAAAAAATAAGCATCACAGTAATAACATACAACGCAGCGAGGTGCCCTGATGTGAATACACTTAAAAACAGCTACAGAAATCATAAAACTGGCACAAAAATGGGCATCAAAATGGGCACCGAAGGGCGTTAATGAAAGTGTTAAATGACTTTGGGCCAGTTATAGCACATTGCAGACATATACAACAGGGAACCCCACATCAAAACCAGGTCTCTCCAGCTTGGCCCAAATGGGTTCTGGGCATCAAAATTAGCATCAAAGTGGGCAAACAGCCCATTTTCTCATATTTGAATAAGTAACTGATGTTTTTAACCCCTTACTGACATTGGGTGTAATAGTAGGCCAATGTCAGTATCACTCCCTTTGATGTGGGCTCTGACGGTGAGCCCACATCTTTCCTGGGACATGTCAGCTGTTTTGAACAGCTGACATGTGCCCGCAATAGCTGCGGGTGGAATCACTATTAACTAGTTAAATGCCGCTGTCAAACTCTGACTGCGACACTTAAATCGCCCTTCCAGTCATCTCTGTGGTTGTCAGCACAGGATTGCTATGAGTGCCACCCAATGGTCGGCACTCATAGCAAGTCAGCAATTCTACTACATAGAGGCGTTCTGACCGTCGTCTCCCATGGAGACTATTGAAGCATGGCAAAAGAAAAAAAAAATTGCTTAAAGAAGTTGTCCACTACTATAACTTTTTTTTTTCATAAATCTTGCTATTATGTGCCACTGAAAACATCTACTGTGTTTATTTTAGCAATATTACCTTTTATCATGCAGTAGCAGCACATCTTTAGTGCTGGATCCAGCTCTCATGGGGTTAATCAACAACTTCTTTTCTCCTGAGTTATTGTGCTCTAATACTACAAGTTCCATGATGCATTACACTCGCCTGTAACTCTGCACCTGGCACACCCACTCCAAAACACACCCCAACCTCTCGCTCCTCTATCTTCAAAAAGATTTGTGATGTCATTTCTGTCCAACCTCTTTTACATTTGTCCAACCCACACTCCATTACACACAGATGGATAGATAGATAGATAACAAACAGATAGATGAATACATACAGATATATCTATATATCTCAAAGTCCATCCAAGTAGCAAAGAAAAGGCAGTACTCACCGATCCTTATACGAGAGGTAACTTTATTTTCTTAACTTACATAAAACTCTTCACGGCCGGGGGTGCAGATGAACTGAGTGCGGCAAGCCTGACGACGGCCGTTTCGCGCCCACCTGGCACTTCCACGGGTCAGTGAGTGAGCGTTCAGGGCGACGGAGGAAGTAGGTGCAGGGAGGTATTGCTCCTCCCACCTCACCTGCCCCGCCGCTCCTGATGCAAACTCGTCAGTATCTATATATCTATGTCTATTTCCATAGATATGTCCATATCCATGTTTCTAAACCCCTTCACCCCTGGAGCTTTTTTCGTTTATCGCTCCCCTTCTTTACAGGGCCATAATTTTTCCGTCAATATGGCCATGTGAGGGCTTATTTTTTGCGGGACAAGTTCTACTTTTGAACGACACCATTGGTTTTAGCATGTCGTGTAACAGAAAATGTGAAAAAAATTCAAAGTGCAATGAAATTGCAAATAAAGTGCAATCCCACACTTGTTTTTTGCTTGGCTTTTTTGCTAGGTTCACTAAATGCTAAGGCTGTGCACACGTTGCGGATTTAATTGCAGATCCGCAGCATTTTTTGCCGCACAGAAATGCATCAAATCCGCAGTGTAGTGCACAACCAATGTAAGTCTATGGGAGCCGCAGACTTGTTGTGCACATGCTGCGGAAAAAGCCGCACCGAAACGCAGCTTTTTTTTCTTGCAGCATGTCACTTCTTTTGTGCGGAACTGCAGCGTTTCTGCACCCTTAGACTTTCATTGAGTCGGGCACATCCGCAGCAAAACCGCAGATGTAAAAAAGATCTGCAGTTTTGCTGCGGATGTGGGTCCGAGAAACGCTGCAGTTCGGGAGGAGGGAAGTGTGTGGGCGGAATGTGGGCAGTGACTATGTGCGTGTATGTGGGTGCTGGGTCTGCGGGCTGTTTGGATGTGTGTGATACTGTTCGTGTGTGTGCGGGGCTGTTCGGGTGTGTGCGGGGCTGTTCGGGAGTGTGCGGGGCTTTTCGGGTGTGTGGGGCTTTTCGGGTGGGTGCCTGGCTGTTCGGGTGTGTGCGGGACTGTTTGGGTGTGTGCGGGGGGTCTTTTGGGGTGTGTGTGCAGGCATCATCCGATGGGACTACAAGTACGCAGCATCCAATCAGCTAATTCGGATGTAATCTGGACAGTGGACACGCACCCTACACTATCCATACATCTATCAATAGATATATCTATCCAGATATATCTATAGGTAGATATATGAATAGATAGATGTATGCATATATAGATCTATCTATATGTAGATCTGTTGTGAATTCTGTTCTCGAACTCCCTCCTGTGGTCATGAATGGTACTTCGGCGAGTTCTGTCCATGGACTCCCTCTGGTGGCTGTGAGTGGAGCTGCTGGTTCTGAGGTTCCTTCCTCAGCTGACCTCGTTTGGTCCTAGGCTGGCTGCTCTATTTAACTCCACTCAGATCGTTACTTGATGCCAGCTGTCAATGTTCTAGTACTGGTTCAGATCTCTCTTGGATCTTTCTGAGGACCTGTCTACTCCAGCAGAAGCTAAGTCCCTGCTAGTTTATTTGCTGATCTTTGTTTTCTTGTCCAGCTCGCTATCATGATATTGCCTTGCTAGCTGGAAGCTCTGGGATGCAGAGTGGCACCTCCGCACCGTGAGTCGGTGCGGGGGTCTTTTTGCACACTCTGCGTGGCTTTTTGTAGTGTTTTATGCTGACCGCAAAGATACCTTTTCTATCCTCAGTCTGTTTAGTGAAGTCTGGCCTCCTTTGCTAAAACCTGTTTCATTCTTATGTTTGTGACTTTCATCTTAACTCACAGTCAATATTTGTGGGGGGCTGCCTTTTCCTTTGGGGGAATTTCTCTGAGGCAAGGTAGGCTTTATTTCCTATCTTTAGGGGTAGTTAGCTCTTAGGCTGTGAAGAGGCGTCTAGGCAGAGTTAGGTACGCTCCACGGCTATTTCTAGTGTGTGTGTGATAGGATTAGCTTGCGGTCAGCAGAGCTCCCACTTCCCAGAGCTTGTCCTGTGTGATAGTTTAACCATCAGGTCATTCCGGGTGCTCCTAACCACCAGGTCCATAACATAGATCTGTCTATCCATTTCATCTATCATCTATATGTCTATCTGTGTATGTAATGGAGTGTGGGTTGGACAAATGTAAAAGAGGATGTTGGACAATAATGACATCACAAATCTTTTTTTTTTGTTCAATAATACATCTTTATTTAGCTTTCGAAAACGCATAAAAACCGCGCAAAAACCGCACCAAAAGCGAATTTAAAAAATGCATCAAAACCGCGCAAAAAACTGCATAAAAAATGCATCAAAACTGCACCAAAAACTGCATCAAAACCGCACCAAAAACTGCATCAAAACCGCACCAAAATTGCATCAACACTGCACCAAAACCACACCAAAAACTGCATCAAAACTGCCCCAAAAACTGCATCAAAACCGCGCAAAAACCACACCAAGAACTGCATCAAACCCGCACCAAAACTGCACCAGGTTTTGATGCAGTTTTTGGTGCAGTTTTGATGCAGTTTTTAGTGTAGTTTTGATGCTGTTTTTGGTGCGGTTTTTGCGCGGTTTGATGCAGTTTTTGGAAATAAATGAACGGAAAATGTGCATGATTTGAATGGAAACATGCATGAAAAAACGGATTTGGAGGCCGGATTCATCATTTCACATCTCAGTTTCATATGTTTTTTGCCGGATCCGTCGCTATGCGTTTTTTTGCCGGACAGAAAAAACGTTCCTCTGTATGTGTTTTCCATCCGGCGGAAACAGCTTTTTTGACGGATCTGGCAAAAGACGGGTGAAACGTATGGCCATCAGGCGCAATCCAGCGCTAATACAACTCTATGAGAAAAAAACGGATCCGGCGGAAAAAAAATGGATCCGTTTTTTACAAAACTCGCCGGATTGTGCCTGATGGCAAAAACCTGATGTGTGAAAGCAGCCAGATATTTGGATAGATACATCTATGTATCTATAGATATATCTATAGATAGATATATCCATAGATATGCAATAGAAAGGCCAATGTTTCTAAGGCTACTTTCACACTTGCGTTTTTAGCAATCTGTCGCAATCCGTCTTTTTGGGAAAAAAAACAGATCCTGCAAATGTGCTCGCAGGATGCGTTTTTTACCCATAGACTTGTATTAGCGACGGATCGCGATGGATGGCCACACGTCGCATCCCTCGTGCAATGGATCCGTCGTGTTTTGGCGGACCGTTGGCACGAAAAAAGGTTCAAATGAATGTTTTTTGTCCGCTGCGTCCGCCATTTTCTACCGCGCATGCGTGGCCAAAACTCCGCCCCCTCCTCCCCGGACTTCAGAATGGGCAGCGGATGCGTTGAAAAACTGCATCCGCTGCCCACGTCATGCACAAATTTCACAACGTGTGTCAGTACGTCGGCCCGACGCATAGCGACGGACCCGTACCGACGCAAGTGTGAAAAAGGCCTTAATGAGCGTTTAATTTAATAAAAAGAACGGCGTGGGCTCCCGCACAATTTTCTGCACCAGAGGGGGAAAGCCGACGGCTGGGGGCCAATATTTGTAGCCTGCTATGAATATCAGCCCACAGCTGTCTGCGTAGCCTTTACTGGCTATTAAAATAGGGGGATCAGGCCCCAAAAAATGACGTGGGGTCCCCCTATATTTTATAGCCAGAAAGGCTACGCAGACAGCTGCGGGCTGATATTCATAGCCTAGAGAGGGGCCATGGATATTGGTCCCCCCCGGCTACAAATACCAGTCCACAGCCGCCCCGGAAATGGCGCATCTTACAGATACGCCAAATCCGGCACTTAGCCCCTCTCTTCCCACTCCCATGTTGCGGCGGGATATGGGGTAATAAGGGGTTAATGTCACCTTGCTATTGTAAGGTGACATTAAGCCGGGTTAATAACGGAGAGGCGTCAATAAGACGCCTATCCATTATTAATCCAATACTAATAAAGGGTTAATAAAACACACACATTAGGAAAAAAGTATTTTAATATTCTTCATTTAACCATACTTACCATACTTCAGCGCCTGCAAAAAAGTAAAATAATAAACCGTATACTACCTGTCCGCCGTAGTCCAATTAATAACAAGTGTCCTACGACGATCTCCCCTATAGAACAGTGACATCGGGTGATGTCACTGCTCTATAGGACCTTCAGTGACACACTGACAGGAGACAATGGCTCCAGCAGTGCATCACAGAGAGGTTACCTTAGGACAAAGTCTCTCTTTATGGGAATTGCTGCCTGGGAAAACTTCTCACACAGCAATGGCATACAGTGAGACTAGGGACTATTTTCTCACAGGGGCGTAGGAATACATTGTGAGGAATACATTGTGGAAGGATACCTTCCATCATTGTATTCCTGGAGCCCCTGGAGAGCGGTCGCATCAGCTGATCCTCCTCTCCACGGGAGATCGTCGAGGGACACTCGTTTTAATTGGATTTCTGCGGATCAGGGATTATAGTGTTTGTTTATTATTTTAATATTTTTTACAGATGACACTGGCTTCGGGGATCAAAGTGACAAGTGATGGTGAGTATGTACTCTAATATGTACTGTATGTCTGTATGTATGTTGTATGTATGTATGTACTGTATGTGGCATGTTGCATGACACATGTTGCATGTCGTCGCATGTTACATGGTGCATGTCATTGCATGTCGCATGCTGCATGTCATCGCATGTTGCATGTCGCAGCATGTCGCATGTCACATGTTGCATGTCGTCGCATGGCGCATGTCACATGTTGCATGTCGTCGCATGTCATTGCATGCTGCATGTCGCATGTCGTCGCATGGTGCATGCTGCATGTCATTGCATGGCACATGTCACATGTTGCATGTCGTCGCATGTCACATGTCATTGCATGCTGCATGTCATCTCATGGTGCATGTCGCCGCATGGTGCATGTCGTCGCATGGTGCATATTGCATGTCGTCGCATGTTGCATGTCGCCGCATGCCGTCGCATGGTGCATGTTGCATATCGTCACATGTTTCATTTCCCCGCTGTTGTCGCATGGTGCATGTCACATGTTGCATGTCATCGCATGTTGCATGACATATGTTGCATGTCGCCGCATGTTGTCGCATGTTATCGCATGGTGCATGTCGTCGCATGTTATCGCATGGTGCATGTCACATGTTGCATGTCGCATGTCATCGCATGGTGCATGTCACATGTTGCATGTCGTCGCATGTTGCATGTCGCATGGTGCATGTCACATATTGCATGTTGTCACATGTCGCATGTCATTGCATGTCGTATGTTGCATGTTGTCGCATGTTGTCGCATGATGTCACATGTTACATGTCACATGGTGTGTGTTGCATGTATGCACTGTATATGTGTTTTTTTTTTTTTTTTACATTCAACACATTAGCCGGATGATGGGACTACTACTGTCCCATCATTGGCTAATGTGTCATTCACTGTCACTGTAGCAGGCAGAGCCCGATGGGACTTGTAGTCCCATCGGACGAAGCCTGCACACAGAGACATACTGCAATAACACCCGCACGCCGCAGACCCCAGCACGGCCAGCAGACCCACCGCACAGCCCGGCGCAGCCCCATGGCACATCCCGATGCCGACACATCACGGCGCAGGCACCGGCACATCCCAGCGGCAGCACATACTGGCACCACGGCACATCACGGCGCAGGCACCGGCACATCACGGCGCCAGCACATACCGTCACCACGGCACATCACGGTGCAGGCATCGGCACATGCCGGCGCCAGCACATACCGGCACCACGGCGCAGGCACTGGCATATCCCGCAGACTTCCCCACGCCCGCCCATCCCAGAACACAGCGTTCACATCCCTACCTACTACCTAGCCCCGCCCGCCCCAGCACAGCCCTGCAGGCCCCAGCGCCGCCCACAGCCCAGTCACTCTTGATGAGTGACTGCTGTCTGTGGAGCCTGGGGTCACGCCTGCTCATGACGTCACGTCAATTTCCAGAGTCTGGAAATTGACGTGACGTCGGCGGAAATTAGCGGTGGCTGCAGCCTGGGGGTCACGTGACCCGGACTCAGCCGCCAGCATAGCGCCGCTCACAGGCGAAAACGGCAACGGAAGGTATTTACACAATTCATCAGGGACCCCGGGGGGATACATTGGGGGGATAATTAAAAGTAGTGGACAACCCCTTTAAAATATATACAAAAATACATAAGCTCAAATCACCCCCCTTTCGCCTCATTCAAAATAAAAAAATAAAATCAAACAAATACACATATTTGGTATCGCCGTGTTCAGAATCGCCCGATTTATCAATAAAAAAAAAAGGATTAAGCTGATCGATAAATGGCGTCGCGAGAAAAAGTCACAATTACATTTTTTGGTCACCGTGACATTGCATTAAAATGCAATAACGGGCGATCAAAATATCATATCTGCACCAAAATGGTATCATTAAAAATGTCAGCTCGGCGCACAAAAAATAAGTCCTTACCCAATCCCAGATCATGAAAAATGGAGACGCTACAGGTATTGGAAAATTGCTTTTTTTTTTAAGCAAAGTTTGGAATTGTTTTTTCTCCACTTAGATAAAAAAACAAACTATACATGTTTGGTGTCTATGAACTTGTAATGACCTGGAGAATCATAATGGCAGGACAGTTTTAGCATCTAGCAAACCTAGCAAAAAAAGCCAAACAAAAAACAACTGTGGGATTGCACTTTTTTGCAATTTTACAGCACTTGGAATTTTTTTCCCGTTTTCTAGTACACGACATGGTAAAACCAATGGTGTCGTTCAAAAGTACAACTCGTCCCACAAAAAAATAAGCCCTCCATGGCCATATTGACAGAAAAATAAAAAAGCTATGGCTCTGGGAAGGAGGGGAGCAAAAAACGAAAAACCGAATAAAGCTCCGTGGGTGAAGGGGTTAAATGACTTTGGGCTGAAACTGATGAATAAGGCCGGAGTCACACTAGTCTGTAATACGGCCGAGTGCAATGCGATAAAAAATCGCTTAGCACTCGGCCCAATGTTAATCTACGGGGCAGCTCCTGTTATCCGTTGTTTTCTCGGCCGTATTCAGGATCCGAGTGAAATTGCAGCATGCTGCGATTGTCAGCATATCTCGGCCGAGAGTCGCCAATGAAAGTCTATGGGGGTGAGAAAAAATTGGATTACACACGGACCATCAGTGTGACTTGCGAGAAATATGCACCGGTGTTCTATAGAAAAGCCGGCAATTCAGTGCGGTGTACAGTAAAATCACACTGACAGGTTAGACTAGAATAGATAGAATAAATGTCTACACATAGAATAGGTATATATACAGTGGGGCAAAAAAGTATTTAGTCATTCAGCAATAGTGCAAGTTCCAGCACTTAAAAAGATGAGAGGCGTCTGTAATTTACATCATAGTTAGACCTCAACTATGGGAGACAAACTGAGAAAAAAAAATCCAGAAAATCACATTGTCTGTTTTTTTATCATTTTATTTGCATATTATGGTGGAAAATAAGTATTTGGTCAGAAACAAACAATCAAGATTTCTGGCTCTCACAGACCTGTAACTTCTTCTTTAAGAGTCTCCTCTTTCCTCCACTCATTACCTGTAGTAATGGCACCTGTTTAAACTTGTTATCAGTATAAAAAGACACCTGTGCACACCCTCAAGCAGTCTGACTCCAAACTCCACTATGGTGAAGACCAAAGAGCTGTCAAAGGACACCAGAAACAAAATTGTAGCCCTGCACCAGGCTGGGAAGACTGAATCTGCAATAGCCAACCAGCTTGGAGTGAAGAAATCAACAGTGGGAGCAATAATTAGAAAATGGAAGACATTCAAGACCACTGATAATCTCCCTCGATCTGGGGCTCCACGCAAAATCCCACCCCATGGGGTCAGAATGATCACAAGAACGGTGAGCAAAAATCCCAGAACCACGCGGGGGGACCTAGTGAATGAACTGCAGAGAGCTGGGACCAATGTAACAAGGCCTACCATAAGTAACACACTACGCCACCATGGACTCAGATCCTGCAGTGCCAGACGTGTCCCACTGCTTAAGCCAGTACATGTCCGGGCCCGTCTGAAGTTTGCTAGAGAGCATTTGGATGATCCAGAGGAGTTTTGGGAGAATGTCCTATGGTCTGATGAAACCAAACTGGAACTGTTTGGTAGAAACACAACTTGTCGTGTTTGGAGGAAAAAGAATACTGAGTTGCATCCATCAAACACCATACCTATTGTAAAGCATGGTGGTGGAAGCATCATGCTTTGGGGCTGTTTCTCTGCAAAGGGGCCAGGACGACTGATCCGGGTACATGAAAGAATGAATGGGGCCATGTATCGTGAGATTTTGAGTGCAAACCTCCTTCCATCAGCAAGGGCATTGAAGATGAAACGTGGCTGGGTCTTTCAACATGACAATGATCCAAAGCACACCGCCAGGGCAACGAAGGAGTGGCTTCGTAAGAAGCATTTCAAGGTCCTGGAGTGGCCTAGCCAGTCTCCAGATCTCAACCCTATAGAAAACCTTTGGAGGGAGTTGAAAGTCCGTGTTGCCAAGCGAAAAGCCAAAAACATCACTGCTCTAGAGGAGATCTGCATTGAGGAATGGGCCAACATACCAACAACAGTGTGTGGCAACCTTGTGAAGACTTACAGAAAACGTTTGACCTCGGTCATTGCCAACAAAGGATATATTACAAAGTATTGAGATTAAATTTTGTTTCTGACCAAATACTTATTTTCCACCATAAAATGCAAATAAAATGATAAAAAACAGACAATGTGATTTTCTGGATTTTTTTTTCTCAGTTTGTCTCCCATAGTTGAGGTCTACCTATGATGTAAATTACAGACGCCTCTCATCTTTTTACGTGGTGGAACTTGCACTATTGCTGACTGACTAAATACTTTTTTGCTCCACTGTATATACAGGTCCTTCTCAAAAAATTAGCATATAGTGTTAAATTTCATTATTTACCATAATGTAATGATTACAATTAAACTTTCATATACTATAGATTCATTATCCACCAACTGAAATTTGTCAGGTCTTTTATTGTTTTAATACTGATGATTTTGGCATACAACTCCTGATAACCCAAAAAACCTGTCTCAATAAATTAGCATATTTCACCCGACCAATCAAATAAAAGTGTTTTTTAATACCAAACAAAAAAACCATCAAATAATAATGTTCAGTTATGCACTCAATACTTGGTCGGGAATCCTTTGGCAGAAATGACTGCTTCAATGCGGCGTGGCATGGAGGCAATCAGCCTGTGACACTGCTGAGATGTTATGGAGGCCCAGGATGCTTCAATAGCAGCCTTAAGCTCATCCAGAGTGTTGGGTCTTGCGTCTCTCAACTTTCACTTCACAATATCCCACAGATTCTCTATGGGGTTCAGGTCAGGAGAGTTGGCAGGCCAATTGAGCACAGTAATACCATGGTCAGTAAACCATTTACCAGTGGTTTTGGCACTGTGAGCAGGTGCCAGGTCGTGCTGAAAAATGAAATCTTCATCTCCATAAAGCATTTCAGCCGATGGAAGCATGAAGTGCTCCAAAATCTCCTGATAGCTAGCTGCATTGACCCTGCCCTTGATGAAACACAGTGGACCAACACCAGCAGCTGACATGGCACCCCACACCATCACTGACTGTGGGTACTTGACACTGGACTTCAGGCATTTTGGCTTTTCCTTCTCCCCAGTCTTCCTCCAGACTCTGGCACCTTGATTTCCGAATTACATGCAAAATTTGCTTTCATCAGAAAAAAGTACTTGGGACCACTTAGCAACAGTCCAGTGCTGCTTCTCTGTAGCCCAGGTCAGGCGCTTCTGCCGCTGTTTATGGTTCAAAAGTGGCTTTACCTGGGGAATGCGGCACCTGTAGCCCATTTCCTGCACACGCCTGTGCACAGTGGCTCTGGATGTTTCCACACCAGACTCAGTCCACTGCTTCCTCAGGTTCCGGTCACCTCTTCTCGTTGTACAGCGTTTTCTGCCACATTGTTTCCTTCCAACAGACTTACCATTGAGGTGCCTTGATACAGCACTCTGGGAACAGCCTATTTGTTGAGAAATTTCTTTCTGGGTCTTACCCTCTTGCTTGAGGGTGTCAATGATGGCCTTCTTGACATCTGTCAGGTCGCTAGTCTTACCCATGATGGGGGTTTTGAGTAATGAACCAGGCAGGGAGTTTTTAAAAGCCTCCGGTATCTTTTGCATGTGTTTAGAGTTAATTAGTTGATTCAGAAGATTACGGTAATAGGTCATTTAGAGAACCTTTTCTTGATATGCTAATTTATTGAGACAGGTTTTTTGGGTTATCAGGAGTTGTATGCCAAAATCATCAGTATTAAAACAATAAAAGACCTGACAAATTTCAGTTGGTGGATAATGAATCTATAGTATATGAAAGTTTAATTGTAATCATTACATTATGGTAAATAATGAAATTTAACACTATATGCTAATTTTTTGAGAAGTACCTGTATATATATATACTGTTTATATATATATCTATCAGTGAGACATATATATTTATATTTCATATAGCGCTAGATAGCAGAAAAGCCAGTAATTCAATTTCCGGCTTTTGCTCTCTCCTTATCAAACCCGACAGGATATGAGACATGGTTTACATACAGTAAACCATTTCATATCCCTTATTTTTTACATATTCCTCACTAGTAAAGTTAGAAGTGTATGTGTGCAAAATGTGGGGGTTCTAGCTGTTAAAATAAAGGGTTAAATCGCGGAAAAAAAACTGGCGTGGGCTCCCACGCAATTTTCTTCGCCAGAGTGGAAAAGCCAGTGACTGAGGGCAGATATTAATAGCCTACAGAGGGACCATGATTATAGGACCCCCCCGGGCTAAAAACATCTGCCCCCAGCCACCCCAGAAAACGCACATCTGTAAGATGCGCCTATTCTGGGATATGGGGTAATAAAGGGTCCAATATTAATAAAGGGTTAAAAACACACATATATGAAATAGAAATATAACCAAAAAAGAAATGACCTAGTCACAAATGGCGCTTCCAAAATAACATACCACCTACAAATAAACTGAAGCATATGCCAAGTAAAAAGTAAAAATATATACACTCACCGGCCACTTTATTAGGTACACCATGCTAGTAACGGGTTGGACCCCCTTTTGCCTTCAGAACTGCCTCAATTCTTCGTGGCATAGATTCAACAAGGTGCTGGAAGCATTCCTCAGAGATTTTGGTCCATATTGACATGATGGCATCACACAGTTGCCGCAGATTTGTCGGCTGCACATCCCAAAGATGCTCCATACAAGGCAGGATGGATCCATGCTTTCATGTTGTTTACGCCAAATTCTGACCCTACCATCCGAATGTCGTAGCAGAAATCGAGACTCATCAGACCAAGCAACGTTTTTCCAATCTTCTACTGTCCAATTTCGATGAGCTTGTGCAAATTGTAGCCTCAGTTTCCTGTTCTTAGCTGAAAGGAGTGGTACCCGGTGTGGTCTTCTGCTGCTGTAGCCCATCTGCCTCAAAGTTCGACGCACTGTGCGTTCAGAGATGCTCATAGGCCTACCTTGGTTGTAACGGGTGGCGATTTGAGTCAGTGTTGCCTTTCTATCAGCTCGAACCAGTCTGCCCATTCTCCTCTGACCTCTGGCATCAACAAGGCATTTCCGCCCACAGAACTGCCGCTCACTGGATGTTTTTCTTTTTCGGACCATTCTCTGTAAACCCTAGAGATGGTTGTGCGTGAAAATCCCAGTAGATCAGCAGTTTCTGAAATACTCAGACCAGCCCTTCTGGCACCAACAACCATGCCACGTTCAAAGGCACTCAAATCACCTTTCTTCCCCATACTGATGCTCGGTTTGAACTGCAGGAGATTGTCTTGACCATGTCTACATGCCTAAATGCACTGAGTTGCCGCCATGTGATTGGCTGATTAGAAATTAAGTGTTAACAAGAAGTTGGACAGGTGTACCTAATAAAGTGGCCAGTGAGTGTATATATATATATTTAACAAATATTGACTCACAACTGTTTAAAAAGATTCAGTGGATGAATACACACATATGGACCTGAGAACACAGGACATAATATACCCATGCCATAAACATTCAAAAAAAATGGATAAATATCCAGAGTGTATAAAGAAAAAATGTTTTCTCTAGGGTTCCTCAGAAAGGGCTACCTTATAGGCCGGCGTCACACTCAGCGTATGAAAATACGGTACGTATTTTACGGCCGTAATACGCAGAAATGTTACAAAAATTGTGATCCGTAGGCAGGGTGTGGCAGCGTATTTTGCGCATGGCATCCGTACTGCGATATTTTCTCGCAGGCTTGCAAAATCGACATCTAATGGATTTATGGGCTCAATTGTTAGTTAAAACATATATACAGTATATATACATATATATATATATATATATATATGTATATATATATATATATATATATATATATATATATATATAATCAGAACCTCCCACTCCCGTCTCCAAGACTTTACACGTGCTGCGCCGATTCTTTGTAATGCACTACCTAGGTTAATACGATTAATCCCCAATCCCCACAGTTTTAAGCGTGCCCTAAAAACTCATTTGTTCAGATTGGCCTACCGCCTCAACGCATTAACCTAACTATCCCTGTTTGGCCTATTAAATAAAAAAATAAATTAATTAAATAAAAAACCATAATCGTGTTCCTCGCATCATGTTCTTGTAGCGCCCCCACTGCCGCAGGGCCGAGGGGTACCCGATACCGGGCCTCTGAGTCTCTGCTCTGGGGTTGTCATGGTGGCTAGGCCCGGTCCGTGACCCTGCTGAGGGGCGTACAGTGAATGATAGATGTGGATGGTGGTGGTGGTGCGGTGCAGTAAATAACGAGGACACCAAGTTGCAGTCTCTTTACCTCTTTACTGAAGATCTCTGGGTCCTCAATCCGGAATACGGTTAACCAGGCTGCGCAAGTCCGGCCGGTCCAATGGCACCTCCAGAGTTCTCCTTGCAGGTGGAAATCTGTGCCTTCCTGCTAGCGCTATGTGTTGCGATCCTTCCCTGCTGTGCTTACGGAAAGTCCCCACAACTGTTGTGTCCGTTTCTTAAGTTCCCTCACAACTCGATTAGATGATGTTCTGCTAATCTTCCGTCCCTCCCTGATGTTACGGTTAGGACGGCACCCGTATGACGGGTAGGCTCGGAGCTCTTCCGGGACCCTAGAGTCGCCCCTCTCCACAAGTTGCCCCCTATGTCTTCGTAGGTGATTTAGGTGAGACAGCCCGCCTATGACTGACTGTCCTGCCGTTGGTTTGAAGTAGTGCTTGAAGCTAGGTGTATGAATACTTCCTCGGCGTTCCGGCCGCCGGTTGTGCGCCTCAGTAGGATGTTGCCTCGGTCTCACAGCACGACTCCTACTGGTATTCTCCTTCTTGCTTTGATCTCGTTTCTCACTCAGCACAATCTATCTCGCTTCCAATCCCTCCTTGGGCACCGCCGCTATGCTGAGCAGGCACGGTCCCGTTACGTTCTCTCAAGTTGCCAGGCCTCTGTCAGGATCCCACCCCTGACAGGGACCCTACCAAATCTTCTCCCACAACACCCTCTGCCACAAGGTGTTGCCTGGTTCCAACCCAGTCAGCTTTCTGTTCTAACTTCCTGCCTGACCCCCAGTTTTACCAGTATGTGAGGAGTGGCCTAATGAATAGAACCCTTAGCTCCCCCTGGAGGCCCGGCTGTGAAATGTATTGGTGTCTGTGATACCTGGTCAGATGAACTCCTTCAGTGCCATCAGACGTACCATAGCTCCCCTTAGTGGCGGAGCCACAGTACTGCAACGACCAGGACTCTGGGGCGCTGCACTCCCCCCCGGTTAAATCCAGTACTCCTGGACTGGGAAGAAAACAACAATACAGGTTAGCAAAAAGACATACAATTTTGAAAATGCAATAACAATAAGTAAGCTTGAACAGAGCTTCCCTTTATGGGAGGTGAGGACACTTGAACGTTACAAACATGGTTAAACATTATAAATTACAGGCTATAAATAACTCCTGTTACCCAACCGGGTATTCTACTCAGTGCAAACTTTTGAATAACAAGTTGACATTGCCTTTAAGGACGTATACTCCCTATCCACTAAAGACTTACTTATAAAACATTATGAAACTGACTTCTTCTTTAAGGGCGTGCAAGCTAACCCACTAAAGAATTATTCTGAACATTATAATATTAATTAACTCTTTCTCTTTCATTCTCCTTCGTTAAATCTGCAGGACCGCCTGTCCTAACTGCTCCAGGCCTACTGCCTCTCCTTTCTTTACAGGACCGCCCCTTTCAGCCCGGGCCTACTGCCTTTTCAACTACTATACACAGTATAGAACATAACATTTACTTTCGGTTTGAAATCACAGCCATCCTTACATGGCTCCTAAGAGGACTCACTGACTAACCCCGTACGGGTTCACTCTCTGTCCTCATTTTCTATCAACATTATCAATCATTTCTTACAATCAACTGGTTGGATACATATAACTTTTTCATGTAAGCATCATCATCACTTTCTTTTTGTCAAGACATTATTGCTATCTATCAGTCTTAAAGCAATACCATTCTTTAAGTGCAACAAGTGAACATCCCCTTTAAGAGGGGACCAAGTCTTTATGAGGTAGCACATCTTCTCAAGCTACCAGTCCATACTCAGCAAAGGCTCCGGTGCGGTATCTTCACAAAGAGTCCTTCTTTAAGTAAAACCAGTAGGGAGCATCTTTAAGAAGGTGCAAACTATTTACAAGCAGTTTGTATCATGCACTGTTCATGATTGCGGCAGTTCTTGATAACAAAGAAGCAAATAGAAAATAACCAAAAAACAAGCAGTAGGGATCCCGGGTCAACAAAGGGATCCCTTTAAGAGTTAACCCTAGACGGGTTTAGCAGCAAAACAGTAGAACAGTAACTATTTACATTCTCATGGTATCGAGGTTTATCCTCATAGTAGGGTGCACGACATCAGCCGAAAGTGGACACCTCCTGACTGTGCAGGCTTCGATCCTTGGTCGACGGCTGATGCCGCACCAGTGTCACTGGTGGATTTCCCGGGTGCAGTCAGACCACCTGATGTCTGAATCTGAAGGCGGACTCTAGCCGCCAGCTCAGTTGCTGCAATGAGACGTACGGCGGCAATAGTGGTAAGATCTGTCACGTCTGGTTCCATCATGGTTGAAGTAACAGATGACGCTCCCCCAAGCTCACATCGGCGAACGTTCCGAGCGTACCATCCGTATGCATTCCGATGACGGGTGTAGGTCACCTGATCCCCCTTTTGCAATGGATCACCATCTCGGCTGCAGCAGGGAGTCTTCACGTTGCAACTAGTAACGAAGACGTCAGTTGGTAGCCCCGGTTCCTGTATGGAGCCCCATCCCCTCTTCGGGTGGAAGGCCAACACAGTTCCCCGCTTTACCTCGTCCTTCTTACCACACGCAAGAGGCGATTGTTGTACTCTCGGTGGGTCAGTCAGTTCTGCCTCTTTTTGTCTTTTCCAATGTAGGATCAAGCATTGTTTGTATTGTTCCCAGGTAAGCACAGCAAGGGTGAAACCTTCCTCCCGAGCCCCATCTGGCCCAATCCGGGGGGTGTCCCACTGGAGAATCACCCCGTCTGGGCCCACGTCTATGGGTTCTCCCATCCTGGTCGGCAGCGGTGGTACCAGCTTCCCCATTACGTCGGGGGGTAACACCACTAGCTCTGCCGAGAGGAGACGGCTTTTACTGGGGTGAGGGTCGGTCGCGGGAGCGGGATCGAGCGGGGGAGCAGGGGCGTCTTCCATACCTGCGCCTGATGTGATTCCACCGATGTCGATCCGGTCCACTAACGAGGACGCTGGAGTCGGCTGCAGCCCGGAACGCGGCTCCTCCAATGTGTTCTCTGGATGCGGCTCCGCCCTCCATGGTTCCACCTCCGCTGGCTCCGAGGTCGGGATGGGTAGGCTCAGCTCCGCTGCCGGTTCCAAGGACTTCAGGTCCTTCCGCTGCGGTGGACGTGGGTCCGCCTCTGGTGGGTGAGGGCAAGCCGGGATTGCTCCTTCCTCGTTCAGGCACTTGCTGTTCATCATCGCTGCCTGATAGTCGGTGGCAGTGCATGCACCTGGCTCCGCCATTTCTCCGGGGTCGAGCTTCTCCGTCACCCGCTTCCCGCCGTTGCAAATCAAGGGGTCGTCCTCTGCTTTGAGGCAGGTCTTCGCTTTGCAGCAAGAGGCGCAGGGGGCGGTCGCCGCTTCTGGCGCCACTTTGGTAGTCTCCTCCCATGGCACGCCCTCCTTCTTCTTTGGTGTAGCAATGGCGGCGGTTTTTGGCGGGAACTTCTGGCGGCAAACGGCAATACACAATCCTCTCAATAAAGCACAGTCCAAGCACGATAAATCACAGTTCCAAGGCACACATGACCTGATTCTTCAGGCTTAAGTAGATCCTGTTCGTGACGCCAAGTTGTAGCGCCCCCACTGCCGCAGGGCCAAGGGGTACCCGATACCGGGCCTCTGAGTCTCTGCTCTGGGGTTGTCACGGTGGCTAGGCCCGGTCCGTGACCCTGCTGAGGGGCGTACAGTGAATGATTGATGTGGATGGTGGTGGTGGTGCGGTGCAGTAAATAACAAGGACACCAAGTTGCAGTCTCTTTACCTCTTTACTGAAGATCTCTGGGTCCTCAATCCGGAATACGGTTAACCAGGCTGCGCAAGTCCGGCCGGTCCAATGGCACCTCCAGAGTTCTCCTTGCAGGTGGAAATCTGTGCCTTCCTGCTAGCGCTATGTGTTGCGATCCTTCCCTGCTGTGCTTACGGAAAGTCCCCACAACTGTTGTGTCCGTTTCTTAAGTTCCCTCACAACTCGATTAGATGATGTTCTGCTAATCTTCCGTCCCTCCCTGATGTTACGGTTAGGACGGCACCCGTATGACGGGTAGGCTCGGAGCTCTTCCGGGACCCTAGAGTCGCCCCTCTCCACAAGTTGCCCCCTATGTCTTCGTAGGTGATTTAGGTGAGACAGCCCGCCTATGACTGACTGTCCTGCCGTTGGTTTGAAGTAGTGCTTGAAGCTAGGTGTATGAATACTTCCTCGGCGTTCCGGCCGCCGGTTGTGCGCCTCAGTAGGATGTTGCCTCGGTCTCACAGCACGACTCCTACTGGTATTCTCCTTCTTGCTTTGATCTCGTTTCTCACTCAGCACAATCTATCTCGCTTCCAATCCCTCCTTGGGCACCGCCGCTATGCTGAGCAGGCACGGTCCCGTTACGTTCTCTCAAGTTGCCAGGCCTCTGTCAGGATCCCACCCCTGACAGGGACCCTACCGAATCTTCTCCCACAACACCCTCTGCCACAAGGTGTTGCCTGGTTCCAACCCAGTCAGCTTTCTGTTCTAACTTCCTGCCTGACCCCCAGTTTTACCAGTATGTGAGGAGTGGCCTAATGAATAGAACCCTTAGCTCCCCCTGGAGGCCCGGCTGTGAAATGTATTGGTGTCTGTGATACCTGGTCAGATGAACTCCTTCAGTGCCATCAGACGTACCATAGCTCCCCTTAGTGGCGGAGCCACAGTACTGCAACGACCAGGACTCTGGGGCGCTGCACTCTCATACACTTTATGCAGTTAATAGCCCTCTGAGTCTGTACTGCTACATACTTAGGCAGTTAACTGGTTCATGCAGCTTTACATGAACACCCGAGCCTTACACTATGGCTGGTCCAAATAACTAAAGCAATTGTTACCATCCACCTCTCGTGTCTCCCCTTTTCCTCATAGTTTGTAAGCTTGCGAGCAGGGCCCTCATTCCTCCTGGTATCTGTTTTGAACTGTGATTTCTGTTATGCTGTAATGTCTATTGTCTGTACAAGTCCCCTCTATAATTTGTAAAGCGCTGTGGAATATGTTGGCTCTATATAAATAAAAATTATTATTATTATTATATATATATGTCATTGAGACACACACACACACACACACACACATATATATATATATATATGTATATATATATATATATACTGTATTTATATTTAATTCAGCGCGAGATATGTGAAAAGCCGGTAATTCAATTGCCGGCTTTTTCTTTCTCCTTCACAAACCCGACAGGATATGAGACATGGTTTACATACAGTAAACCATCTCATATCCCTTTTTTTTTTTGCATATTCCACACTACTAATGTTAGTAGTGTGTATGTGCAAAATTTGGGCGCTGTAGCTTGTAAAATAAAGGGATAAATCGCAGAATAAATTGGTGTGGGCTCCCGCGCAATTTTCTCCGCCAGAGTGGTAAAGCCAGTGACTGAGGGCAGATATTAATAGCCTAGAGAGGGTCCATGGTTATTGGCCCCCCCTGGCTAAAAACATCTGCCCCCAGCCACCCCAGAAAAGGCACATCTGGAAGAAGCGCCTATTCTGGCACTTGGCCACTCTCTTCCCACTCCCGTGTAGCGGTGGGATATGGGGTAATGAAGGGTTAATGTCACCTTGCTATTGTAAGGTGACATTAAGCCAGATTAATAATGGAGAGGCGTCAATTATGACACCTATCCATTATTAATCCAATAGTACGAAATGGTTAATAAAACACACACACATTATTTAAAAGTATTTTAATGAAATAAAGACACAGGGTGTTGTAATATTTTATTATACTGGTAATCCACCTGAAGACCCTCGTCCTGTAAAAAAGGTAAAATAAAAAATCAACAATATCCCATACCTTCCGTCGTTCTGTCAGTCACACGATGTAAATCCATTGAAGGGGTTAAATCATTTTACAGCCAGGAGCTGTGCTAAAGCAGTCGCTCCTGTCTGTAAAATGTTGTGAATGAATGGAGTGCAGGGGAATGTCCTGCGGATCCGCAGCAGTTTTCCCAAAGTTTACAGTACCATGTAAACCTATGGGGAAAAAAAACCGCTGTGCACATGCTGCAGAAAATTCCGCGCGGAAACGCAGCAGATTATTTTCCGCAGCATGTCACTACTTTCTGCGGATTCCGCAGCGGTTTTCAACATGCACCAATAGGAAAGTGCAGTTGAAAACCCGCAGAGGAATCCGCAGAAGAAACTGCGATAAAATCTGCAGTGAAAACCGCAGTGGTTTTGCACTGCAGATTTTCCAAATCCGCTGTGGAAAAATCCGCAGCAGAATCCGCAACGTGTGCACATGGCCTTACTGTATGTAAACCTTGTCTCATATCCTGTCGGGTTTGTGAAGGAGAAAGAAAAAGCCGGCAATTGAATTGCCGGCTTTTCTATAGAACACCGCTGCGTATTTCTCGCAAGTCACACTGCTGGTCCTTGTGTAATCCGTATTTTTCTCGCCCCCATAGACTTTCATTGGTGATTTTTTTTGCGCAATACGGTGACAAACGCAGCATGCTGCGATTTTCTACGGCCGTACAAGACCGTATAATACGGATCAGTAAAATACGGCTGATAGGAGCTGGGCCATAGAGAATCATTGTACCGTATGCAATCCGTATTTTCTGCACCTCTCATACGTCCGTAAAACTCGCTAGTGTGACGCCGGCCATATGGAGAGAAAAGCTTTCTTGAGTGTTAATCAATGTTATAAATTCAATATATTTCACTTTGCAAACAGTGCTTCTGAACTCATATGTCAACCAAATTTGGTATTCAATATAACATTCATAAAGCATAAACACATAAATAAGGAAAAGAGTTTTTCATACATCTCTATTTAGATGCCCATATAGCTTATGGCTCTATGTGAAAATCTTTGTGGCTCTTCACTACATATAAGATTACTTGCTATCTCTAAAGACAATAGATAACATTAAAGTGCATAGTGCTAAATAATTTTTTTTCTTTATACACTCTGGATATTTATCCATTTTTTTTTAATGTTTATGGCATGGGTATATTATGCCCTGTGTTCTCAGGTCCATATGTGTGTATTCATCCACTGAATCTTTTTAAAGGGAACCTGTCACCCCCAAAATCGGGGGTGAGGTAAGCCCACCAGCATCAGGGGCTTATCTACAGCCTTCTGGAATGCTGTAGATAAGCCCCCGATGTAATATCCTAAAAGATGAGAAAAAGACGTTAGATTATACTCACCCATGGGCGGTCCCGCTGCTGGTCCGGGTCCGGGGCCTCCCATATTCATCAGATGACGTCCTCCTCTGGTCTTCACGCTGCGACTCCTGCGCAGGTGTACTTTGTCTGTCCTGTTGAGGGCAGAGCAAAGTACTGCAGTGCGCAGGCGCCGGGAAAGGTCAGAGAGGCCCAGCTCCTACGCACTGCAGTACGTTGCTCTGCCCTCAACAGGGCAAACAAAGTACACCTGCGCTGGAGCCACAGAGTGAAGACCAGAAGAGGACGTCATCTGATGAGGATGGGAGGCGCTGGACCCGGACCCGGACCAGCAACGGGACTGCCCCTGGGTGAGTATAATCTAACGTCTTTTTCTAATCTTTTAGGATACATCATGGGCTTATCTACCGCATTACAGAAGGCTGTAGATAAGCCCCTGATGCCAGTGGGCTTACCTCACCCGCGATTTTGGGGGTGACAGGTTCCCTTTAAACAGTTGTGAGTCAATATTTGTTAAATAAAAAATTTTTTTTGAATTTTTACTTGGCGTATGCTTCAGTCTATTTGTAGGTGGTATATGAAATATAAATATATGTATATATATATGTGTCTCAATGACATATATTTATTTAGACTGTATATATGTTTTTACGAATATTTGAGGCCATGGATCCATTCTATGTCCGTTTAGCAAGCCGGCGAGAAAATCTCGCTGTACGGATGCCATACGGATATACACATGGATAATTTTTGGAGAAAAATCGCATCCTCGCATTGAATACAGATCACTGTTCAGGAAATTTTCTGCGTATCTCGGCCATCAAAAACGGACCGTATTTTTATACGTTGTGTATGACTCCAGCCTAAGAAACCAACTTTAGCACCGTCTGATGAAATCCCTTGAAAGATCTTTTTCAGGCCAACGATACTGAGGTTCTATCCTAAAGATCTTTAGGTCTTACTAAAGTGAACCAGAACTGAGATTCAGGTCTTGTTAACAGCCACTATACAATGTAAAGAGCTGTGCTGTTCCAGCTCGTGATGAGTGAGTGTACTCGTTGCTCGGGTTTTCCAGAGCACGCTCGGGTGGTCTCCGAGTATTTATGACTGCTCAGAGATTTAGTTTTCGTCGCCGCAGCTGAAAGATTTACAGCTGCTAGACAGCTTGAATACGTGGGGATTCCCTAGCAACCAGGCAACCCCCACGTGTACTCAGCCTGGCTAGCAGCTGTAAATCATGCAGCTGCGTAAAAAAAAACTAAATCTCAGAGGACTTACAAATACTCGGAGACCATCCGAGCAACGAGTATACTCGCTCACTAGTTCCAGCTGTTTACATGAGCTGAGAATGGTTGCGCAGTGGGGATGCAGGTGTCAGACCCCAAACCACCAACCCCTTCCTGATGTGATGCTTATGACTGTTAGGGACAGTGGTGGATGCCTAACAGTGACATCTTTCACTCATAGACTAATATTGGATTTGCTTAATCAATACGTTTTGAACTATAGCCATTGGGTGATGGATGCCTTCTAGTCACTGTGCCTACTGTTCAATACGTATGTACTATCATCTGAGTTGTAATTTCATTTTCTTTTTCTCATACGTTTCTAAGTGGAATAATAGAGGAACAATATGAGTTTTAAGACAAAATGCTCGAGAATCAATATATCACAATTAATTACTAATAAAGATGTCAGGAGAGCTGGCAGATCATCTTAAAGCACATTCTTTTTCAGGCATACGATTCATAAGATTAGGTCCCTTTGCCTGTGTCCGTCACATATGTTCAGGAGGTATGTGTCCAACAGTGGCCACGGTCAGGATGGCTGCTGATTAGTGATGGGCGAATGTGCTCGGATAATGTCTTACCCGAGCATGCTTGGGTGTTATCCGAGTATCTCGGGTGTGCTCGTGTATTATGTTTGCTTTTCTGGGGCTGCATGATTTGCGGTTGTTGGACAGTCTGAACACACAGGGATTCCGTAACAAACAGGCAAACCCTGCATGTGTTGAGGCTCCTCTAACATCCTCAAATCATGCAGCCCCAGGGATTAGAGCATAATATACGAGCACTCCCAAGATAACATCCGAGCATGATCAGATATGGCGATATCCGCCCACATTCGCCCATCACTAATGCCGAGGCATCTGTGCACCAGAGGGAGTCATTCTGTAAAAAAAAAAAAATTATATTTGCATGGTATACATAGCCTCTATATAAGGCCGGCGTCACACTAGCGAGTTTTACGGACGTATGAGCGCAGAAAATACATCCGTAAAATAAGCATAACACACGGCCCAATGATTCTCTATGTCCCAGCTCCTATCAGCCGTATTTTACGGATCCGTATTATACGGTCTTCTACGGCCGTAGAAAATCACAGCATGCTGCTTTTGTCACCAGATTGCGCAAAAAAATCGCCAATGAAAGTCTATGGGGGCGAGAAAAATACGGATTACACACGGACCAGCAGTGTGACTTGCGAGAAATACGCAGCGGTGTTCTATAGAAAAGCCGGTAATTCAATTGCCGGCTTTTCATTTCTCCTTCACAAACCCGACAGGATATGAGACATGGTTTACATACAGTAAACCATCTCATATCCCTTTTTTTTTTGCATATTCCACACTACTAATGTTAGTAGTGGACTACAGGTCACCCCGCTTTCCATTCATTCCACGGGGGTTTTACAGGCAGGAGCACTGCTTTAGCAGAGCTCCTGGCTGTAAAATGATTTAACCCCTTCAGATGGATTTACTTCGTGGGACTTGATCTGAGCGACGGAAGGTATGAGATATTGTTGTTTTTTTATTTTTCCTTTGTTACAGAACGAGGGTCTTCAGGTGGATTACCAGTATAATAAAATATTACAACACCCTGTGTCTTTATTTCATTAAAATACTTTTAAATAATGTGTGTGTGTGTGTTTTATTAACCATTTCGTACTATTGGATTAATAATGGATAGGTGTCATAATTGACGCCTCTCCATTATTAATCTGGCTTAATGTCACCTTACAATAGCAAGGTGACATTAACCCTTCATTACCCCATATCCCACCGCTAGACGGGAGTGGGAAGAGAGTGGCCAAGTGCCAGAATAGGCGCATCTTCCAGATGTGCCTTTTCTGGGGTGGCTGGGGCAGATGTTTGTAGCCAGGGGTGGGGGCAATAACCATGGACCCTCTTTAGGCTATTAATATTATTAATATCTGCCCTCAGTCACTGGCTTTACCACTCTGGCGGAGAAAATTGCGCGGGAGCCCACGCCATTTTTTTCCGCGATTTAACCCTTTATTTTACAAGCTACAGCGCCCAAATTTTGCACATACACACTACTAACATTAGTAGTGTGGAATATGAAAAAAAAAGGGATATGAGATGGTTTACTGTATGTAAACCATGTCTCATATCCTGTCGGGTTTGGGAAGGAGAAATGAAAAGCTGGCAATTGAATTACCGGCTTTTCACATATCTCGCGCTGAATTAAATATAAATACAGTATATATATATGTGTGTGTCTCAATGACATATATATATATATATATATACATACTGTATATATGTTTTAACGAACATTTGAGCACATAAATCCATTAGATGTTGGTTTTGCAAGCCTGCGAGAAAATATCGCAGTACGGATGCCATACGGATTACATACGGAGGATGCCATGCGCAAAATACGCTGCCACACCCTGTCTACGGATGACATACGGATCACTATTTTGGGAACATTTTTGCGTATTACGGCCGTAATAAACGGACCGTATTTACATACGCTGAGTGTGACGCCGGCCTAAAAGTGCAGTCAAAAACAGCATGCAGATGCTTACTGGCCAAAAGCAGACCAAAATAACAATTTTGACTTTCATCTGGTAAATGGGGGACTATGGCAACGATACAGTATACATCGGGAAAAGCTCCAGATACATACTGTAGGCTAAGGGCACAAATGTAGTGTGTATATGACCTTCAAAACAGTTTAATGAAAAATGTTCACAGACATGAATGCCCACATGTACAAAATAACAGTTTATTAACCCCTTCACAACATCTGCCATAAAAGTATGTTGCACATGGTAAGTGGGAGTATGGAGCAGGCTCCTCCAATGAGCCCGCCCCATACCTGGCAGGTGATGTCTATGTATTACAGCCAGGACCTGTCGCTAACAATCGTGGGTGGAACAATGGTGAACTGTCAATACAGCGGCATTTAACATGCACCAAGATGCCCCCCGTTTCTCATTTTCTTCGCCCATCAGCGCTCCCATGACGTGATCGTGGGCCGCCGATTGGTTGACATGACAGCCGGGGGTCGGCTGATGACCCCTGTGCCTGTCATTAAGGAGCTACTGTAAAACCATGCATGTGGCCGGACTTCAAAACAGACCGTGATTCCTGCTGTATACAGCGCATCGCTGTATATAGAACAACTGATCGGACGATTGTATGTTCAAGTCCCCAAGGGCTAACAATAACCGTAAAAAGTAAAAAAAAAAAAAGAAAAACACCCCAAAAAGCTAAAAATTCAAATCACTCTTTTTCCCCCCCTTGAAAGTAAAGATATGAAAAAAAGAAAAAAAAGAAATACACATACTGTATTTTACGAATTATAAGATGCACTGGACTATAAGACTCATCCCGAATTTTGGGTCGAACAAAAAGGAAAACATTTTTTAATAAAATGGTGGTGCATCTTATAGTCCACTTTTAGTGTAGCTTAACCCCTTCCCGACATGTGACGGAATAGTACGTCACATGTCGGGACCCCCGCTTTGATGTGCGCTCCGGCGGTGAGCGCACATCAAAGTCGCGACATGTCAGCTGTTTTTTACAGCTGACATGTGCGCGCAATAGCGGCGGGTGAAATCGCGATCACCCGCCGCTATTAACTAGTTAAATGCCGCTGTCAAACGCAGACAGCGGCATTTAACTACCGCATCCGGCCGTGCGGCCGGATATGAGCGCATCGCCGACCCCCGTCACATGATCGGGGGTCGGCGATGCTCCTCCATTGTAACCATAGAGGTCCTTGAGACCTCTATGGTTACTGATTGCCGGTGGCTGTGAGCGCCCCCCTGTGGTCGGCGCTCACAGCACACCTGCATTTTAGCTACATAACAGCGATCTGATGATCGCTGTTATGTAGCAGAGCCGATCGGGCTGTGCCTGCTTCTAGCCTCCCATGGAGGCTATAGAAGCATGGCAAAAGTTAAAAAAAAAAGTTTTTAAAAATGTGAAAAAAATAAAAAAAATATAAAAGTTTAAATCACCCCCCTTTCGCCCCAATCAAAATAAATCAATAAAAAAAAAACCCAACCTACACATATTTGGTATCGCCGCGTTCAGAATCGCCCGATCTATCAATAAAAAAAAAGTATTAACCTGATCGCTAAATGGCGTAATGAGAAAAAAATTTGAAACGCCAGATTTACGTTTTTTTGGTCGCCACGACATTGCATTAAAATGCAATAACGGGCGATCAAAAGAACGTATCTACACTAAAATGCTATCATTAAAAACGCCAGCTCGGCACGCAAAAAATAAGTCCTCACCTGACCCCAGATCACGAAAAATGGAGACGCTACGAGTATCGGAAAATGGCGCAATTTTGTTTTGTTTTGTTTTTTGCAAAGTTTGGATTTTTTTTTCACCACTTAGGTGAAACATAACCTAGTCATGTTAGGTGTCTATGAACTCGTAGTGACCTGGAGAATCATAATGGCAGGTCAGTTTTAGCATTTAGTGAACCTAGCAAAATAGGCAAGCAAAAAACAAGTGTGGGATTGCACTTTTTTTGCAATTTCACTGCACTTGGAATTTTTTTCCCGTTTTCTAGTACACGACATGCTAAAACCAATGATGTCGTTCAAAAGTACAACTCGTCCCGCAAAAAATAAGCCCTCACATGGCCAAATTGACGGAAAAATAAAAAAGTTATGGCTCTGGGAAGGAGGGGAGCGAAAAACGAAAACGGAAAAACGGAAAAAGCTCCGGGGGTGAAGGGGTTAAGGCCGGGTGGAGGGGTGCTATGGTGGAGCGGGGTCCCAGGAGGCAGGGTCGCATATGCAGGAAGCTGACAGTGGTGGCAACAGGAGTGTGGCGATGCTGCGGGCCCCAGGCTGGGAGGAGAGGGTGTTCGGCAATGTGAGGCTGCAGCGGACTGTAGGTTTTCGGAAAATTTTGTGAATCCCCGCACTTCCCATCTTTTCCACTGTGGTGGACTTTGGGAAAATGGCTTCAAGAGGTGGCACATGCGCAGTTTGAGATCTCAGGAACCAAGATCTCAATTTTCAGAGGAAAAAAGTGTGTCTTATAATACGAAAAATATGGTATGTGGTGTTGCCACATTCAGAAAAGTCCAATCTATCAAAATACAAAAAAAACTGTTTTCCCGATCAGTAAACACCGTAAATGGAAAACATTCAAGAACGCCAAAGTTAAGTTTTTTGGGTCACCGCAATTCCAAAAAAAGGCTGTATCAAGCATTCAAAAACCTACATCTATCCCAAAATGGTTCTAATAAAAATGTTGTCTCACCCGCAAAAAATAAGCCATCACACAGCTCCATAGGCCAAAAAAAAATGCGTCAGTGGTCTTGGAAAATAATGACACAAACTACAAATTATTTTGTTACCAATTTTTTTCTTTTTAAACACTCAAATAATAATAATAAAAAAAATGGACATGTTGGGCATCGCTGTAATTGCATTAATGAGGAGAATCATATTGCGAGGTGAATTTTAGCACAAGAGTTACACTTTAAAAAAAATGTCAGAATTGCTTTTTTTTTCCGCAATTTCACCGCACTTGGATTTTCCCATTGTTTTCTTCCGTTCAATGGGATGCATTGTGCGAATCACCTGAGATGACATTGCGGTTGCACGACCGTGACGTCACAAAGGTCCTTCACGCAAAGCATCCCTGGGTACGTACCGGGAGCCGCTGAGGAGATCGGGGGCCGTCGGAAGGTGGGAATAACCATAATTTTTATTTTCTTTTATTATTTTTAACATTCTGTCTTTTACTGTTAATGCTGCATAGGCAGCATTAATAGTAAAAAGTTGGTCACACTTGTCAAGCACTATGCTTCACAAGTGTGACCAACCTGTCAATCACTTTTCCAAGCAATTGTACAATGTATTTTATTACTAAATAAATTATTTAAATTATTATTATATATTTATTATATATATTTTATTATATAAATTATTATTTAAAGTATTTTATTACTAAATAAAATAATTTCTGTAAAAAATTACATGATGTCCCCCCGGAATTTTATTAACCAGAAGAGGGAAAGCCGACAGCTATGTGTGACGCTAGTCACTTCTCACGGCCCAGCCGTAAGTCAGAGTGGAACCGTGACACTATGGACTGATGTTTGTAGCCTGGGAAGGGGGTAATACCCATGGAACTTTCCAGGCTATTAATATCAGCTCACAGATGTATACTTACTCCTGATATGGTTGTTTATTATTTTAATTCTTTTACAGGAGACATTGACTTCAGTGGATTGGGCGTTGCAGTGAGTATACGTCGGACCGGACCGCAGCGGGAACGCCCCTGGGTGAGTATAATATAACCTCTTTTTCTCATCTTTCAGGATACATCGGGGGCTTATCTACAGCATTCCAGAATTCTGTAGATAAGCACCTGATGCTGGTAGTTTGGTTATTAATTATAGGGGAACCCTACATCATTTTTTGTGGAGTCCCCTATTTTAATAACCAGGAAAGGCAAAGTATACAGCTGTGAGCTGATATTAATAGCCTGGGAAGCTCCATCGGTATTACCCCCTTCCCAGGCTAAATATTTGCCTCCAGCTGTCCGCTTTCCCTCTGCAGGTTAATAAAATGTCAGGGGATCCCACGCCATTTTTTTTTCCAGAAAATCATTTATTTAGTAATAAAATACATATGTTGTAAGCTACACAAGCACTGTACTAATTATATATGTCACTGATATCTTTCTATCTATCTGTCTATCTGGAAGTAGTAAAAAACGGAAGGCAGCACTCAAAAAAGTAGTTTCAAAATAAGGTGGACTTTATTAGGTCCACATGGCGTGGCCTGTCTATCTGTCTATTTATTCTATTCTGTTGGGTCACGCTGTGATTTTACTGTATGCTGCAGATGGATTGCCGGCTTTTCAAAGGACATTGGTGTGTAAAAATCAGACGGCATTTGTATGATCTGAGTGTTGTGTGATTTTTTTCTCACGCCCATTGACTTCTACTGCCGAATGCGATACGATTTCCGATTACAATCGCAGCATGCTGCAATTTTTTTCTAGTCCGATCGTGATCCGATTCATGCTGGAAATTAAATCTCAGATTAACACTCAATGATAGAATAGCACTGGTCATAATGCAGTCCGATTTTTAATCGGGTTGCATTCGTCTGATTCAATCACAAGTGGGAGGGAGCCCTTAGCAGGAAAACTGATCACATTTGACGTTAAAATTAGTTGAAAGCGGAAAAATGCATATACAAAAAAAAGTGGCGAAAAATGTTGGTCTGTTTCTTTACATAGTTTCTGTTTCCTTTTTTTTATGCCAGAATAATTCACATTGAAAAATTCCAGGAGAACAAACCATTCAAAATCGGCAATAAAAAAAAAAATCAATCCACAGCAGAAAAAAGGCTGAAACTGAAGTGTCTTGGGCTGACACATAGGGTTTTTTTTTTTTAAGTCTTCAAAATCCACATCGAATAATATTTTAAGTGTTTTTTTGTGTGTATATTGAAGCTGATCATCTTCAAAATCTGTGATAAAAAACTCAAAGAGGATCTGCTTCAAAATCCTTGTACAAAAAAAAAAGTAGTGTGAACAATACCTCCCTAAAAGGAGAAGATACTTTATGAGCATTGATATGATTTTGCAAGAGCGGGCATCAGAGACGCCGCAGGTCTGCATCCATTCTGCTGTATCCCACCTCCCATTGGCCTGTCTCATGGATGACACAAGGCTCTGCACACAGACACACGGCCCCCTCCCACGCATCTCTCCATTCATAAAGAAATATCAGTGCGCAGGGAAAAAAAACACTCCTCACCAGGACTCCGCAGAAGGACCAGGGCACTCACAGAGGGAGAGCATGGCACCGAGGGGAGGCGAGGGACAAAATTAGACAGCGCAAGAATATATCACATGGATAGAGACTGTCGGGTAGCAGCGACGTACGGCAGCGGTCATTTAGAACTACGTACTGTATGAAGATCTGTATTACTTTCTGCAAATATTATCTCACTTTATGCAACTATATTTGCACATTAACCCTTACAGTGCATGCAAATCTACCCGCCGCAGTCTTGCGGACACCTGTTGCATGCACCCATAGATATCCTATATGCATGTAAGTGTATGGTCGGTCACCTAGTATAAGAGGGGGTACTTTCGAGTGGTAGCATTGTATTGTGCATTGACGCAACTGCTGCCATATCATCGAGCGGTCATCTTCATGTGTTAGTCTAAGCACAGGATGGTGATCACTGGACTTCATGTTTTTCTGCTCCTGGTCGCTGTCTCAGGTAAGCTCGCAAATTATATTGGTATTGTTGTATGATTCTTTTTATTACCTGTTTGCTATCTCCTTTTCTCCAACCCCCCCTCCGACACCGCCACTTCTGACCTCACTAACCATTTCCTGTATCTAGACTGTGATTCTGTTGCCAAGGAAACGCAAAAAAAAACGTCATCTGAAGGCAGAATCTAATGAGTAAAGTACATTATCGTCTGTTTAGTACGTGCGGAGTGACAGCATTCAGATGAAAGAAGTCATGTTAGAGGCGACATTGAGGTTGTGCGTCGGTGAAAAGCACCATGGAAACTGAAGATGTGGTCTGCAACCCAAGACTTGATGAACTACATCTCTCAAAATGCAACTGGTAGCGCTAAAAAGACCCCACATGGCTTTTATAACCTCATAGTTGCATTATCTTGTGTCAATATAACTATTAACCCATTGAAAGCCCGGCTCACAGAGTGTCTTCAGCGTGCTCAAAAAATATTTTTGAGTCCCCGCAGCTGCATGTCTCGCGGCTGTTCGACAGCCCCAACAAATGCAAGGATTACCTGTTTGATAGTCAACCCCTGCATGCGTTGCGGCTGTCGAACATCCACGAGACAGGCAACCGCGGGGACTCAAACATATATTTCCAACACGCCGAAGTCACCCGGTTAGCACACGAGCATGGTTAACACCTTATCCCAGCACGTTCGCTCGTCACTAATGGGGATCTAGTTTCACATCCACAGCAGCAATCTTGAATGAGTGTCAGCTCTTGGAGTTATATGTTCCATATATCAAAATGGTGATACAGAGGAAAGAACCCCAAATTTTATCCCTATTTAGCCAGCCATAAAACGTAACCTCTATTATTATTAAAATGAGCTGGGTGATAATAGAAATACTTGTTAAAAAAATATATATTTATGTCCCTAGTCTGCTTTTAATAAATTCTGAATAGGAAGTACTATTGCCTATATTAATGAATGATAAGAACCCGGATTGCCATCACTATCTAAAAGAACAGGACATGTATTTAGCAGACACGTCCCCCCAACATGTTTCACCGCAGATGCGGCGTCATCAAGGGATAGGACAATAGTATGAATGGCAGACAGTGATACTATTGTCCACCCAGTAGTGGACCAATTTGACCATCATATGGTGTTAATATCAGATTATTATTGCTATAGCATGGAAATATTGCATTTCCATGGTTATGTGTTGTCCCAGGTATGGGCTAGAGACGACTGTCTGCCTTAGGGACAGTTATCTTCACGTTTGATGTAGCACATATATGCTAATGAGGAAGAACACCTTAAAAGTTTGCTTTTTCAGAAAAAGTTAGCTAGTCGCTAATTAACTTATAAAGTGGTATATATACAGTATATATATATATATATATATATATACTGTATATATATATATATATATACACACATACAGTGGGTACGGAAAGCATTTAGACCCCTTTAAATTTTTCACTCTTTGTTTCATTGCAGCCATTTGGTGAATTCAGAAAAGTTCATTTTATTTCACATTAAAGGGAACCTGTCACTTGAATCTGGCGGGACCGGTTTTGGGTCATATGGGCGGGGTTTTCGGGTGTTTGATTCACCCTTTCCTTACCCTTTCCTTTGATTCACCCTTTCCTTATCTCTGTCCTCCGGATTACACGCCTGCGCAAGGCAATATTGCCTTGCGCAGGCATGTAATCCGGAGGACAGAGAATGAACTTCAATCCAATATTGCGGACAGCATGCAGCCAGCGGGTAAGGAAAGGGTGAATCAAACACCCGAAAACCCCGCCCATATGACCCAAAACCGGTCCCGCCAAATTCAGGTGACAGGTTCCCTTTAATGTACACTCTGCACCCCATCTTGACAGAAGAAAGCAGAAACATAGACATTTTTGCAAATTTAATAACAAAGTAAAACTGAAATATCACATGGTCATAAGTATTCAGATCCTTTGCTCAGACACTCATATTTAAGTCACATGCTGTCCATTTCCTTGTGATCCTCCTTGAGATGGTTCTACTCCTTCATTGGAGTCCAGCTGTGTTTAGTTAAACTGATAGGACTTGATTTGGAAAAGCACACACCTGTCTGTATAACACCTCACAGCTCACAGTGCATGTCAGACCAAATAAGAATCATGAGGCCAACGGAACTGGCCAAAGAGCTCAGAGACAGAATTGTGACAAGGCACAGATCTGGCCAAGGTTACAACAGAATATCTGCAGTACTCAAGATTCCTAAGAGCACAGTAGCCTCCATAACCCTTAAATGGAAGAAGTTTGGGACCACCAGAAGTCTTCCTAGACCTGACCGTCCAGCCAAACTGAGCAATCATGGGAGAAGAGCCTTGGTGAGAGAGGTAAAGAAGAACCCCAAGATCACTGTGGCTGATCTCCAGAGATGCAGTAGGGAGATGGGAGAAAGTTCCACAAAGTCAACTGTCACTGCAGCCCTCCACCAGTCCGGCCTTTATGGCTTAAATAACTTTACACCTTGAGGTTGTGGTCATAGTTTAAATGCTGCGTTTTTTTCTGATGTTTTTTATCTTCGTGTTTTTTTTTGCAGGTGTCCACACCATAACATTTAATAATAATATTTTCTGATTCTTGCATTTTGCTGTGATTTTTTTGTTGCATTTTCCATTTTATTTGATTCTTTTTTTATGCAAGTTATTTTTTTTGTACAACAGAAAAGCTTTGATCCGGCACTTTAAGTCTTGAAAAGAGAGCTTTCTGGTGAACGAACATTCGTCTCATAGCTACCACATGTATGGTCAGCTTTAGGGCTCATACCTATCACTGTTAAAAGAAAACTTGTTCCATTTCGGTCCAGAAAAGTGGGACGAGTGTCATGCAGGTGGCATGCAATTTTCATGCGAGTACAATCCAGTTTTTAACATGCAGCAGCGGATTTACATACATATATAAACGCTACTTAAAAAATAAAGGGAACACTAAAATCCCACATCCTAGATATCACTGAATGAAATATTCCAGTTGTAAATCTTTATTCATTACATAGTGAAATGTGTTGAGAACAGTAAAACCTAAAAATTATCAACGTAAATCACAACTAATATCCCACGGAGGTCTAGAGTTGGAATGATGCTCAAAGTCAAAGTTGAGAATGAAGTTACAGGCTGATCCAACTTCAGTGGAAATACCTCAAGACAAGGAAATGATGCTCAGTAGTGTGTGTGGCCACCACGTGCCTGTAGTGCCTGTATAACCTCCCTACAATGCCTGGGCATGCTCCTGATGAGGCGGCGGATAGTCTCCTAAGGGATCTCCTCCCAGACCTGGATTAAAGCATCCGCCAACTCCTGGACAGTCTGTGATGCAACGTGACGTTGGTGAATGGTTTGAGACATGATGTCCCAGATGTATTCAATCGGGTTCAGGTCTGGGGAATGGGCGGGCCAGTCCATAGCTTCAATGCCTTCATCATGCAGGAACTGCTGACACACTCCAGCCACATGAGGTCTGGCATTGTCCTGCATTAGGAGGAACCCAGGGCCAACCGCACCAGCATATGGTCTCACAAGAGGTCTGAGGAGCTCATCTCGGTACCTTATGGCAGTCAGGCTACCTCTGGTGAGCACATGGAGGGCTGTGTGGCCCTCCAAAGAAATGCCATGCCACACCATTACTGACCCATTGCCAAACCCGTCATGCTGAAGGATGTTGCAGGCAGCAGATCGCTCTCCATGGCATCTCCAGACTCTGTCACATCTGTCACATGTGCTCAGTGTGAACCTGCTTTCATCTGTGAAGAGTACAGGGTGTCAGTGGTGAATTTGCCAATCCTGGTGTTCTGTGGCAAATGCCAAGCGTCCTGCACGGTGTTGGGCTGTGAGCACAACCCCCATCTGTGGACATTGGGCACTCATCATCCTCATGGAGTCGGTTTCTAACCGTTTGTGCAGACACATGCACATTTGTGGCCTGCTGGAGGTCATTTTGCAGGGCTCTGGCAGTGCTTCTGTTCCTCCTTGCACAAAGGCGGACGTAGTGGTCCTGCTGCTGGGTTGTTGCCCTCCTACATCCCCCTCCACTTCTCCTGGTGTACTGGTCTATCTCCTGGTAGCGCCACCAGCCTGTGGACACTACGCTGACAGACACAGAAAACCTTCTTGGCACAGCTCGCATTGATGTGCCATCCTGGATGAGCTGCACTATCTGAGCCACTTGTGTGGGTTGTAGAGTCCGTCTCATGCTACCACAAGTGTGAAAGCACAACCAACATTCAAAAGTGACCAAAACATCAGCCAGAAAGCATTGGTACTGAGATGTGGTATGTGGTCCTCATCTGCAGAACCACTCCTTTATTGAGGGTGTCTTGATAATTGCCAATAATTTCCATCTGTTGTCTATTCCGACTTCCTAAGTGGACAGTTTGATTTCACAGACGTTTGATTTACTTGGAGTTATATTGTGTTGTTTAAGTGTTCTCTTTATTTTTTTTGAGCAGTATATATATATATACGGGTATATATATATGTGTATATATATGTCGGGTCACGCTGTGATTTTACTGTACGCGACTTATGAATTGCCGACTTTCAAAGGACATTGGTGTGTAAAAATCGGAAGGCACACGCTTGGTCTGAATGCCGTGCAATTTTTTTCTTTTACCCAATGACTTGTATTGGCTAGTCTCATCTGATATACGCGGCCATTCGCAGCATGCTGCAATATTTTTTTCATGCGAGCTGACCAAAAAATATTGCAGATAGGCTGGGACTCATAGAATAATATTGGTCAGAGTGCAATCTTATTTTTTTTATTGGATTGCACTCGTCCGTTTTCCTCCCGGATGAGTATGAGCCCATAGGCTTTTCCTCTAAAGGTTCCCCTTGCTTTACACTTCAGCTTTGCCCATTTAGCTCTATCTATATTTTCCATCTGATATACAGCTATGAATTGAAACATTTACTATGTTATAGAGTGCATCTACTTGCAGGGCAAAGTCGCTGTCTTTCGAACCTGGATTGTGTTATGAAGAACAGAGAAATGTGCCCTCCAGGCAGCCAAAAATGTGGCCCCTGCATATCCAACTTTGAGGAATCAAGTTTTGGAAAATGTGAATTAAAAGGTAATATTAGTCTTGCATGTTGTTGTCCATAGGGGGCAGCGTTGCCTTAGATTTTACTCTGCTCGGCAGAAGTCGATCAATATGACCTGGCGATCTGACTGCAGCCGTAGGTCTTTTCTCTGGGCCATTATGATATAGCCATGGTGAAGAGCTCATGTGATGAAGTCAGAGCACAATCACTTTTCACCTATTGTGTCCCCCCATTTCCTTGTAGATTGTAAGCTTGCGAGCAGGGACCTCACTCCTAATGTCACTGTTTAAATTGTCTTAACTCGTACCGAATTTATTGTTTGTACATGTCCCCGCTTAATTGTAAAGTGCTGCGGAATATGTTGGCGCTATATAAATAAAAATTATTATTGTTATTATTATTATTATTATAGCACCCTTGTGCTGTAAATTGAGCCAGCTCGCTGAATGTTTTTGTGCATTTTCTTCTTTTAGCGAGCCGGAGACTAAAGATCAAGGGACCGGACGCAATGATCGACATCATTCAGGAATACAGGATCAGCAAAGGACATAGAATAAATCCAATGCACACAGGTCAGTATTTCACCCAAAGCGCCCAATCTCCATCCTACTGCCTGATCCTGCCCTTTCAGCCTTTACTCGCTTTCTCTTGCAGAATCCACCAGCACCGCAGCTGCCTCCGTCCATCTTACATCTACTGGAGATAAACCCAAACTTCTCAAAAGTAGCTCCGATGCTCGAGCCCCATCACTGCTCACCTCCACACTCCCACCGCAGATGAAAGATGGGAAGCTGGGCAGGAGGAGGAAGAGCGAGATGAACCAGACAATGTCGCTAAGTAATTTCTGCTCTTTACAGATATTAATCTGGTCATCATATAGAATTCAGGATGTAATGTACAGGAGACACTGCACCAGCAGAATAGTGAGTTCAGCTCTGGGGAATAATACAGGATGTAACTCAGGATCAGTAATGTAATGTACACTCACTGGCCACTTTATTAGGTACACCTGTCCAACTTCTTGTTAACACTTAATTTCTAATCAGCCAATCACATGGCGGCAACTCAGTGCATTTAGGCATGTAGACATGGTCAAGACAATCTCCTGCAGTTCAAACCGAGCATCAGTATGGGGAAGAAAGGTGATTTGAGTGCCTTTGAACGTGGCATGGTTGTTGGTGCCAGAAGGGCTGGTCTGAGTATTTCAGAAACTGCTGATCTACTGGGATTTTCACGCACAACCATCTCTAGGGTTTACAGAGAATGGTCCGAAAACGAAAAAAAATCCAGTGAGCGGCAGTTCTGTGGGCGGAAATGCCTTGTTGATGCCAGAGGTCAGAGGAGAATGGGCAGACTGGTTCGAGCTGATAGAAAGGCAACAGTGACTCAAATCGCCACCCGTTACAACCAAGGTAGGCCTAAGAGCATCTCTGAACGCACAGTGCGTCGAACTTTGAGGCAGATGGGCTACAGCAGCAGAAGACCACACCGGGTACCACTCCTTTCAGCTAAGAACAGGAAACTGAGGCTACAATTTGTACAAGCTCATCGAAATTGGACAGTAGAAGATTGGAAAAACGTTGCTTGGTCTGATGAGTCTCGATTTCTGCTGCGACATTCGGATGGTAGGGTCAGAATTTGGCGTAAACAACATGAAAGCATGGATCCATCCTGCCTTGTATGGAGCATCTTTGGGATGTGCAGCCGACAAATCTGCGGCAACTGTGTGATGCCATCATGTCAATATGGACCAAAATCTCTGAGGAATGCTTCCAGCACCTTGTTGAATCGATGCCACGAAGAATTGAGGCAGTTCTGAAGGCAAAAGGGGGTCCAACCCGTTACTAGCATGGTGTACCTAATAAAGTGGCCGGTGAGTGTATGTACACAGTGACTGCACCAGCAGAATAGTGAGTGCAGCTCTGGGGTATAATACAGGATGTAACTCAGGATCAGTAATGTAATGTATGTACACAGTGACTGCACCAGCAGAATAGTGAGTGTGGCTCTGGGGTATAATACAGGATGTAACTCAGGATCAGTAATGTAATATGTGTACACAGTGACTGCACCAGCAGAATAGTGAGTTCAGCTCTGGAGTGTTACTTATTTCAGCATCTCACCTTCCATCACATTGTTCTTGTATATTGTGTTTTTTGTTTCAGCTCTGATAGTTATCTGCAGCCTGACCGCTTTATCTGGAATACTTGTTGTGGCAATGTGTTGGTACAGGTACGTAATGCAAAAAGTTTGATGCTAAAAAAAATAAAATAAATTGCCAAGTTCTTTGGAGATAAGTGGCACAAGACTAGCGGCAGTGTTAGGGCTCATTATACATTTTACATCCATATTATGGCCATAAATAATAACTCTACAATTAGTCCACAGAGAGAGATTAATAGCGTTATTTGCATCTCTCATGGCACCAGGGCTTATCATTCAGTGCTTATCTTACACCTATGGCTTCTAGTTATTAATGTGGATTTTATGCAGATTATTCCTCACTATAGCCTGATTTTACCCATTAATCTGTATTCTCCATGTTTATTCAGGCTGCAAAAAGAAGTCAGGCTGGCACAAGAGATGGCCTATACAGCCTGTAAGGGCAGCAGGCAGCACCCGTGCCAGAGGGTAAGACATGGTCCACACCAAACTGTATACAAAAGGGCCGATTCAGTATTACACTTGCACCTTTTTTGTCTCTTTTTTGGTGTTTTTCTCACTTATTTTTCTTTTGTGCCTTATTCTTGTCAATTTTATTCATTTTTTGTTTGTCATTGGGGGTTGGGTTGAGAGCTATCAGATGTTTTAAAGGACTAGGTGTCTCGTGCCTCCTGGTCCATCCCGCCCCCGACACTGACTGTATATTGATAGAAAGCTGTCAGTGTACATAGAAAGTGGCCAGTTTTCCATGTGGGTGCAGTAATATTCCTATGGGCATCCATGCCTGTGGGCTTTTTTTCTGGTCATCACCTCATACAATGGATTATAAATCCTATAATTTTATTTTTTCTCCTTCCCATCAGTCACCGGATCAGATGTCTCATTATAAACAGCATTATAGTGCTCAGAAGAAGCACTTCCAGGTGCAGGAGAGGTAAGGAACAGAGTGCGAATGAGCGTCAGTCACCAGCATGATGGTCTCTTGTCTTCTAATCTAATAATTCCCATTACTCCCAGAAGCTCAGAGAAGAAGCCCTGCCATCAACTGTCCACCGACTCGGAGGCAGACGGGGAAGAATTTGCCATCTACGAGTGTCCAGGACTTGCCCCAGTGCGTAAAGCCATGAAAGTCCCCCTCTAATAAATACTTCTCTAAACCAAGTACTAATCAAACGTGTCCTATTTTTTTCTCTACAGACAGGAGAGATGGAAGTCCACAATCCTCTATTCGACCCATCACGGACCAAGCAGTGAGAAAGTGAAATACAGACATCATATATCTTACAGGCTATATTTATTTAGTGTATCGGCGAGCGTCCCCCAGTTATGTGCATTAAACTCTCAGTATAGTGGACATGTCGTTATTTCCATTCCTCCCGGCCCTGACCATTCTGACAGCTTCTCCTCAGTCACTGCTTCAATTGGTTAAATATACCTTCAATCAACATCTTCTGTAATGATCTTATTCTGAGCAGACATAGGGAGCGACCAGTCTCATAAGGCACAGTCGTTAATGTGAAAAGGATTCTGCAATATTTTTTAAAGTCAATTACCGCACTGTCCAAACAATAGGGTTCATGGCACTTCATCCAATCAATTACGCCCATCCTTTGGCTACCAATTACTGTCCAAAGTAAAGAGAGATCCATCATGAATTAAAGACTTTATTAATAATAATAAAAACAAAAAGCCATTAAAATCACAGAGTGACTCATGAAAGCGACACTGCTGTATCCTGATAAAGATAATATTATATTACTGCTGATATAGAGCGAGGTGATAAAAAAATAAGGTGCTGTATAGACAGTCAAGTGACTCATCCGCAAGATTAATCACATATCCAATACACCTTATAAACTAGAATGTGCACATGTAATACGATAATAATAATGATACGCCTAATCCTATCCTAGGTTTACATTGGGTAAACTTAACTATCCCATATCTAGAGTACAAAGGATACACAGTACCAACTCCGACGCCCCTGGAAGAAACTAGTGGCGAAACGCGCGTTGTAGTGTGGGGATGCCACATCTGATCTCTACTGACTATTCTTGCATTTTTGCTACATATAAGTAAAATTTCATGAGCTATTTGATACTTTATAGATTACCATAATATACCCGTTGAGACATGGTTGTTCCATTCCAATACTCAGGATAGTTATCCCTTTCATCGTCAATCTGGTTATGTGATGGCATTATTTGATACTATATATGCTTTGTAGTACTCTAGATATGGGATTCTTATGTTTACCCAATGAAAACCTAACAGTATCAGTATTTACTGCTTGGGTTTTGTTCCCTTCCTTTTTTGTCTGGTAGATTTCATTGTCAGTTGGTATCACATGTGCACATTCTAGCTTATTTTTGATAATCACTTCTGGCTATAGCATCAGTAATATAATATCATTATCTTTGGCCAGATACCGCAGTGTCCCCTCCATACGGCACTGATTTTTCTTTTCTTTTTTTATCTTCAATAAAGAATTGTTTCTATTTCACGATAGATCTCTTCTTTTTCTTTGGACAGTAATTGATAAAAAAATATTAACTACACCCTTTTATTTCAGCTAAGCGCATCATGTATAGAAATGCAAAGGGAAGGTTCTTTTCAGGTCAGCAGGGGGCGACACTGAGCTGCAAACAGGGAATATATATATATATATATATATATATATATATATATATACACACACACACACACACACATATATATATATATATATATATATATATATATATATATATATACACACATACATACATACATACATACATACATACATACACACACATATATATATATATATATATATATATATATATATATATATACACACACACACATATATATATATATATATATATATATATATACACACATACATACACACACACACACACACACACACACACACACACACAGTACAGACCAAAAGTTTGGACACACCTCATTTAAAGATTTTTCTGTATTTTCATGACTATGAAAATTGTACATTCACACTGAAGGCATCAAAACTATGAATTAACACGTGGAATTATATACTTAACAAGTGTGAAACAACTGAAATTATGTCTTATATTCTAGGTTCTTCAAAGTAGCCACCTTTTGCTTTGATGACGGCTTTGCACACTCTTGGCATTCTCTTGATGAGCTTCAAGAGGTAGTCACCAGGAATGGTTTTCACTTCACAGGTTTGCCCTGTCAGGTTTAATAAGTGGGATTTCTTGCCTTATAAATGGGGTTGGGACCATCAGTTGTGTTGTGCAGAAGTCTGGTGGATACACAGCTGATAGTCCTACTGAATAGACTGTTACAATTGGTATTATGGCAAGAAAAAAGCTGCTAAAGATAAACGAGTGGCCATCATTACTTTAAGAAATGAAGGTCAGCCAGTCCGAAAAATTCAGGATAACTTTGAAAGTGTCCCCAAGTACAGTTGCAAAAACCATCAAGCGCTACGAAGAAACTGGCTCACATGAGGACCGCCCCAGGAAAGGAAGACCAAGAGTCACCTCTGCTTCTGAGGATAAGTTTATCCGAGTCACCAGCCTCAGAAATCGCAGGTTAACAGCAGCTCAGATTAGAGATCAGGTCAATGCCACACAGAGTTCTAGCAGCAGACACATCTCTACAACAACTGTTAAGAGGAGACTTTGTGCAGCAGGCCTTCATGGTAAAATAGCTGCTAGGAAACCACTGCTAAGGACAGGCAACAAGCAGAAGAAACTTATTTGGGCTAAAGAACACAAGGAATGGACATTAGCCAGTGGAAATCTGTGCTTTGGTCTGATGAGTCCAAATTTGAGATCTTTGGTTCCAACCACTGTGTCTTTGTGTGACGCGGAAAAGGTGAACGGATGGACTCTACATGCCTGGTTCCCACCATGAAGCATGGAGGAGGTGTGATGGTGTGGGGGTGCTTTGCTGGTGACACTGTTGGAGATTTATTAAAAATTGAAGGCATACTAAACCAGCATGGCTACCACAGCATCTTGCAGAGGCATGCTATTCCATCCGGTTTGCGTTTAGTTGGACCATCATTTATTTTTCAACAGTACAAGGACCCCAAACACACCCCCAGGCTGTGTAAGGGCTATTTGACCAAGGAGGAGAGTGATGGGTGCTACGCCAGATGACCTGGCCTCCACAGTCACCAGACCTGAACCCAATCGAGATGGTTTGGGGTGAGCTGGACCGCAGAATGAAGGCAAAAGGGCCAACAAGTGCTAAGCATCTCTGGGAACTCCTTCAAGATTGTTGGAAGACCATTTCCAGTGACTACCTCTTGAAGCTCATCAAGAGAATGCCAAGAGTGTGCAAAGCAGTCATCAAAGCAAAAGGTGGCTACTTTGAAGAACCTAGACTGTATGACATAACAAAAAAGTGTGAAACAACTGAAATTAAGTATATAATTCCACATGTGTTAATTCATAGTTTTGATGCCTTCAGTGTGAATGTAAAATTTTTATAGTCATGAAAATACAGAAAAATCTTTAAATGAGGTGTGTCCAAACTTTTGGTCTGTAAAATATATATATATATATATATATATTATATATGTCTCGACTGTTACATGTTTCTACATTCAGGAAACGCTGCGTTTGACGCTGCGCAGAGCCACAGTGTCAAACACGCAGCGTCCAGATGTTACAGCATAGTGGAGGGGATTTTATGAAATCCCGTCTCCACTATGTGTGGTAACACGCATCCGGCAGCCCTGTGATTCCAGACATGCGGCGCGTCTTTTTAGATCGCAGCATGTCCGTTTACCTTGCGGCGCCGCTGCAAGGTGAAACACAGGGCCCTATGTGTGGGGTGTGATGATTCCGGATGTGTGCAATGAACACATCCGGCATCAAGGGGGCAGAGCAAGTTTGCCGCTCCGTCCAAACCGCCGGCCATCCTGAACGTGGACACGTACCCTTAGGCCTGTTTCACATGGGCGTATTTCACGATCTGTATACAGACTGACCCCGAACTTAAACGCATAGATACATATCAGGTTGTAAGTGTTGGTCAGGAGATATCCCGTCATTATAGGTTTTGCAATATATATACTTAGTGCAAGATACGCCCGTGTATAGCAAGAGACCTCAGATCGGTGACTGCCTGCAGTGGTCACATGAGTAGGAAACAGACCAGTGTAGTAAAAATAGATCTTTAAGGGAAATTATCAGCCCCACCTGGTAGATTTCCTAAAAGATGTATGTTTACTACGCTGGTCTGTTCTACACTTGTGACCACTGCAGGCAATCACAGCGTATCAGATCCCTTTTTTTTGGTTCACTTGAACCTAATTTTTGTTGATCCCAGACAAACTGTTCAAGAATAACGAGTTGTCACTTCCCAAACTTTATTAAACCACTGGCCCAATAAATGATGTGGAACGAGTTTACCTCATTAGTCCAGTATGCCTCACACTAGCGCTAGTACGGACAGCTGAGACTTTTGTATGACTTCATTTACTTCTGAAGGGGGATTGCTCTTTTTAGCAAATGGCCCATTAGAAGATTTTATAGAATAATCTTCCATCACTTAGGACCTTAATCAATTATACAGAGAAGTTATTTAGCTGGAAAGGTCCCATTAATTTTATAGATTGAATATAGAAGCCAAAAAAGCACCATGCAATACTTCTTTTCTCCTGTAGGAGTGCTGCAGGGAAATTGAACAGTTTTCCCCATGATTGTCATTTACCTATTAATTCCCACAGTAATTTTTAGAAGAACCTTTTAACAAAAAGTTAGAATCAACTGATCACCCACCTGGCCATGATTCCGACAAACAGCTGATTTTCCCCAAGGATGTAGCTGTGGCTATTATAGGTAAAATATATCACAAGGCCACTATTCGCAGCCAAAAATAAAAACAGGCAAAATTAATAGTAAATAGTGCGCTTAGTTTATTGCAATTCATAGGAAGGGAATAGCTCGCCCAAAATAAGGAACATATATTAATTTGAGAGGGAGTTACAAACATTTAATACCCATGAACGAAACAGAGGGGAAAGGGGGGACGCAAAATGCTGAATATGAAGAGATTTCACTGTACAATTTGTGCCGCACACCAAATGCCTCAACTGTATCGGTGCGCTCTCTTAAAGGGGTATTCTCAGGTTTGGAAGTTATTCCCCATTAATAAGAGGGGTTAACATCCTGATCTCTGGGGATCCAACCTCTGAGATCATATGCATCGCTGCTCTATTCATTCTTAATGGGACCACCGGACATAGCAGAGCGCAGTGTTCACCAGGTCTACAGCATCCCCATAAGAATGAATGTAGCGGCAGGGTGCATGATCGACCATTGCTCCATTAACACAAGGTTCATTTTTGCAGTTGCATAAAAATTGCCCCAGTATTATCACGTTGTCTCCTTCTGGTCAGAAGTTTTGTTCTGCTACTAGATACTGGTCTATTATTTTTGTTCTGAATTGGCACCATTATCACTGTATATACACATAGAAATAACTGGGTCTTTGAACAAACACACACATTCGGACAGTGAGAGCCATGATTAAGAGATCTGCTCTGGAAACTTCTGATGCTGGTGATTTTAGAGGTTTGATGAGTAGAGAAGAAGCGAGATGAGCAGCTAACTGCTGTATAAAAAAAAAAAAATGGGCTGGAGAGAGCTGACTGGGCTGTCAGGAGTTAACTCCCTCTCCTGGAATGTAACTTCTGCGCGCATTCAGCCAGGTTCTGGTGGCCGAGCTCCTTAGAATCCAGCTGTACACTATGTAAGATAAAAACGCTCACAGCAGCAGATCAATTGCAAACTTGCTTATTTTTATGCTAACTAACTAAAGCAACTTAACAACATGAGAATAGCCCTTTAGGCAATAAGAACATTTACCCCAAAAATTGACATCCTTTTTAATACTTGAGGAAGGAAGCGATGACGGTTCATTGGCATGCCGACCTTTAGAGAATCTGTCAGCACAAAATGACTGCTCAAACCAAACACATGCGCTCAGCGCACCCTTGGCTTCACCAAACAGTTCAGGGCACCTTCCCACCTATCTCGTCGCCCTTCTTCCCTGACTGTTTCTTGTAAAGTCAGAGCAATCCGAGAAGGGTGGAGATAGATGGAAAGCAAGAAGATGGACTAAACTTTGTGGCTACGCCAAGGGTGCACTGAGCTCATGTGCTTGGTTTGAACAGTAATTTTGAGCCAATCGACTCCCATAATTCCGTATTATATTACAATAACAAGAAAAATCACTATAAAAAGTGCAAAAATAATACAAAAGCACAGTCACCCAAGGAAGTAGACGATACCCTGCTACCCCCCATAGCGGCTGCCGACATGCTTCTCCTGATGAGGGAACACTTGCCAGCTGCGAGAAGGAAACATTAACAAGTTGTGGTTCCTCAGCAGGTAATTTCATTTTTTAAATAAAACACTAAAATTCCTATAATCCAGTACCAATAGGGGCAGATTGGAAAAAAATATTCACCCGTTTAGTTTAGGTCGGGAGACCCACGATTGGGTCTGTAACATGGACTGTTAAAGAAAAAAAAAAAAAAAAAAGTGAAATTGTTCACTACCGTACGGTTGTGTGAAGTCAGTGGGGGAACATATATTTCCATTTTCCTCATACTAAGACCATTTTCCAAAAAAGTTTTAAGAGTGTCGGAAAATTTGAGAAAAAAAATTTGTAATAGTTGGGCAAAATCTGCTGGAAACTGGAGTGGATAACTGTATGCAGGGAGTTCCCCCCTAGTGGTGGCTGCAGGCAGGATCTTATGTACCACTGTACGAAGGGAGCTCCCCCTAGTGGAGGCTGCAGGCAGGATCTTATGTACCACTGTACGAAGGGAGCTCCCCCTAGTGGAGGCTGCAGGCAGGATCTTATGTATCTCTGTACGCAGTGAACGCCCCCTAGTGGTGGCTGCAGGCAGGATCTTATGTATCACTGTGAGCAGGGAGCTCCCCCTAGTGGTGGCTGCAGGCAGCCAGAATATATCATTAGTGAACTCTGCGCAGGGAAGGTCTATCGCTGGGTGATCCAGAAGTGAAGAATAAAATATAATTTCAATTCCTTGAATTAGACCCCCTCCTTATAAAAATTACTTGTTAGGTTAAAACACGTGATCTTATCCACGGTGATAAATATGCACACAAAAAAAAGTGAGAATTTCCTTGCAAAAACGTTATAAAAATTAATGTTGGTTCTATCTTGGCCGATAATTAAGGAATAGCCGTTACTAATGCCCGTTCCCGGCGGTCAATCACCCCCAATGAATACTCGTTTATCGGGTGCAATGATTTTTAGGCAGCAGAATATCGTCCTGTGTAAAGAGAAGACATGCTGCTGAGTAAAGTGATATAATATGCTCACATAATGATCAGGCCATGAAAGGACCAATTCACTTGGCGGCCATCTAAGCCGGGCATAACGTGGCCTCGACTGATATACACAGCAGATTCCACTTTGGTGCTACTTTAATTTGTAGATTTTCCGCATGTAAATCCAAGGCAGAAAATTCTGATTATTGTGTTTAGCAGAGGTCAAACCCTGCAGATCGACAAAACCCAGATCTCTTCTGCATGGGGAAAAATGGCTCCTATAATGATGATTTATCAGACGTCATAAATTAAAAAAAAAAAAAAAACAAAACGCAGAATCAAGCATTCTTGTGACCGGATCGATCGCTATAGGAAGGGACAGACATTTTATGGTTGCCAGCTTTTATACACAGCTCCCCCTCGTGCCCAGTCCTGTACAAAGCATCGCACTTTCACCATATAAACAGGGGTTTCCCATTTTCTATAACCCTTGTCCCCAGCTCTAGCTTAAAATAAAATAAAAATAATTAAAAAAAAACCCTGCGCTTTATTCACCCCTCTCCTGGGTCCAATGCCGAGTCTCCACCGCTGCTTCTGGTGTCGGCGCTGAAAACCATAATGGGCATCATGTTGACAGCGCTGCAGTCAGTCAGCAACTCTGAGCTGTTATTGCCACTGAGCTCAGTGATCGTCTGCAGTGCTTAAGAAGTGTGACATCAGTGCTGCAGACAATAATAGACACTGGGATCGGCGGCAGAGACTCATTGCCGGACCTGGGGAAAGGGAGTAAAGCACAGTTGGTTTGATTAAAAAAAATTAAATAAAAATACACTAAAGCCGGGGAACCTGAACCTCCTTTAACATCAAGAATCTCTTTACGGAATGGTAAAATATATAAATATTTGTGTGTTTTTATGCCAGTCTCAATCTAGGAAAGCGAAAAATGATCATTACAGTCTCTGGTGACGATCTGTCCGATATCAGAAGTTTTGTGGTTTCATTATCGTCATTTGTGACCTGGACTCGGACCAGGGAAACGGGTTAAATAATGAAGGGAATTGGGGTAAAATAAGGTCCCTATTGTACATGATAGAATAATGCACAAAACCGTACAATGTGCTACAGCCAAGGGGGAAAGACGGGGCCGGGGCTCACAGTACAGAGAAAGAAGTGTTAAAATAAAAATGGTTGCTTGGTTAAAAGGAGAGGTGGGAAAAGAAAGTAGCGATGTCAGGTCACGTGCAGCCGCAGTGGAAGTCTGTGTTCTGCAGGGAGTTGAGGCTGCGCCCGATGCACACGACGTGGTACCAGGAGTCGCAGCGGTCGCACTGCACCCAGCTCACGGTGTCTTCCTGCGGGAGGCAGCACGACCGCCAGGCGCAAGGTTCCGCACTGGACACCGTCTGGGACACGACCGTCGGAGCCGCCGGGTTCTTTCTTGGACGACCACGAGGCTTCCTGTAAAAAGGAATCAAGTGAAATGAGCAAGAACGACATCGAGAAAAAAGGACAACAGCGACCTGCCTGCATGAAGAAAACGGCAACAGTTATACCACTCTATACCGTCCGATTGCTGCAGATTACAAACACTAAGGCTATGTGCACACGTATTCTGGTCCATTGTGGATTTTTCCGCAGCGCAAAAACCACTGCGGATTTATCGTGGTTTTTACACCTGCGGTTTTCCATAGGGGCAGCTGTACAACCGCTGCGGAATCCGCAGAAAGAAGTGACATGCTGCGGAATGTAAACCGCTGCATTTCCGCACGTTTTTTTCCGCAGCATGTGCACTGCGTTTTTTGTTTTCCATAGGTTTACATTGTACTGTAAACTCATGGGAATCTGCTGCAGACCCGCAGCTGCGGAAACGCAGCGGATCCGCATCAAAATCCGCATCGTGTGCACATAGCCTACGTCTCATGAGTCACTAGAATGGCGCCATGTCTGATGTGCAGAGAAAAACTGTCAGGGGCCCCTTTATTTTCAGGAACAGTAGGGGCCCCGCCAATCAGAAAGTGATGGCATAACAGTCATTTACCACTACCTTCTCAGACAGGAGAAGAGGAGCATTACGGTTTCATACGACCAGACGTGCACCATGGACGTCACGCTGACAATTGTAGCCTCTGTGTTAGAAACCCTGACAAGTGCGATCACGGGTGAATATAATGCAAGTAACGGCCGGCAGCTCCTGCACTGTGGGCACAGCCGGCCCTTTTATCACAATGCCCGTCTGAGCCCGACCCATGGTGCGACATATTAACAATCGTAACTTAAAGCAAACAGAATTTCTCTCTGGCTGGATACTGTTTGGGATGTGTTGTTTTTACACCATGGACTGTACAGAAATCTGGGAAAAAAAAATCCATTAAAGGAGATCTGACAAACTTGTTGATGGTTTCCACTAGGCACCGGAAGAATTATGAGCGCAGCTCAGGCAATGAGATTATGTGTAGCAGTGAATGCCATTGGAGTTGTATGGAGATCTCCCCCCAACTTTACATAACAAAAATCTCACCCTGGTTGGTTCTGTATAACTCAGGATTAGGGAAAGATACAATGATTTACAGAACAAAGATTAAAATTAAATGTAAAGGTTACCCAGTCCCTCACTCTCTAGGCTACAAAAGGGAAAAAAAAAAAATGCTGTGCTTTATTCACCCTACCTGGGTCCAGCGCCGAGTCTCCATCGCTGCTCCCGGGGTCTGTAGCGCTGGCGTCACCTTGACAGCACTGCGACTCTGAACAGCTTGTGCTGTGAACTCACAGATTGGTTGCAGTGCTGTCGACATGACGTCAGCGCTGCAGACAATAGCAGACACTAGGAGCAGTGGGCAAGACTCAGCCCCGGACCTGAGAAGGGGGTAGTAAAGAACAAGTTTAAAAAAAAAAAAACAAAAACTTGCAGCCAGGAAACCTTAATACTTTTTCTTAAAAACAGCCCTCTCCTCACCTTCCCATTTCCACCTGTTGTGTCGTCTTTTTTTCGTCTTCCTTCCGCCTTCCTCTTTTTTTCTTCCTCTTTCCATCTTCATCTTGCACCTGCCGCTCCTCCTCATCTTCCTCCAGTTCACAGAGGACCTTGTGCTGCGCTTTCCTGCGACTGCTCCTTCTTTCCAGACCAGTACGAGACGGCAGTGGTAAGTCTGGAGTTGGCGGCTTGGTCAGTTCTACTGTACCTCCTGTCAGTCCGACATTGTGCATCCTCTCACGCTTCATCTTGCTGATGCTACCGATGGAGTTGAGGATGACCGTGGCTCCGGACGTGTAATGAGGAGAGACCCCGCGTTCCCCTCCGAGCCGCCGCGTTCCTAGTACGGGGGTGAAACCAGTGGAAGGGGTGGCCTGGGCACGTGGAGCTGTGATGGCGCAGAAGTCCAAAGGACGCACGTGAACCCGCTGGAACAGGAAGTATGTGTCGGGGGATGCAGAAGGAGGCGATAGTGAAGGAGGACCCTCTTGGAAGCGGAGAAGGTCTCCGTCACACAGCTCTATCCTCTGACGACACTGGAGCTGAACCTCGTTGATGTAAATACCTAGGATAAAATATAAAAGGGAACATCAATATACAACGTCTTCAATAGGGGTTGTCCAGGGTTAGGAAAACACGGCTGCTTTCTCCAAAAATTATCACCACGAGTTGAGTCCAAAAATTATCGTCAGGAGACTAGTTGTGCTTGCTATTGCAACTCCACTCCTGATTTGAATGGGGCTAAGAAGCAGTACCACAAACAACCTACAGACAGGTGTGGCGCTATTTTTTTTTGCAAGAAAGAAGCCATTGTTTTCCAACTTGGGAAAACCCTTTTAAGTGCAAAAGAATGCAGGGGGATAATGGAAGGAAAGGTGAGAGGACAGCAAAGATGAAGTAAAAAAAAAAAAAGGAGCAAATGTGACATCTTTAGTGAGAACGCATGATGAACCTACAGTAAACTCAAGAGAAGTCGCTTCATTGGACATGGGCACAACATCCACCGATCACGCACGCGTCCTGGCAGGAAACCGCAACGTTATCACAGCAGCTCTCCTCCTGATGTGGAAGGAAGCAGCGCTGGACAACCCCTTCTAGCACAGAAGTCATTTTAAAATCTTAACTTGCATACTGGTGGAGTCCAATCGTTGGGACCCCCAGTGATGCCAAGAAGGACACCGAAATGCCCTGTTGGAGTAGAGCGGTGACAAGGATTCATTCTCTTTAGGATGGATCTCATCCCAGGAACGAGGAGCGACATTCCCTTCTTTCCGATGGGGCATTTCAGAGACCCTTTCTTAGGGTGAGTGGGGGTCCCAGCGGTCAGACCAAATGATCACCTTACCTATCCGGTAAGAACCCCGACTCCTTTGTAAGTCAGAGTTTCTATACACTTACAGAAGAATATTTAGAATGGAGAGTCCTCAGTGGTTGATACCATCCTTTTAGTTAGCCATTAAAAGGTAACAAACTGCAAGCTTTTGAGACTATGCAGGTCCCTTCATCAGGCATAGACTAATACAAATTCTGAAAAAACACATTTATACACAACACAGCACAGAAAAATGCCATAGATAAGACAGGTGACGTGAAGCAGAACTACCAGTATGTGAGAGTGCTAAAATGTTTATGTCCATAAATATTGGAACAGTTCATAGATAAGGAGTGAATGTTTTATGGTCCTCTGATTGCGGTCTGGTGTTATGATGACCCCACACGGTCTGAGGAGTAGATTCCTTAATTGATGTAAAAAGACATAAATCCATGTGACACATTCGTTCCTGCACTGAGTGTGTCAAAGGTCATCATCAGTTTACATTCCCAAACTCTTCTGTCTCTGAGATTTGAAGTTACCTTTTAATACAAGTAATTTCATGTCCATAATGCTATGATTTGGGAGACAAATGTATTGCCACAGGTAGATCCATTCTTTTTTCTCTTATTGTGTGGCGGTGAGAATTCATCCTTGTTCTAAGCTTTTGCCCTGTCTCCCCAACATAGAGACCCCAATTGGACATTTAGTACAAATAATTAGGTACGCCACATTAGATGTGATGCAGCTGAAAGAACCTGGGATCTTGTAGTCCTGATGTGAGTTGGGGATCTTTATCTTGTCCGTGGTAATTATAAATGGACAGGTTTTACATTTTTTCTGGTTGCAAAGAAGGGTGTCTGCAGCTATTGGAGAGGACAGGGAGCTTCTGACAATGATGCTTCTTAGATTTGGGGGCTGCCTAAAACACAGCAGTTGGGGGGGGGGGGGGTGTCAGGAAAAAAACGGACAAGATCCCAGGTACGTTCAGCTACGACACTTCTAAAATGGTGTGCCTAATTATATGTACCAAATGTCTAACTGGGGGTCTGTATGTAGGGGAGACAGGGCAAAAGCTTAGAACAAGGATGAACTCTCATCGCCACACAATAAGAGAAATAAAAGAATGGATCTACCTGTGGCAATACATTTTTGTCTCCCCAATCATAGCATTATGGACATGAAATTACTTGTATTAAAAGGTAACTTCAAATCTCAGGAGAGACAGAAGAGTCTGGGAATATAAGCTGATGATGACCTTTAACCCCTTCATGACCCAGCCTATTTTGACATTAATGACCTGGCCGTTTTTTGCAATTCTGACCAGTGTCCCTTTATGAGGTAATAACTCAGGAACGCTTCAATGGATCCTAGCGGTTCTGAGACTGTTTTTTCGTGACATAATGGGCTTCATGTTAGTGGTAAATTTAGGTAGATAATTTCTGCGTTTATTTGTGAAAAAAACGGAAATTTGGCGAAAATTTTGAAAATTTCGCAGTTTTCACATTTTGAATTTTTATTCTGTTAAACCAGAGAGTTATGTGACACAAAATAGTTAATAAATAACATTTCCCACATGTCTACTTTACATCAGCACAATTTTGGAAACACATTTTTTTTTTTGCTAGGAAGTTATAAGGGTTAAAATTTGACCAGTGATTTCTCATTTTTACAACAAAATTTACAAAACCATTTTTTTTTAGGGACCACCTCACATTTGAAGTCAGTTTGAGGGTTCTATATGGCTGAAAATACCCAAAAGTGACACCATTCTAAAAACTGCACCCCTCAAGGTGCTCAAAACCACATTCAAGAAGTTTATTAACCCTTCAGGTGTTTCACAGCAGCAGAAGCAACATGGAAGGAAAAAATGAACATTTAACTTTTTAGTCACAAAAATGATCTTTTAGCAACAATTTATTAACTTTCCCAAGGGTAAAAGGAGAAACTGGACCACGAACGTTGTTGTCCAATTTCTCCTGAGTACACTGATACCTCATATGTGGGGGTAAACCACTGTTTGGGTACATGGCAAGGCTCGGAAGGGAAGGCGCGCCATTTGACTTTTTGAATGAAAAATTAGCTCCAATCGTTAGCGGACACCATGTCGCGTTTGGAGAGCCCCTGTGTGCCTAAACATTGGAGCTCCCCCACAAGTGACCCCATTTTGGAAACTAGACCCCTCAAGGAACTTATCTAGATGCATAGTGAAAAACCCCCAGGTGCTTCACAGAAGTTTATAACGCAGAGCCGTGAAAATAAAAAATAATTTTTCTTTCCTCAAAAATGATTTTTAGCCCGGAATTTTTTATTTTCCCAAGGGTAACAGGAGAAATTGGACCCCAAATGTTGTTGTCCAGTTTTTCCTGAGTACGATGATACCCCATATGTGGGGGTAAACCACTGTTTGGGCGCACGGCAGGGCTCGGAAGGGAAGGCACGCTTTTTGAATGGAAAATTAGCTCCAATCATTAGCGGACACCATGTCGCGTTTGGAGAGGCCCTGTGTGCCTAAACATTGGAGCTCCCCCACAAGTGACCCCATTTTGGTAACTAGACCCCCCAAGGAACTTATCTAGATGTGTGGTGAGCACCTTGAACCCCCAAGTGCTTCACAGAAGTTTATAACGCAGAGCCATGAAAATAAAAAATAATTTTTCTTTTCTCAAAAATGATTTTTTAGCCCACAATTTTTTATTTTCCCAAGGGTAACTGGAGAAATTGGACCCCAAAATTTGTTGCCCAGTTTTTCCTGAGTACGCTGATACCCCATATGTGGGGGTAAACCACTGTTTGGGCACATTCTGGGGCTCGGAAGTGAAGTAGTCACGTTTTGGAATGCAGACTTTGATGGAATGGTCTGCGGGCATCACGTTACGTTTGCAGAGCCCCTGATGTGCCTAAACAGTGGAAACCCCCCACAAGCAGGGTGGATAAAAATCAATGTTTTTTTAAAAAAATCAAAAAAATCGGATTTTTTTGATTTAAATCGGATTTTTTTGATTTAAATCGGATTTTTTTCAATAAACTGCTTTTTGAGGAAAATATTTTACCATCCAAAGGTTCTTCCATCATGAGATAAAGCTGAGTTGTTTAACTCAGTAGAATAAAGGCTGTATATGTGTAACATTCACAATGCCATGCTCTTCCAGAGGTTTCTGTAGGATGCTGACTATCCAACAAGTTTGGGCATGTCAACTGAATGGAAAAAGAAACTAAACCAAAAGTGAAACCAAGCTAGAAGTGTGGAATTAAAGGGGCAGTATGAACAAAATGTGGAGGCTATTAATAGTTTATACAATTAAGACATGCTGCTTTTAAACACCTACCTATTGCCATATAGTAAAACAAAAAAGATTTTTACTTACTTTGGGGTCCCCCCCTCACCCTGGCGTTAGATCGTTGCCCCTAGTTTCGTCCGTGTAACTATGGGCGCACATGCGCACTGCTCTCACTTCTCATTTTAATCGTGATTTATATTAAAAAAACCTTTTGATTTAAATCAGTGATTTAAATCATGATTAAAATCATGATTTAAATCGATCCGATTTAAATAGAAAAAAATCTTTTGATTTAAATCGTGATTTAAATCATGATTTAAATCGGCGTGATTTAAATCAATCCACCCTGCCCACAAGTGACCCCATTTTGGAAACTAGACCCCCCAAGGAACTTATCTAGATGTGTAGTGAGCACTTAGAACCCCCAAGTGCTTCACAGAAGTTTATAACGCAGAGCTGTGAAAATAAAAATTAATTTTTAATTCCTCTAATATGTTTTAGCAAGCAATTTTTTATTTTCGCAAGGGTAACAGGAGAAATTGGACCCCAACAATTGTTGCCCAGATTATCCTGAGTATGCTGGTACCCCATATGTGGGGGTAAACCACTGTTTGGGCGCACGTCGGGGCTCGGAAGGGAGGGAGCACCATTTGACTTTTTGAACGCAAGATTGGCTGGAATCAATGGTGGCGCCATGTTGCGTTTGGAGACCCCTGATGTGCCTAAACAGTGGAAACCCCTCAATTCTAACTCCAACACTAACCCCAACACACCCCTAACCCTAATCCCAACTCTAACCATGACCCTAATCACAACCCTAATCCCAACACACCCCTAACCACAACCCTAACACTAATCCCAACCCTAACACTAATCCCAACCCTAACTCTAACCCCAACCCTAACCACAACTTTAACCCCAACAAACCCCTAACCATAACCCTAACCACAAGCCTATTCTTAACCCTATTTCCAACTCTAGCCCTAATTCCAACCCTAACTCTAATTCCAACCCTAAGGCTATGTGCCCACGTTACGGATTCGTGTGAGATTTTTCCGCACCATTTTTGAAAAATCCGCAGGTAAAAGGCACTGCGTTTTACCTGCGGATTTACAGTGTTTTTTTGTGTGGATTTCACCTGCGGATTCCTATTATGGAGCAGGTGTAAAACGCTGCGGAATCCGCACAAAGAATTGACATGCTGCGGAAAATACAATGCAGCGTTTCCGCCCATGGGCACAGCGGATTTGGTTTTCCATAGGTTTACATGGTACTGTAAACCTGATGGAACACTGCTACGAATCCGCAGCGGCCAATCCGCTGCGGATCCGCAGCCAAATCCGCACCGTGTGCACATATCCTAATTCTAACGCTAACCCTAGTTCTAACCCTACCCCTAACCCTTACCCTACCCCTAGTGGTAAAAAAAAAAAAATATTTTCTTTATTTTATTATTGTCCCTACCTATGGGGGTGATAAAGGGGGGGTTTCATTTACTATTTTTTTTTATTATTTTGATCACTGTGATAGGTTTTATCACAGTGATCAAAATGTAGCTGGAACGAATCTGCCGGCCGGCAGATTCGGCGGGCGCACTGCGCATGCCATTTTGGAAGATGGCGGCGCCCGTGGAGAAGATGGACTGACACCGGGAGGTTCGGCAAGTATGAGGGGGGGGGGGGGGGGGGGGGGGAAATCGGAGCACGGGGGGGTGGGATCGGAGCGGACAGGAGGACGGAGGGGAGCACGGGACAGAACCGAGGACTGGGGAGGCGATCGGTGGGTGTGGGGGGGACAGATTAGGTTTTCCAGCCATGGCCGATGATATTGCAGCATCGGCCATGGCTGGATTGTAATATTTCACCAGTTTTCATAGTGAAATATTACAAATCGCTCTGGCTGTTTCACTTTCAACAGCCAATCAATCAGAGCGATCGTAGCCACGGGGGGGTGAAGCCACCCCCCCTGGGCTGAAGTACCACTCCCCCTGTCCCTGCAGATCGGGTGAAATTGGAGTTAACCCTTTCACCCAATCTGCAGGGACGCGATCATTCCATGACGCCACATAGGCGTCATGGGTCGGATTGGCACAGGTTTTCATGACGCCTACGTGGCGTCATGGGTCGGGAAGGGGTTAACATTCTCAGTGCAGGAATGAATGTGTCGCATGGAATTATGTCTTTTTACATCAATTAAGGAATTTGCTCCTCAGACCGTGTGGGGTCATCATAACACATAACCAGACCCCAATCAGAGGACAATAAAACATTCACTCCTTATCTATGAACTGTAGTTATGGACATAAACTTTTTAGCACTCTCACATACCAGTAGTTCTACTTCACGTCACCTGTCTTATCTATGGCATTTTTTCTGGGCTGTATTGTGCATAAATGTGTTTTTTCAGAATTTGTATTAGTCTATGCCTGATGAAGGGACCTGTGTAGTCTCGAAAGCTGCAATTTGTTATCATCTTTTCAGTTACCATTAAAAGGTATCAACCACTGAGGACTCTCAATACTAAACATTTTTTCTATCTACTGGCTAACACGGTACCAAGATATATATCTTTCCTGTATACATTTATAGGAAGCTCAGAAAGACGAAGAAGTGCCATAACATTACTGCTACAGACAGGCAGCACCTAGGATACAACTATAGCAGACGGGTTGGATATCTCTACTGTAAAGCGGTAGCACCCATAAGTGTAAAACTTTAAAGGCCTTTTCCCATCATCATTGTGGTTTGGAAAACAGAGCACTTAATTTACTGTTTATGAAATCTTTTCGCCATTCTACAGATATTAACACTTTTCTTTACACGTCACCATCACCTAGGAAACGACCACTGCTGCTATCTAGCTTTTAAGCGCTGCGATAAAGCTGGCAGAGATTACAAGGTACCGGAGCACAATCGCAGCTTCAAAACAGTGCTTACAAGATCAATAGAGCTTCTAAGTGCTGCACTTGTTCTGCCCTCTAGCAGCAGTGGTCGGTCTCCTAGGTGACGAGCTGAAAATAATAGTGTTAATATCTCATGAAGGACTACTAATTTTAACAAACAGTAATTGCAAAAGTGTTTGTGTTCAAGACCACTGTACGACAATATCCATCTACAAAGACGACAACATACACTTAAAGGGCTATTCAGTGTCCTGCCCCTTTCACAGTCAGTCGTTACGTAGTTTTAAAGGAGCGCCACCGTGCTAGGAAAAGTTAGAAGGGGGCAGATCACTGCACCGCGGCTCAGAGGTCGGCCCCTCACTTAAGTGATGCCATGATTCATTCCACTACTGGATTTGGCTTACAAATACTGATCGTGTGAACGTGGCCTTAGGACGGCCTGTGGGTCTCTCGACCCGAACTTATAGTCTCATGCAAACCTGTGAGATCAGGAGTCGGCACATGGTGTGAACCGGTGGCCACTGGACCCCTGAGAACCGCCTCCCTCCTCCTGGCATCAGTGGCTCCTCTTCTCATTGGCCGGCTTGGTGTGACGTCACACCAGAAGATCCGACCAATGACAGGTGTAGGAGGCGGTTGTCATGGCTCCGGCCCACAGATGACTGACCAAGCCCTGAGAATCGATTCTCCCACCTCTAGCAGGCCGTGTGGTTGTACCGCAAGTAGCCATATTTCTACAGCTGCCGTCACCATCCATGTTGGACCGGGGCACCGTGTGACTACGCCATGACCTGATGGCCGGCGGCCATGTACGATGTCGCCCTTCACGGTGAGGATCTTGCCGTCGGTTTTCCCCAGGTTGCCGCATGCGGCGATGGATCGGACGTCTGGAAACACGTCAGCGCGGCGCCGTCTACACAAAGCCTAGAATAGAGAAGAAGGACGAGACGACACACGGAGATAGTCACCGCAGTTGGAGCAGCTCTCCAGCTTCACCCGCCAGTCTCCGCTGGGTTCTCGCTCCGCGTGGAGTTCCACCTGGACGCCGGGTTTCCCGGGCAGGGGGACGTCACACAGGTCCGGCCGCGCCCCGAGCCGATAGGTGCAGCGGGAGGAGTCCGGCAGGAAGGTGTACAGGTCCTGCGAGGAGGAGGACGGGACCGCCCCGTGGTCAGAGCCCATGCGAAGCAGCTGAAAACAGGGCTGCACCCGCGACACATCTGACCCCACCATGGCGGCTGTTACAGTGACGTCTAATTATTGGCAATGACCTTTAACCTTACACCACCAATATCATAACCAACTAAAACTACTGCCTTTAAGAAGTTTCCAGGTCACACTATCCCTTTAAAACAGCATCATATTCTCTACCCCTTTAAAAGAACCCCAAAAGATACAGAATGGGCGTGGCCTCCACTACTGCTGACGTCAGCTGCTCCAGCTGCTCTACCTATAACCTCTCCCTCCAGGAATCCAGCTCCTCAGCTTGTGCCCGGCAGCGGGGGGAGGAGGGAGGACACTGGAGAGCGCGAGAGGGGATCCCGGACTGTGACGTCACGGAGCCCACGGAACCACCGTCCCCGCCACCGCCGCTCACCAGCGCCGGGAATAACGGCGGGAAAGTCAGAGGAAGGAAGCGCGCCTTTGAAATTTGGCGCGTGTTTCCAGCGTGGGACACTCCCACGCTTCCCCATTGGCGGAACACTTTCTGACTCGCTCGAGAAACCCCGCCCCTCTTTTCAGTGATTGGTCTTGTTAACCACGCCTTTTATTTGGCACTCTCATTGGTTGACGTATTTTAACCCCGTCCTCTTTTTTTTTTATCACTGCTGACACGTTCTTTTGAATAAACTTTATTGCTCAATGAACACTTTTGTTGACAAATGGCCGGTGTCGTTGCTATGTTGGCAGCTTGGTTGCTAAGGGGAGTGGAAAAGAAAAAAGTAATAGTAATGGCGGCAGTTTGAGTTATGATCCCCGGGTCAGCCGCCCGCCTGGATGAAATGTAACAAGTGAGACGGGACTGAGAGTGGAAAAGGTGAGATATACTGCAGGTAAGGGTATTATCTCAGCAGCTGGGGGACTACATGTCCCAGCATGCCTTAATGCAACACTGGATCAGTAAAGTAGGGAACTAGTAGGTGGCCAATGGCTGAATTATGCAATAGCTGTAAAAAGTCCGAGACTTTGCGTTCTTGTCGCCCTCCATGAAGCTGCACAAGTTTACGGTACTGGTTTTTGGTAGTTCGGCACAGACATTGGCATTGGGATGACGCACACCGAGGAGGCGGCGCGGGGAACAAGAAATCCAAGGTTCTCTCATCCGGATTGTGGCGCACAAATGCGTAAGAAGCTACAGAAGCAGCCGGAAGGGTGAAAAATCACCAAGTCTTCCCGTTACGCTCCGATCTCCTCTCTCCAAATTGATTTTCTCCATTGACGTAACTATTCGCGGATCACACAGGTCATTCCAGAGTCCGGAGCTGCACGGCGATCCCTTTGGGAGCAAAGAGCCGGCCGGCAGATCCCTCGTAGAAACAAGAAGGGGTTTATTACCGTCTCTGCCTTCCTGATCGCTGAACGAGCCCCAAATATACAGTTTAGGAAGCCGCCATAATGGCGCCTCTCCAGCCTTAGTGATCACCGGGAAGGAGCAAGAACTAAACATAATAGCGAAGCCACAAAAAAAAGTAAATCAAGAATACATACAACTTAAAAAGGGGCAGCAGTGCTTACCTGTCCAGGTCTCTGAACTAGTGCACTCTCAGGATGCATCAAACCTATGCAGTAAAGATGGCGGCAACGCAGGTGCAAAGACAACCACTCACAGCCTACCAACTCATGGAGGGGGGATTGCTCACTATATGAGTGCACGAAAGAGGCTTGTATAGGGCGCTGTTCACATTCAGGTACGTGCACAGTGTCTGGTTCTCAGCCTATTAGTGACGCCCATACTATTAGATCAGGTTGGCTGACCAGCACTAAATGCATCTCATGTGGACACCCCAGGTTACAAGACCTAACGTGCTGGGCTTGGCTGCACCCTGAAAAATAAAGTGCAAAAAAATACATATAAATATGTGAGGTATTGGTTGATATGAAGCTCACAACCCGCGCCAAGGGTCCTCACACTTGCCAGTCTTAACACTAAACTTAATAGCAAAGCCACAAAAAGAGGACTAAAAAATTAATACAACAGAAAAGGGACTGCAGTGCTTACCTGCCCAGGTCTCCGAACAAATGCAGGATCAGGACGGATTAAACCCATGTAGTAAAGATGGCGACAACACAGGTGCAAAATACTAATAAGACAAGTACTCCCAGCCTACCAACTCATGGAGGGGGGATTGCTCAGTATACGATTGCACAAAAGTGGCTGTGAGTAGTTGTCTATTAGTATTTTGCACCTGTGTTGCTGCCATCTTTACTACATGGGTTTGCTGCATCCTGATAGTGCATTTGTTCGGAGACCTGGGCAGGTAAGTACTGCAGTTCCTTTTCTGCTGTATTAAAACGGTGCAAGAGCTGCCGGGTCAGGTGCAGGGACGGTGCAAGAGCTGCCGGGTCAGGTGCGGGGACGGAGCAAGAGCTGCCGGGTTGGGTGCTGGGATGGAGCAAGAGCTGCCGGGTCGGGTGCGGGGACGGTGCAAGAGCTGCCGGGTCGAGTGCGGGGACGGAGCAAGAGCTGCCGGGTCGGGTGCGGGGACGGAGCAAGAGCTGCCGGATCGGGTGCGGGGACGGAGCAAGAGCTGCCGGGTCACGTGCGGGAACGGAGCAAGAGCTGCCGGGTCACGTGCGGGGACGGAGCAAGAGCTGCCGGGTCGGGTGCGGGGACGGAGCAAGAGCTGCCGGGTCGGGTGCGGGGACGGAGCAAGAGCTGCCGGGTCGGGTGCGGGGACGGAGCAAGAGCTGCCGGGTCGGGTGCGGGGACGGAGCAAGAGCTGCCGGGTCGGGTGCGGGGACGGAGCAAGAGCTGCCGGGTCGGGTGCGGGGACGGAGCAAGAGCTGCCGGGTCGGGTGCGGGGACGGAGCAAGAGCTGCCGGGTCGGGTGCGGGGACGGAGCAAGAGCTGCCGGGTCGGGTGCGGGGACGGAGCAAGAGCTGCCGGGTCGGGTGCGGGGACGGAGCAAGAGCTGCCGGGTCGGGTGCGGGGACGGAGCAAGAGCTGCCGGGTCGGGTGCGGGGACGGAGCAAGAGCTGCCGGGTCGGGTGCGGGGACGGAGCAAGAGCTGCCGGGTCGGGTGCGGGGACGGAGCAAGAGCTGCCGGGTCGGGTGCGGGGACGGAGCAAGAGCTGCCGGGTCGGGTGCGGGGACGGAGCAAGAGCTGCCGGGTCGGGTGCGGGGACGGAGCAAGAGCTGCCGGGTCGGGTGCGGGGACGGAGCAAGAGCTGCCGGGTCGGGTGCGGGGACGGAGCAAGAGCTGCCGGGTCGGGTGCGGGGACGGAGCAAGAGCTGCCGGGTCGGGTGCGGGGACGGAGCAAGATCTGCCAGTTCGGGTGCGGGGACGGAGCAAGAGCTGCCAGTTCGGGTGCGGGGACGGAGCAAGAGCTGCCGGGTCGGGTGCGGGGACGGAGCAAGAGCTGCCGAGTCTTAGCAGATTCAAATCTGCTCTTCAGTGCAGGCAGGAAAGTGAACTTTTCTTGTAACTGGATTTATAGAAGTACCAGAACAAATAACTAATACCCAAACTTATAACTCTTGAATAATTGCATAATGAGAAAAATAGTCAGAACTTATCTAAAAATTACAACATTTTATTTGAAAAACAAATTCAATAGAGATTATAAACAATAGTAACATGGGTTTACAAATCAGTGATGGAGTCTATAGATGTATAGGCCGAAGAGAAGGTAGGGGAGAATGTATGAATGAAAACTGTTAGGGATGAAAATGAGATTACAGATAACGAACTTCACTTATAACAATTGCATGTGCCTAGAGGTATTATGAAGTTCACACCCTGCAAAGAAACGTTACCTTTAGGTCACACCACCATATTGTATCAGGTACTGTGTCCCCTATATGACCTTCATTCACCCATAATATAAGATCAATGTAATAGGGAATAATTACCCATAAGCGTTAGGTCCCTCCTTGGCTTCGACCTTGTACCCCGACGCGCGTTTCACGTATTGATAGTATCGCTTCCTCGGGGTGTTTTCTTGTATCTGGGGCTGACATACAGTGAAGAGCAAAAGGGTAATAATGTTTTGAACTTCTGACTTTCAGGTTCCATATCTCACCGTCCACTACAGCTTTGAACGTCCGATTACCATCATTTGATAGACAATCATCTTGGCTATCTCATACATAAATGTGACTTGCAGCTATTTAGCATATGATTAGTTATGCAGATTTCTGTGATGTCACTACATTGTTACTGTGGTGGTGGAAAAATCTTTCCCTTCCTGAATACTACAAAACACAACCTGTTCTCACATTCCCTAATAGCTCCGTGTGTTATTAGGTCGATTCCAAAATGAAAGGTCAGTGGTTCGAATTGAGGAGCCGCCATGAAGAAGATTTCCCAAGAAAAGACAAAGCGCATCATCCAGCTCATCGGTAGCAGTCTCTCCGCCAAACTGCATCATGTGAGCGCCATGACTGTTGTAAGAATATGAAATGAAGTCCGTCCATTCAGAAGGCAAGAGGTGAACGTCCAGGCAAGATATTGGAGTGAACAAGTCGGCTCATCCCGAGGTCTATCACTTCTGGAGCGACAAACCCAGCATCGGAGGTGGTTCGCATGTGTCGTAATGGTGAAATCACAATGTCCGTGACGCGCGTTACACAAGTCTGGAACGGTGTCCAGAAAAAAGGTGAAGAAGCGACTTCAGTATCGTCACGAGAAGCGACATCAGCTCAACAAAAGTAAAGAAAAATGGTGTCCGATAATATAAAAGTAATTGTTATGGGAACAGGAAGACAATTTAAAATCTAAAAAAATATGAAAAACTGACACGCAGCTATCTATCTTTTTTTTTTTTTCCTTTACATTTCCTCCTGATGCTGGGAAATAAAAACACCATGAATGTAAAAATGACACAAATGTCACGTATCATGAAAAAAAACTAAGTAACAGTAGGAGAAAAAAAGTAGAAAAGCAGTCTAGAATATGAATGGGAGGGAGGAAAGAGCTTGGTCCTGAACTGGTTAAAGGGATTGTCCTGTTTTGTTAGTCAGTGGCATTCGTCATTGACCCTGGTATGTGGCAGGGTGCCATGACTTAGAAATGGGGGGTGATGATTTACGCAGAGTGTAACACTTGTGTGCTTGGGTCCTGCAGTGTCCTGGATAGTGATGGAGAAGAGGAGCCTAAATCCGCCGTCTGCGTTCCTGACATCCAGGGGACCCGGTAAGATTAATCATAGTCCCGGCAGCAATCGGCGGCATGGTGCCCTGCTGAGAAGTGTTCGCTTTCCCTGCAGCGCCACCACAGGAGGAATGAAGCATTGTATTACTTTTCTTAGTATCTGTGTAGTGACTGCACTGGCCGGGTGCTGCAGGGCCATAGACAGGCAGTCTGCGCATCCATGCCATGTGTGATGTCACATTCCCACAGTTTATGCGCTTGCTGTCATAGCTGTCACCCCCGGTCACGTCAGGAAATTCTGTCTGTGGCTGCGCCATTTCCCATCTGCCAGTATCCTTATGTGTGCTGGCAAATAAGGCAGCACACTGCGGCGCTAAAACATGCAAACCTGAAAATGTAACTGCATTACTGCACTAGAAATATGAAAAAATGAGAGCGTTTAGCGCATAAGTTGGCCAATTTATGTGTACCTGGTAGCCACATTAAGGCATCTCTCGTATACCAGGTCCTACGCTTTCCTTTCCTCGCTGAGAATAAACGTCTTCATCTGAATGGGAACCTGTGAAACCTCTTCTTAGACTAACATTCTCTCTCTCTGTGGAGGAGTAATGGACCTGTTGCGATTAAAACACCTGCGGCTAAGAGGTGGAGGAGTGCTCAGTCAGAAGGCAAATGCTGTCATTTTTTCATATTTCTATTGCAGTAATGCAGTTCAAGTTTCATGTTTGTATGTTTCAGTGCTGCCTTATTTATTTGACTGTATAAGAGTTGGTGACTCTAAGGTTCAGCACCTGTTCACACTTAGTCTGTTTGGATGTGACAGTCAGTTTTTTTGAAATCCTTATGTGTGCTGTCCGCGCAGGTGTCACTGGACTCATCCCACCTTCTCACTTCGAGACCCCTCGCCAGCACTCTGCTCCTCCACCTGTTCCACCACCGCCATCTACTGAGCCCCAGGTTGTAGCAGAACTGACGAAAGAGCTGGCAAAGCTGAAGCAGGAAAATGAGTTGCTGAAAAGAAAGCAAGAAAAAGGAGATGGCGCGAGGGCCAGGTACTTAAAGAAATGGCTCTAATTACCTCGCCTATAACCACTTACACAATTATGGGTTGTCGTTAAAGGCTTATAATGATAATAATAATTTTTATTTATATAGCGCCAACATATTCCGCAGCGCTTTACAACTTATAGAAGGGACTTGTACAGACAATAGACATTACAGCATAACAGAAATCACAGTTCAAAACAGATACCAGGAGGAATGAGGGCCCTGCTCGCAAGCTTACAAACTATGAGGAAAAGGGGAGACACGAGAGGTGGATGGTAACAATTGCTTTAGTTATTTGGACCAGCCATAGTGTAAGGCTCGGGTGTTCATATAAAGCTGCATGAACTGGTTAACTGCCTAAGTATGTAGCAGTACAGACACAGAGTGCTATTAACTGCATAAAGTGTATGAGAACACGATGCGAGGAACCTGATTGTTGTTTTTTGTTTTTTTTTAATTTTAATTAGGCCACACAGGGATAGTTAGGTTAATGCGTTGAGGCGGTAGGCCAATCTGAACAAATGAGTTTTTAGGGCACGCTTAAAACTGTGGGGATTGGGGATTAATCGTATTAACCTGGGTAGTGCATTCCAAAGAATCGGCGCAGCACGTGTAAAGTCTTGGAGACGGGAGTGGGAGGTTCTGATTATTGAGGATGCTAACCTGAGGTCATTAGCGGAGCGGAGGGCACGGGTAGGGTGGTAGACTGAGACCAGAGAGGAGATGTAGGGTGGTGCTGAGCCATGGAGTGCTTTGTGGATGAGGGTAGTAGTTTTGTACTGGATTCTGGAGTGGATGGGTAGCCAGTGTAATGACTGGCACAAGGTAGAGGCATCGGTGTAATTGTTGGTGAGGAATATGATCCTGGCAGCAGCATTCAGGACAGATAGGAGCGGGGAGAGTTTGGTAAGAGGGAGGCCGATTAGTAGAGAGTTACAATAGTCCAGACGAGAATGAATAAGTGAGACAGTAAGAGTTTTTGCAGAGTCGAAAGTAAGAAAAGGGCGAATTCTAGAAATGTTTTTGAGATGCAGATAAGAAGAGCGAGCCAGTGATCGGATGTGGGGGGTGAATGAAAGCTCGGAATCAAGGATGACCCCTAGACAGCGGGCATGTTGCTTTGGAGTAATGATGGAACCGCACACGGAGATGGCAATGTCAGGCAAAGGTAGGTTAGTAGAGGGAGAGAACACGAGGAGTTCAGTTTTTGACAGGTTTAGTTTCAGATAGAGGGAGGACATGATGTTAGAGACAGCGGTAAGACAATCACTGATGTTTTCTAAAAAGATCAGCGTGAAAACAGGAGAAGAGTATAATTGGGTGTCGTCAGCATAGAGATGGTACTGGAAACCAAATCTACTGATTGTTTGTCCAATAGGGGCAGTATACAAAGAGAAGAGGAGGGGGCCTAGGACTGATCCTTGAGGAACCCCAACAGTAAGGGGAAGGTGAGAGGAGGAGGAACCAGCAAAACATACAGTGAAGGATCGGTCAGAGAGACAGGAGGAAGAACCAAGAGAGAACGGTGTCCTTGAGGCCGATGGAGCGGAGCATAGTGAGGAGGAGCTGATGATCCACAGTGTCGAATGCTGCGGAGAGATCCAAGAGAATTAGCATGGAATAGTGACCATTAGATTTAGCTGTTAGTAGGTCATTAGAGAGTTTAGTGAGGGCAGTTTCAGTAGAGTGTAATGAGCGGAAGCCAGATTGAAGAGGGTCGAGAAGAGAGTTATCTGAGAGATAGCGGATAAGACGGGAGTGGACCAGGCGTTCAAGGAGTTTAGAGATGAAGGGAAGATTAGAGACAGGTCTATAATTAGCGGCACAATTTTGGTCGAGGGAGGGTTTTTTAAGTAATGGATGTATGATGGCATGCTTAAATGAAGAGGGAAAAATACCGGAAGTGAGAGAAAGGTTGAATATTTTTGTTAGGTGAGAGGTGACAGCCGGGGAAAGGGACTGGAGGAGATGTGACGGAATGGGGTCACTGGTGCAAGTGGTCGGGCGAGAAGATGCAAGGAGCCTGATTACTTCTTCTTCTGTAACTGGTTCAAAGTCAGAGAGTGAACTAGATGCAGTGGGGGAGGGAGGACAGTGCATGGTATGAAGAGATTGGAAGATGATTTCCTGTCGAATGTGGTCAATTTTTTCTTTGAAGTAATTGGCCAGATCGTCAGCGCGGAGATCCATGGTTGGGGCCTGCTCTCTTGGGTTGAGTAGGGACTGGAAAGTGTCAAAGAGACGTTTAGGGTTATTTGACAGTGAGGTGATGAGGGTGTTGAAATAGGTTTGTTTGGAGAGGTGAAGGGCAGAGTTGTATGTTTTTAGCATGAACTTATAATGGAGGAAATCTTCGGGTAGATTAGATTTTCTCCACAGACGTTCGGCGCACCTGGAGCACCGCTGCAGGAAACGTGTTTGCAGCGTGTGCCACGGTTGTCGCCGTCTGTGCTGAGTTGTTCTATGTATAGGAGGTGCAGCTTCATCCAGGGCACTTTGCAGGGTTTCATTGTAATGCTTCAGAGCAGAATCGGGACATGAGATGGAGAAGATTGGGGCCAATTGGGGCTTAATGTTATAGCACTGTTTGCTTTTTGCTTTTTTACAATGTGGATGAAATCCTATCCCAATATGTAGTAGGTGTACTAAGAATAATATTAGCAAATACCTCCACTTAGAAATGTAGTATAGTTCTTTTGATTTGATGTCACTTAAAGTGCCCCTGTCAGCAGGATTGTGCAGAGTAACCTACAGACACTGTCAGGTCGGTGCCGTTATACTGATTACAATGATACCTGGTGATGAAATCCATCTTGTGGTTGTTGTTTAATCTTTATTTTCAGTTTTGTGTTAATGACATGCCCGTGCTCCGGGGCAAGGTATGTGGTGCTTCTATTAGGTATTCATAATGCAGCGTGCTGACAGGTCACTGATCCCTCACTGACCTGCCCCCTAGTTTGCATAATGAATACATACTCGGCCTCCATTTTATCTGCCAAACCATGCCCCTGGGGTTGGGATATGTGAGCGGTCATTCCCACCCATCTCTTATGACCGCTCGTAAAACCTGGCCCTGGAATGTCCCAAATAACTCTCAGCACTATAGGTTCTGGAGCATACTTCCGTGCTCACATCACCGCAGCTAACAGCCGTGATAACACATATTTCCCCTCAAGGACTTGTCTAGTGGCCATCTCGGCCATGTCACCTGCTCTGCAGCATAATCTTATGTTTTATGTGCCAATAATACATGTTATTCATCTTGGAGGAGGATTTTTTTTTTCTTCTCCAATAAGATGGCGCATGCACAGTAGCAGCTATCGGTGTATATAGCTGTGATCCTATAGCTGCTACTGCGCTGACTGCAGTTTACAGCTGCCCGTCCAGTCTATGGAGAGGGGAAGAGGATGGAGAAGCAGAGATATTGTGCTTCTGCTTTCTAGTAAGTGTTTATCTCATTCCTGATCTGGATTCACAGCTACACTGCTCTTTATTGGTGAATAATATCCACCAGACTGCTGCTGCTTCTGAGCAGGTGCTACATAGAGAGGAGAGCAGGATTCCCTCATGTTTGTGTGTGCTGTGTACACCCACTAGCTCAGAGAGAACCTGCCGAGGGGGAAAACTGGTGAAAAATGCAGGATACAACTCATATAATGGTCACAAAGTGTTATTCCTCATGTACACGCGACTGCTTATTCTGAACAGATCGTTGTGACACCCAGCTCCCCCACCAATCAGAGATCATTAGCTTTGGCGATGCCAGGATAACCCCTTTAAGGCAATATAATACACCATCTCCGAACATACAAAGCCATTATATTATACATCCGGTTGATTGGTATTCTTATCCGTTAGCACTTTTTCTTTTCCCTACAGGTCTCTGGATCGTCACCCATCTGAGGCTCCACCAGCGGAGTCCAAGGCTCTGGAAATTATTGCCCATCAGATGAAAGATATCCAGAAACTGGAGAAGGAGGTTGCCATTGCTCGAGAAAAGGAGGAGGAAATGCTGAGGATGGCACAAGAGATTGAAGCTTTGAAGCTGGCCTGTAGAGAAGCCAAGGAGGAAGAAGAGAGGAGAAGACAAGAAGAAGAAAGGAAAAGGCAGGCAGAGAAAAAGGCAGAAATACAGAAGATGCAGGAGGCAAGTGATGGGGACCTAAGGCATAAGACCTGCCGCCGGGCCAAGACTTGTGCAAACATGCGACTGCCTAAACGAGGCCTTATGCTGATTGCTTTTACTAAGTGCTTCAAGTTATCCAGGATTCATTAAAATGGAACAAAAAAATGCGTAATTGAGGAAATACATATATCCATCGTTTTCCCAAGCGCCTCCTCTATGATGGCGTCTATCCGCCTCCTCTATCATGGCGTCTATCCGCCTCCTCTATCATGGCGTCTATCCGCCTCCTCTATGATGGCGTCTATCGCCGCCTCTATGATGGCGTCTATCCGCCTCCTCTATGATGGCGTCTATCGCCTCCTCTATGATGGCGTCTGCTGACTTTTTGCAATCCTATTACATAGCCAATTGCCAGCCTCAGTGGTCATGTGCTGTACATGCTAGCGATTGGCTGCAGCGAGCAAGTGATTGGTGCAGGGAGTAAGCACACGCCGGCAGGACCACAAACCTATATTTATTTCTCCTATTAATCAATTAATGAATTGATCTGCATACGTGTAGCGTGAATCAGCCTCGTGTTTAACGTGTATGCAATCTCCCATTCTCAGCTGCAGACGTTGGCGGAGAGTCACAAGATGGAGTCTGACGAGCTGGCGGTCCGGGCCTCCACCCTGGAATCACAGCTGCAAGAAGAACGGGAAGAGAAAACGCTGGAAGTGAAGCGTCTGAGAGAAGAACTTCAGGTGGTTAACGAGAAGAGAGCGGCCGCGGAAGCAGAGCTGAGGTACGACTTGCCCCAATAATGGTTCCTGGAAGGTGACGTAGCCTCCTACCATAGTCACAATAGTCATTAGTGCCGTCGTTCTGTCATTTCTAGTCAGTCCCATGTAAAGCTGGAATCTCAGAATGCCTTAGTGCTGCAGCTGAGGACTTACATAGGGGAGCTCGTGCCGGATAATCGACAGGCGGAGGAGCAGAAGAGGGAGAGGACGGAGCTGCAGAAGACAATACAGGTGACATGCATGTGATTGCGGGATGTACGTCTGACCACACAGATCTCTTTACATCTGGTCCTTCTGGATCTTTTCAGCTTCTGGAGAGAGAGAGAGACACTCTGCAGACTTCTATGTCGCTCCTGCAGACCCGGTTGTCATCACTTACGCACATTTTATCCCTGCAGGAAACTGATCTCTGTAGAAAAGCAGTAAGTACAAACATCATTCCGTTTTATCAATTTTTTTTTTTTTTATTACAATTTTCTATTGATGGAGCTGTATGGGGAATTGTTTTCTGTGCACGATTGTGGGGTATATAATACATTTAGTTTTTTATTGAATTTTTTTTTTTTAAGGAGAGACAACATTTTCACTTTTTTATTTCCCTTTTACAGTGTTTATCTTATGGGTTAATAAAGGTTATACTTTGATATATCAGACTTTTACAGGCACAGTGATATTGAATATACCAATATAGGGGATGAGGTTGAGAGAAAGGAGGTGATTTTAATTAAAAAAAAAAATATATATATATATATATATATATATATATATATATATATATATATATATATTATTCCTACAGGGAACTTGGCAGTTTAAGCATTCACGATCTGATGCCTCATTCAATTCCTGGATGTGATCTTGCTCCCATGGGAGAACGAGTACTTCTGTTTCAAGGGGGTCCGTCGCGATCTATTAGTTATAATCAGTATAACTGATAAAGGGGTATTCCAGCCTAAAGGATTTGTCAGCCCATCCATCTACTGAATGGGTGATCTCTGGTCGGGGTGGGTTTCCTCCACCATCTCCCCTTTGCAGTCAGGAGGCGTTATGTTTAGCAGTAGGTTGTGTATGCCTAAATTTAGGCTTTAAAACCCCTTTAATCTTGCATGAAGGGAAGTGGTAATTGCGGTTTTCATTGCCGGTCATTTTTTCCACACTATTCATACAGTATACCGTATTTTTCCGACTAGAAGACGCACTTTTTTTCCTCCAAATTTGGGAGGAAAGTGTGGGTGCGTCTTATAGTACGGATATAGCATGTGGGGAGGGGGGCAGCAGCGAGTGGGATCGCAATGATATTCCACTTGAGGATGTCCCCGCTGCCCGAATCAGCTGCTGGGGAAAGCACATGGCACCGCTGATTAAGTTCAGTGAATATTCATTAGCGGCTCCCCGCCCACCAATCAGCTGAGCGGGGAGCAGCAAATGAATACTGCACTTAAGCAGCCACACACAGTTTCCCCAGCACTGATTCTGGGGAGAATCTGTGTGTCCGGGGGAGGAGGAGGCAGCAGCAGGGGCCAGGAGATCGCTGCATACCTGCCTGTGCTGGACGCTGAGCTGTCTGGTGCACAGGGAGGATCTGTGTGATGTCAGAAGTGGGCGGGCTGGAGCATCACATGGCAGCTCAGAGCCCTCCCTCTTCTGACATCATCACAGGTCCTTCAGACTCCCACCTAGAATCTGCAGCTTCCTCTTATGTCCTGCGCTGTGGAAAGGCAACAACAACAGGGAGGGCTCTGTGTGTGTGCAGCCATGGGATGCTCCAGCTTTTACCTCACCACAGTGTGGCTGGCTGCCACAATTAAGAGGTCAGTCTTTACAAAACACAATAAAGCACTCTGCCACTCCTTTGGTGAACTATAACTCCCAGCATGTCATAGGATCTGCAGGACATGCTGGGAGTTATAGTTCTCCCATGGGATTTTAAAGCAGCACTCCAGTGTTATTTTGCAGTGCTGGAGTGGTGCTTTCAATATAAGCCCTGTGCCCCCATTCTTATACTCGCCCTCCAGTGTCTTCATATAGTACTTTACAGACACCACACTGGTTCCGCAGCTTCCAACATAATAACGTACTATTATATATAATAACACCACCACATATAATAGTATGTCATTTATGTTATTAAATATTTTACCACTTTTTTTTGCTTCAAATATTTTTTTCCCTATTTTCCACCTCTAAAACCTGGGTGCGCCTTATAGTCCGGTGCGTCCTGTAGTCCGAAAAATACGGTATGTGATATTTTTCAGGATAAGCACTTGGATGGACAGAAGACGCAGCAGCTGCTGAAGCTCTGGAGGGAAAAGGTCTTCAGTTTGATGGTTCAGCTCAAGTCAGAAGATATCAACAAGGAGAATGATGATAGGAAGATACATGACAAGGTGGGCGCAGAACTGCGGCGGGGTATGTGTCATCAATCATTTAGTCATGCAGTTCTCAATCACATTGTATATGTCACCAGATCTGCGCTCTGGAAAATTCTCTTCAAGAAAGCAATCAGCAGTTGGCGCTCTACTCGCACGCCATGCAAGACCGCACAGCAGAGGTGGAGATGGAGAGGGTCCGAAACAAAGTAAGAAAAGCTAAAGAAGGTGGAATACTGATGTCAGGGGAAAGAAGGCTTGGGCATGTTAGGTTTTAACGTGGTCGTTTTCCCATCCCCCCTCCACTTCTGTGAGGGATAAGTCACCAATAGAATCGTTCACATTCGGCTAAAACTTTTTTCCTGTTTCCTCATTTCAAAGACAGATGTCACTTTACAGTCTATAGCGAGATATCGGACAGTCCAGAGTTCTCATCACATGCCCTGGATACAGCTTTTTTCTGGCTTTCTGTCCATAAACTTTTCTATAGGACTTAAAGGAGTTCTCATAATTTGGATAACATTGCAAAATGCTTGGTAAAATGAGCAACTTTGAAATGTAGTATTGACTTTTATTGTTTACTGCTCATTGTTTAGATGACTGGCCACCACTGCAGAATATCAGCGGTGGCTGATCTTCTTGGCGAGGAGTGCAGCTCTTACAAATTCCTTAAGCGCTGCTCTGAAGCTGCGCTCCCCCCCCCCCCCGATACTGCAGATGCAAAGCTACCTCTGATCGCAGCATTGGCGATCGCACAGTGCGGGACAGACGCACAACCATGCCGCTGGTCCAGTCTGTCAATCATTTAGGAGCACGTTGCTGCCGGGCATGCCGCAAGCTGGGAGGAATGATGCATTCATGATTAAAATCATGGGATAACCCCTTAACCCCTTTTAAATGCCTGAAATACCAAACTTTTTAGCAAACTTTTTAGAAAGAGAGCAAGAAATGTTAGTTGATTGTTATATATATATATATATATATATATATATATATATATATATAATAATTTTATTTATACATTATTCTGGCTATGATATCCACTTTTCTAGTGTTTACAAGACAAGATGACTGCTGCCCAAGCCACAGCCGCCTCTCTGTCCGGCCGAGCGGAAAAAGCAGAACAGACTGTGCTGCAACTAAAGCAAATGATAGACAGGTATGAACACCTCTCATTATGACTGCACAGAAGCCGGGCTGTGAAATATCCCAGGGGACGAAGAACTAATGCAAAGGAAGCTGCAACCTGCTCTTAAAGGGTATTTCCTTGTCTTAAGACAATGGCATATAGCTATTAAATGGTCAGTGGGGAGCCAACCTCAGGAGTGCAGGAGAAGGCAGCATAGTGATCAGGGCCGGCTGCAGTTCCCGGCATAGCCTGGTGGGCATCGACCACAGCTCTGCAGCCCCTTCATTCTCAGGATCGTTGAGGGTCCCAGCTTTATTTTACCGATAACGGAGTCCTGGTGTATCCTATTAATAAGCAATTACTTTGCATTACTTAAAAGTGACTTTTAAAAGTTGATTGTGTCGTCAGTTTTGTGCAGGTTTTCTACACCCAGGAAAACTCCTTCCGGGGGGCACTGCAGCGACTGGTCACCCTAGGACAGAGGGTCTCATTTGCTACCAAAAGAGTGGACACGATACAGGGTAAGAAGGGGTTATAGTAAATGAGTAAAGTAAGCTGATGCCATAAATCAAAAACTGAAAGCGCGGAATAAAATATACTCTTATATGAGAGCTGAATTATCAGAAAACTCGACAGGAAAAGGAGTGCAAGACCTCATTGTGATTATTTTTTATTTTTATTTTTTTGTATTCTACCCTTTTGTCAGGTTTGATGGCCCAGAGGCTGGCGCTGGTGAAGCTGAGACAAGAAGAACAGCCCAGTGACACGGTGACAGATGACACCATGTAAGTGATTAGAGTCAGAACCATATGGAGGAATGGGGCCTAAGGGTTTTCCTAGTGTAAGCATAGAAGGCACATAACATTAATACTGACTGTTGTGATGTAAATGCGGGGACCCCCACAAGGCCTAGAATGAGTTGGCTACACTTCATCAAGCAGATTTTCCCTACAAAGCTGTCATTCTCGACGTGGCGCTTTTTTCCTGGAGCATGTGTCCTAAAACCAGGGCTGGGGTAAGTGTCGTATTTGCTCCTTTTATTAACTTTCATATGCCTTCTGCAGATGTCGTCCATCATATGAGGATTTAATGGCTGAAGTGAGCCTCCTAAATGAGGAAAGAGACCGTCTGAGCGGCGAACTGAAGCGCAGCGCTCTAATCATCGAGGGAAGAGTGACTGAGACCAGAGAGAAATGTAAGTAGGACAGTGGCGTAGAAAAATTCCGCTTTACATCCCTTTGGCCCCCTATCAGGTCAGTGGCATATGTGAGGAATATGTCTGGGACATAACGGGTTAATCACCGCACACGACGGACAGTGGAGTTTTGTTGCTTGGCTGTTTTTTTTCTACTTGTGCCAGATAAAAATGTATTTCCATGAATACGACCATCTTTGTGTTTCTTTGTGCAGTGGAAGCGGAAATAGAGGTCACTCGCCAGACGGCATCCCTTTTACGCTCTTCACTCCATGAGACGGAAGAGCGGGAGCGCGCCCTGAGAGAGCAAAGTTTGGATCTCGAGAGGAGACTTCAAGAAGCTTGTGAGACCACTACACGACTGCAAGAACAACTGTGCGATCAGAAGGAGGAACATGAGAAAGGTAGAAAACGTCCGATGTGGGCAGCTTTGGTACTGGGGCATGGCGAGTAGTTCGAGGGTAGAATCATCTGCGTGATGTGTGTGTTTTTTTTTTTTTTTTTTTAAGAACTACAGGACAAGGTGAGAGCCGTGGAGGAGAAGGCAACACAGCAGCTGGCGCGGATGGAGAAGCATCTACATGAGGCCAGGAGAGAGCACACAAAAGCAGGTAAGTCTGTCCCACATTAATGACGCCCTTGTCAATGGGACTAGGCTTCACAGACCAGATTCGCACCATTTCTGGGAGAGGCGGCTTTTTTTTTTTAATCACATACAAGGGCAAAGACTAAGAGCAGGAAAAGTGCTAAAATAAAAAAATAATTGTTACTCCCCTACTGAATCCCTTGCCACTACAGCACTGGTGGTATCCCCCATTTGGCCACTATGACGTCACGTGCCGTACATCCAGGCATCAGGTCAGTGATTGGCTGCAGCAGCGGAGTGAATGTGACATTAAACTCCTGGGCTGGGACGTACAGTAGCTGGATTGAATAGATGAGTAATACCGGTAATTATTTTAACACATTTCCTGCACTTAGAGAATTAAAAAAAAAAAAAGAAAACAAAATTCCTGGATGCCCCTTTAATGCTTGCATCATCCAATCAGATCAGCCTGAATTGTACGCAAGGTTAACACTGTAAGAGAACACTTTATTAACAGAGTACTTTTACGTCCACGACCTTAATTCCTGCTTCTCTTTCCAGTTGTGACGTTCAGACAGACTGAGCGCCAGATACAGCGAGAGAAGACCCGGAGCCAAGAAACCATAAGTACATTAGAGGACGCAGCTCGAGTGCGAGAGGAACAACTTACCCGCCAACTACGGGAGGCAGAAAGGGATAAAAATCTGATGATGGTGAGATTATCTAATCTGTATATTGGAAATATACCTCCAAGGACCATGAGCCGGAAAACAGCATTTATAGTTACTCACCATATAATCTGTTTTCTCGGGGCCTTCATTAGAGGACACAGGAAACCATGGGTGTATGCCGTTGTCACAAGGAGGCTGACACTATGCAAAAAAAAATTAGCTCCTCAGCAGTGTACACCCCATCGACTGGCACCAAGTTAATCAGTTTAGTGAGAAAGCAGTAGGAGAAGCAACATGTGAAAGAAGAACACAGAAAGCTGTAACAAGAAAACACAATTAAACACAGATGGCAAACATGGGAGGGTGCTGTGTCGCAGTGTGCAGCTTTACAAAGCTGTAGGGCAAATGCCCAATGATGAACTGCCCAGCAGGCTCCCACCGTTTGGGTAGAGTGAGCCTTAACCTCACGGGGAGGCGTTCTGTTCTTAACCCAGTACGCCTACAAGATTGATGTCTGGAGTGAGCAATTGTAGCCTTAGAAGGCGGAAGACCTCTACGCGCACCTTTAGGGATAACAAAGAGAGAATCCGTCCTCTGGAAGGGGGCGGCCCTAGCAAGGTAAATGCAAAATGCCCTTACTAGGTCCAACTTGTTCAATGAACGCTCCAGAGGGTGAGTCGGAGATGGGTAAAAGGATGGTAGGACAATGTCCTCATTGAGATGAAAGGCGGTGACTACCTTAGGAAGAAAGGAAGGCATAGGCTACAAGACCACCTTATCCTGGTGAAGAACCAAGAAAGGTGAGCGATAGTGATGAGCGAGTATACTCGTCGCTCGGGTTTTCCCGAGCACGCTCGGGTGGTCTCCCGAGTATTTGTGTCTGCTCGGAGATTTAGTTTTTGTTGACACAGCTGCATGATTTGCGGCTACTAGACAGCTTGATTACATGTGGGGATTCCCTAGCAAGCAGGCAACCCCAACATGTAATCAAGCTGTCTAGTAGCAGCAAATCATGCAGCTGTGGCAAGGAAAATGAAATCTCCGAGCAGTCACAAATACTTGGAGACCACCCGAGCGTGCTCGGGAAAACCCGAGCAACGAGTATACTCGCTCATCACTAGTGAGCGACAAAAAAGAGCCACCAGCTCTGAAACACACGTGATGGAAGCGATTGCCACTAGAAAAAACACTTTCCACAAAAGAAAATTTAGCGAGACCTCTCGCAGCGGTTCAAAGGGGGAACTCGTGAGAGCCTCCAGAACTAAGTTGAGATCCCAGGGATCTACTGGAGTTTGGTACGGAGGGACTGCTTGAGCCACTCCCTGAAGAAAAGTTCTAACCTAAGAACGAGAAGCTGGGGTCTTCCGAAAAAGAATCGAGAGCACAGAAACTTGGCCTTTCAGAAAACTGAAGGCTAGTCCTGAGTCGAGCCCTGCTTGAAAGAAAGCTAAAATAGAAGGTAGAAAACCATAGGTGTGGAGTGATCAGCTTTGTACCAACGGAAGAAGGCTTTCCAAGTCCGGTAATAGACTCGAGACTAAGCTGGCTGCTGGGCCCAGATCATTGTCTGAATCACAGGCCCCGAGAACCCGGACTCTCTAAGAATTTTGGTCTCAATAGCCACACCGTCAAATTGAGGGACTGAGAATTCTGGTGGAAGATGGGACCCTGAGAAGGTAGATCAGGTCTGTACGGGAGTCTCCAGGGGACGTCTGCGAGGAGATTGACTAACTCTGCATACCAGGCCCTGCTGGGCCAATCCGGTGCTATGAGAATAACTGGTACACCTTCTGCCTTGATCTTCAACAGCCTGTGCAGTAGGGGAAAGAGGATGGAACAGATAGGGAAGAGCGAACTGTGACCAGGATATTGCCAATGCATCAGCACCCACCGTGAGGGGATTGTGGGTACTGGAAACCAATTGCGTGACCTTTTCTGCTCAACCGTAACGCCATGAGATACTCGTCCAGAGTGCCCCACCGTAGGCAGATCTGACAGAAAACGTACTGATGCGGGAACCATTCTCCCACTGTGAGACCATCACGAGGGAGAAAGTCGGCAGCCAAATTGTCTACGCCAGAAATATGCACTGCAGATATTGGAGGAACTGACTTCTCTGCTTAGAGGAAGATATTCGATACTTCTGTCAAGGCCAAAGGACTCTGGGTTCCTCCCTGGTGATTGTCATATGCCACTGCCGTGGCGTTGTCTGTCTGAACGCTGACTGGAAGGCCCTTGAGGAGGTCCTGCCAAAGTAGAAGGGACAGAAGGATGTTTCTGATCTTGAGTATGTTGATTGGCAGAGAAGTCTCTTCCAGGGACAAATTGCCCTGGACCGTGAGGTGTTGGAAAACCGCTCCACAGCCGAGGAAACTGGCAACCATTGTAACCGCTTACCAGGGAGTGGGGAGGAGGGATCGGCCCTGAAGAATGAGGAAGGACAGCCACTAGTTTAGGGACTCTTGATTTGAGACTAGATCCAAACTGGACAGTCCAGAGAAAGAAGAGATCTGTTCCATTGGGACAGGATGGTCCGCTGCTCTCAGAACCGCCATTGCCGAGCTGAGGGATGGAGACTGCGGTGCCTGAAGAGAATGAATTCCCCGTTGGAGAGCTGCTCTCTTTTCCTCGGGGAGGAAGACCCTCCCACGAAGGGTGTCAAAAAACATGCCCAGGAATTCAAGCCGCTGGGAAGGGACTAGACGGGATTTTGACTTGTTGATTATCGAGCCGAGTCGAGATGGTATCAAGTGATGGACAGACTTTGCTGAGCTAGGCGAATGGTGGGAGTCTTGATGAGGATATCATCGAGATAAGGTGTGACTACTAAAGGTACCGTCACATTAAGCGACGCTGCAGCGATATCGACAACGATGCCGATCGCTGCAGCGTCGCTGTGTGGTCGCTGGAGAGCTGTCACACAGACAGCTCTCCAGTGACCAATGATGCCGAAGTCCCCGGGTAACCAGGGTAAACATCGGGTTACTAAGCGCAGGGCCGCGCTTAGTAACCCGATGTTTACCTCGGTTACCATTGTAAATGTAAAAAAAAAAGTACATACTCCCCTTCTGATGTCCGTCAGGTCCCTGGCCGTCTGCTTCCCGCACTGACTGTGAGCGCCGGCCGGCCGTAAAGTAAAAGCAGAGCACAGCGGTGACGTTACCATTGTAAAACATTGCTGGCATCGTTGCTTTTGCTGTCAAACACGACGATACACGCCGATCTGACGACCAAATACATTTCTGGACTTTCAGCAACGACCAGCGATATCACAGCAGGATCCAGATCGCTGCTGCGTGTCAAACACAACGATATCGCTATCCAGGACGCTGCAACGTCACGGATCGCTATCGTTATCGTTGCAAAGTCGTTTAGTGTGAAGGTACCTTGACCCTATGACCCGAAGGATGGCCATCACAGCTGCCATTATCTTTGCGAAGACCCTGGGAGCGGTTGCGAGACTGAAGTGCAGGGCAATGAATTGAAAGTAGTCCTTCCAGACCGCAAACAGCATGAATCTCTGATGGCCTGGAATCCATGGTCTGCATGCAATAAGCTTTCTTTCCTGCACAATTACTTTCTGAATAACTCTCTTAATCTGTTGGCCCTCACTGAAACCTGGATTCAGGATTCTGATCACTGTCTCCCCTGTTGCCATTTCTCATGGTGGTTTACAATTCTCTCATTACCCGAGACACGCAAACAGACTTGGTGGTGGAGTGGCATACTCCTGTCCCCACAATGCACTTTCCAGGTCGCCCTCCCCCCCAGTTCCATCACTCTCATTCCCTTCTTTTGAGGTCCACACCATCAGGCTCTTCTGTCCCCTCTCCCTCACAGTAGCTGTCATATACCGGCCCTCAGGCTCACACTTCATGTCCTCAGAACTACCAACCCTGATCTTGGGAGTCTTCAACATCCCCCATCAACGGCCCCATTTCTACATCTGCATCCCAGCTTCTATCACTAACCACTTCTCTCAGCCTCTCACAGCTCTCAACCTTTGAGACAAACAAAGACCGTAACACCCTTGTGTCATGGTTTACTGGGCTCTCTTGTCAGGTAGTTGCAGGGTTAACTGCCCCTGTGTACTGCTCCGACCTCTCTGTATGATTTTGTCTTGTGTGACTACGTTTTTTCCTGTCATCCCTTTTAACATCCTTGGAGATTCCTCTCCTTCTTACACTTTCTCCCAGAGCCGCTGCACCCTCGCGCTGCAGGCTCAAACAGCAACGCTAAGCTCCACCCACCCCTCTGACACGCGGTCACGTGACTACAGGTCCTGTCTGCCTGCTCTGGAGGACGGCTAACCCTTGCAGTACCGCTGCTACCGCTCTCGTTCACAGCTCCTCGGAGTCACAGGCTGTCCCTGGTACCAGACGTCCAGGTTAGCCTCCTGCTCTGTTGCTGGTGAGTGCCCGTCAGGTAGCTCGTCCTGACACCTTGATCTGGTCTTTGTCCGGCTCTGTTCAGTCTCCTACCTAGATAACTCACTGCTTCCCCTCTCTGACCACAACATTCTCTACTTAACGCTCACAAATCCTCGCCCACTCCACCACACTCCTACCTACCGCACTTGCAGAAATTTACAAGCTGTTAACATTCATTCACTTAGATTCCCTACACTCATTACTGTCCTCATTATCCTATTTTTCCTGTCCTGATCTGGCTGTACACCACTACAATCACCTGCTACATTACAAAACTAAAGAAGAAAATAACCGGGTACCTCTAGTAGTTACCTACAATCCAAATCTGGAGGCGCTAAGGGGAGCTGCATGGAAATTACAACCTTTACTACAAAAAGATGCCCGATTACAATCAATTTTTCCAGACCCCCCACTACTGTGTTTTAGGCAGCCCCCAAATGTAAGAAGCATCATTGTCATGAGCTCCCTGTCCTCTCCAACAGCTGCAGGTACCTTTCCTTGCAATCAGAAAAAATGTAAAACCTGTCCATTTATAATGACCACGAACAAGATAAAGATCCCCAACTCACATCAGCACTACAAGATCCCAGGTTCTTTCAGCTGCATCACATCTAATGTGGTGTACCTAATTATATGTACTAAATGTCCAATTGGGGTCTGTATGTAGGGGAGACAGGGCAGAAACTGAGAACAAGGATGAACTCTCACCACCATACAATAAGAGAAAAAAGAATGGATATACCTGTGGCAATACATTTCTGTCTCCCAAATCATAACATTATGGACATGAAATTACTTGTGTTAAAAGGCAACTTCAAATCGCAGAAAGACAGGAGAGTCTGGGAATATAAACTGATGACGACCTTTGACACTCTTAACTGCAGGAATGAATGTGTCACACGGATTTATGTCTTTTTACATCAACTAAGGAACCTGCCCATCAGACCATGTGGGGTCATCACAACAGAGACCCTAATCACAGGACAATAAAACAATCCTTATCTAAGAATTGGTCCAATATTTATGGACGTAACTGTTTATCACCCATGGTAATTCTGCTTCATGTCACCTGGCTTATCCATGGTTTTTTTCCCCTTTTTTTTTTTTTTTTTTTTCTTCTATACTATGTTGTGCATAAATATGTGATTCTTCAGAATTTGTTTTAGTCTTTGCCTGATGAAGAGACGTATGTAGTCTTGAAAGCTTGCAATTTGTTACCATCTTTTCAGTTAGCCATTAAAAGGTATCAACCACTGGGGACTCTCAATTCTAAATATTTTTCCACCACTACAATGACACTCTCAGAAGCACCCTGGACCAAGCAGCACCCCTCACCCTCAGAATCTCCAAGCACAGAGTAAAACAGCCCTGTCTCACATCGCAAACTTGATTTCTCCACCGATGCTCTAGGAGTGCTGAACGCCTATGGAGGAAAACTCGCACACCAGAAGACTTCATCCACTACAAATTTATGTTAAGGATCAATAACTCTGCCCTTCACCTCGCCAAAGGGACCTACTACACCACCCTGATCTCCTTAGTATCTTAACACCCCATAAAACTTTTTGACACCTTTCACTCCCTCCTCAGTCCTAAAGCACAGGCCCCTATCACGGACATTTGTGCTGATGACCTGGCCTCCCACTTTATAGAGAAAATAGATAACATCCGTCAGGAAATCCGCTCCCAGCTACTAAGTGTTGTGATTCCCATTCCTCCCTGCATCTCCTCTCGCTCACTCTCCACATTTGATCCCCTCACAGAAGAAGTCGTCTCCAGGCTCCTCTGTTCTTCTCATCCGACTACATGCACTACCGACCTGATTCCTTTACATGTCCTCCAGTCATCACTACTCGCCTAACTACAATCTTTAATCTGTCCTTCTCCTCTGGCATTTTCCCCTCCTCCTTCACTCTATCATTACTCCATTATTAAAAAAAAATAATAAGTCTATTGATCCATCCTGCACAAATAACTACAGACTAGTCTCCAACCTCCCCCTTCATCTCTAAACTTTGGGAGCGCCTGGTCTACTTCCGCCTTACCCGTTACCTCTCCACTCACTTCCTCCTAGATCCTTCACAGTTTGGCTTCCGCCCCCTACATTCTACAGAAACTGCACCCATCAAAGTGGCCGATGACATTCTGACAGCAAAATGTAACGGTGACCACTCTCTGCTCATTCTTCTCTACCTCTCTGCAGCTTTCGACACTTGACCACTATCTCCTACTCTCTATGCTCCAGTCAATAGGCATAAAGGACACTGGTCTCTCCTGGTTCTCTTCCTATATTTCTGTCCGCTCCTTCAGTGTATCGATCACTGGTTCCACTTCATCTCCTCTTCCTCTCACTGTTGGGGTCCCTCAGGGCTCAGTCCTTGGCCCCCTTCTCTCTCTACATGGCCCCAAATGAACAGACCATCAGCAGATTTGGCTTTCGGTACCATCTTTATGCCGATGATATACAACTAATACACGTCATCCCCTGACCTTACCCCCGCTGTACTACACAACGCCAGTGACTGTCTGTCCGCAGTCTCCAAAATCATGTCCGCTCTCTATCTGAAACTCCTCCTTTCCAAAACTGAACTTTGTTTGCTCCCATCGTCTATTAGGGTATGCTTCCACTGTCCGAATTGGCAGCGCTTTGGACCCAGCTCCGTCCAAAGTGCCGCCGGTTTTTGTACGTGCGGTGATTCCGCATGTGTTTATTGAACCATGCGGAATCACCGCATCCTGTACATAGAACGGTGATATTTATCTTGCGGAGACTGAGCATTTCCGTAAGATAAATTGACATGCTGCGGTCTAGAAAGACGCACCACATGTCCGGTTACGCAGGGATGCCGGAGGCGTCCCTGCACGCATAGTGGAGATGGGATTTCATAAAATCCCATCCACTATGCTGTAACATCTGGCTGCTGCGGATTGGACACTGTGGATGAGGATGCAGCGTTTACTGACCGTGGAAACATACCCTTAAGCTCCCTAAATCTGACATCTCCTTCACGTGGGTGACACCATAATAACGCCCAGGCACGCTGTCTGGGTGTAATGTTTGACACCAATCTTTACTTCACCTCCCATATACAATCTTACAAACCGCTTACACCTAAAGAACATGTCTAGAATCCGCTGCTTGATCACCATGGAAACCACAAAAACCCTCACTGTTGCCCTGATCCTCTCCGGCCTGGACTACTGTAACGCTCTATTAATTGTCCTCCCCCTCACTTGACTTTCCCCTCTCCAGTCCATCCTTAATGCAGCAGCCTGGGTCGTCCATCTGACTATTCGGTACTCTGATGCGTCCGCTCTTCGCCAGTCATTGCACTGGCTACCTGTTCATTATAGGATCCAATTCAAACTGCTTGTTCTCACTGACCAAGCTCTCCACAGTGCGTAACCACCCTACATCTCCTCCCTCATTTGTTTATCTGCCTACCCGCTCGTTACGCTCTGCAAATTACTTTCGACTAACCTCTGCACTAATCCATACCTCCCACTCCCGGCTCCAAGACTTCTCCTGCTTTGCGCCAATCCTCTGGAATGCTCTACCCCAAGAAATTAGGGCTATCCACAGCTTGCACAGTTTTAGGCGCTCGCTCAAAACACATCTGTTCAGAGCGGCCTACCACGTTCCCTAATCAAAGTAAGTGTGTGTGTGTGTGTGTGTGTGTGTGTGTGAAAATTCACTGAGAATAACCCTCCATCAAACTTCACCGCACCCAACAGCACCACAGATACTGGCTGGTGACCAGCTCATGCAGACTTTATTTATCCCCCACTCCCTCAAGATGGCTGGATCATCATTGTAAATACGCACCTGTACTTTGTGTCTTCCCCCACCTCATTGTAGATTGTAAGCTTTTCCGAGCAGGGTCGTCTTATCCTGTCAGCAGGATTGTGTATAGTAACCTACAGACAGTCAGGTTGGCGCTGTTATACTGAATAAAATGATACCTGGGCTGATGAAATCCGTCTTGTGGTTGTTAATGTTTATTTTAAGTTGTGTGTTAATGATATGCTCGTGCTCCAGGGTGGGGTTGGTGTATGTCATGACCTGATTATATATTCATAATACAGACTGCTGAAAGGTCACTGATCCCTCACTGACCTGCCCCCTAGTTTGCATAATGAATATTAACTTAGTGCCAGTCGGTGGGGTGTACACTGCTAATTTTTGATGCATAGTGTCAGACTACTGGTGGCAGCAGTATACACCCATGGTTTCCTGTGTCTCCCACTAAAGCGATAGAGAAATCAGTCTAATAACATTGCCAAACCAATTGAAAAAAAATCTGGAGTATTATTGTGATAATCATCTTGTAAAATAAACTGGGAACTCCTCATAAATGTAGATGTGTTATTGACATTCATGAGGTTCGTCAAACCAGGTTGCAAAATGACTTTGCTAATTGGAGAAACAAAAATCACAACTAGTACCAAGCTAACTACCGTAGTTTTTCTTGACGGTATATTATGCATTGTAAAACTAGATTTAAAAAAATGGAATTTGTGCATTTGTCCTTCCAGGCAACTCTGCGGCAGGAAGGATTGTTTGCCTCATACCAGAAAACCCGGTCGTCAGCCATCCAGTCCATAGATATTGGAAACGAGAAAGTACAGAGACGGGAAGAGGATGCAAGATCCAGTTGTACTCCAGCTGTCAAAGGTGAATTAGATTCATATTTCTGCAGAATACTACTGGGAAAAAAAACCTTTAGGCTATGTGCACACGTTCAGGTTTTTTCGCGATAAAAACGCTATAAAAACTCATTAAAAACGCATACATTATGCATCCTATCGTTTAGAATGCATTCTGCATGTTTTGTGCACATGGTGTGTTTTTTTCCGCAAAAAAACGCATCGCAGTAAAAAAAGCAGCATGTTCATTAATTTTGCGGATTTTCCGCGTTTTTCCCGCAATTCTATGCATTTGGAAAAAAAACGCGCCAAAAACGCATGCGGTTTTCTGGCAGAATTGTCCGTTTTTTGTCAGGAAAATTTCTGCAAGAAATCCTGACGTGTGCACATACCCTTACTTGGTTGTGCCTATACACTGTAAATGTACAGTGCGTACTTATGAGCGATTGGTTGGGGTCTCAGAATCAGGACCCCTCTGGTCAGTAGCACTTGAAAAAAAACCAACCCATGATAGGTAGTTCCTATGTGGATAATAGTTGCTGCTGTACAGAACAAAGGCCTGCAGGCACAATGCTGAAAAAAAGACACGCAGGCAGTGACCATGTGGTTGAGACCTTGGTGTTTTCAATCAAAGACAAAGTGGATTGTCTGTGTTTGAAGTTTTTATCTTGGGATTGTTTTTCAATTTTAACTTTTTTTTTTTTTTTATATATATACATAGCGTCTATATCCTGCATGCTCGCCAATCTGCAAAGCCTTGGAGCCACTGTGCTTGCTGATGATGTGGATGACGACAAAGACGACTAGCCACGAGGTGCTGATCACAGCATGGAGTAAATGTACCCCGTGTAAACTTATACTAGCTCTTGGGCCCCCAGACATCGGCCGCACACAAACTGGACTAAGGGGGAAAACTTTGGTTATATTTGATATGTTCAAAAATGCAGATTAATTGTAAGCCCCCTGCGAGGACACTTGTGATAAAGTTGTGGGCTGCTTATGGCACCTTCTGTGAAGACAATTTTCGTTGAGAAACATTGAAATCGTGTAAATCCCTCGATTTCTATGTGACAATGTTACTTCGTCCATGTAAATAAATATTTAATAAGGATTGTGAAATTATTAAAACATCCATTTGAATGTTCTTTCCTTGAATGTACAGTTGTATTCTTTACAAACGAGAACCGTGAGGGAAACAGTTGCGGTTTTAACTAATTTGCAGCTGATTTTTTATACATCCCGGGTTTTGGCAGCCTAATTGTACAGGAATTCAACTTGATAGGTTTTATTTATTTATTTTACTCATATAGCACCATTAACTCCACAGTGCTTTACATAAAGTATTGGCACTGTCCCCATTGGGGCTCACAATCCAGAATCTCTATCAGTATGTCTTTTGGGGGGTGGGAGGAACCCCACGCAAACTCCTTGCAGATGTTGTCCTTGGTGGGATTTGGACACCGGCGCTGCAAGGCTGCAGTGCTAACCACTGAGCCACCGTGCTGCTCGTTGCAAATTAATCTTTGCATATGATGTCCTCAATTACTCTTTGATTAGCGTGATGAATGTGACACTTTCAGATAGTTTAGGTCACATGCAATCCACTTTCCATAAACGTCAATGGATGGTCCAGCTCTCTTCTCACTGTAGAAGTTTGAAGTGCTTGGTTATCCCTTTCAGACTTGGCAAAACAGTTGTTCCGCTGACAACTATTCCTTTTTATTCCCCCAGGCACATGCATGGTCATGGGGAATAACCCAGTGCCAGGCACCTATGGGCTGTCCCATCTTCCTGAGAACAAAGGATCAGCTATGTTGGAATCCAACATATCCTATCCTCCCTACTCCAAAACATAAGTTGCCCAGGAGTCTTGGCACTCCCCTATTACACATTACGTGGTTAGCCACTTCTGACAAAATTAGCAGGTCCAAATGAATTTCTGGGAGCCATACACAGCCTCCGATGTTATTGTATTCATCCCCCAACCATCCAGTCTCATGTTTGTGGTTGCTGCCAACAGGTATTTTCCAAGCCACAGAGAAATGTCACGTTGGGTGGGAGAAGGGATGGGCAAATACTCAGTGTGCACTGTGTTTCAATCTCTGGCCACAGCCTATATAGCCTCAATAGGGGTCTTCTTGGGTGGTACTCCAGACATTAGACAAGATGGCCATCTTCTTTGCAGATTACACAATGAAACTTTCAGCAAATCCCTTACTGTACTATGGAGAGTGCCTCATGCATGGTATCTTCCCTGCAGAAGTAGGCACGTGGAAGAAGGTGACCCCAATAGATGGACCCTGATGTGAAACTGGTACCTAAACCCCATACTTTCATCATGCTATACATTCGTTACATACTAATACTCCCTTTTAAGATTGCATCAATTTTGCAATGTGAACCATAAGCCAGAAAAAGAGGTTCACCCCTGGGTACCTTTCTGTTTTAGTCTGGTTTTTTTTCAGTCTAACATTTTCTTGTGATAAGATATCACTGCAATAGATAAAGCCCTTGATACTCGAAAAGCCTTTTACGATTTACACATTGAGTAACGGTATTCCTGTGCAAATAAAACGCTCATCAGGCATAAGAAATACATTTAATGAAAGCACAGTTTACAATTTAGTTATGACAATTTACAATGCATAGTATCCTCCACACTAACCAGCAATATTGCAATGTATGAATTTTTTAAATTGTTATGTCAAAAAAAAATTTTTTAATTAAGTTAAAAGATCAGTCAGGCAACCACTCGGCAGCAAGTCTGTGTGCATTTGCGCTTTATATTTGAACCTTCACAATACAGTTCTTAATTCACCTCAGTAATGGGCCCAGAGCTGCTACTCTTTCTGGCCTGTGCACCACAGCTCGAGCTGGGCATTCCCCCTGGCATACCTCCCTGGTACATCTTGGTGATGATGAGATGGCACACGTTCTCCAGCTCCTTTTGTTTATGGGTATAGTCTCTCAGCAAGTTGGTTGTTTTCCATCCAGGGGATGGTCTCCTTACACTTGTCTGAGATTATCCTCTTCTCATCATCACTGATCTTCCCCTTCATATTCTTGTTGAGGGAGAATCTAAAGTGATCATTCACGGTTGACTCAGTGATTTCCAAATTAATCTACAGGGCGTTGCCGGCAACTGAAAATGACCAGACGGAGACGTGTGTCTCTGTTTGGGGGAGATCGAGCAGATCTCTGGCCCCCGTTTATTATGTATCACTTTTCATAATCATAGAAGTTATACTTCAACCAATCAGCATAAGAACACACTTTCAGCACTTAACCTATAAAAATGCAGGAAAAACTTAACCTATGAGGATACAGAAAAAACGGAAACTACATATATGGTCGTGTCTTCTTGGCATAGAAAAAGCATACCAACAGGTGCCTCAGAGTCTTGTATAGCGATACACCCCCGAGTCCATTATCTGGTTCAAGTTAGAACACTCTGGCCTTGTAGCAGAACATAATAGCCTAGTTGAATAACAGACTTGTGAACAACAAGATAAAGTTACTTCATGACAGCTATAACCTTTTACCTAATTAAATAACAGAATTTATCTTTAACCCCTTAGTGACAGAGCCAATTTGGTACTTAATGACCGAGCCAATTTTTACAATTCTGACCACTGTCACTTTATGAGGTTATAACTCTGGAACGCTTTAATGGATCCCGCTGATTCTGAGATTGTTTTTTCGTGACATATTGTACTTCATGTTAGTGGTAACATTTCTTCAATATTACTTGCGATTATTTATGAAAAAAACGGAAATATGGCGAAAATTTTAAAAATTTTGCAATTTTCAAAATTTTTATTTTTATGTCCTTAAATCACAGAGAAATGTCACGAAAAATAGTTAAGAAATAACATTTCCCACATGTCTACTTTACATCAGCACAATTTTGGAAACACATTTTTTTTTGTTAGGGAGTTATAAGGGTTAAAAGTTGACCAGCAATTTCTCATTTTTACAACACCATTTTTTTTTTAGGGACCACATCACATTTGAAGTCATTTTGAGGGGTCTATATGATAGAAAATAACCAAGTGTGACACCATTCTAAAAACTGCACCCCTCAAGGTGCTCAAAACCACATTCAAGAAGTTTATTAACCCTTTACGTGCCTCACAGGAACTGAAACAATGTGGAAGGAAAAAATTAACATTTAACTTTTTTTTGCAAACATTTTACTTCAGAACAATTTTTTTTTATTTTCACAAATGTAAAAACAGACACTTAACCATAAATTTTGTTGTGCAATTTCTCCTGAATACGCCGATACCCCATATGTGGGGGTAAACCACTGTTTGGGCGCACCGCAGAGCTTGGAAGTGAAGGAGCGCCGTTTGACTTTTTCAACGCAGAATTGGCTGGAATTTAGATTGGATGCCATGTCACGTTTAGAGAGCCCCTGCTGTGCCTAAACAGTGGAAACCCCCCACAAGTGACACCATTTTGTAAACTAGACCCCTTAAGGAACTTATCTAGATGTGTGGTGAGCACTTTGAACTCCCAAGTGCTTCACAGAAGTTTATAACGTAGAGCCGTGACAATAAAAAATTGCATTTTTTCTACAAAAAATGATTTTTTTGTCCCCAAATTTTTATTTTCACAAGGGTAACAGGAGAAATTAGACCACAATAGTTGTGCAATTTCTCCTGAGTACGTCGATACCCAACATGTGGGGGTAAACCACTGTTTGGGCGCACCGCAGAGCTTGGAAAAGGAGTGCCGTTTTACTTTTTCAATGTAGAATTGGCTGGAATTGAGATCGGACGCCATGTCGCGTTTGGAGAGCCCCTGATGTGCCTAAACAGTAGAAACTCCCCACAAGTGACCCCATTTTGGAAACTAGACCCCCCAAGGAACTTATCAAGATATGTGGTGAGAACTTTGAATGCCCAAGTGCTTCACAGAAGTTTATAATGCAGAGTCATGAAAATAAAAAATATTTTTTTTTCCACAAAAAAGATTTTTTAGCCCCCAAGTTTTTATTTTCACAAAGGTTACAAGAGAAATTGGACCCCAAAATTTGTTGTCCAATTTGTCCTGAGTATGCTGGTACCCCATATGTGGGGGTAAACCACTGTTTGGGCGCACGGCAGAGCTCAGAAGGGAAGGAGCGCCGTTTTGGAATGCAGACTTTGATAGATTGGTCTGCGGGCGTTATGTTGCGTTTGCAGAGCCCCTGATGTACCTAAACAGTAGAAACCCCCCACAAGTGACCCCATTTTGGAAACTAGACTCCCAAAGGAACTTATCTAGATGTGTGGTGAGAACTTTGAATGCCCAAGAGCTTCACAGAAGTTTATAATGCAGAGTCGTGAAAATAAAAAATATTTTTTTTTCCACAAAAAAGATTTTTTAGCCCTCAAGTTTTTATTTTCACAAAGGTAACAGGAGAAATTGGACCCCAAAATTTGTTGTCCAATTTGTCCTGAGTATGCTGGTACCCCATATGTGGGGGTAAACCACTGTTTGGGCGCACGGCAGAGCTCAGAAGGGAAGGAGCGCCGTTTTGGAATGCAGACTTTGATAGATTGGTCTGCGGGCGTTATGTTGCGTTTGCAGAGCCCCTGATGTACCTAAACCGTAGAAACCCCCCACAAGTGACCCCATTTTGGAAACTAGACCCCCAAAGGAACTTATCTAGATGTGTGGTGAGAACTTTGAATGCCCAAGAGCTTCACAGAAGTTTATAATGCAGAGTCGTGAAAATAAAAAATATTTTTTCCACAAAAAAGATTTTTTAGCCCCCAAGTTTTTATTTTCACAAGGGTAACAGGAGAAATTGGACCCCAAAAGTTGTTGTCCAATTTATCCCGAGTATGCTGATGCCCCATATGTGGGGGTAAACCACTGTTTGGGCGCACGGCAGAGCTCAGAAGGGAGGGAGCACCATTTGACTTTTTGAGCGTAAAATTGGCTGTCGTGTTTGGAGACCCCCTGATGTACCTAATCAGTGGAAACCCCCCAATTCTAACTCCAACCCTAACCCCAACACACCCCTAACCCTAATCCCAACCCGATCCATAATCCTAATCACAACCCTAACGATAATCACAACCCTAACCCCAAAACAACTCTAATCTCAACCCTAATCAAAACCCTAAATCCAACACACCCCTAATCCTAATCTCAACCCTAACCTCAAACCTAACCCTAATTCCAATACACCCCTAACCCTAATCCCAACCCTAACCTTAACCCTAATCCCAAACCTAACCCTAATCCCAAACGTAACCCTAATGCCAACCCTAATCCAAACCCTAATCCCAACTCTAACCCTAACTTTAGCCTCAACCCTAGCCCTAACTTTAGCCCTATCCCTAACTTTAGCCCCAACCCTAGCCCTAACCCTAACTTTAGCCCCAACCCTAACCCTAATTTTAGCCCCAACCCTAGCCCTAACCCTAACTTTAGCCGTAACCCTATCCCTAAATTTAGCCCCAACCCTAACCCTAAATTTAACCCTAGCCCTAACTTTAGCCCCAACCATAACCCTAGCCCTAAGGCTACTTTCACACTTGCGCCGTGTGGCGTCCGTCGTTTTGGACAAAAAACGGATCCTGCAAATGTGCCCGCAGGATGCCTTTTTTTGCCCATAGACTTGTATTGCCGACGGATAGCCACACGTGGCGTCCGTCGTGCACTGGATCCGTTGTGTTTTGGCGGACCGTCACAAAAAAAGTTCAATGTAACCTTTTTTTTTGTACATCACGTCCGCCATTTCCGCTCATGCGTGGCCGTAACTCTGCCCCCTCCTCCCCAGGACATAGACTGGGCAGCGGATGCGTTGAAAAACTGCATCCGCTGCCCACGTTGTGCACAATTTTCACGTGCGTCGGTACGTCGGGCCGACGCATGGCGACAGCCCCGTACCGACGCAAGTGTGAAAGAAGCCTAACCCTAAATTTAGCCCCAACCCTAACCCTAAATTTAGCCCCAACTCCTCTCTCCTGCCGGCCGGCAGATGGCAGCAGAGAGCGGGCGCACTGCACCCGCCATTTTCTTACCATAGGAAGAAGCCGGCGGGCAGGAGGGGACGCAGGAGGACCCAGGGACACCGGTAAGTATAGCAGGGTCCCCGAAACCCCCTATTTCTCTGTCCTTTGATGTGCGATCACGTTTTTTTTGGGTTTTTTTAGCGACCGCTGGTAAACAGTTAATTACCGGCGATCACAAAACAGGGGTCGGTAAGAACCGACCCCGATCATGTTCTTTGGGGTCTCGGCTACCCCCGGCAGCCGAGACCCAAAAGATCCTCCGGGTGCCGGCCGGCGGGCACACTGCGCATGCGCCCGCCATTTTTTTGCCGGAAGAAGATGGCGGCGCCCATCGGGAGCCACGAGGAGCACTGGGGGAGACAGATGAGTATCGGGGGGCTATCGGGGACCCCATTTCTCTGTCCTCTGATGTGCGATCACATCGGAGGACAGAGAAATTAAAAGGGAGATCGCGTTTTTGGTTTTTTTTGCGATCGCCGGTAAACGGTTAATTACCAGCGATCGCAACTCGGGGGTCGGTAAAAAAACCCCGAATCAACGGCGCTGTGGTTTAAGTACCCTTAACTGCCGCCGTTAAAAGGCGTATCGGCGGTCGTTAAGGGGTTAAACAAGAAAATGGAGTCAAAAGCACAAAATAGAGAATCTTTCTTTATTTGTTCCTTCACATTCCCCCCTAGATAAATTTTGTTAATGTCCAGCATCAGAGGTACTATCCCAAGCTATAAGCTCGAGGGGTACTGGTCTTCACATGGCTGGTGCCATGTTACCAGCCATGGCTGTTGCGGCATACCCATCCCCCCTGTATGCTAGAATTTACGAATAACAATTTTTGATGACGGTGGAGGACATCTTTTGAAGGTAGCCATGTGCTTGGCTTCAACATCTTCATCAGATAACTTTATGAAATCGGTGTAGAGAAGAGGGGTGGCAACGCTTTTGATATCATCATTAGTTGTCTTAGTGCAGAATTTCCTAATACATATAGAAATACATAAAGAACAAATTTTAGTATTACTTACATGACAAGGATAAAGGCAGCGATGTGTAACAAACTTTGCAAGATTCCAGCTATCCAGCCCGAAGTCCATTAAACCAAATGGCTGGATTAAGAAAGGAGAAGGTGTCTGCCCACCAACTGTCCTTATTACGGTCATTGTCTTTATTATATTGATCTCTGAGTCTTTGAATATCCTCTAACTTTAACTTCATAGTGCTATTGGGATCTATATAATGACAGCAAGCGGGTCCAATAACCTGACACGTACCACCCTGTGCTGCTGTTAAGTAATCCAGTACTACAGTATGTTGATTAGTGACTATGATAAGTTGGTTTTGGACAGCAACAGTAGTATTAAGTATATCCAATATATCCCAAATTTGATCATCTAGATAGTCTGTGGCCCTAACCAATTTATCCCACAATTGTGTAATCATAGGGTTTGTTGGGGAATTTAGCCTGTACCATGCGGTTTACAATAATAATATGGAAAATGCGAAAACTCAAAACATTATGTCCCCTTATTTGCTGCTAGTCTGTTTAACTAGCTTGCAGTGTGATGTGTGGATCCACGTCGACCTTCCTTTCAGCTTTACTGACATAGGAGTAATGAGGAGGCCTTGGTAGGGACCGTCATACAAGGGTTCTAGTCCGTGTTTTCTGACATGCCTTTTCACAACCACAAAATCACCAGACTTTAAGTTGTGACAAGTGTCGGTCTCTGCTGAATCTGGAAGGGAAGAAAAAACTAGAGCATGGGTGTTAGCAAGATTTTTACTAAGCTGAATAACATAGTGAACAGTACAGTCAGTTTCCTCTGATAACTGCTGAGGCTGGAAATTTGCAACTGGGGGCCTGATACCAAACAATATCTCATAAGGGGACAGGCCATGTTTTGCAATAGGGGTAGTACGAATGTGGTACAGTACAATGGGTAGGAGCTCTGGCCATGGAGCCGTAGTCTCCTGCATCATTTTGGTCAATTGTCCCTTCAGTGTGCCGTTCAGCCTCTCAACTTTCCCACTGGATTGTGGATGGTACGGAGTATGGAGGGCTACAGTGGATCCAAGCATTGTCAGAACCTCCTGATACACATGAGAAGAAAAGGCCGGACCTTGGTCACTTTCAACGACTTCTGGAACACCATATCTGCATCACCATTTTTTTTGCTGTGGTCTTTGCAGTCATGTTGGTAACGGGAAATGCTTCTGGCCAACTGGAGAACATGTCGACAACCACCAGACAATATTGATACCTTCCAGACTTAGGCAACGTGATGTGTTCCACCTGGAGCCTTTGGAAAGGATAGTCAGGCTTAGCAAGGTGCTTCGGGGGTACATGTTGAAGTTGACCGGGATTGCAGGTCTGACAGATATTACATGCACGGTTGAGTGCTGTCAGGACTGTAGAAATACCTGGAGCCCAGTAGAATTTTTGTACCAGGGCTAGGGCCTGGTTTTTTTTTTCCTTGATGTGTGGTCCCATGTGCCCATGTGGCAATAGCAGGGTACATCCGCTTACGGGGACACACAAGTTGGTCATTTTTCCAGAGACCATTGTCCGTACGTGCTCCATCAGCCTTCCACTGCTTCACCTCTTCCTTTGGGGACATTCTCTGCATCGTCAGTAAGTGGTCTCGCGGAGTCCGACAGAAAACTTTAGTCTGTCATGGATCATCAGGTTCCTGTAGAGTCAGTGTTTCTCGTAACTGTTTACGCTGAAAGCGTGTGGTCACCATAGCTGGTATGGTCGGTTCAACGGGTAGGAGAGCAGCAGCTTTTGCTTGCATATCCGCAAAGGCATTACCAACAGTCTGTGGACTGTTCCTAGGACCGTGCACCTTGACCTTGATAATGGCCACCTGGGTAGGTAATTTGATTGAGTCCATGAGGGTTTTAACAGTTTCAGCATTCTCCACTGGAGTCCCGGCGGTAGTAACAAACCCTCGATTGGCCTATAAGAATCCGAAATCATGAGCAATACCAAATGCATACTGTGAGTCCGTGTATATATTAGCCCGCCTGTCTTTGGCCGGAACACATGCAGTAGACAGAGCCTGAAGTTCTGCTTCTTGTGCTGACTGTTATGAACTATACTTTTGGGCTCCCTCTTGTGGTCACTCGCGGTATGGCTTTTGGATACTCTTTCCCCAGGTTGGTAGTCACCTGGTTCGTTAAGACTCTGGGTGTTTCTATTTAAACTTACTGGAGTCTTAGTCCATTGCCTGGCATCCATGTAATCAGGCCTTGTCTGGTTGCTCTTGTCTACTGGTCCTGATTTTTGCAACATAAGCTAAGTCCTGCTTTCTTGTTTTTTTGTTTATTTGTATTATTCTGTTTTTTGTCCAGCTTGTTCATAATGTGATTCCTGTTTTTGCTGGAAGCTCTTAGGGGGCTGATATTCTCCCCCCATACCGTTAGTCGGTACGGGGGTTCTTGGATATTCAGCGTGGATATTTTTGTAGGGTTTTTCGCTGACCACATAAGTCCGCTTTCTATATTTCTGCTATTATTTAGTGGGCCTCTCTTTGCTGAATCTAGTTCATACTTACGTTTGTCCTTTCCTCTTACCTCACCGTTATTATTTGTTGGGGGCCTGTATCTACTTTGGGGTATCTTTCTCTGGAGGCAAGTGAGGTCTGTATTTTCTCTGAAAGGGTTAGTTAGATCTCCGGCTGGCGCGAGACGTCTAGAACCAACGTAGGTACGTTCCCCGGCTGCTATTAGTTGTGGGCTAGGATCAGGTATGTGGTCAGCTCAGTTACCACCTCCCTAAGAGCTAGTTTTTATGTTTGCAGACTTTGCTGAAGACCCTGAGATCCTCTGCCATTAGGATCACAACAGTATGCCAGGCCACTGAATAGTTAATGCATTGCAGAAGTGGGATTAAAAGAAAAAGAAGTTCTGAGGTTTTTTTTGTTTTTTTTCTTCCTTCCCCTTTACCTCTGAATGGCTTGAAACTCTGCTGCAGACATGAATGTGCAAACTCTGATTACTAGTGTGGATCAGCTTGCTGCTCGTGTGCAGGGCATTCAGGATTTTGTTATTAGCAGTCCTATGTCAGAGCCTAAGATTCCTATTCCTGAGCTGTTCTCTGGAGATCGATTTAAATTTAGGAATTTTAGGAATAATTGTAAATTGTTTCTATCTTTGAGACCTCGTTCGTCTGGAGACTCAGCTCAGCAAGTTAAAATTGTTATCTCCTTCTTGCGGGGCGACCCTCAGGATTGGGCTTTCTCATTGGCGCCAGGAGATCCGGCATTGGCGAATATTGATGCGTTTTTTCTGGCGCTCGGATTGCTTTATGAGGAGCCCAATCTTGAAATTCAGGCAGAGAAGGCTTTGCTGGCTATTTCTCAGGGCCAGGATGAAGCCGAAGTGTATTGCCAAAAATTTCGGAAATGGTCCGTGCTTACTCAGTGGAATGAGTGTGCTCTGGCCGCAAATTTCAGAAATGGCATTTCTGAAACCATTAAGAATGTGATGGTGGGCTTTCCCATTCCTACAAGTCTGAATGATTCTATGACGCTGGCCATTCAGATTGATCGGCGTTTGCGGGAGCGCAAATCCGCTAATCCTTTGGCGGTGTTGTCTGAACAGACGCCTGATTTAATGCAATGTGATAGAATTCAGACTAGAACTGAACGGCAAAATCATAGACGTCAGAATGGGTTGTGTTTTTACTGTGGTGATTCTACACATGTTATATCAGCATGCTCTAAACGCCTAACAAAGTTTGTTAGTCCTGTCGCCGTTGGTAACTTGCAGCCTACATTTATTTTGTCTGTGACTTTAATTTGCTCATTGTCTTCCTACCCTGTTATGGCGTTTGTGGATTCAGGCGCTGCCCTGAGTCTTATGGACTTGTCGTTTGCCAGGCGCTGTGGTTTTGTCCTGGAGCCTTTAGAAAATCCTATTCCTCTTAGAGGAATTGATGCTACGCCATTGGCGGAGAATAAACCGCAGTATTGGACACAAGTGACCATGTGCATGATTCCTGAACATCGGGAGGTGATTCGTTTTCTTGTTCTGCATAAGATGCATGATTTGGTCGTTTTGGGGCTGCCATGGTTACAGGCCCATAATCCTGTTCTGGATTGGAGGGCTATGTCTGTGTCAAGTTGGGGTTGTCAGGGAATTCATTGCGATTCCCCGTCGGTGTCTATTGCTTCCTCCACTCCTTCAGAAGTTCCTGAGTATTTGCTTGACTATCAGGATGTGTTCAGTGAGTCCAGGTCCAGTGCTCTTCCTCCTCATAGGGACTGTGACTGCGCTATAGATTTGATTCCTGGTAGTAAGTTTCCTAAGGGACGATTATTTAATCTGTCGGTACCTGAGCATGCCGCGATGCGTTCTTATATAAAGGAGTCTTTGGAGAAAGGACATATTCGTCCATCCTTTTCCCCTCTTGGTGCGGGATTCTTTTTTGTGGCCAAGAAAGACGGATCTTTGAGACCTTGTATAGACTATCGGCTTCTGAATAAAATCACGGTTAAATTTCAGTACCCTCTGCCACTATTGTCGGACTTGTTTGCTCGGATTAAGGGTGCCTGTTGGTTCAGCAAGATAGATCTTCGTGGTGCGTACAACCTTGTGCGCATTAGGCAGGGAGATGAATGGAAAACTGCATTTAATACGCCCGAAGGTCATTTTGAGTACTTGGTGATGCCTTTTGGGCTCTCTAATGCTCCTTCAGTGTTTCAATCCTTTATGCATGACATCTTCCGGAAGTATCTAGATAAATTTGTGATTGTTTATCTGGATGACATTTTAGTTTTTTCTGATGATTGGGATTCTCATGTAAAGCAGGTCAGGATGGTGTTTCAGGTTTTGCGTGATAATGCTTGTTTGTGAAGGGCTCAAAGTGTCTCTTTGGAGTGCAGAAGGTTTCCTTTTTGGGTTTTATCTTTTCCCCTTCTGCTGTGGAGATGGACCCAGTCAAGGTCCGAGCTATTCATGATTGGACTCAACCCACGTCTGTTAAGAGTCTTCAGAAGTTTTTGGGTTTTGCTAATTTCTACCGTCGTTTTATTGCTAACTTTTCTAGCGTTGTTAAACCTCTGACGGATATGACCAAGAAAGGTTCTGATGTCGCTAATTGGGCTCCTGCGGCCATTGAGGCCTTCCGGGAGCTGAAGCGCCGGTTTACTTCGGCGCCTGTTTTGTGCCAGCCTGATGTCTCACTTCCCTTTCAGGTTGAAGTGGATGCTTCTGAGATTGGTGCAGGAGCTGTTTTGTCGCAGAGAGGCTCTGGTTGCTCTATGATGAAACCATGTGCTTTCTTTTCCAGGAAGTTTTCGCCGGCTGAGCGGAACTATGATGTTGGTAATCGGGAGTTGTTGGCCATGAAGTGGGCATTTGAGGAGTGGCGTCATTGGCTTGAGGGAGCTAAGCATCGTGTGGTGGTCTTGACTGATCACAAAAACCTGATGTATCTCGAGTCTGCTAAACGCCTGAATCCTAGACAGGCTCGTTGGTCATTGTTTTTCTCCCGTTTTGACTTTGTGGTCTCATACCTGCCTGGTTCGAAAAATGTGAAGGCTGATGCTCTCTCTAGGAGCTTTGTGCCTGATTCTCCTGGAGTCTCAGAGCCGGCTGGTATTCTTAAAGAGGGAGTGATTTTGTAGGCCATTTCTCCTGATTTGCGACGTGTGTTGCAGAGATTTCAGGCTGGTAGACCTGACTCTTGTCCACCTGATAGACTGTTTGTTCCTGATAAATGGACCAGCAGAGTTATTTCCGAGGTTCATTCCTCGGTGTTGGCAGGGCATCCTGGGATTTTTGGTACCAGAGATTTGGTGGCTAGGTCCTTTTGGTGGCCTTCCTTGTCACGGGATGTGCGTGCTTTTGTGCAGTCCTGTGGGACTTGTGCTCGGGCTAAGCCTTGCTGTTCTCATGCCAGCGGGTTGCTTTTGCCCTTGCCCGTCCCGAAGAGGCCTTGGACACACATTTCCATGGATTTCATTTCAGATCTTCCGGTGTCTCAGGGAATGTCTGTCATCTGGGTGGTGTGTGATCGTTTTTCCAAGATGGTCCATTTAGTGCCCTTGCCTAAGTTGCCTTCCTCTTCCGATCTGGTTCCTTTGTTTTTTCAGAATGTGGTTCGTTTGCACGGCATTCCTGAGAATATCGTGTCTGACAGAGGATCCCAGTTTGTGTCCAGATTCTGGCGATCTTTTTGTGCTAAGATGGGCATTGATCTGTCGTTCTCGTCTGCCTTTCATCCTCAGACTAATGGCCAAACGGAGCGAACTAATCAGACGCTGGAGGCTTATTTGAGATGTTTTGTTTCTGCGGATCAGGATGATTGGGTGACCTTCTTGCCATTGGCTGAGTTTGCCCTCAATAATCGGGCTAGTTCCGCTACTTTGGTTTCGCCATTTTTCTGCAACTCTGGTTTTCATCCTCGTTTCTCCTCGGGTCATGTTGAGCCTTCTGACTGTCCTGGGGTGGATTCTGTGGTTGATAGGTTGCAGCGGACTTGGAATCATGTGGTGGACAACTTGAAGTTGTCACAGGAGAAGGCTCAGCGTTTTGCCAACCGCCGCCGCGGTGTGGGTCCCCGACTTCGTGTTGGGGATTTGGTTTGGTTGTCTTCTCGGTTTGTCCCTCTGAAGGTTTCCTCTCCTAAGTTTAAGCCTCGCTTTATTGGTCCTTATAGAATTTTGGAGGTCCTTAATCCGGTGTCTTTTCGTTTGGATCTTCCTGTGTCGTTTGCCATTCACAATGTGTTCCATAGGTCTTTGTTGCGGCGGTACATTGTGCCTGTGGTTCCTGCTGTTGACCCTCCTGCTCCGGTCTTGGTTGAGGGCGAGTTGGAGTATGTGGTGGAGAAGATCTTAGATTCTCGTCTCTCTAGACGGAGGCTTCAGTATCTGGTCAAATGGAAGGGCTATGGTCAGGAGGATAATTCCTGGGTGGTCGCCTCTGATGTTCATGCGGCCGATTTGGTTCGTGCCTTTCACGCTGCCCATCCTGATCGCCCTGGTGGTCGTAGTGAGGGTTCGGTGACCCCTCCTTAAAGGGGGGGTACTGTTATAAACTATACTTTTGGGCTCCCTCTTGTGGTCACTCGCGGTATGGCTTTTGGATACTCTTTCCCCAGGTTGGTAGTCACCTGGTTCGTTAAGACTCTGGGTGTTTCTATTTAAACTTCCTGGAGTCTTAGTCCATTGCCTGGCATCCATGTAATCAGTCCTTGTCTGGTTGCTCTTGTCTACTGGTCCTGATTTTTGCAACATAAGCTAAGTCCTGCTTTCTTGTTTTTTTGTTTATTTGTATTACTCTGTTTTTTGTCCAGCTTGTTCATAATGTGATTCCTGTTTTTGCTGGAAGCTCTTAGGGGGCTGATATTCTCCCCCCATATCGTTAGTCGGTACAGGGGTTCTTGGATATTCAGCGTGGATATTTTTGTAGGGTTTTTCGCTGACCACATAAGTCCGCTTTCTATATTTCTGCTATTATTTAGTGGGCCTCTCTTTGCTGAATCTAGTTCATACTTACGTTTGTCCTTTCCTCTTACCTCACCGTTATTATTTGTTGGGGGCCTGTATCTACTTTGGGGTATCTTTCTCTGGAGGCAAGTGAGGTCTGTATTTTCTCTGAAAGGGTTAGTTAGATCTCCGGCTGGCGCGAGACGTCTAGAACCAACGTAGGTACGTTCCCCGGCTGCTATTAGTTGTGGGCTAGGATCAGGTATGTGGTCAGCTCAGTTACCACCTCCCTAAGAGCTAGTTTTTATGTTTGCAGACTTTGCTGAAGACCCTGAGATCCTCTGCCATTAGGATCACAACAGCTGACTGTGAGGACAGGAGCGCAGCTGCGTGCACTACAGTGTCTTCCGTAGTATCAGCGTATCCGGTGTGGAATCTGCCACCTCATCAGCATATCTTGAACTATCCGTGTATAACACCAGATCAGGATTTGGAAGTGGATTTTCGCTGACATTTGATGGAGTAGCTGTCTTTTCAGTCAGTAGTTGGAAACAGTCATGTTGGAGATAATCCTCATAACTGCCATCCTTCTTGGGGATCGGCAGTAAAGTAGCGGGGTTGATTGTAGTACAGCGATGCAACTTGACGTAGTCAGGCAGATGGAGTGAAACTGCAGCCGTGTTGTTGTACAGTCAGTTATCTTGGTGGTTGGAGTATCAGTATTGCCGCAATATCATGTGGGGTAAAAATGTGCGTCTCATGTCCAAAAATTATGTCTGCAGTCTTGTCAAGCAACGAGTGAGTGGCGTGAACTGCCCCCATACATCTTGGTGATGCCCGGGCCATGGGGTTGAGGCGGGCCGAATAACAGCCCACTGGTCGTTGCCTATTGCCATGTGATTGTGTAAGTACCCCTACTGCATGTCCTTCTTTCTCAGACGCATACAAATGGAACGGTTGAGTATAGTCCGGGATGCCCAAGGCAGGGGCAGAAGCAATAAGCCGCTTTGATTCAGAGAAGTCACGATAAAGGCTTTCCATACAATCCGGTGATCTTTCCTTATAATTCATTATACCGTCTTTCAGGGCATTGTAGAAAGGTTGCATTATGCGGGATGCATCTGGTATCCACTGACGACAATAAGTACATAGTCCAAGAAAACGCTGGAGTTCAGTCTCATCTTTCGGAAAAGGAAGGGAGCTGACGGCTATTTTTCTTTCTTTTGTGAGGTGTCTGACACCCTGAAGGAGACAGTGACCCAAAAATGTCACTTGACCAAGGCAGAACTGAAGTTTCAAGGCCGAAACCCGACAGTTCAGATCTGCCAGATACTGGAGGAGGCTAACAGTGGCAGCAATGGTTTCCTGCTCTGTTCGTGCACACAACAAAAGATCATCCACATACTCAAGCAGCGTGACATAGGGGTGTTCTAACTGCCAAGATAAAAGACACTCGCCCATATTTTTTGCAAACTGATTGGGACTATTTTGGGCCCCTTGTGGCATAACTGTCCACGTCAATTGTCGTTCCTGATAAATGAATGCAAATAGAAACTGGCAATCTGGGTGTAATGGAATGCTGAAGAAGGCATTTGCAAGGTCGATGACTGAACCAAGCAGCATCCTGAGGTATCTGGGACAAAAGAGTATGTGGATTAGGCACCACCGGAGTTTCTAGAACAGTAGCTGCATTAACTGCCCGTAGATCTTGTACCAGCCGGTACACAGGGGATTGGCCGGGTGGGGTCTTTTTCTTAACAGGAAACAAGGGTGTGTTACATGGGGAAACACAGGGTACCATTATCGAGTAACGTTTGTATTTGACCCTTGAAGCCCCGCTCCTGATCATGTTTCAAAGGGTACTGATGGACTTTGGGAAAAGGGGCACCAGGTTTGAGAAACAGTTTTACTGGTTCTACAGGCATTTTCCCTAAATCATCAGGCACTTTTAATCAGAGTTTGGGTGGTATCTCTGAGAGATATGGGGTGAGTTGCTGGTCCTCAGGCTTTATTGGGGGTGGATCTAGGCCTATCAGGGCCATCATCACTGTGGGAAGGGTGTGTAGGATACAGATCTCATTGTATTCATCTGCATAGGGGTTATATAATGTGAGGACCATCATCTTGGAATTGAATTCTGGAGCAGAACTGTGATAATAAATCTGCCCCCAGTAAATTTACTGGACATGCGGGAGAGATTACGAACTGAGCAGTAACTTCAGGGAAAGGTCCCACAGGGATGGGTTTTGTAGGAGTATATTTATTGGGTCTTTCATCTACTCTAATTAAAACAAGCTCTTGATCTCAGAATTGACATGGCAGGGCTTGGGAGGGAGATTCCCAGACATAGGGTTAAAAGGGATATTGGAGTATGGGACTGGATTTGTGTAAGGTGGGGATGGCAGGAGCTGGAGTCTGTTGTGTGGGCCACTGATAAGGAACGGAGCTGTGTCCTTGTAGCTGGGGTGGGGGCTGAGGTTGGAGTAGGAATCACTGTGGCCGTTGATTTAACCTTTAATTTCCCGGCTGATGCAGAGCAGGTTAAATTCTTCTAAAAACTTTGTACTACTTTTAATGCATCATCCGGAATGGAAGTCTCAATATCAGATCTGACTGACATTATTGCCTCTTTCAATTCAGGTTTGAGGCCGGACATTAAAGCTGCCACAAAAAGTTGTGAATGGGCTTTATTATACAGTGAGAACCCCAGATCTTTAAATACCATAAGATGCCCATAGAACTTCTCGGCAGTCCAGGATATATTGGTGCCTTGGGGTTAAGGGGCATAGGGCTAACAGTCAGAAGAAGAGGCTTAATTTCCTGGGGAGGGACCATATTATCTAGCAGGGAGACCCCTTGTCCCAAATTTTTAATTGTTTGATTTCCCAACACATTAATCTCAGTCACTTTCTCAGTTCCTTCTTGCACCACAAAACATCCAGTTTTTTGTCATAGTAGTACTTTCCTTTTTCAACGTAACAAAAACAATCAGAATTCACTTCCTCTGTTGATCCTCAATTTGCTATATATCAACCACTCAACTTGAAGCAGGTGAATCTTTTACCAATCTTTCAATCACACTGATAACCAAACAATCTCTTACAAGTTTCCTTCTAAAACTAGGCACCATTTTTCACTTTCAACTTCAACTTACAATATTTCTTTCTACTGCAATACAATACTGTTGCTTTAAACAAAACACAGATCTCCCAACACGTACTACACCAAGGACAGAAAATACAAAGAAACTTGAACGCAGCTACGTGCCCCCTCCCATCCGAGACTTGAGCGGAGATAAGAATTCACAGCATTCCTCACACAGAAAGAAGCAATTGCGCAGCTGTTTGATTCACCCCTCCCATCAGGTATTTTAGAAATTTCACACAGAAACAGAATACAGCAGGTCTCAGACATATTAATTTCTACAAAACCTTCATCACACAATTCACGTGCCAGACCACTTTAGAAAAACCCATGATTGAGAATATCTTTCCTGCATTCTTAACAGATTTCATTCCCCGTCTTTGGGCTAACAGTATCAGATTCATCACACAAATTCAGTCTTCTTTTTCTTCCACGGAAACTGATTCTCCTTTAGAGCTAAATATCCTTTAGTCATGCACAATACCGAGCGGCCGTACGGTTTGTTCCACCAGGTCTCTCTGTCTCCCACTGGGACAACCCAAAAACGCGGTACTCAGTGAAAGGAGGAGGGCATCTCAGACTTTCTCTCCGGATACCCCTGGACATATACAGTTATATGAAAAAGTTTGGGCACCCCTATTAATCTTAAGCTTAATGTTTTATAAAAAATTTTTTTTTTGCAACAGCTATTTCAGTTTCATATATCAAATAACTGTTGGACACAGTAATGTTTCTGCCTTGAAATGAGGTTTATTGTACTAACAGAAAATGTGCAATCTGCATTCAAACCAAATTTGACAGGTGCATAAGTATGGGCACCCTTATCATTTTCTTGTTTTAAATACTCCTACCTACTTTTTACTGACTTACTAAAGCACTTTTTTGGGTTTTGTAACCTCATTGAGCTTTGAACTTCATAGCCAGGTGTATGCAATCATGAGAAAAGCTACTTAAAGTGTCCACTTGCAAGTTGTTCTCCTGTTTGAATCTCTTCTGAAGAGTGGCATCATGGGCTCCTCAAAACAACTGTAAAATGATCTGAAAACAAAGATTATTCAACATAGTTGTTCAGGGGAAGGATACAAAAAGCTGTCTGAGATTTATCCTGTCAATTTCCACTGTGATGAACATTGTAAGGAAATGGAAGAACACAGGTACAGTTCTTGTTAAGGCCAGAAGTGGCAGGCCAAGAAAAACATCAGAAAGGCAGAGAAGAAGAATGGTGAGATCAGTCAAGGACAATCCTCAGACCACCTCCAGAGAGCTGCAGCATCAACTTGCTGCAGATGGTGTCACTGTGCATCGGTCAACTATACAACGCAGGTTTTTTGCCGCCATGCATAACGCCTTTTTGTATGACCAAACAACTCAATATTGGTTTCATCAGTCCACAGGACCTTCTTCCAAAAAGAAATTGGCTTCCCAAATGTGCTTTTGCATACCTCAGGCGACTCTGTTTGTGGCGTGCTTGCAGAAACGGCTTCTTTCGCATCACTCTCCCATACAGCTTCTCCTTGTGCAAAGTGCGTTGTATAGTTGACCGATGCACAGTGACACAATCTGCAGCAAGTTGATGCTGCAGCTCTCTGGAGGTGATCTGAGGATTGTCCTTGACTGATCTCACCATTCTTCTTCTCTGCCTTTCTGATGTTTTTCTTGGCCTGCCACTTCTGGCCTTAACAAGAACTGTACCTGTGTTCTTCCATTTCCTTACTATATTCCTCACAGTGGAAATTGACAGGTTAAATCTCTGAGACAGCTTTTTGTATCCTTCCCCTGAACAACTATGTTGAATAATCTTTGTTTTCAGCTCATTTGACAGTTGTTTTGAGGAGCCCATGATGCCACTCTTCAGAGGAGATTCAAACAGGAGAACAACTTGCAAGTGGACACTTTAAGTAGCTTTTCTCATGATTGCATACACCTGGCTATGAAGTTCAAAGCTCAATGAGGTTACAAAACCAAAAAAAGTGCTTTAGTAAGCCAGTAAAAAGTAGGTAGGAGTATTTAAAACAAGAAAATGATAAGGGTGCCCATACTTATGCACTTGTCAAATTTTGTTTGAATGCAGATTGCACATTTTCTGTTAGTACAATAAACCTCATTTCAAGGCAGAAACATTACTGTGTCCAACAGTTATTAGATATATGCAGCTGAAATAGCTGTTGCAAAAAAAACAATTTTTATAAAACATTAAGCTTAAGATTAATAGGGGTGCCCAAACTTTTTCATATAACTGTATATCTATATATTCCTGAGTTACGCATCCTACCCATCTTCGATCACCTCACCGCGCCTGATTCTAACAGTGATCAGGATTTCAGGATATTTTGAGTATAAAGAGAATTATATCACTGGTCAATCTGGGGTGTCCGTTCCTTATGAGGTACGGTTTGAGCACTGAGCTCCGAACGGACCTACACCTCTATATGATTCCACCCAAGAATCTACAAACCTCAGATCCTCTTTGCAGCAACACTGGAAAACCACACCAAATGGTCAGTCTGGACAGTATAACTGCCAACTTATCATGGTTGTTGTAGGGGATGATCAGTCCCAATTTTCCAGTGCCTGTGTCCGGTCCGAGGGTCCTTTGTCTTGTTGTCCTCCGGGGCGCAGAGGCTCTCCTGTTTGGGGCTCCACGGTCGGGCGCCAAGCTGTTGAGAGAGGATCTAAAGTGATCCTTCAAGGTTGACTCAGTGATTTTCAAATTAATCTACAGGGCGTTGCCGGCAACTGAAAATGACCAGACGGAGACGTGTGTCTCTGGGGGGGAAATCGAGCAGATCTCTGGCCCCCGTTTATTGTGTATCACTTTTCATAATCATAGAAGTTATACTTCAACCAATCAGCATAAGAACACACTTTCAACACTTAACCTATAAAAATGCAGGAAAAACTTAACCTATGAGGATACAGAAAAAAACGGAAACTACATATATGGTCGTGTCTTCTTGGCATAGAAAAAGCATACCAACAGGTGCCTCAGAGTCTTGTATAGCGATACACCCCCGAGTCTATTATCGGGTTCAAGTTAGAACACTCTGGCCTTGTAGCAGAACATAAACAATAGCCTAGTTGAATAACAGACTTGTGAACAACAAGATAAAGTGACTTCATGACACCTATAACCTTTTACCTAATTAAATAACAGAATTTATCTTTAAGCAACAGGAAAATGGAGTCAAAAGCACAAAATGGAGAATCTTTCTTAATTTGTTCTTTCACATTCTTATCTTCCACCATACTCTTTATGTTGAAGGCATATGACTCCAGGGGAGGTTTTGGTAGTAATTTTCTCGGTGCATCATCAGCTTCGTATTTCTCGGCCTCTTGCACCATCTTCTTGATTTCCTCTTTGCTCAGTCGGCCTTTGTCATTGGTAACTGTTATCTTGTTATGTTTGCCTGTGCTCTTGTCCACAACAGAAAAATAAGAATACCATTTGTGTTACCTCGATTTAGGGTACACTTTGTGGAGCTGGAGGGATCCCACTAAGGTCACCCTCGTACACCTGAATGAGGACAGTGGGCTAGTTGTCAGCGCAGGTTCTGAACACTTGGGTCTGCTTGGTTAGCATCTATGTCAAAGGTCACCTCAATTTGGGGTACACCTCGTGGAGCTGGAGGGATTCCGCAAAGGTCAAAATTTACCCAACAGGTTATTATCCTTGGTCATGGCTCTCTCACCTTCGTACACCTGAATGAGGACACCAGGCTGGTTGTCAGTGTAGGTGCTGAACACTTGGGTTTGCTTGATAGGAATGGTAGTGTTGCGTTTGATGAGGACAGTCATAACCCCGCCAGCTGTCTCCAGACCCAAAGACAGGAGGAGCCATATCTAGAAGAAGGAGATCCTGCACAATATCAGACTTGTCCCCCATGAGGATGGCGGCCTGAACAGCAGCCCCATAAGCCACAGCTTCATCTGGATTCATGCTCTTGTTCAGATCTCGCCCGTTGAAGAAGTCCTGTAGCAGCTTCTGCACCTTGGGGATACGGGTGGAGCCCTTCACTAGGACAATTTCATGGGCCTGTGATTTGTCAAGCTTGGCATCTCGCAAGGCTTTCTCAACAGGCTCCAGAGTACCACGGAAGAGGTCAAAACACAGCTCCTCAAAGCGAGCTCTATTGATGGAGGTGTAGAAGTCAATGCCCTCATAAAGGGAATCAATTTCAATACTTGCCAGGATGCTGGAGGACAGAGTGCGCTTGGCTCTCTCGCATGTGGTTCTCAGTCTCCTTAGAGCCTTATTTTGGGTAATGTCCTTTTCATGTTTGTGTTTGAATTCTTCAACAAAGCGGTTAAAGGGAACCTGTCACCTGAATTTGGCGGGTCCGGTTTTGGGTCATATGGGCGGTGTCTTCGGGTCTTTTATTAACCCCTTTTTGTCCCACTGGCCGCATGCTGATCGCAAAATTGACTTGCCGTTGATTCGCTTTCCTCCATAGTTAACGCATGCGCAAAGCAATCTTGCCTTGTGCACACGCAGTATGCTTTGCCCAACTGCGGGCAAAGCCGAAAACCATTAGTGCGCATGCGCCGGAGCACTATGTCCCGGAACACAGCGAAATACTTCCGGGACATAGTGAGCCGGCGCATGCACACTAATGTTTTTCGGCTTTGCCCGCAGTTGGGCAAAGCATACTGCGCGTGCGCAAGGCAATATTGCTTTGCGCACGCGTTAACTATGGAGGAAAGCGAATCAACGGCAAGTCAATTTCGCGATCAGCATGCAGCCAGCGGGACAAAAAGGGGTTAATAAAAGACCCGAAAACACCGCCCATATGACCCAAAACCGGACCCGCCAAATTCAGGTGACAGGTTCCCTTTAACTACTCTTATCAAATTCCTCTCCTCCCAGCTGAGTGTCACTCAATCTGTCTTTCACCTCAAAAATGCCCTCATCGATGACAACGTCAAAGGTGCCACCACCCAGGTCAAAGATGAGAATGTTGCGCTGCACGCGGGCTCTCTTATCCAGGCCGTAGGCGATGGCGGCTGCTGTTGGCTCATTGATGATCCTCAGCACATTGAGTCCCACGATGACACCGGTATCTTTGGTGACCTGGCGCTGGGAGTCGTTGAAGTAGGCTGGCATGGTGATGACGGCATTGGAGACTTGATGACCCAGATAAGCCTCTGCAGTCTCCTTCATCTTCTGCAGCACCACAGAGGAGATCTCCCCTGGGGAGAACGTCTTCTACTCTCCTTTATACTCCACTCTCATCTTGGGCTTTCCCCCATCACTCACCACCTGGGAAGGGCCAGTGCTTCATGTCACCCTGCACCACAGGATCATCAAACCTTCTGCCAATCAGCCTCTTGGCATCAAACACCGTGTTCTGGGGGTTGAGCGCCACCTGGTTCTTGGCGTCTCCGATCAGTCTCTCGGTGTCAGTGAAGGCCACGTAGCTGGGGGTGGTGCGGTTTCCCTGGTCATTGGCGATGATCTCCACTTTGCCATGCCGGAAGACCCCCACACAGGAATAGGTGGTGCCCAGGTCAATGCCAATTGTCACTCCTTTAGATGCCATCTTCTGTCAGGATGTGTGCAGTCAGAGAAGTCAGGACAGATGGCTCAGCCAGGAAGAGCTGCAGAGCTTGTATCAGTATGTGAGCGTCTTCAGTAACTGATCCTCTGTACTACTCCGGCTCTCTATATATGTGTAAAGTGCAGCACGTCACAACTCTTCTCACCAATCAGAATGCGGTCTTCACACGCTCCCGTCGTCCCTAGGCAACTCTCCGGAAGTTTCCCTAGTGCTCCCATCAGAGCCAGCCAATGACGGCGCAACTTGCCTCATAGACGACGGGAGACTATTCGCTAGCGTTCAAGCGGGTTAAAACGCTCGTCCAGTCAGAGTCTGCAGCTACTGGTGACGTCACATCTCTGGGGGGGAAATTGTCCCCGATAGCCTATCCAATCAGAGAGAGCTGTGCTTCTCAGCCAACTGGGTGGCTGTCGCGAGACAGCGCGGGACGACAGTCACGACACTGGAAAATGCGCGCGGCGAGGAGATTGCTCTGACGCAAGTGACTAGTCAGGACTAGTAGCCGTCGCGTCCTCCGCTCCTGTGTGAGGTGAGGGCGCTGAGGTATGAGACGTGAAGGGGACATGGCTCCAGCGTCAAAAATGAGGAGAAATGTGTAGCGAGGGATAACATGGAGAAGGCGGCGGTTTTTTTTCTTTTTTCAGTTCAGTTGGATATTGTGGTTTAGGGAGGAGTAAAGGCTGACGAGAGAATGAGCTGTGGTGATGAGATGGTTAATAAGGGTCTGAGCTCTGTGCCCCCTCTGGAGCACAATGATGGGGACGTGTCTATGGCCGCCCCTTGTAGTCAGAGTCCGCCTTTCTAATCACTTGCCTTTTAATTTCATGTAGATGGGCGGGGGGTGCGATGTGAGACCCCCACAATCAAACAAAGCCCCATCCCCAAGAGGAGCGCATCGCTACGAAACCTCTGCTACTAAATCCGTACCTCGCTTTGTGTGTGCACCTCCCTGGTGGAGGGGATCATGGGGGGGGGGGGGGTCTCGGGACCCCGTACCTTCTCTGTGCATCTCCACAGCAGAGGGGAGAGGGGATCGTGGGGACCTTCACTGTGCACCTCCCCGGCGGAGGTGATCGTGGGGGTCTCGGGACCTCGGACCTTCTCTGTGCAACTCCCCAGCAGAGGGGATCGTGGGGACCTTGGACCTTCACTGTGCACCTCCCCGGCGGAGGGGATCGTGTGGGTCTCGGGACCTCAGACCTTCACTGTGCACCTCCCCAGCGGAGGGGATCATGTGGGTCTCGGGACCTCGGACCTTCACTGTGCACCTCCCCAGCGGAGGGGATCATGTGGGTCTCGGGACCTCGGACCTTCACTGTGCACCTCCCCAGCGGAGGGGATCATGTGGGTCTCGGGACCTCGGACCTTCACTGTGCAACTCCCCAGCAGAGGGGATCGTGGGGACCTCGGACCTTCACTGTGCACCTCCCCAGCGGAGGGGATCGTGTGGGTCTCGGGACCTCAGACCTTCACTGTGCACCTCCCCAGCGGAGGGGATCATGTGGGTCTCGGGACCTCGGACCTTCACTGTGCACCTCCCCAGCGGAGGGGATCATGTGGGTCTCGGGACCTCGGACCTTCACTGTGCACCTCCCCAGCGGAGGGGATCATGTGGGTCTCGGGACCTCGGACCTTCACTGTGCACCTCCCCAGCGGAGGGGATCATGTGGGTCTCGGGACCTCGGACCTTCACTGTGCAACTCCCCAGCAGAGGGGATCGTGGGGACCTCGGACCTTCACTGTGCACCTCCCCAGCGGAGGGGATCGTGTGGGTCTCGGGACCTCAGACCTTCACTGTGCACCTCCCCAGCGGAGGGGATCATGTGGGTCTCGGGACCTCGGACCTTCACTGTGCACCTCCCCAGCGGAGGGGATCATGTGGGTCTCGGGACCTCGGACCTTCACTGTGCACCTCCCCAGCGGAGGGGATCATGTGGGTCTCGGGACCTCGGACCTTCACTGTGCAACTCCCCAGCAGAGGGGATCGTGGGGACCTCGGACCTTCACTGTGCACCTCCCCAGCGGAGGGGATCGTGTGGGTCTCGGGACCTCAGACCTTCACTGTGCACCTCCCCAGCGGAGGGGATCATGTGGGTCTCGGGACCTCGGACCTTCACTGTGCACCTCCCCAGCAGAGGGGATCATGTGGGTCTCAGGACCTCGGACCTTCACTGTGCACCTCCCCAGCGGAGGGGATCATGTGGGTCTCGGGACCTCGGACCTTCACTGTGCACCTCCCCAGCGGAGGGGATCATGTGGGTCTCGGGACCTCGGACCTTCACTGTGCACCTCCCCAGCGGAGGGGATCATGTGGGTCTCGGGACCTCGGACCTTCACTGTGCACCTCCCCAGCAGAGGGGATCGTGGGGACCTCGGACCTTCACTGTGCACCTCCCCGGCGGAGGGGATCGTGTGGTATCTCGGGACCTCGGACCTTCACTGTGCACCTCCCCAGCGGAGGGGGTCATGTGGGTCTCGGGACCTCGGACCTTCACTGTGCACCTCCCCAGCGGAGGGGATCATGTGGGTCTCGGGACCTCGGACCTTCACTGTGCACCTCCCCAGCGGAGGGGATCGTGGGGACCTTCACTGTGCACCTCCCCGGCGGAGGGGATCGCGTGGGTCTCGGGACCTCGGACCTTCACTGTGCACCTCCCCAGCAGAGGGGATCATGGGGACCTTGGACCTTCACTGTGCACCTCCCCGGCGCAGGGGATCGTGGGGGTCTCGGGGCCTTGGACCTTCACTGTGCACCTCCTCGGCGGAGGGGATCGTGTGGGTCTCGGGACCTCGGACCTTCACTGTGCACTTCCCCAGCAGAGGGGGTCTCGGGACCCTGGACATTCGCTGTGCACCTCCCCGGCGGAGGGGATTGTGGGGGTATCGGGACCCCAGACCTTCGCTGTTCACCTCCTCGGCGGAGGGGATTGTGGGGGTATCGGGACCCCGGACCTTCACTGTGCACCTCCCCGGCAGAGGGGATTGTGGGGGTATCGGGACTCCGGACCTTCCCTGTGCACCTCCCTGGCGGAGGTCATCGTGGAGGTCTCAGGACCCTGGACCTTCGCCTATCTGCTGAAAATTACAACTGCAATGAAATATGAAAGAAAAAAACATCTCAAATGCTTAGTTACTCTGTAAGAAAAATGTTGGCAGCCTCAGTCTAGTGAATTGATCAAATAACAAAAATGGTCAGAAGGGTCCTTAATGCCCCCCTAAAGGACCTGACGTTCTATCAAAAGATGGGTTCCAACCATTGAGTTGGAGCATCTCTCAACCCTTGTTAGCCCCCTTTGGTGTGAAAGCTCGAAGTAGACTAATACAAAAATAGAGATTTCCAAAACTAATGTAGAGACCTCCACCATTTAAAAAAATATATAAGTTTTGTAATAATACGTCCATGCGTCACTGATGTTATGTGACTTCTTGCAGCGTTGTGATTAACCGCCATCTTTAAAGGGGAAATACATAGTCTTTGCTATCGGTAACTATGGGTAATGTTTGTATATATCTGCTTAGTCAGTCATGTCTATTACTGGTGTCTTTGACTTCTTGTGATTATCTTGCTATAACGTTTATTTTGGTATCCCAAATACTGCCATTATGGCTATCGGTTTGTTTTCAACATATCATTGGGATAGTAATGCCCTTACTTTATCTTTTTACTTTATGCAGTGGTTTACTTCTCTTTGCGGAGGTTGGCATTCATTTGTTTAACCCCTTAACGACGCCTTTTAACGGCGGCAGTTAAGGGTACTTAAACCGCAGCGCCGTTAATTAACGGCGCTGTGGAAAAAGTGAATAGCGCCCCCCAGAGTCGGATTTTCTCTGGGGTCTCGGTTGCCAGGGGTAGCCGAGACCCCAGAGAACATGATTGGGTTTTTTTTTACCGACCCCCGGGTTACGATCGCTGGTAATTAACCGTTTACTGGCGGTCGAAAAAAAACAAAAACGCGATTTCCCATTTAATTTCTCTGTCCTCCGATGTGATCGCACATCAGAGGACAGAGAAATGGGGTCCCCGATCGCCTTCGATACTCAACTGTCTCCCCCGGTGCTCCTCGTGGCTCCCGATGGGCGCCGCCATCTTGTTCCAGCCAAAAAATAGCGGGCGCACTGCGCCCGCCGGTCGGCACCCGGAAGATCTTTGGGGTCTTGGCTGCCGGGGGGAGCCGAGACCCCAAAGAACATGATCGGGGTCGGTTTTTACCGACCCTTGTTTTGCGATCGCTGGTAATTAACTTGACCGGCGGCCGCAAAAAAAAGCGATGTGTAATTCTCTGTCCTCTGATGTGATCACACATCAAAGGACAGAGAAATAGGGGGATTCGGGGACCCTGTTATACTTAACGGTGTCCCTGGGTCCTCCTGCGTCCCCTCCTGGCCACCGGCTTCTTCATCCGGTAAGAAAATGGTGGGCGCATGCGCAGTGCGCCCGCCATGATCTGCCGGCTGGCAGCTAGAGGAGTTGGGGCTAAAGTTAGGGTTGGGGCTAAATTTAGGGCTAGGGTTAGGCTTCTTTCACACTTGCATCTGTACGGGGCCGTTGCAATGCGTTGGCCCGACGTACCGACGCACGTTGTGAAAATTGTGCATAACATGGGCAGCGGATGCAGTTTTTCAATGCATCTGCTGCCCAGTCTGTCCCGGGGAGGAGGGGGCGGAGTTACGGCCGCGCATGCGCGGTTGGAAATGGCGGACGCGACGTACAAAAAAACGTTACATTGAACTTTTTTTGTGATGACGGTCTGCCAAAACACAAAGGATCTAGTGCACGACGGACGCGACGTGTGGCGATCCGTCGGCAATACAAGTCTATGGGCAAAAAAAGCATCCTGCGGGCACATTTGCAGGATTCGTTTTTTGTCCAAAACGACGGATGCCACACGACACAAGTGTGAAAGTAGCCCTAGGGCTGGGGCTAAAGTTAAGGTTAGGGTTGGGGCTAAAGTTAGGGTTAGGGTTGGGGCTAAAGTTAGGGCTAGGGTTGCAGCTAAAGTTAGGGTTAGAGTTGGGTTAGGGTTTGGATTAGGGTTGGTATTAGGGTTAGGGTTGGCATTAGGGTTACGTTTGGGATTAGGGTTGGGATTAGGGTTAGGGGTGTATTGGGATTAGGGTTAGGTTTGAGGTTAGGGTTGAGATTAGGATTAGGGGTGTGTTGGATTTAGGGTTTTGATTAGGGTTATGGTTAGGGTTGAGATTAGGGTTGTTTTGGGGTTAGGGTTGTGATTATTGTTAGGGTTGTGATTAGGATTATGGGTTGGGATTAGGGTTAGGGGTGTGTTGGGGCTAGGGTTGCAGTTAGAATTGGGGGGGTTTCCACTGTTTACATCAGGGGGTCGCCAAACACGACAGCCAATTTTGCGCTCAAAAAGTGAAATGGTGCTCCCTCCCTTCTGAGCTCTGCCGTGTACCCAAACAGTGGTCCCCCCCAGACATGGGGTACCAGCATACTCAGGACAAATTGGACAACAACTTTTGGGGTCCAATTTCTCTTGTTACCCTTGTGAAAATAAAAACTTGGGGGCTAAAAAAATCTTTTTTGTGGAAAAAAAATATTTTTTATTTTCACGACTCTGTATTATAAACTTCTGTAAAGCACTTGGGCATTCAAAGTTCTCACAACACATCTAGATAAGTTCCTTGGGGGGTCTAGTTTCCAAAATGGGGTCACTTGTGGGGGGTTTCTACTGTTTAGGTACATCAGGGGCTCTGCAAACGCAACATAACGCCCGCAGACCAATCTATCAAAGTCTGCATTCCAAAACGGCGCTCCTTCCCTTCCGAGCTCTGCCATGCGCCCAAACAGTGGTCCCCCCCCACATATGGGGTATCAGCATACTCAGGACAAACTGGGGTCCAATGTCTCCTGTTACCCTTGAGAAAATAAAAAATTGCAGGCTAAAAAAATCATTTTTGAGGAAAAAAAAGGATTTTTTTATTTTCACGGCTCTACTTTATAAAATTCTGTGAAGCACTTGGGGGTTTAAAGTGCTCACCACACATCTAGATAAGTTCCTTAAGGGGTCTAGTTTCCAAAATGGTGTCACTTGTGGAGGGTTTCAATGTTTAGGCACATCAGGAGCTATCCAAACGCGACATGGCGTCCGATCTCAATTCCAGCCAATTCTGCATTGAAAAAGTAAAACGGTACTCCTTCTCTTCCAAGCTCTGCGGTGCGCCCAAACAGTGGTTTACCCCCACATATGGGGTATCTGCGTATTCAGGAGAAATTGCACAACAAAATTTATGGTTACATTTCTGTTTTTACACTTGTAAAAATAAAAAAACATGGTTCTGAAGTAAAATGTTTGCAAAAAAGTTAAATGTTCATTTTTTCCTTCCACATTGTTTCAGTTCCTGTGAAGCACGTAAAGGGTTAATAAACTTCTTGAATGTGGTTTTGAGCACCTTGAGGGGCATAGACCCCTCAAAATGACTGCAAATGTGATGTGGTCCCTAAAAAAAAAAAAAATGGTGTTGTAAAAATGAAAAATTGCTGGTCAACTTTTGACCCTTAGGCTGGGTTCACATTGTGTTAATAGCAGCCCGTTCAGCACATGCGCTAACGGGCTGCTGTTAACGCAAGTGCCGACGTTCCATCGCGCTAGCGCAGATGGAGCATCTGCTAGCTCCATCTGCGCTAGCAGTGACTGACCCGGAAACGCTGCAGCCCGCGTCCGTTTTTTTTCATAAATAATCGCAAGTAATATCGAAGAAATGTTACCACTAACATGAAGTACAATATGTCACGAAAAAACAATCTCTGAATCAGCGGGATCTTTTAAAGCGTTCCAGAGGTATAACCTCATAAAGTGACAGTGGTCAGAATTGTAAAAATTGGCTCGGTCATTAAGTACCAAATTGGCTCTGTCACTAAGGGGTTAAGTAGTTAAGTGGTTATTTCATACCACTACTGACATGTGTACCTATTTTTATTAATGGAATTGTATTTGGGTGAAACTAAAGAAATAACATAAGTTGGCATACATGCAATGCGTAGGGGCACGTTCACACTCTGGCCATTTTACAGACAAAACCCAAGAAACAAAACAACATGAGCATATACCCTGTAGTAAATAGTAATAGTGCATGTTAATAACATAGTGTACTCAGTTAACACTGTATTGATAAAAGTGTAAACGCCATCCTACTGCGAGGTGCAACCTATGCAGCCACACAGGCCCACTACCACCTCCAAAGCAGGTGGAATTTTGTATTATGATGAGCTGCTGGACTGCAAAAGCCCATATACTGTTCTTGCACAGCAGCCTCTTCTGTCTGTGTCCGCCAATGTATAGATGAAATGCCTAGCTCAAAAAGGGGGTAGCTATGCTCTTGTTCATACAAAGTACAAGACACTATAGCAAAACCGAGGGAAAGAGACAGAACCTAAGTTGCTATACATACAGTCTGTAGGAGCATGTTCACACTGTGGCCATTTCACAGACAAACCCTAGAGAAAAAAATTAACTAGTATTAGGGTGTCCTAGGTGTTTTTAGGGTAAGATGTGATGCCAATCTTACTTTGCCTATAGGGTGCCAGGTAGGTTTATGTTTAAGGCTACTTTCACACATCAGGTTTTTTTGTTTCAGGCACAGTCCGGCTAATTTTATTAAAAAAACTGATCCATCGCAAATAGTGAAAAACTGATGCGACGGATCCATTTTTCTGCTGGATCCGTTTTTTTGCTATTCACCCAGGAATACAGTGACTTCCTATTCCGGGGTGGGAGAGAGAAGAGAGAGAGAGATTCCAGAATGGAAAATGCATGATTTCTGTTAAAAACTGGATCCAGTCGCCGGCCATTTATACCTGCGTTTCATATGTTTTTGGCCGGATTAGTTGTGCTGTTTTCCGCCGGACAGAAAAAACGTTGCTCTGGACATTTTCTCTGTCCGCAGGAAAACTAATTTTGGACGGAATCCGGCAAAAAACGGATGAAACGTTGGGACATCAGGCGCAATCCGGGGCATATACAACTGTATGAGAAAAAAAACGGATTCGGCGGAAAAAAAACGGATCCGTTTTTTTACAAATTCGCCGGTTTGTGCCTGATACAAAAAACCTGATGTGTGAAACTAGCCTAACCCCTTTGCGCTGCAGCCCTTTTCCGTTTGTGTTTCTGATTTTCGCTCCCCTTCTTCCCAGAGCCATAACTTTTTTATTTTTCCATCAATATGGCCATGTGAGGGCTTGTTTTTTGCAGGACGTGTTGTACTTTTGAACGACACCATTGGTTTTAACATATCTTGTACTCAAAAACCGGAAAAAAATTCCAAGTGCGATGAAATAGCAAAAAAGTGCAATTCTGGTTTTTGGATTATTTTATTTTACCATGTTCACCAAATGCTAAAACTAACCTGCCATTATGATTCCCCAGGTCATTACGAGTTCATAGATACCAAACATGTCTAGGTTTTTTATTTAAGTGGTGAAAAAAATCCAAAGGTTGTTAACCCCTTACTGACATCGGACGGGATAGTACGTCCGATGTCAGCTCCCCTGCTTTGATGCAGGGCTCCACGGTGAGCCCGCATCAAAGCCGGGACATGTCAGCTGTTTTGAACAGTTGACATGTGCCCGCAATAGCGGCGGGTGAAATCGCGATTCACCCGCCGCTATTAACTAGTTAAATGCCGCTGTCAAACGCAGACAGCGGCATTTAACTACCGCATCCGGCCGGGCGGCCGGAAATGACGGCATCGCTGACCCCCGTCACATGATCGGAGGTCGGCGATGCTTGAGAATAGTAACCATAGAGGTCCTTGAGACCTCTATGGTTACTGATCGCCGGTACCTGTGAGCGCCACCCTGTGGTCGGCGCTCACAGCACACCTGATTTTCTGCTACATAGCAGCGAACAGCAGATTGCTGCTATGTAGCAGAGGCGATCGTGCTGTGCCTGCTTCTAGCCTCCCATGGAGGCTATTGAAGCATGGCAAAAGTAAAAAAAAAAAGTTAAAAAAAAATGTGAAAAAAATAAAAAAAAATATAAAAGTTTTAATCACCCCCCTTTCGCCCCAATCAAAATAAATCAATAAAAAAAAATCAAATCTACACATATTTGGTATCGCCGCGTTCAGAATCGCCCGATCTATCAGTAAAAAAAAAGCATTAACCTGATCGCTAAACGGCGGAACGAGAAAAAAAATCGAAACGCCAGAATTACGTTTTTTTGGTCGCCGCGACATTGCATTAAAATGCAATAACGAGCGAACAAAAGAACGTATCTGCACCGAATTGGAATCATTAAAAACGCCAGCTCGGCACGCAAAAAATAAGCCCTCAACCGACCCCAGATCATGAAAAATGGAGTCGCTACGAGTATCGGAAAATGGCGCAATTTTTTTTATTATTTCTTTTTTTATACAAAGTTTGGAATTTTTTTTCACCACTTAGGTAAAAAATAACCTAGTCATGTTAGGTGTCTATGAACTCGTAATGACCTGGAGAATCATAATGGCAGGTCAATTTTAGCATTTAGTGAACCTAGCAAAAAAGCCAAGCAAAAAACAAAGTGTGGGATTGCACTTTTTTTGCAATTTCACCGCACTTGGAATTTTTTTCCTGTTTTCTAGTACACGACATGGTAAAACCAATGATGTTGTTCAAAAGTACAACTCGTCCCGCAAAAAATAAGCCCTCACATGGCCAAATTGACGGAAAAATAAAAAAGTTATGGCTCTGGGAAGAAGGGGATCGAAAAACGAACACGGAAAAACGAAAAATCCCACGGTCATGAAGGGGTTAAACCCCCAAAAAAATTGCGTCATTTTTCCCAAGACCCATAGCGTCTCCATTTTTCGTGATCTGGGGTTGTGTGAGGGCTTATTTTTTTGTGTGCCAAGCTGACGTTTTTATTGATACCATTTTGGTGCAGATACAATCTTTTGATCACCCGTTACTGCATTTTAATGCAATGTTCCGGCATCCAAAAAAACGTAATTCTGTTTTTCTAATTTTTTTTCTTTGTTACGCAGTTTAGCTATCGGGTTAATTCCTTATTTTATATTGTTAGATTGAGCGATTCTGAACGTGGCAATACCAAATATGCGTATGTCTGATTTTTTTTTTTTTTTTTTTTTTTTTTTTGATTTTGAATGTGGCGAAAGGGGGGTGATCTGAACGTTTTATATTTTTTTAATATTTTTAAAAACTTTTTTTTTTCTTCTACTTTTGCCATGCTTCAATAGTCTCCATGGGAGACTAGAAGCTGCCATAACCTGACTGGTCCATCTCCAGAGATCTTTAGTAGTGATGACCAAATTTGTTCGGAAAACGATCGCCAAACATAAATTCAGCACAAATATGGCACATTCAGATTCATGATCAGAAGCGCGAGCAAAATTTTATAAAATCGGAACAAATCAGTAACATTCGGTAAAAAGTGCGGGAAAATATTTGTGTTGCCACAAAAGTATTTTCAGCACTTTATTATTATTATTATTTATATAGCACCATTAATTCCATGGTGCTGTACATGAGACAGGATTATGGGGAAGGAGGACAGTAGGTCGGGGGTTGCGGTAGCTCCGATGGTGTTGAGGTGGTCATTACAGGTTGCAAGCTTCTTTGAAGAAATGGGTTTTCAGGTTCCGTTTGAAGGATCCAAATGTGGATAACCGGAGGTGTTGGGGCGCAGAATTCCAGATGATGGGGGATATTCGGGAGAAGTCTTGGAGGCGATTGGGTGAGGAGTGAATAAGCGTGGAGGAGAGAAGGAGGTCTTAGGAGGACTGGAGATTACGTGAGGGAAGATATTGAGAGATTAGTATGGAAATATACGGAGGAGAAAGGCTATGGATGGCTTTGTAGGTCAGTGTTAGTAGTTTAAACTGGATACGCTGGGAAATTGGGAGCTAGAGCCTGTGAAGGGATTTGCAAAGAGGGAAGCAGGAGTGTAGCGAGGAGAGAGATTAGTCGGGCAGCAGAATTAAATATGGACTGGAGGGGTGCGAGAGTGTTAGAGGGTAGGCCACAAATGGGGATGTTGCAGTAGTGGAGGCGAGAGATGATTAGGGCATGCACAAGCATTTTGGTAGAGTGAGGGTTGAGGAAAGTACGGATTCTGGAAATATTTTTGAGCTGGAGGCGACAGGTGGCGAGAGCTTGGATGTGCGGTTTAAAGGACAGGGCAGAGTCAAGGGTTAAGGTACCGTCACATTAAGCGACGCTGCAGCGATAGCGACAACGATGGCGATCGCTGCAGCGTCGCTTTTGATCGCTGGAGAGCTGTCACACAGACCGCTCTCCAGCGACCAACGATGCCGAGGCCCCCGGGTAACCAGGGTAAACATCGGGTTGCTAAGCGCAGGGCCGCGCTTAGTAACCCGATGTTTACCCTGGTTACCAGCGTAAAAGTAAAAAAAACAAACAGTACATGCTTACATGCGTCCCCCGGCGTCTGCTTCCTGACACTGAGCTCCGGCCCTAACAGCAGAGCGGTGACGTCACCGCTCTGCTTTCACTTTCACTTTAGGGCCGGCGATCAGTCAGAGCAGGAAGCGGACGGCAGGGGACGCGCAGGTGAGCATGTACTGTTTGTTTTTTTTACTTTTACGCTGGTAACCAGGGTAAACATCGGGTTACTAAGCGCGGCCCTGCGCTTAGTAACCCGATGTTTACCCTGGTTACCAGTGTAAAACATCGCTGGTATCGTTGCTTTTGGTGTCAAACACAACGATACACGGCGATCGGACGACCAAATAAAGTTCTGGACTTTATTCAGCGACCAGCGACATCACAGCAGGATCCTGATCGCTGCTGCGTGTCAAACTAAACGATATCGCTAGCAAGGACGCTGCAACGTCACGGATCGCTAGCGATATCGTTTAGTGTGACGGTACCTTTACTCCAAGCCAGCGGGTTACCGAGTTGGGGGGGGGAGTGTGAAGTCATTTATTGTGATAGATCAGTTAGGGAAGGTGTGCGAGATGGAGTAAAGATAATTAGTTCGGTTTTGTCCACATTGAGTTTGAGGAAGCGAGAGGAGAAGGAGGAGGATATGGCTGATACACTCTGGTATTCTGGAGAGCAGAGAGGTGACATCTGGGCCAGAGAGGTAGATCTGAGTGTCATCGGCATATAGATCGTACTGGAAGCCATAGGACTTTGAGTTGTCCCAGGCCAAGGGTATAGATAGAGAAGAGGTCCTAGGACAGAGCCTTGAAGGACACCAACAGAGAGGGGGCGAGATGAAGAGGTAGTATGGGAGTGGGAAACGCTAAATGTGCGGTTGGTGAGGTATGAGGAGATCCAGTGGTGGGCGGAGGAGGGAATTAAAGATGTTGAACAACTGATTGGGGTTGTGGGATAATGAAGATACGAGCAAAGTAAAATAGTCCTGTTTAGCAGAGGTGAGAGCTGATTTGAATGTGAGTGTTGCTTGTTTGAGTGCAGTGAAATCTTCTTGCGAATGCGTTTTCTTCCAACGCCGTTCTGCAATTCTGGATACTTGCCAAAGCTTTTTAGTGATGTTATTTTGCCAGGGTTGTCTATTTATTCGTCGCACTCTGCTATGCATGACTGGGGCGATGGCTGATGCAGAGTGGCATTGTAGAAACTAGTGGCAATGTCTGTGTTGTGGAGTGAAGCTATGGAGGATAGTGGCTGAATAGAGTCAGTGTGCGAGGGTCCAGATGTGCGAGGTTTCTGCGGGGGTGCTTATGTTGCTGGACATGGGTGACAGGTGTGGAGGACAGTGATGAGAAAGTGAGTAGATGGTGGTCAGATAGAGGGATAGGGAAGGTGGTGAAGTTAGATAGGGAGCGGAAATGGGTGAAGACCAGGTCTAATGTGTGTGTGTCCGTCTGTGTGGGTGGCTGAGGAGGACTACTGAGTAAGTCCAAAAGATGAAGTAAGGGACAGGAGTTTGGAGGCTGCTGACTGGTGGGTGTCAATCGGGATGTTGAAGTCACCCCTGATGATGGTGGGAATGTCAGCAGACAGAAAGTGAAGGAGCCAGGAGGAGAACTGGTCAATAAAGGCAGTGGTTGGGCCCGGTGGTCGGTATATGATGGCCATTTGGAGGCTGGAGAGAGCGTAGATGCTGACAGAGTGGACTTCAAAAGAGGGGAGGGTAGAGGTGGAATTGGGTTAAAGGTACAGTTGGAAGAAAAGAGAAGGCCCTCTCCTCCACCATGTCTGTTGCCAGGACGGGGCGTGTGGGTGAAGTGGAACGATAATGGTGGTGTATCATGAGCGTTTGGCAAGTGTTTCAGGGGAGGGGATATGCAAAGCTCAGAGGCACGGCGTTCTTGTAAGCAGTAATTTTTTTATTTCCTAACTTTTTGTGCCCTTTGCGGCTAGCCAATCAGGGCACAGGAAACACCCACAATTTCCTGACTCAATGGCTTTTGTTATTGGCTGCTGAGATCACATGTCCCTCTCCATATAAAGAGCGGACATCTTGTTTTAGCGCCATTTTGACACTAACAACGCAGAGAGGCTGCTCCTGACACTGTTAGCAGCAAGATTTTAGCTAGGCTGTTGTATATCAGTCAGATAGTGTAACTAACTAGTATCCAGTGTGGCTGTTAAATTTACCTTCCAGCATTTTTGAGGGGGCCATTACTGAGGTGCACAGACAAAGCCAGCACGGCACATGTCCTACAAGTGTGTTGTGCACTGCTTCTATTGTGCTCCATGCAAGAGTATAGCATTCTAAATAACTTTTTCACTAGCTAAATGTGAAACAGCCTGCTGTATCCCACCTTGTCATTTAGTGCTGTGGTGATATGAAACTGTCTGCAGACCAAAGGCGCATACATTTTTTTAAAAATAATTTTTCAGTTGCAAAAAGTTACACAGGCCGCCATATCACAGTTTGTCATTTTGTTGGGTTGAAATTAAGCTGTAGAGGCCTGATCCAGAGGCCACCAAAAAATTCTTGTGTTCCTTGCGTCATACAGAAGGGGACATTTGACTTTCAAATTGTTTGTAGCATATCTTCTTTGTCATACAGGCCTCATCCACACTCAAACAATTCTTCTGTGACTAACACGATATAGTACGCCATATTTCACCTTGGAATTTACTGTTGCTGAAATTCAGCTGTTTACAGACACGGTTTAGAGTTTTAAAATGTAATGTTTTGATGCTAATACTGTGCTTCTACCAAATTATCTGAGCAACATGTCCGGTGAAAAAGCGAGGCCGTGGTGGAAGGAGAGTTAGGCCTGGTGTTCAAGGCGTACATGGTGGGGTAGGTGATAATGTTTGTGAAAGCCCTAATGAACCAACGTCACGTCCTATGCAAAGACAACTGACAACTTCTGTTACTGGATGGTCTACTCCACTACCTTTCTTTGGCAGACGCACAGAGGTACACCTTGTTGATGAGGCCCGGAAAGAGCATGTGCTCGTGTGGATGGCAAGTGCAGCTTCAAGTGGCCTCTCCTCCTCTTCCTCCACCTTGAAATCACACCCAGTACAGTCCACAGAGGGGGCACCCAAATCCCCCTGCTTCCCTCGCGTCCCAACTCCAACAGTACAACTGACTACAGAACCACAGATGGGTGAGTCGGAAGAGCTGTTCACACATTCTATGAAATGGTCATCAGAAGTTTACTCAAAAGCGTCAGAGTCAAGAGGAGGAAATCTGCACCGATGCCCACAATATTTTTAGCTTGGATCAGGGGCAGGATAAAGTAGGGTTCAAACAGCATCTTGACCCTTATCAGACGTTAAACCCAGGGGGGGGGGGGTGATCCTGATGAGACTCGGATATCTGAGGCCCAGGCAGACTGTTCTGTGTTGTCAGGGCAGGAAGAGGAGGGTGAGGAATGTGATAGCACAGAGGATGAGGATAATGAGGTGTTAGATCCCAGTTGGCGTGAACATAGAGGCACACAGCTGAGTAGGTGATCTGAGGAGGAAGACGAGGAGGTTACCTTGCCCTGTACATGGCAGACATGTAGTGATGCAGCCACGACAAGCAATGCATACTCGGCCACAACTGTGGCTGTGACCAGCAGGGTCTGCAGCTCGCAGGGGTGGCAAAGATTGCCTAGCCTGGGCCTTTTTTGACACTGCAAAGGATAAGCCAGCTCACGTAATCTGCCAACTTTGCAAAAAAAAACTGAGTTGAAGTAAAAAGTGCAGTAACTTGACTACTACATGTATGAACCTTCACATGCGTAATCAACATGGGTTACTGTGAAAATCTCACTGCGCAAAAATGCGGACCTCAACAACCATCAGCCGCCCCATTAATCGCATCTGCTACTTCTTCCTTCTCCTCTGTTACTGTTGAGATGCAGGTCTTTGACCGCAGAAACTCTGGTACTCCAGTCACGTTGACTGAGAGCCCGCCGTCAGCTGTAATGGAAGCAGACATGCCTTCTGTTTTTGACCGATCTCAGAGAACGAGCACACCACAACTTTCTCAATCCACCGTAACATCTCCACCTGCACCTCTCTCACGTTCCAGCAGTTTGTCCGGTTCACCATACTCCGCTCTCTCTCAACACTTAAGCCATCCCATGGTTTTGCAGTTGTGGTCACGCAAAAGATTTTCTCCTACGCATGACAAAGCCAAGAGGTTGAACTCCCACCATCTCCAATTTATTGGCCACGGAAATGCTGCCTTTCCACCTGGTAGATACAGACGGTTTCTGAAAGCTGATGGCCATCACAGTCCTCCAGTACCAATTACCCAGTCTCCATTATTATTCTAAGAAAGCTGTGCCTGCGCTACACCAGCATGTCGCAGACAACATCACATGTTCCTTGGCTAAATCTCAAGGCTCCTTGGTTCCTTGGCTAAATCTAAAGACAACATCACATGTTCCTTGGCTAAATCTCTGTCTGCCAGGGTGCATTTTACCACAGACATTTGGGCGAATAAGCATGGCCAAGGGCGTTACATACCCCTGAATGGGCACTGGGAGACTCTGGTGGCAGGCACTGTTCTACAAGTATTGGAATCCCCAAGGCTTGCAGGACAAACCTCTACATTTAACACTTCCTCCACTGCTTCTGCCTCCTCTATCTCCTCTAGGGCCTCCACCTGCGCCCTCTGCCTTAACGAGACATGTGTTCCAACAGTGCAGAGTTAATCCCCACTGTGAGGGAGGACAGAGACTACATTTTGAATTTATGAATTCGGGCACCATAGATTATCCAGAGATCTCCCTCCAATCCTGAATTGTGGCCCCCCCCCACCCTTGGGAAAAGTACACAATTCCCAAAAGAGCAGAGCTTTTCCCAAATGACCAGAGAAGCCACATGTTAATGAAGGCAGGGAGGAGCAGAGCTGAGACCCCCTGCTATCCTTTGTGCAAGGCGGCCAGAATCAATTATACTTCAAGGGAAAATGCTAGACTCTTTGGCACCGACATCTAGAGATGAATCATGAGAGTACCGTGAATCTCAGGGTCAAGTCCAATATACCACCAGAACCCTGGGAGCCCCTGAATCTCATATTTCTCTAGCTGTCCCGGATACCGAGCTATCGAGACTGGCTCTCCAGAACCACTTAGCCGACCCAAATTTGGACTCTCTGTATCGGCCCAGCCCCAACTAACCCATTGAGACGTCAGTCGTCCCATTTGGACCTCCCGCTAGGAAGTTATGATATTGGGAATTATTTCAGCTACAAGGAAAAGGGAGGAGATCTCAATCCAACCCAGAGGGGCAGTGGCAAATATGGGAGGGGGCGCGCAAAGGGTTAAAAGCTAGCTGCACACTTTTAGCCTCCATCTTTGTTCTGCCATGGAAGCCACGTCAAGTTACGTGTGGAGACGGACCAGGAACTAAGAAGGTGCCTGTGGATACAATAGTTTCTCCTCCATCCACAAGTGATAAGGACCGGTAACGTGACACATACAACTAACTTCAATCCCCAAACTGTACCATAATTTATGTCTGTACACCTGGCTGTAATACCGGTATATTTCTCTGTATATATTTGTAGTTTCTAGTGCGCCTTTCGGCAGTTAAAATATCAATTAATTTTGGGCTGCTCTTTTATCTCGAAACCCGATTTCCCATGTCTGTGAGTCCGGCTAGTACTTAAACGCTACCTGGGGTTGGTTTCTGACCCGATTTAAGCTTGTTAACAGACCGGGCTTATATCTAACTAGGAACTGGTGGCAACATACCGTTCTGGTGTTACTGGGTGATCCTGGCAGTAACGGATCAGAGTTATATATATATATTCCCAGCCTGGGACTGGTGATCTGTACACCGCCCTCACTGCAGAGTGCCCCGATAACCAGTGCGTGACAGGGCAGCCTCTCCGACGACTACTTATCCTAGGTGCTGCTCCCCTGACTTACCTGAGGGTAAGGGGGAGCCAGAGAGCTGTGACTGCGTAAGCTGCATCACAGATTGGTGACGGCAGGGTGATATCCGTATCCCCCGACTGTCTCATGTGTCTATTTTCCTTACACCCACTTCCTCCGTACTTAGCCTGGGCTCACCGCAGTCAGGCAGTATTAAAATTGATATGCCTTGGAGATCGCAGTCATACAGCTGAAGAATTGTGGACTGCTCTCCAGGCTGAGTTTGATCAATGGCTGTCTCAGCTGAACCTGCATCCAGGGAATGCCCTTTCCGATAATGGTGCAAACCTGGTGGCTGCCGTACGGTGAGGCAAGCTCACACACGTGCTTAGCATTGCTCACGTTCTCAACCTGGTGGTGCAGCATTTTCTCCACCACTATCCTGGCCTGGGTGAACTGCTCCAGAAAGCATGGAAGCTGTGCTCATTTCCGCTGTTCACACCCCTCAGGTCATGGACTTGCATCGATACAGAGGTCTTTTTCCATGCCAGTTAACAGGTTGATATGTGATGTGCTGACACGGTGGAATTCCACTCTGCACATGTTGCAGCGACTGTGGCAGCAGCAACGAGCCCTGACGCAGTGTGTCATGTTGTATAGCCTGGGCCAACGCAGTACGGACCTGGTGCATATCACGTTTACAGAGTGTGCACAGATTAAGGACCTCTGCACCCTTCTGCACAGTTTTGAAATGGCTACTAAGATGGTTGGCGCTGACGACGCAGTCATCAGGATCACTATTTCGGTCATCTATATGCTGGAGCAGACTTTGAATAGCCTGCGGGAGGAGATTGTGTTCCCAGAAGCAGAGGAGGATGCGGAAGGGATAACAGTGTCTGTACGTTTCAGACTCTCGTCACACAGACGGAACCCAAAGGAGGGTGGATTACTGCGATCGAGTGGGGGCTGGTGATAACCAACAAACTGATTATCGAAGTTGCAAGATCTGAGGAACAAATGGAGGAAGAAGAGGTGATGGGCAAGCAACTGTCAGATAAAGAGGATAATCCTCCCCTCTGTTGTTCATGGTTGGCGGGAGGGGACGGAGGAAACGAGCCTCATTGTTACCCAGCCACCAACACAGCATGGGCTTGGACCTCATGGTAGGGCCCGACATGAGTGCCTTGCTGTACTATCTGCAACATGATGCCCGTATAGTTATGATTGTAAATACTTCTGACTACTGGGTTGTCATGTCGGATGCTGTTCATACCAGGGCGTTCGACAGATAGTGGTAATTCCACTTTTGTCCACTATGTGCTCAGTGGCGTCGGCTAGATTTTATCTAGCTGGTCCGGGGTTAATTTAGCTGGTGCTCGGATTGGAAGCTGGGCCATGCCCACTGCCTTTGAATAGTTCTCCTGAACTTTAAGCGACGCCGATTATAGCTTCAGTCTAGTGCTTGGTTATCTCGGTCTGGAGTGGTGAGCTAGTAGTTGGAGTATCGTATCTGGTGGTGTATTTCCCTTTGTCTTATTTACTCCTTCCTATATTTGTATTTATTTTGCCCTGCGCATTTATAGTGTATTCCTGAGTGACTGCGGCGTGGTGTATATTTTCCGTTATCCTTGTCTGTGCTTACTGTGGGTATTGGTGTATTATCTTTTCACTGGGTGGTGGCGGTGGTTTCAGCCTAGGGTTGAAACAGGAGACAGGGCGAGGGTCGAGGCCTAGACATGCACACCATCAGTGTAAACTCTAGGTAGAGGGTCAGTCAGGATTTCCCTAGTCTGAGGGAAATTGCAGGGGCCCGGGTTATTAGCTCTTGCCCACCTAGTCTTCCCGTGACATAATCGGCCTTAAAAAAAAAAAAAAAAAAAAGGGGGGGGGGGGGTTCCTTTTTTTTGTTTGGTCATGGATCCCATGACTTCCATAACCCGCCAGTTGGAGGCGCTGTCCCTACAGGTCACTGAGTTGAGGGGGGCAGTGCAGCAACAGGAACTAACAGTATCTAATGTGCAAGCTGGAGCGACAGGTAGAGTTGCTGAGCCTAAGTTTCCTTTGCCTGAAAAATTTGCTGGGGAACGCAGTAAATTTGTTTCTTTTCGTGAAGCTTGCAAACTATATTTCCGTATGCGCCCGATCTCCTGAGGTAATGAGGCTCAGCGTGTGAGCCTGGTGTTGTCATTGTTAAGCGGGGATCCCCAAGCATGGGCGTTTTCTTTGCCATCTGATTCTGCTGCATTTGACTCTGTGGAGAGTTTTTTTTTCCTTTCTTGGAAATATTTATGATGAGCCTGACAGAATGGCTCTAGCAGAATCTAAGATACGCACTATTCGCCAGGGGGAGCGATTTGCAGAGGATTACTGTTCTGAATTTCGTCGCTGGGCGATCGATACACAGTGGAATGATCCAGCGCTGCGGAGTCAGTTTATTCATGGGTTTTCTGGGAGGGTTAAAAAAGCCCTTCTAATGTACGAGACTCCTACTTCTCTAGATTCCGCTATGAGTCTGGTTGTCCGCATTGATCGCCGTTTGCGTCAGGGGGAGCATGAGACACCGCCTATGGGAGAGGGTTTAGGTTCACGTGTGGTTGCTGCAGGTGAGCCCACGGAGCCTATGCAAATCGCAGGGGTGTCACATGTGAAGCGTCGAGCCCCTGAGCTCAGGAAGCAGGGAGCCTGTTTTTACTGCGGTAAGACTGGTCATTTTATTAACATCTGTCCTCTGCTGTCTAAGAAAAATGCAACGGCGGAAAACTTCTAAGCTCAGAGGGTGTGGAGGAGACCAATCTGAGCTTATGTATATCCTCCATGGTGGTTTCTTAATGCATGCTCCCTGCTAAGGTTATTATCGCTGGCAGTGAGCTGCCAATTACTGTTTTTGTGGATAGTGGTTCAGCCACAAATCTCATTGATGAGGAGTTTGCGCGCACAGCAGGTTTTAGGATTGAAAAACTACCTCATCCTATCCGCGTGGTCACCATCAATGCTGCTCCTCTCTCACAGGGGGAGATTACTGAATTTGTGGCTGAGGTGAAACTCCACATTGGGGTTCTACATTCCGAGCAGGTTACATGTAAGGTGCTCAGGAATCTTCCTGCTCAGGTGGTTTTGGGTTTTCCATGGTTGTCTATGCACAACCCGGTAATTGACTGTAAAACTCAGGACATAATTCAGTGGAGCGAGTTCTGCCAGGAGAATTGCCTGGCCACATGTGTGTCTGCTGTGACTTCAAGCGTTCCGGAGTCACTTCTGGATTTTGTGGATGTGTTCTCGTTGTTCAGAGTTGCCGCCACATCGCCCCTATGACTGTACTATCAGGTTTAAACCAGGGGCCAAATTGCCTAAAGCAAGGATATTTAACATCTCCGGTCCGGAGAGACAAGCGTTAAAGGATTACATTGCTGAAAGTTTGAGCAAAGGGCACATCAGGTCTTCATCCTCGCCTGTGGCAGCAGGGTTCTTCTTCGTGAAGAAGAAAGATTGCGGATTACGCCCGTGTTTGGATTTCAGGGAATTGAACCAGATTACGGTTCGTGATCCATACCCTATGCCACTGATACCAGATTTGTTCAACCAGGTGGCAGGTGCTAAGTGGTTTACCAAGCTTGACCTCAGGGTGGCGTACAACCTCATAAGAGTCCGTCAAGGTGATGAGTGGAATACGGCTTTTAATACCCCTGAGGGTCATTTTGAAAATTTGGTGATGCCATTTGGGTTGACTAACGCACCTGCAGTGTTCCAACATTTCATTAATGATGTGTTTTCGCATGTTTTGGGGAAATTCGTTATTGTGTACCTAGATGACATTCTCATATATTCTTGCGACCGTAATACTCATTTAGATCATGTCAGGCAGGTGTTACAGCTTCTCAGAGAGAATAAGCTGTATGCTAAACTTGAGAAATGTGTATTTTCTGTTCAAGAGTTGCCTTTCTTGGGTTATATTGTGTCTGCTTCTGGTTTTAAAATGGACGCCGCTAAGGTGCAAGCGGTGCTGCATTGGGAACGGCCTGATAACCTGAAAGCACTTAAGCGGTTCCTTGGGTTTTCTAACTACTATAGGAAATTTATCAAGGATTTTTCCATCATTGCTAAACCGCTAACTGACATGACTAAAAAGGGTACCAATTTCTCTGTTTGGCCTGAGGCTGCTGTGCGCGCATTTGAATTTCTTAAGAACAGTTTTGTTTTAGCCCCCATTCTTGTGCAGCCAGACGTATCAAAACCTTTTGTTGTGGAAGTCGATGCGTCTGAGGTTGGTGTGGGGGCGGTATTATCACAAGGCTCATCTTTGAGTGATTTGCGTCCATGCGCCTATTTTTCCAAGAAACTGTCGTCCGCCGAACGTAACTACGATATCGGCAACAGGGAGTTGTTGGCAATCAAGTTGGCCTTTGAGGAATGGCGACACTTCTTGGAGGGGTCGGTTCATCAGGTTACTGTTATTACCGATCATAAGAATCTGCTGTATTTGGAGTCACCCAAGCGTCTGTCCCCCAGGCAGGCTCGCTGGGCATTGTTTTTCACGCGGTTCAATTTTGTTGTCACTTACAGACCGGGGTCTAAAAACACTAAGGCTAATGCTTTGTCCAGGTGTTTTCCAGGGGGAGAACCTCGGGAGGATCCAGTACCCATCCTCCAAAAGGGTGTTGTGGTTTCGGCTCTCACTACCGAGGTTGAGGCTGAGATTGCCGAGGCTCAGGAGGAGGTACCATCTGAGCTTCCCATCAACAAACCTTTTGTACCGCTTCATCTCCGCTTAAAGGTTTTGGCGGAGCATCATGATGCTGTCCTGGCTGGCCACCCAGGGGTTAGAGGTACCTTGGAGTTGGTGTCACGTTGGTTTTGGTGGCCCAAGATCCGACAGGACGTGGTCTCATATGTGTCAGCTTGTACCACGTGCGCTAGGGCTAAGATGCCCCGCTCCCGTCCTGTTGGCACACTACTTCCTCTTGAGGTACCTAGTAAGCCATGGATGGAAATCTCCATGGATTTCATCACTGATTTGCCCTCCTCAGCTGGGAACACGGTCATCTTGGTGATTGTTGATCGGTTTTCAAAAAATGTCGCACTTTGTGTCTTTGCCTTCGTTGCCTAACGCTAAGACTCTGGCTCAGGTATTTGTGCAGGAGGTGGTCAGACTTCATGGGGTTCCGTCTGACATTGTGTCTGATAGGGGTACTCAGTTTGTGGCAATATTTTGGAAAGCATTTTGCTCACGGCTGGGGATCAAGTTGTCTCATTCTTCTGCTTTTCATCCTCAGTCAAATGGTCAGACTAAGCGTATGAACCAAAATTTGGAACAGTGCTTACGCTGCTTTGTCTCTGATAACCAGGAGGAGTGGTCTACTTTCCTTCCTTTGGCTGAGTTTGCCATCAATAATCACCGCCAGGAGTCGTCTGGGGAGTCTCAGTTTTTTTGTGTTTACGGGCTACATCCTCAATTTTGTACTTTGAGTCAGAGGGGCTCTTCCGGCGTTCCGGAGGAAGACCAGTTAGGAGCACAATTGTCATCAGTCTGGAGGAGAGTTAAACAGCGCCTGTTGAGTGTGGGTGCTAGGTACAAACGTGTGGCTGACAGTAGGCGTGTGCCAGGTCCGGACCTGAGTGTGGATGACTGGGTGTGGTTATCCACAAAAAAACATAAGACTCAAAATACCATCCCTTAAATTGGGTCCAAGGTTTATTGGTCTATTTAGGGTCGCCGCCGTCATTAACCCTGTAGCGTACCGATTGGAGCTTCCTACGGTGTGTAAGATACACAACGTGTTCCACAGATCGTTGCTAAAAAAGACGGTGGGTCTTGTGGACGCGACACCTATGCCTTCTCCAGTCTTGGTGGATGGTAATTTGGAATTCGAAGTCTCCAAGGTGGTTGACTCTCGTGTAGTGCGCCGCACTTTACAGTACTTGGTTCACTGGCGCGGTTATGGGCCTGAGGAAAGGTCCTGGGTACCAGCCTCGGACGTTCATGCGGACCGGCTGGTAAGTATGTTTCACCGCCGTCATCCGGACAAGCCGGGTCCTATAAGCCGTGAGGGCCCTGGGGTCCCTCGTAGAAGGCGGGGTACTGTCATGTCGGACGCTGTTCATACCAGGGCGTTCGACAGACAGCGGTAATTCCGCTTTTGTCCACTATGTGCTCAGTGGCGTCGGCTAGATTTTATCTAGCTGGTCCGGGGTTAATTTAGCTGGTGCTCGGATTGGAAGCTGGGCCATGCCCACTGCCTTTAAATACTTCTCCTGAACTTCAGGCGTCGCCGATTATAGCTTCATTCTAGTGCTTGGTTATCTCGGTCTGGAGTGTTGAGTTAGTAGTTGGAGTATCGTATCTGGTGGTGTATTTCCCTTTGTCTTATTTACTCCTTCCTATATTTGTATTTATTTTGCCCTGCGCATTTATAGTGTATTCCTGAGTGACTGCGGCGTGGTGTATATTTTCAGTTATCCTTGTCTGTGCTTACTGTGGGTATTGGTGTATTATCTTTTCACTGGGTGGTGGGCAGTGGTTTCAGCCTAGGGTTGAAACAGGAGACAGGGCGAGGGTCGAGGCCTAGACATGCACACCATCAGTGTAAACTCTAGGTAGAGGGTCAGTCAGGATTTCCCTAGTCTGAGGGAAATTGCAGGGGCCCGGGTTATTAGCTCTTGCCCACCTAGTCTTCCCGTGACAGCCACTCTGTTAGATCCACGTTCTAAAGCCAAATTTTGCCAGATGCTTCCCGCCCTGTAAAGAGACCCGCGAATGCTGGAGTATCGAAACACGCTTTTACAGAACCTTAAGAGAGCTTTTCCCCAATACAGCAGTGAAGCACACAGTTCGCATCGTAGCTCTAGGCTTGCAACCTCCGGCACGTCAATTCGTCAACGCCAAAACATTAGCAACCTCAGTGGTGTAAGTGGAAGAAGCAATTTCTGTGAGTCCTTTGAAACTTTTTTTTGTATCAGCTCGTGCACCAGCACAACAGAGTCCCAAGTCTTGCATGTGGTGAACAAATGGAGAGGATGGTGCAGGAGTATCTAGAACTAAATATCAATACCATCAAAGGGAGAGTTTGGACTCTTTCACATTTTGGTCTTCCAAAATGGATGAGTGGCCTGAGCTCGCCTCATTCAGCTTGGGGGTTTTATTGTGCCCGGCAGCCAGCGTTCCATCAAAACGTGTCTTCAGCGCCGCTGGTGGTGTCCTGACGGATAAGCGCAGCCGGCTGTCCCCTGAAAGTGTAGACCACCTAACTTTCATCAAGGTGAACAAGTCATGGATTTCCAAGGACTTTTTCACCCCAATCGCAGACTAGATGATATTGCATTTTTTAGTGTGATGCATTAATGTCACCTAATTGCACTCTGTGAGATATTTAGTGTGGCTTCTGTCCCTGTGGCGGCTGCTGCTGATGTTAACACAAATTTGTGGAAATGTGAACAGTCATGGTTGGTCTACATCTGCTGGGTTAGCTCATATCAAGAAAAATAGCACCAAAGAACCAATAATAAAATATGAAAGCTTAATTGAGATAAACATATAAAAACATGTATAAGTGCAAGAAATAGTATGATGACAATGGTAAGACAAAAGTTGGAACCACAACTTAAAGGCCATGTGCACACGTTCAGGATTTTTTGCGTTTTTTTCGCGTTTTTTCGCTATAAAAACGTGATAAAAACGCGAAAAAAAAACGCTAACCTATGCCTCCTATTATTTACAGTGTATTCTGCATTTTTTGTGCAAATGTTGCGATTTTTTCCGCGAAAAAATCGCATCGCCGGAAAAAAAAGCAATATGTTCATTAAAAATGCGGAATTGCGGGGATTCCGCACACCTAGGAGTCCATTGATCTGCTTACTTCCCGCACGGGGCTGTGCACACCATGCGGGAAGTAAGCAGATTATGTGCGGTTGGTACCCAGGGTGGAGGAGAGGAGACTCTCCTCCACGGACTGGGCACCATATAAGTGGTAAAAAAAAAAGAATTAAAATAAAAAATAGTGATATACTCACCTTCGATGTCTTCCCGCCTCTCAGGTGCATGCTGCCGCTTCGGTTACTGTAGCTGGTGTGCGGTGAAGGACCTGCGATGATGTCACGGTCCTGTGATTGGTCGAGACCGGTCATGTGACCGCTCACGTGACCGCGACGTCATGGAAGGTCCTGCGCGCACACACCATCTATACGGAACGGACGCCGCTGAGGTTTTTATTATTTTTAAACATTCTATCTTTTACTATAGATGCTGCATAAGCTGCATCTATAGTAAAAAGTTGGTCACACTTGTCAAACAGTATGTTTGACAGGTGTGACCAACCTGTCAGTCAGTTTTCCAAGCGATGCTACAGATCGCATGGAAAACTTTAGCATTCTGCAAGCTAATTACGCTTGCAGAATGCTAAAAAAACCCGCGAAAAAAACGGAAAAAAAACGCAAAAAAAAAAATGCGGATTTCTTGCAGAAAATTTCTGATTTTCTTCAGGAAATTTCTGCAAGAAATCCGGACGTGTGCACATACCCAAACAGGCAAGAAACAGGCTGAGTAAACAGGTTATAAATGGCTCAAGAAGTTTAAGTGCATAGTGCAAAGAAACAATCCTGTAGATACTATTAAGTTATGTATAAAGGGCTGAGAGAGAGCTCAATAGTATTAAAGGGAACCTGTCACCCCCAAAATCGAAGGTGAGCTAAGCCCACCAGCATCAGGGGCTTATCTACAGCATTTTGGAATGCTGTAGATAAGCCCCCTATGTATCCTGAAAGATAAGAAAAAGAGGTTAGATTATACTCACCCAGGGGCGGTCCCGGTACGATGGGCGTCGCGGTCCGGTCCGGGGCCTCCCATCTTCTTACGATGACATCGTCTTGTATTCACGCTCCGGCGCAGGCGTACTTTGTCTGCCCTGTTGAGGGCAGAGCAACGTACTGCAGTGCGCAGGCGCCGGGCCTCTGACCTTTCCCGGCGCCTGCGCACTGCAGTACTTTGCCCTCAACAGGGCAGACAAAGTACGCCTGCGCCGGAGCCGCAGCGTGAAGACAAGAAGAGGACGACATCGTAAGAAGATGGGAGGCCCTGGACCGCAGCGGGACCGCCCCTGGGTGAGTATAATCTAACCTTTTTCTCATCTTTCAGGAAACATCGGGGGGCTTATCTACAGCATTCCAGAATGCTGTAGATAAGCCCCTGATGCCGGTGGGCTTAGCTCACCTTCGATTTTGGGGGTGACAGGTTCCCTTTAAAGTCCAACAAGGCTGTCTATGAGAATAAGTGAAAAAAGCTGAGCCATGTTAAAGAAGTAAAGCAATATGCTTGGTGTTAACTGAGTGTTGTGGAGCCGCTGCCCCAACGCACGTTTCGGCGCAGTGCCTTCTGCTGGGTTAGCTGTAGTGGAAGGTGTGGCGTCCCAATTATACTATTTCTGTTCTCAGATATTCCACTTTGGTGTCAGGCCCTCATTTGTTTAAATGTTAACTCTCCTGGTTGGGTGCCCATCTGCTGGATTGGGCATAGTTGAAGACCTGTTGGTCCTTATACTATTTCTACTGTGGTGAAATTGATGACACTTTTGTTGTGTCTGCCAGTATTTTTTGGAAATGTGAACACTCCTGGATGGGTGTCCATCCACTGGATTGGGTGTAGTGGAACACCTGTCGTTCCCTATTATACTATATCTACTGTGGTAAAATTGATGCCACTTCTGTGGTGTAAGGCCATCATTTGTTTAAATGTGAACACTCCTGGTTGGGTGTCAATCTGCTGGATTGGGCATGGTGAAAGATCTATCGGTCCCTATTATGCTATTTTTTTACTGTGGTGAAATTGATGCCACTTTGGTATTGTCTGCCAATAATTTTTGGAAATTTTAACACTCCTGGTTGGGTCTCCTTTATGTGTGTTGCCTGTAGCAGTAGGCCACTAAGACTGTCAGGCCTTCACTTCCTTGGACTCAACGTCCCGTGTTACTGTCCTTAAATTTTTCTGAGAATGGTAGTCTACAAAACTGATACTTGTGCCTCCTGAGTGTGGCTCAGCATGAAAGCAGGTAGAGGTGTTGCATGTGGTATCAGGGCTCCCAGCAAAGGAGGCCTACACCGATCCATCACCCACCTCGACTTACTGTGAAGTTCAATTAAAAGCTGTAAATGTTGTACCAGACCCCGATACCTCATTCCTGGCTGATTGCTGCAGTGCCATGCTACAATTTGTACTGTGAGTGAATTGAGTCCACTTTCCTGTTGTCTGTCCCTCATTTTATGTGTTTTGGCAGCATTTGGGGCCATTATAACATGTGGTGCATGCATTCATTTTTGCCTCCCATTGACATGAATGGCGTTTGGTTATGTTCAGCGAATATTCGACTAATTGGTGAATATTGCAAATTCGGCGATCGTAATCCAAACCGAACATTGAAATATTCACTTATCTCTAATCTTAATGTTCCTTTGTCCACAATGCGCAACACAATCAAGAAGTTTACAACCCATCGCACTGTAGCTAATCTAAATACGAAAAAAGTTAATTCAGCTCACCCATTAGAAGTTAAATTGCTGTGGTGGTATCATCTGAGCACGGAAATGACATCTCTGCCAGAACGTGAAAAATTTGAGAAGAAAAATGTAGGAATCCAGCTCCAGGATGTAAAATATAAAAAATACTTTATTCAAACATTTAAAAATTGGAACAAGGGCTTACAAATGACCAGCAAAATAGTTAGGGAGCAGCCATGGACGACTGAACGCGTTTCGAACAACTGCTGTGTTCTTAGTCATCAGACTAAGAGAGAGAATAAAGTATTTTTTGATATTTTACATCCTGGAGCTGGATTCCTACATTTTTCTTCTCAAATTTTTCACTGTAGCTAATCTCCCTGGATGTGAACGACAAAGAAAAGTTGATGAAATATTGCAACACAGGATAAGTCCAGATGGTGGATAAGCAGCCCCAATCAAATTCAAAAGAAATTCAAGCTGTCGTGCAGGCTCAGGATGCATCAGTGTCAGCGTGAACTATCGTCTACATTTGAATGAAATGAAACGCTATGGCAGGAGACACAGGAGGACCCCCACTGCTGACACAAGGGTCACAAAATAAGCTACAGTTTGCCAAAATGTACGTGAGTACGCCTAAATCCTTTTGGGAACGCGTCTTGAGGACAGATGAGACAAAGATAGAGCTTTATGGTAAAGCACATCATTTTACTGTTTACCAAAAACAGAATGAAGCCTACAAGGAAAAGCATACCTACAGTCAAATATGGTGGAGGTTCAAAGGTGTTTTGAGATTGTTTTGCTGTCCCTGGCACTGGGTGCATTGACTGTGTGCAAGGCGTCATGAAAGCTGAAGATTACCAAAAGGATTTTGGGTCGCAATGTGCCCATTGTCAGAAAGCTGCATTTGCTTCCTAGGTCATGGGTCTTCCAACAGGACAATAACTCCAAACATACTTCATGAAGTATCCAGAAATAGATTAAAACAAAGTGCTGGAAAACAAAGGAAATAACATGTATAACAAAACGTGTAACTGCAATAATTTTCTCGGAGAAATACTTATTTTTTTAGAACAGTTTCAAGGGTTCTAACATTTTTGGCCATGACTGTATTTGTGTGTGTGTATGTGTATATACAGGTGCTTCTCACAAAATTAGAATATCATCAAAAAGTTAATTTATTTCAGTTCTTCAATACAAAAAGTGAATCTCATATATTATATAGCGTCATTACAAACAGAGTGATCTATTTCAAGTATTTATTTCTGTTAATGCTGATGATTACGGCTTATAGCCAATGAAAACCCAAAAGTCATTATCTCAGTAAATTAAAACAACAAAAACACCTGCAAAGGCTTCCTAAGCATTTTAAAAGGTCTCTTAGTCTGTTTCAGTAGCTCCACAATCATGGGGAAGACTGCTGACTTGACAGATGTCCAGAAGGCAGTCACTGACACACTCCACAAGGAGGGTAAGCCACAAAAGATCATTGCTAAAGAAGCTAGCTGTTCAGAGTGCTGTATCCAAGCATATTAATGGAAAGTTGAGTGGAAAGAAAAAGGTGCATGAGCAAACGGGACAACTGCAGCCTTAAAAGGATTAAGAAAAGAATATTCAAAAATTTTGGTGAGATTCACAAGGAGTGGACTGCTGCTGGAGTCATTGCTTCAAGAGCCACCACACATAGACGTATCCAGGACATAGGCTACATGTGTAGCATTCCTTGTGTCAAGCCACTCATGACCAATAGACAATGCCAAAAGCGTCTTACGTGGGCCAAGGAGAAAAAGAACTGAACTGTTGCTCAGTGGTCCAAGGTGTTTTCAGATTAGAGTAAATTTTGCGTTTCATTTGGAAATCAAGGTCCCAGAGTCTGGAGGAAGAGTGGAGAGGCCACAATCCAAACTGCTGGAGGTCTAGTGTGAAGTTTCCACAATCAGTGATGGTTTGGGAAGCCATGTCATCTGCTGGTGTAGGTCCGCTGTGTTTTATCAAGAGCAAAGTCAGCGCAGCAGTCTACTGTTGTGAATTCCGCTCTTGGGCTCCCTCCGGTGGTTATAAGTAGCATTTTTGTGAGTTCTGCTCTTGGGCTCCCTCCTGTGGTTTTGAGTGGTATGGCTGCTTCTTGGATTTAGCATCAGCAGCTGTTTTCACTGAAAGTCTTTCTGGCTCTGCTATATTAGTCTGGCCTTTTCCCTAATTCAATGCCAGTTGTCAATTGTTGAGCTTGGAGTCATGGCTGTCTGAGGATTTCCCTGTCACTCTGACCATTTCAGCAAAGCTAAGTCCTTGCTTGTCTTTATGCAGTTCACTTGTTGTGGACTTGTTGTTTAGCACTTTCTATGTTTTGCTCATTTGTCCAGCTTATCCGTATGTATCTAGTCAGCTAAGCTGGAAGCTCTGGGCAGCAGAGTTTGCCCTCCACACCTTTAGTCAAGTGTGGAGATTTTTGCATTTCTCTGCGGTGGACTTTTTCTAGTTTTTATTACTGACCGCACAGTGTTCTGTCCTGTACTAATTCTTTCTAGCTAGTAGTGGCCTCCTTTGCTAAATCTTGTTTCTTACTACGTATGTCATTTCCTTCTCCTCTCACAGTCATTATTTGTGGGGGGCTGTCCTATCCTTTAGGGATTTTCTCTGAGGCAAGATAGCTTTCCTGCTTCTACCTTTAGGGGTAGCTAGTTCTCCGGCTGTGACGAGGTGTCCAGGGAGTGACAGGAACATCCCACGGCTACTGCTAGTGTCTGTGTTAAGATCAGGATCTGCGGTTGGTATAGTTACCACCTGCTCAGAGCTAGTCGCATGTCGCTCCTACATCACCAGTCCATAACAGTACAACTGGCCAAAAATGAGCTGAATGCATCTCAAAAAAAGGAAAAGAAAAAGAGTTCTGAGCCATTTTTTTTTCTTTAGTCTGTTTTGTCTTTTTCCTTCCTCTTAATCTCTGGGTGATACAGGATTTGGATGCGGGCATGGATGTTCAGGGGTTGTTTTCTCGTGTGGATCAGCTTGCTGCAAGAGTACAGAGTATTCAAGATTATGTTGTTCAGACTCCGGCCTTAGAGCCTAGAATTCCTACTCCAGATTTGTTTTACGGGGATAGATCTAAGTTTTTGAACTTTAAAAATAACTGCAAATTGTTTTTTGCTCTGAAACCCCGTTCCTCTGGTGACCCCATTCAGCAAGTAAAAATAGTTATTTCTCTGCTGCGTGGTGACCCTCAGGACTGGGCATTCTCCCTTGAGTCAGGGGATCCGGCATTGCTTAATGTAGATGCATTTTTTCAATCGCTTGGATTATTGTATGACGAACCTAACTCTGTAGAGCATGCTGAGAAAACACTGTTGGCCCTGTGTCAGGGTCAGGAAGCGGCAGAATTATACTGCCAGAAATTTAGAAAATGGTCTGTGCTCACTAAATGGAATGAGGACGCTCTGGCAGCAATTTTCAGAAAGGGTCTTTCTGAAGCCCTTAAAGGGAAGGTGCCACCAGTTTTCTTGTAGTTTGTTTTTTTGTGAAATTAAGCTTAAAATAGTAAATAAAATGTATTAATGCAATGTTTGCACTGTTTGCAAACATTTCTATATGAAAAATATTATATATTTTCTTATAAATATATATATTGACCACTAGGGGGAGCATTTTCCGTTTTAGACCTCAAGCAGCTATAGTAAGACTTACCAGCTTTACTGTTAGCTGGAAAATCTGGGCAGTAACTGCTGACATCAGCATTTCCCTCCCCTTTTGGGTGGTCTAATATCCCTGGGGCAGAATGAAGAGCAGCATCACAGGGCAGAGCCATTTTGTGTGTGACTGCCCTGTGATCTGCTATCACCAGCAGTTAGTGCATCAGAAGCACAGTTAGTTTATGTGGTGTGTATGTATGGAGCAGCATTGTCTGTGCAGAGCTGTCTGTGACTCATCCCTCAGTAAGATAAGAAGGAGCTCCAGGTCTGCAGTGAATGGCCAGGCATTGTGGAGGGAGGGGAGAGACACATTGTATGGCAGAGACAGGTGTCAGGTGTCACCTCCTCTCTGCAAGCTGGGAATGCAGCTTAATGGAGTGAATGGAGCTCCTGTGATAGAGAGTAAGTGGAGCTGGGCAGAGAGCACTGGGCTATAGTAAAATGGCTGCTAGTCACACCTACAGCAGTGAATTGTGCAGCCCACAGAGGCGTGCCCAGCTCACTGCTAACACCTCTCCAATGTTAAAGATAGGGTCCTCGCCGGTCTATTAGCTCCTATGTCCATGGGGTGCTGTAAAATGACACTGTTAGTGCCCTGCTACTGCTGCAAAACCAAGATGTCAGCCCCCAGTTCCTTCTTTAAACACATATAACACACGAAATCTGTTTCACATGCATTTAAAACTTGGTTATAGCAGCATGTTATGCTACATTACAGTGATTTATTAATAATCTACAAACGCGGTACTGTCATGTTCTCAATGGCAAGAGAACATAGCATCAGCATATATAGGAACTAGCTCTTGGAAGATGGGAACTGAGCTGACCATGAACTAAACCTAACGCACAACTAGCAGTGGCCGGGTAGCATGCCTACGTTGATTCTAGATGCCCAGCACCAGCCGGAGGACTAAATAATGCTAGCAGAGGAAAATATTAGTCCTAGCTCACCTCTAGAGAAATACCCCGAAAGGAGACAGAGGCCCCCCACATGTATTGGCGGTGAATCAAGATGAAATAACAAACGTAGTATGAAAATAGGTTTAGCAAATTTGAGGTCCACTTACTACATAGCAGAAGACAGAAAGGACACTTTCATGGTCAGCTGAAAACCCTATCAAAATACCATCCAGAAATTACTTTAAAACTCTGGCATTAACTCATAACACCAGAGTGGCAATTCCTGTTCACAAGAGCTTTCCAGACACAGTAACGAAACTACAGCTGTGAACTGGAACAAAAATGCAAAAACAAACATGGACAAGAGTCCAACTTATCTAGTAGTTGTCTAGGAGCAGGAACAAGCACAGAGAGGCTTCTGATAACATTGTTGACCGGCAAGCAACTAACAGAGCAGCAAGGTTATATAGCGACTCCCACATCTTGATGGGAACAGGTGAACAGAGAAGATGAAGACACCAGTTCAATTCCACCAGTAGCCACCGGGGGAGCCCAGAATCCAAATTCACAACAGTACCCCCCCCTCAAGGAGGGGGCACCGAACCCTCACCAGAACCACCAGGGCGATCAGGATGGGCCCTATGAAAGGCACGAACCAGATCAGAGGCATGAACATCAGATGCATTCACCCAAGAATTATCCTCCTGGCCGTATCCCTTCCACTTGACCAGATACTGGAGTCTCCGTCTGGAAACACGAGAGTCTAAGATTTTCTCCACAACGTACTCCAACTCACCCTCAACCAACACCGGAGCAGGAGGCTCAACGGAAGGCACAACCGGTACCTCATACCTGCGCAATAATGACCGATGAAAAACGTTATGAATAGAAAAGGATGCAGGGAGGTCCAAACGGAAGGAAACAGGGTTAAGAATCTCCAATATCTTATACGGGCCGATGAACCGAGGCTTAAACTTAGGAGAAGAGACCCTCATAGGGACAAAACGAGAAGACAACCACACCAAATCCCCAACACAAAGCCGAGGACCAACACGACGGTGGCGGTTGGCAAAAAGCTGAGTCTTCTCCTGGGACAACCTTAAATTGTCCACCACCTGCCCCCAGATCTGATGCAATCTCTCCACCACAGCATCCACTCCAGGACAATCCGAAGATTCCACCTGACCAGAGGAAAATCGAGGATGAAACCCCGAATTACAGAAAAACGGGGACACCAAAGTGGCAGAGCTGGCCCGATTATTGAGAGCGAACTCTGCCAATGGCAAAAAAGCAACCCAATCATCCTGGTCAGCAGACACAAAACACCTCAGATATGTCTCCAGGGTCTGATTAGTCCGCTCGGTCTGGCCATTCGTCTGAGGATGGAAAGCGGACGAAAAAGATAAATCTATGCCCATCCTAGCACAGAATGCCCGCCAAAATCTAGACACGAATTGGGTCCCTCTGTCCGAAATGATATTCTCAGGAATACCATGCAAACGAACAACATTTTGAAAAAACAGAGGAACCAACTCGGAAGAAGAAGGCAACTTGGGCAGAGGAACCAAATGGACCATCTTAGAGAAACGGTCACACACCACCCAGATGACAGACATCTTCTGAGAAACAGGCAGATCTGAAATAAAATCCATCGAGATGTGCGTCCAAGGCCTCTTAGGAATAGGCAAGGGCAACAATAATCCACTAGCCCGAGAACAACAAGGCTTGGCCCGAGCACAAACGTCACAAGACTGCACAAAGCCTCGCACATCTCGTGACAGGGAAGGCCACCAGAAGGACCTTGCCACCAAATCCCTGGTACCAAAAATGCCAGGATGACCTGCCAACGCAGAAGAATGAACCTCAGAGATGACTCTACTGGTCCAATCATCAGGAACAAACAGTTTATCAGGTGGGCAACGATCCGGTCTATCCGCCTGAAACTCCTGCAAGGCCCGCCGCAGGTCTGGAGAAACGGCTGACAATACCACTCCATCCTTAAGGATACCTGTGGGCTCAGAGTTACCAGGCGAGTCAGGCTCAAAACTCCTAGAAAGGGCATCCGCCTTAACATTCTTAGAACCCGGTAGGTATGACACCACAAAATTAAACCGAGAGAAAAATAATGACCAGCGCGCCTGTCTAGGATTCAGGCGCCTGGCGGTCTCAAGATAAATCAAATTTTTGTGGTCAGTCAATACCACCACCTGATGTCTGGCCCCCTCAAGCCAATGGCGCCACTCCTCAAAAGCCCACTTCATGGCCAAAAGCTCCCGATTCCCAACATCATAATTCCGCTCAGCGGGCGAAAATTTACGGGAAAAGAAGGCACAAGGCCTCATCACGGAGCAGTCAGAACTTTTCTGTGACAACACTGCCCCAGCTCCGATCTCAGAAGCGTCGACCTCAACCTGAAAAGGTAGAGCAACATCAGGCTGACGCAACACAGGGGCAGAGGAAAAACGGCGCTTAAGCTCCCGAAAGGACTCCACAGCATCAGGGGACCAATCAGCAACATCAGCACCCTTCTTAGTCAAATCGGTCAATGGCTTAGCAATATCCGAAAAACCAGCAATAAATCGACGATAAAAGTTAGCAAAGCCCAAAAATTTCTGAAGACTCTTAAGAGAAGAGGGCTGCGTCCAATCACAAATAGCTTGAACCTTGACAGGATCCATTTCAATGGAAGAGGGAGAAAAAATATATCCCAAAAAGGAAATCCTCTGTACCCCAAAAACACACTTAGAACCCTTCACACACAAAGAATTAGACCGCAAAACCTGGAAAACCCTCCTGACTTGCTGGACATGAGAGTCCCAGTCATCCGAAAAAATCAGAATATCATCCAGATACACAATCATAAATTTATCCAAATAATCGCGAAAAATATCATGCATAAAGGACTGGAAAACTGACGGAGCATTTGAAAGACCAAAAGGCATCACTAAATACTCAAAGTGGCCCTCGGGCGTATTAAATGCGGTTTTCCACTCATCCCCCTGCCTGATTCGCACCAAATTATACGCCCCACGAAGGTCAATCTTAGAGAACCACTTGGCCCCCTTTATGCGAGCAAACAAATCAGTCAGCAACGGCAATGGGTATTGATATTTAACAGTGATTTTATTCAAAAGCCGATAATCGATACATGGTCTCAAAGAGCCGTCTTTTTTTGACACAAAGAAAAAACCGGCTCCTAAGGGAGATGACGATGGACGAATATGTCCCTTTTCCAAGGACTCCTTTATATATTCTCGCATAGCAGCATGTTCAGGCACAGACAGATTAAATAAACGACCCTTTGGGTATTTACTACCCGGGATTAAATCTATGGCACAATCGCACTCTCGGTGCGGAGGTAACGAACCAAGCTTGGATTCTTCAAAGACGTCACGATAGTCAGACAGGAACTCAGGAATTTCAGAGGGAATAGATGATGAAATGGAAACCACAGGTACATCCCCATGAGCCCCCTTACATCCCCAGCTCAACACAGACATAGCACTCCAGTCGAGGACTGGGTTGTGAGATTGCAGCCAAGGCAATCCTAGCACCAAATCATCATGTAGATTATACAGCACCAGAAAGCGAATAATCTCCTGGTGATCCGGATTAATACGCATAGTTACTTGTGTCCAGTATTGTGGTTTATTATTAGCCAATGGGGTGGAGTCAATCCCCTTCAGAGGAATAGGAGTCTCCAAAGGCTCTAAATCATACCCACAGCGATTGGCAAAGGACCAATCCATAAGACTCAAAGCGGCGCCAGAGTCGACATAGGCGTCCGTGGTAATAGATGACAAAGAGCAAATCAGGGTCACAGATAGAATAAACTTAGACGGTAAGGTGCAAATGGAAACAGATTTATCAAGCTTTTTAGTGCGCTTAGAGCATGCTGATATAACATGAGTAGAATCACCACAATAGAAACACAACCCATTTTTCCGTCTAAAATTCTGCCGCTCGCTTCGGGACAGAATTCTATCACACTGCATACTCTCTGGCGACTTCTCAGTGGACACCGCCAGATGGTGCACTGGTTTGCGCTCCCGCAAACGCCTATCGATCTGAATAGCCATTGTCATGGACTCATTCAGACCCGCCGGCACAGGGAACCCCACCATAACATCCTTAATGGCATCAGAGAGACCCTCTCTAAAAGTCGCCGCCAGGGCGCACTCATTCCACTGAGTAAGCACAGACCATTTACGGAATCTTTGGCAGTAAATTTCCGCTTCATCTTGTCCCTGAGATAGGGACATCAAAGTTTTTTCTGCCTGAAGCTCCAAATGAGGTTCGTCATAAAGCAACCCCAAGGCCAGAAAAAACGCATCCACATTGAGCAACGCAGGATCCCCTGGTGTCAATGAAAAAGCCCAGTCTTGAGGGTCGCCCCGGAGCAAGGAAATCACAATCCTGACCTGCTGTGCAGGGTCTCCGGCAGAGCGAAATTTCAGGGACAAAAATAATTTGCAATTATTTCGAAAATTCTGAAACCCAGATCTATTCCCCGAGAAAAATTCCGGCAAAGGAATTCTCGGCTCAGATACAGGTGCATGACAAACAAAGTCTTGCAAATTTTGTACCTTCGTGGTGAGATTATTCAAACCTGCAGTTACACTCTGAAGATCCATTACAAACAGGTGGACACAGAGCCAAAAAAAAAAAAAAAAAAAAATCTCAGCAGACTTCTTATTTCTCTCCTTTCTCAGCCAAGGATTTTAACCCTTTAGTGGGCCGGTCAAACTGTCATGTTCTCAATGGCAAGAGAACATAGCATCAGCATATATAGGAACTAGCTCTTGGAAGATGGGAACTGAGCTGACCATGAACTAAACCTAACGCACAACTAGCAGTGGCCGGGTAGCATGCCTACGTTGATTCTAGATGCCCAGCACCAGCCGGAGGACTAAATAATGCTAGCAGAGGAAAATATTAGTCCTAGCTCACCTCTAGAGAAATACCCCGAAAGGAGACAGAGGCCCCCCACATGTATTGGCGGTGAATCAAGATGAAATAACAAACGTAGTATGAAAATAGGTTTAGCAAATTTGAGGTCCACTTACTACATAGCAGAAGACAGAAAGGACACTTTCATGGTCAGCTGAAAACCCTATCAAAATACCATCCAGAAATTACTTTAAAACTCTGGCATTAACTCATAACACCAGAGTGGCAATTCCTGTTCACAAGAGCTTTCCAGACACAGTAACGAAACTACAGCTGTGAACTGGAACAAAAATGCAAAAACAAACATGGACAAGAGTCCAACTTATCTAGTAGTTGTCTAGGAGCAGGAACAAGCACAGAGAGGCTTCTGATAACATTGTTGACCGGCAAGCAACTAACAGAGCAGCAAGGTTATATAGCGACTCCCACATCTTGATGGGAACAGGTGAACAGAGAAGATGAAGACACCAGTTCAATTCCACCAGTAGCCACCGGGGGAGCCCAGAATCCAAATTCACAACACGGTACCTTACCTTTAAAGATGTTATGGTGGGGTTCCCCACGCCTGTTGGTTTGAGCGAATCTATGTCTCTGGCCATTCAGATTGATCGGCGCCTGCGCGAACGCAAAGTGGTGCACCATATGGCAGCGTCCTCGGAGCAGAGTCCTGAGCCCATGCAATGTGATAGGATTTTGACTAGAGCGGAACAGAGGGGATACAGACGTCAGAATGGGCTGTGTTTTTACTGTGGGGATTCTGCTCATGCTATTTATGATTGCCCTAAGCGTATTAAGAGGGTCGCTAGATCTGTTACCATTAGTACTGTGCAGCCTAAGTTTCTCCTGTCTGTGACCCTGATTTGCTCATTGTCATCTTTTTCTGTCATGGCATTTGTGGATTCGGGCTCTGCTCTGAACTTAATGGACTTAGAATTCGCTAGGCGCTGTGGTTTTTCTTTGCAGCCTTTGCAGAGTCCCATACCCTTAAGGGGTATTGATGCTACACCGTTGGCCATGAATAAACCTCAGTATTGAACTCGGCTGACTATGTGCATGGCTCCAGCACATCAGGAAGATTGTCGTTTTCTGGTGTTGCATAATTTACATGATGTTGTTGTACTGGGTTTTCCATGGTTACAAGTACACAATCCAGTGCTGGATTGGAAATCAATGTCTGTGACTAGTTGGGGTTGTCAAGGGGTACATAGTAACGTTCCTTTAATGTCAATTTCCTCTTCCCCCTCTTCTGATGTTCCTGAATTTTTGTCAGATTTCCAGGATGTATTTGATGAGCCCAAGTCTAGTTCCCTTCCTCCACATAGGGACTGTGATTGTGCTATTGACTTGATTCCTGGCTGTAAGTTCCCTAAGGGCCGACTTTTCAACCTGTCTGTGCCTGAACATACCGCCATGCGGAGCTATGTAAAGGAGTCTTTAGAGAAGGGGCATATTCGGCCGTCTTCGTCACCATTGGGAGCGGGATTCTTTTTTGTTGCCAAGAAGGATGGCTCCTTGAGACCCTGTATTGATTATCGCCTTCTTAATAAGATCACGGTCAAATTCCAATACCCTTTACCTTTGCTCTCTGATTTGTTTGCTCGGATTAAGGGGGCTAGTTGGTTTACCAAGATTGACCTTCGAGGGGCATATAATCTTGTTCGTATTAAACAGGGTGACGAATGGAAAACTGCATTTAATACGCCCGAAGGCCATTTTGAATACCTGGTGATGCCTTTCGGGCTTTCTAATGCTCCTTCTGTATTTCAGTCCTTTATGCATGATATTTTCCGCAATTATCTTGACAAATTCTTGATTGTGTATTTGGATGATATTTTGATTTTTTCCAATGATTGGGAGTCTCATGTGAAGCAGGTCAGGATGGTATTCCAGATCCTTCGTGATAATGCTCTATTTGTGAAGGGGTCTAAGTGCCTATTTGGAGTTCAGAAGGTCTTTTTTGGGGGGTTTATTTTTTCTCCTTCGTCTATAGAAATGGATCCTGTTAAGGTCCAAGCCATTCATGACTGGATTCAACCCACATCTGTGAAGAGCCTTCAGAAATTTTTGGGCTTTGCTAATTTTTATCGCCGTTTCATTGCCAACTTCTCTAGTGTGGTTAAACCCCTGACCGATTTGACGAAGAAAGGCTCTGATGTGACTAATTGGTCCTCTGAGGCTGTTGAGGCCTTTCAGGAGCTTAAACGCCGATTTACTTCTGCCCCTGTCTTGCGTCAGCCAGATGTTTCTCTTCCTTTTCAGGTTGAGGTTGACGCTTCTGAGATTGGGGCAGGGGCCGTTTTGTCACAGAGGAATTCTGATGGTTCCTTGATGAAGCCATGTGCCTTCTTTTCCCGAAAGTTCTCGCCTGCGGAACGCAATTATGATGTCGGCAATCGGGAGTTGTTGGCTATGAAGTGGGCATTTGAGGAGTGGCGACATTGGCTTGAGGGAGCCAAGCACCGCATTGTGGTCTTGACCGATCATAAGAATCTGATTTACCTCGAGTCGGCCAAGCGGCTGAACCCTAGACAGGCTCGGTGGTCCCTGTTTTTCTCCCGTTTTGATTTTGTGGTCTCATATCTTCCAGGATCTAAGAATGTTAAAGCGGATGCCCTCTCTAGGAGTTTTTTGCCTGATTCTCCTGGAGTCCTTGAGCCGGTTGGCATTCTTAGGGAAGGGGTGATTCTGTCTGCCATCTCCCCTGATTTGCGGCGGGCGCTTCAGGAATTTCAGGCTGATAAACCTGACCGCTGTCCTGTGGGGAAGCTGTTTGTTCCTGATGGACAAGTAAGGTAATTTCTGAGGTCCATTGTTCTGTGTTGGCCGGTCATCCTGGGATTTTTGGTACCAGAGATTTGGTTGCTAGGTCCTTTTGGTGGCCTTCCTTGTCGCGGGATGTGCGTTCTTTTGTGCAGTCCTGTGGGACTTGTGCCCGGGCTAAGCCTTGCTGTTCCCGCGCTAGTGGGTTGCTTTTGCCTTTGCCTGTCCCGGAGAGGCCTTGGACGCATATTTCCATGGATTTTATTTCGGATCTACCTGTGTCCCAGAGGATGTCTGTTATCTGGGTGGTTTGTGACCGGTTCTCTAAAATGGTCCATTTGGTACCTTTGCCTAAATTGCCTTCCTCCTCTGATTTGGTTCCATTATTTTTTCAGCATGTGGTTCGTTTGCATGGCATTCCAGAGAATATTGTGTCTGACAGAGGTTCCCAGTTTGTTTCCAGGTTTTGGCGGGCCTTTTGTGCTAAGATGGGCATTAATTTGTCTTTTTCTTTGGCGTTCCATCCTCCAGACAAATGGGCAAACTGAGTGAACTAACCAAACCTTGGAAACCTATTTGAGATGCTTTGTGTCTGCTGATCAGGATGATTGGGTGGCTTTCTTGCCGTTGGCCGAGTTTGCCCTTAATAATCGGGCCAGTTCGGCTACTTTGGTTTCGCCTTTCTTTTGTAATTTTGGTTTCCATCCTCGTTTTTCTTCAGGGCAGGTTGAGCCTTCTGATTGTCCTGGTGTGGATTCTGTGATGGACAGGTTGCAGCAGATTTGGACTCATGTGGTAGACAATTTGACGTTGTCTCAGGAAAAGGCTCAGCTTTTTGCTAACCGCCGTCGGTGTGTTGGTCCTCGGCTTCGTGTGGGGGATTTGGTCTGGTTATCCTCTCGTCATGTTCCTATGAACGTTTCTTCCCCTAAGTTCAAGCCTCGGTTTATTGGTCCTTATAAGATTTCTGAGATTATCAATCCAGTGTCTTTTCGTTTGGCCCTTCCAGCCTCTTTTGCCATCCACAATGTTTTCCATAGATCTTTGTTGCGGAGATATGTGGTACCCGTTGTTCCATCTGTTGATCCTCCTGCCCCGGTGTTGGTTGAGGGGTAGTTGGAATATGTGGTTGAGAAAATTTTGGATTCTCGTTTTTCGAGGCGGAGGCTTCAGTATCTTGTCAAGTGGAAGGGTTATGGCCAGGAGGATAATTCTTGGGTGGTTGCCTCCGATGTCCATGCCGCCGATTTGGTTCGTGCTTTTCATTTGGCTCGTCCTGATCGGCCTGGGGGCTCTGGTGAGGGTTCGGTGACCCCCTCCTCAAGGGAGGGGTACTGTTGTGAGTTCTGCTCTTGGGCTCCCTCCTGTGGTTTTAAGTGGTATGGCTGCTTCTTGGATTTAGCATCAGCAGCTGTTTTCACTGATCGTCTTTCTGGCTCTGCTATATTAGTGTGGCCTTTTCCCTAATTCAATGCCAGTTGTCAATTGTTGAGCTTGGAGTCATGGCTCTCTGAGGATTTCCCTGTCACTCTGACCATTTCAGCAAAGCTAAATCCTTGCTTGTCTTTTTGCAGTTCACTTGTTGTGGACTTTGTTGTTTAGCACTTTCTATGTTTTGCTCATTTGTCCAGCTTATCAGTATGTATCTAGTCAGCTAAGCTGGAAGCTCTGGGCAGCAGAGTTTGCCCTCCACACCTTTAGTCAAGTGTGGAGATTTTTGCATTTCTCTGCGGTGGACTTTTTCTAGTTTTTATTACTGACCGCACAGTGTTCTGTCCTGTACTAATTCTTTCTAGCTAGTAGTGGCCTCCTTTGCTAAATCTTGTTTCATACTACGTATGTCATTTCCTTCTCCTCTCACAGTCATTATTTGTGGGGGGCTGTCCTATCCTTTAGGGATTTTCTCTGAGGCAAGATAGCTTTCCTGCTTCTACCTTTAGGGGTAGCTAGTTCTCCGGCTGTGACGAGGTGTCCAGGGAGTGACAGGAACATCCCACGGCTACTGCTAGTGTCTGTGTTAAGATCAGGAACTGCGGTTGGTATAGTTACCACCTGCTAAGAGCTAGTCGCATGTCGCTCCTACATCACCAGTCCATAACAGTCTACCAGGACATTTTAGAGCACTTCATGCTTCCCTCTGCCGACAAGCTTTTTGGAGATGGAAATGTTATTCTCCAGCAGGACGTGGCACCTGTTCACACTGCCAAAAGTACCAATACCTGGTTTACTAACAGCAGTATCACTGTGCTTGATTGGCCAGCAAACTCGCCTGACCTTAAATCATTTTTCAACCTGGTGTTATAAAATATTCTAATTTACTGAGATAATGACTTTTGAGTAGTGGGCCATCGTGTCCAATAAGCGCATCCGCCTGTCAACTGAAAATGCTGACAGGCTGACTTATAAAAATGAACAAGAGCTCGATTGGGAAAGACTTCTGTACGCCACCAAGTGAAAACAGCGAAACCTAACCTCTAATACATTCTCTTTTTGGGGGAGGTGTATTCTCATGCACCTCTTCACAACCACACATGGGTATACGCTTCCAGATTTGGTCTGTCCAATCTGTCGTTACGGATGTTGGAATCAGAGACAATACGTGTGACTCTGTTAAACTGAGAACATGGTAGGCTATTCTTGGTGGCTGTAGGGTGGCAGCTGGTATAATGCAAAAGACTGTTGCAATCCATAGGTTTACAGTAGATGTCTGTTGCGAGGCTTCCATTGATGTTCTTGAGGACCCTCGTGTCTAAGAATGGTACCGACTCCGTGTCATGATGGATAGTGAATTGAAGCTCGGGAAAAACGGAGTTGAGATGGGAGTGAAAGGATAATAGTGAATCAGTCATGCCCGTCCAGATGAAGAAAATATCGTCAATATAACGACGATATCCCAGGACGTGTTGTACAAATAAACTGTTGGTGAATATATGAGAGACTTCAAAGTGATTCATAAACGCATTTGCGTAAGCGGGTGTGACGTTTGAGCCCATCGCTGTGCCACACTTCTGAATATGAAAAGTGTCCCCATATAGAAAATAGTTTTCATAGAGTACCAGGTGAAGGAGATCTAGACAAAATTGAATAGAGTCACTCGACATAGTGGATAGGCTCAGAAGGTATTTTGTGTCCTCCAAGCCCTTCTCATGCTGGATCGAGGTATAGAGGCTATTAACGTCGACGGTGACCAAGGTACTGTCGGAGGGGACCATCCCTAGTTCTTTTATCACTTTTAGGAAGTGTCCAGTGTCAAGGAGAAAAGCCCTAGTTGACTTAATCAGTGGTGTCAGAACCTTTTCAAGGAAGGTGGAAAGAGGAGACAGAACAATGGGTCTCCCTGGAGGGTCATAGAGTGATTTATGAATTTTTGGTAATACGTAGAAGACCGGTGTAATAGGGTGACTGTTAGTAAGAAAGGTTGCTGTTTTTTGGTCAATAGTGTGCCGTATGAGATATATGTCTAGCACTTGACGGATCGTATTGCTAATACTAGTCACCGGGTCTCTAGGTAAAAGGCCATAAGTTTTGGTATCAGATAATTGGCGGGTTTTCTCATTCATATATTTATTGTGTCTTGTTCATAACCACAATTGCTCCTCCCTTGTCTGCCGGTTTTATAATAATCATCTTGTTGGTATGAAGAGATGAGAGAGCCTGTTTCTCAATAGGTGAGAGGTTGGAGTGTGAAGGAAAAAAGCCCAGTTGCAGCTGGTGTGACAGAGAGCCAACCTCACGGTCCACTAGAGAGATGAAGGTCTCTGTGGCGTGGTGTGTGCGAGGAGGACAGAAGTTACTACGGTTATAGAGACCGAAGGAAGAGATCGATAATTCAGGTGTATGGCTAACCCCTGTGGGTGGTACGGGGTTATGAACCATGTCCGAGGAAAGGCCAAAATGAGTTTTTAGCCTGATAGTCCGATAAAAACGTTCAAGGTCCTTCTTTAGCTGGAAAGTGTCCCAGGTTGGTGTGGGGCAAAAGGAGAGTCCCTTTTCTAAGACCAAGAATTCAGCAGGGGAGAGAAGATGGTCCGATATATTGATTACCAATTTCGAAGTCTCACCTGTGACCGTGTGGTCATCCTTTCTCCTGGATCGCCTTGTGGGTCTGCGTGTTGGTATCCTCCCCTGCGGCCCTTGGACAAAAAGGGCTGACAGCTGGAGTTTGTAGAAGAATTGCTTCCCGAGCTGAAGGATCCATCTCTGCGTGGGTATCACAGCCGGCGCCAGGAACTGGTAGTGGTGGAGGAGTCGGTCCATCTATACACCCGATTGTTGGCGTAGTCTTCTGTGTCTCGCTGAAATTTGTCGCTTTCATTCCTGCAATACTCTCTGGTGCTCTGCCAAGGCCTTTTCCGTCTTCGTCTTCAAGGAGGTCCACTCAGTGGAAGAAAGAGTGGTTGAGAGTTGCGCCTCTATAGTCTGAATATTCTGTTTTGTCTCGATTATGGCTTTTTGGTGATATTCCACCATCAATATTATAATATCAAGGGAACATTTATTAAGTATCCTTTTATATTTCTCGCAGTATTAAGGATTATCCGAGAAAAGGGTAGGGTGAAGGTTACACCTCAATTCCCTTGGGATCTTATTCTGCCTGTGGTATTCGGCTAACGTTGTACAATGGAGATCGTAGGAAATTAATCAACGTTTCTCCTTTTCAAAGTCCCTGGTCCTCAATTCATGTGCTGGTGTTCTAAGAAAATCATTAGAACCCGTCACTTGGGACAGTATATTGGAAATGGTAACTGAATCATATGCAAAGGTGTCAGTAGACATGGGTAATTTAGAGTAAAAACGAGGTAACCGTTGCAAACGCCAAGAAAGGCATTCTTACTTGTTTGGTACAAAGATTCATTTTGACCTGAGTGCTTTTCTTACACGAGGTTTATCTGATATTTAATGCAAAGATTTTATTTGATTGTTTATTTTGGTGTTTTATCTGGTTACCGTATATACTCGAGTATAAGCCGAGATTTTCAGCCAAAATTTTTGGGCTGAAAGTGCCCCCTCGGCTTATAATCGAGTCACGGTCGGCAGGTGAGGGGGAGAGGGCGCTGAGGCATACTTACCTAGTCCCGGCGCTCCTGACGCTCCCCCTGCCCGTCCCACGGTCTCCGGGTGCAGCAGCTCTTCCCCTGTTCAGCGGTCACGTGGGACCGCTCATTAGAGAAATGAATAGGCTGCTCCACCTCCCATAGGGGCGGAGCCGCCTATTCATTTCTCTAATGAAGCGGTGCCGGTGACCGCTGATAGCGGAAGAGGCTGCGGCACCGAATACCAGCTGTCTGGGGGAAGGAGCGGGACGCCGGGAGCAGGTAAGTATTACATAGTCACCTGTCCTCGTTCCACACGCCGGGCGCCGCGCCATCTTCCCGGCGTCTCTCCTCACTGACTGTGCAGGTCAGAGGGCGCGATGACGCATATAGTGTGCGCGCCGCCCTCTGTCTGATCAGTCAGTGCAGAGAGACGCCGGGACGGGACGTGAGGAGCTGCAAGCAAGAGAGGTGAGTATGTGTTTTATTATTTTTATTGCAGCAGCAGCACAGCTATGGGGCAATAATGGACGGTGCAGAGCACTATATGGCACAGCTATGGGGCAATAATGGTGCAGAGCACTATATGGCACAGCTATGGGGCAATAATGGTGCAGAGCACTATATGGCACAGCTATGGGGCAATAATGGACGGTGCAGAGCACTATATGGCACAGCTATGGGGCAATAAGGAGCGGTGCAGAGCACTATATGGCACAGCTATGGGGCAATAATGGTGCAGAGCACTATATGGCACAGCTATGGGGCAATAATGGTGCAGAGCACTATATGGCACAGCTATGGGGCAATAATGGTGCAGAGCACTGTATGGCACAGCTATGGGGCAATAATGGTGCAGAGCACTATATGGCACAGCTATGGGGCAATAATGGACGGTGCAGAGCACTATATGGCACAGCTATGGGGCAATAATGGTGCAGAGCACTACACTCACTGGCCACTTTATTAGGTACACCTGTCCAACTTCTTGTTAACACTTAATTTCTAATCAGCCAATCACATGGCGGCAACTCAGTGCATTTAGGCATGTAGACATGGTCAAGACAATCTCCTGCAGTTCAAACCGAGCATCAGTATGGGGAAGAAAGGTGATTTGAGTGCCTTTGAACGTGGCATGGTTGTTGGTGCCAGAAGGGCTGGTCTGAGTATTTCAGAAACTGCTGATCTACTGGGATTTTCACGCACAACCATCTCTAGGGTTTACAGAGAATGGTCCGAAAAAGAAAAAAAATCCAGTGATCGGCAGTTCTGTGGGCGGAAATGCCTTGTTGATGCCAGAGGTCAGAGGAGAATGGGCAGACTGGTTCGAGCTGATAGAAAGGCAACAGTGACTCAAATCGCCACCCGTTACAACCAAGGTAGGCCTAAGAGCATCTCTGAACGCACAGTGCGTCGAAGTTTGAGGCAGATGGGCTACAGCAGCAGAAGACCACACCGGGTACCACTCCTTTCAGCTAAGAACAGGAAACTGAGGCTACAATTTGTACAAGCTCATCGAAATTGGACAGTAGAAGATTGGAAAAACGTTGCTTGGTCTGATGAGTCTCGATTTCTGCTGCGACATTCGGATGGTAGGGTCAGAATTTGGCGTAAACAACATGAAAGCATGGATCCATCCTGCCTTGTATGGAGCATCTTTGGGATGTGCAGCCGACAAATCTGCGGCAACTGTGTGATGCCATCATGTCAATATGGACCAAAATCTCTGAGGAATGCTTCCAGCACCTTGTTGAATCTATGCCACGAAGAATTGAGGCAGTTCTGAAGGCAAAAGGGGGTCCAACCCGTTACTAGCATGGTGTACCTAATAAAGTGGCCGGTGAGTGTATATGGCACAGCTATGGGGCAATAATGGTGCAGAGCACTATATGGCACAGCTATGGGGCAATAATGGTGCAGAGCACTATATGGCACAGATATGGGGCAATAATGGTGCAGAGCACTATATGGCACAGCTATGGGGCAATAATGGACGGTGCAGAGCACTATATGGCACAGCTATGGGGCAATAATGGTGCAGAGCACTATATGGCACAGCTATGGGGCAATAATGGACGGTGCAGAGCACTGTATGGCACAGCTATGGGGCAATAATGGTGCAGAGCACTATATGGCACAGCAATGGGGCAATAATGGTGCAGAGCACTATATGGCACAGCTATGGGGCAATAATGGACGGTGCAGAGCACTATATGGCACAGCTATGGGGCAATAATGGTGCAGAGCACTATATGGCACAGCTATGGGGCAATAATGGACGGTGCAGAGCACTGTATGGCACAGCTATGGGGCAATAATGGTGCAGAGCACTATATGGCACAGCTATGGGGCAATAATGGTGCAGAGCACTATATGGCACAGCTATGGGGCAATAATGGACGGTGCAGAGCACTGTATGGCACAGCTATGGGGCAATAATGGTGCAGAGCACTATATGGCACAGCTATGGGGCAATAATGGTGCAGAGCACTATATGGCACAGCTATGGGGCAATAATGGACGGTGCAGAGCACTATATGGCACAGCTATGGGGCAATAATGGTGCAGAGCACTATATGGCACAGCTATGGGGCAATAATGGACGGTGCAGAGCACTATATGGCACAGCTATGGGGCCATAATGAACGGTATGGAGCATCTATTTTTATTTTTGAAATTCACCGGTATCTGCTGCATTTTCCACCCTAGGCTTATACTCGAGTCAATAAGTTTTCCCAGTTTTTTGTGGCAAAATTAGGGGGGTCGGCTTATACTCGGGTCGGCTTATACTCGAGTATATACGGTATTTTACTTTCGTGTTGTTTATATATACTTCTTTTGTTCACAGCGATTGTGAAAAAGGCTCCGGCGAGCCGAATCGTCTTATATATCGCATTCCTTGTATATCTCACCTATTCTGTTATGCTCCCAGATTATGAAGTAATAAATCTGTATAAATTCGGCATGAGAATCCACAAGAGTGTGCGGTGAATTACATATTATACTGTTTCCTTATGCAGTGAATGCAAATTCCGCCTTGATACAAATTTGCACGCACCCTAATTCCCTTTGGATGAAACATGGAGGAGGGCCTCATAAAAAAAAACTGTCCCACTACAAAGGAGTGTGTCTCCTATACTTATGCCCATACACTAAGTGTATGGGCTGACAAACATTTCCCCATGGGGGTTACATTTTTAAAAAATTATTTATGGGGATCATTGACGCCCTTGGCCAAAAATTGAATGGCTGTAGCAGCACAGAACACATTCACAATGGTGTTCTAGTGGCGGAGAATGATGATAGGTGGAGGAAGTCATTATTAAAAACTAGGCCCAATGTTAAGGAGCGTGTCTCTTAGGCTTCTTTCACACTTTCGTTTTTACAATCTGCACAGGATCCGTCAAAATGTTGAAATGATGGATCCTGTGCAGATTGTAAAAAACGGGTGCACTGGGCCCATTTTTCTGACGGACCCATAGAGGCTATGTGCACATGTTGTGTATGCGTCTTCGCAGTGGTTTTCCGCTGCGAAAACGCATACACAACAAAACCCATGTTCAAAATAATAAAAAAATTAAAAATCGCAATATTCTCACCTTCCGGCGTCCCGCGCAGCGTTACCGATGCTCGCGATGCTCCTGGCAGCTGGCGTTCCCAGTAATGCAGTGCAGTGACCTCTCATGACGTGCGGTCTCGCGAGACCGCGACGTCATTGGGTCATTTCACAGTGAATCCATGGGAACGCCTTCTGCCGGGAGCATCGGTAACGCTGCGCTGGAGGCCGGATGGTGAGAATATTGCGATTTTTTTTTTTTTATTTTTTTTTATTTTTTTTATTTTTTTTAACATATCTTGTTACTATTGATGCTGCATAGGCAGCATCAATAGTAAAAAGAGAGCGAGAGCATGCTCAGTTTCAAAAGACGGAACCCGTCGCTGGATTCCTGCTTTTAACAGTCAGCGACTGATACTGCGTCCATAGGCTTCCATTATAGCCAACGACGGGCAGCGCAGGACCCGTCATTGAGCGATTTTCCGACGTGCAGAAAAAACGTTCCTCTGAACGTTTTCTCCGCCCGATGGACAGCGATTTTCCAACGGATCCAGTGCACGACGGATGAATCGGATGGTCATCCGTCACAATCCGTCGCTAATACAAGTCTATGGGAAAAAAACAGGATCCAGCAGAAAAAATTTGCTGGATCTTGTTTTTTCAAAAATCGACGGATTTCGACGGGAGCTAAAAGACGGAAGTGTGAAAGAGGCCTTAGACTTGTAAGGCTACTTTCACACTTGCTTCGGTACGGGTCCGTCACTAAGCGTCGGCGCGACGTACCGACGCACGTTGTGAAAATTATGCACGACGTGGGCAGCGGATGCAGTTTTTCGACGCATCCGCTGCCCATTCTAAAGTCCGGGGAGGAGGGGGCGGAGTTCCGGCCGCGATGTACGAAAAAACGTTACATTGAACTTTTTTTCGTGCCGACGGTCCACCAAAACATGACGGATCCAGTGCACAACGGACGCGACGTATGGCCATATGTCACGATCCATCGGCAATACAAGTCTATGGGGAAAAAACGCATCCTGCTGCCACATTTGCAGGATCCGTTTTTTCCCAAAACGACGGATTGCGACATACGTCACACGACGCAAGTGTAAAAGAAGCCTAATGCCCTTACACTAAGTGTATGTGCTGACAAACATTTTCCCCATGGGGGATACATTTGTAAAAAAATATTTTAATTGGGATCACAGACACCCTTGCCAAAAAGTTGACTGTAGCAGCACGGAAGACGTGAACCCTGGTGATCTAGTTGTGGAAAATGATGAGAGGTGGAGGAAGGCCTCATTAAAAACTAGGCCCAATTTAAAGGAGCGGGTGTCCTAGACTTGTAATGCCCATCCACGCAGTGTATGGGCTGACAAACATTTCCCCAAGGGGGGTAAATTTAAAAAAAATATACTATAGACGTCATAGACACCCTTGTCAAAAAATTGACTTGTCTGCAGCAGCACGGAACACGTGAACCCTGGTGATCTAGTTGTGGAAAATGATGAGAGGTGGAGGAAGGCCTCATTAAAAACTAGGCCCAATTTAAAGGAGCGGGTGTCCTAGACTTGTAATGCCCATCCACGCAGTGCATGGGCTGACAAACATTTCCCCAAGGGGGATACAGTTTTTAAAAATATGCGATGGGCACCATAGACACTGTCACGGATCCCTTCTCCGTGGTGTCACTTATTCGTCATGTGCCCGCTCTCACACGTGACTTGGGGTTGTGCCTGCAAGGGTTAATCTATCTCCCCACTCTCAGTCCAGCATTCAACCTCTGTCCTATGCTGTAATGGAAGCATAAATCACACACCGACCCAGGCCACACACCCGCTCATACATGCTGCCACCACTCATCGAATACACGGGCGATGAGTCCCGGAAATAATAATATTAATAAAAATATGTCTATAACTCATAAGGCTCACACACCTTAGGCTATGGATTCTTTTAGAACATTCAAGGTTCAACTGTTAAAGTTTTATACTTTAATAACAAAAGGTTCAATGCTTACAATAAGAAAAAGGTATAAAAATATGATTAAAAAAAGACAACTTATGCAAAACAGTATCAAAATAAACAGGAGAAACTTACAGAAATTATCTAACTGGTAGTTGCCTTCTGCTCCCTGAGGGTAGGACAAATGTACATTGGATCACATCAGCTTCTCAGGATGCCCCCATCATGTGAACTCAATTCTCTGTCCGCAGCCTAAATGTATAACTTTAGTCTGGAGGTCAGGTTTCTAGACTGGCCCCTCAGGTTAATATCATAATTGCTGGCTTTTTGAATGGCCACGGCCGCATTACTAATGAATATATTATTTTTTCTCCTGAGACACTTGTGAAAAGGTTCTCAGGAATAGATACCCCTCAGGCCGCAATTAGCATCTCCCCTCCAAGACCTAAGAGGTGCCAAATGTTACCTTTCTTCTTGGCCCTAGCTAGGCCTCCTGGTGAGATATGGAGACACAATTTCTACTAGTCCCAAGGAAGTACCTATTAACACCTAGGTGCGACTTACCTCCAGGATAGATGTTACATTACCACTAGTCACACATATAACCCTAGACATATGTTACTATACACATATTTCATCACAGACACCCTTGCAAAAAAATGGACTGCCTGTAGCGGCACAGAAGACATTAAGCCTGGTGATCTAGTGGTGGAGAATGAGAAGACATAAAGATAAATCATTATGAACTCCAAAAAATGTGAATCCACCAATGAAAGTAAATAACAAAAGGGATTGGCGAACACAGGTTCATAGATTTGAAGCCAGAATGTGTCCAACGAGATATGTTTGTCCCTAGCAACAGCTCAGAGACAGTGCTATAAATAAAAATATAATATAAAAGTCTTTGAATAATTTTCTATTTTAGAGGTATACACTACCTCATTAGAGGACTGTCCAGAGATGCATCTCTTTTTTATGACATTTCCCCCTGTGGGAGTAACATTTGTTTTGGTTTCCAATTAGTAACAGGCATCATAAAAACACCCTTGCACAAAAAAAATTGTGACTTTGGCATCACTGAATCCATTCACACTGGTGTTCTACTGGTTGTGGATGATGAGGAGGAGGATAACAACAAACAGACCAAATCTGGAAGCGTATACCCATGTGTGGTTGTGAAGAGGTGCATGAGAATACACCTCCCCAAAAAGAGAATGTATTAGAGGTTATGTTTCGCTGTTTTCACTTGGTGGTGTACAGAAGTCTTTCCCAATCGAGCCCTTGTTCATTTTTATAAGAGTCAGCCTGTCAGCATTTTCAGTTGACAGGCGGATGCGCTTATCTGTTATGATTCCACCAGCGGCACTAAAAACCCTCTCTGACAGAACGCTAGCAGCAGGGCAGGCCAGGACCTCCAAGGCGTAGAGAGCCAGTTCATGCCAAGTGTCCAGTTTGGATACCCAATAATTAAAAGGCACAGTGGAATCCCGGAGGAGGTTTGTACGATCTGCAAGATACTCCCTCAGCATCTTCCCAAACATTGCACTTCTTGTGACCTCACCCCTTGCCTCTGTCCCGGCACGATAGGAGGGTCTGAGAAAACTCCCAGAACTTTGCCATTGTTCCCCTGCCTGAGCTGGATTGTACTTCTGTCTCTCTTGCTTGGACTCCTTGGTTGTACAACAAACTCTGACATCTGCTGCCAGCATTTTCACATGGGAATTTTCTAAGTAATTCCGCTACAAGGGCCCTCTTGTACTGCAACGTTTTAGTACACCTCTCTGCCTCTGGCAGAAGAGATTAAAAGTTCTCATTGTAGCGTGGGTCTAGTGTCACCAACCAGTAATGAGTGTAACCGAAAATTTTTATAATGCGAGGGTCACGTGAAACGCAGCGCAACATAAAGTCAGCCATGCGTGCCAGACTGCATCCACCACCTTTTCTTCCACATCCGCACCCTGCTCCTCCTCCTGACTTTCTGGCAATTGTGCCTCATTATCGTCCACCTCTTCTGACACTTTCTCACCATCGCATTCGTGTGACCGTGGCTGGTCAAAGCTTTGGGCATCGCTACATGCGATCTCATCTGGCCCCACTTCAAGTTCACCGGCCGAGAGTACGGAATCTTGATAGGGAAAACTGAACAGCTCTTTGGAGTGTCCAAGTGTGGGATCAGTTGTCTCAGGGCACTCGGCATGGTGGGAGGAAGGAGGATCAGGGTGAGGAATATCTGGTCCACTCTCACGGCTACTCAGACTTGACCGTGTGGAAGACGTGGTGGTGGCTAAGTGACTGGAGGCATTATCCGCTATCCAACCAACAACTTTTTCACACTGCTCTGGCTTCAATAATGGTGTGCTGCGATCCCCTAGAAACTGGGACAGGAAGGTTGAGCCAGAAGATGTGGGTCTTTATTATGGCTCACTTTCAGCTTGGCCACGGCCTCGTCCTCTGCATGCACCATCAGCATCACTTTCCCGTCTCTTGCCTTGCCCATTTTAAATGGACTACTGAACTATTTCAAAAGCTCAACACAAATGTATTTATTTGAAGCAAAATTATATCTGATCAGTATGCCTTCAAAACTACAATTTTTCCACCACAGATACACTAGGCCTCAGCCTGACATAACAGACTGTATAATTTTTTTTGTTGTTGCAGGGGGGGAGGGGGTGAATTAAAAAAAAAAAAAAAAAAAGTAGACCAAGGCTAGCACACAGAACTATGATACGTATGCCTGCGAAGCTAAGATTTTTCCACAACAGACCTCAGCCTGACATAAGACTGTATAATTTTTTTTTTATTATTTTTTTTTAAATTAAAAAAAAAAAAAAAAGTGGAACAAGGCTCTGGCTTCAGGCTCCGGCACAGGCGTACTTTGTCTGCCTTGTTGAGGGCAGAGCAAAGTACTGCAGTGCGCAGACGCTGGGCCTCTCTGACCTTCCCAGCGCCTGCGCACTGCAGTACTTTGCTCTGCCCTCAACAGGGCAGACAAAGTACGCCGGAGCCACAGCGTGAAGACAAGAGGAGGACATCATCGTAAGAAGATGGGAGGCCCCGGACTGGACCGTGACGGCCATCGGACCAGAACCGCAGCGGGACCGTCCCTGGGTGAGTATTATCTAACCTCTTTTTCTCATCTTCGGGATACATCAGGGGCTTATCTACAGCATTACAGAATACTGTAGATAAGCCCCTGATACCGGTGGGCTTAGCTCGCCTTCGATTTTGGGGGTGACAGGTTCCCTTTAAAATAACAAAAAAAGAGTGGAACAAGGCTAGCAGACAGAACTATGAAACTTATGCCTGCGAAGCTACGATTTTTCCACCACCGATACACCAGCCGTCAGCCTCAGATAATAGTAGACTAATGTAAATGTGGCCTTGATTTTTTTTGGGCACAACTAAATTGTGTCAACAAGTTGGCTAAGACACACACAAAAAAATAAAAATTTTGGAGCACTCACATCTGGTGTGTGGGACAAAAAAAGGTAGATTTGCACGCTCTAAGATTTCAATAACCTGGCTGTAGTAGGCAACGTGACCAAGCAAATAAATGTTAAAATAGGGGGACTATGGATTGCTTTTAGAATAAAAGGAGCAGGTATCAGGTGAAGTAAAAAAAAAAAAAGCCACAGAAAACTGCAGATAGATATATATTAAATAAGCAGCAGCAGACCGTAATGGAGCTTTTGGAGGTATGCAGTGAGAGCTATGTACTCACATACAGTGCCTGCAGGCCTTGCACTGATGTGGATATGCACACATAGACTCCCCTGCCTACCTAGCGCTGCAATGTCGGGACCCCCAAATTAGCCCTAAAAAGGACTGTTGGTTTCTCAGGAGTTGTGGACTGAACAGTTGCAGACCTACACTAAGGGCTCATTTCCACATGCGAGACATACGTCCGTGTCTCGCAGGTTAAAACCCTCTTCTGGCGTCGGCACTCCAGAGCGGAGCGTGCGGCCGCACAGCAACACATGGAGCTGCACGCTCCGCTCCCAAGTGCCAGCGCCAGAAGAGGGTTTTAACTTGCGAGACACGGACGTATGTCTTGCATGTGGAAATGAGCCTTTACTCTTAGGCTGCCGTCACACTATCAGTATTTGGTCAGTATTTTACATCAGTATTTCTAAGCCAAAACCAGGAGTGGGTGATAAATGCAGACGTGGTGCATTTGTTTCTATTATACTTTTCCTCTAATTGTTCCACTCCTGGTTTTGGCCAACAAATACTGATGTAAAACTGTAAAATACTGACCAAATAATGCTAGTGTGACGGCAGCCTTAAAAGCACGATTCTGACCCTATTTCAGCAGCAGCTGTCCCTACTCTCGCTAGGTCTGGAGCAGAATGCGGTGAGCAGGGCGGCGTCAGGTCTCTTATAGACTTGATGACGCTGTGCGGCCAGCCAATCACTGTAATACCACAACAAAGATGGCTGCACCATTACAGTGCATGGCTTACAATCCCAGCACTGTAATTGGCGCTCTAAAGAGCGCCAGAATTGCAGGGTGGAGACCCGAGCTCCCGCCGAATAATCCCGGAAATACTCGGTGCTCGCCGAGTACACCGAGCATAGCGATACTTGGGCGAGTAACGAATAGTGGCAAGCACGTTCGCTCATCACTAGTTATTATATATGAGTATATCCAAAAGTGTATAATTTGGCTATATACAGTATACACTGCTCAAAAAAATAAAGGGAACACTTAAACAGCAGAATATAACTCCAAGTAAATCAAACTTCTGTGAAATCAAGCTGTCCACTTAGGAAGCAACACTGACAATCAATTTCACAAGCTGTTGTTCAAATGGAATAGACCACAGATGGAAGTTATTGGCAATTATCAAGACACCCTCAATAAAGGAGTGGTTCTGTGTTATGAACTATACTTTTGGGCTCCCTCTTGTGGTCACTCGCGGTATGGCTCTTGGATTCTCTTTCTTCAGCTTGGTAGTCACCTGTTCGTTAAGACACTGGGTGTTTCTATTTAAACTTCCTGGAGTCTTAGTCCATTGCCTGGCATCCATGTAATCAGTCCTTGTCTGGTTGCTCTTGTCTACTGGTCCTGATTTTTGCAACATAAGCTAAGTCCTGCTTTCTTGTTTTTTGTTTATTTTGTATTACTCTGTTTTTGTCCAGCTTGTTCATAATGTGATTCCTGATTTTGCTGGAAGCTCTTAGGGGGCTGATATTCTCCCCCATACCGTTAGTCGGTACGGGGGTTCTTGGATATTCAGCGTGGATATTTTGGTAGGGTTTTTCGCTGACCACATAAGTCCGCTTTCTATATTTCTGCTATTATTTAGTGGGCCTCTCTTTGCTGAATCTAGTTCATACTTACGTTTGTCCTTTCCTCTTACCTCACCGTTATTATTTGTTGGGGGCCTGTATCTACTTTGGGGTATCTTTCTCTGGAGGCAAGTGAGGTCTGTATTTTCTGTGAAAGGGTTAGTTAGATCTCCGGCTGGCGCGAGACATCTAGAACCAACGTAGGCACGTTCCCCGGCTGCTATTATTTGTGGGCTAGGATCAGGTATGTGGTCAGCTCAGTTACCACCTCCCTAAGAGCTAGTTTTTATGTTTGCAGACTTTGCTGAAGACCCTGAGATCCTCTGCCATTAGGATCACAACAGTATGCCAGGCCACTGAATAGTTAATGCATTGCAGAAGTGGGATTAAAAGAAAAAAAGAAGTTCTGAGTTGTTTTTTTTTTTTTCTTCCTTCCCCTTTACCTCTGAATGGCTTGAAACTCTGCTGCAGACATGAATGTGCAAACTCTGATTACTGGTGTGGATCAGCTTGCTGCTCGTGTGCAGGGCATTCAGGATTTTGTTATTAGCAGTCCTATGTCAGAGCCTAAGATTCCTATTCCTGAGCTGTTCTCTGGAGATCGATTTAAATTTAGGAATTTTAGGAATAATTGTAAATTGTTTCTATCTTTGAGACCTCGTTCATCTGGAGACTCAGCTCAGCAAGTTAAAATTGTTATCTCCTTCTTGCGGGGCGACCCTCAGGATTGGGCTTTCTCATTGGCGCCAGGAGATCCGGCATTGGCGAATATTGATGCGTTTTTTCTGGCGCTCGGATTGCTTTATGAGGAGCCCAATCTTGAAATTCAGGCAGAGAAGGCTTTGCTGGCTATTTCTCAGGGCCAGGATGAAGCCGAAGTGTATTGCCAAAAATTTCGGAAATGGTCCGTGCTTACTCAGTGGAATGAGTGTGCTCTGGCCGCAAATTTCAGAAATGGCCTTTCTGAAACTATTAAGAATGTGATGGTGGGCTTTCCCATTCCTACAAGTCTGAATGATTCTATGACGCTGGCCATTCAGATTGATCGGCGTTTGCGGGAGCGCAAATCCGCTAATCCTTTGGCGGTGTTGTCTGAACAGACGCCTGATTTAATGCAATGTGATAGAATTCAGACTAGAACTGAACGGCAAAATCATAGACGTCAGAATGGGTTGTGTTTTTACTGTGGTGATTCTACACATGTTATATCAGCATGCTCTAAACGCCTAACAAAGTTTGTTAGTCCTGTCGCCGTTGGTAACCTGCAGCCTAAATTTATTTTGTCTGTGACTTTAATTTGCTCATTGTCTTCCTACCCTGTTATGGCGTTTGTGGATTCAGGCGCTGCCCTGAGTCTTATGGACTTGTCGTTTGCCAGGCACTGTGGTTTTGTCCTGGAGCCTTTGGAAAATCCTATTCCTCTTAGAGGAATTGATGCTACGCCATTGGCGGAGAATAAACCGCAGTATTGGACACAAGTGACCATGTGCATGACTCCTGAACATCGAGAGGTGATTCGTTTTCTTGTTCTGCATAAAATGCATGATTTGGTCGTTTTGGGTCTGCCATGGTTACAGGCTCATAATCCTGTTCTGGATTGGAGGGCTATGTCTGTGTCAAGTTGGGGTTGTCAGGGAATTCATTGCGATTCCCCGTCGGTGTCTATTGCTTCCTCCACTCCTTCAGAAGTTCCTGAGTTTTTGCTTGACTATCAGGATGTGTTCAGTGAGTCCAGGTCCAGTGCTCTTCCTCCTCATAGGGACTGTGACTGTGCTATAGATTTGATTCCTGGTAGCAAGTTTCCTAAGGGACGATTATTTAATCTGTCGGTACCTGAGCATGCCGCGATGCGTTCTTATATAAAGGAGTCTTTGGAGAAAGGACATATTCGTCCATCCTCTTCCCCTCTTGGTGCGGGATTCTTTTTTGTGGCCAAGAAAGACGGATCTTTGAGACCTTGTATAGACTATCGGCTTCTGAATAAAATCACGGTTAAATTTCAGTACCCTCTGCCACTATTGTAGGACTTGTTTGCTCGGATTAAGGGTGCCTGTTGGTTCACCAAGATAGATCTTCGTGGTGCGTACAACCTTGTGCGCATTAGGCAGGGAGATGAATGGAAAACTGCATTTAATACGCCCGAAGGTCATTTTGAGTACTTGGTGATGCCTTTTGGGCTCTCTAATGCTCCTTCAGTGTTTCAGTCCTTTATGCATGACATCTTCCGGAAGTATCTAGATACATTTGTGATTGTTTATCTGGATGACATTTTAGTTTTTTCTGATGATTGGGATTCTCATGTAAAGCAGGTCAGGATGGTGTTTCAGGTTTTGCGTGATAATGCTTTGTTTGTGAAGGGCTCAAAGTGTCTCTTTGGAGTGCAGAAGGTTTCCTTTTTGGGTTTTATCTTTTCCCCTTCTGCTGTGGAGATGGACCCAGTCAAGGTCCGAGCTATTCATGATTGGACTCAACCCACGTCTGTTAAGAGTCTTCAGAAGTTTTTGGGTTTTGCTAATTTCTACCGTCGTTTTATTGCTAACTTTTCTAGCGTTGTTAAACCTCTGACGGATATGACCAAGAAAGGTTCTGATGTCGCTAATTGGGCTCCTGCGGCCATTGAGGCCTTCCGGGAGCTGAAGCGCCGGTTTACTTCGGCGCCTGTTTTGTGCCAGCCTGATGTCTCACTTCCCTTTCAGGTTGAAGTGGATGCTTCTGAGATTGGTGCAGGAGCTGTTTTGTCGCAGAGAGGCTCTGGTTGCTCTATGATGAAACCATGTGCTTTCTTTTCCAGGAAGTTTTCGCCGGCTGAGCGGAACTATGATGTTGGTAATCGGGAGTTGTTGGCCATGAAGTGGGCATTTGAGGAGTGGCGTCATTGGCTCGAGGGAGCTAAGCATCGTGTGGTGGTCTTGACTGATCACAAAACCTGATGTATCTCGAGTCTGCTAAACGCCTGAATCCTAGACAGGCTCGTTGGTCATTGTTTTTCTCCCGTTTTGACTTTGTGGTCTCATACCTGCCTGGTTCGAAAAATGTGAAGGCTGATGCTCTCTCTAGGAGCTTTGTGCCTGATTCTCCTGGAGTCTCAGAGCCGGCTGGTATTCTTAAAGAGGGAGTGATTTTGTCGGCCATTTCTCCTGATTTGCGACGTGTGTTGCAGAGATTTCAGGCTGGTAGACCTGACTCTTGTCCACCTGATAGACTGTTTGTTCCTGATAAATGGACCAGCAGAGTTATTTCCGAGGTTCATTCCTCGGTGTTGGCAGGGCATCCTGGGATTTTTGGTACCAGAGATTTGGTGGCTAGGTCCTTTTGGTGGCCTTCCTTGTCACGGGATGTGCGTGCTTTTGTGCAGTCCTGTGGGACTTGTGCTCGGGCTAAGCCTTGCTGTTCTCATGCCAGCGGGTTGCTTTTGCCCTTGCCCGTCCCGAAGAGGCCTTGGACACACATTTCCATGGATTTCATTTCAGATCTTCCGGTGTCTCAGGGAATGTCTGTCATCTGGGTGGTGTGTGATCGTTTTTCCAAGATGGTCCATTTAGTGCCCTTGCCTAAGTTGCCTTCCTCTTCCGATCTGGTTCCTTTGTTTTTTCAGAATGTGGTTCGTTTGCACGGCATTCCTGAGAATATCGTGTCTGACAGAGGATCCCAGTTTGTGTCCAGATTCTGGCGATCTTTTTGTGCTAAGATGGGCATTGATCTGTCGTTCTCGTCTGCCTTTCATCCTCAGACTAATGGCCAAACGGAGCGAACTAATCAGACGCTGGAGGCTTATTTGAGATGTTTTGTTTCTGCGGATCAGGATGATTGGGTGACCTTCTTGCCATTGGCTGAGTTTGCCCTCAATAATCGGGCTAGTTCCGCTACTTTGGTTTCGCCATTTTTCTGCAACTCTGGTTTTCATCCTCGTTTCTCCTCGGGTCATGTTGAGCCTTCTGACTGTCCTGGGGTGGATTCTGTGGTTGATAGGTTGCAGCGGACTTGGAATCATGTGGTGGACAACTTGAAGTTGTCACAGGAGAAGGCTCAGCGTTTTGCCAACCGCCACCGCGGTGTGGGTCCCCGACTTCGTGTTGGGGATTTGGTTTGGTTGTCTTCTCGGTTTGTCCCTCTGAAGGTTTCCTCTCCTAAGTTTAAGCCTCGCTTTATTGGTCCTTATAGAATTTTGGAGGTCCTTAATCCGGTGTCTTTTCGTTTGGATCTTCCTGTGTCGTTTGCCATTCACAATGTGTTCCATAGGTCTTTGTTGCGGCGGTACATTGTGTCTGTGGTTCCTGCTGTTGACCCTCCTGCTCCGGTCTTGGTTGAGGGCGAGTTGGAGTATGTGGTGGAGAAGATCTTAGATTCTCGTGTCTCTAGACGGAGGCTTCAGTATCTGGTCAAATGGAAGGGCTATGGTCAGGAGGATAATTCCTGGGTGGTCGCCTCTGATGTTCATGCGGCCGATTTGGTTCGTGCTTTTCACGCTGCCCATCCTGATCGCCCTGGTGGTCGTAGTGAGGGTTCGGTGACCCCTCCTTAAAGGGGGGGTACTGTTATGAACTATACTTTTGGGCTCCCTCTTGTGGTCACTCGCGGTATGGCTCTTGGATTCTCTTTCCTCAGCTTGGTAGTCACCTGTTCGTTAAGACTCTGGGTGTTTCTATTTAAACTTCCTGGAGTCTTAGTCCATTGCCTGGCATCCATGTAATCAGTCCTTGTCTGGTTGCTCTTGTCTACTGGTCCTGATTTTTGCAACATAAGCTAAGTCCTGCTTTCTTGTTTTTTGTTTATTTTGTATTACTCTGTTTTTGTCCAGCTTGTTCATAATGTGATTCCTGATTTTGCTGGAAGCTCTTAGGGGGCTGATATTCTCCCCCCATACCGTTAGTCGGTACGGGGGTTCTTGGATATTCAGCGTGGATATTTTGGTAGGGTTTTTCGCTGACCACATAAGTCCGCTTTCTATATTTCTGCTATTATTTAGTGGGCCTCTCTTTGCTGAATCTAGTTCATACTTACGTTTGTCCTTTCCTCTTACCTCACCGTTATTATTTGTTGGGGGCCTGTATCTACTTTGGGGTATCTTTCTCTGGAGGCAAGTGAGGTCTGTATTTTCTCTGAAAGGGTTAGTTAGATCTCCGGCTGGCGCGAGACGTCTAGAACCAACGTAGGCACGTTCCCCGGCTGCTATTATTTGTGGGCTAGGATCAGGTATGTGGTCAGCTCAGTTACCACCTCCCTAAGAGCTAGTTTTTATGTTTGCAGACTTTGCTGAAGACCCTGAGATCCTCTGCCATTAGGATCACAACAGTTCTGCAGGTGGGGACCACAGACCACATCTCCGTACCAATGCTTTCTGGCTGATGTTTTGGTCACTTTTGAATGTTGCTTGTGCTTTCACACTTGTAGCATGAGACAGACTCTACAACCCACACAAGTGGCTCAAGTAGTGCAGCTCATCCAGGATCGCATATCAATGCGAGCTGTGCCAAGAAGGTTTGCTGTGTCTCTCAGCGTAGTGTCAAGAGGCTGGAGGCGCTACCAGGAGACAGGCCAGTACACCAGGAGATGTGGAGGGGGCCGTAGGAGGGCAACAACCCAGCAGCAGGACCGCTACATCCACCTTTGTGCAAGGAGGAAGAGGAGGAGCACTGCTAGAGCCCTGCAAAATGACCTCCAGCTGACCACAAATGTGCATGTGTCTGCACAGACGGTTAGAAACCGACTCCATGAGAATGGTTTGAGGGCCCAACGTCCACAGTTGGGGGTTGTACTCACAGCCCAACACCGTGCAGGACGCTTGGCATTTGCCACAGAACACCAGGATTGGCACACTTGCCACTGGCGCCCTGTGCTCTTCACAGATGAAAGCAGGTTCACACTGAGCACATGTGACAGACTTGACAGAGTCTGGAGACGCCGTGGAGAGCGATCTGCATGCAGCATCCTTCAGCATGACCGGTTTGGCAGTGAGTCAGTAATGATGTCGTGTGGCATTTTTTTGGAGGGCCACACAGCGCTCCATGTGCTCACCAGAGATCGCCTGACTGCCATTAGGTACAGAGATGAGATCCTCAGACCCCTTGTGAGACCATATACTGGTGCGGTTGGCCCTGGGTTCCTCATAATGCAGGACAATGCCAGACCTCATGTGGCTGGAGTGTGTCAGCAGTTCCTGCAGGATGAAGGCATTGAAGCTATGGACTGGCCCGCCCCTTCCCCAGACCTGAATCCGATTGAACACATCTGGGACATCATGTCTCACACTATCCACCAACATCACGTTGCACCACACTGTCCACGAGTTGGCGGATGCTTGAGGCTAATTTCACATTTGCGTTTGTTTGCAGTATATCGTCCGCAAACGCATGATAACGCAGCGTTTTTTATCCGCATCATTTTACGCATGACAGCAAAAATAACGCAGCGTTTGTATGCATTTTACATACGTTTGCGCTTTTTATGCACATGCGTTTAATATTTCCAAGAGGGCGTGTCTCAATGGGCTTGTCTAAAGCAATTCCTGGACATGCGCAATCCAAAGTATGCAAGCGCATCGAACGCATGCGTATGCAAAGACATGCATACGCATGCGTTCCCATAGACAGTTTACCGTTTTTTTTTAAATGCACTAATCCGCATACACATGCCTGCGCATATTTGAAGGAAATTTGCCGCTTCAAAAATTCCAACATTGCGTTAGCCGTGCCCCACTGCACACCTGCGAAAAAACGGATGCGTACGCAAACGCGGGCGAACGCATGCACCTGCGTCTACGATGTTAAAGATAAGAAATCACTACGCATGTGGATGTATGTGTCAGAAACGCTGCAGACACAACCGCAAATGTGAAACCAGCCTTAGTCCAGGTCTGGGAGGAGATCCCTCTAGAGACCATGTGCCGCCTCATCAGGAGCATGCCCGGGCATTGTACAGTAGGTAGGTCATACAGGCACGTGGAGGCTACACACAATACTGAGCATCTTTTCCTTGTCATAAGGCATTTCCATTGAAGTTGGATCAGCCTGCAATTTGATTTTCCACTTTGATTTTGAGTATCATTCCAAATACAGACCTCCATGGCAAATTCATTTTAATTTACATTGATAATTATGTTTTATTGTTCTGAACACATTCCATTATGCAATGAAGAAAAATTTGCAACTGGAATATTGCATTCAGCGATATCTAGGATGTGGTATTTTAGTGTTCCCCTTATTTTTTTGAGCAGTGTATATATGGTATATCTTTTTTTTTTTTTTAAAGCGATGTTCGACAGCCAAATGCCACAACATATTTCTGTATTGCTTTTTCAGGCAGCAGGAGTCTCTGTAGGACATGTATATGTGAGGTCGAAGAATTCTGAACGTCTTCTTTCTCCAGGTATTACAGAAAAGTATGTGGACCATTTCCGCACGATATATAATTTGATGGAGATGATTTCTTGCATATTTATTTTATTATATTATATTTTTTTATATTTATGATCATTTTCCTATTAGCCATCTATCAATCATACAAAAAAAGTCATAATATGAATTCACCATGTTTTACATAAAGGAACCCGGTCCACCAGAGTAAGGCTACTTTCACACATCCGTCTTTTTGTTTCAGGCTAAATCCGGCTCTTTAAAGAAAACCCGGAACCGGAAAAAATAAAAACCGGAACCGGTTTTCCCCCCATTGACTTGTATTAGCGCCGGATCGCGCCGCATGGCCCAGCGTTCCTTCCGTTTTTTTCCGGATCCGGCTAAAATTCCGATTCCGGCGTCTGGAAAAAAAGTCTACTGCAACGTTTTTTGTCTCCGGCGAAAAAGCCTGCTTCCGGCTGTTTGCTACAATGAAAGCCTATGGGAGCTGGACGGTGCCGGATCCGGAAAAAGGCAGATCCGGCGGCCTGTTCCGTTTTTTTTAAACTGAGCATGCTCCAAATATTTTTTTATCCAATAATCTAGATAGGCTAGCCGGATCCGTCAAAAAACCGGATCCGTCGCATCAGTTTTTCAAAATCTGCGCCGGATCCAGTTTTTCCAACATTCGCCGGATTTAGCCTGACACTGAAAACCTGATGTGTGAAAGTAGCCTAAGGGCTGCTTATTTTTATTTATTAGGCATGTGATGAGACAACATCCCTTTCTTAACAAGGTTGTCTACTCCTGTTTTTAAAAAATAAAAACAAAAACTGATTCATCTTGCTGTAACATAATAAAAAAAAAAAAAGTGTTCATACTCTCCTACTGATACACCGCCACTTCTCTCCTAGCACTGCATGGGTACCACACCAATCTCTGTGCTTCCTCTTCCATCAGAGAGGTGACTTTCAAACTAATTGACTGCAGCGGTCACATGTCATACAACTGGAACAGGATAAATAGTGAGAGTGGGAGAAGGTACAGGGTGCATGGCACAAAACCCAGACAGTGGTAGAAAAGGAACGTTAGGTGAGCAGTATGTACAGTGCCTTGCGAAAGGATTCGGCTCCCTGGAACTTTTCAACCTTTTCCCACATATCATGCTTCAAGCCTAAAGATACCAAATGTACATTTTTCGTGAAGAATCAACCACAAGTGGAACACAGTTGTGAAGTTGACAGAAATTTATTGGTTATTTTACATTTGGTATCTTTGTTTTGAAGCATGATATGTGGGAAAAGGTTGAAAAGTTCCAGGGAGCCGAATACTTTTGCAAAGGCACTGTATTTGTTATATTTGTATTTTTTACACTATGGTGGGCTATTAAGAACAAAAACCGTGGACAACCCTCTAGCCATATGTCTGTCGATTTGGCTATGATACAGTGATCATTGCAATTTTTTTTTTTTTTTTTTTTAATCGTGGAAAGAAAAAAACACAGATTTTGCTTTCCATGGAAAATCGTTTTTCTCATGCCCATCATTGGAGGACGCATGGGACGATGGGTGTATGATGCTGCTACTAGGAGGCTGAAACTACGAAATGCACTTAAATATTATTTGGGTCCTTATACACCCACCTACTGGCACTAAGCTACTAAGTCTAGCTTAGTGTGACGGAGGCAGACACAAGTCTCAGGTCCAGAATTGTCTCTACCTATGGTATTTTCTGGGATCCAAGAAGTATCATTTCTCCTTGCAGAGAGTGACATGATAAGCATGTCGAGGTGAGGAGACTTAAAGCCGCAATGCTCCTCTGGGAAATATGCAAATTGTCTCTTCAGAGAGGAAGAGGACTAGAACTCTAGTGCCACCTATAGGAAGTAGCAATCCTAACAGTCAGTCGACCCTTTAATGAGCCTTGTCACGTGACTTAGGATAAAAGCCAAACCAGAATCTCAATTTGCAGACACTGTGTTTTGGGGTACTGCCCCTCGTCAGTGCAAAGTAGCTTTTTATCCTTATGGTATTTTCTGCAATGTACTCATTCTTTTTCTCTTTTAGACAGGGCAACAGAGTGGAATGGCCACTCTGTAACCTCAACATAAGTCAAAGAGCACAACTGCCAAGGGTCAGACCTAACAGTTTCTCGTTGGTATGGCAGGTCTTTTTCCTGATGCAGACTTTAATCTGGTTCTAGGGTGGATGATCCTTGCCTTTTATCTCCTAGTCCGCCAACCCCATCTCTCAAAGCCTGGTGAATAATATGAAGTGAAGACTGATCCAGAGGCAAATACTAAGCCTCTTCAGGACAGATGAATTTGGAGACATGGGGGGAGGTGGGAGGGCAGCGGGCTTATGGTCTGCTAGCTAAAACCACGTGTACTATCCCACAGAAAGCCCAATCTCCTTTTACTGTGGGTTTAACACTACTCAGACAACACTGGGTGAGTGTGGCAATACTTTATTGAACCACAAAATAAGCAAATAACACATAGAACAGTCCCAGCAAAATAACCAAGATGGTTCGCCATTCCGCTGTCTCGCCAGGATAAGAGCAGCTGTGATTTCAGAGCTTCCAGGGCCAACTACTCCACGTGTGGCACTCGTAGAGAGGAGGTAACGACAAGCTTAGGAAAATGACAGTCCATACCGGTGCATGGCCAGTTGACCGGATGGTCACAACCTGGGTTTTCCGAACATCTCCATGGAGCCAGGAGACCGGCGGGTCCCAATCCTGGCTTTTTCCAAATGTATCCATGGATTTGCGATGGTCAATTTATTTATTATTATTATTATTATAGCCCATTTATTCCATGGCGCTTTACATGTGAAAAGGAAGGGGTAATTAAAATAAAAAAAAACAAGTTCAGTAATCTTAAACAATACAAGTCGCGACTGATACAGGAGGAGAGAGGACCCTGCATATGAGGGCTCACAATCTACAAAGGATGGGTGAGGGTACAGTAGGTGAGGGTAGAGCTGGTCGTGTAGCGGTTTGGTGGTTCCTGCAGGTTGTATGCTTGTCAGAAGTGGTAGGTCTTCAGGTTCCTTTTGAAGGTTTCCACGGTAGGCGAGAGTCTGATATGCAGATCTGTATTCTTCCAATTGGGGCTGTGGTCCCCCAAGATGGCATCCTGGAGAATGGCAAATCTGTGTCCCTCGTGATGGAGCCATGATGTCTTGGCTGCTGTCCTGTAGAGAGTCCCTGGATGTCTTGGCTGAATATCTGGCTCATCATACAGAGGCATATAACCTCTTTTATAGTTAACAAGTGTCCTTCAATCCAGCATTCTCAGAGAACCGTGACCAGATCAAGTCGCATTATTTGATTATTTAATCTATTTGCATAGTTTTTCCTCCTCTATTTTAAAAGTCAACAAACTAGCTGGCCTGCACAATGTGTAATCAGCATACCCACAAACATTGTTCAGTGACCATGCATGAAAGTAGACGCATACATTCTAAAGTTCGCATATAGATAACTGTTCTTGGCTTGCTGAAAATAGACGTCTGGTTAATTAAGATACAATGCTGTGTCCTCATAACAAGTATAAACAATCTCCATCCTTTGAGCCGCTACATCCCAATGCAGTCCCACATGCCCACATCCTGTTTGTAACTGGCACACGACATACTTTGGCGTTTACGCTTTCCCTTTTTATAGTCTGGTTTCCCTCTCTGCTTGTCCTACTGTAGGGTCCTCCATGGCTCCCCCAATACTCTGCTCCGCTTTCAATCTCTTTAGTGCGACCCACCGCTTTTCTTGTGCCCTTTCTGTGTCCGGTTTTCTAATTTAGGCCCTGGCCTCTGTTGCAGCCTAACCAACTCCAACAGACCATGCCCCTTAGTCTCCATCCAATTAAGCTTGCACGGGCTCTTTTCCTATGTTCCAGCTTGTGCCCACCTCTTCCTTTCGTCGCTGCCTTCTTCTTCCATTCATTCTTCCCTCCGTTGATAGCAATCTACAGCATGCTCTCCAGTGGGACTGTGTCCATCCTGCGCACTAGTATTTGAAGCCCTGTTCCCACCATCTGTGCTTCTTAATAAAAAACTCAGCACCTGTTAAGCCTCTTGTTCTTTTTGAGACGGATTCCTGCGACACCAATTTCTTTCACCAGATGCTATTTTTTTGTCTCCAGTTCTTTCTCTCTCTCTCTCTACTATGTCTGTACCCAGAGAGGATGGCAAGCGGTCACAGCCCTCTTGGACACTGATTTTGCCTGTGCGCCAAGTAATCAGAAATTCCTTTCGTGGTAACCATTCACAACCAGTGCTGCTTACGCTCTCCTGTCGTCTCCGCCGGCTTTGGAGCCTCCTCCATGGGCTGTTACTCTGTTGATCAGAATGTCCCAGAGACCAAGGGTCACTGTCATAGAGTATCTGACTATGTCCTCTACTGCTTTTGTTACTCTGACTTCTACCCAGATTAAATAAGACCCTCTGGTTCCTCTGCAAGCAGGTTGTGTCAGCACTCCAAGTGGCTTCGTGCGAGCTAATTCCTTCTATCTTTACATCTCCTAGACTGCACTCGCCTTTTCTCCCACCATGGTGCTTCCTGGGCTGTTCACTATCAGGCTTCTGTTCTGTAAAGCTGCCACCTGGTCTTCATTTCTGTTCTGCAAAGCTGCTACCTGGTCTTCATTCCACACCTAACCCAATTTCTACCGAATTCACACCCTTTTGTATGTTAACACTAGTCTGAGTAGAAAGTTGCTGCAAGTGGCAGTTGCTCGGGTGTTGGCCTGAGAGAATTGTCTTACTATCCTTTTACCATTTTGTACCAGTGTCCTTATGTTTTTTTCTAACCCAATGGTTCTGCTTTGGTACATCCCAATTTTCTCTTGTGTCCTCCAAAGAGGTGCCGAGAAAAGAGTATTTATTTTTTGTACTTAACATAAAATCTCTTTCTTGTAGCGTTCATTAGGAGACACAAAGCCAACCCCCCTTTTTTGCCTTGTTGGGCACGTGTTTGTGGTTATTCTCTGTTGGGATTTCTTTTCTTTATGTTGCTTCTCCTACTTCTTCTTCACTAACTGAGTAGCTTGGTGCCAGTAGGAGGTTGTAGCCTGCTGAACAGGGCTGTGGAGTTGGTAAGCCAAACCTCCGACTCCTCAATTTCCCTGATTCACGACTCCGACTCCACAGCACTGGTCAACTATTGAGCATGCACATAAAGTGCAGCACAGATTCATCTCCACTAAAGGCCTATATCCTTAGATGAGAAATAGAACTCATAACTTTCCCAAATTGTAGTGAAAAAATTTATAGCGCATCCTCCATTGTACTACTGTTCCCAATTTATTACATATTTTAGCAGTCGGTCAGTTCATTTTATTCCAACTTCGACTCCACCAAAATGGACACCGACTCCAACTCCACCTCCCTGCTGATAAAGAGTAGCCAACTTTTTTTCTTCTTGTCAGCCTCCTGTTGGCAGCACCACACAGCCATGGTTTCCTGTGTTCCCCAATGAAGGCTACAAGAAAGATAATGTTTTTTTTTTTTTAGTCATCAAAACAAATGCTGCTTGTGTTTTACAGAAGCCAATATCACCAATGTCTGATTATTCAAGAACGAAGGTTGCAGACAGTTATGTCTCTGAACCAGCAGTGAATACGCTGATGAAAGTGAGTGAATTGAAGAAAGACGGCCAACCTGATGGAAATAAATGCGATCATTGTGAAGTTACACATTATCCTCCAGCACAGAAATGTGATTTCCCAGCTATCAAGATATCAAACGTATGCTCCCTGTCTAATACTAGCTTTCATCATAACTCATCTGTGGCATCGGGGTTCAAAGAGAGTCACTTGGACCCTGCAGGTCCAAATGACTTGAAATTGCTAAGTGAACCAGATGTGCAACACATACCTTTGGATTCTCATTCTGCATCTAAATCCTCAAATAAATCTGATTGCAATATTAGGGAAGTGGAGGCTTGGCTCTCTGAAAATGTGAGCTCAACCGTTGATGATCAGAAAGGCAAAAATCTGAATAAATTTGTGACAGAAGAAGATGCCCTATCTAATGAACCTAAACTACCTGTCACTCCAACAGTTTCTTCTCCAGTGTCCAAATTTTCAATGATTGAGACAAGATCTATTGCATATGCCAAATCAACAAGAATAGGAACGCATACCCAAAATTCTGAAGAACAAAGAAAGTCTAATTCTTCAGTCGGTCAAAGCGTTGTACCATCTGACAACAAATCAAAGCCTGACACAGAGGAAAAAATAGAAAATAAATCACACAACAAAAAGTTTTGTTGTGTTCTCAGCTGGACAGCCAGTATTTATGGACAACAACTCCAATGCCCATGTGCATCAGCAAAAAAGACTACAACACCAAGTCACGGTTACGTACCACAGTCTTCTGCTTCAGTAAAACAACTTGCTCTACATATAGGATCTTACAGTGATTATGTCTTAATTAAAGATCTGGATAGCAGCAAAAGTACTCTCCAAAAAGAAACTACATCGCCCCGACAGCTGAACACACAAGGTCAGCTTAAACTACCTCTTATAAAAAGAAAAAAGTCAAACGGTATATCTAAGGAGCATGTCCAAAATGAAGAGAAGAAAAGAAGAAGAAAATCACAAGCGCTTGCGTTTTCTAAAGGAGAAAATAGTAATTCACAAGGAAAAGCGGAATCTATGTTAAATTCGGTTTCCGCTTTACAAACATGTGGTGAAAGTAGAGCAAACATACTGAACAGGCAAGAAAAAGCAGTAGTGTCTCCTGGAACAAGAACCGTATTGAATTTAACACATGGTCAAAAGACCCTAACCGACCTTAATGATGATTCTGAACAAAGCATGTATGCGAGAAATGGGGGAGGAAGTTCATATGTGCATTCAAAGCCAATAGATTTCAGAGAAACTAATGTGCGTGAGAAATTTAGCTCCTCCATTCATTGCCAAAATAAAGGACCAAAAACCACCACTGAACCACATGGACAAAGTTTGCCCTTTGGCCGAGATTATCTGTCAAACTTGGCAGACAAGGAGTCGGAAAATGTAACACGTTTAGCATTAGACAAGCATGATATAAGTCCAGATTCTTCAGAAGACAATGCAGGAATAAATGAGAGTGACTGTAGTAATGAAGGTATTGACAGATCTCTTGATAGTACGGATGGAAGAGGCTATGTGTCTCACAGTGCAATGCTTTTAGATAACACGACGAATGACAAGACAAAAGAAAAAATACAAAATAACTTATACGTCAATGAATTTTGTTGCATGTTAGGGTGGTCAGCTCAAGTTTGTGGAGAACAATCAAAATGCTCATGTAACTTGGTGTCACTTAATACAAATTTTGAAATGAATGAATTAACATCTCATATCAGTCGTCAATCCTGCAGAGACAAATTCCCCTTAAATAAAGATGACTTCCCCAACCCGATAAAGAAACAGGCCAGAAGCAAAACACAATTTATTCCTAGTGAAACTATAAAAACACCTTCCTCATCAAGAAAAAAGTCACACAGTCTTGGACTATTTAAGCAGGATATTTCTTTTGTAAAAACTTCAGAACTATCTCCACCCCGGCGGTGCAGACCAAAGAGATGCTTATTTTGTGACAACTGTAATCTAGAAAGTGACCAGAAAGCGCTAAATAAACACAATATAAAGACTCCTAAAGAAAACGAAGATCAAGTAGTAAAATCTTCACACAAGCTACAGACAGAGAGAGATTCCCAACTAGAAATCTCAAAACATTACGGCTGTGCAGTTATATACAATAATGATGAACTCACATCTGCCGTGCAAGAACGTAAATGTAACGAGTATGAGAAATGTGGGCAGATGCTTCGAATCGAAAACAAGTTGGCTCATGATGGTAAATGGCATCAAAGCCAAGAGAGAAAATTACATTTTATTGGATCAGAAGGACACTTTGCAAAAAGGAGGAAATACGCACTGTCCAAGCACTGTCCAAGACTTCAAGAAAAGATAAACATCAAACAGTGCTTCGTAAAACTTTACAGGTTGCCTCTTCCTTTAGATGGAAAGTTCGTTTTGGATAATCCAGGAGAAATGAACAAAAACTGCAAAGTCAAAGATGAAGCTGACACTGAGCTAAGAGAAATAACTCCCAAGGAGCTGCAATAACTTTACCTCAAACATCTTAGCTTGTAACGGCAGAGAAGAATAAAACTAAACAATCGACACTTGGAACAGCATAATTTTTAGAAAAACTGTTGAATTAGTAGAGGTAACTTGATAGATGTATAACCCTCTCTTCGATCTAAAGCCACAGAAGCTAATATGTAAAGGAAGTGTTTAAAGGTTTTTTCAGATTCACAATTTTTAGTCTATAAATATGTTGTGTGTGAAGATAAGAAAATCAGCCTTGCTTACCCCCCACTCCCACCCTGCTGCACCAGCGTTGTCTCTCTTCCATTTTCCCAGTTTTAGTTGACACGCTGCTGTCATGAGGCCACTGCTGCCACCATGTTTAACAAAGTCGGGGCAACAGCAGAGAGACATTCATAGAGTGGCAAGAGGAACGCAAGACTAACGTTCTTATTTTTACCTAAATAGATTTTTCAGGTTTTTTTATTTTTTTTAATTACCAAATGTGATTGTACATTTTTTTTTAGACAGAAGAATAGTAAAGTCAAGGCAAGAAGGATTCGAGGTTGTCCAACAACATACATTTTTGTAATATACAGTTGACAACCTGATAGTATAAAATATACCATCATTCTGTACCTTTCTCTGGTGACAACGCCTTACTGGTCACAGTAATGAGCGAAAGTGCTCGATTTAGCCTAGGGTGCTTGGTTATGCACAGAGTATTACGGGTGTTCAAGTGATATGCTCGAGTCCGCGCTCCGCATTTTTTGCGGCTGTTAGACCAAAATTATGCGGGGCTTGCATGCCTTACATGGGCAATCCACACTTTTTTGGCTGTTTAACAGCCGCAAAACATACGGGACAGTGACTTGAGACTATTGCTCAATCACCCGCGATACATGGAGCATATCTGAGCAACCGATGCAAACTCGAGTAGCGAGCACTTTCACTCATCAGTACTTGTCACCTTATGATTTAGTTAATGATTCAGGGTAACATGACCATCCAGACAGCAATACGTTAAACCTTTACACGTACCGATTTGCATAGCTTATGACCATTTTAAAAATCCAGTAAAAATACGAGAGCATTAAAGTTCTCCACTAGTGATGAGCGAGTATACTCGTTGCACGCTCGAGTGATATCCGAGTATTTGTTATTGCTCGGAGATATAGTTTTCATCACCTCAGTTGCTTGATTTACGAATGCTGGACAGGCTAAATACATGTGGGAATTCTCTAACAAACAGGCATTCCTCACATGTATTCGGTGTATATGGCAGCTGTTAATCTTGCAGCTGAGGCGATGAAAACTATATCTCCGAGCAATGACAAATACTCGGGATCACCCGAGTGTGCTCGGGAAAACCCGAGCAACGAGTACACTCGCTCACTATTCTCCACAATCTAGAAACTCTGCTTCTGGATTCACAATTCTGACGTAAAGTGAACCTGTCAGCAGGATTTTCCTAATTAAACTACAGACCGTGTCAGGTCGGCGCTGTTATACTGATTACAATGATACCTGGTGATGAAATCCATCTTGTGGTTGTTTAATCTTTACTTGTAGTTTTCAGTTAATTAGATTCTTGTGCTTTTGGGGCAGGGCTTTATCTGGTGCTCTGCATACATATTCATCTATATGGCTTATGACAGGTCACTGATCCCTCACTGACCTGCCCCCTATTTTACATACTGTATACCATTGTGTGGTTTAATTTTTTTGTTTATTTTTTTAGCATTCATCAAAATGACACTGGCGGCGGCACCACCTGCGCTGTAGCATGATACAATGCCTAATATCCATATATGCTTTTATGCTTTAGCCCTGTAGTATTGTAGGGGAAAAAATATTCATCGAAATGGCGGTGCCGCTTACGCAGTGGCATCTATCACATTCCGATAGATGCTACTGCGCAGGCATCTTGATGGAGCCATTTCTTTTTTCCCACCAGCAAAATGGCGCCGGCGGCGCTTGCAAAAGAGCATCTTATCAGAACGTGGTAGATACTACTGCACAGGCACCATTTTTCATTTTGATGAAAAAATGTTTCCCCCCCCCAGAATACTATAGGACTAAAGCATATACCGTGTGTTTATTAGGCATTTTATCATGCTACAGAGCAGGAGTCCTTTTGATGAATGTTATTTTTTTTTTTTGTAAACCACACAATATGCTATACAGTATGTAAAATAGAGGCAGGTGACAGAAGTATCAGTGATCTGTTATAAGCCATACAGATACATATGTGAGCAGAGCACCATATCAAAACCCCCCACAGGCTGCTCTGGAGCACGAGAATCTCATTAACTGAAAAAAACAAAGATTACACAACAACCACAAGATGGATTTCATCACCAGGTATCATTGTAATCAGTATAACTGCGCCAACCTGACACTGTCTGTATGTTACTGTGCATAATCCTGCTGACTCGTTCCCTTTAAAGTCTCAAAAATATCCATAATATGGGCACAGTTTTGAGGCTTGTATTGTGAGCCAGTACATCTGGAATCTACCATTTTACTGAACTAGCCGACATTTTAGCTTCCTTGTTGCGATCCAGACCGGCGCAGTTTTACTGATCCTTGGTCACATTCTGTTTCCGCGGTCTTGATTACTTCCAGAAGATCCTGGTTTTTGCTGCTGTAATGCAAAAATCTTATTATGCTCTTGTGAAACAGACACCGCTGGTATAAAAAAGGTGCTGGATATTTTATGCCAAAAGCATCGTTGAATCACAGCTTAGTTTACCTTGTTTTTTTTTTAGTATTTGTGTTAATTTTTAAGCTTTCTTTCCATTTTAACCTTTGCAGTGTTTGTCCTATTTCACTGTACTTTTATAAGGACTATTGTTCTCCTGACCATTTGTCAGGATTAAACTCCTACCTTTTGACTATCGGGCTGTCTGCAGTTACTACTGTGGTGTAGAGGTCGTGCGCAGGGCAGAAGAGCTGGTAACCTCACGTGAGCCGCAGAGTAATAAGTTTTCACAAGTAAAAAAATATTTAAAAAACTGGACCGACTTCAAAGGAGCTGCAATTGGTTTCACCCTCGAAACAGAATTATCGGGTTTAGAATATATGTGCCCTGCCGTTTCATCCTCCACGTGCCCCCGGCTGCTGCTCCTTCTTCACTGTGTGTTAATGGGTTCTCCACTGTAATAGGAGGGTAATTACCGCTGTGACATCATTAAAAGAGATATCCAGGACGTAAAAAAAAAATGCCTAGCATTAACCGGCACGTAGTTGCTAACAGAGGCAACTACCTGTTATTCACAGCTCCTGCCGGAGATTCAGTTGCTCCCTGTTAAGCTTCTCTTCCTGTTGACAAGTTGGGGCTACTGGTGTCATGCTGATACCAGTAGTTCCACCCTGTTAACAGGAAAAGAAACCGCTGAACTGTTGACCGGACATCAGCGGAAGTCTGTGACCAGTCTGTGCCAGCGGAGAATGGCATCGGGCAGAATCTGCAGATCGGTAGCAACTACCTGCCTGTTAATGCTTTGGCACAATTTTATTTTTTATTTTTTTTTAAGTCCCGGATATATCGCCTTTAAGAAAGCATCACCACCAGACGAGTTATGACCATGAAAGACACATCAGGAAGTCGAGCACCACACTAGATCGGATCGTCAGTCTCCCAAAAAGAAGCTCCTAACATCGATGGATGAAATTTCCACTTTGGGCATGTTCCGGTAATATCACACATGGTCTGATGCGGAATTCTGCACCATTATTCCTATTTATTTTGCTACTTATTACTTCAGAATAAACAAAGACCCAGAGTTTTCTGTGATTGGATATAATCAAACATATCTCACACCAATTCTGCCTGGAACTCGCACCTCATAGCCACATGTAGATTAGCCCTTTCGAATCCTTGGCAGCGCAGTCTGAAAATCTACTGCAGAAATGTGACAGTCCGTGTCAGATTTCTGCCGCAGATTCCACAAGAACAGAAAAAACTAATTGTGAAAACATTACCTGTTACATCCAGAACATGGACGGTTCATTGTGTTAATCGTTTACTTTCCTGTGATTCATATTGTAATTATTAAATAATTGTTCACAAAATGATGGCGTGGAATTTTTTTGGATGTTTAATTTGTGATTTTTGAAGGATTTTTTTCTTCCTGGGAGTGTCTGCACCAGACATGAGTAACACTTGCAGAGGTATTAGCACTGCAGACAGATGTGGCAGGATTCCCCATCAGCTCGGAGTCACATATACAGTTGAAACCAGAAGTTTCCATACACTATATAAAAAGACACAGCTGTATGTTTTTCTCAAAATTTTACATGAAATCAGAATAAACCTTTCCCATTTTAGATCAATGAGGATTACTATAATTGTTATTTGCTAAATGCCAGAATAATGATAGAGCGAGAATTTTTTAAAGGGATTCCGTCAGCAGGATTGTGCACAGTAACCTACACACAGTGTCTGGTCGGTGCCGTTATACTGATTACAATGATACCTTGGTTGATGAAATCTGTCTTGTGGTTGTTGTTTAATCCTTATTTTCAGTTTTGTGTTACAGATTCTCGTACTCCGGGGCGGGGTTGGTGTATGAGGTGCTCTAATTAGAAATTCATAATGCAAACTGCTGACAGGTCACTGATCCCTCACTGACCTGTCCCCTAGTTGGCATAATGAATATCTGTACATACGTAAAAAAAGAAAACCTTGCAGGCAGGTTTCAGTCGTGCCACCTGCTCTGCAGCAAAATCGCATGTTTTATGTGCCAATAATACGTTTTATTCAGGTTATTCAGGTAGAGGAAAGAAAAAAAAAAAACCCTCCATTTGAAAATGGCGCCCGCCGCACCTGCACAGTAGCTGCTATCGGTGTAGCTGTGATCCGAGAGCTGCTACTGCGCATGCACCGGCGGCGCCATCTTGGAGGAGAAATTTTCTTTTCTTCTCCAGTAACACGGCGCATGCGCAGTAGCAGCTCTCGGATCAAAGCTACAACGATAGGAGCTACTGCGCAGGCGCAGTGGGCACCATTTTCAGTTTTTTTTCCCCTTTCCTCTAGCTGAATAACTAGAATAAAACGTCTTATTAGCACATAAAATATGTGATTTTTGCTGCAGAGCAGGTGCCACAGCTGGCACCTGCCTGCAGAAGGTTTGGCTGCCCATATGATGATGTCATGTGTTTGGAAGCTTCTGGTTTTTTGGCAACATCTGAGTTAATTAGAGATACACCTGTAGATGTATTTTAATGCACACCTGAAACACACTGCTTTTTTGTGTAGAATCATGAGAAAGTCTAAAGAAATCAGACACGATATCAGAAAGAGAATTGTGGACTTGCATAAGTCTGGCTCATTCTTGGGCACAATTTCAAGATACCTGAAGGTGCCTTGTCCATCTGTACAAAGAATTATATGCAAGTATAAACAAGATGGGAATGTCCATCCATCATACCGCTCAGGAAGATGGGTTCTGTGTCCCAGAGATGATCGTGCTTTGGTCTGACATGTGCATATCAACCCAAGGACCAAAGCAAAAGACCTTGTGAAGATGGTGGAAGCTGGTAAGATTGTGTCAATATCCACAGTGAAACGAGTACTGTATCAAGATGGACTGAAAGGTCACTCTGCCAGGAAGAAGCAGTTACTGCAAAAGAAACCTAAAAAGCCAGAATAATGTTTACAAATGCACACAGGAACAAACACCTTAATTTTTGGAGACCTGCCCTGTGGTTTAATTTTTGGCATCATGACCATCATTACGGTTAGAGGGAAAAGGGAGAAGCGTGGAAACCTGTGTGTCACGGGGTTTCTGCAACAGAGAGGAACCAGAAGACTGCGGCGTCTGAGTGCTCCTACTCCTGCCCTTAGAAGAGGCACTTCTTCATTTTAATGGTGTTTATTTTGACAGAACAGCTTAATCGGCAATGTTGGAAAACCCTGAGCTCAGTTAGCCACTCCCGTTCCCTTTATAAACTAGCTCTTGATTCAAATCCATGTCAGAGCTAGCATTTGCTGCGTGGCTTAGGAGGAGAGGAGTTAGGGTAAATTCACACAGGGCGTTTTTGCTGCATTTTTTTCCTGCAGCAAAACCTGATCATCTTGGCAGGAAATAAGCTGTGCCAAAAACACAGGTTTAGATGCATTTTTGGTGCGTTTTCATGCTCTTTTTTCTCTTTGTGCATGCCAATAAAGTTGAGTGCACACAGAGAAAAAAAAACTTCCTGTAGATAGAATGAATAGATAGAATAGATACATTACCTGCAGTATCCTCTTCCCCGGCATTGACCCACGGTGCAGAGGTTACCTCCGGTCAGGCAGTGAGGGAGCGCAGGCTCGGTGACGTCACCACTCGTTACTGAGCCTGCGCCAGCTCCGTCTCATTCATTCTCCAGTCACTTACAGCCGGGAGCGGTCGCATTAGCATCGCTCCCGGGTGTAAGCTTTATCTCCCCCAGATACTGCGTGGGACACTCGTGATATTGGACTCCGAAGGATCAGAGAGTATACTTTTGCTTTTTTATTTTTATTACAGAAGATCGAGGGCTTCGCTTTGGAATGGCAGAACCAGAAAAATATGGTAAAAACTGGAGTTTTATTTCATTAAAAGACTTTTCTGCATGTGTGTGTATTTATTTAACCCTTTAATTACTATAGGATTTGTAATGGATAGGTGTCTTATTGACGCCTCTCCATTACTAAGCCGGCTTAACGTTACAATAGCAAGGTGACATTAACCTCTTATTACCCCGCTTGCCACCGCTACAGGGCAAGTGGGAAGAGCCAGGCAAAGCGCCAGAATTGGTGCATCTAATAGTTGTGCCTTTTCTGGGCAGCTGCGGGCTGCTATTTTTAGGCTGGGGTGGGGGGGGGGCTATATCAATGGCCCCTTACCAGCCTGAGAAAACCAGTCTCCAGCTGTGAGCTTTAGCAAGGCTTGTCAAAAATGGGGGGGACCTCACGCTGGTTTTTTAAATTATTTAATTAAAAAAAAAATGCGAGGATCCCTTTATTCTTGATAACTAACCTTGCTGAAGCCAGTTTTGTCTGGCTGGTTATCAAAATTAGGGGGGTACCCACGCCGGGTTTTTTTTTTTTTTTAATTATAGCGTAGGAGCGCGGCAGATGAAAACCCCCATCTGCCGCTCCTGCTCCCACTGTAATTGGCGGCTGTAGGTGTCAGATAATGGGATCAGTAGTCCCATCATCTGACACCAGTGATAGGAGGTGAAGTTTACACCTCCGATCACAGTTGAGCGCTCCCCACTGTCTTCTGACAGCGGGGAGCCGCAGCTCTCTGACAGGCGGGGATGATTTCCCTGCTGATCAGAAGCCGTGTTTGCTGTGCTGTCATGCATATGACAGCGTGGCAAACACTAATGTCGGACCCCCCCATTCAAGCTTGCCATCTAGATTGTACGAGCAAGAAAAGTCAGCCTAGCGTATTTGCAGCGTTTTTTCACCATCCATTCAAGTCAATGGGTGAAAAACGCTGAAAGAAGACCTGCCCTATGTAAAAAAAAAAACACTGCAAAGCACAAAATACTGATCAAACAAAAACCCAATGTGTGTGCATGAGATTTCTGAAATCTCATAGGCTTTGCTGGTACTGTAAAAAGCAGCTGAAAATTAGCATTAAAAAAAACGCAGCAGAAACGCCCTGTGTGAACTTACCCTTATCTGTGACTGTTACGTGGTTTGTAAGTGTGGCAATTCCCTTCCCTCCTCTACTTTGGTTTATTCCCCTTCCTCCACTCTCAGGTGCATTCCTCTGTTATATGTGAGTGAAAATTTTGTATGCCTGGTGTTTTCTGTTAACCCTCGTTTGTGTTGCCTTGTTTGTAGGGTTGGTGTACTACGGTGGTGCCCCTCTTCCCTGGGTGGATGAAGAGAACAGAGGGCTAACTCAGGAGATAAGGCAAGGGTGGCGGCCCCGGCATCTGCACCTTCAGAAGTATCCCAGGGAATAGGTTGAGCTAGTGCACCCCTTAGTGTGATGGACAGGGAAGGAGCCCCTGGTCCTGGGTCACCCAACAGCTGTGTGGTGACACTATGAACAGCATCCGAACTGAAACACGGGTGGCAGCATCATGTTGTGAGGCTGTTTTGCTGCAGGAGGGACTGGTGCACTTCACAAAATAGATGGCAATAAAAGAAAAAAAGATTCTATGGCAATACTGAAGCAACATCAAGACATCAGCCAGGAAGTTAAAGCTTGGGCGGAAATGGGTCTTCTAAATGCACAATGGCCTGAAACATACTGACAAAATGGTAACAAAGTGGCTTAAAGGGAACCTGTCACCAGGTTTAGCTGATATAAGTCACAGCCATCACCTTTCAGGCCTGATAAACAGCATTTTATAATGCTGTATACCTGCCCCCAACCCGACCTGTAAGAAGAAAAATAACTTCTATTATACTCGCCTGCGGGGCCGTCCAGTCCAATGGGTGTTGCACGTGGTCCGTCTTACGATGCCGTCCTCTTGCTTGGATCGTGTGGATGACGCATCACTGTATCAGCCACACAGACTCCTCGGCACCACGCTCCTGTGCAGGCGTACGTCTTTGCCTTGTGGAGGGTAGAGCACAGTACTGCAGTGCGCAGGCATCGGGGCTATTTGACCTTTCCTGACAACCTGCGCAATGTAGTACTTTGCCCTGCCCTCCACAGGGCACAGAAGTAACCCTGCACATGAGCGCAGGGTCGAGGAGTCTGTATGGGTGACGCAGGGATGCGTCATCCACACGAACCAAGCAGGAGGACGGCACCACAAGAAGATGGGAGGCGCCGGACCGCCCCGCAGCTGAGTATAATAAAAGTTATTTTTCTTCTCTTACAGGTCGGGTTGGGGGCAGATATACAGCAATATAGAATACAGTATATCAGCCCAGAAAGGGGGTGGCCGTATCTCTTATCTGCCAAAACTGCTGACAGGTTCCCTTTAAGGATAACAAAGTCAATGTTATGGAGCGGCCAACACAAAGCCCTGATCTCAACCCTATTGAAAATGTATGGGCAAAGCTGAAAAGGCCAGTGCGAGCAAGGCAACCTACAAACCTGGGTCAGTTACACCAGTCTTGTCAGGAGAAATGGCTCAAATTCCGACCAACTATTGTGAGACGCTTGTGGAAGGAGATCCCACACGTCTGACCCAAGTCATTCAGTGTAAGGGCAATGGTGCCAAATACCAATGAAATGGATGGAAACTCCTGAATTTACAGTAATAAAAAGGCCTTAAAACATTCTCTCTCTCTCATTATTCTGGCATTTGGCAAATATTAATAATTCTGGTAATCCTAACTGACCTAAAACGGGAAAGGTTTATTTGGATTTCATGTCAGATATTGAGAAAAACCTGCAGATGTGTCTTTATATGTAGTGGACGGGATCTTCTGGTTTCATGTGTATCTGCACAGGATTCCCCAGCAGCATGGAGACACATTTAGTAGCGAATATTTCCATATGGCTCTGGTCACACGAACGCATTTTCTCTCATCCGGGAGAATTGTGTCAATTACGCAAATCACACTGAGATCAGAGTGTGCGCTGATTCTTTCAGATAAAACTCAATCTTCTCCATTCTGTCAGTCTGTAAAAATTGGACTGAACTCAGATGACATCCGAGCGCAGTCTGGAGCTTTCCACGGACTCGTTGGCTTACATGGCCGAGCGCGATGCAAATATCAGATGAGACTTTGGCGTGCTGCGATGTTTTTTTGTTCTTGGACCGTCAAGGTCCAAGGAAAGAATTGGACATGTGCACGGCCCCATAAAATATCATTGGCCCGAGTACAATCCGGGGTTTTATCAGATCGCACTTGGACCAAAATACTACCACGCGTACGAGCCGTCAATGTGAAAGTGTCGGCGACTGCACGTGGATTTCTGTAAGCCAATAAATGAGATGGTGATATTATCTGTAAGAAGTCTAAGCCTCATCTGGAGAAGTAGCCTTGTGCCGACCGCCCCTGGGGTCCCCTCGGCCACCACACCTCTACATCCGCTCACGTCTCCACAGGGACGCTGCTGCTGCTCCTACCATTTAGGGCTGAACGCTTCGTTGGTCGTAGTTTCATGGCGTTCTCCTTTAGGGACATTATTTATTCTTAAATATTATTTTTGCAGTTTGGTTTCATGACCGATTTTGCACCTTTTGGATTTTACAGGCTTTTTTTTAATTAAAAAAAAGACTCCAAAGTCAGACAACGTGATCAGAGTCGTGTAGAGCTATGTTCACATGTTATTTTGCACGGTGGTGTCCGATCCCATAGGAATCCACTAAAGTGGCGCGTGTGCTCACATTTTTACTCGATGTCGGAGCCTAGAATCGTGGAGCCAGACAGATATCCAATAACAATATGTCTGTACGAAAACCTCCTCCAGAGTTTATGATCTGACTGAGGCTTCAAGCAGCGCCGGATTCCAGTGCGGTTTTGATTTGAAGTCTCCCGCATTCAGAACCATTTTTGGTCTTCACAAACATGGCCGCCACTCAGCGATCTTTTTGCCATTGAGAGGAATTTATCACGTGGTATCATCTCTATAATTCCGCCTGGCAGCGAATGATACGCAGTCATTGGCTGACAAGTTCTCGTGAGATTTCGTGCCCGGCATTGAATAAAAGCGTGAGGCGCTCAGTAGACCGCGGTGTCTAGAAAGCGAATTATTAGGACGTGTCCGGCCAGAGAATCCCGTCCTGAGCGGCTGAAGCCCCGGCACCATGGTAAGCGCTGCCCCGGGGCCGGCTGACGCCCCACAGCACGTCATCAGCCGGACTACAAGTTCCAGCATTCGCCGACCATTCATCCTAATGTCAGTTCGGCCAAGTGAATTCTGGGATCTGTAGTCCTCCAGCTTCTTAAAGTCTCAGGCCACATACATATATATATAATAAAAGGGATTTCCTAGTGTGTAAACAACACGGCGGCCTCGTTCACTTTCCCCTCACCAATGCCGGCTGTCTGTGAATGGAGGTGATGTCACAGAACTGTCTCCTTTCCTGACAGTTCGTTACTGTGTGTCAGTGCAGGTAATTATGTCCGCTGGGACAGTGACCAGGTTGGTTCACACCAGATGTGATTGTGGCCAAGGAGTCTCTGCTGTGTATGAACAGGCAGGGTCCGCACACGGCCAGGGTCTGCATTCACTGACAGCGGGCAGGGTCCGCACACGGCCAGGGTCCGCATTCACTGACAGCGGGCAGGGTCCGCACATGGCCAGGGTCCGCATTCACTGACAGCAGGCAGGGTCCGCACACGGCCAGGGTCCACATTCACTGACAGCGGGCAGGGTCCGCACACGGCCAGGGTCCGCATTCACTGACAGCGGGCAGGGTCCGCACACGGCCAGGGTCCGCATTCCCTGACAGCGGGCAGGGTCCACACACGGCCAGAGTCCGCACTCACTGACAGCGGGCAGGGTCCGCATTTACTGACAGCGGGCAGGGACCTCACACGGGCAGGGTCCGCATTTACTGACAGCGGGCAGGGACCTCACACGGGCAGGGTCCGCATTTACTGACAGCGGGCAGGGACCTCACACGGGCAGGGTCCGCATTCACTGACAGCGGGCAGGGTCGACACACGGGCAGGGTCCGCATTCACTGACAGCGGGCAGGGTCGACACACGGGCAGGGTCCGCATTCACTGTCAGCAGGCAGGGTCGACACATGGGCAGGGTCCGCATTCACTGACAGCGGGCAGCGTCCACACATGGGCAGGGTCCGCATTTACTGACAGCGGGCAGGGACCTCACATGGTCAGGGTCCGCATTGACTGACAGCGGGCAGGGTCCTCACACGGGCAGGGTCCGCATTGACTGACAGCGGGCAGGGTCGACACACGGGCAGGGTCCGCATTCACTGACAGCGGGCAGGGTCGACACACGGGCAGGGTCCGCATTCACTGACAGCGGGCAGGGTCGACACACGGGCAGGGTCCGCATTCACTGACAGCGGGCAGGGTCGACACACGGGCAGGGTCCGCATTCACTGACAGCGGGCAGGGTCGACACACGGGCAGGGTCTGCATTCACTGACAGCGGGCAGGGTTCACACAAGGGCAGGGTCCGCATTCACTGACAGCGGGCAGGGTGCACACACGGCCAGGGTCCGCATTCACTGACAGCTGGCAGGGTCCTCACACGGGCAGGGTCCGCATTCACTGACAGCAGGCAGGGTCCTCACACGGGCAGGGTCCGCATTCACTGACAGCAGGCAGGGTGCACACACGGCCAGGGTCCGCATTCACTGACAGCGGGCAGGGTGCACACACGGCCAGGGTCCGCATTCACTGACAGCGGGCAGGGTCGACACACGGGCAGGGTCCGCATTCACTGACAGCGGGCAGGGTCGACACACGGGCAGGGTCTGCATTCACTGACAGCGGGCAGGGTGCACACACGGCCAGGGTCCGCATTCACTGACAGCGGGCAGGGTCCGCATTCACTGACAGCAGGCAGGGTGCACACACGGCCAGGGTCCGCATTCACTGACAGCGGGCAGGGTGCACACACGGCCAGGGTCCGCATTCACTGACAGCGGGCAGGGTCCGCATTCACTGACCGCAGGCAGGGTGCACACATGGGCAGGGTCCGCATTCACTGACCGCAGGCAGGGTGCACACACGGGCAGCGTCTGCATTCACTGACAGCGGGCAGGGTCGACACACGGGCAGCATCTGCATTCACTGACAGCGGGCAGGGTCCACACACGGGCAGGGTCCGCATTCACTGACAACGGGCACGGTGCACACACGGGAAGGGTCCGCATTCACTGACAGCAGGTAGGGTCCACACATGGGCAGGGTCCGCATTCTCTGACAGTGGGCAGGGTCCACACACGGGCAGGGTCCGCATTCACTGACAGCGGGCAGGGTCCACACACAGCCAGGGTCCACATTCACTGACAGCGGGCAGGGTCCACACACAGCCGGCCAGTGTTGTCTGTCACTTTCCTTCTCCTGACATCTTTCTCTTCTTCTCTGCAGCTTTTCTATTCGTTTTTCAAATCTCTGGTGGGGAAGGACGTTGTGGTGGAGCTGAAGAATGACCTGAGGTAAGAGCCGGGGTCTTGTCAGGACGGATGTGTAGGTGCCGCAATGTCTGGACCGGTCTCCTGACCCCAACTCCATGGCTTTGTGTATGACTGTGAGGCTTTAAGGGGCAGTCCACAGAATCGAGACAGTGTGTGCAGTGCTCGGTTGGTCATGAGACCCCCGTCAGACTCTCCTCACAGGCTGTCTGATCTCTTCCAACTCTCAATCCACATCTAGTCCGCACGCGAGTGTGAGAGTCACCCGGGGTCCCATGAGGGCCCCCGCACTCTGTCTCTATCCTGCAGTAACATAATGTCTGCAGCCCCGGACCACCCCTATAAAGGGAATCTGTCAGCAGGTCTGAGAGCAGCATAATGTAGGAGAAGAGACCCTTATCCTGCTTTTTATAGAAATATAATAATAATAAACAATATTAAACCAACAAATGGAAATATTTATGAAAAACAAAAGTAAGCAAATAAACACACCTATTTGGCATCTCTGCTTCTTGAATGACTCAACCTATAAAACTGTCCCACTTTTTAATCCCATCACTAAACTCCGTAAGAAAAAAAAAATTAAACGCGGCAAAAAAATCTATGCTCTATGATCATACCGCCGAACAAAAATCGGAATAAAATGCGATGAAGACTAATATAAATAAAAATGGTATTGATGAAAACGTCATCTTGTCCCGCAAAAAAACAAGTCGCCACGCAGCTCTGTCAGTGGAAAAGTTAAAAAAAAAGTTACAGCTCTCAGAAAAACAAAAAAATACACATTTTTTTTCTAAAACATAATTTTTTTTTATATGAATGTGATTTATAAAGTGTCTTTTAGTGTGTGACAGCTGCCAAACATTAAAAACCCGATATAAATCTGGTATCGCTGTAATCGCACCGACCCAAAGAATAAAGTCGCCTAATCACTTATACTGCACGAGGAACGGCGTCAAAAATAAAACCTTAATTGACTTTCTATTCTGTTTATTCAAATGTGATAATAAATCCAATTTTTTTTTCAATCTGCCTCCCAAAGATCGCAGTAATGCGCGCATTTATCCTGCGCTCTGTGTTGAGCATTTACACCAGGGATCCTGTGTAAATCTCTGAAATATGTGATTCAGACAGAATGGAGGCACTGTTGATGCCTAGTGACCTGTGATCCGACGGTGTCCATCTTTTTAGGTTTGCATAAAAGTGCCGTCGGCCACAGTTTTTTGTGCACTTCTGAAAAGCACACGGCTGAACACAGGCCAGATGTAGCCCAGAGTAACTCTGCTGTCTCATTATAGTGAATGGATCCCTCAGGGGTTTCAGCTGTCACATCAGGGTTTACATCTCTAGTGACGTAAGTGCTCAGTGGAGAGCGCAGGATAAATGTTATGTAAAATGTTCCCAATAAAAACGTCAACTCAATCCACAAAAAAAGGTCCTTACTCAGGTCCATTATCTGTTAAAATAAGCATAAAGGTCTTCCACGTTTCTGGTAGCACAAAGGCTCTGGAAAAGCGAAATGGCTCCTCACCTCCCAAAAGAAATTCAGCAACTTCTGACACTGGTCAGAATTGTCCGCTCCCCTCTGATGCGCGTGCACAATGCCCCCACTATCTTATTACAACAGTGGTAATTGTCTTTTTCTCTTGCAGCATCTGTGGGACTCTGCACTCCGTGGATCAGGTGAGAGACATGTTGTGATCTCACGTCGTCAGCGCCCGTTAAATGACCGCTGGTTCTGACTACGTGCAACACAATTGTTTGCAACCACGTTTCTATGCCTACAGAGCGGTCAGCAGTCGTTCTCTTATTGACGGCACATCATCCAGTTTGTACCATGCAATGTGCTGCCGAAAACTTTTTTTTTTTCTTTCTCTGAAATGGCTCCACTCTTGGCCATAGGTTGTGTCTGGTATTGCATCTCACCAGAATGTTAGTTTTATTTAATATTTCTTTTCAGTATCTGAATATCAAACTGACAGACATCAGCGTGACAGACCCTGAGAAATATCCTCACATGGTGAGTCCTCCATGTTGTAATGTTTGGGGCCTGGGAGTAGTAGATTCACAATGGTGGCGGAGGTGTTGCATTAACCCCGTTCTTCCCGGCTTGTCTTCGTGCAGCTCTCTGTGAAGAATTGTTTCATCCGCGGCTCTGTGGTCCGCTACGTCCAGCTCCCTGCCGATGAGGTGGACACCCAGCTACTACAAGATGCAGCGAGGAAGGAGGCCGTGCAACAGAAACAGTGATGTGAGACCCGGCCGGCAGCCTCCCGGGGGGGTTTACATTTAGGAGTAGCCCTTGGACTGTTGAGATGGGGGCAAAAAAATGTACACAGCCATCCTGCTGACTACAGTGGGAAGTTGATTTTTTTTTTTCCTTAACAGATGAACCCTATGAATTAACTGGGTACAGTCCGTTTCTTGTACACTGGGGTTTTATTTTTTTTATTTTTTTTTAATGCTATAACTTGTGCACTGTTGTTACCTCCTACGAAAGGTTTTGGGGGCAAAGTGATTTTGGTTCTATTTTTATGTTTTATAAATAAAATTATCTTGGGGTCCCACACACCCCAATGTACCCAGTGACTGGAGTGGGCTCGTACCTTCATAAACTGACATAACGTCATCAGTCTCTTCCAATATGTCAATTCTTGGGAGTGTGTTGTAATGAGAGATGCCCGGAGTGTGGTTGTTTTTTTTTTTTTTTTTTTTTTTTTTCCCTCTTTGCATATTACTGGCAGCAGAGTTGTCGGAGACTTCGTCTGTCAGCTTGATCTGACGGGAGAGTTTTGACACATTACTTGCTTTTCTCTTTTTTATGACCACAGACCATATGATTCTCGGATTGGAAAAAGACAGAAAAAGGAGTTCGAAACCCACTGACTGATTCTCTGTTAACTCCTTCTGTAGCCTGCAATGGGCAACAAACCTAAGGGCGTCTAGAAGTCAAGTGATACTAAATTTTCAACTGAATCCTAATGCAAATATATATATATATTTTTTGTATACCAAAAATAAAGGCCTTTAAGTAATAAAAAAAAATAAATAAAAATTTCTCGTGTATAAGCAGAGTTTTTCAGCACTTTTTTTTTTGTGCTGAAAATGCCCCCCTCGGCTTATACACGAGTCACTGTCCCAGAAGAGAGGGGGAGCGGCGGAGCAACAGGAGGCAGAAGCCAGCAGCTGCAGCTAAAGCCTGTGCCCGCTGCTAAAGAGAAATGAATATTGACTGCACTGACAATGAACATTAATTTCTCTTATAGCACGCGTGCACAGTGTCAGCAGCAGTCGCTGGCTTCCAGCAGCTGCCGGGCTTTTGCGGGTGCCTACTCATTAGGGTAATGAATATTCATCTCTCTCCACTCCCATAGGCGTGGAGAGAGGTGAATATTCATTACCTTAATGAGTAGGCGCCCGAGAACGCTTGGCTGCTGGCATCGGAATGAGATGCTGCGAGGGCGCGCAGGAAAGGTAAGTAGGATGTGTTTTTGTTTTGTTTTTGTTTTTTTAAATGCTTTACTCATGGGAGCCACGCAGACGAGAATGGGGATTAGGGGACAATGCATACCCGGCTTATACTCGAGTCAACAAGGTTTCCCAGTTTTTCAAGACAAAATTAGTGCCTCGGCTTATTCGCTAGTATATACAGTAATAATTTTTTTTTTTTTTTAAATATATTTAAAAATCTGCATACGTTTAGTGCTTATTAGAAGTGAATAGTCAGGTGATTCTTCCTTTCCTACTCGCGTCGCCCCCTGTTCGGCTTGATTCCCCGAAGGAGATCATCACTGGGTGGCTCACAGTCACTTTTCCCTGCACCTAGAATGACTTTATCAGAAAGTTCTTTGTGGTATTTGCAGCATCGTTGAATTTTTTTTAAAAACATTTTTTTCCTACTTTTTATTTTATTTTTGCATTTCCTTATAATGGAGAATAAATGTTCTGCGGCGGCGGCACAGATGATGCTGGAGACCTCACAGGACCATGATGGTCTGTGTCCTCAGGGGGATGCAGGTCTGGTTATCTGCAGAGACAGGGAGAAGAGTTACATGAAAGGCAGAGATCAATGTCTCGTCTACAGTGACCGGAGCAGAGAAGAACAAGTCTGATGTTTGATCTGTGTATAAAATAAATATGGAGGCTGGAATGTAATTGGGTTTGGGGTCCTACATCGGGTCAGTAGGGGTCTGACACCCTGCACCACCGCTGAGCTTCAGAGACCTGCTGTAAGGATCAGCGGGGGTCCCAGCAGTCAGTCCCCCACCGATCTCTGCCGGGAGCAGGCGGTCATATGCAATCTGCATACTTCTGGCCATGTTCAGACTAGACATGTCCAGCCTCACTCTGTGCAAGTGTATTGAGAGAGACGACGCACGTCTAGTTGGCACATGACCACACGTCTGCCAGTCACATACTTGCAGTCCCCAGAGAATCCTGACATCTTGCACCTTGCGTGTTGTGTGCGTGTTGTGAGGATGCACAAGTCTGCAGTCACAGTGACTGCAGACTTGGACCCCGAGCCTGGATAACCCCTTTAATATTAGTCATTGCAGCTATTTGCTGGTAGAGTTGGTGCAAATCGATTTGCTCATCCTTTTCGATGGTGGATGGGAGAGGGAGTATTGCATCCTTACCTGACGCTTCTTTTGGTTAGCCGGCCTGGAGCGACCTCGTGTCATGCTGCAACTAAGATGTCACGCCAGGCCGGCTAATCAGAAGGCAAGCCATGGATGCCACCAGGTGAGGAGTGAGGCACCTCCCGTCCGGCAGACACATCACTGTTCTGGCTGATGGAAAGACACAATTCTCATGATTCTCACCCATCCCTTCCACGGAGGAAGGCAGAGATGTCACCGGTCATTAGAAGCACATCCCTGCCTTCATGTTTGTTCTCCCCATGACCCACCTCGTTGTATGACGTTGTCGATGCCCCGGGTCAGCATCCTGATATTAGCCTTCACGTCCTCCTTGAGCTGGTGACGATATAATATGTGATTGTACTGCTGGTGACACAGAGAGCGGCAGCACAACATGGCAGCGGCGGGGGAGGACTCACCATCTGGATCATGGTTTCCGTGTTCTCTAAGAGGTTGGAGCCGACGCTGGACTGGCTCGTTATCATCAGTCCGAGCTGACGATCTGGTGAGGAGATTGACATTTATTGATTGCTGGCTGCGCTGTCTTTTGCAGTCAGTTCACACTTGGTACAGCACATGCAGGAAAAAAAAAATCTGCTAAATTTAATTTTTAAATCCCCTGCCTGACGAATCGGTGTCTGTTTTGTCACCCTGTGCTGTATAGGATAAGATCCATAAAACCTGCAATGGAAAATAACCACAGCGGCCTGATCCTTACTGATGATGCAGATCCTGCCCGGCTAAGGGAGTGTTCACACTGAGTGTTTTAGCTGCGGTTTTAAAGCAGAAACTGCATAAACCACAAGGAGTTCAAAAGCATGGAGTTTTGGTTGGAGAATTAGTGACCTGAAAATGTAGCAAAAAAACCAGGGTATGCTGTGATCTCCTCTATTGTGAATGGTGGATCCTGTGTTATCTACTGTGTATAGAGGTGTTATCAGTCATTGTACAGGAGGAGGAGGTGAGCTGTGATCTCTATTGTGTATGGTGGATCCTGTGTTATCTACTGTGTATAGAGGTGTTATCAGTCATTGTACAGGAGGAGGTGAGCTGTGACATCATCTATTGTGAATGGTGGATCCTGTGTTATCTACTGTATATAGAGGTGTTATCCGTCATTGTACAGGAGGAGGAGGAGGTGAGCTGTGACATCACCTATTGTGAATGGTGGATCCTGTGTTATCTACTGTATATAGAGGTGTTATCAGTCATTGTACAGGAGGAGGTGAGCTGTGACATCACCTATTGTGAATGGTGGATCCTGTGTTATCTACTGCATTCCTCGAGAGCCTCAAACCATGCGTGTTTTCAAGATTTCCTTCTCATTGCACAAGGTGCTGGAATCATTCTGTGCAGGTGATTAAATGATCACCTGTGCAATACAAGGAAATCCTAAAAACATGACCTGTTTGCAGCCCTTGAGGAATGCAGTTTGACACCCCTGATCAACTGTATATAGAGGTGATATCAGTCATTGTACAGGAGGAGGTGAGATGTGACATCATCTATTGTGAATGGTGGATCCTGTGTAATCTACTGTATATAGAGGTGTTATCCGTCATTGTACAGGAGGAGGAGGTGAGCTGTGACATCACCTATTGTGAATGGTGGATCCTGTGTTATCTACTGTATCTAGAGGTTATATCAATCATTGTACACGAGGAGGAGGTGAGCTGTGACATCTATTGTGAATGGTGGATCCTGTGTTATCTACTGTATACAGAGGTGTTATCAGTCATTGTACAGGAGGAGGAGGTGAGCTGTGACATCACCTATTGTGAATGGTGGATCCTGTGTTATCTACTGTATACAGAGGTGTTATCAGTCGCTGTACAGGAGGAGGGGGATGTGAGCTGTGACATCACCTATTGTGAATGGTGGATCCTTTATCTTCTGTATATAGAGGTGTTATCCGTCATTGTACAGGAGGAGGTGAGCTGTGACATCACCTATTATGAATGGTGGATCCTGTGTTATCAGTTATTGTAATTCTGCCTCTGATGATAATGAGACTGCTGAAAACCTTTCCTGCAAGGAGAGGAAGTGTGAGACTAAAACACCTTGATGATAAATGTGAATAATACAAGATTACTTTATTTTTTGAATAAAGATTGTAAGGTTAAAAAAAAAACTTTGCCAAAAGTTTTATATACAGAGTGGGGTCTGTAGTGAGGCCCAGCTCTGCTCTCCTCCTCCTAACCCTTTTGTAATCACAGTAGGTCTCCGCAGGTAGATATGTGTGACCTGTGGAGTAGCCACATTATGCAGATTCTGACCTCGCCTTTTTCTTTTCCCCTGCCACTGACCAATCATAAGTAGATGAGGCCAGGCAGGGAAAAGTTCAATCCCCCAGAGAAGATTTTCTGCTAATGCTCCTTTTGGTTATAGTGGAAAAATTAGAATATTAAAAGTTTACTAGCTAATGTCTCTGCAACACAGAGGAGAAATTAAAAAAAAACAAATAATGATGTTTTGGTCAGTGCTGCAGTTGCTATACCATGATGTGAACAATGTAACATTCTAAAACTGGTGAAGGGTTATTTGCCTGCAGCTGCCACTAGAGGGAGCAGGAGAGCTTCCTACTAAGCATTCCAATGTATCAGCGAATGCAGTGAGCTCCCTCTAGTGGCACTTTTAGGTATTGAAGAAGCTATCGTGCAAAGTCATTTATGTAGGGAATTTGGAGATGTAACAAATGTGAAGGGCAGAGCTGATGCTACTTTGGGCAATGTGTTCTATTTATTATGCTTTGGTTACATAGCGCTATCTCACAATCTAAATTCCCTATCAATATGTCTTTGGAGTGTTGGAGGAAACCCACGCAAGCTCCTTGCAGATGTCGTCCTTGGTGGGATTTGAACCCAGGACCCCAATACTGCAGGGCTGCAGTGCTAATTACTGAGCCACCGTGCTACCCCCCAGACTTTACAACGTCTGCTACTTTCAGAAAAGTCTAATCTGCAGCACTGTTCTTTCTGTTAAAAACACCAGAAACATAACATATTATATATGTCTCAATGTGATCTCTTTGCAACCTGATCCATCAAACCTCTCATGGTTCATTTAAACGGGTTGTGCCATAAGAAATATATGTAACCTTCCCATGAGATAGGTGATAAGTATATGATCGCAGGACGTTGATCACTGGGACCCCCACTGGTCACGAGAACAGAGGTAAAAAATTCCCCATATATGCATCTTCTATCCTGTGCAGAGGCGATAATGTCATTTATGGGACAATCACTGTAAAGGGTTTCTCTGATATTCTCCCTTCCGTATAGGGAGGTGGATGATGTCCTGTCGATATTCGCACCTGTGCTAGTAATCTGCATAGGATACATTCACGATACCTGCCGGCCAAATATGTGTCCAGGCAATTTTCCGGCGCAATTTTGTCAGTTGGAAGCGAGCGGCATCGGAGTAATGCTGTAAGAATATCATGATTAGAGATGATTGAATAGATGTGTAGCACCCTGGTTCAATGGCGACATCAGTAGCCCGTGGCCACTGAATTGAAGTCCTGCAGACCATCTCCTACCTGCCAACATCCTTGTAGCTTGTTCTGATTAGTAAGCCCTCCGCGCCGTCACATGCGCGCATCCTGCCGCAATGATGGAATCGTGCCGGATCTCAAATGACAAAGAGGCACAGAGGATGCTGACATGTGGGAGGCAGGTCACAGGGTTCCAGTCTGATAGCCACGGACTACTGACATGGCCGCTGGACCAGGGTCCTGCAAATGGATTCTCTCATCTCCATTTTGGATACTAGTACTGACTGATGCGGCGTTTATGTGAATTCTCCCATAGTCATCCAACATGCAGTGGTGCTAAACAGTGTGTACCCTACTGTTTGTAGGGATCCTCGCTTTCTGGCAGCGGTACACACATGAACAAAGTACTTATGGCAAACAGGAAGGTTTATTACAGTTCATTACCTTCCAGCAAACAAACAGAAAATTGCATTTTCTCTGGTATAAAAGAAACAAAAACTGTCTATACTGTAATACAGTGTCCTACAATGCGTGTTCATCCATATAAACTAGTTTAAACTTCTCTGTCTTTGGCTCAGCCTAAACCCCAGTAAAGGTCTTTCCACCTCCCACACCTAGACCCTGAATGAGGCAGCTGAACTACCTTCAATCATCCTTTCCCAGGACTGAACCTGGAGGTATGGGAACAGCCAGTCCCACGCAGCTCTTCTCGATGTTCCTAAAACCCAGACCCAAAATCTGGGCCCATTAAAAAATTATATATATCCATGCCGGCGCCTGCTTGTCCAGGTCCTACATCACGGAGGCTTGCCACCTCTGTGACACATACCCCCCATCCAGGACTCGTCCAGCTGCAACTTTACATGTTATAGGACTCTGCACAGACACGGTTACCTGGTACATTAATGACTGCCACCTGAACCTCACACAGAGTCAGTGTATCGAAGCGGTCTGGTATAACCACAGTGATATATCGTCCAACAATCCCGAAACATGGAACGATGGTGGTTGATCCTGCAGGCATTGACTTTATGACTGAGCAGCTAGAAGAAGAAAGGATGCAAGGCAGTTAAAGGGCCAGTGCACATGTACATCTTTGGAGAAAATATCAGTGGAGACACTTAGTAAGTCGATGCTTTAATATCATCAGATCCTAAAATTACTTGTCCCTTTCCTCTGCTCACCTTGGGTTATACACTCCATAGCCTTCCAGACTCTCTCCCACATGGATCTCGGCCCAAGGCACCTGACTGGTCAGGGTATCTGCCTGGTCCATGAGCTGGCTGGTAATGGTGACTGTGTTGATTAGATAGCCACGTCTCAGGTCCACGGTCCACCATGGCTGGTACTCATTGGTCGTCTGACTGCAGGAGCCACTCCAATAGTCGGTATTGGTGTTGCCGTCTATTGCGAGATGAGCTTCCCCCTGCCCCGGGTTTGAGCTGGACTGAAAAGCGAGACCCTGCAGAGCCACATTAACTGCTGGAAGAGAAGACGGACATGGCGATATATGATCTGTATGAGCTTCAGAAGTCCAAGCATTGATTACGTCAGTTTACTTTGCACAGGATGGGAGTTCTGTCCATTAAAGTGATGATGGGACCTATAAAAGGCCTATAACACACCTGCATTACAGCAGATCACAAGGGCAATAAAGCATCAGAAACCGTATAAAGCAAATCGGGCCATGCATTTCTACGAGGTCTGACTATAAAGTTTGTATAGTCATATATAATGTGATGGAGCAGAATATTCATGTGAACGTCCCATCTCAATGTGTTAGTTTGCCCCTTTAGATGAAAGAACAAGGAAGAAGCATGGTACTGGCACCATCAGAAGACATCCCCAATTCTAGGACCACGAAGGATATTTTCACATTGGGCAGATATGCTGCACAACTTTTGGTGACTGCCCCATTAATCCTTATAGATGAACTGAGCTGATTTTCAGTGGCAAAAGTAATAAATCTGTCATGGCTGATTACTTGGACAAACCCTTCGTAAATGTCCAAGTTCCCCAAGTAAAATAAGAAAAGTTTATACTCTTCTTCTGCACCGGCTCCATTCCATTATTGTCTTGTCTTTGTTGTTATATCACATGGCTGCTGATCGGCTGCATCCTTTACTATTTCATCAAAGCAAACAATATTGATGAGGAACAGCTGATCGGCGTTCGTTGACTAGCTGCTGCAGCGACATGGCAAAACAAGGCCACCTAACCCCCTCGTGATGCCCCTGGTCTCACCACAGTCAGCAGATCTGCAGATTTTAGGTTCCCTCCTGATCTCAATGGGGGAAATCCTCAGCCAACTCCAAAATGGCTAAGCTTACCATCATGCCAATAAGATCTACTGCAATAAGTATATTACAAATGTGCCTCAATAAGGGTAAAATTGTCCTACTTATGGATTAACAACCAGCCATGTAAATGGTAAAATTATTGGATCCCACAACTTTCTCTAGGTGGTGCATGGTACATTTTTAAAGTCTACCATGAAAACTATGTAAAATAATAACAGTGTGATTATAAAAGATATAACATTATTTACTGTACTAGTCCAAAAAATTACTTATTCACAGATTCCACCTTTGTTTCATACTTTAAGCCTGTTGACACAACACCATGATATATGTGACAAATTAACATAATGTATACAATCCAAATGCAAAATAATAAAGCCAAGAAAATTATTTCTGGAGTATTATTCCTAGTCTGAACAGCCTAAACCCACTACCGAATTGGTATGTTTAAAAAAATATGGTACCGCTATGGGGTCTTAAGGGATCCCTGAATTGAAACACATAATGGTGAAAGGTGGTTGTAAGGTACTGATATGATCTTTAGCAAGAAGCGTAACTTCAGTCAAGAATCCCCTATAGTACTAGTTACTCAATAGCATATCTAAATTTCTATGTAATCGGTCAAATCCTACACCTGTCATCCTGATCCAATGATAGTTTGAATTATCAGATGTCTAAATACACATTCCATGTATAAATGGAAACTGAAGACTTGGTGCTAATAATTAAAAACCCACATATATCCAGTACCCAATTTGCCTGACTCTCAAGTGTCAGAAGGTGTGATGTTGTGGATGTCTTCCCACTCTTCTCCAATCTTGGAAAATTATTAAATCAAATCATGGGAAAGAAAGCTGAGCAAGTTCTTGTTCCATTGTTCAAAAATTTGGGTTCAGTGGTGGAGTTGGGTTGAGAAGGGGCTTCTCATGACATGGGTCTCACTGCTGGGACCCCCAGCAATCGGCTATAATCTGTCTGGGAATTTATAATTTCTATCACTCACCTCCAAGTGCAATAAATAGGAGAATTGCTGGGAAAGTCTTCATCTCTTCCAGATAATAATATATTCATTACTTTCTGTGTCGTTCCACCGTTCTCTGGCATTTTGCATAACAAATCAGGACTATGTTAGTGTATGTAGATCAATAGTCACAAAATCTTGAGTCAACAGCTTATTCGCAGAGCTGCGAAGCTAATACCTATGTATGTAAATGTATCTTGTACAGTGGGGTTACATCTGTAATGATCACAGGATGTGATCTGCACATCTTGTATCTTCACAGCATAGACAATTGCCTTCAGATGACCCCAAAGATAAAAGTCTAAAGGTACCGTCACACTCAGCGACGCTGCGGCGATATAGACAACGAGCCGATCGCTGGAGCGTCGCTGTTTAGGTCGCTGTAGAGACGTCAAACACAGCAAAACCAGAATGATGCAGGAGCGATCCAGTGACGTAACGGCGACTCACTTCTCGTTCTCGCTGGTTGTTAGCTCCATTACATCCATTGTTAGCGTCGTTGCTTTTGATGTCAAACATGACGATACACGCCGACCTGGTGACGAAATAAAGTTCGGGACTTCTAGCTCCGACCAGCGATGGCACAGCGGGATCCAGATCGCTGCTGCGTGTCAAACACAATGAGATCGCTATCCAGGACACTGCAACGTCACGGATTGTTGTCGTTCTCTTTGCAAAGTTGCTGAGTGTGACGGTACCTTAAGGGGGTCAGATTGGGAGACCTTGGTGGCCATTCAACTGGCCCACGATGACCAATTCACTTTCCAGGAAACTGTTCATGTAGGAATGCACCCACATTATGGGTGTCAGTTCTGAGCATTGAATGGCCACCAAGGTCTCCCGATCTGACCCCCTAAGACTTTTATCTTTGAGGTCATCTGAAGGCAATTGTCTATGCTGTGAAGATAGGAGATGTGCAGTATCTGGAACAACGGATACTGGAAGTCTGTGCTAGCATTTCTTCTGCAGTGTTGCCATCAGTGTGTCTAGGGTGGGAGAAGAGGGTTGCATTGACAATCCAACACAATGGGCAGCAATTTGTACACATTTTATAAGTGGCCATAAGTTTGTAAATAACTAATGAAAGAAAAAAGTTATGTTAAAACCAAGAACACCATTGTTTTTCTTGTGAAATTCTCAATACGTTTGATGTGTTACATGATCCTCTTCTCATTGGAAAAAATAAAGTTGGATCCAAAATGGTCGACTTGAAAAAGGCCACCATGGTCACCACCCATCTTGAAAAGTTTCCCTCCTCCCATATACTAATGTGCCACAAACAGGAAGTTAATATCACCAACCATTCACGTTTTATTTAGGTGTATCCATATAAATGGCCCACTCTGTACTGTGCGGAGCATTATATGGGGTCCATTATTCTGTTTTGGAGCAATATATGGGGTCCATTATACTGAATGGAGCAAAGAAGACAAAGAGTTAATTAAAAAGGCGTGATAACCTCTTATTACTTCTTACAGCTGTATATAAGGAAACCTAACTCTCAGTATTCAGCTGCGCTGTTTGTATATATCATATTACATTATAGTGAGTGACTCTATATTACGTCACATATTAAAGTTTCCTGCAGAGCTTAATACTAAAGTCATCTACTTCATGCAATTGCAGGATGACCGATAGATAGATAGATAGATAGATAGATAAGAGATAGATAATAGATAGATAGATAGATAAGAGATAGATAGATAGATAGATAAGAGATAGATAGATAGATAGATAAGAGATAGATAGATAGATAGATAGATAGATAGATAGATAGATAGATAGATAGATAGATAAGAGATAGATAGATAATAGATGATAGATAGATACTAGATAGATGATAGATAATAGATAGATGATAGATAGATGATTGATAGATAATAGATAGATTTTAGATAGATTATAGTGAGATAGATAGATAGATGACATAGATACATAGATAGATAGATAGATAATAGACAATAAATAGATGATAGAGAGATAGATGATAGATAGATGATAGATAGATTTTAGATAGGTTATAGAGAGATAGATAATAGATAGATAATAGATACTGTAGATAATAGATGGATAGATAGACAGGTACAGACGTAATAAGTCATGCAGTTAGCGTGAGGTATATTACATAATGTGTACTGGGTGGATCTATGTAAACCCTGGCAGTTTTATGACATGACGGAATGGTTACTGACAGATTTTATAGGGGAGGAGGGTGAAGGATTTAAGGAAGGATCTTCACATCCATCACTTCTTAGCAGAGTCTGCGTCTTGACAGGCACATCATGTGAGAATCGTGGAGGACCTGGACGTCTGATTCATTTTTTTTCTGTTTATATTTGTCGCCTTTGTCCCACACGGAGACAGAAAAATGAAGTATCTCAAGACCTGGGAACGGTACGTGAGATAATTAGCTGTGGGGACTGGATTACTGGGGGTAATTATTGTGGGTGATGAGGAGCCTCGTAGACGAGGAGCCTTGATTGCAATACACGATTTGTCCATTACGTTCAGGTTTTGTGGCGTTTTCTTTATATTTTCACAATATATTTATCATCTAAAATGAAATTTACGAAGGTGTAGGTGACTTTTTGGCTGATTGCGTTCTTGGTCCTGGACTTGTATATAAATACTCTGGTCATGGCGAGGAGGCTTGTAGTCGCCCCCTTAGCATCAAGAATACAAGTCCCAATTGGTACCACCATAGTAGCACCCTAGTACCCCAGTGGGGACCTAACTGCAAAACTCAATATATTGATGGTTTATGCTCCTCAACATCTCCTGTAGTCTGGAAAAGATGACCTTGTGTGGTGGTGTCATGGCTTCACCTGGTACCTCTCTATTTTTTTTGCACATTATGGTGCTTGTGGAAAGCTAGAGGCCCATTCGGGAGACATTAAGGTGGGGAATTGGGACAAACTGTCTTCTATTACCCTTTGGTTATTTGCAATGGCCGAATTTGAAGCTCCTTAGACCCACTGAAAATCTGTAACCATAATGCTATATTATAACGTGACAAAGGGTTCTTTGCACCCCTTGTATTATCAATGCTAGGGGGTGACCACCACCTCTGTAAGCCTTATAGCTTGACCTCTTCTAGTCTTATAATATATCTCCTTGAAAATCCAAAATGAATTGCATACAGCCATAATATCATTTTTTTAAAAAATCTGCTAGTAAAATATATAATTTATAATAGAATAATACATTGTAGGCCTCATTTATTACAACTTTCAGAAAATCTAGCCTTGTTTCCCATAGCAACCAATCACAATTCAGCTTACATTTCTCCAGTGCAGTTTCAGAGATGAAAGCCGAGCTCTGATTGGTTGCTATGGACAACAAGGCCTGTTTTGATAAATGAAGCCTAATTAAGCTGAAATCTGAATTCAGGGACACCCTAAAATTAAATAAGCACCCTAAACACAGCTATAAATGTGTTTAGATAGGTCTAACGTTATGTCTGGAGTAATTTAATCATCTAGAGCTCTTTTTTCTCAGATTTAGTGACCCAAATTCCTAACACACAGGCAATATTAATACGGTATTCAGGTAGCCCCCTAAAAATATTATAAAAAAAACTATTTGCAGTCTCTGAACCCATTTTTATTAAAGATCGGACAACCCGTTTTAAAGAAGCAGTGCTAGAATAAGCTTTAACAATGTCTTCTTTGGAAAATGTCCTCCTGCAAGACAAACCATGATTCGAAAGGCATATAAACTGGTGAAAAAAATACCACAGAAATACTAAATATCCTAAGCTACACAGTTTGTGTCACAAAAACCAACACATCCCATTCACCATAATGAAAAGGCCAACTATATACTGCAGTTTCCAAAAGGAACCAAAGATTTTCCAACATGCTGTAAATTGAGAGTCGCTATTGGCAACCAGTCAGATTTCCACTCTTAAGTAAAAGTTAGACGGGGGAGAAATACCATAAAAATACTCTAATACCGTTCCTGAAAAACTTAATATCAACACACCCCATAAAGAAAATCTAACTCAAATACTGCAGCTTCCAAAATAAATATTCTCCAACACGCCATAAATTGAAAGCTGAAAACTGATCGGTTGTTATGGGCAACTGCTCAATTTTTCAAAATTAAACTGGTTGTACCAAGTTGGTAAGTTATCCATATAGGGTAGGTAGTAAGTTACTGATCAATGAGGGCCTGACTGCTGGGACCTCGACTGACCCCGAGGAAAGGGAACTGATTGTTGGTGAACCATGTACCTCCACGTCATTCATTGACAATGCTGAAAGTCCAGAGTGAGCTGGAGCAATGGCGCGTTCGGAGCCGCGATGGACACGTCAGTCGCTCGCATGCTTGTAAATCTATGGGAGGATTCATAGGTGGTCTTTACGATCTGTAAACAGTGCATTATGGCGGCACAGAAAATTAATTACAGTCTCGTTAAGCGTCGGGAAACATTCAGCTCCTCTTGTATAAGGGATGACGAGCTCATTACTGTGTCTGGTGTGGTAAACGATTCGATGACAGTTTGAGTCAGGAATGTTTCAAGATGGCGGCCATGTAGATCACTCCTCCCACTCGCCATGTTCAGAGACGTTACAGATTTGTTGGGATTAGTGTGTGGACATTTTCCGGGATTTCACAAGTGGAGGTACTTAAAAGCTCATAGTGCAATAATCTGGGGATTACATGGAGTTTCAGCATGGCAGGCAATGGATAGGTGGTACGTATATCTGTCTGTCCATAGACAAAGCTCGCTAACATTAATAATCACAGATATACGCAGAAGGTGAAATGGATCTGCTCTGTGTCGGGTGGATATAACTGAGTAAGTCTTGTTTCTTTTGCTCTGCTAACTTTCATTTTTGCGCTTCCCTATAATACAGCTGGGGACTGCAGCTCCTGAGCCTGATCTGTACATCTGCACTCGACAGTCGTAGTACTTGTATGGAGGATGTTAGGAAAGCAACAACATATTCTGCATATCGCATGGGAGTTTGGAAAACAGCTAAGGAAGTGTAGAAGAGATCCAAATTCAGATGTCTGTATATCACAGTCCAAGTATGGACCACCATGCATGAATGGGCAGCAGGGCACCTGACTTGAGCTCGACAGCCTCAACCATGGGTCTTCTGACCTGAACTTGACAGCCTCATAGTGATTTATTAGACCATGGATCTCCTGACCCGAACTCGACAGCCTTGTGGGGATTTATTAGACCATGGGTCTCTTGACCCGAACTCGACAGCCTTGTGGGGATTTATTAGACCATGGGTCTCTTGACCCGAACTTGACAGCCTTGTGGGGATTTATTAGACCAAGGGTCTCCTGACCCAACTCGACAGCCTTGTGGGGATTTATTAGACCATGGGTCTCCTGGCTCGAACTCGACAGCCTTGTAGGGATTTAATAGACAACGGGTCTCCTGACCCGAACGCAATAGCCTTGTGGGGATTTATTAGACCATGGGTCTCCTGACCTGAACTCGACAGCCTTGTGGGGATTTATTAGACCATGGATCTCCTGACCCGAACTCGACAGCTTTGTAAGGATTTATTAGACCATGGGTCTCCTGACCCAAACTCGACAGCTTTGTAAGGATTTATTAGACCACGGGTCTCCTGACCCAAACTCAACAGCCTTGTGGAGATGTATTAGACCATGGGTCTCCTGACCCCAACTCGAATGCCTCATAGGGATTTATTGACCATGGGTCTCCTGAACTGAACTCGACAGTCTTGTGGGAATTTATTAGACCATGGGTCTCCTGACCCGAACTCGATAGCCTTGTAGGGATTTATTAGACCACGGGTCTTCTGACCCAAACTCGACAGCCTTGTGGGGATTTATTAGACCATGGGTCTCGTGACCCGAACTCTACAGCCTTGTGGGGATTTATTGACCATGGGTCTCCTGACCTGAACTCGACAGTCTTGTGGGGATTTATTAGACCATGGGTCTCCTGACCCGAACTCGATAGCCTTGTAGGGATTTATTAGACCACGGGTCTTCTGACCCAAACTCGACAGCCTTGTGGGGATTTATTAGACCATGGGTCTCATGACCCGAACTCGACAGCCTTGTGGGGATTTATTAGACCATGGGTCTCGTGACCCAAACTTGATAGCCTTCTGGAGATTTATTAGACCATGGGTCTTCTGACCCGAACTCGACAGCTTTGTAGGGCTTTATTAGATCATTGGTCTCGGGACCCAAACTCGAAAGCCTCGTAGGAATTTATTGACCATGGGTCTCCTGACGCGAACGTGACAGTCACGTACGGATTTATTAGACCATGGGTCTCCTGAATCCAAGCTCAACAGCCTCATGTAATGTCTAAGTGACAGTTGTGTTTGAGTCAAGAGACCCGTGGCCCGACCATGCATAATCAGAAGGTGATACATGGACACCTGAATTTGGCCTCAATAGGGTCTTCGATTAAAGCGACCTACAGGATACACTATTATATGCCCTAATTGTATAATAGATGGGGTCTTGTCTCTGAGGTGTGCACTTGTCTCTACAATAAGGGTCCTGTGATACCCCGTTCTGACTAGTCCCATGGCTTCAGTGACAGGAGCGGAGGCTGCGCATGCGCAAGTGTCTCCATTTAAAAACAGCGGAGCAAATGTACTGAGCTGTACTCATAACTAACAGCAGTCAATGGAGGAAGCAGCACATGTGCTAAGGACTGGAGGACCCCTCTTCTTTGGAGAGGTGCCGGTTCAGGTTTCCATATGTTTATGGAGAGTGGGAGGAAACCAAAGAAGTACATGAGAATATCCAAACTGGATGCAAATGTTGTCCTCACTAGGAATACATGGCCACTGAGTCACCGAGCTGCTCTTTGCTATATTCTATATCTCGCATGTCTTTGGTCAGCGACTGTGCCGAATCTCCAATATTATAGCAATTCCTCTGCATCATTTATGTTTCACATGTTTAGAGCCACAAGGGGGAGACATAGAACTGTGTAATTATATGGGGCAGCATCAATGCAGCTCCTGGTAATAATCTTATAATGTATCCAGGAAGGTTCTATGATTCTCTTTATAGATTTCAGTAATTGCTGAGGATATTTCAGAAGGTGTGAACACTTTTTTTGTTCTGACATTTAAACCCCAGTCGGGATGTATCACTTTGGGTGTAGCTTTCCACCCGCCTGGGGCTATATTACAGACATTTTCTGTATCAATCTATCATATGACACCCATAGCCGTGCCCAAATTATATCTATATGCACCTTTGGTTTTGCATAGCGGCACACGAAGGCTGGAGATAGACCTGTGCAATTTTGCCGAAGTCTGGGAAAGTTGGGTAGCAGTCGATTATATAAGTAATTGTACACAACTTTTTTTTTTTAATCAAAGATTAATTAGCTTCCTAAGAGCTAAATTATAAACTGTATTTGGGCAGGGTCAGATGTTTATGAAGAGGCTCTGTACGCGTCATATAATTTATTATAGAGTTTGTATAAAAAGTCTCCTGGTGGTCATAAATGGTACTGCTTTTGACATTTTTTTCCCATTTTTTTTTGCAACAAATTTTTTCAGCTCCAGTATAATGGACCCAATAAGATTTGTGCACAAAACATGTGCATAAAACATCTTTTTCTGGCAGATTTTAACATTGCAGGAAAGAAAACCGCCAGCTTCACTTAGGAAAACCTCGGCAGGTCCGCCAGGGTCTTAATGACGCCGTATGCACAAATTGGATTTCCCATAGAAATAAATAGGAAAAGTTTTCCAAAGGTTTATTAAATGGATTTTAAGAAGGATTTTGGAATGTCTCCGCTGCAAAAACTCTGTAGAAAACCCTGTAAACGCAGCCTTAAGGCTTCTTTTATACAATACATAATCGTCTTGCAGTGCTTTATTTTTGGGTGGCAATTTCTTATTTTCAGAATTTTTTTTTATTTTATATACTGAAGCCTATAGGAAAATGTATAAAAAAAAATCACACCTTACAAAAAAAAAAACCACCAGGGACCCAAAAATGCACCAAAAGTGTAAAAAACAACAACAACCCCCAAATGACAGAAAACACCATAACGTTTAAAGTCGACATTTAGAAGCACAGTTTTTCTCTTTTTCTTTTTCTAGAGCAAAAAAACACAAGAAAAAGGTGTAATAAAACAAAATTCTTTGTGTGAAACGCGTGGTAGTAAGTAGTTGGAGCTGGTGAGATATGGAAATTGGGCGGTCTACACCAGACCACCCCATTATCATAGATCTGAGCCGGCCAGGCAAGCACATGAGTAGCAGCTAATGGCGCAGATCAGAAGAGGATATTAGGTAATATTAGCTCCTGTAATGGGGACTCTATGAGTAACCGCTCAACGTGTAAGAACAGCCGCTTCTGTCTTCGCCTTTGATGTTGATTCCTGAGATCCCGGGGAAGCGGAGTCTGAGCTCTCACTGCGGCACACTATGCTTTCACGGCAGCTTTGGATCCCTGTACCGGGCACGTGGAAGGGCAACAGGTAGGCAGATGGCTTATTATGGGGGGTCCTATGGGTGAGGGTCCCCTCGGTAGATGGAGCCGATGATTTGGAGATCTTCTCACCTTTTTGTGAAGCATTTATAATTTATTCCATCATCCCCATTTGCACATATGAGAATAGTAATTTTGTAGGATAGTCAGATTTCTGGCCATCCCAGATGTATGGGGGTCTCCCACCTCAGATGATGTTTGGAAGAGAAGTTGGATTTCAATGTCCGCTCCTTTTGTTCTCAGGGAAGATAAGCGGCTGCCAGAGGTTTCTATTGGCTGCTTTTCCCCTCAATCTATTGAGAATTAGACCTGATGACATTATTGCAACCCGCATCAGGCAATAATCACCGCTGGGTCTGGCGCTGATGATGGGCTGGAGACCACTTGGAAATACTAAATTGGAAAATCTTCCCATTCACTTAGATGCCCACCTGCCAAGGCAGTATTGAGCGCAAAAGCGATGCTTCTGAGCCCCCCCAAAAAACTAGCACGCTCGGCCAAGCTGGGCATGCATGATGCATGGAGAGGATTTGCTGCACTCCGGAATAGCTTAAAAATGGGGCGTTTATTCCATCAAACACAAACCCATCACCACCATTAGTGGTCTCTGCCAAGTAACCAGTAATGGTGGAACGCAGCGTATGTTCGGGTGACTAAACACCCGGCTTTTACTATTCTGGAGCATCGCAATCCTTCCTCTGTATTCTGCTGATGAACGTCCATGGGGCCAGGACACAATCGCTCTGCAGCTTCTCACTATTCTGCCGGCCAGAGGTGGCGGCTTTGCACGTTGGCATCATGGCGCCAGCTGTAGGGGGTCACTAATTTACTAATGATAAGTTTGTACATCACAGATGGGCGGTATAAAGATAATAATTTATCCCCTTTCTGTAGAATAAGGGGTAACTTGCTGATCACTAGGGGCCAACGGCTGGGACCCCCAGAGATGCAGAGAGCCGGGCTATTTAGTGCATGGTCTTGAATGGAGCCGAGGTGTTAATACTCTACTTCCATCTCAGTCATTATTGGAAATGGCCGAGCGCTGCGCTCTCCTACCTCCAACAGTCCCATAGACAATGAATAATGAGATGACCATGATAAACCTCTGATCCATTCATGATGGGGCTCTATAGCGCACCTGCATCAATGGGGGTCTTAGCAGTTGGACCCTCACGAAAAAGGATAATTTACCATCTTGGGAATAACCCTTTAAAAAGTAACTAAAAAAATGGTTACTTTTTTGTCGCTTTAGATTGGTGGGTGGGTCTAGGTTCTAAGACCACTATCAAACGCTCTAAAGACCCCTCAGTAGATAGCAGCGCATAGTTTCTGCCTTAACGCGCACACAGAAGAGCGTACTACGGATACCATCTCAACATGAAGGCGCTCTGTGCGCGCTTACTCCAGAACTGTGCCCTCCGAATAACACATTTCTCAGGGATCTATTGTGAAATCGGTGGGGGTCTCAGATCTCAGACCCCCCCCCCACTAATCTAAAAGAGATTAAAGGGGGGGGGGGGAAATAAACATTTTTGCTAGCACTTAGTTAATCTTTAAAGTAGTGTTCACAGCTCGGTCCGGGGATTTCATCTGAATCCATGGTAAAAAGGTATTGACGTTCCCAAGACAGAGTCATTCACTTCAATGAGGCACCCTGAGTCCACAACATGCACCTTTGGCCTTCGTGCCGGCGGTGGCCATCTTTTTAGCCAGTTTGGTAGACAGTGCCATTGTGTCACCGCCGGTATGAAGTTAAATAAATAAGGCAGCACACTGCGGCGCTAAAACATGCAAACATGAAAATTGAACTGCATTACTGCATTAGAAATATGAAAAAATGAGAGCGTTTAGTGCATAAATTGGCCAATCCATGTGTACCTGGTAGCCACATTAAGGCATCTCTCGTATACCAGGTCCTAAACTTTTCTTTCCTCGCTGAGAATAAACGTCTTCATCTGAATGGAAACCTGTGAAACCTCTTCTTAGACTAACATTCTCTCTCTCTGTGGAGGGGTAATGGACCTGCTGCGATTAAAACACCTGTGGCTAAGCACCTGTTCACACGTAGTCTATGTTTGGATGTGACGGTCAGTTTTTTAAAATTCGTAACCACTGGTATGAAGGCGAAAGGTGCATGGTTTGGGCTCAGTTTATCTAATTGCTCTCTCCCAGGCACCACTGGCTCCCACTTTTCTGGGGTTCACTATGGGAACCATGAACGTGCCACTTAATGCAGTGTTAACGTGATGCAAATTTCCTTTTCAGGATGCAACTCGTTGTAAGAAGTGCCATAAATGCACATTTCTTGGTAGAACCATGAGTCAGCCCTAATCTCATGTCACCCTGATTTCTCCACCTCCTGCAATATCAGCTTTGAAGTGTAATAACATGCTGCCCATTACCAGTCACCATTACCACCAGTCATTACTGGCAGCAGCATGTCTGTCCATTGCATCAGGCTGCACTGACTTCTCTCCACCACCAGATGTCGCTTCTCGGGCTGCCCTCAATATTGCCTGACTACAATGCTTCGGTGTAATAAAATCCCAGCCCGTCTCCTTCACAGACAACATAGAGCAATGGCGGCTCTTCATCTGTTTAATAATATATAAAACATTGGAAAATGAAGAAACGTAAGTAGAAGTCGCCGTTAGACACAGGCGAATAATGCGGACAGCTCGGGATGGGCAAATGGGGTCCTTTGACGGTGCGCGCTAAGGGCGGAAGCAGGAAGTGGAAGGGGAAAGAAAATACACGTGAGGGAATGTGCGTGACGTCACTGGCGAGGAGCTGAGGAGAAGTGAGTGGGGGATGTGGGGTAACGAGGAAGAAATGCGTGGGTGTGTGTAAGGGGTGTGAACTAGAGGCTGGTCACTGCCGGGGGGGACTACAAGTCTCAGGAGGACGCCTCACTGTCATTTCAGTATCTGTGCTCCCTGTGCAGTGGCCTCAGCAGCTGGAATATCAGGTAGTTTCCTCTCTTATCCCTTATTAAGGTCTCTGCTGTCAGTCGGTGAGCGGGGGCGTCATTGTGTGCAGTCAGAGGTGGGAGACAGGCGGCGGTGGGATCCTGCTCACAGCTGAGGGTTTGTGACAGTTGTATCCGGCGCCACTAAGCCCATCATCCGCACAATACCCTCTCCGCGCAGCGCTGACGGTCTGTTACAGTGTGTCAGTAAGAACGACCTGACAATGTGACTGCCCGGGTCACTACGATTACACCAACACCGTATAGAATTTTATTTTTTTTTTTTTTTGACTGGCTAAAATAATTTAAACCATTTTATTCCCCATTTCCCAAGATCGGTAACTTTTGTCTCTTTATCCTTTTGCTGATGCATAATTTTTTTTTCTTTTCGTGATCCGCTGATATTTTTATTGATACCATTTTGTGGTGCGTAAGACGTCATGATTTTTTTTTTTTTCTTAAACGTGGAACCAAAAAAAAGGCAATTCTGGCTTTTTAATTTTTTTTTTTTTAATTTCAGACTTGACTTTTATGGTATAAAATAATAGATATTTTAATAGTTGGGACATTTATGTACAAAGTAATGTTTAAATATATTCTATAAACTTATTTCAGAGGGAATAAGGGAGGGGTTGACATTTTTTTTTATATTTTTTATTATTATTATTATTATTATTATTATTATTTATTACTTGTAATAAAAATAATAATTTTATTATCTTTGAAATTGTTTTTTTGTTTTTACTTGAATCTGTGGTCGACTTCTTATATACACTGCACTGTAATATTGCGGTGTAACGTGGCAGACACGGGGGTCCTTCAGTAGCCCCCTGGTTGCAATGCCAACCCGTCGGCACTCCACGAGTTCCGTCAGAACTGACAGCCACCACCACATTGAAATGGCGCTAGATATTGACGGCAACATTTCAGATGTGATTGGCCGCTGTGTACAGAAGCGCCGTACACGTTATTTTTTTGGGGGGTGATGTTTTGGTGAGTGATGTCGCACTATATGACACTCCACCTGCTGTAGTCGGATAACTCGGCGTCTGCTTCCTCCGCAGGTATTGGCTTCCCCCTTCCACCATGTCGACCCTCTACCTTCCCCTGTCTTCTGCCTCAGACCCACGATGCCTGTGGGTGCGCATCTCCGGTCAGTACGCCCCGCACCCTCGGCCGGCAGTGCAGGAGGTGGAGGTCGGGCCCCGCGGGCTGCCACTTCCTTGCCTGCTGTCTCCATCCACTGGCTCAGTGTGGGGAGCCTGGGCCGTGTCTTACATGCTGGCACCAGAGACCCTCTCGGGGGGAGGAGACCCCAGAGCCTTCTCCCTCATTAAGCAGTGGGTGAACTATGCGGAGTCTGACGTGTTGCCGGCTGCCTATGGCATGGACCATAAACAGGTGAGACTTATAATGAAGGGCGTCTCGCTGTATTTCTTGGAGCCTCTTAGTAACTTTCCGCCTTTTGTTGATGTCGCAGATGAAGGACCGGTGTCGTGTGGAGCTTCAGAAGATACTGGAGGTGCTGGAGGGTCACCTTAAAGTGCGCACATACTTAGTAGGGGAACGTCTGAGCCTCGCTGACATCGCAGTGTCCTGTTGTCTCGTCCATCCGTTCAGCAAGGTGAGAAAGTGTTACCTACCTGATGATCGCCTCCATCAGGGGTGGACAAACTTCATGAGCAAACCTGTAGTAATCCCCGATGCCAAGGCTTGGTCTACTGACTGGTTCTCACTAAGGGCTTTTCCGAGTCCGTCATACACAGTATACAGCTGTCACTCATCTGCTGTCGCTTCACTCTTATTTTCAAGAAGGACAAAAGGATCCATATTGGGATCCAAGTTACTGATTCTTCTCTTTCCTGGCATCGTCTATCAGGGAAGACTCGGTAGACTGTTGGTGGGTTCAGCCAACTTTGGTCCAGTGTGTGTATAGAGGCCTTTACAGGGGGTTTTGGAAAATCCCTGTCCCCCGACTTCAGTTTGTTTTAAAACCAAGCAAACTGAGCTTTACTCATCCTCCCTGGGTCCACCGCTGAGTATCTGCTGCTGCTCCCGGTGTCTGCAGCACTGCTGTCACATTGACAACACTGCAGCCAATAACTAAGCGCAGAGCCGCTGAACTTTGTTATTGGCTGCAGCTCTGTCGATGTGACATGAGCGCTGCAGACAAAAACGTTGGAAACAGCGGCACAGGACCTGGGTAGGATGATTAAAGTACTTTTTTTTTTTTTTTTCTTTTAAAGCAAGCTGCGGCCGGAAAATGCCTTTAATATTTATGACCTGTCTATAAAATACAGTGGGGAATATAAGTATTTGATACGCTGCCGATTTTGCGTGTTTTCCCACCTACAAAGAATGGAGAGGTCTGTAATTTTTATCGTAGGTACACTTCACCTTTGAGAGACAGAATCTGAAAATAAAAACATCACATTGTATGATTTTTACATAATTAATTTGCATTTTATTGCATGAAACAAGTATGTGATACAATAGAAAAACAGAACTTAATATTTGGTACAGAAACCTTTGTTTGCAATTACAGAGGTCAGATGTTTCCTGTAGTTCTTGGCCAGGTTTGCACACTCTGCAGCAGGGATTTTGGCCCCCTCCTCTATACAGATCTGCTCCAGAGCTTTCAGGTTTCGGGGCTGTCACTGGGCAATATTGAGTTTCAGCTCCTTTCAAAGATTTTCTATTAGGTTCAGGTCTGGAAAATGGCTAGGCCACTCCAGGACCTTGAAATGCTTCTTACTGAGCCACTCCTTAGTTGCCCTGGATGTTTGTTTCAGGTCATTGTCATGCTGGAAGACCCAGCCACGACCCATCTTCAATTCTCTTACTCAGGAAAGGAGTTTATTGGCCAAAATCTTGTGCTACATGATCCCATCCATCCTCTCTTCAATATGGTGCAGTCGTCCTGTCCCCTTTGCAGAAAAGCACCTCAAAGTAGGGTGTTTCTCCCACCATGCTTCACGGTTGGAACGGTGTTCTTGGGGTAACAGTCATGCTTCTTCCTCCAAACACGATGAGTGGAGTTGATACCAAAAAGTTATATTTTGGTCTCATCTGACCACATGACCTTCTCCCATGCCTCCTCTGGATCATCCAGATGGTCATTGGTGAACTTCAAACAGGCCTGGACATGTGGTGGTGTGATCAGGGGGACATTGCGTGCCCTACAGCATTTTTACCAACTTTATTTTTGTGCATACTCTTAGGTATATAACTTCTTTCCTGGGATTTGGTTGGTAACTTCTCCTCTTTTTCTTTGCCCCTTCCAGGTCATCTCTTATTCCCACCGACAGTCGACTCCTAACGTCACTCGCTGGTACCTGACATGCATAAACCAGCCGCAATTCAAGGAGATTTTAGGAGAGGTGCTGCCATTAATTGGAGGTAATGACTCCCATAATTGGAGGTGCGGGGAGGATTTACTTAGCACACTTTACTGGGTTTTACTCCGGTGCCATTTGATTGTCGCTTTAAGGCTCGGGTTTCTGCACTGTTCCTCTGTTTTTTTTCTTCTGTGCCATTGCTTCTGCTATGGACATGCATGTAAGATCTCATCTCAATTTATAACTTGTCGGCCTGATTCATAGAAAATGAGAGACCCTGAGACCCCTAAGATAGTCCTGTACTAGTATGGCAGCTCAGTCCCCATATCACCATTACCTGATTGGAAGGGGTGCCTCAAGTCGGACCCCAAATTATGAATCCCCGAATGAATGCAGCAGTGGTCGATCACACGCATCTCCACTCCATTAATTCTCTATGGAACTGCCAGAAACAAGCGATCGGCTGATATTGGACACTCCAGTTAAGAATGAATGGAGCAAAGGTGAACATTATCGGCCAATGCTCTATTCTTACGGGGGGCTCCTCAGATCGATGGGGGGTCTCAGCAGTTGGACCCACAGCTACCAGAAAGTTATTCTTTATTCTACTGATGGGGGAGTTAACATCCAAATTAGGAATAGTCCCTTTTAATGTCATTAAAGGTCCATTAATCCCACTTAGTCAAGAAAATCTAATAATATTTTACACATTATATTGCGTGACCATCTTATCTTCTTGCATCAGACACCAAGATGGATGTGACCTCTCCAGTCGTGTCTGACCCTCCCGAGATGAACGGTCTCCCCAAGACGGCTGCCCAGCTGAAGAAAGAGTCCAAGAAGAAAGAGAAGCTGGAGCGCTTCCAGCAGAAGCAGGAGAAGCTGAAAGGCCAGCAGGGCGAGGTGAGGAGGCCGCACTTCTCCGGGTTGTGATCCATCCCCCTTCTTTGTATTTTACCGTTGTCTCTTCTCAACCACAGAAGAAACCAAAGGTAGAGAAGAAAGACAAGAAGGAGCTCGGTGTGATCTCCTATGATATTCCCACCTCTCCAGGGGAGAAGAAGGACATCTCTGGTCCTATGCCGGATTCCTACAGTCCCCAGTACGTGGAGGCGGCATGGTATGCCTGGTGGGAGAAAGAAGGATTCTTCAAGCCGGAGTACGGGGTGAGTGCCACCTTGTCAATGTTGGGTTGGTGGACCATCATAAAGCCCAGTGGTGATTCCATTCTTTCTTTGTTGTATCACCATCTGTATTGTGTTACAGAGAGAAAGTATCTCCGATCCCAACCCCAAGGGCATGTTTATGATGTGCATCCCCCCTCCAAATGTGACTGGATCCCTGCATCTTGGACATGCCCTGACCAATGCCATCCAGGACAGCCTAACCCGCTGGTGAGTACCTGTCCAGATGAAGAAGAAGAAGCAGCAAAGACTAAACCTACATACAGTTTTCATGTTGTCAGCAGCGCATCTTCTATATAAACTGCCTAACAATGACCATTGGCTGATTGCCGCCATGTTTACACAAGACACAACCCTTACTATTGACGTTTGTTCTGACCATCAGACGATCATTGTATAGTCTAACACCCATTACTTTTACCTTAAGGCATCGCATGCGCGGTGAGCTGACCTTATGGAATCCGGGATGTGACCACGCTGGGATCGCCACACAGGTGGTGGTGGAGAAGAAGCTCTGGAGGGAACATCAGAAGACCCGACACGACTTGGGCAGAGAGCGGTTCATAGAGGAGGTCTGGAAGTGGAAGGGAGAGTGAGTCTCATGGTTACACGTCTCTGCATCCCCTCCTTGTACATGACTCGGGCTTCACTCCATTTTCATTGTTGCACTCTTCAGGAAAGGCGACCGCATCTATCACCAGTTGAGGATTCTCGGCAGCTCGCTGGACTGGGATCGAGCGTGTTTCACTATGGAACCAGTAAGAAACCATCATGCTGTTTTCGGTCTCATCAGTTGAGACTATTTTTTTTCCCACCGCTCACAAAATGTTCTTAATGCAGAAACTATCAGAAGCCGTCCAGGAAGCGTTCATTCGCCTGCATGAATCGGGGATCATCTATCGCAGCAAACGACTTGTCAACTGGTCGTGCACTCTCAATTCTGCCATATCGGATATAGAGGTGAGCAATGGCAGCAGTAGGTATTGGGAAACCTTAAAGGGATATTCTGAGAGTTTGATATCGATGGACTAACGCCAGGGTAGACCATCAATATCTGATAGGAGAGGCTTTGACTCCCAGCACCTCCACTGGTCATCTGATTAACTGGCACTGGTGTTCCTTAATTATTTACTAGGCACTGAGAACTTTACATGGTAAAGTGAATGGTGCCATTCAAAACTGCAATTCCTTTGGTAATAAAAAAAAAAAATTCCTAAGTTCTTGTACAATTATGTCCGGGGGGGGGGGGGATGGTGGGAGTTTGGGCTCTTTGCAGAAGGGGAGAAAAATAAGTAAAACGAAAGCACAAAAATGTAAGCTTTTGCTCTGTCATGAAGGGTTTATCGATCATTAATAGTTGGGCCGACTTTTTTCCACTTACTCGTAGCGGGACCCTAGGGGTTGCAACGTGACCCCATTCACCTGCATTATGCTGCCATGTAATCGCACAGTCGTGGCCATTGTCGCCGTCTAGCCCCCGCTTTACTCTCTTGCATGATTGACATCCCCGGATTCTGCATTGTAGGTGGACAAGAAGGAGCTGACGGCTCGCACGATACTGCCGGTGCCTGGGTACAAGGAGGGCGTGGAATTTGGGGTGTTGGTCTCCTTTGCTTACAAAGTACAATTTACAGGTGAGATTTTGTGTCTTTCCTACTCTTGTTTTCTTTAATTATCCATTTGCTGACTCCTTTCTGCTGTGGACGTTCTTCTAGGCGAGGAGGTCGTGGTGGCCACAACTCGTGTTGAGACCATGTTGGGGGACACGGCAGTGGCTGTACATCCTCAGGATCAGCGGTACCAGGTAAAACAGCGTTTCTTCTTTACGTTCTGAACATTTTGGCTGTGGATAATGACTTATCCTGTTTCTGATTCCAGCACTTGCGGGGAAAGTCTGTGGTCCACCCCTTCTCCTCTCGCCTCCTGCCCATTGTGTTCGATGAGTTTGTAGATATGAGCTTCGGGACTGGTAGGTTGGGAACTACGCAGGACGCTTTCGTCATGAAGCCGCCCGTGTCTCCTCATCGTCTTCTCTCTCTCTTCCTCCATTTCAGGCGCTGTGAAGATCACCCCCGCTCATGACCAGACTGATTATGAGGTCGGGATGAGACACTCCCTGGGGTTTATTAACATCATGGACGACAATGGGCTGCTGGTGAATGTTCCTGAGCAATTCTTGGTGAGGAGTTCAACTGATTATTATTTTTTTTAAATAGTTTTATTTTTTTATTCCTGACTTTTCATCATTGTAAAATGTTCCTTCCTGTATTAGGGAATGAAGCGTTTTGAGGCCAGAAAAGCCGTCTTGCAAGCTTTGAAAGATAAGGGATTATTCAAGGAGATAAAGGACAATCCTATGGTGGTCCCTATCTGCAGGTAATGACCCCTTTTTAAAGTTTCTTATTCTCGTTTGGTCAGCAGCTTTTTCTCTTGTGCTCCCCGAATTCGGCTGATTGTTCATGTGTTGTCAATGGGAGAGAACATGGGGATCAAGTGTGAAAACTCAATGTGCTGATCATTCTCCTCCTGGACATCATCAGTGGGGGGGAGAACTGTGAGGCGTTCATTCAGAGAAGATAAATGGAGGGTTCAAGAAACTATGGTCTTAAGGGGTCTTAAGACAATGGGGTCTGTCAATCTATATAAAAAAATAAATGCTTGCCTACCGGACCTCAGCACTGCTTCCGGTGTCTCCTACCAGTCTCCATGTTTCCTCCTCCAGTAGGGGACATTATATGATCAGTGACCAGTCGACAGCTATGGCCTTTTGTTTTCATTTGGTGTCCAAGCCTGAAGGATTTTTTTTTTTTTATTTTAGTCGCTCTAAGGATATTGTGGAGCCTCTTCTAAAGCCTCAGTGGTACGTGCAGTGTGACGTGATGGGCAAGAAAGCGGCCGATGCTGTCCGGGACGGACACCTGTCAATCAAACCTGAGTTCCACAATAAGACTTGGTTTAGTTGGATGGACAATATCAGGTGGGTGTCGTGTCTTGTGGCGGATGGTTGTGATCTCTCTGTGTGCTGACATTGATAAAGTTAGGGGTAGTAGTTGGCACTAGACACATACATTGCATGCAATTGGCATCAGAAGGGGCTATACAAATATGTCATTAGTAGTAAATCATCTTCACCCTGCCATTAACCCCCGTGCTGAAATATCATTGCACCCTCCAGTTTTCTCTCCTGACATTGAATTCCTTTTTGTTTTGCAGAGATTGGTGCATTTCCCGGCAGCTATGGTGGGGTCACCGCATCCCGGCTTACTTTGTCACTATTAATGACCCATCTGTGCTCCCCGGAGAGGTGAGCGGGCAGGACGGCTGCGTTATGCTCTCAGGTTGGGTCATAGGTGGGCTCGCTGTAGTAGCCGCTGTACGGCAGGGGGTTAATCTGTGACTATATTACAGCCTAATGTGACTGCGCTTAGTGTTGGTGTATTTCACATATTGACCCCGCTGCTCATCTATGCAGGATACTGATGGCAAGTACTGGATCAGCGGCCGATCAGAGGAGGAGGTGAGAGCCAAAGCCGCCAAACAGTTCAATGTTGCTCCCGCAAAGGTGTCCCTTAAGCAGGGTAAGTCATCATAGATACTCGCCTTATTGGCAGTAATATATGTATGACATATGTTATAATAATAATATGATATTAAATATGAGAAAAAGTATACATACATAATTTTTTGATTCGTTCATAAACTGGTTCTCTCGATATGTCGCCGCCGCTCCTCATTCTACACACGTCTATGTTTGTGCTGCAGATGAAGACGTCCTCGACACCTGGTTTTCCTCTGGAATTTTCCCATTCTCCATCTTTGGCTGGCCCAATGAGGTAAGGAACCATAAAAGACTGCAGCACGATGTTTAAAGGGACTCTGTCACCTGAATTTGGAGGGAACAATTTTCAGTCATATGGGCGGGGTTTTCGGGTGTTTGATTCACCCTTTCCTTACCCGCTGGCTGCAATATTGGATTGAAGTTCATTCTCTGTCCTCCATAGTACATGCCTGCGTAAGGCAAGATTGCCTTGTGCAGGCATGTACTACGGAGGACAGAGAATGAACTTCAATCCAATATTGCAGCCAGCGGGTAAGGAAAGGGTGAATCAAACACCCGAAAACCCCGCCCATATGACTGAAAATTGTTCCCTCCAAATTCAGGTGACAGAGTCCCTTTAAAGGGGGATTCTCGTTATTTAGGGACATTCTGACCAGTGGGGAAGAGGGTCCGGTGTCTGTATGATAAGACTGGGGGTAGTAAAACCAATTAGAGCGAATTTGTTCAGATTCGGTCGCCGAATCTGAATTTGCCATATGGTTACCCTATTCCTAATGTATATTTGTTGTTTGGTTCCGATCATATTCTACACCCATTAATTCTAATGACGTTCGGCCGTGATCGACAGATATTGCAAAAAACAATATTCGCTGCCGATCGTATTCGGAACCAAATCCGACGGTTCGCTCAACTCTAGTACCGATGAGTAACTTTAAGGATATGCGAGCATTGTGCCATCACTTACTGTGGTGGAAAAACCGCTTATAAAGAGAATGTGTCATAAGAAAATGAGAGTATTTTTTTAATTTTTTTTTTTTTTTTTTTTTTTTTTCTTATCACTTATTTAAAATAAAAAAAATAAATAATATATAAATATATATATATATATATATATATATATATATATATATATATATATATATATATATATATATATATATATATATATATATATATATATCCCCAATCCAGTTATACATGGTCCCCTCATCCCTATCCTGGTATACTTGGCCTCCTCAACCCCATCCTGATACACATGGCCCCTCATCCCTATCCTGGTATACTTGGCCTCCTCAACCCCATCCTGATACACATGGCCCCTCATCCCTATCCTGGTATACTTGGCCTCCTCAACCCCATCCTGATACACATGGCCCCTCATCCCTATCCTGGTAGGCACGGCCTCCCTCATCCCCCGTCCTGGTAGGCACGGCCTCCCTCATCCCCCGTCCTGGTAGGCACGGCCTCCCTCATCCCCCATCCTGGTAGGCACGGTCCCCCTCATCCCTAGCTTGGTAGGCATGGTCCCCCTCATCCCATGGGCGTGGAGAGCCGTGAATATTCATTTCTCTTTAGCAGCGGGCACAGGAGTTAGCAGCTTCAGCCGGCTCCTGCCTCCTGTTACCCACAGGACCGCCGCTGCCGATTCCCCAGCCGGTACATCCGGACTATGACTCACCCCACCCCATTTTCCTCCAAACTTTTGGAGGAAAAAAGTACGCTAGCTAGTCCGAAAAAATACTGTAGGTCTTTTTTATGATGTCACATTCCCATAATATTGGGTCATCTAACGGCAGTCGGTGTACTAGCTGTCATGGAAGTGGCCGTACATGTGTGTGTGTGTGTGTATGTATATGTATATATATATATATATATATATAATATACACCTACAAGTAGTATTCAACCCCCTGCAGATTTAGCAGGTTTACACATTTGGAATTAACTTGGCATTGTGACATTTGGACTGTAGATCAGCCTGGAAGTGTGAAATGCACTGCAGCAAAAAAGAATGTTGTTTGTTTGTTTTTTTTTAAATTGTGAAAAGTCTTTTCAGAGGGTCATTTATTATTCAACCCCTCAACCCACCAGAAATCTGTTTGGTTCCCCTAAAGTATTAAGAAGTAGTTCAGGCACAAAGAACAATGAGCTTCACATGTTTGGATTAATTATCTCTTTTTCCAGCCTTTTCTGACTATTTAAGACCCTCCCCAAACTTGTGAACAGCACTCATACATGGTAAACATGGGAAAGACAAAGGAGCATTCCAAGCCCATCAGAGACAAGATCGTGGAGGGTCACAAGGCTGGCAAGGGGTACAAAACCCTTTCCAAGGAGTTGGGCCTACCTGTCTCCACTGTTGGGAGCATCATCCGGAAGTGGAAGGCTTATGGAACTACTGTTAGCCTTCCACGGCCTGTACAGCCTTTGAAAGTTTCCTCCCGTGCCGAGGCCAGGCTTGTCCGAAGAGTCAAGGCTAACCCAAGGACAACAAGGAAGGAGCTCCGGGAAGATCTCATGGCAGTGGGGACATTGGTTTCAGTCAATACCATAAGTAACGTACTCCACCGCAATGGTCTCCGTTCCAGACGAGCCCGTAAGGTACCTTTACTTTCAAAGCGTCATGTCAAGGCTCATCTACAGTTTGCTCATGATCACTTGGAGGACTCAGACTGACTGGTTCAAGGTTCTCTGGTCTGATGAGACCAAGATCGAGATCTTTGGTGCCAACCACACACGTGACGTTTGGAGACTGGATGGCACTGCATACGACCCCAAGAATACCATCCCTACAGTCAAGCATGGTGGTGGCAGCATCATGCTGTGGGGCTGTTTCTCAGCCAAGGGGCCTGGCCATCTGGTCCGCATCCATGGGAAGATGGATAGCACGGCCTACCTGGAGATTTTGGTCAAGAACCTCCGCTCCTTCATCAAGGATCTTAAGATGGGTCGTCATTTCATCTTCCTACAAGACAACGACCCAAAGCACACAGCCAAGAAAACCAAGGCCTGGTTCAAGAGGCAAAAAATCAAGGTGTTGCAGTGGCCTAGTCAGTCTCCTGACCTTAACCCAATTGAAAACTTGTGGAAGGAGCTCAAGATTAAAGTCCACATGAGACACCCAAAGAACCTAGATAACTTGGAGAAGATCTGCATGGAGGAGTGGGCCAAGATAACTCCAGAGACCTGTGCCAGCCTGATCAGGTCTTATAAAAGACGATTATTAGCTGTAATTGCAAACAAAGGTTATTCCACAAAATATTAAACCTAGGGGTTGAATAATAATTGACCCACACTTTTATGTTTAAAATTTATAAAAATTTAACTGAGAAACACAACTTTTTGGTTTGTAAGATTTATGCATCTGTTAATAAATCCTGCTCTTGTTTGAAGTTTGAAGGCTCTAACTTATTTGCATCTTATTAAACCTGCTAAATCTGCAGGGGGTTGAATACTACTTGTAGGCATTGTATATGTATGTATATATACAGTATATGTGTGTATGTATATATATAATATTTTAATTTTTTTTTAACGGCCTTCGACTCGGTTTCAGGCCATGAGTACTTGGCTGAACGCTTTGTATGATAATCGATCTTGTGCAAGCCAAGATAGGTCCACCAGGGTCTTCTATATCTAAGTCTTCCTCTTCGCCTTCACCTTCTAATCTTCCCTCCATGATGTCCTTCTCCAGTGATTGCTCTCTTCATATGATGTGTCCATTAGTACTTTGGTGATTTTTGCTTCCAGTGACATGTCTGGCTTGCTTAGGTTGTTCTTCTGGCCATCCATGGTCTTGGTAACATCCATCTCCAGCACCTGGAGGCATCGATTCTTCTTCGGTTTAGTTCCTTTATCGCCCAGGTCCATCCATACCCGGCAGCACGTACATGACGTCCTATTCATTGCTCGCATCCTCGCTGTACTGGATAACACATACTTATTTATATCCCTTAGACAGAGGACTTACAGGTTTTCTACCCTGGCACTCTCCTGGAGACTGGGCATGACATCTTGTTCTTCTGGGTGGCCCGAATGGTGATGCTTGGCCTTACCCTAACAGGAAAGCTTCCCTTCAAAGAGGTGTGTACCCCACTGATACCGCAGTATTTCTCTTACGCTAAGCTGCGAAATCAATAAAATTAATTTCTATGATTCAGGGAGCTCTGAAGCATACAGAATTGTGAACGCAGCTCTGACTGCAAAACGGACTGTTCATAAAGTGACGGTCTCCATCCTCTTGTGCTCTCAGGTTTACCTCCATGCCATCGTGCGTGATGCCCATGGCCGTAAGATGAGTAAATCCTTGGGCAACGTCATTGACCCTCTGGATGTGATCCAAGGTATCACCCTACAGGTAAGGAAATCGCGGGGACAGGAGGAGGGTGCGGAGATGTCACATAGACCCTCTCGTTGTTTGTCTCATTAACCCTTTGTCTGCTCCCTCAGGGTCTGCATGCCCAACTGCTTGACAGTAACCTTGATCCCGCCGAGCTGGAAAGGGCCAAGGAAGGACAGGTGAGCCCGGATCCAGACTGCGGCCCCTGTACGATGTCCTGACCACCATCTATACGTGGCAATGGTTTCTCTATAGGGACCTGAATATAATGTTTTTCAAGAAAAATGTTCGTTTTTTGTTTTAATTCTTAGAAATCGGATTACCCCATGGGGATCCCTGAGTGTGGGACAGATGCTCTGAGATTTGCTTTGTGCGCATATACCAGTCAGGGTAAGTGTAGCGTTAACAAAATCGTATACTTAACTACTTGCGGACCACCCAGTGTCTTGAAACATCAGGCTGGTGACTCTGCAAATATGTTTTAGAAGGTGTTTGCAGAGTTGGAAGCTGCGAGAGCGGGGACCTGACTGTCAGAGGTGGTCGGACTTCACATGGAGCAGGCAGAGATGGTTTATTACCAGCTCTGTCTTCCTGATCGCTCTCTACCCAGCACAGAACAAACGCTGTGAATATAGGCCAAGCAGAGCCGGCCACGCTTCCTCCTCCGAGCCTAGTGATCATTGGATTGGCGGGAGCAGGATCTGTGCTGTGCCGGCAGAGTCAGATCGGCTCAGAGGGGCAAACTGGAGGTGGAATTTGCCCTGTAACTAGGGCTAAGTTTTGCCGGTTACAAGGAAAACCAGCAAATACAAAAATCGTATTGGATGCTCCCCAAATGTCTTCTTATGATCTTATGGGCAAATAAATAAATAAATTAAAAAAAAAAATATTGAGGCCGATCAGCGACGGGCACAGTCTGCCGCGAATTCTGGAATCATCATTGTCCTCCACTGCTGTCAAGTGCCGCCATTGGATTCCATGACAGACAGAGGCCGCGACCAATGAATATCCGTAACAGACAGAAAGAAAGACAGACAGACAAAAGGACAGACAGAAAGATGGAAGTGACCCTTAGACAATTATATAGTAGATATACACTGTGTTCCAAATTATTATGCACATAGAGTTTAGGAGTGATAAGGTTAGAATTTTTTTGTTTGTCATTTAAACTCATTGATGGTGATGTGTGTCAGGGCTCTTTATAGCACTGAAAGCAATTGCAGATACCTGTGCAAATTAGTTTGGCAGGTGTGTCCAAATAAAGGCAAGACTACTTAAGAAGGCTGTTCCACATTATTAAGCAGCCTACATTTTTTGCCAAAATGGGAAAGAAAAAGGATGTGTCGGCTGCTGAGAAGCAACAAATTGTGGAGTATTTAGGTCAAGGCATGACTACAGTGAACATTGCCAAGACACTTCATCGTGATCATCGCACAATCAAGAAGTATGTAGCTGATTCCCAGCACACACGTGTGCGTGCTGATAAGGAAAAATTGAGGACTTTTTCCAACAGGCAATTGCGTAAGGTTAAAAGAGCAGCTGCAAAAATGCCTTGTCATAGCAGCAGACAAGTGTTTGAAGCTGCTGGTGCCTCCAACGTCCCCAGAACAACAAGATGCAGGGTCCTTCAGAGGTTTGCAGCTGTGCGTAAGCCATCCTGTCGACCACCTCTATCCACTGCACACAAGCAGAAACGGCTCCAGTGGGCCAAACGATACATGAAGACTGACTTCCAAACTGTTTTGTTCACCGATGAGTGCCGTGCAACGCTCGATGGTCCAGATGGATGGAGTGGAGGATGGCTGGTTGATGGACACCCCATGAAAACACGGCTAAGGCAACAAGGAGGAGGTGGAGTAATGTTTTGGGCCGGAATCATGGGGAGAGAGATTGTCGGCCCCTTTATGATCCCTGAAGGGGTAAAGATGAACTCCATAATCTATGTGGAGTTTCTAAAACAACACTTCCTGCCATGATTCAAGAGGAAGAACCGTGCTTTCCGCAGCAAGATCATTTTCATGCATGATAATGCACCGTCTCATGCTGCAAAAAAGACATCTGCATCTCTGGCTGCTATGGGCATGAAAGAGGACAAACTTATGGTGTGGCCACCATCTTCCCCTGACCTCAACCCCATTGAGAACCTCTGGAGCATCATCAAAAGGAGTGTCTATGATGGCGGGAGGCAGTCCACATCTAAGCAACAGCTCTGGGAGGGTATTCTGTCCACATGCAAAACAATTGAAGCAGAAACCATCCAAAAACTGACAAATTCAATGGACGAGAGAGTTCAGAAGCTTCTTTCGAACAAGGGGTCCTATGTGCAAATGTAACATCACTTAGAATAAAGTTTTCACATGAAAACTGTTTGATTTCATTTTGTAATAAGCTGATAATGCTTATAACTTCACAATTGACCATTTTTTGTTCAAAATAATAAAAAAAAGGTTAAACTCTGCTGTGCATAATAATTTGGAACATGCATTTTGAGTGTTTATTTTTTTTAAAAAGATACTGTTTTCATAGGCAGTTTGTTCCAAAACATTGCAATTATACTAGAATAGTAGATGACTGGAAAATAACAATGACTGCAATTCAGATAGGTAATTTAGAGAAAATATGAGGAAATATTATTTGCATAATAATTTGGAACACGGTGTATATATTAAATCTCTATTTCAACCCCCTAGTGGTGGCAGCAGACAGGATCTTATGTATCTCTGTATACAGGGAGCTCCCCCTAGTGGTGACTGCAGACAGGACCTTATGTATCTCTGTATACAGGGAGCTCCCCCTAGTGGTGGCTGCAGACAGAATCTTATCATGTATCTCTGTATACAGGAAGCTCCCCCTAGTGGTAGCTGCAGACAGGATCTTATCCTGTATCTCTGTATACAGGGAGCTCCCCCTAGTGGTGGCTGCAGACCGGATCTTATCATGTATCTCTGTATACAGGGAGCTCTCCCTAGTGGTGACTGCAGACAGGATCTTATCATGTATCTCTGTATACAGGGAGCCTCCCCCTAGTGGTGGCTGCAGACAGGATTTTATCACGTATCTCTGTATACAGGGAGCTCCCTCAAGTGGTGGCTGCAGACAGGATCTTATCCTGTATCTCTGTATACAGGGAGCTCCTCCTAGTGGTGGCTGCAGACAGGATCTTATCATGTATCTCTGTATACAGGAAGCTCCCCCTAGTGGTAGCTGCAGACAGGATCTTATCCTGTATCTCTGTATACAGGGAGCTCCCCCTAGTGGTGGCTGCAGACCGGATCTTATCATGTATCTCTGTATACAGGGAGCTCTCCCTAGTGGTGACTGCAGACAGGATCTTATCATGTATCTCTGTATACAGGGAGCTCCCTCTAGTGGTGGCTGCAGGCAGAACATTATCTATTCTGCGATTTATGCAGTGAATGTGAAAGTCTGAGAATAAATTAGGCCCAGTCACTATTAAGAAATTAATCCGTGCATGATTTTGATTTTAAAAAAACATCCTACAATGGTGGACAATACATTTTTGCATTGGACTCACGTCAGTGGCTTCTGTTTGACTGAATTTTTTTTTTTTTTCAGGCCGAGATATTAACCTGGATGTGAACAGGATCCTCGGTTACCGTCATTTCTGCAACAAGCTTTGGAATGCAACCAAGTTCGCCATGCGAGGCCTGGGAGATAATTACACCCCTCCTCCATCTTCACTGGTGAGCAGCGGTGGGTGGAGGTAGTTTTCCGTGGCCGCACTGGATCTAGCAGTGTTGGTCGTGTGCCGTGCAGCCCCGTTATTCGGGTGGGTGTGGGTGAACGGTAGCACTCGGCTCATTTGGGGTCCTGATCGGTGAGTCCCGTGCGGTGCGAGGCTGCACTCTTCTTCCGGTGCAGCAGCGTGTCGCAGGCTATGTGCAGATACCAGTCCACTGGTAAAATGGTAGATTTTAACCAGCCTGTATGTAGGTGGCAGAATTGCTCGGTGCTGATGGCACAGTGGAGGCTTCTCCAGTGATCGTTGTGCTGATCCGTGTCGTCTTGTGTTCCAGCCCTCAGGACAGGAGAGTCTGGCCGATCTCTGGATTCTGAGTCGTCTCAGTTTAGCAGTGGATCTTTGCAACACCGGCTTCCAGAATTACGACTTCCCAGGGATCACCACAGCCGTGTACAACTTCTGGCTGTATGAACTATGCGACGTCTACCTGGTAAGGACACAGATAGTGGCATGAATCCTCCATCTTTGCCTCTCTACCTCTTCTTATCGTCACCCTTCTTGTCACCTTCTTCAGGAGTGCTTGAAGCCCTTGTTCTCTGGCACGGATGACTACGCCATAGCGGTAGCGAGGAACACGCTGTACACGTGCCTGGACGCCGGCCTCCGACTCCTCTCGCCCATCATGCCGTTCCTCACAGAAGAGCTTTATCAGAGACTCCCCCGTCGTTCGTCTGAGACGTTCCCCAGTATATCTGTCACTCCTTATCCTGATGCTGCTGAGGTGACCACCAATATAGATACATGACAGACTTACTGGATGAGAAAAGCATGGCAGAAAGAGCGCCACAGGGTGCCTATGGGCTGTGTCTGGTATTACATTTATTATTATGGTATTGCATGGTATTATTTATTATATACTAGATGGTGGCCTGATTCTAACGCATCGGGTATTCTAGAATATGCATGCCCACATAGTATATTGCACAGCTCACGCAGTATATCACACAGGCCGCAGAGTATATTGCAGAGCCCACGTAGTATATAGCACAGGCCACGGAGTATATTGCCCAGCCCACGGAGTATATAGCACAGGCCACGGAGAATATTGCAGAGCCCACGTAGTATATAGCACAGGCCACAGAGTATATTGCCCAGCCCACGGAGTATATAGCACAGGCCACATAGTATATTGCAGAGCCCACGTAGTATATTGCCCAGCCCACGGAGTATGTAGCACAGGCCACGGAGTATATTGCAGAGCCCACGTAGTATATAGCACAGGCCACGGAGTATATTGCAGAGCCCACATAGTATATAGCACAGGCCACGTAGTATATACTCACCTTCCGTCCGCAGCTGTCACCGCCGCATGTGCTGCGCTGTTTACTGCTGTCGCGCATCAATGACCGCGGCCGTCATCAATGACCGCGGCTGCTAATTTAGTCCCCGGCTTTTGGCCGCATTAGGCCCAAAAGCGCCCATGGTCCTGGCCGGCTCCGCCTTCCTCATGGCAACTCCGCCCCCTTTGCAGCGCTTCTGGCCAGGCCTGTACGGAGTGGGCGTGGACTCGCTCTGCATACTTCCTAGCCTGCCCTGCCCTTTTGTCTACGCCCACTGGCTGGCCACGACCAATGAATATCCGCGAAAGACAGAAGTGACCCTTAGACAATTATATAGTAGACTAGATGGTGGCCCGATTCTAACACATCGGGTATTCTAGAATATGTATGCGTAGTGTATAGCACAGCCCACGTAGTATATTGCGCAGCCCACGCAGTACATTGCACAGCCCACGTTGTACATTGCACAGCCCACGTTGTACATTGCGCAGCCCACGTAGTATATTGCGCAGCCCACGTTGTACACTACGCAGCCCACGTTGTATATTGCGCAGCCCACGTTGTATATTGCGCAGCCCACGTTGTATATTGCGCAGCCCACGTTGTACACTACGCAGCCCACGTAGTATATTGCGCAGCCCACGTTGTACACTACGCAGCCCACGTTGTATATTGCGCAGCCCACGTTGTATATTGCGCAGCCCGCGTAGTATATTGCGCAGCCCGCGTAGTACATTGCGCAGCCCACGTTGTACATTGCGCAGCCCACGTTGTACATTGCGCAGCCCACGTATATAGCAATGTGGGCATGATATCCCTGTAAAAAAAAAAGAAAAAAAAAAAAAAATTAAAATAAAAAAGTTATATAACTCACCTTCCGTTGGCGCCTGGATCCAGGAAGCGGATCCCGACGCTTGGGATCCACCGAAGCTCCGCCGAGCCGGAGCTACGGAGTGTGAGTATAGCAGGTTTTTTTTTTTTTTAATTATTTTTAACATTACATTTTTTTACTATTGATGCCGCATAGGCTGCATCAATAGTAAAAAATTGGGGGGACACAGGGTTAATAGCAGCGGTTATGGAGTGCGTTACCCACGGCATAACGCGGTCCGTTACCGCCGGCATTAACCCTGTGTGAGCGGTGACCGGAGGGGAGTATGCGGGCGCCGGGCACTGAGTGCGGGGAGTAAGGAGCGGCCATTTTCTTCCAGACTGTGCGCGTCGCTGATTGGTCATGGCAATGGTCGTTGGCGTTTTGCCACGACCAATCAGCGACTTGGATTCCATGACAGACAGAGGCCGCGACCAAAGAATATCCGAGACAGACAGACGGACAGACAGACGGAAGTGACCCTTAGACAATTATATAGTAGATATTGTGGAAATAAGGGGATCGATAAACATGGGCAGGGAAAATGGAGCCAACATTTTCAAACCATTCAATCTAATTAGTCTGGAATCTGAGCGCCAAGTGCTGAAATCCCGGCACTTCAAGCCTCGGCTGCTATCACTGAGGTTAATATTGGTCTTCTGAGGAAGGTTCTGCCCTCGTATGCACTTGGGCAAATCATCATGATCCGCTGCTGGCAGCTCCTGTGTAATCACCGACCAATGATGTCCCTGATGTGTTTTATGGGGCACAAGTCCGGAGACGCTGCAGCCATGGGAGGGGTTTTGGGCCACGCAGGCTGCTCACAGTAACACGAGCAACATGCGGCCTGGAGTTGTCATGTTGAGAAACAACTCTTCGGATACTTTTGAGAAATTACTTCTAAATTGACCTCGCGCCGCCGCTGTCAAAGGTTTTCATGGTGCAGAGCAAGATGGCATTGGAGGATGGAATGGAGGTCTGTCCTTCTGCAATGAGTCCCACTTTTGCCATGGACGCAGTGATAGCCGGAGATTGGTTTGGACACCACGTGGGAACGTCACACTGGTCCTACTCCCAGGATTACAGTGTGGGGTGGCATAACGCACTGTAGTCCATTGTTGCTCATGCTACTGTAAACATTCCTCAGACGACCATTGCTAACCTCATCGATGGCAGCTGAGGCTGGAAGTTCTGGGATTTCTGCACGTGGCTCATACTGGAAACTGAATCAATGGATATGTTTTTAAATGTTGCTTCCATTTTTCCATTCCTTGCAGATCAGTAATGTCTCCAGCCTGTGATTTTCATAATTCCATGACTGTTCCTACTCGGTATTGCAATTTCAATGTTGAGTAGATTTTAGAAAAATTGGTCATGGGTCCAGGCGGCGGTGTCCGTGGGTGGACAGGTGGGCGGCGGTGTCTGTTGGTGGACAGGCGGGTGGCGGTGACTGGGTGGACAGGTAGGCGGCGGTGTCTGTTGGTGGACAGGTGGGTGGCAGTGTCTGGGTGGACAGGCGGGCGGCGGTATCTGTAGGTGGACAGGTAGGCGGCGGTGTCTGCGGGTGGCGGTGTCTGGGTGGACAGGCGGGTGGCGGTGTCTGGGTGGACAGGCGGGCGGCGGTGTCTGGGTGGACAGGTGGGCAGCGGTGTCTGTTGGTGGACAGGCGGGTGGCGGTGGCTGGGTGGACAGGTAGGCGGCGGTGTCTGGGTGGACAGGCGGGTGGCGGTGTCTGGGTGGACAGGCGGGCGGCGGTGTCTGTGGCTGGACAGGCGGGCAGTGGTGTCTGGGTGGACAGGTGGGCGGCGGTGACTGGGTGGACAGGTAGGCGGCGGTGTCTCTGGATGGACAGGCGGGTGGCGGTGTCTGGATGGACAGGCGGGTGGCGGTGTCTGGGTGGACAGGCGGGTGGCGGTGTCTGGGTGGACAGGCGGGTGGCGGTGTCTGTGGCTGGACAGGTGGGCGGCGGTGTCCACGGGTGGAGTAACAATTTCTGGCATATTGGTTTTACAGTTACAAATGTAGAAGAACTAATCTTGTCGGTTTGCACCGCTCATGGTGGTCTCATACGTTAGTTGAGATTTTTCCATGGAGTGGTACAGTGTCCTTCTACATGAAAACTCTGCAACATGGATGAACACAGCGTTGGGTGGTCTTGAGATTAGTAGTTTAATGGAGTTCTCATTCAAATGGATGGGTGTGTGACCGGATCACCCTACACACACACGTTTCAGTACTCTGGGATGAATCTGACCATTATTTTGTTTTTGCCTCTGTAGTTCCATTGGCGAGATGAAGAGATAGACAGAAATATGGATCTGGCTCTGCTCATTGTGAAATCCATCCGGTCTTTACGAGCTGATTATAATCTCACCAAGACGAAGGCTGACTGTAAGTACACCCTGGTGGTCCAGAGACAAGTTTTGCTACAAGTTATTGTAAGTGGGACCTTCATTCATTGAGTAAGTCATAGATATCAGATTGGTGGGGATCCAACACTGCACCTCCCCCCGATCAGCTGTTATTGATTCGGCCACCCCTGGAGCAAGTAACGGTTGATCATGGAGGCCCTGGGTATCGGAATCTTCCAATCTAACATTGATGACCTATTTCATGGATAGGTCATCAGTTTATTAGTTCCTGACAATCACTTTAAATGCTTGTCTTGAATAGACTGTAAGGACCAAAATCGAGGGCTCAGGACTGATTCTAAGTCAGTGAAGGGCATAAGTCCAGCCTCCTGGTACTGGGTGTCCTGTAAGGTGACCGTGACTTCAGAAAGAAGGTTCCCCACCTGTTACTGTTATCTCCCCCACCAGTGACTCCAGGAAAAGCAAGAACTTTTCTTCTTGTCATCACCCTCCATTCTCATTGGCAGCCTGTACAGGTACCAGTCACGCCAGGGGCAGATACAGGAACTTTTCTTCTTGCTATCATCATCAATTTTCATTTGCATCCTGTTCAGATTTCTACTAAATAGTGAGAAGTTTGTTTAGGTATAAACACATAATTAATCTTTTTTTATTTTTAACAGTATTGTGCATGTCAAGCTCTGCTTGTGTCAGAATTCAAGACACAAAACATGATATTTTTTTTCTTTTAGTTGCAATTTTTGTTGTTGTTTTGCAAAACCTTACTCTTTATTCATACTGTGACACCCATGATTGTAATTTGCCAGGTAGCATTTCCACAAGGTGCAAGGTGTCAACGTGACTTTTTTTTTTTTTTTTTAAGGAACTATTTTTTTATTAAAAAATAAAAACAAAATGGTATAAATATATTTTTGAATCTCATAAAAACAAAACTGAAAATGCATAATAATATATTTAATATAATTAATATAAAATGGCGGAATTATGTGGGTTTTTTTTTTCTTTCTTCACTTTTTGACCGCACTTGGAGTATTTTGTTTTTCTGTGTTTTTTTTTTTTTTTTTTTTTTTTTTCCCAGTACATTTTATGGTAAAATAAATGGTGTCATTCAAAATTATTTAAAATTACATCTTGCCTCTCAAGAAACAAGCCCTCTTATGCCTATGGACTCTTGGAGGAAGCAGCATGAAAAATAATAGCACAAAAAAAAAAAAAAAGCCCGGTCTTGAAGAGGTTAAAATTGATCTGTCCCCAGGTTTCACGGCTAAGCTGTATACATTTATGGAGCGGATTGCCGGGCCTATTGGCTGTATAGTCTTCCTGCTCTTTTTAATTTCATGTGGGGGGGAGGGGAGAGGATTAAACAGCCAGTCATTTTCATAGTAAGTATAGTCATGTATACAGCTTGTATTGTGAAATCTGGTGACCGATCCACTTTAAATGTATAGCAAGTCAAAAAGTGTCAAGGATCTTGCACAAAGTGTGAACTTTGCTCTAACTTATGATATATGCGGCAGTTATTGTTATCACCAGAATGGTTGGTTGTATATTAACCCTTCATAGCCATAAAAAGATAACGTTCCTCGTGCTTTATCTGACATTGATCAGGTAGGCCTATAAATACTATGGAGAGTAGGAACTATTGTAAATCTATGAAAGCTGCACCAGCCCAATGGTTACTGCAGGTTCACGGAGGATGGCGAAAGCCTAAACACTAGATCGTTAGGGACCAGACGTCTCCACAACTGTTCACATATTTTCCTGCTTTGACAGGTTACGTGAAATGTCAGGACGCAGAGACCAAATCTGTGATTGTGGCTCACACCTCGTACATCACCGTCCTCTCCTCCTCGCTCTCCTTGATCATTCTGGAGCCTAGGGACCCAACGCCAGAGGGGAGCGCCGTCAACACCGCCTCCGACAAGGCCACGGTCTACATGGTTCTCAAGGTAACTAATGCTCCCCCCTTCTCCCCCTCCAAAAAATGAAAATGTGTTCAGGAGTCCACACATGGAGCGACATGTCTTGTCTTCAACCTGTGATGCAAGATGCCAGTGTGCAGACTAATCCTATACACCCGGTGTTTCCTGAAAGTATTTGTGTTCATGGGCAGGATTTTCCCGCAGGGACTTATTGATCTGGAGAAAGAGATGGCGAAGCTGCAGGTGAAGAAGTCTGAGCTCACCCGACAGCTGGAAAAGTTGCGTGAGCGGGTGGGAGGCGCAGATTACAGCAGCAAGGTCCCCGCTACAGTGCAGCAACAAGACTCTGAAAAGGTGAACGCAAACCACTTCCCTGTTCTGCCTACAGGGGGAGTAGTACTTGTCGTCTTGGTTGATTTATTAGTATTAAACTGCTGTCTGCATTACACGTACACCCCTGTGCTGTGACATCACTGTGTGCCTTTCCTCTGTACTGTGACATCACTGTGTGCCTTTCCCCTGCCCTGTGACATCACTGTGTGCCTTTCCCCTGCGCTGTGACATCACTGTGTGCCTTCCCTCTGCGCTGTAACATCACTGTGTGCCTTCCCTCTGCGCTGTAACATCACTGTGTGCCTTTCCCCTGCCCTGTGACATCACTGTGTGCCTTTCCCCTGCGCTGTGACATCACTGTGTGCCTTTCCCCTGCGCTGTGACATCACTGTGTGCCTTCCCTCTGCGCTGTAACATCACTGTGTGCCTTTCCCCTGCCCTGTGACATCACTGTGTGCCTTTCCTCTGCGCTGTAACATCACTGTGCCTTTCACCTGCGCTGTGACATCACTGTGCCTTTCACCTGCGCTGTGACATCACTGTGTGCCTTTCCTCTGCGCTGTAACATCAGTGTGCCTTTCACCTGCGCTGTGACATCACTGTGTGCCTTTCCCCTGCCCTGTGACATCACTGTGTGCCTTTCCCCTGCACTGTGACATCACTGTGTGCCTTTCCCCTGCGCTGTGACATCACTGTGTGCCTTTCCCCTGCGCTGTGACATCACTGTGTGCCTTTCCTCTGCGCTGTGACATCACTGTGTGCCTTTCACCTGCGCTGTGACATCACTGTGTGCCTTTCACCTGCGCTGTGACATCACTGTGTGCCTTTCCCCTGCGCTGTGACATCACTGTGTGCCTTTCCCCTGCCCTGTGACATCACTGTGCCTTTCCCCTGCGCTGTGACATCAGTGTGCCTTTCTCCTGCGCTGTGACATCACTGTGTGCCTTTCCCCTGCGCTGTGACATCACTGTGTGCCTTTCCCCTGCCCTGTGACATCACTGTGCCTTTCCCCTGCGCTGTGACATCACTGTGTGCCTTTCCCCTGCCCTGTGACATCACTGTGTGCCTTTCCCCTGCCCTGTGACATCACTTTGTGCCTTTCCCCTGCCCTGTGACATCACTGTGTGCCTTTCCCCTGCCCTGTGACATCACTGTGTGCCCCTGCCTTGTGACATCACTGTGTGCTTTTTTCCCCTGCCCTGTGACATCTGTGTGCCTTTCCCCTGCCCTGTGACATTACTGTGTGCCTTTCCCCCTGCCCTGTGACATCACTGTGTGCCTTTCCCCCTGTGCTGTGACATCACTGTGTGCCTTTCCCCCTGCGCTGTGACATCACTGTGTGCCTTTCACCTGCGCTGTGACATCACTGTGTGCCTTTCACCTGCGCTGTGACATCACTGTGTGCCTTTCACCTGCCCTGTGACATCACTGTGCCTTTCCCCTGTGCTGTGACATCACTGTGTGCCTTTCTCCTGCGCTGTGACATGACTGTGTGCCTTTCCCCTGCCCTGTGACATCACTGTGTGCCTTTCCCCTGCCCTGTGACATCACTGTGTGCCTTTCACCTGCCCTGTGACATCACTGTGCCTTTCCCCCGTGCTGTGACATCACTGTGTGCCTTTCCCCTGCCCTGTGACATCACTGTGTGCCTTTCCCCTGCTTTGTGACATCCTTGTACTGTGACCTCACTCTGTGCATTACTCCTCTTTTATCTCCACATTTTATCTTCCCTTAGATTAAGCAGTTTGAAACAGAATGCCAGAAGGTGGAGGAAGCCATGAACAGTTTCCAGAGGATGGTTTAGTAGTAAATTATTTCCCACTTGCCCGGGGACTGTCTCGCTGGCCCTGATGCTGCTCCTGAACTTTTATCTTTTTTAGAGAAGAAAAAAAAAAAATGTGTTGTGCGCGAGTTGTCATCATGCCGGGTGGATTGTTCGTAATAAATCCTGTAGAACCAAGGAAGACTCCATGTGTGGTTTCCTCAGGGTCCAAGGAGAGAATTTTAATTGGGGGACTACTGATCAGTAAAAACTTCTTAAGGGCTACAGTTTGGATTCTACAGATTATCGCATAATAAAATATAAATAAGCAGAATTAGTAATTGGACTGTTATATAAAATATATAATTTCATTGGCTACATTGACACCTTTTTTTTTCCACCATCTTCTCTTTTTTTTTTCCTCCATCTTCTCTTTTTTTTTTTTTTTTTTAAGCTATAGATGTAAAAGAGATTGGATCTGAGGGTTTGCTACGGTGCTATCTAGACGTGACGATCCTTTGATTTTTAGCTGCTTATTTTAGGCCTCTGGATGTGAACGTAAATGTTCTCATTCACTAACAGCAGCCAGAAATCTTAAAAAATGGTGGGGAAAGAGAACCCAAAATGTGTTAGAAAGTTTCTCTCCACAGTACAAACATTCCTTCCGTTGTTAATATTCCACAGCTACATTAGTTTTAAACATTGTCAAAGCTATAGCAAGCTAAGTAATGCAATTGGCAGCAAATAAAAAGAAGAAAAAACTGTTGTACATAACAGGCTCTACATTTTTTTTATGTAATTACTGCCCTTTTTGTGCCTTGTTGGTGAAAAGGGCGTGGTAATCTAAAAAGGGGTGTGGTTAATATGAAAAGGGTGTGGCTTAGCCAATCAGAAGGCAGAATAGTTAAAAATTGTTTGCGTGTGCCAAACTTACCAAACGGCATGTGCCACCGTGAAAAATTTGGTGACATTTCAAAAGGTTATTCCAATCTTTAGATATTATCTCCAGGATAGGGCTGACTTACTAATTAGTACTTGTCTGACCACTGGGACCCCACCAATCTCAAGAACTAAGCACTGCAGAGCCCCATATGAATGGAACCCTGGTCGGGACATTCTCACCTCCGTTTCATTCATTCTCTACGGAACTGCTGGAAGAAGTTGAGCGCTTTATTGAGCTATGGCGGCAGTCCCATAGACAATCAATGGAGCTGAGACACACATTTGCGACCACCCATTCATTTAGATGAGATCTGGATTGGTGGGGCTCCCAGTTGTGTGCCTCCCCCATCGATCTTCCCTGCTTTCCCGCCATCGTTCCTCCCTTGTTCCCCGCCATCGACCTTCCCTTGTTCCCCGTCATCGATCTTCCCTTGCTCTCCACCGTCGATCTTCCCCGCTTCCCCGCCGTCGATCGTCCCTGCTTCCCCGCCGTCGATCGTCCCTGCTTCCCCGCCGTCGATCGTCCCTGCTTCCCCGCCGTCGATCGTCCCTGCTTCCCCACCATCAATCTGCTCGGCCTCATCTATCAGCAAATTATCTCCGATTATAAGAATGGATGATAATGTCTAAAGATGGAAAAGACCCTTTAAGACTGCATTCAAATCCACATGAAAGCTGTATCCCATGCTTGTGAAGTCTTTAAAACCCCATTCACCTTCACTGGAGGGGAAGAAAAATCTGTCAAACTCTGCAGCATGCGGAAAAGCCAATAAATGGGGTTAATCGTAGTGTATAATGTCCCATTTTGCACTTTCTCACACTAATGTCGGCATATTAATATCTCGGTCATAGTGACCGGTTGTAAGAAAAAAATGTGATCTCGTTGCCTGTAGAAGCCAATCCTATTTCCATACTAAACATGAAGACCCCGTCTGTCGCCGGCCGTGTCCCCGAGCATATGACCGCCATGTAGTGTCCGTGTCGGCGCTGGTAGTGGGGGAAGTACCAAGTATAGACATTGTCTTTCTCTTCATGGTAAGGAAGTACTTTGGTTGGTGTTAGTAATGTCAGTCTGGAGGTAGAGGAAGCGAGAATATGAGGGGTGAATAAAGCCGTCTCCGTTCTGGGAGGACTGAAAATTATAAACCCAGGCTGAGGAAAGCGGTCAGTGTTCGCCAGCGGTTGTCTGCTTCGGGCCATCCTTTTATTGTATGACTTATTAGTGTTCTGTTTCTGAGCCCCTATAGGGAATCCTGCAGCGCCTCCACAGGGGAACTGAAGCATTGCACAGCTCCCACACGAGCACTGGGCTTCCCGTGCAACCATGGGCCGGCAGGGTCTTCACCATATTGAGAGCCGCCATACGAAATACACCTTAGTCTGTATGATAGAAGAGGGTCGTCATTTTAACTTTGCGTCAAAATAGATTTACCAAATTTTATCATAGGGTGTATGAGACTATCCTTTTAAAAAGTATAGTATCGTCTCTATATTTTAAAGGAGTTTTCTGATGGTGGAACTTACCACCTAACAATAGGATAGAGGATACCCGTACATTACTGATCTCTGGGGGTCGGACTCATAGGATCCTCACTGATCTCCATAATGGGGCTTTCTAGAGCCCCATCAGAATGGGTAGGCGGTCAAGCGGCTGCACGTCTGAGACCGCTGTTCTGGCCTATGTCTGACCTTCCCATATAGACAATGAATTCGAGCTGACATGTGCATACTCAAACTCTTTGTGGAGAAGGTGAGCTGTGACATCACTTATTGTGAATGGTGGATCCTGTGTTATCTACTGTATATAGAGGTGTTATCAGTCATTGTACAGGAGGAGGAGGAGGTGAGCTGTGACATCAACTATTGTGAATGGTGGATCCTGTTATCTACTGTATATAGAGGTGTTATCAGTCATTGTACAGGAGGAGGTGAGCTGTGACATCACCTATTGTGAATGGTGGATCCTGTTATCTACTGTATATAGAGGTGTTATCAGTCATTGTACAGGAGGAGGTGAGCTGTGACATCACCTATTGTGTATGGTGGATCCTGTTATCTACTGTATATAGAGGTGTTATCAGTCATTGTACAGGAGGAGGAGGTGAGCTGTGACATCACCTATTGTGAATGGTGGATCCTGTGTTATCTACTGTATATAGAGGTGTTATCAGTTATTGTACAGGAGGAGGAGGTGAGCTGTGACATCACCTATTGTGATTGGTGGATCCTGTGTTATCTACTGTATATAGAGGTGTTATCAGTCATTGTACAGGAGGAGGAGGAGGAGGTGAGCTGTGACATCAACTATTGTGAATGGTGCATCCTGTGTTATATACTGTATATAGAGGTGTTATCAGTCATTGTACAGGAGGAGGAGGTGAGCTGTGACATCACCTATTGTGTATGGTGGATCCTGTGTTTTGTTCTGACCCAAAGACAGATCTGCGGGATCACCAGTGAGGCTGAATTAAGAGATAAGGCTCTGAAATAACGAGCACATGGAGGAAGCGATGCACACTTGAGAGCAGGTCATTTTTCTATGTATTCACACGAGAACGCTATCTCTTATACCATTTACAGCATTTACAGCAGTGTAGCTCGTGTAGCCCCCTTTTCCCTGTTTCCCAGGTCATGATGACTTTATTTACCATGTACCCATAACATGTTTCTGCAGAATCTTACAAATATTACATAGGAGATATGAAGTATAAAATCCTTGACTATGAGACTATAAGGCTGGCAAATCCGGAAACAAAATCTAGAGAGAAAACATTAACCCTTCTATATCACAACCAATCACAGCGTAGCTTTTATTTTACCAAAGCACTTTAAGAAATGTAAGCTGAGCTCTGATTGGTTGTTATGGACGACAGAAGCAGATTTTCTTTCAGGCAGCTTAAAAAAAAAAATAATAATGATCTTCCTTAAGACATGTAGACGATGGATTTAAGGGAATGTCTATTAATAATGGGGCCTGATAAGTGGGCTGTAACGTCTATATAATAGTGGCACGAGGCTCTCTGTAATAAGTAAATAAAGGGTTAATATAGAAGCCGACAAAAAAAACGTTTTGTTTTTTTTTTGTAAGGGATCACAAGAGTTAATTGGTTGCGGCAGCTGCGAGCGTCGTCCTCTCTGCGGGGCCCGGTCCCATGACACTGCTTCATAGCCTAATCCCATTCACAATGCTGCAATCCCCGCAAATAACAAGGACTTAGGGAAATGACTTGTGCACAATAGTGCGGTAATATGTGGGTAACGGCGGTATAAATTGTCAAAAATGAACAATAAAAAATGGGGGAGACCCCAGACGTTCCAGTAATATGGAGCGTGACGTGCACATAGAGTGTCAGCTCTTGTGGTCCCCGTCCTGCGGGTTATACCGCCACCCCGTGTGCTCCCGCCATTGTGCATTCATGGCTCCAGGCAGGGAGGTGCGTGCTGTGCTATTCCTGGGGGGTTGGGGGTTTGGGCTTTTTCTCACGCTCCCCCCAGCCTTGGAGTTTTGTGGGAGCACAAAGGATTTGTGACCTGTCACTTGCACACACACAAAAGAGAGGCGCGCACACAAAGAAGTTGGATTAAAGGGGGCACCGCAGCGAAATTCTGGATTGAGGGTCAGAATTAATTTTTTTAATATGTGCAAATAAAAAAAAAATCCCATTTGTGAGCGCGACTTTTTATTTACTGACGCGTAGTTCTGTGAGGCCGCGTCTTTGTGGCTGCATTACTTTCAGATCATCGCTTCCTTTTTTTTCTTTCTTCATTTTTTGCTGTGACTGCGCGTCTCCCCATAGAAGTAACTCTATAGATGATATATTTCTGCTGTTGTCCCTTTAAGGCAAAAGGAGGGAGGTACCTGCTGTCATTTATTGGGCTGATAAACACTCAGAAGTGGCCACTGTAAACTTGGAGATTAGAGGTCTGTGTGAGGAGGCAGCGAGGACAGCAGGTGCCGCGCGGATGATGGGAGTTATGACTGGTGACAGAGCAATTATCAGGTTTGCCAAAGAGCTTGCCATTAATGTATGTAGGTTGTGCGTGGCATGCTGAGGACTGCGCACAAAGGGTTAATATGGGTATGGAGCGCACAACTTTACACAATGTGTGTGCTATTATATACATGCGTACTATATGGAGATATATATATATATATATATGTGTGTGTGTACTAGCACATAGGTGCAGACATAGACATGCATTTCACTACATGTGAGCGTGCACACTTACGAGTGTGTGCTTTGTTTTGTGCGCAGGCTGTAGATCCACACATAGGAGCGTGCACTTGTCTGCACGTGTATAATGTAGATCTATATATGAGTGCACCTGTCAGTCCGTGTGCACAATGTAGATTTGTATAGAAAGCAACTTGCACTAAACGATGTGTGAGATCCGCAGATAAGTGTGCGTGCCAAACTGTGTCTATGTACAGATCTACACAGCAGTGCGCACTCTACTATCTGCAAACGCTGAGACTCTGTACATACGAATGTGTGCACCTGTATACAGATAGTATAGTGCACATTCCTATCTGTGCACAAAATACCTCTATACATACTAGTATGCACTATACTACCTGTGCATAATATACCTCTATACATTGGAGTGCACACTCTACTACCTGTGCACAATATACCTCTATACATTGGAGTGCACACTCTACTACCTGTGTACAATATACCTCTATACATTGGAGTGCACACTCTACTACCTGTGCACAATATACCTCTATACATTGGAGTGCACACTCTACTACCTATGCACAATATACCTCTATACATTGGAGTGCACACTCTACTACCTGTGTACAATATACCTCTATACATTGGAGTGCACACTCTACTACCTGTGCACAATATACCTCTACATTGGAGTGCACACTCTACTACCTGTGCACAATATACCTCTACATTGGAGTGCACACTCTACTACCTGTGTACAATATACCTCTATACATTGGAGTGCACACTCTACTACCTGTGCACAATATACCTCTATACATTGGAGTGCACACTCTACTACCTGTGCACAATATACCTCTATACATAGGAGTGCACACTCTACTACCTGTGCACAATATACCTCTATACATTGGAGTGCACACTCTACTACCTATGCACAATATACCTCTATACAAAGGAGTGCACACTCTACTACCTGTGCACAATATACCTCTATACATTGGAGTGCACACTCTACTACCTGTGCACAATATACCTCTATACATTGGAGTGCACACTCTACTACCTGTGTACAATATACCTCTATACATTGGAGTGCACACTCTACTACCTGTGCACAATATACCTCTACATTGGAGTGCACACTCTACTACCTGTGCACAATATACCTCTATACATTGGAGTGCACACTCTACTACCTATGCACAATATACCTCTATACATTGGAGTGCACACTCTACTACCTGTGTACAATATACCTCTATACATTGGAGTGCACACTCTACTACCTGTGCACAATATACCTCTATACATTGGAATGCACACTCTACTACCTGTGCACAATCTACCTCTATACATTGGAGTGCACACTCTACTACCTGTGTACAATATACCTCTATACATTGGAGTGCACACTCTACTACCTGTGCACAATATACCTCTATACATAGGAGTGCACACTCTACTACCTGTGCACAATATACCTCTATACATTGGAGTGCACACTCTACTACCTGTGCACAATATACCTCTATACATTGGAGTGCACACTCTACTACCTGTGCACAATATACCTCTATACATAGGAGTGCACACTCTACTACCTGTGCACAATATACCTCTATACATAGGAGTGCACACTCTACTACCTGTGCACAATATACCTCTATACATTGGAGTGCACACTCTACTACCTGTGCACAATATACCTCTATACATTGGAGTGCACACTCTACTACCTGTGCACAATATACCTCTATACATTGGAGTGCACACTCTACTACCTGTGCACAATATACCTCTACATTGGAGTGCACACTCTACTACCTATGCACAATCTACCTCTATACATTGGAGTGCACACTCTACTACCTGTGTACAATATACCTCTATACATTGGAGTGCACACTCTACTACCTGTGCACAATATACCTCTATACATAGGAGTGCACACTCTACTACCTGTGCACAATATACCTCTATACATTGGAGTGCACACTCTACTACCTGTGCACAATATACCTCTATACATTGGAGTGCACACTCTACTACCTGTGCACAATATACCTCTATACATAGGAGTGCACACTCTACTACCTGTGCACAATATACCTCTATACATTGGAGTGCACACTCTACTACCTGTGCACAATATACCTCTATACATTGGAGTGCACACTCTACTACCTGTGCACAATATACCTCTATACATTGGAGTGCACACTCTACTACCTGTGTACAATATACCTCTATACATTGGAGTGCACACTCTACTACCTGTGCACAATATACCTCTATACATAGGCGTGCACACTCTACTACCTGTGCACAATATACCTCTATACATTGGAGTGCACACTCTACTACCTATGCACAATATACCTCTATACATTGGAGTGCACACTCTACTACCTGTGCACAATATACCTCTATACATTGGAGTGCACACTCTACTACCTGTGCACAATATACCTCTATACATAGGAGTGCACACTCTACTACCTGTGTACAATATACCTCTATACATAGGAGTGCACACACTAGTACTTGTGTACAATATACCTCCATACATATGAGTGTGCACTCTTCTCTCTGTATACAGTATACCTCTATGCCTAGGAGTGCGCACTGTACTACCTGTTTTCAATATACCTCTATACATAAGAGTGTGCACTCTCTCTGTGTATAATATAACTCTATACATAGGAATGCACACACTAGTACCTGTGTACAATATACCAACATACATACAAGTGTACACTCTTCTCTCTGTATACAGTATTCCTCTATACATTAGTGTGCAATGTACTACCTGTATACAGTATCCCTCTATACATAGGAGTGTGCACTCTACTACCTGTATACAGCATTACTCTATGCATAGGAGTGTGCACTCTACTACCTGTATACAGTATTCCTCTATACATAGGAGTGTGCACTCTACTACCTGTATACAGCATTACTCTATGCATAGGAGTGTGCACTCTACTACCTGTATACAGTATTCCTCTATACATAGGAGTGTGCCCTCTACTACCTGTGTGCAAAATACCTCTGTGTAGAGGAAAGAGAGATCCAGCTTCATCCAATAAAATCAAAACTTTATTTGTGTTAATTTAAAAGAAAACAATAGCTGCTTTGACATATTTGACTGGAAAAAAACGGAGGAAGGGTGACAATGAGACACTTAAAGTGTTTTGAACACAACATTCTGTATACAGTATATCTCTATACATAGGAGTGCACACTCTACTCTCTGTATGCAGTAATCCGCTATGCATAGGAGTGTGCACTCTACTCACTGAATATATCATGCCTTTATACATGGGAGTGCGCACTCTACTACCTATACACAGTATTCCTCTGTACATAGCAGTGCACACTCTACTACCTGTATACAGTATACCTTTATACATACGAGTGTGCACTTTACTACCTGTACACAGTATTCCTCTATACATAGGAGTGCGCACTCTACTACCTGTATACAGTATACCTTTATACCTATAAGTGTGCACTCTACTACCTGTACACAGTATTCCTCTATACATAGGATTGCGCACTCTACTACCTGTATACAGTATTCATCTATACATAGGAGTGTGCACTCTACTACCTGTATATAGAATTCCTCTGAATATAGTGCGCGCTCTGCTACCTGTATACAGCATTCCTCTATACATAGGAGTGTGCATTCTACTACCTGTACACAGTATTCCTCTATACATAGGAGTGTGCACTCTACTACCTGTATACAGTATTCCTCTATACATAGGAGTGCGCACTCTACTACCTGTATACAGTATACCTTTATACCTATAAGTGTGCACTCTACTACCTGTACACAGTATTCCTCTATACATAGGATTGCGCACTCTACTACCTGTATACAGTATTCCTCTATACATAGGAGTGCACACTCTACTACCTGTATACAGTATTCCTCTATACATAGGAGTGTGCACTTTACTACCTGTACACAGTATTCCTCTATACATAGGAGTGTGCATTCTACTACCTGTATATAGAATTCCTCTGTACATAGTGCGCGCTCTGCTACCTGTATACAGTATTCCTCTATACATAGGAGTGTGCATTCTACTACCTGTACACAGTATTCCTCTATACATAGGAGTGTGCATTCTACTACCTGTATACAGTATTCCTCTATACATAGGAGTGTGCACTCTACTACCTGTATACAGTATTCCTCTATACATAGGAGTGTGCACTCTACTACCTGTATACAGTATTCCTCTTTACATAGGAGTGCACACTCTACTACCTGTATACAGTATTCCTCTTTACATAGGAGTGCGCATTCTACTACCTGTATACAGTATTCCTCTATACATAGGAGTGTGCACTCTACTACCTGTATACAGTATTCCTCTATACATAGGAGTGTGCACTCTACTGCCTGTATACAGTATTCCTCTATACATAGGAGTGTGCACTCTACTGCCTGTATACAGTATTCCTCTATACATAGGAGTGCGCACTCTACTACCTGTATACAGTATTCCTCTACACTGTGTTCCAAATTATTATGCAAATAATATTTCCTCCTATTTTCTCTAAATTACCTATCTGAATTGCAGTCATTGTTGTTTTCCAGCCATCTACTATTCTAGTATAATTGCAATGTTTTGGAACAAACTGCCTATGAAAACAGTATCTTAAAAAAAAAAATAAACACTCAAAATGCATGTTCCAAATTATTATGCATAGCAGAGTTTTCAACCTTTTTTATTTTATTTTGAACAAAAAAATGGTCAATTGTGAAGTTATAAGCATTATCAGCTTATTACAAAATGAAATCAAACAGTTTTCATGTGAAAACTTTATTATAGGTGATGTTACATTTGCACATAGGACCCCTTGTTCGAAAGAAGCTTCTGAACTCTCTCGTCCATTGAATTTGTCAGTTTTTGGATGGTTTCTGCTTCAATTGTTTTGCATGTGGACAGAATACCCTCCCAGAGCTGTTGCTTAGATGTGGACTGCCTCCCGCCATCATAGACACTCCTTTTGATGATGCTCCAGAGGTTCTCAATGGGGTTGAGGTCAGGGGAAGATGGTGGCCACACCATAAGTTTGTCCTCTTTTATGCCCATAGCAGCCAGAGATGCAGATGTCTTTTTTGCAGCATGAGACGGTGCATTATCATGCATGAAAATGATCTTGCTGCGGAAAGCACGGTTCTTCCTCTTGAACCATGGCAGGAAGTGTTGTTTTAGAAACTCCACATAGATTATGGAGTTGATCTTTACCCCTTCAGGGATCATAAAGGGGCCGACAATCTCTCTCCCCATGATTCCAGCCCAAAACATTACTCCACCTCCTCCTTGTTGGCGCCTTAGCCGTGTTTTCATGCGGTGTCCATCAACCAGCCATCCTCCACTCCATCCATCTGGACCATCGAGCGTTGCACGGCACTCATCGGTGATCAAAACAGTTTGGAAGTCAGTCTTCATGTATCGTTTGGCCCACTGGAGCCGTTTCTGCTTGTGTGCAGTGGATAGAGGTGGTCGATAGGATGGCTTACGCACAGCCGCAAACCTCTGAAGGACCCTGCATCTTGTTGTTCTGGGGACGTTGGAGGCACCAGCAGCTTCAAAAACTTGTCTGCTGCTATGACCAGGCATTTTTGCTGCTGCTCTTTTAACCTTACGCAATTGCCTGTTGGAAAGGGTCCTCAATTTTTCCTTATCAGCACGCACACGTGTGTGCTGGGAATCAGCTACATACTTCTTGATTGTGCGATGATCACGATGAAGTATCTTGGCAATGTTGATTGTAGTCATGCCTTGACCTAAATACTCCACAATTTGTTGCTTCTCAGCAGCCGACACATCCTTTTTCTTTCCCATTTTGGCCAAAAATGTAGGCTGCTTAATAATGTGGAACAGCCTTCTTAAGTAGTCTTGCCTTTATTTGGACACACCTGCCAAACTAATTTGCACAGGTATCTGCAATTGCTTTCAGTGATATAAAGAGCCCTGACACACATCACCATCAATGAGTTTAAATGACAAACAAAAAAATTCTAACCTTATCACTCCTAAACTCTTTGTGCATAATAATTTGGAACACAGTGTATACCTAGGAGTGTGCAATCTACTACCTGTACACAGTATTCCTCTATATATAGGAGTGCGCATTCTACTACCTGTATACAGTATTCCTCTATACCTAGGAGTGTGCACTCTACTACCTGTACACAGTATTCCTCTATATATAGGAGTGCGCATTCTACTACCTGTATACAGTATTCCTCTATATATAGGAGTGCGCATTCTACTACCTGTATACAGTATTCCTCTATACCTAGGAGTGTGCACTCTACTACCTGTATACAGTATTCCTCTATATATAGGAGTGCGCATTCTACTACCTGTATACAGTATTCCTCTATATATAGGAGTGCGCATTCTACTACCTGTATACAGTATTCCTCTATACCTAGGAGTGTGCACTCTACTACCTGTACACAGTATTCCTCTATATATAGGAGTGCGCATTCTACTACCTGTATACAGTATTCCTCTATACATAGGAGTGTGCAATCTACTACCTGTACACAGTATTCCTCTATATATAGGAGTGCGCATTCTACTACCTGTATACAGTATTCCTCTATACATAGGAGTGTGCAATCTACTACCTGTACACAGTATTCCTCTATATATAGGAGTGTGCAATCTACTACCTGTACACAGTATTCCTCTATATATAGGAGTGCGCATTCTACTACCTGTATACAGTATTCCTCTATACATAGGAGTGTGCAATCTACTACCTGTACACAGTATTCCTCTATACATAGCAGTGCGCACTCTACTACCTGTATACAGTATTCCTCTATACATAGGAGTGCGCACTCTACTACCTGTATATAGTATACCTTTATACATAGGAGTGCGCTCTCTACTACCTGTATACATCCTTCCTCTATACATCGGAGTGTGCACTCTACTTCCTGTATACAGTATTCCTCTATACATAGGAGTGCGCACTTTACTACCTGTACACAGTATTCCTCTATACATAGGATTGCGCACTCTACTACCTGTATACAGTATTCCTCTATACATAGGAGTGCGAACTCTACTACCTGTATACAGTATTCCTCTATACATAGGAGTGCGCACTCTACTACCTGTATACAGTATTCCTCTATACATAGGAGTGCGCACTCTACTACCTGTATACAGTATTCCTCTACACATAGGAGTGCGCACTCTACTACCTGTATACAGTATTCCTTTATACATAGGAGTGCGCACTCTACTACCTGTATATAGTATACCTTTATACATAGGAGTGCGCACTCTACTACCTGTATACAGTATTCCTCTACACATAGGAGTGCGCACTCTACTACCTATATACAGTATTCCTCTATACATAGGAGTGCGCACTCTACTACCTGTATATAGCATACCTTTATACATAGGAGTGCGCACTCTACTACCTGTATACAGTATTCCTCTATACATAGGAGTGCGCTCTCTACTACCTGTATACAGCCTTCCTCTATACATCGGAGTGTGCACTCTACTTCCTGTATACAGTATTCCTCTATACATAGGAGTGCGCACTTTACTACCTGTACACAGTATTCCTCTATACATAGGAGTGCACACTCTACTACCTGTATACAGCATTCCTCTATACATAGGAGTGCGCACTCTACTACCTGTATACAGTATTCCTCTATACATAGGAGTGCGCACTCTACTACCTGTATACAGTATTCCTCTATACATAGGAGTGTGCACTCTACTACCTGTATACAGTATTCCTCTATACATAGGAGTGCGCTCTCTACTACCTGTATACAGCCTTCCTCTATACATCGGAGTGTGCACTCTACTACCTGTATACAGTATTCCTCTATACATAGGAGTGCGCACTTTACTACCTGTACACAGTATTCCTCTATACATAGGAGTGCACACTCTACTACCTGTATACAGCATTCCTCTATACATAAGAGTGCGCACTCTACTACCTGTATACAGTATTCCTCTATACATAGGAGTGCGCACTCTACTACCTGTATACAGTATTCCTCTATACATAGGAGTGTGCACTCTACTACCTGTATACAGTATTCCTCTATACATAGGAGTGCGCTCTCTACTACCTGTATACAGCCTTCCTCTATACATCGGAGTGTGCACTCTACTACCTGTATACAGTATTCCTCTATACATAGGAGTGCGCACTTTACTACCTGTACACAGTATTCCTCTATACATAGTATTGCGTACTCTACTACCTGTATACAGTATTCCTCTATACATAGGCGTGCGCACTCTACTACCTGTACACAGTATTCCTCTATACATAGGAGTGTGCACTCTACTACCTGTATACAGTATTCCTCTATACATAGGAGTGCGCACTCTACTACCTGTATACAGTATTCCTCTATACATAGGAGTGCGCTCTCTACTACCTGTATACAGCCTTCCTCTATACATAGGAGTGCGCACTCTACTACCTGTATACAGTATTCCTCTATACATAGGAGTGCGCACTCTACTACCTGTATACAGTATTCCTCTATACATAGGAGTGCGCTCTCTACTACCTGTATACAGTATTCCTCTATACATAGGAGTGCGCTCTCTACTACCTGTATACAGCCTTCCTCTATACATAGGAGTGCGCACTCTACTACCTGTATACAGTATTCCTCTATACATAGGAGTGTGCACTCTACTACCTGTATACAGTATTCCTCTATACATAGGAGTGTGCACTCTACTACCTGTATACAGTATTCCTCTATACATAGGAGTGCGCTCTCTACTACCTGTATACAGCCTTCCTCTATACATAGGAGTGCGCACTCTACTACCTGTATACAGTATTCCTCTATACATAGGAGTGCGCTCTCTACTACCTGTATACAACCTTCCTCTATACATAGGAGTGCGCACTCTACTACCTGTATACAGTATTCCTCTATACATAGGAGTGTGCACTCTACTACCTGTATACAGCCTTCCTCTATACATAGGAGTGCGCACTCTACTACCTGTATACAGTATTCCTCTATACATAGGAGTGCGCACTCTACTACCTGTATACAGTATTCCTCTATACATAGGAGTGTGCACTCTACTACCTGTATACAGTATTCCTCTATACATAGGAGTGCGCTCTCTACTACCTGTATACAGTATTCCTCTATACATAGGAGTGCGCTCTCTACTACCTGTATACAGCCTTCCTCTATACATAGGAGTGCGCACTCTACTACCTGTATACAGTATTCCTCTATACATAGGAGTGTGCACTCTACTACCTGTATACAGTATTCCTCTATACATAGGAGTGTGCACTCTACTACCTGTATACAGTATTCCTCTATACATAGGAGTGCGCTCTCTACTACCTGTATACAGCCTTCCTCTATACATAGGAGTGCGCACTCTACTACCTGTATACAGTATTCCTCTATACATAGGATTGCGTACTCTACTACCTGTATACAGTATTCCTCTATACATAGGCGTGCGCACTCTACTACCTGTACACAGTATTCCTCTATACATAGGAGTGTGCACTCTACTACCTGTATACAGTATTCCTCTATACATAGGAGTGTGCACTCTACTACCTGTATACAGTATTCCTCTATACATAGGAGTGCGCTCTCTACTACCTGTATACAGCCTTCCTCTATACATAGGAGTGCGCACTCTACTACCTGTATACAGTATTCCTCTATACATAGGAGTGCGCACTCTACTACCTGTATACAGTATTCCTCTATACATAGGAGTGCTCCCTTACGTACATATATATTCCACAACATTGAAACTGTAAAACCAAGAAGGAAGAGCCATGGAATTAGGGAAATGATAGAATTCATGATTCCAAGCCCTTTCCCTCTCGCGGTCTTAATGTTGAGCAGTGTATGTGCGCTCGTCTTTGTGTAGCACCTCCGACTATAAATAGGAGTGTTCTTCAGACACCTGCTCTTACAAGGTGTGTAGCTGGGAAATTCACACTTCCTGCAGGTATTCCGCACACTCCTGTATCCTGTTACATCAGGCAAACATTAATATGGGAGAAACAATCGGGGAGTGGTCGTGTGATCAATGGGGATCGCCATGATCTGTTGTGTGATCCGAGTGACCCCTGGTCCTACCATAGATCGTTGTGCTTCCATTATAAATTTGACACTCTAGTTTCCTGGATGTCAGCAGGTACCAGCAGTCATCGATCACATATCTGATTGATCCATTTCTGAACGGCAGATTTAGATATTGAATTTCAGGTGTAATACACCAGCGCGGGGCTGACTATTGTCATTTCATTGTCTCACGTTTCTCAGTTTGTGCCCCCCCTTCTCCGCCATCATCGCATTAATAATAGAGTGTGAGTGCCACGTATGTAATAACGGGGTCGGAGGCAGTAATTATGTGACAGGAGGCTTTGTTTGTGATGGGGAAATAGCTGATTCAGTGGCGGGGAAGTGTGTAGGGTATATATTAGCAGCTGGAGGTGGGGGAGGCAGTCAGATAGGTGACAAAAGATGCTTGGCATTCCTAATGAGACCTGAATGTGCCACGTTAACTCCAAATTCTACAAAATGCTGTTAATTTGGAGGCACGTTGAGAAAAATGGAAAAAGGGTTCATCTGTCCACCACGTGCCTTCCAATATCGGCGTGGTAGACGGAGTTGGACATATTTAGGATATTAGATGGGATCTTCCCATCCAGGACCCTTCCCAGCAGTGACACAGAGAGTCTCTCTTGCTCCTGAGGAACAGGTATGTCTGTACTTTACCCAAACATCCCGTTGATTTCAATGACATCTGTGTAATGCTTTATTTCTCCTGTGGAGGCGCTGCAGAGAAATTGAACACTTGTTTCCAGAGAACCCGCAGGTTGTGTGGGATCCCTGCGATAAGCGTATTTCACCCAAAATGAATGAGAACAGTAAATTAGTGTTTTCAGAGTGTGGGTGTAAACAAAAATGTCTCCATTCACTGTCAGCAAGCAGAGTTCTTGAAAACGGTGAGACGATAAAACATCAAGTGCATGAAAACTTAAGAATATGTCTGTAAGATTAAAGATACTCTCATATATGGGTACGCAGGTCTCCGAAAGCTAAATCAATTGCCTCCTTTATATATTCTATCTGTTGCTGCATTTCCAATACAGAAATGTTTTAATCCATATGCAAATTAGGCATTAAGTGCTTGGGGCGTGACAGAGCACTTCCCAAGCATCTTCCTCCCAAAGTTGTTTTCTTGCCCTGCTTCGGTCTCTTTACCTTGATTGATAGCTCACTATCTCTGTGAAGTCAGGCACAGTGCTACACAAAGAAATCAGACATTGAACTATCAAGATGCTGCCTGGTGGGTGGGGAAGTGCTCTGTCACACCCAAAGCACTTAACCCCTTATTTGCATGTGCATTAAAACGCTGACTTTTAGGGAATGTATACCTGCATATCCATATATCCGGTTTTGTTATAAAGGGGATTTAAAGTTGATCTTACTGACAGATTCCCTTTGATGGATTTTTATGTCAGTGTATACTAATGTATGGACCATCTCAATCCACGCAGGTGCTCTCGATGAAGGATCCATAACCATCTTCCTCCCCCATGCTCCTACCCTTTCTGTTCCTCTGGGGCGGCCTGGCCATACCAGGTGGCCATGCCTTCTTTCCAAACTTCTGGTCTAAGTTTCTGTCCTTCACCTGGGGATCTTTCACTCATCAGGATCTGACGGAAGAAGCCGTGCTCAATATCACCCTGCAAATCCTACTGGACAACAAACATCCCACCCGACAGCCTCTTCGTTGGGAAGACTTTGAGGTGAGGAAGGCTTCTTATAGGCATATGTAGATTTTACATGAAGTGCAGATTACGGCTCATCAGCTTTTGCGAAACTAGAACTCATACCATGCTGGGAGTTGTAGCTGTGCAACAAGTGAAGAGCCACACACTGGCGGACAGTGCTCAAATAACCCAACTATTACTAAACTGCCCCCTACGGACAAAAATATAGGCCTGAAAAGGAATTTTTTCCTGATTTCTAGGTAATGGGGGATATAACCCCTAGAGGGCCCCATACTTGATTAGTGTTAGGACCAGTGATGATGAGCGAGTGTGCTCCGATATCGTGTTCTCCGGGTATACTCGGGTGTTATCCGAGTATCTTGGGTGTGCTCCAGTAATATGCTTTAGTAACCTGTTAGACAGGTGCAAAACATAGAGTCATAGAATGTTAAAGTTGGAAGTGACCTCCGGGGTCATCGTGTCTAACCCCCTGCTCAATTCAAGATTCACTGAACCATCTCAGATAGATGTCTGTCCAGACTCTGGTTGAAGACTTCCATTGAAGGAGCACTCATCACCACCTCTCGTGGCCGCCTGTTCCATGCATTGATCACCCTCGCTGTCAAAGAGTTTTTTTCTAATATATAATCTGTATCTTCCCCTTTCAGTTTCATTCCATTGCTTTTCAAGTTTCCATATGAAAATGAGAATAATGATAATCCCTCTACACTGTCACAACCCTTCAGATATTTATAGACAGCCATTAAGACTTATCTTCGCCTTCTTTTTTGCAAGCTAAACATTCCCACATCCTTTAATCGTTCCTCGTAGAACATACTTTGCAGTCTGCTCACCATCCTGGTATCTCTTCTCTGAGCCTGCTCCAATGTCTTTTTTTAAAATGTGGAGCCCAGAACTGGGCACAGTATTCCAGATGCGGCCTGACCAAGGAGGAGTAGAGGGGGATAATTACTGCACGTGATCTAGACTCTATGCTTCTCTTATACATCCTAGAATTGCATTTGCCTTTTTTGCTGCTGCATCACAGTGTTGACTCATGTGCAGTCTGTGATCTATTAGTATACCCAAGTCTTTTTCACACATGCTGTTGCTTAGTTCTATTCCTCCCATTCTGTGGATGTAATTTTCATTTTTCTTGCCTTAACAAACTGTCTAACAGCTGCAAATCATGCAGTCGCAGGGACTCGAATATATTACTTGAGCACACGTGGGATACTCTGATAACACAGTAAACAAATGCTGATAAACAGCGGAAAGGTCAAAAAATTAAATCTAGTATAACAAATACCTTAATTCATTTATTGATGAAAATGATAAAAAACTTACAAATTTTATTATTCCTCGGTTAAAACCATGACACAACTACAACAGATAAACACATATAACACATAACCGTGCTCTCTACTAGGACCCTGCGATGGGGCTTCTATGTCACGCACTGCCTGACAGCGGAGGTTGGCACCCTAAACATAAAAACGAGACTGGCGCCCCCGCTCGTCGGCGGCTGACCCTAGTACTCCTGCAATTGGCCCTAGATAAGGTGCTTCAAGCTCACTCTCACATGTAGCCGACAAGAAGATAATAGAACAAATAGAGGAGCTGATTCAATATATATATTGCACATATGGGGCTCCTTTTTGCAGGGTGAGAGACACGGACTGAGACAATAAGTGAAAAATCAAAGGAAAATGTGCTCGTGCTCAAAAAAAAAAAACCGAGGAATAATAAAATTTGTAAGTTTTTTATCATTTTCATCAATAAATGAATTAAGGTATTTGTTATACTATACTCTGATAACACCCAAGCATGCTCTGATAACACAATATTAGAGCACACTCGCTCATCACTTGTTAGGACCCTATTCATTGAGTATGTCGGCCCCTGGAATAACTTCCCATGCGTCACTGTATGGCTGAGTGTAATTTATTATGGGGTTGGCAGCTACAGGGGATAATGGATTCCTATACACAGATCCCTGATCTATTGAATGATGCGGCAAGATGGAGGCACAGGCATCTTTCCAAGATGCATGACTAAGCAGTGCAATTTAGGAGATGATATAAAGCACTTTGAATTTGGCAGTAGCTCTTTGTTTCGCACTGTCTCTTCTACTTGTCCTGTGTAATGATTTTTGCTGCTGTAAGAGCATGCTGAGAGTTGTAGTTTTGCAACACAGGTAATAGCCAGAGTACGGTGTAGTTTAAAAAAGCTTTAATTCGGTTTCTACGCCAGTGATAGCTGCCCGATTTCCGGATATTTTAGATTAATGGATGGTAAATAGATTTAAACGAAAAGTAAAAAAAGTGTATATTTCTGATTGTTAATGGCATGATTCTTAGTTGCAAACTGTCCCAGATGGGCTGATAGGGGACATGGTTTCAGTAAACCCTGTCCAAAATTGGGTGTTATATTGGCAGGGGTGGGGGCATTCCTGGAAGGAGCTCGGTTGGGGCACGGTGTAAACCGTCCCCAGAAATAGTAGCTACTATATCAATTGTTGTCAAAATCACTACTACTGGCCAGATTTTGCTGCCAATTTATAATATTGTCTACTTCTTTTTTTTTTTTTACTTAACTGCATATATTTTTGTTTAAAAATATATTTTTTCCAATTAGGGTTCATTCAAAATGTTGCACCGTTTGCCTTCTATAGAATATGTGTGGCACCATCTTTGTTTTTTTTTTTTTTTTTTTGCAGGGTCAGTTAACTGAGAATCTGTCAGTGAGCTCTTGTGACGGTCTGACAGGACAGTTTTTGTAACTCTTTATTTGTATTTTCCTGAGACCACATTAAAGTTGAGTTTGCAAGGAAATTAGTCTAGCTAAATTAAATTTTTTTATTGAAAACCCAATTGCAAAAAAAAGTTTTTTAGTCCCAAATACGTGAATTTAGGTAAAAGAAAAAAAGGAAAAAAAATTGCTACATGCGGCATCCCATCATCTGGGTGCTTTCCAACTCTATCTTCTCTCCTGGGGGTTCTCAGTTCATATAATTGAGGAGAGGAAAATAGGGCAACGACGAGGGAGACGGGTCTTCACTGTGGGGCATCCTTGCATGCCCTGGAGTTTGAGGGACCTAAAATGCCCATCTGTCCCATAGAAGGGGTCCAGTTAGGTGAAGGTCCCTGGTACAGATTTTGCACTGGAGCCCACGTATGGGATGTGACTTTGCGGTGTCCATATTGTTTATATGTATATTAGTGAATATTGTTTTTCTATAGATCAGACAACGCCATTTTCTGTCAGTGTTTGGCCTTCTTGTATATCTGCTGAGGGTCACGTACTCGGCTCTTCCTCCATGTGTGTATACAGGACATGTGTGGTCCATGAGGTTTTGTATGTCAGGCTCATGTGACCGCGGGCTGAGCAGCGTCGTCCCCTCATCCTGTCATGTGTCCTACGTGCAGAATGAGGCTGTCACCATTACATGTTATTGCATAATGCTGAGCTGTGCGGCCGCTGCCGTCTGCTGTGTATACACTTTACAATACATCGGGGAATTGCTTAAATAGCAACGCTCAGATATAGTATCACTTCTCCACAGAGGCGGCTGCCATGAGGCCTACCACTGGTTTTCATCAAAGAGAAAAATGTCTTTGTTGCCCATAGCAACCAATCACAGTGCAGCTTTCATGCTTGAGGAGTAGAATCCAAAGTGAAAACTGCACTCTGATTGGTCGCTATGGGCAATAAAGACAGTTTGTATTTTGGATCTTCAGCCATTTTAAGATCTCTGCTCTCGTGCCCATATACAAAATCTGTAACTGAAGACCCTAACTGCTATTTATAATACTGGGGTCTTCCAAACTGTCTTAGGGGTGCTTGGATAGCCCCTATGGGTGCAACTCTGTCCACCTACTGTACAGGCCTAGGTGCAGGTATATACGGGCCCTTAGGCCGCAGAGACCCAGTTTGCCCCCTTCGCTTTCGTTTTTTTCCCTTGCCTTCCAAGAGCTAAAACATTTTTATTTTTTAGTCAATAGGGTTGTATTTTTTTGTTTGCTGGCGGTACTAGCTGTAGCTTTTATCATTACCATTTTAGGGTCCATATAACTTTCTGATCTATTTTTATTCCTTTTTTTCATGGGGCGGTGTAACCCAAAAAAAGTAATTTTTGCCATTTTGATATTTTTTTTAACGTTTTGGTGTTATACATTTTAATATTTTATTAGATTGGACAATTGCACACATGGCACAACTAAATATGGTGGAGTTGATTTTTTTTGCCAACTTTTTTCTCATTTTTAGGTGATTTATTTGCATTATGGGGAAAATTTCAGTGATATGAGCTTTTATACTTAAAAAATATATTTTATTTGTGGACAAAGACTGTCAGATTGCTACTCCTTAAAACACCAATCACATCATGTGTAATGTGTATTATGTGTTTTGTAAATACTGAGTACAATGTACAATGTAGGACATAATGTGTGGAATAGGTAGAATAGGAATAGATAGTGAAGTTGGAATAAGATAAGATAGCGTTAATGTTTGGGACTAGCCCATGGTGGTAAGGGATTAGTCTTAGGGAAAGAGACTGCTTCCTGATAGGCAGATAGGGGTTGGAGAGTGAAGAGAGCAGTGCTGATCTTCGGTTGATCCACAAAAGGAAAAGGGACTTGAGGACAGGGATCGCAAGATTCTGAAGTAATCTACGAGACAGAGTGGCATTCCGGAAAGGGGTCACAAGAAACCCTGAGCTTGCAAAAGATAAAGGTAATGGGCCTAAACAGGACTGAGTTTGCAAGACTAGTGGAGGTCCCAAGCGGTAGATCCAGGGTGTCAATAGTGGAAGAAATAGGACCCGGAACTGCTGAGCCAGTTGATCAGGTCTGTGTCATAGAAACAGGGTTGTGAACAAGCAGGGCAAAACAGTGTGCTTCACATGCCCTGGAGTAGACTACTGGAGAAGGATACTGTATAGGGAAAATGCTTTCTATTGCAAAGGAAACATCCATAAGACTTTGTACCTGCTATCCCTTGTACAAAACCATTAACTAAGTTACCATTCGGTTAAGACTGTGTTTTTGAATGAAAGTCTCCTTTATTAAACTGTGGAACTTACTGTCCTGGCCAGCCAACAACACCGGCTACAGGCCGCCTGCAGAGGCGCAAAACCCTCACAACACAAATACAAACACCAAGCCAGGACCCAAACTTTCATGTAGTTCGTAGGGGCGTGAAAGGAGGAGACGAGTGCCTCGCCCTTGGCTACTCCCTTGCGCTGCACTAGAGTTGGCATAGTTGGCAGGATCGAACAATGCAGTGCAAAGAAGGCTAGAGTGATGGGGAAAATGACAACCGTTGAGTGGTCTAAGATGGCGCTGAGCAAGGACTGCAAATCGGTGGCATGAAATGGCGAGATGGACCCTGCCATCATAGGTGTGACAGAGGCAAAAGGGCGCAAAGCAGTATCCAACCCTTCATCAGGTACACATACCAAGGGGAGTGCCACAACCAAAAGCACCCACCCAAAGCAGGGAGTGACCGTTGTCGCAGAGGAAAGTGTAAGGAGAAGATCCGCCCAGTAAGTGTGGCACAAGGAAACTGGCAGGGACATTCGATAAACCAGATGGTGAATCAGGGCGGACTCCACCAGTGAAAGGCGGGACCATGACAGGCCTCAGGAGGCAGAAGCGACAATCCATTTGAGGGTTGTAAGTCAGTGAAAGAGCAGAAAAAGACAGAGTTGGCAAAGTGGCCGCTCATACTGGCTAGGAGCGAGGTGAAATGGCCATGGGACGGCTGTGCCAGCTCATGGAAATGGCAAATGAGAAGGTGAGACCAGGCGGTCTGCGAAGAAGGCTGCCCGATCTTTTGGTTCTGAATCTGAGGCTGAGGCCTACATCCCAGCTCAGCATCTGGCCTGTGGACTGGCTGAATGCCTTAAAGCCTTGTTGGCTCAGTGTCAGGTGGGTCCCACACCCAAGCCAGAGATTCATTTTCTGACCCCGAAGGCTTCTCCCCAACTCTGGAGGCGCCTTTCCCAAGTCCAGAGGTAACACAAGGCTCGGGTAGCATGACCCTCACCTTTCAAGGTTATTGGATAGTGGGGGTGAGTTAGGCTAAGAAGGAGAGATAACAGTGGGTCTGTGTGCAGTTGAACAACCCTGAGTGTGAGAAGTTGGCACGACAGATGACCCAAGGTGTAGTGAGACATCATGACTGCAGGCAAGGCTTCAGCTTCATCATGGAGGAGGAACCGGACCTAAAGTCTACATAAATTGTTGTTTCTCAAATCTGGAACGAAGGGAGAGGAAAGTCAGCAACAATCCAGCCTCGCCAAGAGGAGGCAATACCTAGGACTGCCGTACTTCAAGCTCTAGCGGGTTGAAGATCCACAGGATCTGAGACTTCCTCTAGGTTGTTGGCCATGGACAGCTAGAGAGTTAAGTGTCACCCCTCCCTGTTTGTTGTGCTTATTGCGCATCCCCCTGCTAGTTTTGCAGAGACACTGCAGCTGCTGTTGGAAGTCCTGCACCTTCAGCCTGAGACTGGATTCCAGCCAGCATGGGTGGAAATATTGAAAGGACTATATCTCCATCCAATAAACCGATGGGGGAACAATGGACTTTGTTTGAATGGACTCTGCACCACATGGACTGCGTCCTTGCCAATAGGACCAATTTTGGGGAGAGGGGGATAGATGACCCAATGTCCAAACCGGGTTGAAGGAATTTGGTTGTGCCCCTGGACTGTCAAGGCTATGGATGTGTTAGCCTACGGGCCCAAAGAACTTGAACTCTCGGTTCTGGAGTCTCAACCTGTTGAAACCAGGGTCATACCAAGCCATTAAGGAGTAAGACCTTGCTTGCTTTGGAAGTGAGACTGTTATGTGTTTTATGTGCATTGATGTCTTCTAAGTGTCTAGATGGTTGAGGGTCACCATAATTAAAGAAGGGAGGAATGTAAGGGAGGTGGACAATGATTGTTGTTTTCCTACCCCTGAAGACACCAATTGCATTGTGTTGTATTGTGTAAAGTGTATAATGTCATGTGTCTTTTGTAAATATTGTGTATGGAGTGTGATGAGCAATGTGCAGTGCAAAACATAGTATGAGACAGGTAACATAGTATATAAGATAGGATAAAGTTAAGAGTTGGTATTAGCCCATAGTAGGAGGGACTATGTAGGAAGACAGTGGGGAACTTCCTGATAGATAGGCAGATAGGATTTGGAGAGTGAAGAGAGCAGTGGTGCTATTGAGGTGATCCACCAAAGGAAGGAGTCGTAAGGACAGGGATAGCGATATCCTGAAGTGACCTATGAGATAGAGTGGCCTTCCGGAAAAGGGTCCTTGAATAGAACGCAGAGTCACAAGAAACCCTGAGCTTGCAAGCAGCAAAGGTAACGGACCTAAACAGGGCTTAGTTCATGGGACTCGTGGGGGTCCCGAGCGGTAGATCCAGGACCACAGTAGTGGAAAAAATAGGACGCGGAATCGCTGAGCAGGTAGAGAGACTTTCTGATCAGGACTGTGGTGTGAAGCTGTGTTATGATTATGCAGGGTGAAACAGTGTGCTTCACCGGCCCTAGAGTAGACTACAGGGGAAGAATACTGTATAATGAAAATACTTTCTACTGCAAAGGAAACGTCCATAAGTCTTTGTGCCCAGTATCCCTTGTACATAACCCATACCAAGTTACTGTTCAGTAAAGATGTGTTTTTGAACGGAAATCTCCTTTATTGAACTGTGTAACCTACAGTCCTGGCTAGGCAACACCACCGGCTACAGGCGGCCTGCACGGGCGTAAAACCCTCACAGCAGAAGTCCACACACCTAGCCAGGACTCACACTTTCATGTAGGGGGCCGGGGCCTAAAAGGAGGAGACGAGTGACTCACTCACGGCTACCACCCTGCGCTTCGCTACATTATATATTCTAATATTTTATTTGATTGGACACCTGTATACATGGCACAACTAAATATAGTGGTGTTGGTATTTTATTAAAATATATTTTTCATTTTTTGCCTACATGTTTTGATCACCTTAGCGGACTTGAACCCGTGATCACTTGTACAATATATTGCAATATTGTACCATTGTACTGTAAAACTACCTATCTGCTATCTCCAGATTTTGCATACGCAGGTTCCCAAGCTGCCATGACTATGCTAAGGGCAATGGGTGTCGGAAGGGAAACCTTTGCCCCATTTCCAGGGTCTGCAATGCCACGGTAAAGTTTGCCAGTGGCATCTCAGAGGTCAACCTGCTGCAATTGGAGCTAGTGGTGGTCGCAGCGGTTAGATTCGGGTGTCAGCCATGCCACGTGTACATCCGCTGTACATATGGTGGATTTTACAATTTGAAATCTGGGCAGAGTGTGCCCCCCAGGCACTGTGGACCCCGGCATTTGGGCAATTTGGGCAATTAGGAGCTGCCAAGAGGACCAGAATTTCAGGGAGCTCCAAATCCTCTGCTCAATTACCCTGAGGCCGTCATGATTTTTTCAGTCTACACTTGGTGCTAATGGACATGATCAAACCCTTTTTCAGGGTTTTCTTCTAGATGTAAAAAAAATAATAAAAATAATGATAATAATGTTTCTATTCACTGACAGCAAGCAGAGTGCTTGAAAAAATACAAAATTAAGAAAAATATTAGAAAGTTGCAGGTCTTTTTATATTATTTACAGTATAGGATGCTATGCTTACTCCCTTATAATAGACTTAATAATCCTTACAGTTTCCATGATTCAGGAGCAATGAAGCCCCAAAGTGTTAAATGACAAGTTCAGCTCTGCTACATCTAATATACTTATCTGTGTGCAGAACTACTGATCTGCTTTAAATATATTTCTGTGGTTCTAAATGAGATCACATAGCCGCCGTCTTTTACTTGCCCTATTAGTTTTAGACTATTCAGCCCTATTGTTCATCCCATTAATAATAGGAAAATAGTCATCGGGGATTGAAGGGGGATTAGCAGATGATGAAGGGAGCAGGTGCTTGGAGAAATAATGAGAAGATGACTTAGCCACATCCTCATCTCCTGCTGAGGCGACCATTCTGCTTCAGGACACTGATTTTCTTTGTGGCTGGGGCCAAGGAACATCGGTGCTGACTCGTCACAAACAACCCCTCTGACAAGCCCTATTAGATCTGAGTGCCACGGCGGCACTATCCATGGTCCTGTATTGTATAGATGAACCCAATAGTTCTAGAATGAGTCTATATTATATTGTGAAAATATCTCAGTCAGAGCTACATTATGGTCTCCTGCATCATGTGGCTAAATACTACCGCCAAACAGAGACCAATTAATACTGAAATACAGCTCATAAATGATATTGCCTTATAGCATCTAAATAATACTATCTGACATTGACCAAATATTACTGCCATACTGCTCATAAAGAATACTGCCATACATTGTCTAAACCATGCCACCAAAATTCCATATAGTGTCCATATAATGCTGCTATACAGCATACAAATAATAATGCCATACAGTTCCTAAATAATACAGCTGTATTCACTCTAAATAATACTCCTAAATAGTGTCCGAAAATACAGCAAAACAGCTCCCTAAATAATACATCCGTACAGTTTCCAAATAATGATTCATGCAATACTGCTTGTGAATAATACTAATAAACAGTGCCAAAATAATAATGCCATAAGTAATACTACCAGTGTCCATATAATAATAATGCAAACAATAATATTAATTAAGCAATATTACCATAATATAACAATTGCATATGCTGCTATAATATGGTGCCCTAATAATATAAACCTGATCTAAAGAATACTATCATACATTGACCAAATAATGAGACCATATAGTCTCCAAATAATACTGACATGCGGACTCTATATAATATTACTCCACATTGACCCCATATAAAACATGTCACCATATAGTGCTTTAAATACTTCCATACAGTGTTGCAATCATTATTTTGCCCTATTTTTTATTACATTTTGGTTGCATAGGGCAAGACATTGACAGCGGATGCCATATTGGGGTCATATTATGGAGAGGAAGTGTCCTTGCGTCCATTTCGAGCCGCCTTGAAGCAGATCGTTAGTGCCAATGCCAATATGGACTTTCTTAATGGTACCCGCAACAATCCTATCATGCACTTTGACTCGGAGAGGCTGAGACAAGGAAACAGCCTTCTGCTACGAGCCCGTGAGGACCTACTGAGGAATATGAGGGCCAAAGAGTATGAAGGAGCACGAGAGATACTTGGGCAGATTTTACATTCACTGCAGGTAAGGCTGATCATCTGACCTGTCCTGAATTTCCAGTTACAGTACTGGCAAATTTGGGGCTTCAGTAGTCAAAAGGGGGCTGAGACTTATGTGAATCCTGCCCAAAAGTGGGAGTTCTGGGATGAGCAAGGATGTAGACACTAAGCCTCATCTCCAGTTTTCCCCTCAATTATGTGCAAAAAAAATACAGTAAAAACAAATTAAGGAAATAAAAACAGATTAGCACATATTTTTGCCACATTTTTCTGTTTTTTTTTCAATTTTACATCAATTTTGTCATAGAAATTGGCCTATACCGTAAGTATAGTTCAAATCCTCATGGGTCCATGTAGGCATAAATTTGCTCTTCCGAAGCAAAACCATGTAAAAGAATCCAATTTATTTATTACGAGGCGCCTATGTTGTAATCTAGAGTTGATATCCTGCTGTATGACCCATCTCGAATGTTAAAACCCTTAGATGCCTCAGTCAATAGCAGCTGCAGCATCTGAGGCGTTAAACAGCCAATGGGTTGCCTTGGAAGCGAGAAGCTTTAAAGCGTTTCTTCTAGGATGAGAAGTTATCTCTTATCAATTGGATAGGGGATAACTTCCTTTTCGCTGGGGGTCTGATCGCCTGGGACCCCCACCGATCCTGAGAACGTGGACCCCTGAAGAGTTCCTTCTGAAAGTAGTAGAGGTCAAACATGCGCAGGATTTAGTATGGACCTAGAAGTGGCATGTACCTGATATCTGCCTGGTCTGTGATTCTGATCTCTGCTCCTTTGTACCCGAAGGATTTTTACAGCCATACTAACTGGGTAGAGCTGGGGAACACCGACGTCCATCCTACTCTCGCTATGTCTGGAAAAGACGTTGCCTCCATAGCTGAAGGTAATGTTAGACTACTGCAGTCTCTGCCATACTTTGCTCTGTCTCTTCCTGTTATCTCTGCTTTGGTAAGACTCCCAATAACTCCGCTGAGGTTTCCATCTGTTCATATATTTGTGAGTTTTTATCGTCTTCTAGTCTATATTGTATCGACCACCTAGTTTTTAGGAATAAGATCTCGATATGTCTCCCCGTCTTCACTCCCACTAACTTGCAGACTTCTTCCATGACTGTTCCCTCTGTTTCTCTCTTCTCTTAGTCTCTGATCACACCTGTACAGATTGCAATGATGTCTCATGTCAGAATAACATTGTAGCGGCCATTCAAAAGAGGCATCTCCTGACGTCGGGATACTATGGAGTGTCACCTGTGAAGCCTCGAGGTGCGTAGCATGAAATGAGGCATCAGTTTTTTTACATTCTGATCTCATATGCCTGATGAAATAGGAAGGTTCGTCTGACCTCTATCTACGGTACATGGGCACCTTATGCACATGTACATGAACCCTGTACGATGGCCCATGGAGTCTTTGTTTATGTGCGCCGCAGTATGTTGACTTTGAGTCTCGGTATTCTCCCTCGGGAAAGAAAAAGCTTCCAGGGGTGGCAACGTAGTAAAGATGAAAATCGGCCACACATGGTGCAGGTTTTGCAACTAAAACAGAAAGATCTGATGGTTGTTTCATGAGCCACCATACATTTTGGGGAGAGGGGGCTCCTGCACAAGATCATGCCACCCAGTAACAAAACCGTACTTGTCAACTCTCCCGGAAAACGGGAAGACCTGGAAGAGTTAGTAACTCTCCCAAAACCTTGGTCATGGTTCTAGTTGGTTTGTTGGCGTTATGCCTAGATGCTTCATATGGAGCTCTGGCATTCATAGGTACATTCAGGGGAAGGAAAAATGGAGTTTGGAGAGGATTTCACCTGTTAAAGGGGGTGTGCAAATAGGTTTTCTGTGGCACATTACCGAATCTTCCACAAAAGCTTTTCCAAAAGTTGTCAATCACGAGAGAAGATCCAAGGGTGCCATACAAGCCATGTGGTCTGCTTCTATGGTGTGCAGAGTCTTTGCTCTTGTAGTATGACATTTAATGGAGCATCCCATGAAAACTACGGTATTTACCCTTGGCAAGCTATGTCCACGTGTATGTGATCCGTACCGCACATTTCCACAAAGCCACCGGCTAAGGGACACACACAAACTTTTTGTAGCAGTCTATAGGATTACATTGAGTCTCATGTACATACATAGCTACCAATGGTCTAAAATTTTTCTAAACCGTTGCAATTTTTGAGGTAAAGTCCAGGTAAATTTTGGCAATGGTTGGGCAGAAAAATGGTAGTGTTTCTGTAAACCCCACCCAAGAGTAAGTAGCTCTGGGAGTAGCTGGGGCTTACATGTCCCTCTTGTGTTTGTACAATGAGAATTTTGCTAATTATCAAGAAAATTGGGGAAAATAAAATAAAGTCTTGTCTTGGGGTTATGTGGGGGTAAAATATATGTAAGATCTGATTATTTGACTTTCAGACATTCAGCCGGTCTTTGTTTTTGGACATTAGGAAAGTGCAGTCATGGAGGTCCGTTTGATGACAGTAGAGAACGTAGCGCCCGAGGCGGTATCAACAAGGACACGGCCACGGCTATGTTTTCCCCCCATCATTTTTTGCATGAAAAAGCAGCTGAATTGGCTCTAAAGGCGACAATAAAATTTCTGAGTGAACTGAGGGGAGAGGTGACTGATCGAGATATGCTGAGGTGAGAGGAGCATGAAACACACTTATGTCAATAGCTGTAAAGGACCCTACAGTCGGATGTATATATATGTCTCTCTTATTCAGACTCCTGGGGGTTTCTGCCTTCCCGGCTCTGAGCTTTGTCCTGGACACCACCGGCAGTATGGGAGAGGAGATCACATCAGCTCGTCTGCAGTCACGAAGCATCATCCAGCGGCAGCACCGGACCCTCTTGGAGCCGGACTACTACATCTTAGTGCCCTTCAATGACCCAAGTATGTTCCTCAGTCCTTCTAATATTATCCATTCATGCACCAACCTCTCTGCAGTAGTGTCATCAAGCCAACCGTGGCCATTTTTCTTTTTAGGCTTCGGCCCTGTCTATAAGACAAGTGACCCTGATGAGTTTTTGAAGGTCCTCGATGATCTCCATGCCCTTGGTGGTGGTGATGAACCTGAGATGTGTTTATCGGCTCTGCAGGTAAGCGTGTGTAGTCTTCACAATCTAGTTTGTATAGTTGTTTTGCCTATTTCATCACTGTCCTCCCCTTCTCTTCAGCTAGCTCTGATCAACACTCCTCCACTTTCCGAAATCTTTGTCTTCACGGACGCTTCCTCCAAAGATGCGCATCTCCGAAGCACTGTGGAGGCTTTAATCCAAGAGAGGAAGATGAAGGTGAGCGATTGATGTTGAGATGGTTGGCCATCTACTTTAATTTTGCGCTTGAAAGGGGTTTTCTGCTCAAACAGTGCTTGTTACCTGGGGGTTGAATTCTGTAAAAATATGAAAATAAATCATACTCGCCTCCTGGATCCAGCGCAGGTCACTCTGTGATCTGCGTCAGCACCAGAAGGAATGATTGCACCATCCAACTAGCCCCCAGAATACTGCTTGTGATCGACCGCAGTGGTCAGGTGACTTGAACTGAACATGGAATGCCCCCATGGGGCCGTGGGGTACTCGGTACCGGGTCCTGCGGTTCACAGGGGGATGTCACGGTGGCTGACCCGGTCCGTGGCCCTGGGACATCCGTGTAAAAGGGAAAGGTCTTTAAAGGGATAGAGTTTGTGTTCGTGACGCCACCTGTGGTATTCGGTCAGTGTGACCGACGCTGCTTTAAGGGGTCCGCTGGGGTAATGTTATGGCAGCTAGATGGTATACCTTCCCACAGGTGAAGTATGTCCCCAGGGCTTCCCAGTGTTTAGATTTTGGATGGTGAGAGGCGCAGAGAAGAACGAGGACACAAGGTTGCAGTCTCTTTACCTTTACTGAAGACTTCAGCATCCACAGTCCAGGGCACCAGATCACAGGGCAGGCAGAGTCCAGCCGGTTTGGAGGCAAGTCCAGAGTCCCCTTGTCCAGGTGGAAATCAGTAGCCTTCCCTTGCGCTGCAGTGTTGTAGTTCCTTACTGCCTAAGGCTTCACATAAGGTCCTCACAGATGTAATGTCTTTCTCTCTGTCCCCCATATAGGATAGGACAAACCCATATGACTGGTGGCTTGAGGCTGTTTATAGGGACTCTAGCACGCCCTGGCCTCCAAAGGTTGCCACCGTGCCTCCTGAGTGAAGGGCGGGCAGGTAACGTGAAATTAGCTGTCCTGCCGGTCTCTGGAGCAAGGCATAAAGGTCGTTGCTCCCTCGGTGTTCCGGCTACTGGGATTCTGTGCCTCAGAAGGAGGCAGCCTGTGTAGGCCTGGTCCCCTTCTGATATCCACTCCTTTGCTATGACTTCCTTGCACGCTCACTGCAATACAATTCTGCCTTCGATGTCTCTTTCTAGGAGCTGCAGCTCTGAGGGCATGCACAGCTCCGTGTCCTTCTTCTTCGCTCTCTGACAGGATCCCACCCCTGTCAGGGACCAACTAACTGAGCGGAGCTCAGCCAGCAACTGACTAACTTTCCCTACAGGCGACCAGTTTTACCTATGTGGGGAGTGACCTAATAAATAGGAGCATAAGCTCCCCCTGGTGGCCTGGAGTGTGAAATGTGTTGCATGTTTGTGATACCTGGATTCAGTTATCTTACTTTGCCTCCAAACGTAGCATCACTCTCCCTGAGAGGAAAGCAATACCACTGCGACGACCAGGACCCTGGGGCGCCGCAAACATCATTGGATGTCTTTTGGATAATGCATGGTTCAAGTCATCTGACCTGACTTCTGCAGCCCACCACAAAGTCCTGTGGAAGGCTCAATGGTGCTGGCATGGACCACAGAGCAACCTTCAGTGGATCCAGGAGGATGACAACTGGTGACTTGGACTTATTTTTACAGAATCCAAACCCTGGACAGCTGCTTTAAAGGGACTTTCATACGAATGACATTTTTCATCTATCTTTCTGAAATGCCTTATGGCTGGACTAACCCTGAGTCTCCATTCTTCCCACAATTGGTGGGTAGAAGTGGTGCCTGGTTTGAAGGAAAGCTATCATGTGTTTCCAGTCCTAGACAAACCCTTTAATAACAATACACTGTCTATTGTCTCTAGGTGTCTTTCCTAATAACAGAGGATCCTTCCCGAACGAGTTCGAGGAGCCGACGGGAGGTTTTACATCCAAACAGATTTGACCTTTACGCCGATTTGGCTTCCGTTTCTGGAGGTCAGATCATCTTCACCAGCAACCAAGACATTTCTGAAGTTGCAAAAGTTATAACAGATTCGGCGTACTTTGATGTGGTGAGTAAAGACAGTGACATCTGAAGAGGTGACCTGCTCCACGTCGTAGTATTCCCTTTCTATAGCATGTGCCAATTTATGGTTTGATTAGGATCCCTAGTCACATTGGAGGGGTCGGACATTGACTTATAGTGTAGCTATCTCCACTAGGTGGCACTAGAGAGATCTTAAAGAGGTTGTTTACCTTTTTATTTTTATTTTTACTTACATGTATGTATTTGGGGTTAAAAAACATTTTTTCTAGCCGGGTTCATTAATGATTTTGCACCGTTAAGCTTTTACAGGCTGTTTGTTTTCCTAGACATTTGACTTTGATGTGGTCTGTGGTCATAAATCATTTGAGAGGAGCTCAGAAAAGGACACAGATATAACAGTTACAAACTCTCCTAACAGCTCACTGGCAGATTCTCAAGTTAACTCATTCTGTGGCCAGCAATTGGCAGTGCAACACTGCGTCCATAGATGGAAAGCAATTTGTAATGCAACCCAATTGCAAAAAAAGAAGATTTTTAGCCCCAAGGTCATACGTTTAAGTAAGAAAAAAAATTGTGGACAATCCCTTTAAAGAGATTATGAATTGTCCTTGAAGATTTGTAAGCTTGTGTGTAACGGTGAGTGTTTGCAGGTCACGCTCCTTCATGTGCAGGTGTCGGAGGGAGGCATAGCTCACCATGTTTTTCTGGTGGACGAGTTTCTCCACAACGTCACGCTGTACATAAACGGCAACGTCCGGGAATTCCGCGTACACGATCCGACAGGTAATGGCGCGTCCTGGAGCTGTGACTTGAGCTACACTACGAGATATGGAGTGTTCACAATTCTCTCCTACCCTTAACTAGGCCGAAAGCAAAATGGCCGTCGCCAAACTTATGGCAGATTTACCCGAGTCTTTCTGTCTGATCCTCTGCTCGTGGGGAACTGGACAATTTTTATGAAAACTGTCGAACCCTACAGTGTTCACGTACAAGGTGAGAAACCTAGAAAGCTGGATCTCCTTAACCCCTTACTGACATAAGATGTAATAACACGTATAAAGAGCGGGCTCCGGGGCTGAGCCTACATCATACAAAGCCAGATGCCAGCTGTAGCATACAGCCGGCATCTGCCTGTAACTAGAGCAGCCAGGGCTTAAATGCCACGTCAATCTGATTTAAGTGGCCCAATTGCCAGTGCTTGTGGTCTCCGGTTTGCACTAACTCCGTGCAATACAATTACGGCAATTTGTTATGGCCCTGTCTTAGCCCCCCTGTTAAGGCAAGCCTATGGGTAGACTTCATAGGAGAACGCCTTTATCAATATATACTACATTACTATGGTACTGCACTATATAGTATAACTGATGGGATGATCGCAGGTTCAATTCCCCTAGGGAAACCAAAAAATAGACTAAAAATGAAAAAAAAAAGAAAAAAAATAGCGTAAAATAAATAAAAATTTGAAAAACCACCATTAAAAGCAAATAAATCAAAAAGTAACCATATTTAGTATTATTATGTTTATAAAAGTCGAATCAATCAAAATATTAAATTAATAAACCCTATCTAAAAGAAAAAAATCGAATAACCAGAATTGCGTTTTTTTGATTCCCACAATACCACAAAAAATGTAGAAAGACGCAATCAAAGCATCGTAACTACCTCTGTATCATATCCATAAAAGTGTCAGCTCAGGGCACAAAAAAAACAAACCCTCGCACAACTTCATCAACAGAAAAATGGTCTCAGAAAATGACGACACGAAAGTAATTTTTTTTTAACTACGGTAATTTAAAAAGAAACCCCACTAAGTTTGGTATTGCCATGATCGTACTGACCTGTAGAATCGTGTTCCCGGGTGATATTTGCGGCACAATACAAGCTGTAAAAACAAAACAATTTCACTGCTCTCGTAATTTATTTTTGTCAATTTTCTAGCAGTGTTAAAATGAATGTTAAAAATCAAACAAAACCCCTCATATTGCCGTGTGGACGGAAAAATATAAAAGTTGTGGTTTTTGGAAGAGACGAAGGAAAAAATGACAATAAAAAAAATTGGAAAATTACCATGTTCGAAAGGGGATAATAAAACCAGTAGCTACTGAAAACCACCCCAAAATTGCATTTTTTTCTTCTTCTTTATTCGTTAGGTCGGAGTTCTGTTGATTTCCTCTTTTATTTTGGGATTCCTGTAAATGGGTCTCATCCTGGACTCTACCAACTCAACAGCCAGCCGGTGGCAGGTAGGTGATGGCACAGAGTCCTAACCAGGTGTCCTCTCCTAGAGCCTCCGTACATTTACATATGAGGCCTCGATTCCACAATGGGGGTTGGATGGAGAAGGCCTCCATCATTTCCTTCTTTCTTCTCAGGTGTCCCTGCCATCCTGGTGGTTGATGCTATTGGGCTTCCAGAGTCGGCCAACCTGAGCCTCGTCAGCTTGACCTCACGCAACGGGAAGATGCAGACAGCCGAGCTGGAGACGGCCAATCAGGGTGGACTCTTCACAGCCAAAATTAGTGAGATCCCCATCGGGGAGTTTAGTGTTGGCGTGAGAGGTCAGGATGGAAGAGGACTCGAGCTGAAACGGGAGGCACCTCAGCAACTAAGTGCAGCTGAATGCATCGTGGAGGTAAGGTCATTGATTTCGTGTTACACTTGAATTCCAGAAACTAATTCTTAACCAGAGACATCTCGTTGTGTCTTCCAGATATCCAGTAATTCACTTGTGACACCAGGAACCTCTCATCCGATTTCAGTGAAGGTCACTAATTTTGGAGATCCTCACTGCTATTCCATCACCATGAGTAATGATGTCAACAAGGACTCTCCTACATTCAGGTGAGCAGAGGGATCTGTCCGCATAATATCCTAGTCCGGACATGCGGTATGGAGGTCTATGGCCTCTCTTGGATTAAAACCGTATTTTTGCATCAAGCATCATGAGAGCAATACACTTGGTTCCAACTTTTTCAAGGGATTCTCTGCTTCAGACAGTGCCTACTTTTTAGCAGGTTCCTTCAACAATAAACTGATCATAAAGTGTCTCCCTACTCACCCTTATCCACCAATCAATCAGTGGCGCTAATTGTTTCATTTTTCTGCAGCTTGTACTAAGGGTTGTGAGATTTCAGTAGCATCAGGAAGGAGGGACACTGAGGAGCTGTCAATGAGGTTAGGTGGGTGGAAATTTAGGATCAAAAAGTGAGTCTGGTGGAGGGAGATTCGCCGGCAGCATTGAGGAGGGACACTGAGATGCTGTCTATCAGGTGGATGGACATTCAACAGCAGCAGGGAGGAGGGACATTGAGGAGTTGTCAATTAGGTGTACAGAGATTGAGTTTAAACTTTTATAAAGGATTTATTTGCCTTTCTGACATGGTTTATCACAGTAAGTACACTTGACTCATCTGGTCTAAATGCTAGATCTATTTAAAGAGGTGTGCAGTTTGTATTGTGAAATTTAATGACAGATCTGCTTTAAATCTAGTCCTTCTCTGTATTTCATTTCTTTCAAAACTGCTCATCTTTTGTAAGTCTTTGACCCGTCACCCATTTGTGACTGTTTTTACATGGCCGCTAAACTGTGAACCTCTCCTAGCAGGATACAGATGGCGTCTGGAAAAACAGAAGTAAGGAAGACGGAGATGAGAATTCCTGACAACACCGAGCAAAATACCATAATCACAGTGATGGTAAAAGCTGACGTGTGCGGCGGCAGCAGAGGCAACCTCCATCCTCCGTGCTTCACCCACCTCTCGTTAATAGTCATCGGAGAAAACGAGGTAGGTGATCTCTGACGTGTTCTACGGTGCCTTCTCAGTCCACTTCAAAGCCTTTTTTTTTTTTTTAGCTTGGCCTGAACGGGGTTGTTAAAGGAATAAAAATACTTGGCTGTTTTTTTCTCAAAACAGCTCCACTCCTGTCCACAGGTTTAGAATGGTACTGCAGCCAAGTCTCATTTACTTCAGTGTAGTTGATTTGCATCCTTCCTTCTGGGGAGATTTATGAAACAAAATGCAGTGCAAATATATTGCAAATGTGTATATTTAGCTCTGTTTTGGTTAATATATATATTCAGGCAACACTACTGGTGCAGTTTCTTAATTTGACCAATAGCTGGTGCTATGAGAACAATAAAAAATATAATATAATATATAATTTATTTATTTATTTATTTTTTTACATGGACTAAGCTTGCAGGGTAGCCGTCGACATATGAGCTGTGCCCGGCTGCCCTGGGTGTCATAACTTTACCTGCATAACAAGTCACCAAGCATAAGATATAACACAGATTTGTCCTTCCATAACTTTTTTTCTAAATTGCTCATATCTCCAGTTGAGTAGTACGGGATGCACAGCTTAAAAAAAAAAGAAAAAAAATCTCTGTCGGGAGATGTTTTTGCACTGGGTCTTTGTTTGGCCACCCATAATACAGAAAATAGACCCTTGGAGCCCGTCTTTGGCTTCGGTCACTTCCAAGTGGGATATTCTTTCCTACACTTTTGAGGCCCGGTCATTTTAGGAGCCTATAGAGAAAGTGGAGCCCGATTCTCATAGCGGCCCACAGTCCTGAATTTTTCGTATTGTCTTGATTTTTCATAGTAAATATGGGAATAACTGGCGTCAAAAAAGGGGTACAGCTTTATTCTGTATTTTCTCTCCTATTTGCAGACCTCTACGGCGCCTCCTCCTGTTCAGACTCCACCATCATATCTCCAGTCCTGCCCCTTGGCTCCCAGTAACTGCAAGGATCATCACTGGATCGCCATTCTTTTGGTCTCAGATATTAATGGGATTCATTCCGTCCACATTGTGAATGGTTCCGGTACCGCCGCGCATTATTCGGATGCAGGAAATGATGGTGTTGAATACACGTCGGACTGCTGCCACCTCCACGCTGAACTACTGCTTACAAATCACAAGGGGGCGGAGTGGAGTTGCTTGCTTTCTGCCCCGGTCACCGCCATGCAAGCCGGACACAAAGTCCATTACTTACTGATCGTACCGCTCCTGCTGATTCTTGCCGTAGGGTTGGGGATATGTTACTTTCAAAAGAAAAGAAATACCAGTTATAACAGCCCGAAGGACTGCAAGAAAGAATCGTGTTGATGACTGAGAAAATTTATATGTAAAAAAAAAAATTCTTGGCACCGGGTATGAAAGGCACAAATGATGAGTAAGGTGCATAGGAATTTTGGACTGAATTGGAGCAAAGTTCTACATTGATAATTTCCTTGTATGTCTCGTGATAACATGATACACAGGGATAAATTCCCTGTGTAGATAGTCAAATACATTTTTTTTATGACAGCAGCCACCACTAGGGGGAGCTCACTGCCTACTGTGTATACAGTGAACTCCATAATAACAGAAGTGTAAGGTTCTCATCTGACCTCTGCTGGAGGGATACAAGTAGTACGATTTTTTTTAGGGAGATTTGAAAAATTGGAGATCGAACTGCTAATAAATATATTATGAAGTTAATCAGCATACCATCTAACATAAAAGAAATCAGCAAGCCACCTACAATGCTGTGCAAATTAATAGGGACAAAGCAAAAAAATAAAATGTTATAATGCACTGTTACATACTAATTCTGAAAATTACCTTTTTCCACTGGCTAGTTGACCAAGATTTATTTATTATATATTAAAACTGGTTTGAATCACTGACTGGTAACCAACTTATGATTTTACTTAAAAAATGTTATGTCCCAATTAATTTGCACAGCACTGTAAATATATAAAAATCAGCATACCACATAAATATTAAAAAAAAATCAGCAAAACGCCTAACATAAAAAAAATCAGCAAACCACATAACATTAAAAAAAAATCAGCATACCACCTAAACATAAAAAAAATAATAATTGTGAAAAATTATTTTCTGCTGCTGGTGAAGGTGACCCTCCAATCCAGGGATAAAATTTGACTTGTGATGGGGTATAAGGATCACCTCGGGTGTCTTTCTTTCATGCGTCTTCTGATATGAATCCACAGTTAGGGGTTGTCCACCTTTATATTTTTTTCTTTTAACTCAAGTGTATTTATTTGGTGCAAAAAAAATGTTGTTGTTTTTTTGCAATTTGGTTTCTTAAAAATTTTGCATCGTTTCAGCTTTTACAGGCTCTTTGTCTTTCTGCTCATTCATCTTTGATGTGGTCATTAATCAGCAGAGAGGAGCGCGGAAAAAGACAGATAAAAGAGTCACCAACGCTCCCTTTATACCGTCATAGCTCATTCTGCAGCCGGAAACAGTGCAACATGCAGGCTATAGGAGGCAAAATTTATAATGAAACCCAATTGTAAAAAGGAATTTTAGGCTCAAGATACATGCATTTCAGTAAAAACAAAAAAGGTAGACAACCCCTTTAAGGTCCCTTTTAATTGGTCACAAAATGGCCATTCACTTTTTAGTGTACCCCTCGGTAGTCTGAGGCCAACCCAGACTGGACAAACATTGGTGACATTAGCGATCAAGTGGGCGACCCAAAATCGGATATATCGCAGAGTGGTGCAAAATGGGGGTAAAATGTAATATTAGCCCATAACCCCCTGAAGGGGCTGCCACTGCAGCCATGTTGGTTGCCACCCATGTTTCCCAGAGGCAGAGAAGGACGGCTCAAGTCCCGGTGGGTGATGACATTTTCGGTGATTTGGTAGGAACTGACGATAGCACTTCCTGTTTTGCACAATTAGGCGTTCGGCCATGTCGCATTTCTCGGTAGATGTAAGAAAATGAAAACAGTGTATGGAGTCGTTAGATATCAGATTTTTTGTGTCTCTGTGTGTGGACAGTGAGGTCAGACGTTATTGACACAGATTTTGTGTGGATATTGTGATATTTTTTGGCTCACACCGTGAAATATAGTTTTGTAATATCCCTTTAAGTACTTTGTATTTAAATTCATGGCTATTTTTAAAGGGCGGAAACTGTACGAAATTCGGACATGTTTTCGTTCTTTGACAGCAAACAGAGCCTCTGAAAAATGAGGATGAATCGATCCACTCGGGGCGGATTGATTAATACTGTCTGAATGAGAAACTGTGGTGCCCATAGCAACCAATCAGAGCTCAGCTTTAATTTTATAAAATGCTCTGGTAAAATGAGAGATGCACTGTGATTGGTTGCTAGGGGGCAACACATTCAGATCCTCGTTTCGACAGGTTCCTTAAATCTGGCCTTCAAGTATATAGAAAAATCGAAAGATCTATGTAAATAAAACTGTAAAACACCATTAGTTATGTGCTGGCAAGTGTCAATTTTTAGGATCCAAGTGAATAATTGAAATTGTACATAGTATCGTGCCCATGTCAGATTTTACTTGCCAAAATAAAAGCAACTTAAAAAAATACTACAAAGACTGAAAAGTAAAAAAAACGGATGAAGGACAGCTACTATACTGACGTATCGTGACCCCTGGGGCATTGGAGGTCACAATGGCTTTTGGGCTGTCAGATAATACAATGGCCACTGGCCCACCAGGAATTATAGCTGCTACTAGACCACCAGGACAAAGGTTCTGAGAACCTGTTGGAGGTGCCAGTGCATTGACGACCTTGAAGTCATTGCATAGCTACCGACGGTCCCGAATTTGCCGTGACTGTCCTGATTTTTCAGATATCATCCTATCGATCATAATCGGGGCTATCCCTGGCCAAAAATAATTGGGAAATGGGTAAACCCCACCCAAAAGTGGGCAACCTCCCTCTGGTCGAAGGCGTTCTTAGGCAGGACTTTACCGTTGTTTATCTAGAGGGTTGTTTAGGCCTTGTTTCAAAAAACCAAGATGGGTTTTGATGATATTGGCCTCAGGAACCTTGAGAAGATGAGGCAAATATTCAATTTGAGGCCAAAATCGCTTATCTAAATACCCTCACAGAGTGGTTCATTAGTGCCCACCCCGTCCCACCATGCTCTGCAGTATAACGAGGCCACATGGAGCACATTGGGGCAGGTTTGTAGCTCAGATCATATAGTAAAAGCTGAATCATGGAAGCGAGAGAAGGTACGAGTCGATTCTGAGGACCCGGTCCATCGGTTGCGTCAGTAATCGCTGGCAGTCGCCTCTTACTTGATGGCATCCACAGCGCTACTTTTGATTAGCCAGCCTGTGCGTCACTCTGCACCGATGACGTCGCGCAAGGCCGACTAATCAAAGGAAGAGCCAAGAGCCGCGGATGTCGATAATTAAGAGGCGGTTCTCAGGGCTCCTGTCCAATCAATACGCACCAACTCGAATGGAAACCACTGATAATCTCTGATCATTTCTGTTGTGAATTTTTGAATGTTTTTGTAGCTTCGTGATTTTTCGTGGTTTGCGGTAGTCAGTGGGTTGGTCTTGAGGTGAACATATTTTATTTATTGGGACCTAACCTGCAGCAGTTTATAAATGTCATTGTCACGGCATTTTTCACAGCACAAGCATTTGTAATAAAAATGTAAACAAAAAACAAATTTTATCAGCTTTTTATTACTTTTTTTGTTTTCAGCGTCTGCTCCCGCGATCAGGGAGCACTCAGATTTGTGCATAGTTTGGAGATAATGGAGCGGCTGTCATATTCATTATTTTTCAACATTTTTGCATATTTCTAGTACCGGTAATTACTGTTTGGTTTTCCAAGCCGAATAGGACATTTAAGTTTATAGGTTCTATCTTGTATAGTACGGTCTACGGGCCCATCAGAGGATAAAATAGCTCAACAAAGACCCCTCATCTTGGCCGGCTATGCCAATCTGTGCTTCATGGTAGAGTGTTGGCGTACTGGACATGACTGCTCGACCAATCCTAATGTCTGTGAAAAGTTTTGTCTTCAGAGCAGTTTTCAAAACCTACTTGCAGAGTTCTGAACGCAGCTCTGGAGTATAAGGCTATGTTCACACATTGCGCTTTTGCTGCAAATTTTAAGCTGCATTTTACAGTACCAGCAAAAGCTATGAGATTTCAGAAATCTCCTGCACACACATTGCTATTTCCTGACTGATTTGGGAAACTGCTGCGTTTTGGCAGGATATAGCATGTCACTTCTTTCAGTGTTTTTTCACCCATAACAAGCAAAGAGTAAGTGCAATTATGCAGGTATCAGGTTTTTTTTGTGCAAAAACCTGAGGAAATTGAATCATGTTTTTTTATGCACTAAACATTATCAGCATGCACAAGGGACAAATGGACCTGACAAAAAAAAGCCTAGTACAGTGTGTAACTCAGGATCAGTAATGTAATGTATGTACACAGTGACTGCACCAGCAGAATAGTGAGTGCAGCTCTGGAGTATAATACAGGATATAACTCAGGATCAGTAATGTAATGTATGTACACAGTGACTGCACCAGCAGAATAGTGAGTGCAGCTCTGGAGCATAATACACTCCCTGACAGAAGTTATGTCGCTTATCCATGTTATGTCAATAAAAGCTTATAGCCTGATGTTAAATTCATCCATTGGTTGTATAAATTATTCTTTTGAAAGCTGAAACCCTCCGAAATGTGGTTTAGGTTAAGAAAATAAATTTGCATCAATGCAGAAATATTGATCAGTTAATGGACACAGAATGGTCAGATTTTGGCAAGACAAAAGTTTTTTCGCCCACAGAAAGTAATGTGATATTCAAACAAATAATTAACTTAAAATACAAATATATATTGCATAACATTGGTGAATGAAGTTGTGGTGCTTTTAGAGTCATATGTAATATTTTGTGTGACTTCCATGAGCTTGAAGGACTGCATCCATGCGGTTCAACAATGATTCATACAATTTATTAATGAAGTCATCAGGAATAGCAGAGAATGCAGTCTTACATGCCTCCCAGTGTTCATGTAGATTCTTTGGTTTTGTCTTCCAAGCTTCCTCTTTCATCCTACCCCAAACATGCTCAATAATGTTCATGTCTGGTGACTGGGCTGGCCAGTCCTTGAGCACCTTGATCTTTTTTGCCTGGAGGAACTTTGATGTAGAGATGGATGTATGAGATGGAGCACCATCCTGCTGCAGAATTTGACCCCTTTTATGATTTGTAATATAAGAGGTAGCTAATACTTCTTGATATTTTAGGCTACTGATATTGCCTTCCACCTTGCAAATGTTTCGCACACCCCCATACTGAATGTAACCCCAGACCATGATCTTTCCACCACCAAATGTAACTGTTTTCTGGGTGTATTTTGAATCCATACGGGCTCCAGTAGGTCTCCTGCAGTATTTGCATTGGTTGTGGTGTAATTCTACTGAAGATTCATCAGAGAAATCCACCTTCTGCCACTTTTCAAGTGTCCATCTGTTTAGCAGGTGGTAGGACTTTGCAAATGCCACAAGTTTTTTTATTTGCCTTTTGTTTAGTGCTGGCTTCTGGGCACTGATTCGACCATGGTGGCCATTGCGAGACAGAATCCTACAAACTGTTCTAGTTGACACAGGGACTTGAGGTGACCAGGCCTGCTCCAGTGGAAGAGGGGCTTGCTTTGGATTTTCCAACCAACAAACGTTCCTCCTGAGCAGTTGTCTTGCGGGGTCTGCTGGACCTGGGCTTGTCAAACACATCTCCGGTCTCTTCAAATCTTTTTTTTTTTTAACTCTTTCTACTTGACGCTGAGACACATTAAAGGTGCCAGCCACCTCTGCAGTGGATCTGGTCTTGAGCCTCTTGATAACCCAGGCTTTGGTGCAGGATGGATTTTTGGCATGTTGTCAGAGCTCAAGTTGCAGTTCAAGTGAAGGTCTGGGGTGCTGGGTTTCTTTTTATACACACACTAATTAACCGACCATTTACTGAGCACAGGTGAGGATGTAAACTAGGATTGAGTGCATTATATGACCAGGCGACAAAACTTTTGTCTTGCCAAAATCTGACCATTCTGTGTTCATTAACTGATCAATATTATTGTATTGATGCCAATTTATTTTCTTAACCTACACCACATTTCGGAGGGTTTCAGCTTTCAAAAGAATAATTTATACAACCAATGGATGAATTTAACGTCAGGTTATAAGCTTTTATTTACATAACATGGATAAGCGACATAACTTCTGTCACGGAGTGTACAGGCTTTAACTCAGGATCAGTAATGTAATATATGTACACAGTGACTCCACCAGTATAGAATAGTGAGTGCAGCTCTGGGGTATAATACAGGATGTAATTCAGAATCCGTAATGTAATGTATATACACAGTGACTGCACCAGCAGAATAGTGAGCGCAGCTCTGGAGTATAACACAGGATGTAACTCAGGATCAGTAATGTATGTACACAGTGACTCCACCAGCAGAATAGTGAGTGCAGCTCTGGAGTATAATACAGGATGTAACTCAGGATCAGTAATGTATGTACACAGTGACTGCACCAGCAGAATAGTGAGTGCAGCTCTGGAGTATTATACAGAATGTAACTCAGAATCAGTAATGTAATGTATGTACACAGTGACTGCACCAGCAGAATACTGAGTGCAGCTCTGGGGTATAATACAGGAGGTAACTCAGGATCAGTAATGTAATGTATGTACACAGTGACTGCACCAGCAGAATAGTGAGTGCAGCTCTAGAGTATAATACAGGAGGTAACTCAGGATCAGTAATGTATGTACACAGTGACTGCACCAGCAGAATAGTGAGCGCAGCTCTGGAGTATAATACAGGATGTAACTCAGGATCAGTACAGGATCAGTAATGTAATATATGTACACAGTGACTCCTCCAGTATAGAATAGTGAGTGCAGCTCTGGGGTATAATACAGGATGTAATTCAGAATCCGTAATGTAATGTATATACACAGTGACTGCACCAGCAGAATAGTGAGCGCAGCTCTGGAGTATAACACAGGATGTAACTCAGGATCAGTAATGTATGTACACAGTGACTCCACCAGCAGAATAGTGAGTGCAGCTCTGGAGTATAATACAGGATGTAACTCAGGATCAGTAATGTATGTACACAGTGACTGCACCAGCAGAATAGTGAGTGCAGCTCTGGAGTATTATACAGAATGTAACTCAGAATCAGTAATGTAATGTATGTACACAGTGACTGCACCAGCAGAATACTGAGTGCAGCTCTGGGGTATAATACAGGAGGTAACTCAGGATCAGTAATGTAATGTATGTACACAGTGACTGCACCAGCAGAATAGTGAGTGCAGCTCTAGAGTATAATACAGGAGGTAACTCAGGATCAGTAATGTATGTACACAGTGACTGCACCAGCAGAATAGTGAGCGCAGCTCTGGAGTATAATACAGGATGTAACTCAGGATCAGTACAGGATCAGTAATGTAATATATGTACACAGTGACTGCAGCAGCAGAATAGTGAGTGCAGCTCTGGAGTATAGTACAGGATATAACTCAGGATCAGTAATGTATGTACACAGTGACTGCACCAGCAGAATAGTGAGCGTAGCTCTGGAGTACAATGCAGGATATAACTCAGGATTTGTGATGAGCGAATATACTTGTTACTCGAGATTTCTCGAGCATGCTCGGGGGTCCTCTGAGTATTTTTTTAGAGCTCAGAGATTTCATTTTTCTTACCACAGCTGAATGATTTACATTTGTTAGCCAGCATAAGTACATGTGGGGATTCAATAGCAACCCCCACATGTACTTATGCTGGCTAACAGATGTAAATCATTTAGCTGTGGCACGAAAAACTAAATCTCCGAGCACTAAAAAAATACTCGGAGGACCCCCGAGCATGCTCGAGAAATCTCGAGTAACGAGTATATTCGCTCATCACTACTCAGGATCAGTAATGCAATGTACGTACACAGTGACTGCACCAACAGAATAGTGAGCGCAGCTCTGGAGTATAATACAGGATGTAACTCAGGATCAGTACAGGATCAGTAATGTAATGTATGTACACAGTGACTGCACCAGCAGAATAGTGAGTGCTGCTCTGGGATATAATAAAGGATATGACTCAGGATCAGTAATGTAATGTATGTACACAGTGACTGCACCAGCAGAATACTGAGTGCAGCTCTGGGGTATAATACAGGAGGTAACTCAGGATCAGTAATGTAATGTATGTACACAGTGACTGCACCATCAGAATAGTGAGTGCAGCTCTAGAGTATAATACAGGAGGTAACTCAGGATCAGTAATGTATGTACACAGTGACTGCACCAGCAGAATAGTGAGTGCAGCTCTGGAGTATAATACAGGATGTAACTCAGGATCAGTAATATAATGTATGTACACAGTGACTGCACCAGCAGAATAGTGAGTGCAGCTCTGGGGTATAATACAGGATGTAACTCAGGATCAGTAATGTATGTACACAGTGACTGCCCCAGCAGAATAGTGAGTGCAGCTCTGGGGTATGATGCAGGATGTAATTCACCTGACGTACTCGGGATCATTAGATTCCAGCAGCTGGATCCCCAGCAATTATACATTTGTCATTGATCCTATGGATAGGTCATAAATGTTGATAATAGGACAACAAACATCAGTCAGGTGATAACGGTGCCAGATATATCTGAAGTAGGGGTATAAATTTAGGGATTTTTTTTGTATAATGTGATGACACTTGGACATAATAATCACTGAGCACATATATAGGAAAACCACTTCTGACTTTATTAATCATATTAGCAAATATACACAGGTAGACAAAAGTTTTCATCTTATGCTGAAAATAGGTAATCACTTAATCCCCTAATCCTTTCCTGTTCACTTTTTTCAAATATTTAACGGATCATAGGAGGGAGAGGAATCTGCTGGAAACCACAAGGAAATCTACAAAGAGAGAAATACATTATTGTTAAAAAAAAAAAAACCAACAACTATTTAATAGACTGAACTCCTGCCGATTCATGTGTAAAGGACCTTCATGTTAAAAATACATATTCAGGCTAAGTTCACACGTTGCAGAATTGCCTCGGAAATTTCCGTGGAAATTCTGCGCCTCCTGCCGCGGGTATATCGCATGCAGAATTAGCATGCATATACCCGCAGAAAACTAGCGTTTTGCAAGCATAACTAGATGGGTATTTCCTGAAGGAACTACAGATAGTGCTTTGGAATGGTGCCCGGGCTGCCCCTGCAAGACTTTCACACTTGGGTGCCCCTCAGGCGCTGGCTTGGTAGTTGTAGCCCCTAAAGGGGTGAGGCCACTCTGGGTCCGATTTGGTGGGCGGGGTCACTCTGGGACCAATTTGGTGGGCGGGGTCACTCTGGGACCGACTTGGCGGGCGGCGCCACTCTGGGTCCGATTTGGCGGGCGGCACCACTCTGGGTCCGATTTGGCGGGCGGCGCCACTCTGGGTCCGATTTGGCGGGCGGCGCCACTCTGGGTCCGATTTGGCGGGCGGCGCCACTCTGGGTCCGATTTGGCTGGCGGCGCCACTCTGGGTCCGATTTGGCGGCCCGGGTCACTCTGGGTCCGATTTGGCGGCCCGGGTCACTCTGGGTCCGATTTGGCGGCCCGGGTCACTCTGGGTCCGATTTGGTGGGCCGGGTCACTCTGGGTCCGATTTGGTGGGCCGGGCCACTCTGGGTCCGATTTGGTGGGCCGGGTCACTCTGGGTCCGATTTGGTGGGCCGGGCCACTCTGGGTCCGATTTGGTGGCCCGGGCCACTCTGGGTCCGATTTGGTGGCCCGGGTCACTCTGGGTCCGATTTGGTGGCCCGGGTCACTCTGGGCCCGATTTGGTGGCCCGGGTCACTCTGGGCCCGATTTGGTGGCCCGGGTCACTCTGGGTCCGATTTGGTGGCCCGGGCCACTCTGGGTCCGATTTGGTGGCCCGGGTCACTCTGGGTCCGATTTGGTGGCCCGGGTCACTCTGGGTCCGATTTGGTGGCCCGGGTCACTCTGGGTCCGATTTGGTGGCCCGGGTCACTCTGGGTCCGATTTGGTGGCCCGGGTCACTCTGGGTCCGATTTGGTGGCCCGGGTCACTCTGGGTTTGATTTGGTGGCCCGGGTCACTCTGGGTCCGATTTAGTGGGCCGGGTCATTCTGGGTCCGATTTGGTGGCCCGGGTCACTCTGGGTCCGATTTGGTGGCCCGGGTCACTCTGGGTCCGATTTGGTGGCCCGGGTCACTCTGGGTCCGATTTGGTGGGCCGGGTCACTCTGGGTCCGATTTGGTGGGCCGGGTCACTCTGGGTCCGATTTGGTGGGCCGGGTCACTCTGGGTCCGATTTGGTGGGCCCGGGTCACTCTGGGTCCGATTTGGTGGGCCGGGTCACTCTGGGTCCGATTTGGTGGGCCGGGTCACTCTGGGTCCGATTTGGTGGGCCGGGTCACTCTGGGTCCGATTTGGTGGGCCGGGTCACTCTGGGTCCGATTTGGTGGCCCGGGTCACTCTGGGTCCGATTTGGTGGCCCGGGTCACTGTGGGTCCGATTTGGTGGCCCGGGTCACTCTGGGTCCGATTTGGTGGGCCGGGTCACTCTGGGTCCGATTTGGTGGGCCGGGTCACTCTGGGTCCGATTTGGTGGGCCGGGTCACTCTGGGTCCGATTTGGTGGGCCGGGTCACTCTGGGTCCGATTTGGTGGGCCGGGTCACTCTGGGTCCGATTTGGTGGGCCGGGTCACTCTGGGTCCGATTTGGTGGGCCGGGTCACTCTGACTGACAGCAGGACAGGGGAATTGCTGATAACAGAGAGAAATAGACTGACAGCAGGACGGGGAATGGCTGATAACAGAAAGAATAGACTGACAGCAGGACAGGGGAATGGCTGATAACAGAGAAAAATAGACTGACAGCAGTACGGGGAATGGCTGACAACAGAGAGAAATAGACTGACAGCAGGACGGGGAATGGCTGATAACAGAGAAAATAGACTGACAGCAGGACAGGGGAATGGCTGATAACAGAGAGAATAGACTGACAGCAGGACGGGGAATGGCTGATAACAGAGAGAATAGACTGACAGCAGGACAGGGGAATGGCTGATAACAGAGAGAAATAGGCTAACAGCAGTACAGGGAATGGCTGATAACAGAGAGAAATAGACTGACAGCAGGACGGGGAATGGCTAATAACAGAGAGAATAGACTGACAGCAGGACAGGGGAATGGCTGATAACAGAGAGAATAGACTGACAGCAGGACAGGGGAATGGCTGATAACAGAGAGAAATAGACTGACAGCAGTACGTGGAATGGCTGATAACAGAGAGAAATAGATGGGTATTTCCTGAAGGAACTACAGATAGTGCTTTGGAATGGTGCCCGGGCTGCCCCTGCAAGACTTTCACACTTGGGTGCCCCTCAGGCGCTGGTTTGGTAGTTGTAGCCACTCTGGGTCCGATTTGGTGGGTGGGGCCCCTCAGGGGCCGATTTGGTGGGCGCTGTATACTGCGGGGCTCTGCGCTGTATACTGCGGGGCTCTGCGCTGTATACTGCGGGGCTTTGCGCTGTATACTGCGGGGCTCTGCGCTGTATACTGCGGGGCTCTGCGCTGTATGCTGCGGGGCTCTGCGCTGTATGCTGCGGGGCTCTGCGCTGTATGCTGCGCGGCTCTGCGCTGTATGCTGCGCGGCTCTGCGCTGTATGCTGCTCGGCTCTGCGCTGTATAATGCGCGGCTCTGCGCTGTATACTGCGCGGCTCTGCGCTGTATGCTGCGCGGCTCTGCGCTGTATACTGAGGGGCTCTGCGCTGTATGCTGCACGGCTCCGCGCTGTATGCTGCGTGGCTCTGCGCTGTATAATGCGCGGCTCTGCGCTGTATACTGCGCGGCTCTGCGCTGTATACTGCGGGGCTCTGCGCTGTATACTGCGCGGCTCTGCGCTGTATGCTGCGCGGCTCCGCGCTGTATGCTGCGTGGCTCTGCGCTGTATAATGCGCGGCTCTGCGCTGTATACTGCGCGGCTCTGCGCTGTATACTGCGGGGCTCTGCGCTGTATACTGCGCGGCTCTGCGCTGTATGCTGCGCGGCTCCGCGCTGTATGCTGCATGGCTCTGCGCTGTATAATGCGCGGCTCTGCGCTGTATGCTGCTCGGCTCCGCACTGTATGCTGCGCGGCTCCGCGGTGTATGCTGCGCGGCTCCGTGCTGTATACTGCGCGGCTCTGCGCTGTATACTGCGCGGCTCTGCGCTGTATACTGCGGGGCTCTGCACTGTATACTGTGGGGCTCCGTGCTGTATACTGCGCGGCTCTGCGCTGTATGCTGCGCGGCTCCGCGTTGTATGCTGCGTGGCTCTGCGCTGTATAATGCGCGGCTCTGCGCTGTGTACTGTAATAATAATAAGACTACAGATAGTGCTTTGAAATTGTGCTGTGCAGGCAGGCAGTTCGCAGGCATTGGCATAGTAACTGGGCCTGACTGCGCATATCAATGAGCTAATCAGCCAGGTGGCAAGTGGCAGGTACATTTCAAATTGCCTCAGAAACCCGGCCATTATAACCTATGGGAAAATTTCCCTATTGAAATGCATTACAATGAGGGGAAAAAACATTTTCAAACGCAAATTGCGCCAAAACTACAAATCCGATCGACACGAAAAATACTTAGCACACCTCTTGGGGACGCTGGCTTCGAAATGACACCTCACTGGAGTCTGTGAGTGAAGTGGTTCGGGCCGCATTACGTGCGGACTGAATAATAATAAGAACTAGATGGGTATTTCCTGAAGGAACTACAGATAGTGCTTTGGAATGGTGCCCGGGCTGCCCCTGCAAGACTTTCACACTTGGGTGCCCCTCAGGCGCTGGCTTGGTAGTTGTAGCCCCTAAAGGGGTGAGGCCACTCTGGGACCGATTAGGTGGGCGGGGTCACTCTGGGACCAATTTGGTGGGCGGGGTCACTCTGGGACCGATTTGGCGGGCGGCGCCACTCTGGGTCCGATTTGGCGGGCGGCGCCACTCTGGGTCCGATTTGGCGGGCGGCGCCACTCTGGGTCCGATTTGGCGGGCGGCGCCACTCTGGGTCCGATTTGGCGGGCGGCGCCACTCTGGGTCCGATTTGGCGGGCGGCGCCACTCTGGGTCCGATTTGGCGGGCGGCGCCACTCTGGGTCCGATTTGGTGGGCGGCGCCACTCTGGGTCCGATTTGGCGGGCGGCGCCACTCTGGGTCCGATTTGGCGGGCGGCGCCACTCTGGGTCCGATTTGGCGGGCGGCGCCACTCTGGGTCCGATTTGGCGGGCGGCGCCACTCTGGGTCCGATTTGGCGGGCGGCGCCACTCTGGGTCCGATTTGGCGGGCGGCGCCACTCTGGGTCCGATTTGGCGGGCGGCGCCACTCTGGGTCCGATTTGGCGGGCGGCGCCACTCTGGGTCCGATTTGGCCGAACGGCGCCACTCTGGGTCCGATTTGGCGGGCGGCGCCACTCTGGGTCCGATTTGGCGGGCGGCGCCACTCTGGGTCCGATTTGGCGGGCGGCTCCACTCTGGGTCCGATTTGGCGGGCGGCGCCACTCTGGGTCCGATTTGGCGGGCGGCGCCACTCTGGGTCCGATTTGGCGGGCTGGGTCCGATTTGGTGAGCGGGGCAATAATTATAATAAGACTATAGATAGTGCTTTGAAATTGTGCTGTGCTATCACTTTAAGAGCTGATATTATCTGCCAAAACTGTCCTGCTAGGGTCATGTACAGTTCGCAGGCGTTGGCATAGTAACTGGGCCTGACTGAGCATATCAATGAGCTAATCAGCCAGGTGGCAGGTACATTTCAAATTGCCTCAGAAACCCGGCCATTATAACCTATGTGAAAATTTCCCTATTGAAAAGCATTACAATGAGGGGAAAAAACATTTTCAAACGCAAATTGCGCCAAAACTACAAATCCGATCGACACGAAAAATACTTAGCACACCTCTTGGGGACGCTGGCTTCGAAATGACACCTCACTGGAGTCTGTGAGTGAAGCGGTTCGGGCCGCATTACGTGCGGACTGAATAATAATAAGAACTAGATGGGTATTTCCTGAAGGAACTACAGATAGTGCTTTGGAATGGTACCCGGGCTGCCCCTGCAAGACTTTCACACTTGGGTGCCCCTCAGGCGCTGGTTTGGTAGTTGTAGCCCCTCAGGGTTGAGGCCACTCTGGGTCCGATTTGGCGGGCGGCGCCACTCTGGGTCAGATTTGGCGGGCGGCGCCACTCTGGGTCCGATTTTGGCGGGCGGCGCCACTCTGGGTCCGATTTTGGCGGGCGGCGCCACTCTGGGTCCGATTTGGCGGGCGGCGCCACTCTGGGTCCGATTTGGCGGGCGGCGCCACTCTGGGTCCGATTTTGGTGGGCGGCGCCACTCTGGGTCCGATTTGGCGGGCGGCGCCACTCTGGGTCCGATTTGGCGGGCGGCGCCACTCTGGGTCCGATTTTGGCGGGCGGCGCCACTCTGGGTCCGATTTTGGCAGGCGGCGCCACTCTGGGTCCGATTTGGCGGGCGGCGCCACTCTGGGTCCGATTTGGCGGGCGGCGCCACTCTGGGTCCGATTTTGGTGGGCGGCGCCACTCTGGGTCCGATTTTGGCGGGCGGCGCCACTCTGGGTCCGATTTTGGCGGGCGGCGCCACTCTGGGTCCGATTTTGGCGGGCTGCGCCACTCTGGGTCCGATTTGGCGGGCGGCGCCACTCTGGGTCTGATTTTGGCGGGCGGCGCCACTCTGGGTCCGATTTTGGCGGGCGGCGCCACTCTGGGTCCGATTTTTGCGGGCGGCGCCACTCTGGGTCCGATTTGGCGGGCGGCGCCACTCTGGGTCCAATTTGGCTGGCGGCGCCACTCTATGTCCGATTTGGCGGGCGGCGCCACTCTGGGTCCGATTTGGCGGGCGGCGCCACTCTGGGTCCGATTTGGCGGGCGGCGCCACTCTGGGTCCGATTTGGCGGGCGGCGCCACTCTGGGTCCGATTTGGCGGGCGGCGCCACTCTGGGTCCGATTTGGCGGGCGGCGCCACTCTGGGTCCGATTTGGCGGGCGGCGCCACTCTGGGTCCGACTTGGCGGGCGGCGCCACTCTGGGTCCGACTTGGCGGGCGGCGCCACTCTGGGTCCGACTTGGCGGGCGGCGCCACTCTGGGTCCGAGTTGGCGGGCGGCGCCACCCTGGGTCCGAGTTGGCGGGCGGCGCCACCCTGGGTCCGATTTGGCGGGCGGCGCCACTCTGGGTCCGATTTGGCGGGCGGCGCCACTCTGGGTCCGATTTGGCGGGCGGCGCCACTCTGGGTTCGATTTGGCGGGCGGCGCCACTCTGGGTCCGATTTGGCGGGCTGGGTCCGATTTGGTGAGCGGGGCAATAATTATAATAAGACTATAGATAGTGCTTTGAAATTGTGCTGTGCTATCACTTTAAGAGCTGATATTATCTGCCAAAACTGTCCTGCTAGGGTCATGTACAGTTCGCAGGCGTTGGCATTGTAACTGGGCCTGACTGAGCATATCAATGAGCTAATCAGCCAGGTGGCAGGTACATTTCAAATTGCCTCAGAAACCCGGCCATTATAACCTATGTGAAAATTTCCCTATTGAAAAGCATTACAATGAGGGGAAAAAACATTTTCAAACGCAAATTGCGCCAAAACTACAAATCCGATCGACACGAAAAATATTTAGCACACCTCTTGGGGACGCTGGCTTCGAAATGACACCTCACTGGAGTCTGTGAGTGAAGCGGTTCGGGCCGCATTACGTGCGGACTGAATAATAATAAGAATAAGAATAATAATAAGAAGTTATCCACGGTGGAATAACAGTATAGTGCTTTGTTCCAAAGCACTATAATAAGAATAATAAGAAGAAGAAGTTATCCACGGTGGAATAACAGTATAGTGCTTTGTTCCAAAGCACTATAATAAGAATAAGAATAAGATGGGTATTTCCTGAAGGAACTACAGATAGTGCTTTGGAATGGTGCCCGGGCTGCCCCTGCAAGACTTTCACACTTGGGTGCCCCTCAGGCGCTGGTTTGGTAGTTGTAGCCCCTCAGGGTTGATGCCACTCTGGGTCCGATTTGGTGGGCCGGGTCACTCTGGGTCCGATTTGGTGGTCCGGGTCACTCTGGGTCCGATTTGGTGGGCCGGGTCACTCTGGGTCCGATTTGGTGGGCCGGGTCACTCTGGGTCCGATTTGGTGGGCCGGGTCACTCTGGGTCCGATTTGGTGGGCCGGGTCACTCTGGGTCCGATTTGGTGGCCCGGGTCACTCTGGGTCCGATTTGGTGGCCCGGGTCACTCTGGGTCCGACTTGGTGGCCCGGGTCACTCTGGGTCCGATATGGTGGCCCGGGTCACTCTGGGTCCGATTTGGTGGCCCGGGTCACTCTGGGTCCGATTTGGTGGCCCGGGTCACTCTGGGTCCAATTTGGCGGCCAGGGTCACTCTGGGTCCGATTTGGTGGCCCGGGTCACTCTGGGTCCGATTTGGCGGCCCGGGTCACTCTGGGTCCGATTTGGCGGCCCGGGTCACTCTGGGTCCGATTTGGCGGCCCGAGTCACTCTGGGTCCGATTTGGTGGCCCGAGTCACTCTGGGTCCGATTTGGCGGGCGGCGCCACTCTGGGTCCGATTTGGCGGGCGGCGCCACTCTGGGTCCGATTTGGCGGGCGGCGCCACTCTGGGTCCGATTTGGCGGGCGGCGCCACTCTGGGTCCGATTTGGCGGGCGGCGCCACTCTGGGTCCGATTTGGCGGGCGGCGCCACTCTGGGTCAGATTTGGCGGGCGGCGCCACTCTGAGTCCGATTTGGCGGGCGGCGCCACTCTGGGTCCGATTTGGCGGGCGGCGCCACTCTGGCTCCGATTTGGCGGGCGGCGCCACTCTGGGTCCGATTTGGCGGGCGGCGCCACTCTGGGTCCGATTTGGCGGGCGGCGCCACTCTGGGTCCGATTTGGCGGGCGGCGCCACTCTGGGTTCGATTTGGCGGGCGCGCCACTCTGGGTCCGATTTGGCGGGCGGCGCCACTCTGGGTCCGATTTGGCCGAACGGCGCCACTCTGGGTCCGATTTGGCGGGCGGCGCCACTCTGGGTCCGATTTGGCGGGCGGCGCCACTCTGGGTCCGATTTGGCGGGCGGCGCCACTCTGGGTCCGATTTGGCGGGCGGCGCCACTCTGGGTCCGATTTGGCGGGCGGCGCCACTCTGGGTCCGATTTGGCGGGCTGGGTCCGATTTGGTGAGCGGGGCAATAATTATAATAAGACTATAGATAGTGCTTTGAAATTGTGCTGTGCTATCACTTTAAGAGCTGATATTATCTGCCAAAACTGTCCTGCTAGGGTCATGTACAGTTCGCAGGCGTTGGCATAGTAACTGGGCCTGACTGAGCATATCAATGAGCTAATCAGCCAGGTGGCAGGTACATTTCAAATTGCCTCAGAAACCCGGCCATTATAACCTATGTGAAAATTTCCCTATTGAAAAGCATTACAATGAGGGGAAAAAACATTTTCAAACGCAAATTGCGCCAAAACTACAAATCCGATCGACACGAAAAATACTTAGCACACCTCTTGGGGACACTGGCTTCGAAATGACACCTCACTGGAGTCTGTGAGTGAAGCGGTTCGGGCCGCATTACGTGCGGACTGAATAATAATAAGAACTAGATGGGTATTTCCTGAAGGAACTACAGATAGTGCTTTGGAATGGTGCCCGGGCTGCCCCTGCAAGACTTTCACACTTGGGTGCCCCTCAGGTGCTGGTTTGGTAGTTGTAGCCCCTCAGGGTTGAGGCCACTCTGGGTCCGATTTGGTGGCCCGGGTCACTCGGGGTCCGATTTGGGGGGCCGGGTCACTCGGGGTCCGATTTGGGGGGCCGCGCCACTCGGGGTCCGATTTGGCGGGCCGCGCCACTCGGGGTCCGATTTGGCGGGCCGCGCCACTCGGGGTCCGATTTGGCGGGCCGCGCCACTCCGGGTCCGATTTGGCGGGCCGCGCCACTCCGGGTCCGATTTGGGGGGCCGGGTCACTCCGGGTCCGATTTGGCGGGCCGCACCACTCCGGGTCCGATTTGGCGGGCCGCACCACTCCGGGTCCGATTTGGCGGGCCGCGCCACTCCGGGTCCGATTTGGCGGGCCGCGCCACTCCGGGTCCGATTTGGCGGGCCGCGCCACTCCGGGTCCGATTTGGCGGACCGCGCCACTCCGGGTCCGATTTGGCGGGCCGCGCCACTCCGGGTCCGATTTGGCGGGCCGCGCCACTCCGGGTCCGATTTGGCGGGCCGCGCCACTCCGGGTCCGATTTGGCGGGCCGCGCCACTCCGGGTCCGATTTGGCGGGCGGCGCCACTCCGGGTCCGATTTGGCGGGCGGCGCCACTCCGGGTCCGATTTGGCGGGCGGCGCCACTCCGGGTCCGACTTGGCGGGCGGCGCCACTCCGGGTCCGATATGGCGGGCGGCGCCACTCCGGGTCCGATTTGGCGGGCGGCGCCACTCCGGGTCCGATTTGGCGGGCGGCGCCACTCCGGGTCCGATTTGGCGGGCGGCGCCACTCCGGGTCCGATTTGGCGGGCGGCGCCACTCCGGGTCCGATTTGGCGGGTGGCGCCACTCTGGGTCCGTTTTGGCGGGCGGCGCCACTCTGGGTCCGATTTGGCGGGCGGCGCCACTCTGGGTCCGATTTGGCGGGCGGCGCCACTCTGGGTCCGATTTGGCGGGCGGCGCCACCCTGGGTCCGATTTGGCGGGCGGCGCCACCCTGGGTCCGAGTTGGCGGGCGGCGCCACCCTGGGTCCGAGTTGGCGGGCGGCGCCACCCTGGGTCCGAGTTGGCGGGCGGCGCCACCCTGGGTCCGATTTGGCGGGCGGCGCCACCCTGGGTCCGATTTGGCGGGCGGCGCCACTCTGGGTCCGATTTGGCGGGCGGCGCCACTCTGGGTCCGATTTGGCGGGCGGCGCCACTCTGGGTCCGATTTGGCGGGCTGGGTCCGATTTGGTGAGCGGGGCAATAATTATAATAAGACTATAGATAGTGCTTTGAAATTGTGCTGTGCTATCACTTTAAGAGCTGATATTATCTGCCAAAACTGTCCTGCTAGGGTCATGTACAGTTCGCAGGCGTTGGCATAGTAACTGGGCCTGACTGAGCATATCAATGAGCTAATCAGCCAGGTGGCAGGTACATTTCAAATTGCCTCAGAAACCCGGCCATTATAACCTATGTGAAAATTTCCCTATTGAAAAGCATTACAATGAGGGGAAAAAACATTTTCAAACGCAAATTGCGCCAAAACTACAAATCCGATCGACACGAAAAATACTTAGCACACCTCTTGGGGACGCTGGCTTCGAAATGACACCTCACTGGAGTCTGTGAGTGAAGCGGTTCGGGCCGCATTACGTGCGGACTGAATAATAATAAGAATAAGAATAATAAGAAGAAGAAGTTATCCACGGTGGAATAACAGTATAGTGCTTTGTTCCAAAGCACTATAATAATAAGAAGAAGAAGTTATCCACGGTGGAATAACAGTATAGTGCTTTGTTCCAAAGCACTATAACTAGATGGGTATTTCCTGAAGGAACTACAGATAGTGCTTTGGAATGGTGCCCGGGCTGCCCCTGCAAGACTTTCACACTTGGGTGCCCCTCAGGCGCTGGTTTGGTAGTTGTAGCCCCTCAGGGTTGAGGCTTGGTGGGCCGGGTCACTCTGGGTCCGATTTGGTGGGCCGGGTCACTCTGGGTCCGATTTGGTGGGCCGGGTTACTCTGGGTCCGATTTGGTGGGCCGGGTTACTCTGGGTCCGATTTGGTGGGCCGGGTCACTCTGGGTCCGATTTGGTGGGCCGGGTCACTCTGGGTCCGATTTGGTGGGCCGGGTCACTCTGGGTCCGATTTGGTGGGCCGGGTCACTCTAGGTCCGATTTGGTGGGCCGGGTCACTCTGGGTCCGATTTGGTGGGCCGGGCCACTCCGGGTCCGATTTGGTGGGCCGGGCCACTCTGGGTCCGATTTGGCGGGCCGGGTCACTCTGACTGACAGCAGGATAAGGGAATGGCTGATAACAGAGAATAGACTGACAGCAGGACAAGGGAATGGCTGATAACAGAGAGAATAGACTGACAGCAGGACAGGGGAATGGCTGATAACAGAGAGAAATAGACTGACAGCAGGACGGGAAATGGCTGATGACAGAGAGAAATAGACTGACAGCAGGATGGGGGAATGGCTGATAACAGAGAGGAGCTGATATTATCTGACTGACAAAACCTGTTTCCTAGTGGGCTCGTAGGCGTTGGCATAGTAACTGGATCTGACTGCGCATATCAATGAGCTAATCAGCCAGGTGGCAGTTGGCAGTTATTTTTAGAAATTGCCTCAGAAACCAGGCCATTATACCCTATGAGGAAATTTCCCTATTGAAACGCATTGAGACAATGCCTTCCAATGAGGAGAAAACAATTTTCAAATGCAAATTGCGCCAAAACTACAAATCTGATCGACACGAAAAATACTTAGCACACCTCTCGTGGACGCTGGCTTCGAAATGACGCCTCACTGGAGTCTGTGAGTGCAACGGTATGGGCCGCATTAATTGCGGAAAAAAGCCTAATAATAATAACTAGATGGGTTTCCTGAAGGAACTACAGATAGTGCTTTGGAATGGTGCCCGGGCTGCCCCTGCAAGACTTTCACACTTGGGTGCCCCTCAGGCGCTGGTTTGGTAGTTGTAGCCCCTCAGGGTTGAGGCCACTCTGGGTCCGATTTGGTGGGCGGGGTCACTCTGGGTCCGATTTGGTGGGCGGGGTCACTCTGGGTCCGATTTGGTGGGCGGGGTCACTCTGGGTCCGATTTGGCGGGCGGGGTCACTCTGGGTCCGATTTGGCGGGCGGCGCCACTCTGGGTCCGATTTGGCGGGCGGCGCCACTCTGGGTCCGATTTGGCGGGCGGCGCCACTCTGGGTCCGATTTGGCGGGCGGCGCCACTCTGGGTCCGATTTGGCGGGCGGCGCCACTCTGGGTCCGATTTGGCGGGCGGCGCCACTCTGGGTCCGATTTGGTGGGCGGCGCCACTCTGGGTCCGATTTGGCGGGCGGCGCCACACTGGGTCCGATTTGGCGGGCGGCGCCACTCTGGGTCCGATTTGGCGGGCGGCGCCACTCTGGGTCCGATTTGGCGGGCGGCGCCACTCTGGGTCCGATTTGGCGGGCGGCGCCACTCTGGGTCCGATTTGGCGGGCGGCGCCACTCTGGGTCCGATTTGGCGGGCTGAGCCACTCTGGGTCCGATTTGGCGGGCGGCGCCACTCTGGGTCCGATTTGGCGGGCGGCGCCACTCTGGGTCCGATTTGGCGGGCGGCGCCACTCTGGGTCCGATTTGGCGGGCGGCGCCACTCTGGGTCCGATTTGGCGGGCGGCGCCACTCTGGGTCCGATTTGGCGGGCGGCGCCACTCTGGGTCCGATTTGGCGGGCGGCGCCACTCTGGGTCCGATTTGGCGGGCGGCGCCACACTGGGTCCGATTTGGCGGGCGGCGCCACTCTGGGTCCGATTTGGCGGGCGGCGCCACTCTGGGTCCGATTTGGCGGGCGGTGCCACACTGGGTCCGATTTGGCGGGCGGCGCCACTCTGGGTCCGATTTGGCGGGCGGCGCCACTCTGGGTCCGATTTGGCGGGCGGCGCCACTCTGGGTCCGATTTGGCGGGCGGCGCCACACTGGGTCCGATTTGGCGGGCGGCGCCACTCTGGGTCCGATTTGGCGGGCGGCGCCACTCTGGGTCCGATTTGGCGGGCGGCGCCACTCTGGGTCCGATTTGGCGGGCGGCGCCACTCTGGGTCCGATTTGGCGGGCGGCGCCACTCTGGGTCCGATTTGGCGGGTGGCGCCACTCTGGGTCCGATTTGGCGGGCGGCGCCACTCTGGGTCCGATTTGGTGAGCGGGGCAATAATTATAATAAGACTACAGATAGTGCTTTGAAATTGTGCTGTGCTATCACTTTAAGAGCTGATATTATCTGGCAAAACTGTGCTGGGGTCATGTACAGTTCGCAGGCGTTGGCATAGTAACTGAGCCTGACTGCACATATCAATGAGCTAATCAGCCAGGTGGCAGGTGGCAGGTACATTTCAAATTGCCTCAGAAACCCGGCCATTATAACCTATGGGAAAATTTCCCTATTGAAATGCATTACAATGAGGGGAAAAAACATTTTCAAACGCAAATTGCGCCCAAACTACAAATCCGATCGACACGAAAAATACTTAGCACACCTCTTGGGGACGCTGGCTTCGAAATGACACCTCACTGGAGTCTGTGAGTGAAGCGGTTCGGGCCGCATTACGTGCGGACTGAATAATAATAAGAACTAGATGGGTATTTCCTGAAGGAACTACAGATAGTGGTTTGGAATGGTGCCCGGGCTGCCCCTGCAAGACTTTCACACTTGGGTGCCCCTCAGGCGGTCCGATTTGGTGGGTTGGGTCAATCTGGGTCTGATTTTGTGGGCGGGGTAAATCTAGGTCCGATTCGGTGGGCGGGGTCACTTTTGGTCCGATTCTGTGGGCGCGGCCACTCTGGGTCCGATTCGGTGGGCGGAGCCACTCTGGGTCCGATTTGGTGGGCGGGGCACCTTAGGGACCAATTTGGTGGGTGGGGTCACTCGGTCCGATTTGGTGGGCTGGGCAACTCAGGGTCTCATTTGGTGGGCTGGGCACCTCAGGGTCCGATTTGGTGGGTGGGGTCACTCTGGGTCCGATTTGGTGGGCGGGGTCACTCTGGGTCCGATTTGGTGGAAGGGGTCACTCTGGGTCCGATTTGGTGGAAGTGGTCACTCTGGGTCTGATTTGGTGGAAGGGGTCACTCTGGGTTCGATTTGGTGGAAGTGGTCACTCTGGGTCTGATTTGGTGGAAGGAGCCACTCTGGGTCCGATTTGGTGGGCGGGGTCACTCTGGGTCCGATTTGGTGGGCGGGGTCACTCTGGGTCTGATTTGGTGAGCCGGGCCCCTCGGGGTCCGATTTGGTGGGCCGGGCCCCTCGGGTTCCGAATTGGTGAGCGGGGTAATCTACTATATAATTGTCTAAGGGCACTTCCGTCTTTCTGTCTCACAACACCGCTACATCATCATCTCGTGAGACCGCAATGCACTCTTGGGACCGGAGCGCGCAACAAGCATCGGGTACCGGCCACTCCAGGTGCAACAAGCATCGTGTACCGGCCGCTCTAGGAGGTGCAACAACCATCAGATACCGGCCGCTCCAGGAGGTGAGTATGTAACTTTTTTATTTTAATTCTTTTTTTTTTTTTAACAGGGATATGTGTTATGACCCCAATGGCGAGGGTCTCAGAGGAACGTGGAAGTCTGCAGAATACAAAAATCCAGCTCATAGGGCAGTGGTAACTGGGTTGACCATATATCTACTCCTAACGCCAACACTAGAAGTAGCCGGGGATCATTCCTACGTTGGTTCTAGATGACACGCTCCAGCCGGAGAATCTAGCTACCCCTAGTAGAGGAAAATAAAAGACCTTTCTTGCCTCCAGAGAAGGGGACCCCAAAGCTGGATAGAAGCCCCCCACAAATAATAACGGTGAGGTAAGAGGAAATGACAAACACAGAAATGAACCAGGTTTAGCACAGAGAGGCCCGCTTACTGATAGCAGAATAAAGAAAGGTAACTTATATGGTCAACAAAAACCCTGTCAAAATCCACACTGGAAATTCAAGAACCCCCGAACCGTCTAACGGTCCGGGGGGAGAACACTAGCCCCCTAGAGCTTCCAGCAAAGGTCAGGATACAGATTTGGAACAAGCTGGACAAAAATACAAAAACCAAAACATATAGCAAAAGCAAAAGGCAGACTTAGCTGATATAACTGGAACCAGGATCAGTAGACAAGAGCACAGCAGACTAGCTCTGATAACTACGTTGCCAGGCATTGAACTGAAGGTCCAAGGAGCTTATATAGCAACACCCCTAACTAACGACCCAGGTGCGGATAAAAGGGATGACAGAAAAACCAGAGTCCAAAAAACTAGTAACCACTAGAGGGAGCAAAAAGCGAATTCACAACAGTTCCCCCCCCTTAGTGAGGGGTCACCGAACCCTCACCACGACCACCAGGGCGATCAGGATGAGCGGCATGAAAGGCACGAACTAAATCGGCCGCATGAACATCAGAGGCGACCACCCAGGAATTATCCTCCTGACCATAGCCCTTCCACTTGACCAAGTACTGAAGCCTCCGCCTGGAGAGGCGAGAATCCAAGATCTTCTCCACCACGTACTCCAACTCGCCCTCAACCAACACCGGAGCAGGAGGCTCAGCAGAAGGAACTACAGGCACAATATACCGCCGCAACAAGGACCTATGAAATACATTGTGAATAGCAAACGACACAGGAAGATCCAGACGAAAAGACACAGGATTAAGGATTTCCAATATCTTGTAAGGCCCAATAAAACGAGGTTTAAATTTGGGAGAGGAGACCTTCATAGGAACAAAGCGGGAAGAAAGCCATACCAAATCCCCAACACGTAGTCGGGGACCCACACCGCGGCGGCGGTTGGCAAAGCGCTGAGCCCTCTCCTGTGACAACTTCAAGTTGTCCACCACATGATTCCAGATCCGCTGCAACCTATCCACCACAGAATCCACCCCAGGACAGTCAGAAGGCTCCACATGACCCGAAGAAAAGCGAGGATGGAAACCAGAGTTGCAGAAAAAAGGCGAAACCAAGGTGGCGGAACTAGCCCGATTATTAAGGGCAAACTCAGCCAACGGCAAGAATGTCACCCAATCGTCCTGATCAGCAGAGACAAAACACCTCAAATAAGCCTCCAAAGTCTGATTGGTTCGCTCCGTCTGTCCATTAGTCTGAGGATGGAAAGCAGATGAAAACGACAAATCAATGCCCATCCTACTACAAAAGGATCGCCAGAACCTGGAAACGAATTGGGATCCTCTGTCTGACACAATATTCTCAGGGATGCCGTGCAAACGAACCACGTTCTGGAAAAACACAGGAACCAGATCGGAAGAGGAAGGCAGCTTAGGCAAAGGAACCAAATGGACCATCTTGGAGAAGCGATCACATATCACCCAGATAACGGACATGCCCTGAGATAGCGGAAGATCAGAAATGAAATCCATGGAGATATGTGTCCAAGGTCTCTTCGGAACAGGCAAGGGCAAGAGCAAACCGCTGGCACGAGAACAGCAAGGCTTAGCTCGAGCACAAGTCCCACAGGACTGCACAAATGACCGCACATCCCTTGACAAGGAAGGCCACCAAAAGGACCTGGCCACCAGATCTCTGGTGCCAAAAATTCCCGGGTGACCTGCCAACACCGAGGAGTGAACCTCGGAAATGACTCTGCTGGTCCACCTATCCGGGACAAACAGTCTGTCAGGCGGACAAGACTCAGGCCTATCAGCCTGAAATCTCTGCAACACACGTCGCAGATCAGGAGAAATAGCTGACAAAATAACTCCATCTTTAAGAATACCAACAGGATCAGCGACTCCAGGAGCATCAGGCACAAAGCTCCTAGAAAGAGCATCGGCCTTCACATTCTTTGAACCTGGTAAATACGAGACAACAAAATCAAAGCGGGAGAAAAACAATGACCAGCGGGCCTGTCTCGGATTAAGGCGTTTAGCAGACTCGAGATACATCAGATTTTTGTGATCAGTCAAGACCACCACACGATGCTTAGCACCCTCGAGCCAATGACGCCACTCCTCAAATGCCCATTTCATGGCCAACAACTCCCGATTGCCCACATCATAATTTCGCTCGGCAGGCGAAAACTTCCTAGAGAAAAAGGCACAAGGTTTCATAACAGAGCAACCAGGGCCTCTCTGCGACAAAACGGCCCCTGCTCCAATCTCTGAAGCATCCACCTCAACCTGAAAGGGAAGTGAGACATCGGGCTGGCACAAAACAGGCGCCGAAGTAAACCGGCGTTTCAACTCCTGGAAAGCCTCCACGGCAGCAGGAGCCCAGTTAGCTACATCGGAGCCCTTCTTGGTCATATCCGTCAAAGGTTTCACAATGCTAGAAAAATTAGCGATAAAACGACGGTAGAAGTTAGCGAAACCCAAGAACTTCTGAAGACTCTTAACTGACGAGGGCTGAGTCCAATCAAGAATAGCTCGGACCTTGACTGGGTCCATCTCCACAGCAGAAGGGGAAAAAATGAACCCCAAAAAGGGAACCTTCTGTACACCAAAGAGACACTTTGAGCCCTTGACAAACAAAGAATTTTCACGCAAAATTTTAAAGACCAACCTGACCTGCTCCACATGCGAGTCCCAATTATCAGAAAAAACCAAAATATCATCCAGATAAACAATCAAAAATTTATCCAGATACTTCCGGAAAATGTCATGCATAAAGGACTGAAAAACTGAAGGCGCATTGGAGAGCCCAAAAGGCATCACCAAGTACTCAAAATGACCTTCGGGCGTATTGAATGCGGTTTTCCATTCATCACCTTGCTTAATGCGCACAAGGTTGTACGCACCACGAAGGTCTATCTTGGTGAACCACTTGGCACCTTTAATCCGGGCAAACAAGTCAGACAACAGCGGTAAAGGATACTGAAATTTGACAGTGATCTTATTTAAAAGCCGATAATCAATACAAGGTCTCAAAGATCCGTCCTTTTTTGCCACAAAAAAGAATCCAGCACCAAGAGGGGAAGAAGACGGACGAATATGTCCTTTCTCCAGAGACTCCTTGATATATGAACGCATAGCGGTATGTTCAGGTACCGACAGATTAAACAGTCTTCCCTTAGGAAACTTACTGCCCGGGATCAAATCTATAGCACAGTCACAGTCCCTATGAGGAGGCAGTGCACTGGACTCAGACTCATTGAAGACATCCTGATAATCAGACAAATACTCCGGAACTTCCGAAGGCGTAGAAGAAGCAATAGACACAGGCAGGGAATCCCCATGAATACCACGACAGCCCCAACTAGAGACTGACATAGCCTTCCAGTCCAGGACTGGATTATGGGTCTGTAACCATGGCAGCCCTAAAACAACCAAATCATGCATTTTATGTAAAACCAGGAAACGTATCACCTCGCGGTGTTCAGGAGTCATGCACATGGTAACCTGTGTCCAATACTGCGGTTTATTTGCTGCCAATGGCGTAGCATCAATTCCCCTAAGAGGAATAGGATTTTCTAATGGTTCAAGAGTAAAACCACAGTGCTTAGCAAATGACAGATCCATAAGACTCAGGGCAGCACCTGAATCTACAAACGCCATGACAGGATAAGACGACAGTGAGCAAATCAAAGTTACAGACAGAATAAATTTAGGTTGCAAATTACCAACGGTGACAGGACTAACAACCTTAGCTATACGTTTAGAGCATGCTGAGATAACATGTGTAGAATCACCACAGTAGTAGCACAAGCCATTCCGGCGTCTATGAATTTTCCGCTCATTTCTAGTCAGGATTCTATCACATTGCATTAAATCAGGTGTCTGTTCAGACAACACCATGAGGGAATTTGCGGTTTTTCTATCACATTGCACAGAATTAGGTGTCTGTTCAGACAACACCATGAGGGAATTTGCGGTTTTGCGCTCCCGCAACCGCCGGTCAATTTGAATAGCTAGTGCCATAGTATCATTCAGACCTGTGGGAATGGGAAAACCCACCATAACATTCTTAATGGCTTCAGAAAGGCCATTTCTGAAATTAGCGGCCAGTGCACACTCGTTCCAATGTGTCAGCACGGACCATTTCCGAAATTTTTGGCAATACACTTCAGCCTCGTCCTGCCCCTGAGACATAGCCAGCAAGGCCTTTTCTGCCTGAATCTCAAGATTGGGTTCCTCATAAAGTAAACCGAGCGCCAGAAAAAACGCATCAATATCAGCCAATGCCGGATCTCCCGGCGCCAGCGAAAAAGCCCAATCCTGAGGGTCGCCCCGTAAGAACGAAATAACAATTTTTACTTGCTGAGCAGAGTCTCCAGATGAACAGGGTCTCAGGGACAAAAACAATTTACAATTATTCACGAAATTCCTAAACTTAAACCTGTCTCCGGAAAACAGTTCAGGAATCGGTATTTTAGGTTCTGACCTAGGATTTCTGATAACATAGTCTTGTATGCCCTGCACACGAGTAGCCAGCTGGTCCACACTTGTAATCAAGGTCTGGACATTCATGTCTGCAGCAAGCATAGCCACTCTGAGGTAAAGGGGAAGGAGAAAGAAAAAAAAAAAAAAAAAAACTCAGAATCTTCTTTCTTATAATCCCTCTTCTGCAATGCATTAAACATTTAATACGGGCCTGGCAAACTGTTATGACCCCAATGGCGAGGGTCTCAGAGGAACGTGGAAGTCTGCAGAATACAAAAATCCAGCTCATAGGGCAGTGGTAACTGGGTTGACCATATATCTACTCCTAACGCCAACACTAGAAGTAGCCGGGGATCATTCCTACGTTGGTTCTAGATGACACGCTCCAGCCGGAGAATCTAGCTACCCCTAGTAGAGGAAAATAAAAGACCTTTCTTGCCTCCAGAGAAGGGGACCCCAAAGCTGGATAGAAGCCCCCCACAAATAATAACGGTGAGGTAAGAGGAAATGACAAACACAGAAATGAACCAGGTTTAGCACAGAGAGGCCCGCTTACTGATAGCAGAATAAAGAAAGGTAACTTATATGGTCAACAAAAACCCTGTCAAAATCCACACTGGAAATTCAAGAACCCCCGAACCGTCTAACGGTCCGGGGGGAGAACACCAGCCCCCTAGAGCTTCCAGCAAAGGTCAGGATACAGATTTGGAACAAGCTGGACAAAAATACAAAAACCAAAACATATAGCAAAAGCAAAAGGCAGACTTAGCTGATATAACTGGAACCAGGATCAGTAGACAAGAGCACAGCAGACTAGCTCTGATAACTATGTTGCCAGGCATTGAACTGAAGGTCCAAGGAGCTTATATAGCAACACCCCTAACTAACGACCCAGGTGCGGATAAAAGGGATGACAGAAAAACCAGAGTCCAAAAAACTAGTAACCACTAGAGGGAGCAAAAAGCGAATTCACAACAGATATGCAGCATACTATGTGACTGGACAATATACTACGTGACTGGGCAGTATAACTACGTGGCTCTGCGCTGTATACTGCGTGGCTCTGCGCTGTATACTGCGTGGCTCTGCGCTGTATACTACGCGGCTCTGCGCTGTATACTACGTGGCTCTGCGCTGTATACTGCGCGGCTCTGCGCTGTATACTGCGCGGCTCTGCACTGTGTACTGCGCGGCTCTGCGCTGTGTACTGCGCGGCTCTGCGCTGTGTACTGCGCGGCTCTGCGCTGTATACTGCGCGGCTCTGCGCTGTGTACTGCGCGGCTCTGCGCTGTGTACTGCGCGGCTCTGCGCTGTGTACTGCGCGGCTCTGCGCTTTATACTGCGCGACTCTGCGCTTTGTACTGTGCGGCTCTGCGCTGTGTACTGCGCGGCTCTGCGCTGTGTACTGCGCGGCTCTGCGCTGTACACTGCGTGGCTCTACGCTGTGTACTGCGCGGCTCTGCGCTGTATACTGCGCGGCTCTGCGCTGTATACTGGCTGGCTCTGCGCTGTGTACTGCGCGGCTCTGCGCTGTATACTGCGCGGCTCTGCGCTGTATACTGCGCGGCTCTGCGCTGTGTACTGCGCGGCTCTGCGCTGTGTACTGCGCGGCTCTGCGCTGTGTACTGCGCGGCTCTTCGCTTTATACTGCGCGGCTCTGCGCTGTGTACTGCGCGGCTCTGCGCTGTGTACTGCGCGGCTCTGCGCGGTATACTGCGCGGCTCTGCGCTTTATACTGTGCGGCTCTGCGCTCTGTACTGCGTGGCTCTGCGCTGTGTACTGCGCAGCTGTGCACTGTATACTGCGCGGCTCTGCGCTGTGTACTGCGCGGCTCTGCGCTGTGTACTGCGCGGCTCTGCGCTGTGTACTGCGCGGCTCTCCGCTTTATACTGCACGGCTCTGCGCTGTGTACTGCACGGCTCTGCGCTGTGTACTGCGCGGCTCTGCGCTGTGTACTGCGCGGCTCTGCACTTTATACTGCGCGGCTCTGCGCTTTGTACTGCGCGGCTCTGCGCTGTGTACTGCGCGGCTCTGCGCTGTGTACTGCGCGGCTCTGCGCTGTGTACTGCGCGGCTCTGCGCGGCTCTGCGCTTTATACTGCGCGACTCTGCGCTTTGTACTGCGCGGCTCTGCGCTGTGTACTGCGCGGCTCTGCGCTGTGTACTGCGCGGCTCTGCGCTGTGTACTGCGCGGCTCTGCACTTTATACTGCGCGGCTCTGCGCTGTGTACTGCGCGGCTCTGCGCTGTGTACTGCGCGGCTTTGCGCTGTGTACTGCGCGGCTCTGTGCTGTGTACTGCGCGGCTCTGCGCTGTGTACTGCGCGGCTCTGCGCTGTGTACTGCGCGGCTCTGCGCTGTGTACTGCGCGGCTCTGCACTTTATACTGCGCGGCTCTGCGCTTTGTACTTCGCGGCTCTGCGCTGTGTACTGCGCGGCTCTGCGCTGTGTACTGCGCGGCTCTGCGCTGTGTACTGCGCGGCTCTGCGCTTTATACTGCGCGACTCTGCGCTTTGTACTGCGCGGCTCTGCGCTGTGTACTGCGCGGCTCTGCGCTGTGTACTGCGCGGCTCTGCGCTGTGTACTGCGCGGCTCTGCGCTGTGTACTGCGCGGCTCTGCGCTGTGTACTGCGCGGCTCTGCGCTGTGTACTGCGCGGCTCTGCGCTGTATACTGCGCGGCTCTGCACTGTATACTGCGTGGCTCTGCGCTTTATACTGCGCGGCTCTGCGCTGTGTACTGTGTGGCTCTGCGCTGTGTACTGCACGGCTCTGCGCTTTATACTGCGCGGCTCTGCGCTTTATACTGCGCGGCTCTGCGCTGTGTACTGCGCGGCTCTGCGCTTTATACTGCGCGGCTCTGCGCTGTGTACTGCGCGGCTCTGCGCTGTGTACTGCGCGGCTGTGCAATATACTACGTGGACATGCATATTCTAGAATACCCGATGAGTTAGAATCGGGCCACCATCTAATAATTATAAGACTACAGATAGTGGTTTGGAATTGTGCTGTACTGTCACTTTAAGAGCTGATATTATCTGACAAAACTTGTGACCTGGTGAGCTGATGTAGACTTCATAGGCGTTGGCATAGTAACTGTGTCTGACTGCGCATATCAATGAGCTAATCAGCCAGGTGGCAGTTATTTTTAGAAATTGCCTCAGAAACCAGCCCATTATAAACGTATGGGGAAATTTCTCTATTGAAACGCATTGAAAGACTTTTTTCAAACACAAATTGCGCAAAAACTACAAATCCGATCGGCACGAAAAATACTTAGCACACCTCTTGGGGACGCTGGCTTCGAAATGACACCTCACTGGAGTCTGTGAGTTTAGCGGTTCGGGCCGCATTACGTGCGGACTGAATAATAAGAATAAGAAGTTTACCACGGTGGAATAACAGTATAGTGCTTTGTTCCAAAGCACTATAACTAGATGGGTATTTCCTGAAGGAACTACAGATAGTGCTTTGGAATGGTGCCAGGGCTGCCCCTGCAAGACCTTCACACTTGGGTGCCCCTCAGGCGGTCCGATTTGGCGGGCGGCGCCACTCTGGGTCCAATTTGGCGGGCGGCGCCACTCTGGGTCCAATTTGGCGGGCGGCGCCACTCTGGGTCCAATTTGGCGGGCGGCGCCACTCTGGGTCCAATTTGGCGGGCTGCGCCACTCTGGGTCCAATTTGGTGGGCAGCGCCACTCTGGGTCCAATTTGGCAGGCGGCGCCACTCTGGGTCCGATTTGGCGGGCGGCGCCACTCTGGGTCCGATTTGGCGGGCGGCGCCACTCTGGGTCCGATTTGGCGGGCGGCGCCACTCTGGGTCCGATTTGGCGGGCGGCACCACTCTGGGTCCGATTTGGCGGGCGGCGCCACTCTGGGTCCGATTTGGCGGGCGGCGCCACTCTGGGTCCGATTTGGCGGGCGGCGCCACTCTGGGTCCGATTTGGCGGGCGGTGCCACTCTGGGTCCGATTTGGCGGGCGGCGCCACTCTGGGTCCGATTTGGCGGGCGGCGCCACTCTGGGTCCGATTTGGCGGGCGGCGCCACTCTGGGTCCGATTTGGCGGGCGGCGCCACTCTGGGTCCGATTTGGCGGGCGGCGCCACTCTGGGTCCGATTTAGCGGGCGGCGCCACTCTGGGTCCGATTTGGTGGGCGAGGCCACTCGGGGTCCGATTTTGTGGGTGGGTTCGCTCTGGGTCCGATTTGGTGGGCGGGGCCACTTGGGGACCGATTTCGTTGGCGGGGCCACTCTGGGACCGATTTGGTGGGCAAGGTCACTCTGGGACCGATTTGGTGGGCGGGGTCATTCTGGGTCCGATTTGGTGGGCGGGGTTAGTCTGGGTCCGATTTGGTGGGCGGGGTCACTCTGGGTCCGATTTGGTGGGCGGAGCCACTCTGGGTCCGATTTGGTGGGCGGGGTCACTCTGGGTCTGATTTGGTGGGCGGGGTCACTCTGGGTCCGATTTGGTGGGCGGGGTCACTCTGGGTCCGATTTGGTGGGCGGAGCCAGTCAGGGATAGATTTGGTGGGCGGGGTCACTCTGGGTCCGATTTGGTGGGCCGGGTCACTCTGGGTCCGATTTGGTGGGCCGGGTCACTCTGGGTCCGATTTGGTGGGCCGGGTCACTCTGACTGACAGCAGGACAGGGGAATTGCTGATAACAGAGAGAAATAGACTGACAGCAGGACGGGGAATGGCTGATAACAGAAAGAATAGACTGACAGCAGGACAGGGGAATGGCTGATAACAGAGAAAAATAGACTGACAGCAGTACGGGGAATGGCTGACAACAGAGAGAAATAGACTGACAGCAGGACGGGGAATGGCTGATAACAGAGAAAATAGACTGACAGCAGGACAGGGGAATGGCTGATAACAGAGAGAATAGACTGACAGCAGGACGGGGAATGGCTGATAACAGAGAGAATAGACTGACAGCAGGACAGGGGAATGGCTGATAACAGAGAGAAATAGGCTAACAGCAGTACAGGGAATGGCTGATAACAGAGAGAAATAGACTGACGGCAGGACGGGGAATGGCTAATAACAGAGAGAATAGACTGACAGCAGGACAGGGGAATGGCTGATAACAGAGAGAATAGACTGACAGCAGGACAGGGGAATGGCTGATAACAGAGAGAAATAGACTGACAGCAGTACGTGGAATGGCTGATAACAGAGAGAAATAGATGGGTATTTCCTGAAGGAACTACAGATAGTGCTTTGGAATGGTGCCCGGGCTGCCCCTGCAAGACTTTCACACTTGGGTGCCCCTCAGGCGCTGGTTTGGTAGTTGTAGCCACTCTGGGTCCGATTTGGTGGGTGGGGCCCCTCAGGGGCCGATTTGGTGGGCGCTGTATACTGCGGGGCTCTGCGCTGTATACTGCGGGGCTCTGCGCTGTATACTGCGGGGCTTTGCGCTGTATACTGCGGGGCTCTGCGCTGTATACTGCGGGGCTCTGCGCTGTATGCTGCGGGGCTCTGCGCTGTATGCTGCGGGGCTCTGCGCTGTATGCTGCGCGGTTCTGCGCTGTATGCTGCGCGGCTCTGCGCTGTATGCTGCTCGGCTCTGCGCTGTATAATGCGCGGCTCTGCGCTGTATACTGCGCGGCTCTGCGCTGTATGCTGCGCGGCTCTGCGCTGTATACTGAGGGGCTCTGCGCTGTATGCTGCACGGCTCCGCGCTGTATGCTGCGTGGCTCTGCGCTGTATAATGCGCGGCTCTGCGCTGTATACTGCGCGGCTCTGCGCTGTATACTGCGGGGCTCTGCGCTGTATACTGCGCGGCTCTGCGCTGTATGCTGCGCGGCTCCGCGCTGTATGCTGCGTGGCTCTGCGCTGTATAATGCGCGGCTCTGCGCTGTATACTGCGCGGCTCTGCGCTGTATACTGCGGGGCTCTGCGCTGTATACTGCGCGGCTCTGCGCTGTATGCTGCGCGGCTCCGCGCTGTATGCTGCATGGCTCTGCGCTGTATAATGCGCGGCTCTGCGCTGTATGCTGCTCGGCTCCGCACTGTATGCTGCGCGGCTCCGCGGTGTATGCTGCGCGGCTCCGTGCTGTATACTGCGCGGCTCTGCGCTGTATACTGCGCGGCTCTGCGCTGTATACTGCGGGGCTCTGCACTGTATACTGTGGGGCTCCGTGCTGTATACTGCGCGGCTCTGCGCTGTATGCTGCGCGGCTCCGCGCTGTATGCTGCGTGGCTCTGCGCTGTATAATGCGCGGCTCTGCGCTGTGTACTGTAATAATAATAAGACTACAGATAGTGCTTTGAAATTGTGCTGTGCAGGCAGGCAGTTCGCAGGCATTGGCATAGTAACCATAGATTTGGTGGGCGGGGTCACTCTGGGTCCGATTTGGTGGGCGGCGTCACTCTGGGTCCGATTTGGTGGGCGGGGCCACTCGGGGTCCGATTTGGTGGGCGGGGGCCACTTGGGGTCCGAATTGGTGGGCGGGGCCACTCTGGGTCTGATTTGGGGGGCGGGGCCGCTCGGGGTCAGATTTGGGGGGGCGAGGCCACTCGGTGCACTTACTTTTCTCCCACGGGACCGGGGGTGCACTTACTTTTCACCCCCGGGACCGGGGTGCACATACTTTTCACAAACGGGACGAGAGGGTGTCATAGTCACTTTATTCTGATGTTTGACTTTGATAAATGATCATGTCCTAAAATGGACACCGTACATTTGCATAGCTGCCATCTTTGGAAGGTCAAGTTGGGGGTAATGGAAAGTTCGCCATTATTTCCTATAGGAATTTTTTTTTTTTTTTAAATGCAATTTAAAAAAAACTACAAATCGGATCGACACAAAAAATACTTAGCACACCTCTCGTGGACTCTGGCTTCTAAATGACGCCTCACTGGAGTCTGTGCGTGCAGTGGTTCGGGCCGCATTAATTGCGGAAAAAACTGAATAATAATAAGTTTACCATGTTCGGATTACAATAATAATACTAGATGGGTATTTCCTGAAGGAACTACAGATAGTGCTTTGGAATGGTGCCCGGGCTGCCCCTGCAAGACTTTCACACTTGGGTGCCCCTCAGGCGCTGGCTTGGTAGTTGTAGCCCCTAAAGGGGTGAGGCCACTCTGGGACCGATTTGGTGGGCGGGGTCACTCTGGGACCGATTTGGGGGGCGGCGCCACTCTGGGACCGATTTGGCGGGCGGCGCCACTCTGGGACCGATTTGGCGGGCGGCGCCACTCTGGGTCCGATTTGGCGGGCGGCGCCACTCTGGGTCCGATTTGGCGGGCGGCGACACTCTGGGTCCGATTTGGCGGGCGGCGCCACTCTGGGTCCGATTTGGCGGGCGGCGCCACTCTGGGTACGATTTGGCGGGCGGCGCCACTCTGGGTCCGATTTGGCGGGCGGCGCCACTCTGGGTCTGATTTGGCGGGCGGCGCCACTCTGGGTCCGATTTGGCGGGCGGCGCCACTCTGGGTCCGATTTGGCGGGCGGCGCCACTCTGGGTCCGATTTGTCGGGCGGCGCCACTCTGGGTCCGATTTGGCGGGCGGCGCCACTCTGGGTCCGATTTGGCGGGCGGCGCCACTCTGGGTCCGATTTGGCGGGCGGCGCCACTCTGGGTCCGATTTGGCGGGCGGCGCCACTCTGGGTCCGATTTGGCGGGCGGCGCCACTCTGGGTCCGATTTGGCGGGCGGCGCCACTCTGGGTCCGATTTGGCGGGCGGCGCCACTCTGGGTCTGATTTGGCGGGCGGCGCCACTCTGGGTCCGATTTGGCAGGCGGCGCCACTCTGGGTCCGATTTGGCGGGCGGCGCCACTCTGGGTTCGATTTGGCGGGCGGCGCCACTCTGGGTCCGATTTGGCGGGCGGCGCCACTCTGGGTCCGATTTGGCCGAACGGCGCCACTCTGGGTCCGATTTGGCGGGCGGCGCCACTCTGGGTCCGATTTGGCGGGCGGCGCCACTCTGGGTCCGATTTGGCGGGCGGCGCCACTCTGGGTCCGATTTGGCGGGCGGCGCCACTCTGGGTCCGATTTGGCGGGCGGCGCCACTCTGGGTCCGATTTGGCGGGCTGGGTCCGATTTGGTGAGCGGGGCAATAATTACAATAAGACTATAGATAGTGCTTTGAAATTGTGCTGTGCTATCACTTTAAGAGCTGATATTATCTGCCAAAACTGTCCTGCTAGGGTCATGTACAGTTCGCAGGCGTTGGCATAGTAACTGGGCCTGACTGAGCATATCAATGAGCTAATCAGCCAGGTGGCAGGTACATTTCAAATTGCCTCAGAAACCCGGCCATTATAACCTATGTGAAAATTTCCCTATTGAAAAGCATTACAATGAGGGGAAAAAACATTTTCAAACGCAAATTGCGCCAAAACTACAAATCCGATCGACACGAAAAATACTTAGCACACCTCTTGGGGACGCTGGCTTCGAAATGACACCTCACTGGAGTCTGTGAGTGAAGCGATTCGGGCCGCATTACGTGCGGACTGAATAATAATAAGAACTAGATGGGTATTTCCTGAAGGAACTACAGATAGTGCTTTGGAATGGTGCCCGGGCTGCCCCTGCAAGACTTTCACACTTGGGTGCCCCTCAGGCGCTGGTTTGGTAGATGTAGCCCCTCAGGGTTGAGGCCACTCTGGGTCCGATTTGGTGGGCCGGGTCACTCTGGGTCCGATTTGGTGCGCCGGGTCACTCTGGGTCCGATTTGGTGCGCCGGGTCACTCTGGGTCCGATTTGGTGCGCCGGGTCACTCTGGGTCCGATTTGGTGCGCCGGGTCACTCTGGGTCCGATTTGGTGCGCCGGGTCACTCTGGGTCCGATTTGGTGCGCCGGGTCACTCTGGGTCCGATTTGGTGCGCCGGGTCACTCTGGGTCCGATTTGGTGCGCCGGGTCACTCTGGGTCCGATTTGGTGCGCCGGGTCACTCTGGGTCCGATTTGGTGCGCCGGGTCACTCTGGGTCCGATTTGGTGCGCCGGGTCACTCTGGGTCCGATTTGGTGCGCCGGGTCACTCTGGGTCCGATTTGGTGCGCCGGGTCACTCTGGGTCCGATTTGGTGCGCCGGGTCACTCTGGGTCCGATTTGGTGCGCCGGGTCACTCTGGGTCCGATTTGGTGCGCCGGGACACTCTGGGTCCGATTTGGTGGCCCGGGTCACTCTGGGTCCGATTTGGTGCGCCGGGTCACTCTGGGTCCGATTTGGTGCGCCGGGTCACTCTGGGTCCGATTTGGTGCGCCGGGTCACTCTGGGTCCGATTTGGTGCGCCGGGTCACTCTGGGTCCGATTTGGTGCGCCGGGTCACTCTGGGTCCGATTTGGTGCGCCGGGTCACTCTGGGTCCGATTTGGTGCGCAGGGTCACTCTGGGTCCGATTTGGTGCGCCGGGTCACTCTGGGTCCAATTTGGTGCGCCGGGTCACTGTGGGTCCGATTTGGTGCGCCGGGTCACTCTGGGTCCGATTTGGTGCGCCGGGTCACTCTGGGTCCGATTTGGTGCGCCGGGTCACTCTGGGACCGATTTGGTGCGCCGGGTCACTCTGGGTCCGATTTGGTGCGCCGGGTCACTCTGGGTCCGATTTGGTGCGCCAGGTCACTCTGGGTCCGATTTGGTGCGCCGGGTCACTCTGGGTCCGATTTGGTGCGCCGGGACACTCTGGGTCCGATTTGGTGGCCCGGGTCACTCTGGGTCCGATTTGGTGCGCCGGGTCACTCTGGGTCCGATTTGGTGCGCCGGGTCACTCTGGGTCCGATTTGGTGCGCCGGGTCACTCTGGGTCCGATTTGGTGCGCCGGGTCACTCTGGGTCCGATTTGGTGCGCCGGGTCACTCTGGGTCCGATTTGGTGCGCCGGGTCACTCTGGGTCCGATTTGGTGCGCCGGGTCACTCTGGGTCCGATTTGGTGCGCCGGGTCACTCTGGGTCCGATTTGGTGCGCCGGGTCACTCTGGGTCCGATTTGGTGCGCCGGGTCACTCTGGGTCCGATTTGGCGCGCCGGGTCACTCTGGGTCCGATTTGGCGCGCCGGGTCACTCTGGGTCCGATTTGGCGCGCCGGGTCACTCTGGGTCCGATTTGGCGCGCCGGGTCACTCTGGGTCCGATTTGGCGCGCCGGGTCACTCTGGGTCCGATTTGGCGCGCCGGGTCACTCTGGGTCCGATTTGGCGCGCCGGGTCACTCTGGGTCCGATTTGGCGCGCCGGGTCACTCTGGGTCCGATTTGGCGCGCCGGGTCAGTCTGGGTCCGATTTGGCGCGCCGGGTCAGTCTGGGTCCGATTTGGCGCGCAGGGTCACTCTGGGTCCGATTTGGCGCGCCGGGTCACTCTGGGTCCGATTTGGCGCGCCGGGTCACTCTGGGTCCGATTTGGCGCGCCGGGTCACTCTGGGTCCGATTTGGCGCGCCGGGTCACTCTGGGTCCGATTTGGCGCGCCGGGTCACTCTGGGTCCGATTTGGCGCGCCGGGTCACTCTGGGTCCGATTTGGCACGCCGGGTCACTCTGGGTCCGATTTGGCGCGCCGGGTCACTCTGGGTCCGATTTGGCGCGCCGGGTCACTCTGGGTCCGATTTGGCGCGCCGGGTCACTCTGGGTCCGATTTGGCGCGCCGGGTCACTCTGGGTCCGATTTGGCGCGCCGGGTCACTCTGGGTCCGATTTGGCGCGCCGGGTCACTCTGGGTCCGATTTGGCGCGCCGGGTCACTCTGGGTCCGATTTGGCGCGCCGGGTCACTCTGGGTCCGATTTGGCGCGCCGGGTCACTCTGGGTCCGATTTGGCGCGCCGGGTCACTCTGGGTCCGATTTGGCGCGCCGGGTCACTCTGGGTCCGATTTGGCGCGCCGGGTCACTCTGGGTCCGATTTGGCGCGCCGGGTCACTCTGGGTCCGATTTGGCGCGCCGGGACACTCTGGGTCCGATTTGGTGGCCCGGGTCACTCTGGGTCCGATTTGGTGCGCCGGGTCACTCTGGGTCCGATTTGGTGCGCCGGGTCACTCTGGGTCCGATTTGGTGCGCCGGGTCACTCTGGGTCCGATTTGGTGCGCCGGGTCACTCTGGGTCCGATTTGGTGCGCCGGGTCACTCTGGGTCCGATTTGGTGCGCCGGGTCACTCTGGGTCCGATTTGGTGCGGGTCCGATTTGGTGGGCTGGGTCCGAGTTGGTGAGCGGGGCAATAACTATAATAAGACTACAGATAGTGCTTTGAAATTGTGCTGTGCTATCACTTTAAGAGCTGATATTATCTGGCAAATCTGTGCTGGCGGGGTCATATACAGTTCGCAGGCGTTGGCATAGTAACTGGGCCTGACTGCACATATCAATGAGCTAATCAGCCAGGTGGCAGGTACATTTCAAATTGCCTCAGAAACCCAGCCATTATAACCTATGTGAAACTTTCCCTATTGAAATGCATTACAATGAGGGGTTAAAAACATTTTCAAACGCAAATTGCGCCAAAACTACAAATCCGATCGACACGAAAAATACTTAGCACACCTCTTGGGGACGCTGGCTTCGAAATGACACCTCACTGGAGTCTGTGAGTGAAGCGGTTCGGGCCGCATTACGTGCGGACTGAATAATAATAATAAGAATAAGAAGTTATCCACGGTGGAATAACAGTATAGTGCTTTGTTCCAAAGCACTATAATAAGAATAAGAAGAAGAAGTTATCCACGGTGGAATAACAGTATAGTGCTTTGTTCCAAAGCACTATAATAAGAATAATAATAAGAAGAAGAAGTTATCCACGGTGGAATAACAGTATAGTGCTTTGTTCCAAAGCACTATAATAACTAGATGGGTATTTCCTGAAGGAACTACAGATAGTGCTTTGGAATGGTGCCCGGGCTGCCCCTGCAAGACTTTCACACTTGGGTGCCCCTCAGGCGGTCCGATTTGGTGGGTTGGGTCAATCTGGGTCTGATTTTGTGGGCGGGGTAAATCTAGGTCCGATTCGGTGGGCGGGGTCACTTTTGGTCCGATTCTGTGGGCGCGGCCACTCTGGGTCCGATTCGGTGGGCGGAGCCACTATGGGTCCGATTTGGTGGGCTGGGCACCTCAGGGTCTGATTTGGTGGGCTGGGCACCTCAGGGTCCGATTTGGTGGGTGGGGTCACTCTGGGTCCGATTTGGTGGGCGGGGTCACTCTGGGCCCGATTTGGTGGAAGGGGTCACTCTGGGTCCGATTTGGTGGAAGGGGTCACTCTGGGTCTGATTTGGTGGAAGGGGTCACTCTGGGTCCGATTTGGTGGGCGGAGCCACTCTGGGTCCGATTTGGTGGGCGGGGTCACTCTGGGTCCGATTTGGTGGGCCGGGCCCCTCGGGGTCCGATTTGGTGGGCCGGGCCTCTCGGGTTCCGAATTGGTGAGCGGGGTAATCTACTATCTAATTGTCTAAGGGCACTTCCGTCTTTCTGTCTCACAACACCGCTACGTCATCATCTCGTGAGACCGCAATGCACTCTTGGGACCGGAGCGCGCAACAAGCATCGGGTACCGGCCACTCCAGGTGCAACAAGCATCGTGTACCGGCCGCTCTAGGAGGTGCAACAACCATCAGATACCGGCCGCTCCAGGAGGTGAGTATGTAACTTTTTTATTTTAATTCTTTTTTTTTTTTAACAGGGATATGCAGTATACTATGTGACTGGACAAAATACTACGTGACTGGGCAGTATAACTACGTGGCTCTGTGCTGTATACTGCGCGGCTCTGCGCTGTATACTACGCGGCTCTGCGCTGTATACTGCGTGGCTCTGCGCTGTGTACTGCGCGGCTCTGCGCTGTGTACTGCACGGCTCTGCGCTGTGTACTGCGCGGCTCTGCACTGTGTACTGCGCGTTCTGCGCTGTATACTGCGCGGCTCTGCGCTGTATACTGCGCAGCTCTGCGCTGTATACTGCGCAGCTCTGCGCTTTGTACTGCGCGGCTCTGCGCTATATACTGCGTGGCTCTTCGCTGTATACTACGCGGCTCTGCGCTGTGTACTGTGCGTGTCCGTGCTGTGTACTGCGCGTGTCTGCGCTGTATACTGCGGGGCTCTGCACTGTATACTGCGGGGCTCTGCGCTGTATACTACGCGGCTCAGCGCTGTATACTGCGCGGCTCTGCGCTGCGTACTGCGTGGCTCTACGCTGCGTACTGCGCGGCTCTGCGCTGTATACTGGGTGGCTCTGCGCTGTGTACTGCGCGGCTCTGCGCTGTATACTGCGCGGCTCTGCGCTGTGTACTGCGCGGCTCTGCGCTGTGTACTGCTCGGCTCTGCGCTGTGTACTGCGCGGCTCTGCGCTGTGTACTGCGCGGCTCTGCGCTGTGTACTGCGCGGCTCTGCGCTGTGTACTGCGCGGCTCTGCGCTGTGTACTGCGCGGCTCTGCGCTGTGTACTGCACGGCTCTGCGCGGTATACTGCACGGCTCTGCGCTTTATACTGTGCGGCTCTGCGCTCTGTACTGCGCGGCTCTGCGCTGTGTACTGCTCGGCTCTGCGCTGTGTACTGCGCGGCTCTCCGCTTTATACTGCGCGGCTCTGCGCTTTATACTGCGCGGCTTTGCGCTGTGTTCTGCATGGCTCTGCGCTGTGTACTGCGCGGCTCTGCGCTGTGTACTGCTCGGCTCTGCGCTGTGTACTGCGCGGCTCTGCGCTGTGTACTGCGCGGCTCTGCGCTGTGTACTGCGCGGCTCTGCGCTGTGTACTGCGCGGCTCTGCGCTGTGTACTGCACGGCTCTGCGCGGTATACTGCACGGCTCTGCGCTTTATACTGTGCGGCTCTGCGCTCTGTACTGCACGGCTCTGCGCTGTCTACTGCGCGGCTCTGCGCTGTGTACTGCTCGGCTCTGCGCTGTGTACTGCGCGGCTCTCCGCTTTATACTGCGCGGCTCTCCGCTTTATACTGCGCGGCTCTGCGCTTTATACTGCGCGGCTTTGCGCTGTGTTCTGCATGGCTCTGCGCTGTGTACTGCGCAGCTCTGCGCTGTGTACTGCGCGGCTCTGCGCTGTGTACTGCACGGCTCTGCGCTTTATACTGCGCGGCTCTGCGCTGTGTACTGCACGGCTCTGCGCTGTGTACTGCGCGGCTCTGCGCTGTGTACTGCGCGGCTCTGCGCTTTGTACTGCGCGGCTCTGCGCTTTATACTGCGCGGCTCTGCGCTGTGTACTGCGCGGCTCTGCGCTGTGTACTGCGCGGCTCTGCGCTGTGTACTGCACGGCTCTGCGCTTTATACTGCGCGGCTCTGCGCTGTGTACTGCGCGGCTCTGCGCTGTGTACTGCGCGGCTCTGCGCTGTGTACTGCACGGCTCTGCGCTTTAAACTGCGCGGCTCTGCGCTGTGTACTGCACGGCTCTGCGCTGTGTACTGCGCGGCTCTGCGCTGTGTACTGCGCGGCTCTGCGCTTTATACTGCGCGGCTCTGCGCTTTATACTGCGCGGCTCTGCGCTGTGTACTGCGCGGCTCTGCGCTGTGTACTGCGCGGCTCTGCGCTGTGTACTGCACGGCTCTGCGCTTTAAACTGCGCGGCTCTGCGCTGTGTACTGCACGGCTCTGCGCTGTGTACTGCGCGGCTCTGCGCTGTGTACTGCGCGGCTCTGCGCTTTATACTGCGCGGCTCTGCGCTGTGTACTGCGCGGCTCTGCGCTGTGTACTGCGCGGCTCTGCGCTGTGTACTGCACGGCTCTGCGCTTTGTACTGCGCGGCTCTGCGCTGTGTACTGCACGGCTCTGCGCTGTGTACTGCGCGGCTCTGCGCTGTGTACTGCACGGCTCTGCGCTTTATACTGCGCGGCTCTGCGCTGTGTACTGCGCGGCTCTGCGCTGTGTACTGCACGGCTCTGCGCTGTGTACTGCGCGGCTCTGCGCTGTGTACTGCGCGGCTCTGCGCTGTGTACTGCGTGGCTGTGCAATATACTACGTGGACATGCATATTCTAGAATACCCGATGAGTTAGAATCGGGCCACCATCTAATAATTATAAGACTACAGATAGTGGCTTGGAATTGTGCTGTACTGTCACTTTAAGAGCTGATATTATCTGACAAAACTTGTGATCTGGTGAGCTGATGTAGATTTCATAGGAGTTGGCATAGTAACTGGGTCTGACTGCGCATATCAATGAGCTAATCAGCCAGGTGGCAGTTATTTTTAGAAATTGCCTCAGAAACCAGCCCATTATAAACGTATAGGAAAATTTCTCCATTGAAACGCATTGAAAGACTTTTTTCAAACACAAATTGCGCAAAAACTACAAATCCGATCGACACGAAAAATACTTAGCACACCTCTCAGGAACGCTGGCTTCGAAATGACACCTCACTGGAGTCTGTGAGTTTAGCGGTTCGGGCTGCATTACGTGCGGACTGAATAATAAGAATAAGAAGAAGTTTACCACGGTGGAATAACAGTATAGTGCTTTGTTCCAAAGCACTATAATAATAACCAGATGGGTATTTCCTGAAGGAACTACAGATAGTGCTTTGGAATGGTGCCCGGCCTGCCCCTGCAAGACCTTCACACTTGGGTGCCCCTCAGGCGCTGGTTTGGTAGTTGTAGCCCCTCAGGGTTGAGGCCACTCTGGGTCCGATTTGGTGGGCCGGGTCACTCTGGGTCCGATTTGGTGCGCCGGGTCACTCGGGGTCCGATTTGGTGGCCCGGGTCACTCGGGGTCCGATTTGGTGGCCCGGGTCACTCGGGGTCCGATTTGGTGGCCCGGGTCACTCGGGGTCCGATTTGGCGGGCGGCGCCACTCGGGGTCCGATTTGACGGGCGGCGCCACTCGGGGTCCGATTTGGCGGGCGGCGCCATCTCGGGGTCCGATTTGGCGGGCGGCGCCACTCGGGGTCCGATTTGGCGGGCGGCGCCACTCGGGGTCCGATTTGGCGGGCGGCGCCACTCGGGGTCCGATTTGGCGGGCGGCGCCACTCGGGGTCCGATTTGGCGGGCGGCGCCACTCCGGGTCCGATTTGGCGGGCGGCGCCACTCCGGGTCCGATTTGGCGGGCGGCGCCACTCCGGGTCCGATTTGGCGGGCGGCGCCACTCCGGGTCCGATTTGGCGGGCGGCGCCACTCCGGGTCCGATTTGGCGGGCGGCGCCACACTGGGTCCGATTTGGCGGGCGGCGCCACACTGGGTCCGATTTTGCGGGCGGCGCCACTCTGGGTCCGATTTGGCGGGCGGCGCCACTCTGGGTCCGTTTTGGCGGGCGGCGCCACTCTGGGTCCGACTTGGCGGGCGGCGCCACACTGGGTCCGATTTTGCGGGCGGCGCCACTCTGGGTCCGACTTGGCGGGCGGCGCCACTCTGGGTCCGACTTGGCGGGCGGCGCCACTCTGGGTCCGACTTGGCGGGCGGCGCCACTCTGGGTCCGACTTGGCGGGCGGCGCCACTCTGGGTCCGACTTGGCGGGCGGCGCCACTCTGGGTCCGACTTGGCGGGCGGCGCCACTCTGGGTCCGACTTGGCGGGCGGCGCCACTCTGGGTCCGACTTGGCGGGCGGCGCCACTCTGGGTCCGACTTGGCGGGCGGTGCCACTCTGGATCCGACTTGGCGGGCGGCGCTACTCTGGGTCCGACTTGGCGGGCGGCGCCACTCTGGGTCCGATTTGGCGGGCGGCGCCACTCTGGGTCTGATTTGGCGGGCGGGGGCACTCTGGGTCCGATTTGGCAAGCGGGGGCACTCTGGGTCCGATTTGGCAAGCGGGGGCACTCTGGGTCCGATTTGGCAAGCGGGGGCACTCTGGGTCCGATTTGGTGGGCTGGGTCCGATTTGGTGAGCGGGGCAATAATTATAAGACTACAGATAGTGTTTTGGAATTGTGCTCTACTGTCACTTTAAGAGCGGACATTATCTGACAAAACTTGTGACCTGGTGGGCTGATGTAGAGTTTATAGGCGTTGGCATAGTAACTGGGTCTCACTGCGCATATCAATGAGCTAATCAGCCAGGTGGCAGTTATTTTTAGAAATTGCCTCAGAAATCAGGCCCATTATAAACGTATTGGAAAATTTCCCTATTGAAACGCATTGAGACACTTTTTTCAAACGCAAATTGCGCCAAAACGACAAATCCGATCGACACGAAAAATACTTAGCACACCTCTCAGGAACGCTGGCTTCGAAATGACACCTCACTGGAGTCTGTGAGTTTAGCGGTTCGGGCCGCATTACGTGCGGACTGAATAATAAGAAGAACTAGATGGGTATTTCCTGAAGGAACTACAGATAGTGCTTTGGAATGGTGCCCGGGTTGCCCCAGCAAGACTTTCACACTTGGGTGCCCCTCAGGCGCTGGTTTGGTAGTTGTAGCCCCTCAGGGTTGAGGCCACTCTGGGTCCGATTTGGTGGGCCGGGTCACTTTGGGTCCGATTTGGTGGGCCGGGTCACAGTAGGTCCGATTTGGTGGCCCGGGTCACTCGGGGTCCGATTTGGTGGCCCGGGTCACTCTGGGTCCGATTTGGTGGCCCGGGTCACTCTGGGTCCGATTTGGTGGCCTGGGTCACTCTGGGTCCGATTTGGTGGCCCGGGTCACTCTGGGTCCGATTTGGTGGCCCGGGTCACTCTGGGTCCGATTTGGTGGCCAGGGTCACTCTGGGTCCGATTTGGTGGCCCGGGTCACTCTGGGTCCGATTTGGTGGCCCGGGTCACTCTGGGTCCGATTTGGTGGGCCGGGTCACTCTGGGTCCGATTTGGTGGCCCGGGTCACTCTGGGTCCGATTTGGTGGCCCGGGTCACTCTGGGTCCGATTTGGTGGCCCGGGTCACTCTGGGTCCGATTTGGTGGCCCGGGTCACTCTGGGTCCGATTTGGTGGGCCGGGTCACTCTGGGTCCGATTTGGTGGGCCGGGTCACTCTGGGTCCGATTTGGTGGGCCGGGTCACTCTGGGTCCGATTTGGTGGCCCGGGTCACTCTGGGTCCGATATGGTGGCCCGGGTCACTCTGGGTCCGATTTGGTGGCCCGGGTCACAGTGGGTCCGATTTGGTGGCCCGGGTCACTCTGGGTCCGATTTGGTGGCCCGGGTCACTCTGGGTCCGATTTGGTGGCCCGGGTCACTCTGGGTCCGATTTGGTGGCCCGGGTCACTCTGGGTCCGATTTGGTGGCCCAGGTCACTCTGGGTCCGATTTGGTGGCTTGGGTCACTCTGGGTCCGATTTGGTGGCCCGGGTCACTCTGGGTCCGATTTGGTGGCCCGGGTCACTCTGGGTCCGATTTGGTGGCCCGGGTCACTCTGGGTCCGATTTGGTGGCTTGGGTCACTCTGGGTCCGATTTGGTGGCCCGGGTCACTCTGGGTCCGATTTGGTGGCCCGGGTCACTCTGGGTCCGATTTGGTGGCCCGGGTCACTCTGGGTCCGATTTGATGGCCCGGGTCACTCTGGGTCCGATTTGGTGGCCCGGGTCACTCTGGGTCCGATTTGGTGGCCCGGGTCACTCTGGGTCCGATTTGGTGGCCCGGGTCACTCTGGGTCCGACTTGGTGGCCCGGGTCACTCTGGGTCCGATTTGGTGGCCCGGGTCACTCTGGGTCCGATTTGGTGGCCCGGGTCACTCTGGGTCCGATTTGGTGGCCCGGGTCACTCTGGGTCCGATTTGGTGGGCCGGGTCACTCTGGGTCCGATTTGGTGGGCCGGGTCACTCTGGGTCCGATTTGGTGGCCCGGGTCACTCTGGGTCCGATATGGTGGCCCGGGTCACTCTGGGTCCGATTTGGTGGGCCGGGTCACTCTGGGTCCGATTTGGTGGGCCGGGTCACTCTGGGTCCGATTTGGTGGCCCGGGTCACTCTGGGTCCGATATGGTGGCCCGGGTCACTCTGGGTCCGATTTGGTGGCCCGGGTCACAGTGGGTCCGATTTGGTGGCCCGGGTCACTCTTGGTCCGATTTGGTGGCCCGGGTCACTCTGGGTCCGATTTGGTGGCCCGGGTCACTCTGGGTCCGATTTGGTGGCCCAGGTCACTCTGGGTCCGATTTGGTGGCCCGGGTCACTCTGGGTCCGATTTGGTGGCTTGGGTCACTCTGGGTCCGATTTGGTGGCCCGGGTCACTCTGGGTCCGATTTGGTGGCCCGGGTCACTCTGGGTCTGATTTGGTGGCCCGGGTCACTCTGGGTCCGATTTGTTGGCTTGGGTCACTCTGGGTCCGATTTGGTGGCCCGGGTCACTCTGGGTCCGATTTGGTGGCCCGGGTCACTCTGGGTCCGATTTGGTGGCCCGGGTCACTCTGGGTCCGATTTGATGGCCCGCGTCACTCTGGGTCCGATTTGGTGGCCCGGGTCACTCTGGGTCCGATTTGGTGGCCCGGGTCACTCTGGGTCCGATTTGGTGGCCCGGGTCACTCTGGGTCCGATTTGGTGGCCCGGGTCACTCTGGGTCCGATTTGGTGGCCCGGGTCACTCTGGGTCCGATTTGGTGGCCCTGGTCACTCTGGGTCCGATTTGGTGTCCCGGGTCACCCTGGGTCCGATTTGGTGGCCCGGGTCACTCTGGGTCCGAATTGGTGGCCCGGGTCACTCTGGGTCCGATTTGGTGGCCCGGGTCACTCTGGGTCCGATTTGGTGGCCCGGGTCACTCTGGGTCCGATTTGGTGGCCCGGGTCACTCTGGGTCCGATTTGGTGGCCCGGGTCACTCTGGGTCCGATTTGGTGGCCCGGGTCACTCTGGGTCCGATTTGGTGGCCCGGGTCACTCTGGGTCCGATTTGGTGGCCCGGGTCACTCTGGGTCCGATTTGGTGGCCCGGGTCACTCTGGGTCCGATTTGGTGGCCCGGGTCACTCTGGGTCCGATTTGGTGGCCCGGGTCACTCTGGGTCCGATTTGGTGTCCCGGGTCACTCTGGGTCCGATTTGGTGGCCCGGGTCACTCTGGGTCCGATTTGGTGTCCCGGGTCACCCTGGGTCCGATTTGGTGGCCCGGGTCACTCTGGGTCCGAATTGGTGGCCCGGGTCACTCTGGGTCCGATTTGGTGGCCCGGGTCACTCTGGGTCCGATTTGGTGGCCCGGGTCACTCTGGGTCCGATTTGGTGGCCCGGGTCACTCTGGGTCCGATTTGGTGGCCCGGGTCACTCTGGGTCCGATTTGTTGGCCCGGGTCACTCTGGGTCCGATTTGGTGGCCCGGGTCACTCTGGGTCCGATTTGGTGGCCCGGGTCACTCTGGGTCCGATTTGGTGGCCCGGGTCACTCTGGGTCCGATTTGGTGGCCCGGGTCACTCTGGGTCCGATTTGGTGGCCCGGGTCACTCTGGGTCCCATTTGGTGGCCCGGGTCACTCTGGGTCCGATTTGGTGGCCCGGGTCACTCTGGGTCCCATTTGGTGGCCCGGGTCACTCTGGGTCCGATTTGGTGGCCCGGGTCACTCTGGGTCCGATTTGACGGGCGGCGCCACTCTGGGTCCGATTTGACGGGCGGCGCCACTCTGGTTCCGACTTGGCGGGCGGCGCCACTCTGGGTCCGACTTGGCGGGCGGCGCCACTCTGGGTTCAACTTGGCGGGCGGCGCCACTCTGGGTCCGATTTGGTGGCCCGGGTCACTCTGGGTCCCATTTGGTGGCCCGGGTCACTCTGGGTCCGATTTGGTGGCCCGGGTCACTCTGGGTCCGATTTGACGGGCGGCGCCACTCTGGGTCCGATTTGACGGGCGGCGCCACTCTGGTTCCGACTTGGCGGGCGGCGCCACTCTGGGTCCGACTTGGCGGGCGGCGCCACTCTGGGTTCAACTTGGCGGGCGGCGCCACTCTGGGTCCGACTTGGCGGGCGGCGCCACTCTGGGTCCGATTTGGCGGGCGGCGCCACTCTGGGTCCGATTTGGCGGGCCGGGTCACTCTGGGTCCGATTTGGCGGGCCGGGTCACTCTGGGTCCGATTTGGCGGGCCGGGTCACTCTGGGTCCGATTTGGCGGGCCGGGTCACTCTGGGTCCGATTTGGCGGGCCGGGTCACTCTGGGTCCGATTTGGCGGGCCGGGTCACTCTGGGTCCGATTTGGCGGGCCGGGTCACTCTGGGTCCGATTTGGCGGGCGGCGCCACTCTGGGTCCGATTTGGCGGGCGGCGCCACTCTGGGTCCGATTTGGCAGGCGGCGCCACTCTGGGTCCGATTTGGCGGGCGGCGCCACTCTGGGTCCGATTTGGTGGCCCGGGTCACTCTGGGTCCGATTTGGTGGCGCGGGTCACTCTGGGTCCGATTTGGTGGCCCGGGTCACTCTGGGTCCGATTTGACGGGCGGCGCCACTCTGGGTCCGACTTGGCGGGCGGCGCCACTCTGGGTCCGACTTGGCGGGCGTCGCCACTCTGGGTCCGACTTGGCGGGCGGCGCCACTCTGGGTCCGACTTGGCGGGCGGCGCCACTCTGGGTCCGACTTGGCGGGCGGCGCCTCTCTGGGTCCGATTTGGCGGGCGGCGCCACTCTGGGTCCGATTTGGTGGGCCGGGTCACTCTGGGTCCGATTTGGCGGGCCGGGTCACTCTGGGTCCGATTTGGCGGGCCGGGTCACTCTGGGTCCGATTTGGCGGGCTGGGTCACTCTGGGTCCGATTTGGCGGGCCGGGTCACTCTGGGTCCGATTTGGCGGGCCGGGTCACTCTGGGTCCGATTTGGCGGGCGGCGCCACTCTGGGTCCGATTTGGCGGGCGGCGCCACTGTGGGTCCGATTTGGCGGGCGGCGCCACTCTGGGTCCGATTTGGCGGGCGGCGCCACTCTGGGTCTGATTTGGCGGCCCGGGTCACTCTGGGTCCGATTTGGTGGCCCGGGTCACTCTGGGTCCGATTTGGCGGGCGGCGCCACTCTGGGTCCGATTTGGTGGGCGGCGCCACTCTGGGTCCGATTTGGCGGGCGGCGCCTCTCTGGGTCCGATTTGGCGGGCGGCGCCACTCTGGGTCCGATTTGGCGGGCGGCGCCACTCTGGGTCCGATTTGGCGGGCGGCGCCACTCTGGGTCCGATTTGGCGGGCGGCGCCACTCTGGTCCGATTTGGCGGGTGGCGCCACTCTGGGTCCGATTTGGCGGGCGGCGCCACTCTGGGTCCGATTTGGCGGGCGGCGCCACTCTGGGTCCGATTTGGCGGGCGGCGCCACTCTGGGTCCGATTTGGCGGGCGGCGCCACTCTGGGTCCGACTTGACGGGCGGCGCCACTCTGGGTCCGATTTGGCGGGCGGGGGCACTCTGGGTCCGATTTGGCAAGCGGGGGCACTCTGGTCCGATTTGGTGGGCTGGATCCGATTTGGTGAGCGGGGCAATAATGATAAGACTACAGATAGTGCTTTGTAATTGTGCTGTACTGTCACTTTAAGAGCTGATATTATCTGACAAAACTTGTGACCTGGTGGGCTGGTAGAGTTTATAGGCGTTGGCATAGTAACTGGGTCTCACTGCGCATATCAATGAGGTAATCAGCCAGGTGGCAGTTATTTTTAGAAATTGCCTCAGAAATCAGGCCCATTATAAACGTATTGGAAAATTTCCCTATTGAAATGCATTGAGACACTTTTTTCAAACGCAAATTGTGCCAAAACTACAAATCCGATCGACACGAAAAATACTTAGCACACCTCTCAGGAACGCTGGCTTCGAAATGACACCTCACTGGAGTCTGTGAGTTTAGCGGTTCGGGCCGCATTACGTGCGGACTGAATAATAATAATAAGAACTAGATGGGTATTTCCTGAAGGAACTACAGATAGTGCTTTGGAATGGTGCCCGGGCTGCCCCTGCAAGACTTTGACACTTGGGTGCCCCTCAGGCGGTCCGATTTGGTGGATGGGTCAATCTGGGTCTGATTTTGTGGGCGGGGTAAATCTAGGTCCGATTCGGTGGGCGGGGTCACTTTTGGTCCGATTCTGTGGGCGCGGCCACTCTGGGTCCGATTCGGTGGGCGGAGCCACTCTGGGTCCGATTTGGTGGGCGGGGCACCTTAGGGACCAATTTGGTGGGTGGGGTCACTCGGTCCGATTTGGTGGGCTGGGCACCTCAGGGTCTGATTTGGTGGGCTGGGCACCTCAGGGTCCGATTTGGTGGGTGGGGTCACTCTGGGTCCGATTTGGTGGAAGGGGTCACTCTGGGCCCGATTTGGTGGAAGGGGTCACTCTGGGTCCGATTTGGTGGAAGGGGTCACTCTGGGTCTGATTTGGTGGAAGGGGTCACTCTGGGTCCGATTTGGTGGGCGGAGCCACTCTGGGTCTGATTTGGTGGGCGGGGTCACTCTGGGTCCGATTTAGGGGGCGGGGTCACTCTGGGTCCGATTTGGTGGGCCGGGCCCCTCGGGGTCCGATTTGGTGGGCCGGGCCTCTCGGGTTCCGAATTGGTGAGCGGGGTAATCTACTATATAATTGTCTAAGGGCACTTCCGTCTTTCTGTCTCACAACACTGCTACGTCATCATCTCGTGAGACCGCAATGCACTCTTGGGACCGGAGCGCGCAACAAGCATCGGGTACCGGCCACTCCAGGTGCAACAAGCATCGTGTACCGGCCGCTCTAGGAGGTGCAACAACCATCAGATACCGGCCGCTCCAGGAGGTGAGTATGTAACTTTTTTATTTTAATTCTTTTTTTTTTTTTTAACAGGGATATGCAGTATACTATGTGACTGGACAATATACTACGTGACTGGGCAGTATAACTACGTGGCTCTGCGCTGTATACTGCGTGGCTCTGCGCTGTATACTGCGTGGCTCTGCGCTGTATACTGCGTGGCTCTGCGCTGTATACTACGCGGCTCTGCGCTGTATACTACGCGGCTCTGCGCTGTATACTGCGTGGCTCTGCGCTGTGTACTGCGCGTTCTGCGCTGTATACTGCGTGGCTCTGCGCTGTATACTGCGCGGCTCTGCGCTTTGTACTGCGCGGCTCTGCGCTATATACTGCGTGGCTCTTCGCTGTATACTACGCGGCTCTGCGCTGTGTACTGCGCAGCTCTGCGCTGTGTACTGCGCGTGTCCGTGCTGTGTACTGCGCGTGTCTGCGCTGTATACTGCGCGGCTCTGCGCTGTGTACTGCGCGGCTCTGCACTGTGTACTGCACGGCTCTGCGCTGTATACTGCGGGACTCTGCACTGTATACTGCGGGGCTCTGCGCTGTATACTACGCGGCTCTGCGCTGTATACTGCGCGGCTCTGCGCTGCATACTGCGTGGCTCTACGCTGTGTACTGCGCGGCTCTGCGCTGTATACTGCGCGGCTCTGCGCTGTATACTACGCGGCTCTGCGCTGTATACTGCGTGGCTCTGCACTGTGTACTGCGCGTTCTGCGCTGTATACTGCGTGGCTCTGCGCTGTATACTGCGCGGCTCTGCGCTTTGTACTGCGCGGCTCTGCGCTATATACTGCGTGGCTCTTCGCTGTATACTACGCGGCTCTGCGCTGTGTACTGCGCAGCTCTGCGCTGTGTACTGCGCGTGTCCGTGCTGTGTACTGCGCGTGTCTGCGCTGTATACTGCGCGGCTCTGCGCTGTGTACTGCGCGGCTCTGCACTGTGTACTGCACGGCTCTGCGCTGTATACTGCGGGACTCTGCACTGTATACTGCGGGGCTCTGCGCTGTATACTACGCGGCTCTGCGCTGTATACTGCGCGGCTCTGCGCTGCATACTGCGTGGCTCTACGCTGTGTACTGCGCGGCTCTGCGCTGTATACTGCGCGGCTCTGCGCTGTATACTGGGTGGCTCTGCGCTGTGTACTGCGCGGCTCTGTGCTGTGTACTGCGTGGCTCTGCACTGTGTACTGCGCGGCTCTGCGCTGTGTACTGCGTGGCTCTGCGCTGTGTACTGTGCGGCTCTGCGCTCTGTACTGCACGGCTCTGCGCTGTCTACTGCGCGGCTCTGCGCTGTGTACTGCTCGGCTCTGCGCTGTGTACTGCGCGGCTCTCCGCTTTATACTGCGCGGCTCTGCGCTGTGTACTGCGCGGCTCTGCGCTGTGTACTGCGCAGCTCTGCGCTGTGTACTGCGCGGCTCTGCGCTTTATACTGCGCGGCTTTGCGCTGTGTACTGCGCGGCTCTGCGCTGTGTACTGCGCGGCTCTGCGCTGTGTACTGCGCGGCTCTGCGCTGTGTACTGCACGGCTCTGCGCTTTATACTGCGCGGCTCTGCGCTGTGTACTGCGCGGCTCTGCGCTGTGTACTGCGCGGCTCTGCGCTGTGTACTGCACGGCTCTGCGCTTTTTACTGCGCGGCTCTGCGCTGTGTACTGCACGGCTCTGCACTGTGTACTGCGCGGCTCTGCGCTGTGTACTGCACGGCTCTGCGCTTTATACTGCGCGGCTCTGCGCTGTGTACTGCACGGCTCTGCACTGTGTACTGCGCGGCTCTGCGCTGTGTACTGCACGGCTCTGCGCTTTATACTGCGCGGCTCTGCGCTGTGTACTGCGCGGCTCTGCGCTGTGTACTGCGCGGCTCTGCGCTGTGTACTGCGCGGCTCTGCGCTGTGTACTGCGCGGCTCTGCGCTGTGTACTGCGCGGCTCTGCGCTGTGTACTGCGCGGCTCTGCACTGTATACTGCGTGGCTGTGCAATATACTCCGTGGACATGCATATTCTAGAATACGCGATGAGTTAGAATCGGGCCACCATCTAATAATTATAAGACTACAGATAGTGGTTTGGAATTGTGCTGTACTGTCACTTTAAGAGCTGATATTATCTGACAAAACTTGTGACCTGGTGAGCTGATGTAGATTTCATAGGCGTTGGCATAGTAACTGTGTCTGACTGCGCATATCAATGAGCTAATCAGCCAGGTGGCAGTTATTTTTAGAAATTGCCTCAGAAACCAGCCCATTATAAACGCATAGGAAAATTTCTCTATTGAAACGCATTGAAAGACTTTTTTCAAACACAAATTGCGCAAAAACTACAAATCCGATCGGCACGAAAAATACTTAGCACACCTCTTGGGGACGCTGGCTTCGAAATGACACCTCACTGGAGTCTGTGAGTTTAGCGGTTCGGGCCGCATTACGTGCGGACTGAATAATAAGAATAAGAAGTTTACCACGGTGGAATAACAGTATAGTGCTTTGTTCCAAAGCACTATAATAAGAAGTTTACCACGGTGGAATAACAGTATAGTGCTTTGTTCCAAAGCACTATAATAATAAGAAGAAGAAGTTTACCACGGTGGAATAACAGTATAGTGCTTTGTTCCAAAGCACTATAATAAGAAGTTATCCACGATCGGATTACAATATAGTGCTTTGTTCCAAAGCACTATAATAATAAGAATAAGAAGAAGTTATCCACGATGGAATAACAGTATAGTGCTTTGTTCCAAAGCACTATAATTAGCTTGCAGAATGCTAGAGTTTTCCAAGCGATCTGTAGCATCGCTTGGAAAACTGACTGACAGGTTGGTCACACTTGTCAAACATAGTGTTTGACAAGTGTGACCAACTTTTTACTATAGATGCAGCCTATGCAGCATCAATAGTAAAAGATCGAATGTTTAAAAATAATAAAAAAAATAAAAAACATGGTTATACTCACCTGCAGACCTCAGCGGCGTCCGTTCCTATAGCTGGAGTGCAGTGAAGGGCCTGCGATGACGTCACTGTCTTGTGATTGGTCGCGTGAGTCACATGAGCGGTCACGCGACCAATCACAAGACAGTGACGTCATCACAGGTCCTGAACCACATCATCTATAGGAACGGAAGAGAGAGCATGCACCGGAGAGGCGGGAACACTTCGGGGGCCATCAGAGGGTGAGTATAGGACTATTTTTTATTTTAATTCTTTATTTTTTGGACCAATTATATGGTGCCCAGTCCGTGGAGGAGAGTCTCCTCTCCTCCACCCTGGGTACCAACCGCACATGATCTGCTTGCTTCCCGCATGGTGTGCACAGCCCCGTGCGGGAAGTAAGCAGATCAATGCACTCCTATGGGTGCAGAATCGCCGCGATTCCGCAATTTTAATGAACATGCTGCGTTTTTTTCTGGAATGCGATTCCGCTCAGGAAAAAAATGCAGCATGTGCACAAAAAATGCGGAATGCATTCTATTACATAGGATGCTTAATGTAAGCGTTTTTTTCGCGGTTTTTATAGCGAAAAACCGCGAAAAAAACCGCGAAAAATATGCTACGTGTGCACACAGCCTCAGTGTATACGGAGTGCTACTGTATCAACCTATCTATCTATCTACCTATCTATCTATCTATCTATCTATCTATCTATCTATCTATCTATCTATCTATCATCTATTTATTATCTATTATCTATCTATGATCTATTTTCTATCTATTATTTATCTATCTATTATCTATCAATCATCTATCTATTATCTATTTATCTATCTACTAGATGGTGGCCCGATTCGAATGCATCGGGTATTCTAGAATATGTATATAGTATATTGCACAGCCCACGCAGTATATAACACAGCCCACGTAGTATATAACACAGCCCAAGCAGTATATAACACAGCCCACATAGTATATACAGTGCCTACAAGTAGTATTCAACCCCCTGCAGATTTAGCAGGTTTAATAAGATGCAAATAAGTTAGAGCCTTCAAACTTCAAACAAGAGCAGGATTTATTAACAGATGCATAAATCTTACAAACCAAAAAGTTTTGTTGCTCAGTTAAATTTTTATAAATTTTAAACATAAAAGTGTGGGTCAATTATTATTCAACCCCTAGGTTTAATATTTTGTGGAATAACCTTTGTTTGCAATTACAGCTAATAATCGTCTTTTATAAGACCTGATCAGGCCGGCACAGGTCTCTGGAGTTATCTTGGCCCACTCCTCCATGCAGATCTTCTCCAAGTTATCTAGGTTCTTTGGGTGTATCATGTGGACTTTAATCTTGAGCTCCTTCCACAAGTTTTCAATTGGGTTAAGGTCTGGAGACTGACTAGGCCACTGCAACACCTTGATTTTTTGCCTCTTGAACCAGGCCTTGGTTTTCTTGGCTGTGTGCTTTGGGTCGTTGTCTTGTTGGAAGATGAAATAATGACCCATCTTAAGATCCTTGATGGAGGAGCAGAGGTTCTTGGCCAAAATCTCCAGGTAGGCCGTGCTATCCATCTTCCCATGGATGCGGACCAGATGGCCAGGCCCCTTGGCTGAGAAACAGCCCCACAGCATGATGCTGCCACCACCATGCTTGACTGTAGGGATGGTATTCTTGGGGTCGTATGCAGTGCCATCCAGTCTCCAAACGTCACGTGTGTGGTTGGCACCAAAGATCTCGATCTTGGTCTCATCAGACCAGAGAACCTTGAACCAGTCAGTCTCAGAGTCCTCCAAGTGATCATGAGCAAACTGTAGACGAGCCTTGACATGACGCTTTGAAAGTAAAGGTACCTTACGGGCTCGTCTGGAACGGAGACCATTGCGGTGGAGTACGTTACTTATAGTATTGACTGAAACCAATGTCCCCACTGCCATGAGATCTTCCCGGAGCTCCTTCCTTGTTGTCCTTGGGTTAGCCTTGACTCTTCGGACAAGCCTGGCCTCGGCACGGGAGGAAACTTTCAAAGGCTGTCCAGGCCGTGGAAGGCTAACAGTAGTTCCATAAGCCTTCCACTTCCGGATGATGCTCCCAACAGTGGAGACAGGTAGGCCCAACTCCTTGGAAAGGGTTTTGTACCCCTTGCCAGCCTTGTGACCCTCCATGATCTTGTGTCTGATGGCCTTGGAATGCTCCTTTGTCTTTCCCATGTTGACCATGTATGAGTGCTGTTCACAAGTTTGGGGAGGGTCTTAAATAGTCAGAAAAGGCTGGAAAAAGAGATAATTAATCCAAACATGTGAAGCTCATTGTTCTTTGTGCCTGAACTACTTCTTAATACTTTAGGGGAACCAAACAGAATTCTGGTGGGTTGAGGGGTTGAATAATAAATGACCCTCTGAAAAAACTTTTCACAATTAAAAAAAAAAATAAACAAAGAAATAACATTCTTTTTTGCTGCAGTGCATTTCACACTTACAGGCTGATCTACAGTCCAAATGTCACAATGCCAAGTTAATTCCAAATCTGTAAACCTGCTAAATCTGCAGGGGGTTGAATACTACTTGTAGGCACTGTAACACAGCCCATGTAGTATAGAGCACAGTAACGTAGTATATAGCACAGCCACGTAGTATATAACACAGCCCACGCAGTATATAACACAGCCATGTAGTATATAGCACAGCCACATAGTATATAGCACAGCCCACGCAGTATATAACACAGCCCATGTAATATATAGCAATATGGGCACCATATCCTTGGTAAAAAAAAGAATTAAAATAAAAAATAGTTATATACTCACCTTCCAGCGACCTCCGGATCCAGCCCAGGCCTTTAGCGATGCTCCATTCCCAGTGATGCTTTGCAGCAATAACACATAATGATGTAGAAGTCTCGCGAGACCGCTACGTCATCTCCGGTCATAGCTGCAATGCCTTCTTGGGACCGGAGCATCGCGAGGAGCTGGAAAGGCTGCCGCGGACACCGGAAGGTGAGAATCTAATATAATAAGGCAGAAACAGTTCCCTAGCTATAGCAGAGGGACTAGGGAGCCCAGACAGCCCGGGTGGGCTTTGAGCCCGAGCCATCCAGCAGCCTCATAATGTTTAAGGGTAGGACCCAGCCATCCAGGGTTCGGTGGATAGAAGTGCAGCTGAACCAGCACAGGGTACAGCAGTGGTGAAGCAGAGGTAGCAGTGGGTCCACAGCAGTACGGGGACACAGGTTGCTCAATATGTGGCGGATCATCGCATGGGCTGACACCTTCAGATCCGGTGCGAAACGGACAAGAGCAGAGAATCTGTACAGGGAGGACGCTGCGTTACCGCAAGAGGCGGTATGATCAGGACACGTACTGAAGGACCAAGGAAAGAGTGCAGGGAAAGTGGAAAGTGTGAGCTGTAAGGAAATGCTGTGTCTGTTAAGGATGTGCCAAGAAGAAAGTAAAGTTTTATGTTGCAACTGGACTGTATTTCTGTTTGTACGCAAACGAGCGGAGGGGACCTTATGCAACGGAGAGAAGGCCCGGACGGTGCAAACAATAAAGAGGCAAGTACATTGACCATGGGACGTTACCTGCATGTAACGGGAGTCCAGTGTGCGCAAGACCTGCTAATCTCAGCCATGACTATGGCCCTGGCCTTCCCTCACCTATCTATCTATCTAGTTAGAAAAATGGAACAGCACTAAAAGTTAAATGGGTGCAGAGTCTCCCAGCAATCAATCCATACTTGCCAACATATAGTAGTAAAAAACGGAAGGCAGCACTCCAAAAAGTAGTTTCAAAATAAGGTGGATTTTATTAGGACCTAATAAAGTCCACCTTATTTTGAAACTACTTTTTGGAGTGCTGCCTTCCGTTTTTTACTTCTATCTATCTATCTATCTATCTATCTATCTATCTATCTATCTATCTATCGTTAGTGAATAACCTCTTCAATAAGTTTTTTCTAACCTAGGAACTTACACTAAAGAGAGAATACCTGTAATAAAATAAGGCTCCAAAATTAAAAAATAGAGAAACTTTCTCAAAACGTTTCTACTGGTCTCCGTTTGAGTCTTTAGGCTCCTTTGGGTATTTTAGAATTTTAGATTTTTTAGAACTTACTTGTTGCCTTCAGTCACTGAATCACTTAAGAAGCAAAACTGGAAGCAGAGCCAGGACTATGAGAGCGCTCAAAGGACCACAGCCTGGAAGGAAATAAAAACATTACCGCTTACAATCAAAGTTACACCCTGGATTCAGTTACTCAGCAGTGATGTCATCATTTTCTCTATATGGTAGGCTTGTACACCATTTTGTATTTTGGGTGGAGCCCACCCATTTTAAGATATCCATGTCTGGTATTACTGCAAACTGGAGCCCAGTCCTATATAAGTGAATGGGACTGAGCTGTAATACCAGACACAACCAATAGGAAATGTATGAAGCCGAATGAGAGGATGTGAAGCCCACTGGATTTCAGATTCTGATTACTCTAAGGATAATCCATCCATACTGTGATCCAGGAAAACCTCTTTAAAGGAGTTGTCTAGGAATTTTATATTGATAACCTATCCTTAGGATCATTGGGAATCCAACACCTGGCACCTCTAAATGATCAATGGTTACGATGTCCCATGGTGGCTGGACAAACACAGCTCCATACACTGTGTAGTAGCTGATCTGCAGTACCAATGAATGGCTACTACACGGCGCTGTTCCAGCTCTGTTCTCCTGTGTTCTTCTGACCATCATGGGACTTGGTGACCACCAATTGATGATGGTGCCTGGTGTTGTACCCCCCTTATAGGCCATCGTTATCATAGTCCTCGACAGCCCGCTTAGGTACTACAAGTAATATACCGTAATCATTCGTTCTTATTCCTTTATCACATACATCCTGTATACAGTCATATTTTGTATGATTATTTGTATATATTTTTTTACTAAGTACTCACGCAGGGCAGATTGTCCATTACCGTCTGGTTTCGTGTCGGTAACAGTTGTCCGATATATACCATTATATCGAAATAATGTTGGAGAGACTTTCCCTGAGCTGAATGAGCCCGTTGTGGTAGTGGCTGTATTATAGTTAATATTTAGAATGACTGTGATTTGGCCACTGCCACCACTTCCACTGGTAATGTTCTGGGGATTGACAGTGACGTTTGCATCAACAGTGATGTTAAATTGATGCGATTCACTAATGGACAAACTGGAAAAGGTAAAAGCAGGAACATTATTTCCAACTGGGGTGAAAGACAAAGACAGATCGGCTATTGGCTCTTGGATTGCGTTGCAGCTTGGATCGGCGGAATTCATGCACAGGGTTTGGTTCTTCCCTAGTACAATGGTGCACTTTATAGAAGGGCCTGACAAAGATGTAGGAGATGACACAATCTCTGTGTCTCCAATATGGGTTGATGGGACAGAAACCAAAATTTCTAGATTGTTCTCAACCTGTTTGGCTCCAACTGCAATAGAAATAGCAATAATTCAAGTTGGGAAAGAAGAACTCCATAAAACAGATTTCACCTGAAGAACCTCAATCACGTGACATTAGGGCTACATCAATAATAGTCCTCCATGTGGAAGTAAGTAGAAACAGGTTAATGCTGGGATTGGAATTTTCTCCGATCCTGGCAGTTGTGGTCCTTCTGCCAACAATCGTCAAGGTACCATAACCTAAGACCCTTGACGTACCATTACTTCAAAGTGTAAGGAAGGTTGTACTTATCATTAAAGGGGTCCTCTTTAATGATAAAAAAACATACCTCCATGGTCAACTGATCTCCAGGAATAGTTGTTGGACTTTCTCTACCTCATTTACAGCTTTTTGTCTTATCATCCGTGTCATTGTTCTCTTACCAAGTGCACAGAGAGTAAGGAAAACCACCGTTTTCTTTGCATATTCCATTTTTAGCCTTCGTCAGAGTAGATCCGGTGACCTGGTCCAAAATTTCTCAAAGCAGGATCTACTGAAATAAAAGGAGAAGCCAACAAACTATTTATATTTATGTTACTTAGTAAAGAAAATTTGGATCACTTATAAAAATAATATCCTATGCAAACTGTTCTGCTATTGCCTTTTTCATTTTCTAAGGGGGTTTCCAAGGGTTTCGTGTCTGCGAATTGAGATACTGATTTGGCTTTTATCCTAAGTCATATTGCACGACTCGTTAGAGGGTTGATTGTGACTTGTAGGATCGCTACTTCCAACAGGTGGCGCTATAGAGTTAAGTCCTCTTTTTCTCAGAAGAGGCAATTTGCATATTTAATTTCCCAGAGGAGCATTGTACGGCAAATAAGCCTCCTTACCTTGACAAGCCAGAGATGGTATGTCACTCTCCATAAGGAGAAACGATACCCCTTAGACTCCAGTCCAGAGCCTCTCACCTAGCCAAATCAGTTCTCATGCTTCGCACTGACGAGGGCCAACAGCCCGAAACACCGTGTCTGCAAATTGAGATACTGATTTGGCTTTTATCCTAAGTCATATTGCACGACTCGTTAGAGGGTTGATTGTGACTTGTAGGATCGCTACTTCCAACAGGTGGCGCTATAGAGTTAACTCCTCTTTTTCTCAGAAGAGGCAATTTGCATACAAGAAAATAAAAACATTTCTCCTTTTTTGTTTCTTTAGAGAAAGAGCACCACAGCTGTCCATAGGCTGAGTGTAAATACTGGGAATTAATCGAATTGTCCAGATTAGTGCATTCCAGAGAAGTGGTGCAGTTCGCGAGAAGTCTTGGAGACGGGAGTGGGAGGTTTGGATCATTGAGGATGTTGGTGTTAGGTCATTAGCAGAACGGAGGGCACGGGTAGGGTGATAGACAGAGATCAGGAAGGGGATGTAGGGTGGTGCAGAACTGTGGAGAACTTTGTGGGTGAGAGTGATCCATTTATATTGGACCCTGTTGAGGATGGGTAACCAATGCTATAACTGGCACAGGGCAGAGGCATCGGTATTGTGGCTGGAGAAAAATATGATCCTGGCTGCTTCATTCAGGACAGATTGGAGAGTGGTGAGATTAGTAAGGGGAAGACCGGTTAATAGAGAGTTGCAGGACAAGGACTCTATATGTTTTTGCAGAAATTTTCAAGTGATTTTGCCTCAAATTCTAAAGCTACCATTGTCGGGACCAAGCAGAATTTCTCCTCAGCGCTGCAGAACTGTGATTGTGACTCCGTCGTTCAACGGTGTCAGGGTATAGAGCAGGTTTTTCTAGTTAGATAGGTAGGAATTTAGAAGAGAATAATCTGTAGAAATTGTATATACAGTCTGTATTATTCTTTGTATTGCCATAGCTGGAGCGCAGCTTGTGTGACACGCTTCAGCTATCTCTCCTTGTATCTAAGATTGCTGTTATTACAAGAATCGTTAGTCTTATTTTCCACTTATTTTACCACTAAACAACCGCTGATCAACTTGCATGTGACCGATCGTTTAACGGTCGCGGTCGGCCCCTCTAAATGGGCCGTTGAAGGACTGTGTCTGTTGTTCTGTCTGATTGTATTAGAGTCAGAGCCCATTTTATGTGGGAACCCGCTGAGCCTTGAACCTCTCTGTAGGAAATATAGAATTTTTGGGCTCTAGAGTGTCAACCACCGCACATGGCATGAGACAGGCGGGTCGCCCTACTACCCTGCGCTTCATGGAGGGGATTCCTTAAATATCTGCAGCATTTCCAGGAGATGTTTGGAGTAAAGTTTAGTAAAAAAAAGGAGGAAGATCCAGCTCAACGATGCAGTGAAAAATCCATAACTTTATTCCACTACCAAAATAGCGTGTAAGGATAAAACATCAGCACATATAAAAACCAAGATCAACGCGTTTCTGGTGGCTAAGCACCCTTAATCATGATACCTGGTACATGTCAAATCTCGTGCTTATATACTGATATCCGGTCGGCACACCGGTGTTATAATTAGTTAAGTTGATTAGTTCAACAAAGTATGTGCACATGAGCATGAGAACAAGACAAAAAAAGGTCTAAAATCAAGACAAATACTCCAACCAAATAGGGAGGTACAGAATACAAAAATGACAGAAGTGACAAAAAAGAAACAAAGTAGAATAGAATCATATCAAACAAATAAATAAATAAATCTGTAACTGCATGCAAAATTGAAACAATTTACATAAATAAGACTGTAGAAAATTCTGATGTAACAGTCATAATTAGCCAGCCCCAACAGGACAAAAAATATTAAAAATTAAACTATAAACTATAATATGCCCCTACAGCAATGTATTAACATTGGTATCTAATAGGAGTTAATTTAGTTTGTAGTATACATATAAGACTCCCAATCAGCGAAGTTACAAACTTCTTTGGTCATCTTTAGATAAATATATGTATAAGTGCATGCAGAGTTAGAGTAATTTAGATAAATACAACTGCAAAAAGTTCTAGTATAGCAATTATAATAAGAAGAAAGCCCCAAAAGGACCAAAAAAGTTGAGAATTCAAATTAAGAGCTATAATATGCCCCTACAGCCATATGCCAATATTGTTATCTGATGGAAATTAAATTTGATTTAACAAAAGAGGAGCTATCTAAAATGGGACACGAACTTTCGTAAAAGTCGGCAAGTACTTTTCTTGTTCAGGGGCATGGTGTGCATATAGGACTCGCAATCAACGTAGCTACAGGCTTCTTTGGTGTCAGAGCCGTGTTTGGAATGTTACAGACTCATAAATAACACTGGATAGAGGAACGAAACAGTCTCGCTCAAGACTGTAATAAATTCAGGGCTATCTCAGCCAGAGTGGATTGAAATACAGCTGCGGGCGTCGTTACAATATCAGCGCGATCGCTGAACAAAGAGGACCAGAAAATGTGTTGGTAACTATTTATTTTTATTTTTAAGAAGGGATATTATTATGTGAGTGTTGGGCAAGAACTATACAGAAAATATAGCCCGCATCCTTGATAACCTAATATAGTAGGGACAACTTCACTATCACTAAACTATCAAAATTCTAATAGAAAAGCATTAGATCTTTCCTTTTATTTAAGCCATGTGGAATGCTAGTTCCGAGCTTAAAGATCCACCATGTTTCTCTATTTCTTAAGGTCACTTCAATGTCTCCTCCTCTAAATGGTTTGTGAATTTTTTCGATTGCATAGATTTTTAATGACTCAAGATTAGACTGATGGCGACTAATAAAGTGTTGTGAGGCTTGTGATATATTTCTGTTAGCATTGACATTCTCAACATCATAAATATGTTCGCGAATTCGTGTTTTAAGAGAGCGTATAGTACTCCCGACATATTTAAGATGACACACTGTGCATTCCATTATATATACCACATTCTTGGTGTTACAATTCAAAAATGTTTTGATGGAATAGGTGTTCTGATTGGTAGCATCAGTAAAATTACAACATTTCCACGAAAATTTGCATGTTTTACATGCTACAGCACCACATTTATAGAAGCCTTTCGTACTGAGCCAATGAGAAGGCTGTGCGGAAGGGGTGCTGAGAGAGCTCGGTGAAAGACTGGAACCTAAGGACGGTGCCTTTCTGGACACGATTCTGCATCCGTTTTTTAGGATTTCGGCTATGTCAGGATCCTCCTTAAGGATAATTAGATTGTTTTTAATTATTCTTTTGATAGAATTGAATTGATTACTATACTGAAAGACTACAGTGATCGGATTTTGTGGAAGTTGACTTTGGTTTGTTTTGCTATGAAAACGTGGTCGTCGTGCGACAATTTTTTCCGCTCTTTTTAAATGCCAGTCACTGTAGCCTCTTTGTGTGAGTCTCTCTTTTATACCCTCAACCTCCTGGGAATAATCTTTCTGTGTGCTGCAGTTTCGTTTTGCCCTTACCATCTCACCCACAGGAATACTTTTAATTGTGTGTTTGGGATGGTGACTGCACGCAGTATTGTATTTCCTGCTGTGATTTTACGAAAAGTAGAGGTGACGATGGGGGTATTGGGTATGCCTCTCAATTTTAGGTCCAAAAACTCTGTGCAAACATAATCATGACGTGAGATAAATCACGATTTAAATCATGATTCTATTCTACTTTGTTTCTTTTTTGTCACTTCTGTCATTTTTGTATTCTGTACCTCCCTATTTGGTTGGAGTATTTGTCTTGATTTTAGACCTTTTTTTGTTTTGTTCTCATGCTCATGTGCACATACTTTGTTGAACTAATCAACTTAACTAATTATAACACCGGTGTGCCGACCGGATATCAGCATATAAGCACGAGATTTGACATGTACCAGGTATCATGATTAAGGGTGCTTAGCCACCAGAAACGCGTTGATCTTGGTTTTTATATGTGCTGATGTTTTATCCTTACACGCTATTTTGGTAGTGGAATAAAGTTATGGATTTTTCACTGCATCTTTGAGCTGGATCTTCCTCCTTTTTTTTCCTGTTTGTCTACGCCTTGACACAGCGGTTCCGTGCTCCGAGCCCTTGGGAATGTCGATATGGTGAGCTGGATTTTGTTTTTTCTTACTTAGTAAAGTTTAGTGCAGTGTCAGTTATTGCTCGGTTGCTTCCTTCCTCGTTGTGGTTAGTATGGCATCACTATCCGATAATGCCAATGTCACCGGGCCAGAAATTATTTGAAATCACCAACCTAGCATTAACCACATGCCTGCTGGAACCAGCAATGGTGATGGACCCGAAAATAACGGGGAAGTGGTGCTGTGTGGTGTCACATGTAAGGCTCAGACACAATGGCACAAATGAGAGGTAGGATACCCGGCACAGCAGACAGTAAGACAAAGGATAGGATTAGATACACCACTTAGCCGACTGTGTCACATATGAAGGATAAGATACACAAATAAGGAGAAATGAAAATATTAGATACCCCACTCAGTATCAGATGTATTAGGATTAAATACATGGCTCAGCAGATAGTATCACACATGATAGGTTTAGATACACAGTTCAACGAACAGAATCTTGTATGATAGAATTAGATACATTGCATGTTAGACAGTATCATATACTATTGGCTTAGGTACAGCACTCAGCAGGCAGTATCACATATGACAGAATTAGAAACACAGCTCAGCAAACAGCATCACATATGGTAAGATTAAATAATTCCTCTGCAGACAGTATCACATATGATAGTTTGCTGAGCCATGTATCTAATCGTTTCATATGTGTTACTGTCTGCTGAGCTGTGTACCTAACCCTATCATGTGTGATACTATCTAACGTACAATGTCTAGAATGATATCATATGTGATTCTGCCACCTAAATTGTGTTTCTAATCATTCTACCTATGATACAAGATGCTGAGCTGCTGTATCTAATCCAATAGTACAGTATGCGATACTGTCTGTTGAGCTGTGCCTATCTTGCGTGATACTGTTAGCTACACTGTGTATTTAATCCTGTCATCTGTGATATAGGCTGCTGAGCTGCTGTATCTAATCCTGTTTTATTCAGCCTTATATAATTGGATTAGATACAAAGGTTCAGCAGCCTGCATTTCAGATGACAGGATTAGATACAACACTTAGCAGACAGTATCAGACATTATATGATTAGATACATCAGCTCAACAGACAGGAATAGATACACAGCTGAGAAAAGAGTATCACACCTGATAGGCTTAGATACACAGCATAGAAGACATTACAAGATTCGGACAAGACAAGAACAATGAAGGACACAGGTAAGAAGTCCAAGAGTCCACACTAATAGAATAAAGTCCGACCAGAGGAGTCAAGTTCTTAGGGCAGATCAGCCATATAGTGAAATGTGTTTATGTCCAAAAAGTCAGCTAGTCAAATAAGTAAACAAAAGATTGGTCCTCACCCATAGTGATCATAGTGTGGAAGCGGACTACAAGCCCCTACGCGCGTTTCTCATAGGCTTCTTCTTGTTACCCATGAGATGGTTATATGTATTTAAATGTAATGTTGCTGTTTTACTATATTATGCGATATTGTTATTTAATAAATACTATTTTACAAATTTATAGACAGTAGCTTTGACTCCAATTATCCGAATTTTGTAATGCATTGAGGAGTTTCTGTCAACTTTTCCAGACTCTGCACAACGTTTGTGTTGCTCTGATCTATATAATTATACAGCATAGAAGACAGTATCACACCTGATAGGATTAGATACACAGCTTTGAAGACAGTACCACACCTGATAGGCTTAGATATACAGCATAGAAGACAGTACCACACCTGATAGGCTTAGATACACAGCATAGAAGACAGTATCACACCTGATAGGCTTAGATACACAGGATAGAAGACAGTATCACACCTGATAGGCTTAGATACACAGAATAGAAGACAGTATCACACCTGATAGGCTTAGATACACAGCATAGAAGACAGTATCACACAAGATAGGCTTAGATTCACAGCTTAGAAGGCAGTATCACACTTGATAGGCGTAGATACACAGCTTAGAAGACAGTACCACACCTGATAGGCTTAGCTACACAGCTTAGAAGACAGTACCACACCTGATAGGCTTAGATACACAGCTTAGAAGACAGTACCACAAATGATAGGCTTAGATACACAGCTTAGAAGACAGTATCACATCTGATAGGCTTAGATACAAAGCATAGAAGACAGTGTCACATCTGATAGGCTTAGATACACATCTCAGAAGACAGTATCACACCTAACAGGCTTAGATACACAGCACAGAAGACAGTATCACACCTGATAGGCTTAGTTACAAAGCATAGAAGACAGTATCACATCTGATAGGCTTAGATACATATCTCAGAAGACAGTATCACACCTGATATGCTTACATACACTAGATTAGCCCATTATTCTATACTATATTGCATAATATTTACATCTGGAGAAGTTACTAGAATAATCCCACACAGCAGAAGAGAATATTCTGCACATATAGAGGTTTGGCTCCTAAGAGATCAGATACGATTAGATATATCAGTCATACCTATGTATCATTTATTAAAATATTGTCATGTTATTTTAGGAATAGCTATCTTAGCGATAGTCTTTTTCGATGTCCCTTTAATGCTGTTGCCGGGGCGTCTCTCCTTACTATAACCTGTGGGAATTATGGAACTAGCCCATGAATCGGTCCTGTATAATATCACCTATGGATGTACACGACCCTCTGTCTTAGGAACGTCCCTTTAAAAGGGCTTACATGCCTAAATTTAAGTAATCAAATGTTGGATTAATCCTGACAAAGGCAAGAAATAGAGAAAAGTATCACAAGTGCTACACTGTAAAAATGATGACTGACGTCTATGAAATACACAGACTGTTACATGATGTTACCTTGAAGCCTGGATGTGATAATGACTTCTCGGCTTATGGTCCTTCCTTTTAAACCTGGTGCCGAGCCCTTCCTCCTTGCTGTGGATTTGTCCTTAGTGTCCGCCCCTCCCCACAGTGATTATTGAGCAAGATAGGATGTTGTGAGACATTATATCAAAAACACAAAAAGCTTGAGCAACTACAGTAAGTCAAAAATCATCACAAGATGGATATTTCCTCATTTCCTTAGTCGTCAAAATGTTCTGAATCGAGACATGCACACATTGAGTATTTGGGTGAAGAAATTTCTAGACTGGAAAAACGCAGCACCAAAAATGTGTGTTTTCAAGCATTTTGGACAGTAATGATTGCCATAGAGAATGACAATAGATAGATATAGACAGACATATAGACAAATAATTGCACAACCCCTGACTTATTATAAAATTGCACCCTGTGGAGCTTATCGGATACGTTTTTATGATTAAATAAATAAATAAACTGACGTAGGGTCCCCCCCATTTTTTGCAACCAGCAAAGGTTCAGTAGACAGCTGAGAGCTGATATTCTCAGGCTGGGAAGGTCCCTGAATATTGGGTCCCTCCCAGCCCTAAAAATACAAGCCACCAACTGCACCAGAAGTGGAGCATCACATGAGATGTCCAAATAACGCACCTTGCAATGTCCAAACATCCAGCCACTCAATGTCCACCCAGCCAGCCCCTCCTAACATGCACACAGCCAGCCCATCGTAATGTTTCCACAGCCAGTCTCTCTTAGTGTTCCCACAGCCAGTTCCTCTTAATGTCCCCACATCCAGCCTCCATAATTTCCACACAGCCATCCTCTTTTAATGTTCCTAAATCCCATCGTAATGTTTCCACAGCCAGTCTCTCATAATGTCCCCACAGCCAGCCCCCCCATAATGTCCCCACATCCAGCTCTTAAATGTACCCACATCCAGGCCCTCAATGTCCACACAGCCACCTCCTCCATATTATCTCCACAACCAGCCCCTCATAATGGCCCCACATCCAGCCCCACAACGTCCCAACATCCAGCCTCTCATAATGCCCCCACATCCAGCCCCTCAATGTCCACACAGCCACCTCTTCCATATTGTCCCCATATCCAGCCCCTCAATGTCCCTACAGTCAGCCCCTCTTGTGATAGTCCCCATTTATTGGCAAAGTAAAATAAGAAAAATAAAAAAGGTTGTACTCACCTAATGCAGACTCCCCATCCAGTGCAGCCTCCGCCACTTGCTCTCTCTGGTAAGCAGTAGGCGCTAGGTGGCATGATGACGTCACTGTATCATGCCATCCGATGTCCCATATTCCCATTGGAGCAGGGCCCTGATTTACAGCTCCTCTGCTCCTGACATGGGTGGCGTCATTATCAATTGTATTCACATCTGACAGATGCGAATACAGTTGAGTGAGGGAGTGAGAAACTGGTGGGGCGCAGACAGAGAGATGGGTGACTGACACTGCTCACCTGAGAGCCCGCACCCTAGCCGTCACTGTGCTGAATGCCTGCGGCCGGAAGAAAGTGCTGGGCAGCCGCTGGCATTCAGAAGTGTTAGGTTTTTTTTTATACGAAGTGCGCGCTCATTGGGTAGGCAGGAGGTAGCGTCCTAGGCAGATGCCTACCCCTTGTCCCTGCCCTGCTTCGTGGGAAGCCCTGGACTATGGCGGACCTCTGTGGGACCTTTTTTTCAAATAAAGTGGTGAACGAAGGACAGTGTCTTGTTTTTATTTCTCTCGGTTTATATTTTTCAGATTTCAATTTGTGAACTACGTTGGATTCTCTAGACTACATCGGACCTGCGTGGGGACTTTTTTTCTTAATAAAATGATGAACCAGTGATAGTATCAGGTTTGGTTCATTTTGGACGTCTCTATTCTTTATTAACTATTTTTATGCCTTAATTGTCAATAAAGATTTAATATTTCTGATCATTTGGTTTCGGAGGATCCTTTGTTCTATTTAGGTTTTCTTCTATCACGGTCCTCTGTGTTACTTGTTAGGACACAATAGGCTCTTATATATCTGTGAAATACATATTTAAACCATTTAAAAAGTGAAAATAGGGGAATGTGAAAGAGTGTTGAGCATTCCGATACCGCAAGTATCGGGTATCGGCCGATACTTGCGGTATCGGAATTCCGATACCGAGATCCGATACTTTTGTGGTATCGGGAATCGGAATCGGAAGTTTCCAGTGTATGGTTCCCAGGGTCTGAAGGAGAGGAAACTCTCCTTCAGGCCCTGGGATCCATATGAATGTGTAAAATAAAGAATTAAAATAAAAAATATTGATATACTCACCTGTCCGGAGGCCCCTGGACATCACCGCTGGTAACCGGCAGCCTTCTTTGTTTAAAATGAGCGCGTTCAGCACCTTCCATGACGTCACGGCTTCTGATTGGTCGCGTGCCGCTCATTTGACCGCCACGCGACCAATCACAAGCCGCGACGTCATCCCTCAGGTCCTAAATTCCCTTCTAGGAATTTAGGACCTGAGGGATGACGTCACGGCTTGTGATTGGTCGCGTGAGCGGTCACATGGGCGGCCGCGACCAATCACAAGCCGTGACGTCATCTAAGGCCCTGAACGCGCTCATTCTTAAGAAGAAAGGCTGCCGGAAAGAAGCAGGGCGCGTCCGAGGGTGAGTATATACCTAATAGGAATATACTCACCCTCGGCTTCTTTCCGGCAGCCTTCCTTCCTAAGAATGAGCACGTTCAGGGCCTTAGATGACGTCACGGCTTGTGATTGGTCGCGGCCGCCCATGTGACCGCCACGCGACCAATCACAAGCCGTGACGTAATTCTCAGGTCCTAAATTCCTAGAATTAGGAATTTAGGACCTGAGAATTACGTCACGGCTTGTGATTGTAACAAATTCCATGCTTATCTTGTTGTTCACCCTTGAGAATATTTTCCTCACACTACAAGAATGCCGCTGCGCATGCATACATGGTTGTTTATGCCAGATCTCCTCATGCAATACGAATAAGTCACTCAGAGGGCACCGCTTCCATTTTGTCTGATTTATTTTACTCAGTTAATGGCAATAGATACATGAAATCACTATCTACACATACATTCAGACATTCTTGTCTCATTTGTATCACAAACGGTCTTTGATATCATGTAACTATTTGCCATTACCATAGGTGACCATTAGGACCTTAGGTCTCCTACAGAACACTTTGTAAGCCATATAACAGTTCCATATTGACAATATGATAACTATTACCATGACCACTAGGAGCGGGTGGACTACCCAGTCCAACATTTTCTTAGCGGATGGCGAGTACCCAAGAAAAATATCATACCAATGATGAGAAGTGGCATCGGCTATGACAGAACCCATTTTTACAATTTTTCCTGCTACTATAGTGGTGCTAATTACATGCTGTTGTATTGTTTTATTTAACCCCTTTCTGTCATTAGACGTACTATTCCGTCCATGTGGGGTGGGCCCTACTTCCCAAGGACGGAATAGTACGTCATACGCGATCGGCCGCGCTCACGGGGGGAGCGCGGCCGATCGCGGCCGGGTGTCAGCTGCCTATCGCAGCTGACATCCGGCACTATGTGCCAGGAGCGGTCACGGACCGCCCCCGGCACATTAACCCCCGGCACACCGCGATCAAACATGATCGCGATGTGCCGGCGGTGCAGGGAAGCATCGCGCAGGGAGGGGGCTCCCTGCGGGCTTCCCTGAGCCCCCCGCAGCAACGCGATGTGATCGCGTTGCTGCGAGGGTCTTACCTCCCTCCCTGCCTGCTCCAGACCCGGATCCAAGATGGCCGCGGATCCGGGTCCTGCAGGGAGGGAGGTGGCTTCACAGAAGCCTGCTCAGAGCAGGCACTGTGAAGCAGCCTGCACTTCTCGCAGATCGGTGATCTGTCAGAGTGCTATGCAAACTAACAGATCACCGATCTGTATTGTCCCCCCCTGGGGCAAAGTAAAAAAGTAAAAAAAAAAATTTCCAAATGTGTAAAAAAAAAAAAAAAAAAAAATATTCCAAAATAATGAAAAAAATATATATATATTATTCCCATAAATACATTTCTTTATCTAAATAAAATAAAAAAAACAATAAAAGTACACATATTTAGTATCGCCGCGTCCGTAACGACCCGACCTATAAAACTGGCCCACTAGTTAACCCCTTCAGTAAACACCGTAAGAAAAAAAAAAAAAAAACGAGGCAAAAAACAACGCTTTATTATCATACCGCCGAACAAAAAGTGGAATAACACGCGATCAAAAAGACTGATATAAATAACCATGGTACCGCTGAAAACACCATCTTGTCCCGCAAAAAACGAGCCGCCACACAGCATCATCAGCAAAAAAATAAAAAAGTTATAGTCCTGAGAATAAAGCGATACCAAAATAATTATTTTTTCTATAAAATAGTTTTTATCGTATAAAAGCGCCAAAACATAAAAAAAATGATATAAATGAGATATCGCTGTAATCGTACTGACCCGACGAATAAAACTGCTTTATCAATTTTACCAAACGCGGAACGGTATAAACGCCTCCCCAAAAAGAAATTCATGAATAGCTGGTTTTTGATCACTCTGCCTCACAAAAATCGGAATAAAAAGCGATCAAAAAATGTCACGTGTTACCAATAAAAACGTCAACTCGTCCCGCAAAAAACAAGATCTCACATGACTCTGTGGACTCAAATATGGAAAAATTACAGCTCTCAAAATGTGGTAACGCAAAAAATATTTTTTGCAATGAAAAGCGTCTTTCAGTGCGTGACGGCTGCCAATCATAAAAATCCGCTAAATAACCCGCTATAAAAGTAAATCAAACCCCCCTTCATCACCCCCTTAGTTAGGGAAAAATAAAAAAATTAAAAAATGTATTTATTTCCATTTTCCCATTAGGGTTAGGGTTAGGGCTAGAGTTAGGACTAGAGTTAGGGCTAGGGTTATTGCTAGGGTTAGGGCTAGGGTTGGGGCTAGGGTTGGGGCTAGGGTTGGGGCTACAGTTAGGGTTGGGGCTAAAGATAGGGTTAGGGTTTGGATTACATTTACGGTTGGGAATAGGGTTGGGTGTGTCTGGGTTAGAGGAGTGGTTAGGGTTACTGTTGGGATTAGGGTAAGGGGTGTGTTTGGATTAGGGTTTCAGTTATAATTGGGGGGTTTCCACTGTTCGGGCACATCAGGGGCTTTCCAAACGGGATATGGCATCCGATCTGAATTCCAGCCAATTCTGCGTTGAAAAAGGAAAACAGTGCTCCTTCCCTTCAGAGCTCTCCCGTGTGCCCAAACAGGGGTTTACCCCAACATATGGGGTATCAGCGTACTCAGGACAAATTGGACATCATCTTTTGGGGTCCAATTTCTCCTGCTACCCTTGGGAAAATACAAAACTGGGGGCCAAAAAATAAGTTTTGTGGGAAAAAAAAGATATTTTATTTTCACGGCTCTGCGTTGTAAACTGTAGTGAAACACTTGGGGGTTCAAAGTTCTTACAACACATCTAGATAAGTTCCTTGGGGGGTCTAATTTCCGATATGGGGTCACTTGTGGGGGGTTTGTACTGTTTGCGTACATCAGGGGCTCTGCAAATGCAACGTGACGCCTGCAGACCAATCCATTTAAGTCTGCATTTCAAATGGCGCTCCTTCCCTTCCGAGCTCTGTCATGCGCCCAAACAGTGGTTCCCCCCCACATATGGGGTATCAGCATACTCAGGACAAATTAGACAACAACTTTTTGGGTCCAATTTATCCTGATACCCTTGTGAAAATACAAAACTGGGGGCTAAAAAAATCATTTTTGTGAAAAAAAAAAGAATTTTTATTTTCACGGCTCTGCGTTATAAACTGTAGTGAAACACTTGGGGGTTCAAAGTTCTCACAACACATCTAGATAAGTTCCTTGGGGGGTCTAGTTTCCAATATGGGGTCACTTGTGGGGGTTTTGTACTGTTTGGATACATCAGGGGCTCTGCAAATGCAACGTGACGCCTGCAGACCAATCCATTTAAGTCTGCATTCCAAATGGCGCTCCTTCCCTTCCGAGCTCTGTCATGCGCCCAAACAGTGGTTCCCCCCCACATATCGGGTATCAGCATACTCAGGACAAATTGGACAACAAATTTTGGGGTCCAATTTATCCTGTTACCCTTGTGAAAATACAAAACTGAGGGCTAAAAAATCATTTTTGTGAAAAAAAAAAAAGAATTTATTTTCACGGCTCTGCGTTATAAACTGTAGTGAAACACTTGGGGGTTCAAAGTTCTCACAACACATCTAGATAAGTTCCTTGGGGGGTCTAGTTTCCAATATGGGGTCACTTGTGGGGGTTTTGTACTGTTTGGGTACATCAGGGGCTCTGCAAATGCAACGTGACGCCTGCAGACCAATCCATTTAAGTCTGCATTCCAAATGGCGCTCCTTCCCTTCCGAGCTCTGTCATGCGCCCAAACAGTGGTTCCCCCCCACATATGGGGTATCAGCATACTCAGGACAAATTAGACAACAACTTTTTGGGTCCAATTTATCCTGATACCCTTGTGAAAATACAAAACTGGGGGCTAAAAAAATCATTTTTGTGAAAAAAAAAAGAATTTTTATTTTCACGGCTCTGCGTTATAAACTGTAGTGAAACACTTGGGGGTTCAAAGTTCTCACAACACATCTAGATAAGTTCCTTGGGGGGTCTAGTTTCCAATATGGGGTCACTTGTGGGGGTTTTGTACTGTTTGGGTACATCAGGGGCTCTGCAAATGCAACGTGACGCCTGCAGACCAATCCATTTAAGTCTGCATTCCAAATGGCGCTCCTTCCCTTCCGAGCTCTGTCATGCGCCCAAACAGTGGTTCCCCCCCACATATGGGGTATCAGCATACTCAGGACAAATTAGACAACAACTTTTTGGGTCCAATTTATCCTGATACCCTTGTGAAAATACAAAACTGGGGGCTAAAAAAATTATTTTTGTGAAAAAAAAAAGAATTTTTATTTTCACGGCTCTGCGTTATAAACTGTAGTGAAACACTTGGGGGTTCAAAGTTCTCACAACACATCTAGATAAGTTCCTTGGGGGGTCTAGTTTCCAATATGGGGTCACTTGTGGGGGTTTTGTACTGTTTGGGTACATCAGGGGCTCTGCAAATGCAACGTGACGCCTGCAGACCAATCCATTTAAGTCTGCATTCCAAATGGTGCTCCTTCCCTTCCGAGCTCTGTCATGCGCCCAAACAGTGGTTCCCCCCCACATATCGGGTATCAGCATACTCAGGACAAATTGGACAACAAATTTTGGGGTCCAATTTATCCTGTTACCCTTGTGAGAATACAAAACTGGGGGCTAAAAAATCATTTTTGTGAAAAAAAAAAAGAATTTATTTTCACGGCTCTGCGTTATAAACTGTAGTGAAACACTTGGGGGTTCAAAGCTCTCAAAACACATCTAGATAAGTTCCTTAGGGGGTCTACTTTCCAAAATGGTGTCACTTGTGGGGGTTTTTAATGTTTAGGCACATCAGGGGCTCTGCAAACGCAACATGGCATCCCATCTTAATTCCAGTCAATTTTGCATTGAAAAGTAAAATAGCGCTCCTTCCCTTCCGAGCTCTGCTATGCGCCCAAACAGTGGTTTACCCCCACATATTGGGTATCGTCGTACTCAGGACAAATTGCACAACAACTTTTGTGCTCTAATTTCTTCTCTTACCCTTGGGGAAATAAAAAAATGGGGGCGAAAAGATCATTTTTGTGAAAAAATATGATTTTTTATTTTTACGGCTCTGCATTATAAACTTCTGTGAAGCACTTGTTGGGTCAAAGTGCTCACCACACATCTCGATAAGTTCCTTAGGGGGTCTACTTTCCAAAATGGTGTTACTTGTGGGGGGTTTCAATGTTTAGGCACATCAGGAGCTCTCCAAACGCAACATGACGTCCCATCTCAATTCCAGTCAATTTTGCATTGAAAAGTCAAATGGCGCTCCTTCCCTTCCGAGCTCTGCCCTGCACCCAAACAATGGTTTACACCCACATATGGGGTATCAGCGTACTCAGGACAAATTGCACAACAATTTTTGGGGTCCAATTTCTTCTCTTACCCTTGGGAAAATAAAAAATTGGGGGCGAAAAGATCATTTTTGTGAAAAAATATGATTTTTTATTTTTAGGGCTCTGCATTATAAACTTCTGTGAAGCACTTGTTGGGTCAAAGTGCTCACCACACATCTAGATAAGTTCCTTAGGGGGTCTACTTTCCAAAATGGTGTCACTTGTGGGGGGTTTCAATGTTTAGGCACATCAGGGGCTCTCCAAATGCAACATGGCGTCCCATCTCAATTCCAGTCAATTTTGCATTGAAAAGTCAAATGGCGCTCCTTTCCTTCCGAGCTCTGCCATGCGCCCAAACAGTGGATTACCCCCACATATGGGGTATCAGCATACTCAGGACAAATTGTACAACAAATTTTGGGGTCTATTTTCTCCTGTTACCCTTGGTAAAATAAAACAAATTGGATCTGAAATAAATTTTGTGTGAAAAAAAGTTAAATGTTCATTTTTATTTAAACATTCCAAAAATTCCTGTGAAACACCTGAAGGGTTAATAAACTTCTTGAAAGTGGTTTTGAGTACCTTGAGGGGTGCAGTTTTTAGAATGGTGTCACACTTGGGTATTTTCTATCATATAGACCCCTCAAAATGACTTCAAATGAGATGTGGTCCCTAAAAAAAATGGTGTTGTAAAAATGAGAAATTGCTGGTCAACTTTTAACCCTTATAACTCCGTCACAAAAAAAAATTTTGGTTCCAAAATTGTGCTGATGTAAAGTAGACATGTGGGAAATGTTACTTATTAAGTATTTTGCGTGACATATGTCTGTGATTTAAGGGCATAAAAATTAAAAGTTGGAAAATTGCGAAATTTTCAAAATTTTCGCCAAATATTCGTTTTTTTCACAAATAAACGCAACTTATATCGAAGAAATTTTACCACTATCATGAAGTACAATATGTCACGAGAAAACAGTGTCAGAATCGCCAAGATCCGTTGAAGCGTTCCAGAGTTATAACCTCATAAAGGGACAGTGGTCAGAATTGTAAAAATTGGCCCGGTCATTAACGTGCAAACCACCCTTGGGGGTGAAGGGGTTAATGACAAAATCATCCTTGAGCCCTGTTCTGACTGTTCTATAATATGCTTGAGTTGGGTCAGATTTACCTCCCAGTTGTTAATAAATAACTGATTTGGTTTCCATTCCACAGTTTTCTGAACAACCTGATCATGTGTAAGAAAAAAGGTTTGATTATCCCACGTCAACGTTGATATACTTTGCAGACAACCCACAAATGGAACCTTCATGCCCGGAATAATTGGCACATCAGTTATAGTGCATACCTCCTGTGACCCTATCTCCACTAGCATCTTATAAGAAATTGGTAAAATGGTGACTTCACACACATTAATCGTGTTTTGTAATAAACAAGGCTCATATACTTTAGATTGTAATCTGCATATTTTACCCTCTAAGGTATCTTCACACAAACTTAAATCATGAGTATGATTATTAGAATCTATATATAACCCGTTCATTGTTGGCATCCACAACCATTGCCCCCCTGGAGGTCCCAATAGCAATGGAAGCACAACATATCTACACATTATCTGTGGATTATTTACATTATACATAATCAACATTCCCGTGCATAGTGTGTTATTACAGGCCATTTTGGGTGCTTCTATTTTTAACCATGAGGTACCGGGTATTGTCTTATTAAACACGGTCCTCCATACTAGCTCATTACCAGTCATGAGCTGAGTTTGCATTCGATCCTTCTGCTGTATCTGATAAATAGCCTGCAATGTACACACTGTCCAGTTGAAGACTTTATTTATACTCGAGCCTTCTTTAAATATAAAGGAATTAGATCCATTTTGTAAGTTTAATAAAAACTTATCTATATTTAATGCTTGTTGCCATGGATGCCATATAGTAGGCATCCATTGTCCTTGCATAGTAAATACATCTTGTATACCCTTTCCCGCATTATGCATTCTATTCGCTAAAGTCTCTATGTCAAAAGAGTTCAATGTTCCGGTGACGGTCCCAACTCCACCCAATAGAGTATCATACCAGGCTCTCTTCCGACGAATGGGGCATGAGGGGGTAGATGGAAAAGTTATTTTGACCGTCACCACAGTTTTTTGGGATTGTGTCCCAGTCCTTACGCAAGATGATGGAATCCTCTTCATGTGACTAGGATCAGTTTTAGTTGCATTAGTCAGATACACTCGGACCCATTTCACCCAAACGTGGGGGGGGGGGGAAGTACCACAACAAAATCCCGTTCCATTGTACCTACCGGTGCTATTATCACACGGTTCCAAAGTTTTCCCCACCGGTTCATCCGGAGTAGGTACTGCAGTAGCATTGGCACACACAATTATTTTGGTGCTATTTGTGGCAAAAGTAAACTTAGTTCCATTTACATGCTTTGTGTAATTTTGTAGAGTAATCTTGTTCAACCGTCCGTAACCAATGTCTTGCTCTATGGACTCTTCCCAACAATGTATATGGACTGTTGAATTTATCTTTAAGTTTCCAGTTCCATTAGTTAATACTATCTCTGGATAATAATACCAATATTGTAGTTTCTCCCACGGATCCTCCTCCGGTGGGCCATAAACCAACTGAAGAGGAGTAGTGACTGTTACCGTAATTATCTCCAGAGGCTGCGACTCATTTCTCTTCCCCCAACCTCCACATCTTCCCACCTCCTTTGGAGCTGATCGATTATAAATGGATCAATCCCCAGGCGCTGGATGACCCGGAACCTTCTCACTGGTAATCAATGCTCCACTCATCCATCCATTACTGCCGACCAAAAATACGCTTCCAAGGATTCCACATATTCCCAGAAAGACCTATAAAAGGATTAAAATATAATTCTATTCACGCAAATAACATTTCTCCTGAGGAATATATTCCCACTTTTCCACCCCTGGTCTCATAATTAACAAAGTGCGATCTTTGCCTAAGGCAATGACTTCAGCTGCAAATGGCGGTCCTTGGGGACTCTGCACCCAAATTTTGGCTCCTACATTGGTCACATCTGATGACCCAAATCCTTTATCTCCCCTCAGAGATAGTTCCAATGGAGCCTGTCCTTCAATTGCTTGATCTAAATTGATAGGGATTACTAACATTTGAGCCATTTTCTGTCCTTTAGAAATAACCAGTGGCTCTTGTCCCAAATTTAATATAACAACTTTGATTTCTCCTTGATAATCAGCATCAATTACTCCTCCCACCACTATTGCCCCTTTCAGAGCAAAACTAGAACGAGTTGCCAACTGGCCATAATGTCCTTTGGGCATTTGACACCCTAATCCTGTTGGTATAGGAATGGTCTTACCTGGAGGTACAATAGTCACCTCAATTGCACTAAGATCCAATCCCGCACTCAGGGGAGTCGCTCTTTCAGGGATTTTAGCCTCTTGATTCATTTTCCACCAAGTAATTGTATGTACAATATGAGTTTCGTGTATGGTAAGATTGGGTGTCAGCATCCTCATCAACGGTGTCATGGAATCAGTAATAGGCCTGTTGTTGATGATTTGTAAAGCCTCACTCAAATTATCTCTCCACTGGCCATATTCTCCTTCCTTATTGTGTACCTTTTTAAGAGTAGACTTCAAAAGTCCGTTCATTCTCTCCACTAACCCTGCAGCTTGGGGATAGTAGGGCATATGATATACCCATTGAACATTATGCTCATTAGCATAATCTTTTATTTGTTGACCAGTGAAGTGTGACCCATTGTCAGTCTGTATCTGCAGTGGAACACCATAGTACTGTGTGATAATCTCTAATGTTTGTAAAGGTACCTTCACATTAAGCGACGCTGCAGCGATACAGACAACGATGCCGATCGCTGCAGCGTCGCTGTTTGGTCGCTGGAGAGCTGTCACACACACCACTCTCCAGCAACCAACGATGCCGAGGTCCCCGGGTAACCAGGGTAAACATCGGGTTACTAAGCGCAGGGCCGCGCTTAGTAACCCGATGTTTACCCTGGTTACCAGCGTAAAATGTAAAAAAAACAAACAGTACATACTCACATTCGCGTCCCCTGGCGTCCGCTTCCCACACTGACTGAGCGCCGGCCCTAACAGCAGAGCGGTGACGTCACCGCTGTGCTGTACTTTCACTTTCACTTTACGGCGCTCAGTCAGTGTGGGAAGCGGACGCCGGGGGACGCGAAGGTGAGTATGTACTGTTTGCTTTTTTTACATTTTACACTGGTAACTAGGGTAAACATCGGGTTACTAAGCGCGGCCCTGCGCTTAGTAACCCGATGTTTACCCTGGTTACCAGTGTAAAACATCGCTGGTATCGTTGCTTTTGGTGTCAAACACGACGATACACGCCGGTCTGACGACCAAATAAAGTTCTGAACTTTGTTCAACGACCAGCGATATCACAGCAGGATCCTGATCGCTGCTGCGTGTCAAACTCAATGATATCGCTAGCCAGGACGCTGCAACGTCACGGATCGCTAGCGATATCGTTTAGTGTGAAGGTACCTTAATGTGCTCCACTGTGTAGCTGATTTGCAAGGGAATCCTATCATGAGTCCTGAATATGTATCTACCGCTATACAGACATATTTATACCCCCTACTTTCAGTGAGTGGACCAATGAAATCCATTTGCCAAATTTGAGCTGGCAACTGTCCTCGGGCTATGTGTCCCATTACGGTGTGTGGAACTTCCCTTTTCTGTGAGTGTTGACATACAGGACACTGTACAATGACTTGTTTTATTATGTCCATGGTTAGTGGAACACCTCTTTCTTGGGCCCACCTGTAAGTGGCTCTTTCTCCAAGGTGTCCACTTTTGTTGTGTGCCCAAACGGCCGTACCTTGCAGCCATTTTTCCTTTTCTTGATCAACTTCAGAAGTCTGTCTAATGGCGGCGGCTTTATCTGCTTCAGAATTAAATAAACGGTCAAGTGAGTCAGCAGGCATATGTGCATCAACATGAAAAACAGTAGTAGGTGTGGTTTGAACCATTTCCTCTATGAATTCCCACACCTCCTTTCCCCACACTTCCTTACCATGGATGAGCCAACCATATTTTTTCCATCCCATCATCCAAGTTGCAAGACCATTAGCCACAGACCATGAGTCCGTGAAAAGGTGACACTCTTTCCCTTGTTCAAAACTTAATGCCAGAAATATAGCATATAATTCTGCATATTGGCTACTTTTACCATGACCTTCCATAATCAGATGTTTTTCCAGTTTTGGGTTATAAGCCACACTCTTTCAGTGTCGTTTTCCATTGACATATCGAGCCGACCCATCAGTAAACCAAGCATGTTGCTGTTGTTGCTCGGTTAAATCTTCATAAGATTTTCCCCATTTTACAGGAGATTCTTCCAACACCGTTGGTTGGACAGGGGATTTTGTCTCCTCCCCTATTTCAGCTATTTTCTCATGAAGGGAGGCGGTCCCGCCTTCTCCTTTCTTTGCCCTTTCAGAAATATACCATTTCCATCTTATGATACTTTGTTCCTGTGCATGCCCTACCCTGTTTGTTTTAGGGTTGGACAGTACCCATTGCATTATGGGTATTGTGGTCTCAATAGGACCTCATGTCCTATAGTCAATTGTTCAGTTTCCACTAGTGACCAGTAACAGGCCAACAATTGCTGTTCGAATGGAGTATATTTTTCTCCAGCGTCAGGGAGTTTACGATTCCAAAATCCTAGGGGGACTCTTTTTCCCCCTTGTTTTTGCCATAATGACCAATTGGCATACATATTTTGCACTGGTACATGTAATTCTACACTCCCCGTCATCATTAGCCATAAATCTACGGCCTGTTGTATGGCTTCCTTCACCATTTCAAAGGCATTTTGTTGTTCCTCTCCCCAATGAAATTCATATTTTTTCCTGGTTACCTTGTACAATGGGGCTAACATTTGCCCCAAATGAGGTATGTGCTGTCTCCAAAATCCAAACAACCCAATATATGATTGAGTTTCTTGCTTGGACTTTGGGGTAGGGAAATTGATGATCTTTTGTTTAGCTTTTGGCAAGATTTCCCTATGTCCTTTATTCCACTGAATTCCAAGGAATTTCACAACTTGAGCTGATCCTTGAACCTTGGCCTCATTGATCTCCCATCCCTTACTTCGCATATGGGATAGTAATTTGTCCAACTGTTCTTTTACTGATTGTTCATCATTGCCCTGTATCATTATATCATCAATATAATGGGAGAACTGCATCTCAGAAGGCAATGGAAATTCATCCAGATGTTCTGCCACCGTCCGGTGGCAAATAGTAGGACTATGAAGCCATCCTTGTGGCAGTCTTGTAATAGTATATTGCCGTCCCAACCAGGTAAATGCAAATTGATCTTGTGCCCTTTCCTCTATTGGGATGGTGAAAAACGCATTAGCCAAATCAATTACTGCATACCAAGTTCCACTATGGCTTTGCACATTTTCCACTATAGTGATAGTGTCTGGTACTGCAGCTGTTAACGGGGGAGTATATTTGTTCAGCTCCCTGTAATCCACAGTCATGCGCCAGGAGCCATCACTCTTTTTTACTGGCCAGACTGGATTATTCCATGCTGTAGTAGTGGTACGCATGACTCCTGCGTCCACCAAATGTTTGATCGTTTCAGTAATTTCTTTATGTCCCCCTGGTATTCGATACAGTTTCATTGCCACCATTTTGGTGGCAGGAGGGATATGTACAGGGGGCATTTTCACTTTTCCAACTACTACAGGTCTCATTTGTAATTCACTTATTCTGACTCCGAAGGAAAATTTTCCTTCAGACAAATTCAGTGTCATCCCTTTCAAAATGTCAATTCCCAGAATATATTCCGGTATGGGTACTACCAGAACTCGATAATTTCTTATGGGCAGGTTGCCTATCTTTAGAGCAACCTGTGTTTGGACTCCTGTGATCACCTGCCCTCCAAGACCAGCAATTTTAATCTTTGGACCTTTAAATTTATCTGGATTTCCATAGATTAAGGTAGCCTCCGCCCCAGTATCAATTAGTGCGGGGACTCTTTGTACATTGCCCTCTTTCCAATGGATACTTAAATTTACGTATGGACGCTGATCACTTTTTATCCATACGGGGGCTTGGCTGGCTACCTATGGTATCTCTTCATCAGAATCCACATCCTTTCCAGTGGCTGCCTCATAGGCATTCCTTCCCCATCCGTCACTTACTCGAGTGGCTACAGCTGCAGCCAACTCTTCCCACGGATAGACATTTTTAAAGTCTTCCCAAGACACTTTCTCAGGTGCTGAGGGGGTTTTAACTTGATTTTCAATTTTACCTGTTTTTTTAATTCCTTGCTCGGCGTCACCCTTCTTTGCCGACAGCACCTTTTGTTTATGCAACTGCCATAATTCACCTGTCTGTTTTCCATCTATAGATTCTCTACTCATTCCGGCTTTTAAGAGTGCCTGGAACATCTCTCTCCTAGACACTCTATCTGTTTGATTTGTAGTATTTCCGTCTTTTTTCCATTCAGGGTTATATGGTTTACTATTACCCGGGTGTTTCTGAGAGGAGGCTGAACGATCCGTCGCCTTCCAATCACCCATATCCTGCAATTCTCTCATACGTGTGATTACTTGGCTTACTGGGTTCCCTGTCATAGCCACAGTTAATGTCAATATAATGGCTTTGTAAGCAGGAGGAGCGGTTTTCACTAACCTACTTCTCATGCTAGCAGTCATTGGGAATTCCAAGTAATCATCATCTATATTGAGTACAGCCACTGCACTTCGCATTGCCTCCTCCTTCAGTCTGTCAACCCCATCTCGTAAAGTATACCATGGTTTATCATTAGCTGGGATATCAGCTTCAGTAGGATATTTATCCATGATGGCTCGGGCCAGAATGATTACTAAATTCTGTGTGTTACCTTGTGCGTTCTCTTTAAAATAATTCTTGAAATATCTTTGGATCATTGGATCCCGGGACAATGTGACAAATTTAGAAATATCCTGTGGATCTACATTTATTCCTATTCCTCCATAGTCGTGCATCCTGACCAACCAGGAGAGTTCAGACTCTCCCGATCGCTGTTTAAATTGCGTTAGAATGCTGTCTATTTCATTTTGAGCATAATCTTCCACAGAGATCCTAGTACGGGTAGGGGGAACTATCCGTTCCGCCATAATAGGCTGCCCGTTCTCATCCACTTAGAGCTGGCCACCTGCATCACGGACCTGCTCTCGAATAATTTCATTTTCTGTCCGTTCCATCCGTCTCTGAATTGGATTGGCTTTTACTTTAGATTCTTTTGGGGGATCTATAACAGGATTGGGTGGATTCTCCCAATCATCTGATGAGGAGGTATCCCACACATCCCCATCCCACTTATCTGGGTCCCAATTTACAGATGCAGTAGCAATACTTTTGTATACCTTTTCTTTATTAATTTTTCCTTTCCTCTTGCGATATTTATTTTGAGCAACCTTAATAGCAGCTTTCTCTGCTACACTCTGGTAATGTTCCATCTTGTCTTTGAGCAGACGGGTATTGCAATCCAGCACCACTTTCTGCCCTCCTAACTCTATAACTCTTTGTTCCAACTGGGAACATTTTCTCTGCATTTGTTGATTCCGCTCATGCATCGCGCGATATGCACTGAGCAAAATCCAAGTTCGTCGCCCAAGCGACACTACATCACCCGCCTTGGCGGGGACACCCCTGAGTACATTAACAACATCAGTGGGTTCACTACCCTTGAGCTTACTAGACCACTGTTCCGCTAATCCAGAACTGCTCAATTCATGTGCCAATATGTTATACGGTGCCTCGGTCCAACCAGGCACGTCCACAACATCCTCCTGCTTTTCCTTTCGTTTCTTAAACATTGTAACAAAAACTTGGCAAAATGCCAATTTTTTGCACGAAGAATTATCAATCAAAATATATCACTTTTATAAAAACAGAATTTCAAAATTATGTTTAGACAAAAAGTTATAAGAATTTCTAAAAATTGGCTTTGTGCCAAAAAGAAACAATCTTTTGCACACAGAATATGTATACTATAATCACTATATGGTATACAAAATTTTTGAAATATACCTTACAGGAAAAGAAATAACAAAACTTCAAAACTACAAAAATATCCTGCCGACTACGCCAATTTATGTCTTACCGAGTTTTCACACCGGGAGGGGAAAACCCCTTACTTACGTAGCGCTCACTAATATACTAATTAGGCAAGAAGACTACTAGGTCTCTATTTCGGTAAAACAATTTATATTTTATTAATAATGAAATAAAATAATGAAATAAAGTTTAATAATCAACAATTTAAGCTATGATTTGATATATGTACTACAGGCACATGAATTATAACAGCGCTAGCCTAACATTACATGATCATAATCATCATCTATGAAATAGAGAAAGTAAGCATCTATATAATTACCAAATATTGTAACATCACTTCCCTGTCGGGGGACTCGACTGATGAGAAGGAAATATTCGGTAACACATCATCACAGAAGTTATGCGTCCATAAAGTCCCCGGGAATGTCCCTACCCCCACCTAAGTGCCGTCCTATTTTATACAGTTAAAACTGGATTTAGTTTCGTCATGCGTACTGGCATTTTTCTCATATAACTTGTTATTTTACAGATCACGAGTTGTTATTGTACAAATTCCATGCTTATCTTGTTGTTCACCCTTGAGAATATTTTCCTCACACTACAAGAATGCCGCTGCGCATGCGTACATGGTTGGTTATGCTAGATCTCCTCATGCAATACGAATAAGTCACTCAGAGGGTACCGCTTCCATTTTGTCTGATTTATTTTACTCAGTTAATGGCAATAGATACATGAAATCACTATCTACACATACATTCAGACATTCTTGTCTCATTTGTATCACAGGCCCGTTGTTCACTGTAGCCAGCGGTTTCTGCTACCTGTTGTAACAAGACAATAACTTCTGCAAGACAATTTTCTATAACATTGGTACCGATAGTCATCATGGGATTACATTCTCGGCGGTCAATATCAACAATTACAATCCCTTGGGCCTTCAATTCCACCCGCCCCACCTTGATGGTGACCTCTTTATACCCCACTTGTGGCAATGGCTGACCATTACTGGCTATTATGGTGAAATCGTCATCGGGGCCACGAGTAATATCGGTGTCCTCCCAATACCGTTTATAAAGCACGTAAGGCATAGTCGTCACCTGAGAACCGGTGTCCAGCAGAGCGTTCATGGGGATACCGTCGATCACAACAGGAAGAACTGGTCGCCCTCCAACGTATTTGGCTCTCCAATGCTGCGGGCCTGATCGTCCTACTCCTGGAGTTTGGCCCTTTGCCTCAGGGGTTGCTCGTTTAAAGGACAGTACCTTGCAAGGTGGCCCACCTGGTGACAGCGGCGGCAGATAGGTCGTCCGTCCCGATGGAAGCGATCGTCGTCCCGGCCTCTGGTCGGCGGAGTCCTCCTCTGTCGCATCCAGGGCACATCCTCTGGTCTGGAGGCCAGCTGGATCTTCTCCTTGGGGGCCTCCTGTAGGGACTGCACAGTCCGGGCTAGGGCAGCAACGCTCTTGGTCAGCTCCTGCATCTGGAGGCGGAGTCCTGCGGGGGAGTCGTCCTCTAAGCTCTGGGCATCGGCCTCAGGGATGACTGGAGCATCTGGCGCCACCTCCTGGTGGTACGTGAGGGCTTGACGCCTGGGGGTACCGCACGGCTGGACTGTCGCTCCTGCAGCGCCTGGATGGCTTTATCCTTGAATTGCGCAAAAGTCAGGTCTGGATTTTGCATGGCCAGGAAGTGCAATTGGCCCCTTTGGTGACTGCACAGGAGCCCCTCAATGAACCGCTCTTTCAGGAGTTTATCCTCATCTTGCATGCTGCCGGGGTCACTCTGCTTAATGGCCCGCAGCGCCTCCTGGAGATTAAGGGCATAGTTCCGTAAGCTATCCTGCGGTCTCTGTTTGCATCCATAGAAAGTCAATTTAATTTCTGTAGCAGTACGGGTATCGAAGGTGGCTTTAAGCTTTGCAAAAACCTGCTGTGCAGTTCCCTTATCCGCGGCGGGCCAGGACTTCACTTCTCTCAAAGCCGCTCCAAAGAGTTGGTTTGTTATCATATGAACCTTCTGAGGCTCTGTCAAGGGGTAGAACTCGAGCAGGCTGCAGATCCCTTCTTTAAAGTCAGTTAATGTATGCGACTCCCTGGAGTATCGCGGGAGCCAGGCCGCTCCGGGCAGGTACGGCATAGAGAAGGGCATTATGGCCGTTGTGGTGGCGGCAGTCTCCGACTGGCCGATGGGGGCAGCGGGCTCTGTGGCAACCGGTGGTGGTATTAGGGCCGCGGCTACGTCCGCTGCGGGGACTGGAGCTGCCTCTGTGTCCACGGCTGCGATCGCCGCCCCCGCTCCTCCCGACTCAGACATGGCCGTCCCTTCCTCCTACTAATTTGCTGGAGGTCGGAGTTCCTCTTCCGGGGTCGGCACTTTACCGTGCTTTCTCGTTCCGCGCTCCTTTTGACCGGTTCCGCCCACGAAGCTAAGGCTCCTCCCTCCGTGGGCGGCGATGGCGAATTGTGGTGGGAACTCTTGGCGGCAATAGCAATGCACAGTCTTTGCAATAAGTCACAGTCCAAGCACAATAAATCACAGTTCCAAGGCACACATGACCTGATCCTTCAGGCTTAAGTAGATCCTGTTCGTGATGCCAAATTGAAGCGCCCCCACAGTCGCAGGGCTGAGGGGTACCTGGTACTGGGCCTCTCTGTCTCAGTTCTGGGATTGTCACGGTGGCTAGACCCGGTCCGTGACCCTGCTAAGGGGCGTCCAATGAAAGTTGAGAGTGATGATGTGTGGTGTAGGGTACGATGAATAACGAGGACACAGGGTTGCAGTCTCTTTACCTATTTACTGAAGGTCTCGAGATACTCAATCCAGAGCACTGTTAACAGGGCTGGCTGAGACCGGCCGGTCCAAAGGCAGATCCGAAGTTCCCTTAGCAGGTGGGAATCAGTGTCTACCTTCTAGCGCCTGTGTGTTGTAGTCCTTCCCTGCTGAGCCCCCGGGATAGTCCTCACAACTGTTGTGTCTGTCTCTGATGTTCGTTCTCTCTGTCCCCCAGATGATATGGTTAGGACGCACCGGTATGACGGGGTAGGCCTGGAGTTCTTCCGGGACCCTAGAGTCACCCCTCTCCCACAGCTGCCTCCATTGTCTGCTTAGGTGTTTAAGTGAGACAGCCAACCTATAATTGGCTGTCCTGCCGTGGTTTGAAGTAATGCTTAGAGTCTCTTACTTTCTCGGCGTTCCGGCCACCGACTTTGCGCCTCAGAAGGATGTTGCCTCGATCTTACAGCACGACTCCTTCTGGTCCTATCACCTCTGCGCTGTATTCCCGTTTCTCACTCCTTCACAATGCCCCTCGCTTCTTGTCCTTTCCTAGGAGACTGCCGCTGTAAGCACAGGCACGGCTCCGTAACGTTCTTTCCTGTTCACTTGGGCTCTGCCAGGATCCCACCTCTGACAGGTCCTCTCTCGGGCTCTTCCCAGCTCCTTTCTCCCTAACTTCCTGTCCAACCCCCAGTTTTACCAAAGTGTGAGGAGTGGCCTACTAGATAGAACCACTCCCCCTGGTGGCCGGAGTGTGAAGTGTAATGTGTGTCTGTGATACCTGGTCAGGTGAACTCCTTTAGTGCCATCAGACATACCATCACTCCCCTTAGCGGCGGAGCGACAGTACTGCAACGACCAGGACTCTGGGGCGCTGCACAGTTACCTAGTCTCACAGAGTACAGTTACCTAGTCTCACAGAGTACAGTCTCCTAGCCCCACAGAGTACAGTCTCCTAGCCCCACAGAGTACAGTCTCCTAGCCCCACAGAGTACAGTCTCCTAGCCCCACAGAGTAGTCTCCTATCCCCACAGAGTACAGTCTCCTAGCCTCACAGAGTACAGTCTCCTAGCCCCACAGAGTACAGTCTCCTAGCCCCACAGAGTAGTGTCCTAGCCCCACAGAGTACAGTCTCCTAGCCCCACAGAGTACAGTCTCCTAGCCCCACAGAGTACAGTCTCCTAGCTCCACGGAGTACAGTCTCCTAGTCTCACAGAGTACAGTTACCTAGCCTCACAGAGTACAGTCTCGTAGCCCCACAGAGTACAGTCTCCTAGCCCCACAGAGTACAGTCTCCTAGCCCCACAGAATACAGTCTCCTAGCCCCACAGTAAAGTCTTCAAGCCCAACAGCAGAGCCCCATCTCCTAGTCCCACAGAGTAGTCTCATAGCCCCACAGAGTACAGTCTCATAGACCCACAGCAGAGCATCGTCTCCTAGACCCACAGAGCACCATTTCCTTGTCCCACAGAGCACCGTCTCTTTGTCCCACAGAGCACTGTCTCCTAGACCCACAGAGCACCGTCTACTTGTCCCACAGAGCACCGTCTCTTTGTCCCACAGAGCACTGCCTCCTAGACCCACAGAGCACCGTCTGCTTGTCCCACAGAGACCGTCTCCTAGATGCACAGAGCACCGTCTCCTAGCCTCACAGAGTACAGTCTCCTAGCCCCACAGAGCACCGTCTCCTAGCCTCACAGAGTACAGTCTCCTAGCCCCACAGAGTACAGTTTCCTAGCCCCACAGAGTAGTCTCCTAGCCCCACAGAGTACAGTCTCCTAGCCCCACAGAGTACAGTCTCCTAGCCCCACAGAGTACAGTCTCCTAGCTCCACGGAGTAGTCTCCTAGTCTCACAGAGTACAATTACCTAGCCTCACAGAGTACAGTCTCCTAGCCCCACAGAGTACAGTCTCCTAGCCCCACAGAGTACAGTCTCCTAGCCCCACAGAATACAGTCTCCTAGCCCCACAGTAAAGTCTTCAAGCCCAACAGCAGAGCCCCATCTCCTAGTCCCACAGAGTAGTCTCATAGCCCCATAGAGTACAGTCTCATAGACCCACAGCAGAGCATCGTCTCCTAGACCCACAGCGCACCATCTCCTTGTCCCACAGAGCACCGTCTCTTTGTCCCACAGAGCACTGTCTCCTAGACCCACAGAGCACTGTCTCCTTGTCCCACAGAGCACAGTCTCTTTGTCCCACAGAGCACTGCCTCCTAGACCCACAGAGCACCGTCTCCTTGTCCCACAGAGACCGTCTCCTAGATGCACAGAGCACTGTCTCCTAGACCCACAGAGCACCGCCTCCTAGACCCACAGAGCATCGTTTCCTTGTCCCACAGAGAACCGTCTCCTAGACCCACAGAGCACCATCTCCTAGACCCACAGAGAACCGTCTCCTAGACCCACAGAGCACCGCCTCCTAGACCCACAGAGCACCGTCTCCTAGACCCACAGAGCACCGCCTCCTAGACCCACAGACCACCGTTTCCTTGCCCCACAGAGAACCCTCTCCTAGACCCACAGAGCACCATCTCCAAGACCCACAGAGCACCTTCTCCTAGACCCACAGAGCACCATCTCCTAGACCCACAGAGCACCTTCTCCTAGACCCACAGAGCACAATCTCCTAGACCCACAGAGCACCATCTCCTTGTCCCACAGAGCACAGCCCCCTAGACCCACAGAGCACCATCTCCTTGACCCACAGAGCACCGTCTCCTAGACCCACAGAGCACCATCTCCTAGACCCACAGAGCACCGTCTCCTAGACCTACAGAGCACCATCTCCTAGACCCACAGAGTACAGTCTCCTAGTCTCACAGAGTACAGTCTACTGGCCCCACAGAGTACAGTCTCCTAGCTCCACGGAGTACAGTCTCCTAGTCTCACAGAGTACAGTTACCTAGCCTCACAGAGTACAGTCTCCTAGCCCCACAGAGTACAGTCTCCTAGCCCCACAGAGTACAGTCTCCTAGCCCCACAGAATACAGTCTCCTAGCCCCACAGAATACAGTCTCCTAGCCCCACAGTAAAGTCTTCAAGCCCAACAGCAGAGCCCCATCTCCTAGTCCCACAAAGTAGTCTCATAGCCCCATAGAGTACAGTCTCATGGACCCACTGCAGAGCATCGTCTCCTAGACCCACAGAGCACCATCTCCTTGTCCCACAGAGCACCGTCTCTTTGTCCCACAGAGCACTGTCTCCTAGACCCACAGAGCACCGTCTCCTTGTCCCACAGAGCACCATCTCTTTGTCCCACAGAGCACTGCCTCCTAGACCCACAGAGCACCATCTCCTTGTCCCACAGAGACCGTCTCCTGGACGCACAGAGCACCGTCTCCTAGACCCACAGAGCACCGCCTCCTAGACCCACAGAGCATCGTTTCCTAGACCCACAGAGAACCGTCTCCTAGACCCACAGAGCACCATCTCCTATACCCACAGAGAACCGTCTCCTAGACCCACAGAGCACCTTCTCCTAGACCCACAGAGAACCGTCTCCTAGACCCACAGAGCACCATCTCCTATAGCCACAGAGCTCCGTCTCCTAGACCCACAGAGCACCGTCTCCTAGACACACAGAGCACCGTCTCCTTGTCCCACAGAGCACCATCTCTTTGTCCCACAGAGCACTGCCTCCTAGACCCACAGAGCACCATCTCCTTGTCCCACAGAGACCGTCTCCTGGACGCACAGAGCACCGTCTCCTAGACCCACAGAGCACCGCCTCCTAGACCCACAGAGCATCGTTTCCTAGACCCACAGAGAACCGTCTCCTAGACCCACAGAGCACCATCTCCTATACCCACAGAGAACCATCTCCTAGACCCACAGAGCACCTTCTCCTAGACCCACAGAGAACCGTCTCCTAGACCCACAGAGCACCATCTCCTATACCCACAGAGCTCCGTCTCCTAGACCCACAGAGCACCGTCTCCTAGACACACAGAGCACCGTCTCCTTGTCCCACAGAGCACGACTCTTTGTCCCACAGAGCACTGCCTCCTAGACCCACAGAGCACCGTCTCCTTGTCCCACAGAGACTGTCTCCTAGACTCACAGAGCACCGCCTCCTAGACCCACAGAGCACCGTCTCCTAGACCCACCGAGCACCGTCTCCTAGACCCACAGAGCACCGTTTCCTTGTCCCACAGAGAACCCTCTCCTAGACCCGCAGAGCACCATCTCCAAGACCCACAGAGCACCTTCTCCTAGACCCACAGAGCACCATCTCCTAGACCCACAGAGCACCATCTCCTTGTCCCACAGAGCACAGCCCCCTAGACCCACAGAGCACCATCTCCTAGACCCACAGAGCACCATCTCCTAGACCCACAGAGCACCGTCTCCTAGACCCACAGAGCACCATCTCCTAGACCCACAGAGCACCGTCTCCTAGACCTACAGAGCACCATCTCCTAGACCCACAGAGCACCGTTTCCTTGTCCCACAGAGCACTGTCTCCAAGCCCCACAGCAGAGCACCGTTTCCTAGCCCCACAGCAGAACACCGTCTCTTAGCCATACAGCTAAGCACCATTTCCTACCCCACAGAGTACAGTCTCATAGCCCCACAGCAGAGCACCATCTCCTAGCCCCACAGAGCACAGTCTCCTATCCCCACATTAGAGCACCATCTCCTACCCCCACAGCAGAGTACAGTCTCCTATCCCTACAACAGAACACCATCTCTTAACCCCACAGACCTTTCCTAGCCCCTCTGCCACTTCAATCTTACAAATATTTTACTGTCACAGCATTTGGTAAAAAGGGGTATCCTGAACCTAGAATCTTAGGACAAACCCTTTACTTCTAGGTCTATGTAGAGGATTTGGGGCTCACCATCAGAAAAAAATGGAGCAGGGACAATTGTAAAGATCAAACCTTTATTGGCACAACCTTTCACTATGGCTTTGGGGTAAATTCACATGAAGAACTGTACAAGCACCACCGCGGGTAACATCAATGGCGGATCTCAGCAGGGTCGCAGACAGGATGGTTTGTGGAAATTCTGTACACAGGTCATTTGTCTGGATACACAGCGGAGACAATGGGGCAGTAAGACGAGGCAGTAATGATCTGAAGAGGGAAAAACCATCAGACACAGTTCGTGTATAATGCATATAGTCATACAGAAATTTCTCCGACATGTTGTTACTATGGAGGAGAATTTCCCTGCCGTCTTCTTTATTTAATGGTCCCAACCACCCAGTCCGCACCAGGCGAGGTCCCTGCTGCGGTATTAGTTAGTTAGGCACTGAATATGGCTATTATGTGGTTACTATATAATGCTATTAATAAAAAAAAAACAGGATGGTATTACATAGACACTCCACGGTGCTGAAATTTTTCCTCTGCACGCCACTATTTTTGGTCACCCCGTAATCACATTTGATACTCAGTGGTGGTATTGTTTGGCCCCAACAGTCATTATGTGAGCTCTGTACTGCACTATGATGTGGGCATTGAACATCATACTATGTGGTGGTATTATATATGAACTGGATAGTGGCTCTTTGGGCTCTATATACACTATTAAATAGTCACTATATATGATACTCTGTGGCGGTATTATTTAAGCTCTGTATAGTACAGCTATTTGGATATTTAGACTCTGTACTGCAATATTATATAGTCACTGTATATGATACAGTTTGGCGATATTATTTAGGCTGTGTATAGTGCTGTTATTTTGGCTCTATATTCACTATGTGGTCCCTATGTATGATACTATGTGTGAGTATTATTTAGACTCTATATAGTGTTATTTTATGCTCTTTACTGCACTATTATGTAGTCACTGTATAAGATACTGTGTGGCGGTATTATTTTGGCTATGTATAGTAGAGCTATTTGGACTCTATACTGCAATATTATGTAGTCACTATATATGATACAGTTTGGTGATATTATTTAGGCAGTGCTTAGTGTTGTTATTTTATGCCCTTTACTGCACTATTATGTAGTCACTGTATATGATACTGTGTGGCGGTATTATTTAGGCTCTATATAGTGTTGTTATTTGGGCTCGGTACTGCTCTTTTATGTGATTTCTGTATAGGATACTGTGTGGCGGTATTATTTAGGCACTCTATAGTGCTATTATTTGGGCTCGGTTCTGCTCTATTATGTGATCACTGTATTGCATACTGTGTGGCGGCATTGTTTAGGTTTATTAGTTTTATCTGAGTGCACTAATATGTGGTCACACTATTATAAGTATATCTGATACTGTCATTTAAGAAAACGATGCTGCTATTTATGGACACTTTATACCTAACAACCTCTGGTATGTTGTGATTTAAAAAGTGATTTTTTTTTTGTGGGTCACCCAAAGTGATCATAAAAACTTACAGACAAAGCTATGTGTAAAAAGAAAAAAAAGAGCATGAACCGCACATCCCAAAATTATACGTTGATCTAAAGCCGCTAGGCAAAAATTTAAATACTGAACATGAGGTTTTCAGTTTAACATTCTGATCAGACTGTATGAAGCCCACTGCCCCTTCACGGCAAACCTCGTAGTGGGTCCTAACGCCCTAACGGAGCGGAGCCGTGCGGCGACCACCGCCGCAGCGGCCACGCACCAGCAGGGCGGACGGCCTGTTGCCCCACAGCACCCATGCTGCGAGACTGAGTCCCCAAGACTCCAGACCGCGCCGCCCCACCAGCACAAAGCCACAGCAACAATGGCCGCCACACAGCACCAGCACCAAAATGAAGGGAGCATTTAAACTCACCTTCCTCCAGCTCTTCAGTGAGAGCCAAAATGGGCTAGACCCCTTACTTTGCAGTCTCCTGCTAATTAAAATCACCTGGAGCTGGAGGAAGGTGAGTTTAAATGCTCCCTTCATTTTGGTGCTGGTGCTGTGTGGCGGCCATTGTTGCTGTGGCTTTGTGCTGGTGGGGCGGCGCGGTCTGGAGTCTTGGGGACTCAGTCTTGCAGCATGGGCGCTGTGGGGCAACAGGCCGTCCGCCCTGCTGGTGCATGGCCGCTGCGGCGGTGGTCGCCGCACGGCTCCGCTCCGTCAGGGTGTTAGGACCCACTACGAGGTTTGCCGTGAAGGGGCAGTGGGCTTCATACAGTCTGATCAGAATGTTAAACTGAAAACCTCATGTTCAGTATTTAAATTTTTAACTAGCGGCTTTAGATCAACGTATGATTTTGGGATGTGCGGTTCATGCTCTTTTTTTTTTTTTTTTCTTTTTGCACATAGCATGTACTTGTCTCTTTTTTTGGACCAGCACTCCTCCCATTTGGCTCAGGTGATTTTAATTAGCAGGAGACTGCAAAGTAAGGGGTCTAGCCCATTTTGGCTCTCACTGAAGAGCTGGAGGAAGGTGAGTTTAAATGCTCCCTTCATTTTGGTGCTGGTGCTGTGTGGCGGCCATTGTTGCTGTGGCTTTGTGCTGGTGGGGCGGCGCGGTCTGGAGTCTTGGGGACTCAGTCTTGCAGCATGGGCGCTGTGGGGCAACAGGCCGTCCGCCCTGCTGGTGCATGGCCGCTGCGGCGGTGGTCGCCGCACGGCTCCGCTCCGTTAGGGCGCTAGGACCCACTACGAGGTTTGCCGTGAAGGGGCAGTGGGCTTCATACAGTCTGATCAGAATGTTAAACTGAAAACCTCATGTTCAGTATTTAAATTTTTGCCTAGCGGCTTTAGATCAACGTATGATTTTGGGATGTGCGGTTCATGCTCTTTTTTTTTTTTTCTTTTTGCACATAGCATGTACTTGTCTCTTTTTTTGGACCAGCACTCCTCCCATTTGGCTCAGGTGATTTTAATTAGCAGGAGACTGCAAAGTAAGGGGTCTAGCCCATTTTGGCTCTCACTGAAGAGCTGGAGGAAGGTGAGTTTAAATGCTCCCTTCATTTTGGTGCTGTGTGGCGGCCATTGTTGCTGTGGCTTTGTGCTGGTGGGGCGGCGCGGTCTGGAGTCTTGGGGACTCAGTCTTGCAGCATGGGCGCTGTGGGGCAACAGGCCGTCCGCCCTGCTGGTGCATGGCCGCTGCGGCGGTGGTCGCCGCACGGCTCCGCTCCGTTAGGGCGTTAGGACCCACTACGAGGTTTGCCGTGAAGGGGCAGTGGGCTTCATACAGTCTGATCAGAATGTTAAACTGAAAACCTCATGTTCAGTATTTAAATTTTTGCCTAGCGGCTTTAGATCAACGTATGATTTTGGGATGTGCGGTTCATGCTCTTTTTTTTTTCTTTTTGCACAACTTACAGACAAAGCTGCCAATAATGAATCAGATGAAGAGATAAATGGCAAAAAGCATCAGCAGGACGGTTCCATTCAGAGGACCTGCGGAGAAGTGATAACTTTATAGTCTACAGTCTGCCGACTTCTCGTATCATTTCAGTTTTGCTCTCAGCTTTGTGTTTGGGTCTTCCGGTGGCGTGGAATTGAGTTCTCCACCCAGCCATGCTGTAGATAGAAATGTTCCAGGTACCAAGGTGGATAACTTTGCCCTGGACAGCCCCTGTTCAATCCTACCAGTGATAATAATTCTGAATAATTTTCTGCCTCCATACGGCACATGGTATTGTAGAACGTCGCCACCTAGTCACATAAATACAGCAAGTCCAGGACAGTCTGGATGAGACTTTCTTTGTATTTGTAGGAAAATATTCATTCCAAATCACCATATTTTATGAATATTCCTACAGAAGAAAAGGAAATATCCTATTCACGGCTTTGTGAGAGACAGAGAATGAGGAAATATCATTGTTTTATTAATGGTAGCGTGGAAACACGTCTGGAATCTCTAATGACTCACGTTATCAGTTGTCTCTCACGAATACAATAACATAGATATCGCTTCCTTCCTGCTTTACAAAACTACCTGGCACCTTTCTGCTCTTGGCTCGTATCACAAGGAGGCTCATTTGTAATTTTTTTAATTGCATTTCTAAAAATATTTCTAAAAATTATAAATTTTAAGGTTCCCAAACATCTAAGTCATCTGTACTGACTCCCCCGCACACATACAAGAGTGGCTCGGCATGTGTTTTCCATAGGGGGCGTGGAGTCTCATCCCCGAGGGCTGCTTATCTCCACGATTTACATGTGCAGCGCCCCAGAGTCCTGGTCGTTTCAGTACTGTGGCTCCGCCGCTAAGGGGAGCTATGGCACGTCTGATGGCACTGAAGGAGTTCATCTGATCAGGTATCACAGACACCAATACATTTCACAGTCGGGCCTCCGGGGGGAGCTACGGGTTCTATTCACTAGGCCACTCCCCACCATTGTGGGTAAACTGGGGGTCAGGCAGGAAGTTAGACAGAAAGCTGACTGGGTTGGAACCAGGCAACACCTTGTGGCAGAGGGTGTTGTGGGGGAAGATACAGTAGGGTCTCTGTCAGGGGTGGGATCCTGACAGAGGCTTGGCAATTTGAGCGAACGTAACGGGACCGTGCCTGCTCAGGATAGCGGCGGTGCCCAAGGAAGGATCAGAAGCGAGATAGATTGTGCTGAGTGAGAAACGAGATCAAAGCGATAGGAGAATACCAGTAGGAGTCGTGCTGTAAGACCGAGGCAACATCCTACTGAGGCGCACAACCGGTGGCCGGAACGCCGAGAGAGTATTACCATATTCAGCTTCACGTAATACTCTAAACAGCGGCAGGACAGTCAGTCTAAGGCGGGCTGTCTCACTTAAATCACCTATGCAGTCTTGGGGGGCAACTTGTGGAGAGGGGCGACTCTAGGGTCCCGGAAGAGCTCCGAGCCTACCCGTCAAACGGGTGCCGTCCCAACCGTAACATCAGGGAGGGACGGAGGATTAGCAGAACATCATCTAATCGAGTTGTGAGGGAACTTAAGAAACGGACACAACAGTTGTGGGGACTTTCCGTAAGCACAGCAGGGAAGGACCGCAACACATAGCGCTAGAAGGAAGGCACAGATTTCCACCTGTTAAGAGAACTCCGGAGGTGCCATTGGACCGGCCGGACTTGCGCAGCCTGGTTATCTGGATTCCGGACTGAGGACCCAGAGATCTTCAGTAAAGAGGTAAAGAGACTGCAACCTGGTGTCCTCGTTATTTACTGCACCGCACCACCACCACCACCCACATCTATTATTTGACTGTACGCCCCTCGGCAGGGTCACGGACCGGGCCTAGCCACCGTGACAACCCCAGAGCAGAGGCTCAGAGACCCGGTACCGGGTACCCCTCGGCCCTGCGGCGGTGTGGGCGCTACACATGGTGATCCTCATTTATTGGGAAGAGTCGGCACTTGCCCATATATATTAGCTGGTCGTCCATTCCTGACCAAACCAGTGGCTTTGGTCAACTATCGTATTTGGGGGCCTTTAGACTCAAGACCACCAGGCACCCTCCACACAAACATTCCCACAAGGCTATGAAGTATGTGGGATTATGTTATTTCCAGATCTGGTAGATGCATTTTTTCTATTCATAGATAAAAAAATGGAATTTTAGGGCAGCGTTAATTTTTAAAGGGCTTGGTATGCTTGATTAGCCTATTTTTGTTCAAAGAGTCATAATTTTAGAGAACCTTGATGATCATAATCTGCTGTTGTCTAAGAGAGAAGCATTTAGGAAGGGTTCAATCTCCCTGGAGTGCCTCCGCAAGGGAAATTAGGTATTACATGTTTCTCATTGAAATCAGTGTTCAGGCTGTATAATACATGGACAGGTTGGGTCCTCCAGGCAGGCAACATATATTTTGTGGGCTCTTTTTCTTAATTGATTTGAGGGTGACTTGAAAGGGACACCTCACCACCTCACCAATTAGCTCTAAAAGGGTACTACTTGGGTTTATATAGGCTTTTTTTTTTTACTTACATAGACCAGGCCGACCATTCATGGGGGTGGTGTTTTGGGACGATGTAGGTGTGAACGTAGCTTGCACGTTCATGAAAACATTCGTAGAGTTGACCATCTTTTCGATCCGTTGAAAGCTTTCAAACATAAAGCTGAGATAAATTGTTGTGAGCCCCATCCAAGGAGAATATGTGGGCACAACGACTAGCGTGTTCTCCATAGAAATTGTCAGCATTAGTGTCCCACTGGTGACATTTGTTGTGTAGGTGAAAGTTTTTTCATAGTTGACTACAGCAACCAATGTTACATGCAGTTCTGGCCCATTGTCCTGTGATTTGCAGGAGACGTTCGTTCCGGTGGATTTGTCGCAGTTCTTGATCTCCTCAGCTATGATGGTGAAGAGGCATGGGTTCTCTCCAGACATGGTCAGATCTGAGGACACAATCTGTGCGCTCCCGTTCTCAGATGACGGTATGGAGACCAAAGCGGTCAGATTGACAAAAATGGCCTCATTGGTGACAGACAATTCACTTTTTCCAGGTTCATTTGAAAACTTGGGATCCAACAGGTCATTTTTGATTAACTTACCGGACACAGAGTGAGCTGTGGGGAAAAAATTGAACATCTGTGAGATCAATAAAGTATCATTGTCATCTTTATCTAGCATTACACTAATACCGAGTAGACCACAGAGTGATCCACTCAGGCTGCGTGCTGCAGTGTTGATAAAATCACTGTTTTATGTTCTGAAGATCTAGCAGTTCTCTGAATGCTGAGCCCTGGATAACCTCGTCCACACCACTGATTGACAGCTTTCTGTGTACACTGTGCATAGGCAGAAAGCTGCCAATCAGTGGGGGCGTCAGGTTATACAGAAATTATGAATATGGAGGATTATCTGGTAGCAGGTTTACTAGTCCACTAGTGATTTTATCAAAACTGCAGAAATCAGCCAGTAAGTGACACAGCACTGGAATCAGTATCTCTCCCCCTACATTAGGTGGCAAAAACCTGGTGACAGGTTCTCTTTAGTACAGAACTCCAGACCTCTACCAATAATTAACGTTCAGTGAGATTAGTAATAGGCAGGTCCTGTGACAACCTTGTGACAACAAGCTGATAAATATCCGTCAGTACAAGAAGCTGATGCCAATAAAAGCCAAACAAAGCAAGCGGGATATGGTGGCTAAGAGAAACCAAGGGCAAAACAATAATGTAACTGGAGAAGAAAGTGCATTGGCAAAGTTGGCTGATTACGGTAGTGGGGAGTCATCACTCCCTGATGAAGCGACACATTAAATGCACATCGTGGTGCGTGGCACGGAAACTGTCGCTCAATATGACAGCAGGTCAGCGCCGTGAAAGCAATCACAGGGGCCCACTGCAAAAGTCCTAAGTACACCCCCCTTCAAAAAAAAAAACAAAACAGTATTCGGAGGTTCGGAGGAGTAGTCAGGGTCATATCTCCCAACTTTTAATAACAGGAAGAGGGGCATGTGATTGTGCACCTTCTGAAGACCCTTAGTGTTCTCACTCACTACGATAATCTTTTCATGGCCCCAACAGAGTATGAGGTCCCCAAAAATGTCCTTTCACCACACAGTATGATAGAAGCATAGTAAATTCCTTCACAGTACCCCGACATGCACAGTATGGGGCCTCCACAGTGACTCCAGCAAAGTACGGTGCCTCCACAGCGACTCCCCCACACATTATGATTCTGCCACAATGCCTCCCAGAGTATGAGGGCTCCCATACAGTATGATGACTCTGACAGCCCTCCACGTGCAGTATGATGACCCTGACAGCCCTCCACACACAGTATGATGACCCTGACAGCCCTCCACATACAGCCCTCCACACACAGTATGATGACCCTGACAGCCCTCCACATACAGCCCTCCACACACAGTATGATGACCCTGACAGCCCTCCACATACAGCCCTCCACACACAGTATGATGACTGACAGCCCTCCATGCTCAGTATGATGACCCTGACAGCCCTACACATGCAGTATGATGACCCTGACAGCCCTCCACACACAGTATGATGACTGACAGCCCTTCATGCCCAGTATGATGACCCTGACAGCTCTCCACGTGCAGCATGATGACCCTGTCAGCCCTGCACATGCAAGGGAGGAGGCAAGTGCCGCTCGGCCACTATGGATGGTACCCACCTGTCACAGGTCTGCATTTATTCATTTAGATTTATCTTTTTGTGTGCTTTTAAGCCTGATTGAGTTTTTGATGCGCCAGGTCTATCAGTTCTGGCTCAAGAAACACCTTCGTAATAGAGAGATCACATACGTCCAGATCTCAACCCAATCCAACACTTGTGGGTAGAGCTGAAGAAAAACCTGTATACTGTACATACCCAAGTGAGGCAACCAGTATGCACCAACTTTGGAAACGTGTAGAAGAGACCTGGGATCAAATTTTTAGGTTTAGACATGCTTGAATCTGATCGAGAGCAGCCCAAAGGGATTCAGGCAGTGGTGAAAGCCAAAGGAGGATTTACAAAATACAAAAATTTAGATTTTTAGGAGTAAAACAGAAACAATGCAGTAACATGACAAGAATCTGCATATCTAATCATATGCTAAATAGCAAGTTAAAGTTAAAGTTATGTATGAGATATCGAAGATGATTGTCTATAAAATGATGGTAGTCTGACGATCCTAGCAGTAGTGGACGGTGAGATGTGAAGCCTGAAAGTCAAAAGTTCAAAACATTGTTACCCTTTTGCTCTTCAGTGTAAAATGTTACCCAATGTTTTAGATCTATGACTCCCGGCTCCAAAATTGTATGTAATGAGTCATCTTCATTCATTGTATGTAATGAGTCATTAATTCATGTAACGCGTTTCGAAGTCAGGTTGACGCCTTCATCTGGTAGAGTCACACATTGTATGTGGATCGCCCCCCCCCCGTGTAGGGCAATGGGGTACTCGGCACCGGGTCCTTCGGTTCGGGGGATGTCACAGTGGCTGACCCGGTCCGTGGCCCTAGGGCAACGTCCGTGAGGTGAATGGGAAAGGTCTTTAAAAGGGAAAGTTCGTGACGCCACATGTGGTATTTGGTCAGGGTGACCGACGCTGCGGTGAGGGGTCCACTGGGGTGATGTTATGGCAGCTAGATGGTATACCTTCCCACAGGTGAAGTGTTTCCCCAGGGCTTCCCAGATGTGTAAATGGTGATGGTAGACGATGTAAGGCGCAGGGAATAATGAGGACACAAGGTTGCAGTCTCTTTACCTTTTACTGGAAGCTTCAGCGTCCACAGTCCAGGGTTCGGACCACAGGGTAGGCAGGGTCCGGCCGGTCCGAAGGCAAATCCAGAGTTCCCTTATCCAGGTGGAAATCAGTAGCCTTCCTACTAGCACCTGTGTGTTGTAGTACCTCCCTGCTGAGCAACTCGGTAAGGTCCTCACAACTTTCGTGGATGTTCTAGATGTTGTTTCTTCCTCTCTGTCCCCCAGATGGTGTGGATAGGACAAACCCGTGTGACTGATGGCCTGAGGCTTGTTTATAGGGACCCTAGAGACGCCCCGACCCCCACAATTTGCCTCCGTGTCTTCTTAGGTATTTAGGTCGGGCAGTCAACTTGGAATTGACTGTCCTGCCGGTCTCTGAAGTAATGCGTAGAGTCAATTACTCCCTCGGTGTTCCGGCCACCGGCTACGCGCCTCAGAAGGAGGCAGCCTTTACAGTGCAGAACTCCTCCCGGTGTTTTCTCCTTGTGCTGTGACTTCGTTTCTCACTCTCTACAACACAGTTCTCTTCGTGTCCTTTCTTAGGATGCTGCCGCACGTGGGGCAGGCGCAGCTCCGTAACGTTCTATCCCGCTAGGCCTCTGTCAGGATCCCACCCCTGACAGGGACCCTCTGTCTGCAGCTCAGATGTTCCTCCTTCTCCCCCTGTCTGCCTGACAGGTACTCACTGGGTCAAACCCAGGCAGCGTCTGACTAACTTTCTATCCAAACCACCAGTTTTACCCTTCTGTGAGGAGTGCCCTACTAGATAGGAGCATAGCTCCCCCTGGTGGATTGGAGTGTGAAGTGTGGTGTTTGGTTTGTGATACCTGGAAAGATGAACTCCGTTATTACCTTCAGACGTAATATCACTCCCCCTGGTGGAAGAATGACATTACTGCAACGACCAGGACTCTGGGGCGCTGCATATGAAGGGATAAAGATCCAGAGAACATACACCTTTGTCTTCACTCTGAGGCATTGTCCAGGAATCACCGCTCTTTTTCCTGTTAGGTTTGAATACATTTCTTCCCTTGTGTGTCAGTGGTCAGAGCCGCAGCCCTTCATTCTTACTGAGTTGTGCCTGGTCACAATCCAAGCATATACAATCCTTTGCTCACTGTGTCCTATTTTGAGGGTAACACACTTGGAGCGCCTTTTCTCTTTTCCTTGATACTAAATAGGAATATATTTTCGTACTATTATTACCTCTCACTGGAAAACTTGACAACCAGGTTAGATACAGATGTATTCCTCCTAGAACAGATATGTTCTTTATGATCTGAAATCTTTTTGGTCCTATTTAAAAAGGATCTGCCACCTGATCAATTTACTCAAATAAATTGTAAGAATCCCTGAGATACTCTGATTCTGCTATTGTTTTCCGTTTTGCGTTGTCATTCGATTACAGAGATAATCACATTTGTTGCTTTTTGAGCACAGTATGCGAAATCTCTGCTTGTAGTGCAACTGGGCATTTCCGTTGAATTTTGTCTGGGGGTGTTCACTTTCATACCTCCCTCCCAGACCAATCAGCATCTGATCTAGCAGTTTGAGACTTCTAGTAGTGTGATTAGCAGTGTCTAGGAGGGAGGCTGAAAATGCATGACCCCACAGAAGACTATGGAGAAACAACCAGTTGATATGCAAGCCGAGATTTCACATACTGCACTCCAAAAGCAACAAATGTGATTATCTCTGCAATGGAGCCACGCAATGAAAAATAGAAAAAAAAGTAGAATAAGGGGAGCTCAATGATTTTTCCAAGGAATATAATTAAACATTTTTGAGCAAGTGATAGGTACTCTTTAAGCACCCATGAGACCCATTTTGCATATTTACTGCAGGGTATTTTCTTATTATGTTTCTATCTTGGGTTTTGTCAGTTTAGTTACAATGTTATGATTAATGCTATCTCCCATCAAAAAATGTCCAGAAAAGAAATCTGATTTTTGTTGTACTCTTTTGTTTTGGGCAAATAATACTAATTTTTACGCAAATACAGCAAAAGCCTCGGTATCTTTAGTGGGCACTCCAGATAGTAAATCATCAATGTACCTACCGTACCATTAAATGTGGCGATGGTACTGATTATTGATTGTATGCATGAAACGTTCTTCCCAAATGGCCATATACAGATTTACCAAATACATTGAAAAGCAAAAACCCATAGGGAAACCCTTTATCTGGAAATAAAACCTGTAACCAATCAGTGTCAAACTATTGCTCGAGTCTTCCCTTACCAATTGTACAGAGGGCCAGTACCATGAAGGCTTCCAGTCTACAACTCCTCATTCCACTCTTTGTCCGGGATCACTTCTTGAAGAACGTCTGAACAACAAGGTGATTTAAATGAAATCAGGTCCTAGTCATTCACAACTTTATATCAAGAACTCTGGGTCTTATCAATGCAAATTTCACTGATAAGTTCTGGTTGCCAACATATTGTTTCTCCAGGAAACAAGAGCATAATAGAATATCCTCTACTGATTTTTAACTTAAGGTACCTTCACACGAAACGACTTTGTAACGATATCACTAGCGATCCGTGACGTTGCAGCGTCCTGGCTAGCGATATCGTTTAGTTTGACACGCAGCAGCGATCAGGATCCTGCTGTGATGTCGCTGGTCGCTGAATAAAGTTCAGAACTTTATTTGGTCGTCCGATCGCCGTGTATCGTTGTGTTTGACAGCAAAAGCAACGATACCAGCGATATTTTACACTGGTAACCAGGGTAAACATCGGGTTACTAAGCGCAGGGCCGCGCTTAGTAACCCGATGTTTACCCTGGTTACCAGCGTAAAATGTAAAAAAAACAAACAGCACATACTTACATTCGCATCCCCCGCCATCTGCTTCCCACACTGACTGAGCGCCGCAAAGTGAAAGTGAAAGCACAGCACAGTGGTGACGTCACCGCTGTGCCCTGCTACTGCCGGCGCTCAGTCAGTCAGTCAGTGCAGGAAGCGGACGCCGGGGGACGCGAATGTAAGTATGTGCTGTTTGTTTTTTTTACATTTTACGCTGGTAACCAGGGTAAACATCGGGTTACTAAGCGCGGCCCTGCGCTTAGTAACCCGATGTTTACCCTGGTTACCCGGGGACCTCGGCATCGTTGGTCGCTGGAGAGCGGTCTGTGTGACAGCTCTCCAGCGATCAAACAGCGACGCTGCAGCGATCGGCATCGTTGTCGCTATCGCTGCAGCGTCGTTTCGTGTGAAGGTACCTTTAGTTTGATGAACAATAAAAAATAAGATTGTGGTACCTTTTTAGCCAGAAAAATAGATTTTTAAAATGACTAAAAAATCACCTTCATACAGTAACTGAATAATACCGCCATACCATGATCATATAATACCTCTGTACAGTGACTGAACAATAGTACCATAACGTGGCTAAATTGTACCACTATATTTGATTCTGATTGTATCCGATCAGTCATGTCCGACCCTTGGATAGTCTGCAGGCCAGTTTTCGCCGGGCATCCTTGTTTTCATGGCTTCTTTCAATTGCTTGATGTTTATTACTGCATCATTCTTGATGGTATCCATCCGGCCTTCAATCTCCCGTTGCCTTTTACCACTGACCACTCTCAGTAGCATTTTCACTCAACAAGTGTCCAAAGAAGGTTAGTCTCTGTCTGGTGATCTCGCTTTCTGGGGTCATCTCTGGGTTTATAAGATCAAGAACATCTTTGGTGGTGATCCTCACTGATCGCAGAATTTGTGGAAGTTTTCTCCAACACTACAGCTCATAGGCATCAATTATTTTTCTATCTGCTTTCGTGAGTGTCCACATCTTACAGCCATATGTCATAATTGGGAAGTCTTTGGTGGTGATGGAGACGTTCTTTCGCTTCGATACCTGGTCCATGCTCACCATGGCTGCACGCCCCACAGCTATTTTACACTTGATCTTTCCTGTCATACCACCATTATGATTACAGAGGAACACAAAAAAATGAAGCTGGCGACCACCTCTATTACTCCAGCATTGATCTTTATATGGACTTCCTCGTTGGTGGTGGTCATGATTTTGGTCTTCAGATGTTCAGATAAAGTCCCATGTTCTTGTTTTCTTCTTTCAAATTGAAGACCAGCTTTTCCAAGAATTTCTCACTCTCTGCCTGCAGGATTATATGAGTTGCACATCTCAGATTGCTGAGTATTTTTGTGCCTGTTTTAACCCCAACACTCGAAACATCAAAATTCAAATTACTTGTGATTTCTTCCTCAGAGTTTGAAAAGAAAACAAAAGTACACATATCCTTGTCTTGTGCCCTTTTATATAAATAGCACTATATGGAGACTGTAAAATACTACCACACAATTCCTAAATAATACATCCGTATAATGACAGAATAAAATTACCATACAATGATTAAATAATACCTCTATACAGCACCTGCAGCCTGCATAATACTACTGCAGCGCCCCAGAGTCCTGGTCGTTGCAGTACTGACGCTCCGCCGCTAAGGGGAGTGATGGTACGTCTGATGGCACCTAAGGAGTTCACCTGACCAGGTATCACAGTCACACTTTACACTTCACATTCTGGCCACCAGGGGGAGCAAAGGGTCCTATGTATTAGGCCACTCCTCACAATCTGATAAAACTGGGGGCTGGATAGGAAGTTGGGTTGGAACCAGGCAACATCCTGTGGCAGAGGGTGTTGCAGGGGAAGATTCAGGGGGGTCTCTGTCAGGGGTGGGATCCTGACAGTGGCCTAGCGAACAGAACGTTACGGAGCCGCGCCTGCACTCGAAAGCGGCGGCATCCTAAGAAAGGAAAAGAAGCAAGGTTTACTGTGGAGAAGTGAGAAACGAGATCGCAGCAAAAAGGAGATAAAGCCAGCAGGAGTCGTGCCGTAAGATCGAGGCAACATCCTACTGAGGCACGTAGCCGGTGGCCGGAACGCCGAGGAAGTATTAGGCTCCAAGCAATACTTCAAACAGCGGCAGGACAGTTAATTTTAGGTTGGCTGTCTCACCTAAATCACCTAAGCAGACATAGTGGGCAATTGTGGGAGAGGGGCGACGCTAGGGTCCCGGAAGAACTCCAGGCCTACCCGTCATACGGGTGCGTCCTATCCATATCATCTGGGGGACGGAGAAGAACATCAGATAGTTGTGAGAAAAGAACATCAGAGAAAGAACAGAGAAAGAACATCAGAGAAAGAACATCAGAGAAAGAACATCAGATACAGACACAACAGTTGTGAGGACTATCCCGTGGTGCTCAGCAGGGAGGTACTACAACACACAGGCGCTAGAAGGTAGGCACTGATTTCCACCTGCAAAGGAAACTCTGGATGTGCCATCGGACAGGCCGGTCTCAGCCCGCCCTGTTAGCAGTACTCTGGATTGAGGATCCTGAAGCCTTCAGTAAAGAGGTAAAGAGACTGCAACCCTGTGTCCTCGTTATTCATTGCGACCTGCACCACGCACCATCATCACATCTTTCATTGGACGCCCCTTAGCAGGGTCACGGACCGGGTCTAGCCACTGTGACAACCCCAGAACTGAGACAGAGAGGCCCGGTACCAAGTACCCCGTGGCCCTGCGTCTGGGGGCGCTCCAACTTGGCGTCACGAACAGGATCTACTTAAGTCTGAAGAATCAGGTCATGTGTGCCTTGGAACTGTGATTTATTGCAAAGACTGTGGATTGCCACTTGCCGCCAAAAGTTCCCGCCAAAACCGCCGCCATTGCAGCGCCACGGGGAGCGCAGAGGAAGAAGAAGGACGTGCCATGGGAGGAGACTATCAAAGCGGCGCTAAAAGTGGCGACCGCCCCCTCCGACTACTGCTGCGAGATGATGACCTGCCCAGAAGCAGAGGAGAACTGCCCCCTGATTTGCAACGGCGGGAACGAGAGGAAGGAGAAGCTACGCCCTCAGAAAATGGAGGGGCAATGTGCATGTGCCACCGAAGATCCCGGAGCAGGGATGGCGACCAGCGAGTCCCAGAGCGACGGCGAAGTGATCCCGGCCTGTCCTCGCCCACCGGAGATGGATCCGAGCCCACCGCAGCTGGAGGATCCGGACCTCTCAGAGCTACAGGCGGCGGAGCCGAGCCAGCCTATCCTGAATATGGAACCAGCCGATGCGAAGCAATGGAAGTCGGAGCTGTGCCAGGAGGCCGCCCTGGAAGAACCGTGGTCCGGGCTGCAGCCGATTCCAGCGTCCTTGTCAACGGAACAGATCAACATCGGGGGAATCACATCAGACGCAGGTATGGAAAGCGTCCCTGCTCCCCCGACCGATCCTGCTCCCCCGACCGACCCTGCTTCCGTGACCGCTCCCCAGCCCGACAATAACCGAGTTTTCACCGCTGAGCTGGTAGTGCTAACCCCAGGCACCATGGAGAAGCTGGTGCCTCCGTTAGCAACAACGATGGGGAAACCGCTAGATTTGAGCTCAGAGGGGGTGATCTTCCAGTGGGACACCCCACGGATCGGGCCGGATGGGGCCAGGCAGGAGGGCCTCAGCATTGCTGCGCTCACCTGGGAACAGTATAAGCAATGCTTAATTCTACAATGGCAAAACCAAAAAGAGACAGAACCAAATGACCCACCGAAAGTACAGAGACCAAAGACTGAACACAATAAGAGGAACTCGGTAAGGCAGGGGACTGTACTAGCCTTTCACCCGAAGCGGGGTTGGGGCTCCATACAAGAACCGGGACTGCCGACTGAAATCTTCTTTACCAGCTACAATGTGAAAACCCCGTTCCGCAACAGATGTGACAATCAGCTACCATGTAAAGGGGACCAGGTGACCTACACTCGCCACCGGAGTGCGCAGGGGTGGTGCGCTCGAGACGTCCAACGATGCAAGCCGGCAGTAGCACCACCTGTTGTCCCGACTACGACTAGCCCGGATTTGACCAACGCCACTACTATTGCAACGGTGTGTATTATCGCCGCTACTGAACTTGCAACCACAGCTGACATTCGAATCCAGACACCGGGTGATCTGACCGTGTCTGGGAGACCAACCAATGATACCGATCCTGCATCCGCCGAGGACAGAGGACCGCAGCCTTACCGGCCGGAGAGTGTCCGTCACCAGCTGATGCAGTGTAACCTCCTGTAAGGATAAACCTCGGAACCACGAGTATGTAAATAGTTAACTGATTGTTTCCCTGCTTTTTGCTGCTTTAAACCCGACTAGGGTTATTCTTAAAGGGATCCCTTTGTTTACCCGAGATCCCTATTGCTTTTTATTTTTGCTTTTTGTTTTCCTTTTTGCTTTTTTTGTTCACCCATGTTACAAAGACTACTGAATCATGGACGGTGAATGGTTCACAAACTGTAATGTAAATAGTTCGCACCTTCTTAAAGGTGCCCCTTACTGGTTTTACAAGAAGGAGAGCTTTGTGAAGAGATTGTTCCTGAGTACAGCATGGAAGCTCTTGCCTTAACTGGACTTGCAGATAAAGAGAGTCTGCATTACCTCAAAGAGACTTGTTTCCCTCTTAAAGGGAAGGTTCACTAGTTGCACTTAAAGTGTAATGTTGCCTTAAAGAAAGTTAACTGTTTGTCCTTCTGATGTTTTGCTGCTACAACCTGGTCAGGGTTAACTCTTAAAGGGATCCCTTTGTTTACCCGGGATCCCTTCTTTTGCTTTTTGTTTTCTACCTGTTTGCACAAGTTATCAAGAACTGCTGAATCATGAACAATGCATGATTACAAACTTTTTGTCCATAGTTTGCACCTGCTTAAAGGTGCCCTCTACTGGTTTTACACAAGGAAAGGACTCTTTGCGAAGACACTGGTCTTGGAACCAGCACCGGAGTCCTTACTGTGAACAGACTTGCAGCTTGAGAAGTTGCACTACCTCATAGAGACTTAGTCCCTTCTTAAAGGGGATGTTCATCAAAAGCACTTAAAGAATGATGATGTTTTGAAAGAAAGTACTGATAATGCTGATATGTAAAAGTTATATGTAGAAAGCTAGTTAAATTGTAAGAAATGTTTAATGATGTTGATAAAAGAATGAGGACAGAAAGTGAACCCAGATGGGGTTAGTTAGTGAGTCCTCCTAGGAGCCATACAGAGATGGCTCAGTAATCCTGAACTGAAAGATGGATGATAAGTTCTATACCGTGTATAGTAGCAGAAAGGCAGTAGGCCCGGGCAGAAAGGGGCGGTCCTGTAACAGAAAGGAGAGGCAGTAGGCCTGGAGCAGATAGGACAGGCGGTCCTGCAGATGTAAAGAAGGAGAATGCAGAAGAGTTGATTAGCCTTATAATGTTTTATAAGAAGGTCTTTAGTGGATTTAGCGAGTACGTCCTTAAAGGCAAAGTTAAATTATTGTTCAAAAGTTTTGCACTTAGTAGAATACCCGGTTGGGTAAGAAAAGTTATTTATAGTATGTTATTTAAAATATTTAACCATGTTTGTAACGTTCAAGTGTCCTCACCTCCCATAAAGGGAAGCTCTGTTAAAAAGTTTACTTGTACTTGCATATTCAAAATTGTATGTCTTTTTGCTGACATGTATTGTTGTTTTCTTCCCAGTCCAGGAGTACTGGATTTAACCGGGGGGGAGTGCAGCGCCCCAGAGTCCTGGTCGTTGCAGTACTGGAGCTCCGCCGCTAAGGGGGGCTATGGTACGTCTGATGGCACTGAAGGAGTTCTTCTGACCAGGTATCACAGTCACCAATACACTTCACAGTCTGGCCTCCAGGGGGAGCTAAGGGTTGTATGTATTAGGCCACTCCTCACAATCTGGTAAAACTGGGGGTTAGGCAGAAAGTTAGAGAGAAGCTGACTGGGATGGAACCAGGCAACATCCTGTGGCAGAGGGTGTTGCAGGGGAAGATTCAGGGGGGTCCCTGTCAGGGGTGGGATCCTGACAGAGGCCTAGCGAACTGAGAGATCGTTACGGGACCGCGCCTGCACGATATAGCGGCGGTACCCCAAGAAAGGACAAGAAGCGAGGTTCATTGTGCTGAGTGAGAAACGAGATCAACGCGACGAGAATACCAGTAGGAGTCGTGCTGTAAGACGAGGCAACATCCTATTGAGGCGCATAACCGGTGGCCGGAACGCCGAGGAAGTATCAGGCTCCAAGCAATACTTCAAACCTACGGCAGGACAGTCAGCTATAGGCGGGCTGTCTCACACCAATCACCTATGAAGACATGGGGGGCATACTAGGAGAAGGGCGACACTAGGGTCCAGGAAGAACTCAGAGCCTACCCGTCATACGGGTGCGTCCTAGCCATATCATCTGGGGGACGAAGAAGAACATCATAATACAGTTGTGAGGGAACACGAGAAACAGACACAACAGTTGTGGGGACTATCCCGTAAGCACAGCAGGGGAGGACCGCAACACACAAGCGCTAGAAGGTAGGCACAGATTTCCACCTGCAAAGGGAACTCTGGAGGTGCCATCGGACCGGCCGGACTTGCGCAGCCTGGTTAACCGTATTCCGGACTGAGGACCCTGAAGCCTTCAGTAAAGAGGTAAAGAGACTGCAACCTGGTGTCCTCGTTATTTACTGCGACCGGCACTGCACCGCACTACCACCATCATCCACATCTATTATTGGGCGCCCCTCAGCAGGGTCACGGACCGGGTCTAGCCACCGTGACAACCCCAAAACAGAGACTCAGAGGCCCGATACCGGGTACCCCTCGGCCCTGCGACAGTGGGGGCGCTACAATTACATTGAGTCTCATGTACATACATAGCTACCAATGGTCTAAAATTTTTCGAAACCGTTGCAATTTTTGAGATAAAGTCCAGGTAAATTTGGGCAATGGTTGGGCAGAAAAATCGTAGTGTTTCTGTAAACCCCACCCAAGAGTAAGTAGCTCTGGGAGTAGCTGGGGCTTACATGTCCCTCTTGTGTTTGTACAATGAGAATTTTGCTATTTATCAAGAAAATTGGGGAAAATAAAATAAAGTCTTGTCTTGGGGTTATGTGGGGGTAAAATATATGTAAGATCTGATTATTTGACTTTCAGTCATTCAGCCAGTCTTTGTTTTTGGACATTAGGAAAGTGCAGTCATGGAGGTCCATTTGATGACAGTAGAGAACGTAGCACCCGAGGTGGTATCAACAAGGACCCGGCCACGGCTATGTTTTCCCCCCATCATTTTTTGCATGAAAAAGCAGCTGAATTGGCTCTAAAGGCGACAATAAAATTTCTGAGTGAACTGCGGGGAGAGGTGACTGATCGAGATATGCTGAGGTGAGAGGAGCATGAAACGCACTTATGTCAATAGCTGTAAAGGACCCTACAGTCGGATGTATATATATGTCTCTCTTATTCAGACTCCTGGGGGTTTCTGCCTTCCCGGCTCTGAGCTTTGTCCTGGACACCACCGGCAGTATGGGAGAGGAGATCACATCAGCTCGTCTGCAGTCACGAAGCATCATCCAGCGGCAGCACCGGGCCCTCTTGGAGCCGGACTACTACATCTTAGTGCCCTTCAATGACCCAAGTATGTTCCTCAGTCCTTCTAATATTATCCGTTCATGTACCAACCTCTCTGCAGTAGTGTCATCAAGCCAACCGTGGCCATTTTTCTTTTTAGGCTTCGGCCCTGTCTATAAGACAAGTGACCCTGATGAGTTTTTGAAGGTCCTCGATGATCTCCATGCCCTTGGTGGTGGAGATGAACCTGAGATGTGTTTATCGGCTCTGCAGGTAAGCGTGTGTAGCCTTCACAATCTAGTTTGTATAGTTGTTTTGCCTATTTCATCACTGTCCTCCCCTTCTCTTCAGCTAGCTCTGATCAACACTGTTGTGAATTTGCTTTTTGCTCCCTCTAGTGGTTACTAGTTTTTTGACTCTGGTTTTTCTGTCATTCCTTTTATCCGCACCTGGGTCGTTAGTTAGGGGTGTTGCTATATAAGCTCCCTGGACCTTCAGTTCAATGCCTGGCAACGTAGTTATCAGAGCTAGTCTGCTGTGCTCTTGTCTACTGATCCTGGTTCCGGTTATATCAGCTAAGTTTGCTTTTTGCTTTTTGCTATTTGTTTTGGTTTTGTATTTTTTGTCCAGCTTGTTCCAAATCTATATCCTGACCTTTGCTGGAAGCTCTAGGGGGCTGGTGTTCTCCCCCCGGACCGTTAGACGGTTCGGGGGTTCTTGAATTTCCAGTGTGGATTTTGACAGGGTTTTTGTTGACCATATAAGTTACCTTTCTTTATTCTGCTATCAGTAAGCGGGCCTCTCTGTGCTAAACCTGGTTCATTTCTATGTTTGTCATTTCCTCTTACCTCACCGTTATTATTTGTGGGGGGCTTCTATCCTGCTTTGGGGTCCCTTTCTCTGGAGGCAAGAAAGGTCTTTGTTTTCCTCTACTAGGGGTAGTTAGATTCTCCGGCTGGCGCGTGTCATCTAGAATCAACGTAGGAATGATCCCCGGCTACTTCTAGTGTTGGCGTTAGGAGTAGATATATGGTCAACCCAGTTACCACTGCCCTATGAGCTGGATTTTTTGTATTCTGCAGACTTTCACGTTCCTCTGAGACCCTCGCCATTGGGGTCATAACAGTTTGCCAGGCCAGTATTAAAATGTTTAATGCATTGCAGAAGAGGGATTATAAGAAAGAAGATTCTGAGTTTTTTTTTTTGTTGTTGTTTTTTTCTTCTTCCCCTTTACCTCAGAGTGGCTATGCTTGCTGCAGACATGAATGTCCAGACCTTGATTACAAGTGTGGACCAGCTGGCTACTCGTGTGCAGGGCATACAAGACTATGTTATCAGAAATCCTAGGTCAGAACCTAAAATACCGATTCCTGAACTGTTTTCCGGAGACAGGTTTAAGTTTAGGAATTTCATGAATAATTGTAAATTGTTTTTGTCCCTGAGACCCTGTTCATCTGGAGACTCTGCTCAGCAAGTAAAAATTGTTATTTCGTTCTTACGGGGCGACCCTCAGGATTGGGCTTTTTTGCTGGCGCCGGGAGATCCGGCATTGGCTGATATTGATGCGTTTTTTCTGGCGCTCGGTTTACTTTATGAGGAACCCAATCTTGAGATTCAGGCAGAAAAGGCCTTGCTGGCTATGTCTCAGGGGCAGGACGAGGCTGAAGTGTATTGCCAAAAATTTCGGAAATGGTCCGTGCTGACACATTGGAATGAGTGTGCACTGGCCGCTAATTTTAGAAATGGCCTTTCTGATGCCATTAAGAATGTTATGGTGGGTTTTCCCATTCCCACAGGTCTGAATGATACTATGGCACTGGCTATTCAAATTGACCGGCGGTTGCGGGAGCGCAAAACCGCAAATTCCCTCATGGTGTTGTCTGAACAGACATCTAATTCGGTGCAATGTGATAGAAAAACCGCAAATTCCCTCATGGTGTTGTCTGAACAGACACCTGATTTAATGCAATGTGATAGAATCCTGACTAGAAATGAGCGGAAAATTCATAGACGCCGGAATGGCTTGTGCTACTACTGTGGTGATTCTACACATGTTATCTCAGCATGCTCTAAACGTATAGCTAAGGTTGTTAGTCCTGTCACCGTTGGTAATTTGCAACCTAAATTTATTCTGTCTGTAACTTTGATTTGCTCACTGTCATCTTATCCTGTCATGGCGTTTGTAGATTCAGGTGCTGCCCTGAGTCTTATGGATCTGTCATTTGCTAAGCACTGTGGTTTTACTCTTGAACCATTAGAAAATCCTATTCCTCTTAGGGGTATTGATGCTACGCCATTGGCAGCAAATAAACCGCAGTATTGGACACAGGTTACCATGTGCATGACTCCTGAACACCGCGAGGTGATACGTTTCCTGGTTTTACATAAAATGCATGATTTGGTTGTTTTAGGGCTGCCATGGTTACAGACCCATAATCCCGTCCTGGACTGGAAGGCTATGTCAGTGTCAAGTTGGGGCTGTCGTGGTATTCATGGGGATTCCCTGCCTGTGTCTATTGCTTCTTCTACGCCTTCGGAAGTTCCGGAGTATTTGTCTGATTATCAGGATGTCTTCAGTGAGTCTGAGTCCAGTGCACTGCCTCCTCATAGGGACTGTGACTGTGCTATAGATTTGATCCCAGGCAGTAAATTTCCTAAGGGAAGACTGTTTAATCTGTCGGTACCTGAACATACCGCTATGCGTTCATATATCAAGGAGTCTCTGGAGAAAGGACATATTCGTCCGTCTTCTTCCCCTCTTGGTGCGGGATTCTTTTTTGTGGCAAAAAAGGATGGATCTTTGAGACCTTGTATTGATTATCGGCTTTTGAATAAGATCACTGTCAAATTTCAGTATCCTTTGCCGCTGTTGTCTGACTTGTTTGCCCGGATTAAAGGTGCCAAGTGGTTCACCAAGATAGACCTTCGTGGTGCGTACAACCTTGTGCGCATTAAGCAAGGTGATGAATGGAAAACCGCATTCAATACGCCCGAAGGTCATTTTGAGTACTTGGTGATGCCTTTTGGGCTCTCCAATGCGCCTTCAGTTTTTCAGTCCTTTATGCATGACATTTTCCGGAAGTATCTGGATAAATTTTTGATTGTTTATCTGGATGATATTTTGTTTTTTTCTGATGATTGGGATTCGCATGTGGAGCAGGTCAGGTTGGTCTTTAAAATTTTGCGTAAAAATTCTTTGTTTGTCAAGGGCTCAAAGTGTCTCTTTGGTGTACAGAAGGTTCCCTTTTTGGGGTTCATTTTTTCCCCTTCTGCTGTGGAGATGGACCCAGTCAAGGTCCGAGCTATTCTTGATTGGACTCAACCCTCGTCAGTTAAGAGTCTTCAGAAGTTCTTGGGTTTCGCTAACTTCTACCGTCGTTTTATCGCTAATTTTTCTAGCATTGTGAAACCTTTGACGGATATGACCAAGAAGGGCTCCGATGTAGCTAACTGGGCTCCTGCTGCCGTGGAGGCTTTCCAGGAGTTGAAACGCCGGTTTACTTCGGCGCCTGTTTTGTGCCAGCCCGATGTCTCACTTCCCTTTCAGGTTGAGGTGGATGCTTCAGAGATTGGAGCAGGGGCCGTTTTGTCGCAGAGAGGCCCTGGTTGCTCTGTTATGAAACCTTGTGCCTTTTTCTCTAGGAAGTTTTCGCCTGCCAAGCGAAATTATGATGTGGGCAATCGGGAGTTGTTGGCCATGAAATGGGCATTTGAGGAGTGGCGTCATTGGCTCGAGGGTGCTAAGCATCGTGTGGTGGTCTTGACTGATCACAAAAATCTGATGTATCTCGAGTCTGCTAAACGCCTTAATCCGAGACAGGCCCGCTGGTCATTGTTTTTCTCCCGCTTTGATTTTGTTGTCTCGTATTTACCAGGTTCAAAGAATGTGAAGGCAGATGCTCTTTCTAGGAGCTTTGTGCCTGATGCTCCTGGAGTCGCTGATCCTGTTGGTATTCTTAAAGATGGAGTTATCTTGTCAGCTATTTCTCCGGATCTGCGACGTGTGTTGCAGAGATTTCAGGCTGATAGGCCTGAGTCTTGTCCACCTGACAGACTGTTTGTCCCGGATAAGTGGACCAGCAGAGTCATTTCCGAGGTTCATTCCTCGGTGTTGGCAGGTCACCCGGGAATTTTTGGCACCAGAGATCTGGTGGCCAGGTCCTTTTGGTGGCCTTCCTTGTCAAGGGATGTGCGGTCGTTTGTGCAGTCCTGTGGGACTTGTGCTCGAGATAAGCCTTGCTGTTCTCGTGCCAGCGGTTTGCTCTTGCCCTTGCCTGTCCCGAAGAGACCTTGGACACATATCTCCATGGATTTCATTTCTGATCTTCCGCTATCTCAGGGCATGTCCGTTATCTGGGTGATATGTGATCGCTTCTCCAAGATGGTCCATTTGGTTCCTTTGCCTAAGCTGCCTTCCTCTTCCGATCTGGTTCCTGTGTTTTTCCAGAACGTGGTTCGTTTGCACGGCATCCCTGAGAATATTGTGTCAGACAGAGGATCCCAGTTCGTTTCCAGGTTCTGGCGATCCTTTTGTAGTAGGATGGGCATTGATTTGTCGTTTTCGTCTGCTTTCCATCCTCAGACTAATGGACAGACGGAGCGAACCAATCAGACTTTGGAGGCTTATTTGAGGTGTTTTGTCTCTGCTGATCAGGACGATTGGGTGACATTCTTGCCGTTGGCTGAGTTTGCCCTTAATAATCGGGCTAGTTCCGCCACCTTGGTTTCGCCTTTTTTCTGCAACTCTGGTTTCCATCCTCGCTTTTCTTCGGGTCATGTGGAGCCTTCTGACTGTCCTGGAGTGGATTCTGTGACGGATAGGTTGCAGCGGATCTGGAATCATGTGGTGGACAACTTGAAGTTGTCACAGGAGAGGGCTCAGCGCTTTGCCAACCGCCGCCGCGGTGTGGGTCCCCGACTACGCGTTGGGGATTTGGTATGGCTTTCTTCCCGCTTTGTTCCTATGAAGGTCTCCTCTCCCAAATTTAAACCTCGTTTTATTGGTCCTTACAAGATATTGGAAATCCTTAATCCTGTATCTTTTCGTCTGGATCTTCCTGTGTCGTTTGCTATTCACAATGTATTTCATAGGTCCTTGTTGCGGCGGTACATTGTGCCTGTAGTTCCTTCTGCTGAGCCTCCTGTTGTTGGTTGAGGGCGAGTTGGAGTACGTGGTGGAGAAGATCTTGGATTTTCGCCTCTCCAGGCGGAGGCTTCAGTACCTGGTCAAGTGGAAGGGCTATGGTCAGGAGGATAATTCCTGGGTGGTCGCCTCTGATGTTCATGCGGCCGATTTAGTTCGTGCCTTTCATGCCGCTCATCCTGATCGCCCTGGTGGTCGTGGTGAGGGTTCGGTGACCCCTCACTAAGGGGGGGGTACTGTTGTGAATTTGCTTTTTGCTCCCTCTAGTGGTTACTAGTTTTTTGACTCTGGTTTTTCTGTCATTCCTTTTATCCGCACCTGGGTCGTTAGTTAGGGGTGTTGCTATATAAGCTCCCTGGACCTTCAGTTCAATGCCTGGCAACGTAGTTATCAGAGCTAGTCTGCTGTGCTCTTGTCTACTGATCCTGGTTCCGGTTATATCAGCTAAGTTTGCTTTTTGCTTTTTGCTATTTGTTTTGGTTTTGTATTTTTTGTCCAGCTTGTTCCAAATCTATATCCTGACCTTTGCTGGAAGCTCTAGGGGGCTGGTGTTCTCCCCCCGGACCGTTAGACGGTTCGGGGGTTCTTGAATTTCCAGTGTGGATTTTGACAGGGTTTTTGTTGACCATATAAGTTACCTTTCTTTATTCTGCTATCAGTAAGCGGGCCTCTCTGTGCTAAACCTGGTTCATTTCTATGTTTGTCATTTCCTCTTACCTCACCGTTATTATTTGTGGGGGGCTTCTATCCTGCTTTGGGGTCCCTTTCTCTGGAGGCAAGAAAGGTCTTTGTTTTCCTCTACTAGGGGTAGTTAGATTCTCCGGCTGGCGCGTGTCATCTAGAATCAACGTAGGAATGATCCCCGGCTACTTCTAGTGTTGGCGTTAGGAGTAGATATATGGTCAACCCAGTTACCACTGCCCTATGAGCTGGATTTTTTGTATTCTGCAGACTTTCACGTTCCTCTGAGACCCTCGCCATTGGGGTCATAACACAACACTCCTCCACTTTCCGAAATCTTTGTCTTCACGGACGCTTCCTCCAAAGATGCGCATCTCCGAAGCACTGTGGAGGCTTTAATCCAAGAGAGGAAGATGAAGGTGAGCGATTGATGTTGAGATGGTTGGCCATCTACTTTAATTTTGCGCTTGAAAGGGGTTTTCTGCTCAAACAGTGCTTGTTACCTGGGGGTTGAATTCTGTAAAAATATGAAAATAAATCATACTCGCCTCCTGGATCCAGCGCAGGTCACTCTGTGGTCTGCGTCATCACCAGAAGGAATGATTGCACCATCCAACTAGCACCCAGAATACTGCTTGTGATCGACCGCAGTGGTCAGGTGACTTGAACTGAACATGGAGCGCCCCCATGGGGCCGTGGGGTACTCAGTACCGAGTCCTGCGGTTCACAGGGGGATGTCACGGTGACTGACCCGGTCCGTGGCCCTGGGACATCCGTGTAAAAGGGAAAGGTCTTTAAAGGGATAGAGTTTGTGTTCGTGACGCCACCTGTGGTATTCGGTCAGGGTGACCGACGCTGCTTTAAGGGGTCCGCTGGGGTAATGTTATGGCAGCTAGATGGAATACCTTCCCACAGGTGAAGTATGTCCCCAGGGCTTCCCAGTGTTTAGATTTTGGATGGTGAGAGGCGCAGAGAAGAACGAGGACACAAGGTTGCAGTCTCTTTACCTTTACTGAAGACTTCAGCATCCACAGTCCAGAGCACCAGATCACAGGGCAGGCAGAGTCCGGCCGGTTTGGAGGCAAAGCCAGAGTCCCCTTTGTCCAGGTGGAAATCAGTAGCCTTCCCTTGTGCTGCAGTGTTGTAGTTCCTTACTGCCTAAGGCTTCACATAAGGTCCTCACAGATGTAATGTCTTTCTCTCTGTCCCCCATATAGGATAGGACAAACCCGTATGACTGGTGGCTTGAGGCTGTTTATAGGGACTAGCACGCCCCGGCCTCCAAAGGTTGCCACCGTGCCTCCTGAGTGAAGGGCGGGCAGGTAACGTGAAATTAGCTGTCCTGCCGGTCTCTGGAGCAAGGCATAAAGGTCGTTGCTCCCTCGGTGTTCCGGCTACTGTGATTCTGCGCCTCAGAAGGAGGCAGCCTGTGTAGGCCTGGTCCCCTTCTGATATCCACTCCTTTGCTACGACTTCCTTGCATGCTCACTGCAATACAGTTCTGCCTTCTGAGTGTCTCTTCCTAGGAGCTGCAGCTCTGAGGGCATGCACAGCTCCGTGTCCTTCTCCTTTGCTCTCTGACAGGATCCCACCCCTGTCAGGGACCAACTAACTGAGCAGAGCTCAGCCAGCAACTGACTGACTTTCCCTACAGGCGACCAGTTTTACCTATGTGGGGAGTGACCTAATAATTAGGAGCATAAGCTCCCCCTGGTGGCCTGGAGTGTGAAATGTGTTGCATGTTTGTGATACCTGGATTCAGTTATCCTACTTTGCCTCCAAACGTAGCATCACTCTCCCTGAGAGGAAAGCAATGCCACTGCGACGACCAGGACCCTGGGGCGCCGCAAACATCATTGGATGTCTTTTGGATAATGCATGGTTCAAGTCATATGACCTGACCTCTGCAGCCCACCACAAAGTCCTGTGGAAGGCTCAATGGTGCTGGCATGGACCACAGAGCAACCTTCAGTGGATCCAGGAGGATGACAACTGGTGACTAGGACTTATTTTTACAGAATCCAAACCCTGGACAGCTGCTTTAAAGGGATTTTCATACGAATGACATTTTTCATCTATCTTTCTGAAATGCCTTATGGCTGGACTAACCCTGAGTCTCCATTCTTCCCACAATTGGTGGGTAGAAGTGGTGCCTGTTTTGAAGGAAAGCTATCATGTGTTTCCAGTCCTAGACAAACCCTTTAATAACAATACACTGTCTATTGTCTCTAGGTGTCTTTCCTAATAACAGAGGATCCTTCCCGAACGAGTTCGAGGAGCCGACGGGAGGTTTTACATCCAAACAGATTTGACCTTTACGCCGATTTGGCCTCCGTTTCTGGAGGTCAGATCATCTTCACCAACAACCAAGACATTTCTGAAGTTGCAAAAGTTATAACAGATTCGGCGTACTTTGATGTGGTGAGTAAAGACAGTGACATCTGAAGAGGTGACTTGCTCCACGTCGTAGTATTCCCTTTCTATAGCATGTGCCAATTTATGGTTTGATTAGGATCCCTAGTCACATTGGAAGGGTCGGACATTGACTTATAGTGTAGCTATCTCCACTAGGTGGCACTAGAGAGATCTTAGAGAGGTTGTTTACCTTTTTATTTTTTTTTTACTTACATGTATGTATTTGGGGTTAAAAAAAAAATTTTCTAGCCGGGTTCATTAATGATTTTACACCGTTAAGCTTTTACAGGCTGTTTGTTTTCCTAGACATTTGACTTTGATGTGGTCTGTGGTCATAAATCATTTGAGAGGAGCTCAGAAAAGGACACAGATATAACAGTTACAAACTCTCCTAACAGCTCACTGGCGGATTCTCAAGTTAACTCATTCTGTGGCCAGCAATTGGCAGTGCAACACTGCGTCCATAGATGGAAAGCAATTTGTAATGCAACCCAATTGCAAAAAAAGAAGATTTTTTATTCCCAAGGTCATACGTTTAAGTAAGAAAAAAAACTGTGGACAATCCCTTTAAAGAGATTATGAATTGTCCTTGAAGATTTGTAAGCTTGTGTGTAACGGTGAGTGTTTGCAGGTCACGCTCCTTCATGTGCAGGCGTCGGAGGGAGGCATAGCTCACCATGTTTTTCTGGTGGATGAGTTTCTCCACAACGTCACGCTGTACATAAACGGCAACGTCCGGGAATTCCGCGTACACGATCCGACAGGTAATGGCGCGTCCTGGAGCTGTGACTTGAGCTACACTACGAGATATGGAGTGTTCACAATTCTCTCCTACCCTTAACTAGGCCGAAAGCAAAATGGCCGTCGCCAAACTTATGGCAGATTTACCCGAGTCTTTCTGTCTGATCCTCTGCTCGTGGGGAACTGGACAATTTTTATGAAAACTGTCGAACCCTACAGTGTTCACGTACAAGGTGAGAAACCTAGAAAGCTGGATCTCCTTAACCCCTTACTGACATAAGATGTAATAACACGTATAAAGAGCGGGCTCCGGGGCTGAGCCTACATCATACAAAGCCAGATGTCAGCTGTAGCATACAGCCGGCATCTGCCTGTAACTAGAGCAGCCAGGGCTTAAATGCCACGTCAATCTGATTTAAGTGGCCCAATTGCCAGTGCTTGTGGTCTCCGGTTTGCACTAACTCCGTGCAATACAATTACGGCAATTTGTTATGGCCCTGTCTTAGCCCCCCCTGTTATGGCAAGCCTATGGGGAGACTTCATAGGAGAACGCCTTTATCAATATATACTACATTACTATGGTACTGCACTATATAGTATAACTGATGGGATGATCGCAGGTTCAATTCCCCTAGGGAAACCAAAAAATAGACTAAAAATGAAAAAAAAAAAGAAAAAAAATAGCGTAAAATAAATAAAAATTTAAATAAATCAAAAAGTAACCATATTTAGTATTATTATGTTTATAAAAGTCGAATCTATCAAAATATTAAATTAATAAACCCTATCTAAAAGAAAAAAATCGAATAACCAGAATTGCGTTTTTTTGATTCCCACAATACCACAAAAAATATAGAAAGACGCAATCAAAGCATCGTAACTACCTCTGTATCATATCCATAAAAGTGTCAGCTCAGGTCACAAAAAAAACAAACCCTTGCACAACTTCATCAACAGAAAAATGGTCTCAGAAAATGACGACACGAAAGTAATTTTTTTTAACTACGGTAATTTAAAAAGAAACCCCACTAAGTTTGGTATTGCCATGATCGTACTGACCTGTAGAATCGTGTTCCCGGGTGATATTTGCGGCACAATACAAGCTGTAAAAACAAAACAATTTCACTGCTCTCGTAATTTATTTTTTTCAATTTTCTAGCTGTGTTAAAATGAATGTTAAAAATCAAACAAAACCCCTCATATTGCCGTGTGGACGGAAAAATATTAAAGTTGTGGTTTTTGGAAGAGACGAAGGAAAAAATGACAATAAAAAAAAAATGGAAAATTACCATGTTCGAAAGGGGATAATAAAACCAGTAGCTACTGAAAACCACCCCAAAATTGCATTTTTTTCTTCTTCTTTATTCGTTAGGTCGGAGTTCTGTTGATTTCCTCTTTTATTTTGGGATTCCTGTAAATGGGTCTCATCCTGGACTCTACCAACTCAACAGCCAGCCGGTGGCAGGTAGGTGATGGCACAGAGTCCTAACCAGGTGTCCTCTCCTAGAGCCTCCGTACATTTACATATGAGGCCTCGATTCCACAATGGGGGTTGGATGGAGAAGGCCTCCATCATTTCCTTCTTTCTTCTCAGGTGTCCCTGCCATCCTTGTGGTTGATGCTATTGGGCTTCCAGAGTCGGCCAACCTGAGCCACGTCAGCTTGACCTCACGCAACGGGAAGATGCAGACAGCCGAGCTGGAGACGGCCAATCAGGGTGGACTCTTCACAGCCAAAATTAGTGAGATTCCCATCGGGGAGTTTAGTGTTGGCGTGAGAGGTCAGGATGGAAGAGGACTCGAGCTGAAACGGGAGGCACCTCAGCAACTAAGTGCAGCTGAATGCATCATGGAGGTAAGGTCATTGATTTCGTGTTACACTTGAATTCCAGAAACTAATTCTTAACCACAGACATCTTGTTGTGTCTTCCAGATATCCAGTAATTTACTTGTGACACCAGGAACCTCTCATCCGATTTCAGTGAAGGTCACTAATTTTGGAGATCCTCACTGCTATTCCATCACCATGAGTAATGATGTCAACAAGGACTCTCCTACATTCAGGTGAGCAGAGGGATCTGTCCGCATAATATCCTAGTCCGGACATGCGGTATGGAGGTCTATGGCCTCTCTTGGATTAAAACAGTATTTTTGCATCAAGCATCATGAGAGCAATACACTTGGTTCCAACTTTTTCAAGGGATTCTCTGCTTCAGACAGTGCCTACTTTTTAGCAGGTTCCTTCAACAATAAACTGATCATAAAGTGTCTCCCTACTCACCCTTATCCACCAATCAGTCAGTGGCGCTAATTGTTTCATTTTTCTGCAGCTTGTACTAAGGGTTGTGAGATTTCAGTAGCATCAGGAAGGAGGGACACTGAGGAGCTGTCAATGAGGTTAGGTGGGTGGAAATTTAGGATCAAAAAGTGAGTCTGGTGGAGGAGATTCGCCGGCAGCATTGAGGAGGGATACTGAGATGCTGTCTATCAGGTGGATGGACATTCAACAGCAGCAGGGAGGAGGGACATTGAGGAGTTGTCAATTAGGTGTACAGAGATTGAGTTTAAACTTTTATAAAGGATTTATTTGCCTTTCTGACATGGTTTATCACAGTAAGTACACTTGACTTATCTGGTCTAAATGCTACATCTATTTAAAGAGGTGTGCAGTTTGTATTGTGAAATTTAATGACAGATCTGCTTTAAATCTAGTCCTTCTCTGTATTTCATTTCTTTCAGAACTGCTTATCTTTTGTAAGTCTTTGACCCGTCACCCATTTGTGACTGTTTTTACATGGCCTCTAAACTGTGAACCTCTCCTAGCAGGATACAGATGGCGTCTGGAGAAACAGAAGTAAGGAAGATGGAGATGAGAATTCCTGACAACACCGAGCAAAATACCATAATCACAGTGATGGTAAAAGCTGACGTGTGCGGCGGCAGCAGAGGCAACCTCCATCCTCCATGCTTCACCCACCTCTCGTTAATAGTCATCGGAGAAAACGAGGTAGGTGATCTCTGACGTGTTCTACGGTGCCTTCTCAGTCCACTTCAAAGCCTTTTTTTTTTTTTTTTTAAGCTTGGCCTGAACGGGGTTGTTAAAGGAATAGAAATACTTGGCTGCTTTTTTCTCAAAACAGCTCCACTCCTGTCCACAGGTTTAGAATGGTACTGCAGCTCAGCCTCATTTACTTCAGTGTAGTTGATTTGCGTCCTTCCTTCTGGGGAGATTTATGAAACAAAATGCAGTGCAAATATATTGCAAATGTGTATATTTAGCTCTGTTTTGGTTAATATATATTCAGGCAACACTACTGGTGCAGTTTCTTAATTTGACCAATAGCTGGTGCTATGAGAACAATAAAAAAATATCATATATAATTTATTTATTTATTTATTTTTTTACATGGACTAAGCTTGCAGGGTAGCCGCTGACATATGAGCTGTGCCCGGCTGCCCTGGGTGTCATAACTTTACCTGCATAACAAGTCACCAAGCATAAGATATAACACAGATTTGTCCTTCCATAACTTTTTTCTAGATTGCTCATATCTCCAGTTGAGTAGTACGGGATGCACAGCTTTAAAAAACAAAACAAAAACATGATTTTGTGTTCCTCTGTCGGGAGATGTTTTTGCACTAATGGTCTATGTTTGGCCACCCATAATACAGAAAATAGACCCTTGGAGCCCGTCTTTGGTCATGTCCAAGTGGGGATATTCTTTCCTACACTTTTGAGGCCCGGTCATTTTAGGAGCCTATAGTTTCCTCATAGTTATAATCTTGCATTACTTTTTAAGGAGAAAGTGGAGCCCCATTCTCATAGCGGCCCACAGTCCTGAATTTTTCGTAGTCTTGATTTTTCATAGAAAATATGGTAATAACTGGCATCAAAAAAGGGGTGCAGCTTTATTCTGTATTTTCTCTCCTATTTGCAGACCTCTACGGCACCTCCTGCTGTTCAGACTCCGCCATCATATCTCCAGTCCTGCCCCTTGGCTCCCAGTAACTGCAAGGATCATCACTGGATCGCCATTCTTTTGGTCTCAGATATTAATGGGATTCATTCCGTCCACATTGTGAATGGTTCCGGTACCGCCGCGCTTTATTCGGATGCAGGAAATGATGGTGTTGAATACACGTCAGACTGCTGCCACCTCCACGCTGAACTACTGCTTACAAATCACAAGGGGGCGGAGTGGAGTTGCTTGCTTTCTGCGCCGGTCACCGCCATGCAAGCCGGACACAAAGTCCATTACTTACTGATCGTACCGCTCCTGCTGATTCTTGCTGTAGGGTTGGGGATATGTTACTTTCAAAAGAAAAGAAATACCAGTTATAACAGCCCGAAGGACTGCAAGAAAGAATTGTGTTGATGACTGGGAAAAATTATATGGAAAAAAAAATTCTTGGCACCGGGTATGAAAGGCACAAATGATGAGTAAGGTGCATAGGAATTTTGGACTGAAATGGAGCAAAGTTCTATATTGATAATTTCCTTGTATGTCTCATGATAACATGATACACAGGGATAAATTCCCTGTGTAGATAGTCAAATACATTTTTTTATGACAGCAGCCACCACTAGGGGGAGCTCACTGCCTACTGTGTATACAGTGAACTCCATGATAACAGAAGTGTAAGGTTCTCGTCTGCCCTCTGCTGGAGGGATACAAGTAGTACGATTTGAAAAATTGGAGATCGATCTGCTAATAAATATATTATGAAGTTAATCAGCATACCATCTAACATAAAAGAAATCAGCAAGCCACCTACAGTGCTGTGCAAATTAATTGGGACAAAGCAAAAAAATAAAATGTTATAATTCACTGTTACATACTAATTCTGAAAATTACCTTTTTCCACTGGCTAGTTGACCAAGATTTATTTATTATATATTAAAACTGGTTTGAATCACTGACTGGTAACCAACTTATGATTTTACTTAAAAAATGCTATGTCCCAATTAATTTGCACAGCACTGTAAATATATAAAAATCAGCATACCACATAAATATTAAAAAAAATCAGCAAAACGCCTAACATAAAAAAAATCAGCAAACCACATAACATTAAAAAAAAATCAGCATACCACCTGTTGTGAATTTACCTTTTGGCTCCCTCTAGTGGCTACTAGTGATTTGACTCTGGGTATGTCATTCATCCCTTGTATGCTCACCTGGGTCGTTAGGTCAGGGGTGTTGCTATATAAGCTCCCTGGACCTTCAGTTCAATGCCTGGCAACGTTGATATCAGAGTTAATCTGTAGTGCTCTTGTCTACTGATCCTGGTTCCTGCTTGATTAAGCTAAGTCTGCTTTCTTGCTTTTTGCTATTTGTTTTTGTTTTGCATTTTTGTCCAGCTTGTATATTATCTGTATCCTGACCTTGCTGGAAGCTCTAGGGTGGCTGGTGTTCTCCCCCCGGGCCGTTAGACGGTTCGGGGGTTCTTGAATCTCCAGCGTGGATTTTTGATAGGGTTTTTGTTGACCATATAAGTTATCTTACTACATTCTGCTATTAGTAAGTGGGCCTCTCTTTGCTAAACCTAGTTCATCTCTGTGTTTGTCATTTCCTCTTACCTCACCGTTATTATTTGTGGGGGGCTTGTATACTACTTTACACATCTCTATGGATTTCATTTCGGATCTTCCGGTGTCTCAGGGCATGTCTGTCATCTGGGTGATATGTGATCGTTTCTCCAAGATGGTCCATCTGGTTCCTTTGCCTAAGCTGCCTTCCTCTTCTGATCTGGTTCCTGTGTTCTTCCAGAACGTAGTTCATTTGCACGGCATTCCTGAGAATATTGTGTCGGACAGAGGATCCCAGTTTGTTTCCAGGTTCTGGCGATCCTTTTGTGGTAGGATGGGCATTGAGTTGTCGTTTTCGTCCGCTTTTCATCCACAGACTAACGGACAAACGGAACGAACTAATCAGACTCTGGAGGCGTATTTGAGGTGTTTTGTCTCTTCTGATCAGGATGATTGGGTGACCTTCTTGCCGTTGGCTGAATTTGCCCTTAATAATCGGGCTAGTTCTGCCACCTTGGTTTCGCCATTTTTCTGCAACTCCGGTTTCCATCCTCGTTTTTCCTCGGGACATGTGGAGCCTTCTGACTGTCCTGGAGTGGATTCTGTGGTGGATAGGTTGCAGCGGATCTGGAATCATGTGGTGGACAACTTGAAGTTGTCACAGGAGAAGGCTCAGCGTTTTGCCAACCGCCGCCGCGGTGTGGGTCCCCGACTTCGTGTTGGGGATTTGGTATGGCTGTCTTCTCGATTTGTTCCTATGAAGGTCTCCTCTCCCAAATTTAAGCCTCGATTCATTGGTCCTTACAAGATATTGGAGATCCTTAATCCTGTATCCTTTCGCCTGGATCTTCCGGTGTCGTTTTCCATTCACAACGTATTTCATAGGTCCTTGTTGCGGCGGTACGTTGTGCCTGTGATTCCTTCTGCTGAGCCTCCTGCTCCGGTGTTGGTTGAGGGCGAGTTGGAGTACGTGGTGGAGAAGATCTTAGATTCTCGTCTCTCCAGGCGGAGGCTTCAGTACCTGGTCAAGTGGAAGGGCTATGGTCAGGAGGATAATTCCTGGGTGGTCGCCTCTGATGTGCATGCGGCCGATTTAGTTCGTGCCTTTCACACCGCTCATCCTGATCGCCCTGGTGGTCTTGGTGAGGGTTCGGTGACCCCTCACTAAGGGGGGGGTACTGTTGTGAATTTACCTTTTGGCTCCCTCTAGTGGCTACTAGTGATTTGACTCTGGGTATGTCATTCATCCCTTGTATGCTCACCTGGGTCGTTAGGTCAGGGGTGTTGCTATATAAGCTCCCTGGACCTTCAGTTCAATGCCTGGCAACGTTGATATCAGAGCTAATCTGTAGTGCTCTTGTCTACTGATCCTGGTTCCTGCTTGATTAAGCTAAGTCTGCTTTCTTGCTTTTTGCTATTTGTTTTTGTTTTGCATTTTTGTCCAGCTTGTATATTATCTGTATCCTGACCTTGCTGGAAGCTCTAGGGTGGCTGGTGTTCTCCCCCCGGGCCGTTAGACGGTTCGGGGGTTCTTGAATCTCCAGCGTGGATTTTTGATAGGGTTTTTGTTGACCATATAAGTTATCTTTCTACATTCTGCTATTAGTAAGTGGGCCTCTCTTTGCTAAACCTAGTTCATCTCTGTGTTTGTCATTTCCTCTTACCTCACCGTTATTATTTGTGGGGGGCTTGTATCCTACTTTTGGGGTCATTTCTCTGGAGGCAAGAGAGGTCTTTGTTTTCCTCTTCTAGGGGTAGTTAGCTCTCCGGCTGGCGCGAGACATCTAGCGACCAACGTAGGCATGTTCCCCGGCTACTTCTAGTGTTGGCGTTAGGAGTAGATATATGGTCAACCCAGTTACCACTGCCCTATGAGCTGGATTTTTGTACTTCGCAGACTGGCTGATATCTCTGAGACCCTCGCCATTGGGGTCATAACAGTTTGCCAGGCCAGTATTAAATGTTAAATGCATTGCAGAAGCGGGATTATAAGAAAGAAAGTTCTGAGTTGTTTTTTTTTTCTCTTTCTCATTTTTTTTTTTCTTTTCCCCTTTACCTCTGAGTGGCTTGTGATTGCTGCAGACATGAATGTCCAGACCTTGATTACAAGTGTGGACCAGCTTGCTGCTCGTGTGCAAGGCATACAAGATTATGTTACCAGAAATCCTATGTCAGAACCTAAGATACCGATTCCTGAACTGTTTTCCGGAGACCGATTTAAGTTTAGAAATTTCAGGAATAATTGTAAATTGTTTTTGTCCCTGAGACCCTGTTCCTCTGGAGACTCCGCTCAGCAAGTGAAAATTGTTATTTCTTTTTTACGGGGCGACCCTCAGGATTGGGCTTTCTCGCTGGCGCCAGGAGATCCGGCATTGGCTGATATTGATGCGTTTTTTCTGGCGCTCGGTTTGCTTTATGAGGAACCCAATCTTGAGATTCAGGCAGAAAAAGCCTTGCTGGCTATGTCTCAGGGCCAGGACGAGGCTGAAGTGTATTGCCAAAAATTTCGGAAATGGTCCGTGCTGACCCAGTGGAACGAGTGTGCATTGGCTGCAAATTTTAGAAATGGCCTTTCTGAAGCCATTAAGAATGTGATGGTGGGTTTTCCCATTCCCACAGGTCTGAATGATTCCATGGCCCTGGCAATTCAAATTGACCGGCGGTTGCGGGAGCGCAAAACCGCAAATTCCCTCATGGTGTTATCTGAACAGGCACCTGATTTAATGCAATGTGATAGAATCCTGACTAGAAATGAGCGGAAAATTCATAGACGCCAGAATGGCTTGTGTTACTACTGTGGTGATTCTACACATGTTATCTCAGCATGCTCTAAGCGTCTTACTAGGGTTGTTAGTCCTGTCGCCATTGGTAATTTGCAACCTAAGTTTATTCTGTCTGTGACTTTGATTTGCTCACTGTCATCGTATCCTGTCATGGCGTTTGTGGATTCAGGTGCTGCCCTGAGTCTTATGGATCTGTCATTTGCCAAGCGCTGCGGTTTTGTTGTTGAGCCATTAGAAAATCCTATCCCTCTTAGGGGTATTGATGCTACGCCATTGGCAGAAAATAAACCGCAGTTTTGGACACAGGTTACCATGTGCATGACTCCTGAACATCGGGAGGTGATACGTTTTCTTGTTCTGCATAAGATGCATGATTTGGTTGTTTTGGGTTTGCCATGGTTACAGACCCATAATCCAGTCTTGGACTGGAAGGCAATGTCAGTGTCAAGTTGGGGCTGTCATGGAATTCATGGAGATTCCCTGCCCGTGTCTATTGCTACTTCTACGCCTTCGGAAGTTCTGGCGTATTTGTCTGATTATCAGGATGTCTTCAGCGAGTCTAGGTCAAGTGCATTGCCTCCTCATAGGGAATGTGACTGTGCAATAGATTTGATTCCAGGCAGTAAGTTTCCTAAGGGAAGACTGTTTAATCTGTCGGTACCTGAACATACCGCGATGCGTTCATATATCAAGGAGTCGCTGGAGAAGGGGAATATCCGTCCTTCTTCTTCCCCTCTTGGTGCGGGATTCTTTTTTGTGGCCAAAAAGGACGGATCTTTGAGGCCTTGTATTGACTATCGGCTTTTAAATAAGATCACTGTCAAATTTCAGTATCCTTTGCCGCTGTTGTCAGACTTGTTTGCCCGGATTAAAGGTGCCAAGTGGTTCACCAAGATAGACCTTCGTGGTGCGTACAACCTTGTGCGCATTAAGCAAGGAGATCAATGGAAAACCGCATTCAATACGCCCGAAGGTCATTTTGAGTACTTGGTGATGCCATTTGGGCTCTCTAATGCACCTTCAGTTTTTCAGTCCTTTATGCATGACATCTTCCGGAAGTATCTGGATAAATTTTTGATCGTTTATCTGGATGATATTCTGTTTTTTTCTGATGATTGGGACTCGCATGTGGAGCAGGTCAGGATGGTTTTCAAGATTTTGCGTGAAAATTCTTTGTTTGTTAAAGGCTCAAAGTGTCTCTTTGGTGTACAGAAGGTTCCCTTTTTAGGGTTCATTTTTTCCCCTTCTGCTGTGGAGATGGACCCAGTCAAGGTCCGAGCTATTCATGATTGGACTCAACCCTCGTCAGTTAAGAGTCTTCAGAAGTTCTTGGGTTTTGCTAACTTCTACCGTCGTTTTATCGCTAATTTTTCTAGCGTTGTTAAACCGTTGACGGATATGACCAAGAAAGGCTCTGATGTGGCTAACTGGGCTCCTGCTGCCGTGGAGGCTTTCCAGGAGTTGAAACGCCGGTTTACTTCGGCGCCTGTTTTGTGCCAGCCTGACATCTCACTTCCCTTTCAGGTTGAGGTGGATGCTTCGGAGATTGGGGCAGGGGCCGTTTTGTCGCAGAGAGGCCCTGGTTGCTCTACTATGAGACCTTGTGCCTTTTTCTCTAGAAAGTTTTCGCCGGCAGAGCGAAATTATGATGTGGGCAATCGGGAGTTGTTGGCCATGAAGTGAGCATTTGAGGAGTGGCGTCATTGGCTCGAGGGTGCTAAGCATCGTGTGGTGGTCTTGACTGATCACAAAAATCTGATGTATCTCGAGTCTGCTAAACGCCTGAATCCTAGACAGGCCCGCTGGTCATTGTTTTTCTCCCGTTTTGACTTTGTGGTCTCGTATTTACCAGGTTCTAAGAATGTGAAGGCCAATGCTCTGTCTAGGAGCTTTGTGCCTGATGCTCCTGGAGTCGCTGAACCTGTGGGTATTCTTAAGGAAGGAGTTATCTTGTCAGCTATTTCTCCAGATCTGCGACGTGTGTTGCAGAGATTTCAGGCTGGTAGGCCTGACTCTTGTCCACCTGACAGATTGTTTGTGCCTGCTAAATGGACCAACAGAGTCATTTCCGAGGTTCACTCCTCAGTGTTGGCAGGGTACCCGGGAATTTTTGGCACCAGAGATCTGGTGGCCAGGTCCTTTTGGTGGCCTTCCTTGTCAAGGGATGTGCGGTCATTTGTGCAGTCCTGTGGTACTTGTGCTCGAGCTAAGCCTTGCTGTTCACGTGCCAGCGGGTTGCTCTTGCCCTTGCCTGTCCCGAAGAGACCTTGGACACACATCTCTATGGATTTCATTTCGGATCTTCCGGTGTCTCAGGGCATGTCTGTCATCTGGGTGATATGTGATCGTTTCTCCAAGATGGTCCATCTGGTTCCTTTGCCTAAGCTGCCTTCCTCTTCTGATCTGGTTCCTGTGTTCTTCCAGAACGTAGTTCGTTTGCACGGCATTCCTGAGAATATTGTGTCGGACAGAGGATCCCAGTTTGTTTCCAGGTTCTGGCGATCCTTTTGTGGTAGGATGGGCATTGAGTTGTCGTTTTCGTCCGCTTTTCATCCACAGACTAACGGACAAACGGAACAAACTAATCAGACTCTGGAGGCGTATTTGAGGTGTTTTGTCTCTTCTGATCAGGATGATTGGGTGACCTTCTTGCCGTTGGCTGAATTTGCCCTTAATAATCGGGCTAGTTCTGCCACCTTGGTTTCGCCATTTTTCTGCAACTCCGGTTTCCATCCTCGTTTTTCCTCGGGACATGTGGAGCCTTCTGACTGTCCTGGAGTGGATTCTGTGGTGGATAGGTTGCAGCGGATCTGGAATCATGTGGTGGACAACTTGAAGTTGTCACAGGAGAAGGCTCAGCGTTTTGCCAACCGCCGCCGCGGTGTGGGTCCCCGACTTCGTGTTGGGGATTTGGTATGGCTGTCTTCTCGATTTGTTCCTATGAAGGTCTCCTCTCCCAAATTTAAGCCTCGATTCATTGGTCCTTACAAGATATTGGAGATCCTTAATCCTGTATCCTTTCGCCTGGATCTTCCGGTGTCGTTTTCCATTCACAACGTATTTCATAGGTCCTTGTTGCGGCGGTACGTTGTGCCTGTGATTCCTTCTGCTGAGCCTCCTGCTCCGGTGTTGGTTGAGGGCGAGTTGGAGTACGTGGTGGAGAAGATCTTAGATTCTCGTCTCTCCAGGCGGAGGCTTCAGTACCTGGTCAAGTGGAAGGGCTATGGTCAGGAGGATAATTCCTGGGTGGTCGCCTCTGATGTGCATGCGGCCGATTTAGTTCGTGCCTTTCACACCGCTCATCCTGATCGCCCTGGTGGTCTTGGTGAGGGTTCGGTGACCCCTCACTAAGGGGGGGGTACTGTTGTGAATTTACCTTTTGGCTCCCTCTAGTGGCTACTAGTGATTTGACTCTGGGTATGTCATTCATCCCTTGTATGCTCACCTGGGTCGTTAGGTCAGGGGTGTTGCTATATAAGCTCCCTGGACCTTCAGTTCAATGCCTGGCAACGTTGATATCAGAGCTAATCTGTAGTGCTCTTGTCTACTGATCCTGGTTCCTGCTTGATTAAGCTAAGTCTGCTTTCTTGCTTTTTGCTATTTGTTTTTGTTTTGCATTTTTGTCCAGCTTGTATATTATCTGTATCCTGACCTTGCTGGAAGCTCTAGGGTGGCTGGTGTTCTCCCCCCGGGCCGTTAGACGGTTCGGGGGTTCTTGAATCTCCAGCGTGGATTTTTGATAGGGTTTTTGTTGACCATATAAGTTATCTTTCTACATTCTGCTATTAGTAAGTGGGCCTCTCTTTGCTAAACCTAGTTCATCTCTGTGTTTGTCATTTCCTCTTACCTCACCGTTATTATTTGTGGGGGGCTTGTATCCTACTTTTGGGGTCATTTCTCTGGAGGCAAGAGAGGTCTTTGTTTTCCTCTTCTAGGGGTAGTTAGCTCTCCGGCTGGCGCGAGACATCTAGCGACCAACGTAGGCATGTTCCCCGGCTACTTCTAGTGTTGGCGTTAGGAGTAGATATATGGTCAACCCAGTTACCACTGCCCTATGAGCTGGATTTTTGTACTTCGCAGACTGGCTGATATCTCTGAGACCCTCGCCATTGGGGTCATAACAACCACCTAAACATAAAAAAAATAATAATTGTGAAAAATTATTTTCTGCTGCTGGTGATGGTGACCCTCCAATCCAGGGATAAAATTTGACTTGTAATGGAGTATAAGGATCACCTCAGGTGTCTTTCTTTTGTGCATCTTCTGACATGAATCCATAGTTGACCACCTTTATATTTTTTCTTTTAACTCAAGTGTATTTATTTGGTGCGAAAAAATGTTTTTTTTTGCAATTGGGTTTCTTAAAAATTTTGCATCGTTTCAGCTTTTACAGGCTCTTTGTCTTTCTGCTCATTCATCTTTGATGTGGTCAATCATTAATCAGCAGAGAGGAGCGCGGAAAAAGACAGATAAAAGAGTCACCAACTCTCCCTTTATACCGTCATAGCTCATTCTGCAGCCGGAAACAGTGCAACATGCAGGCTATAGGAGGCAAAATTTATAATGAAACCCAATTGTAAAAAGGAATTTTAGGCTCAAGATACATGCATTTCAGTAAAAACAAAAAAGGTAGACAACCCCTTTAAGGTCCCTTTTAATTGGTCACAAAATTGCCATTCACTTTTTAGTGTACCCCTCGGTAGTCTGAGGTCAACCCAGACTGGACAAACATTGGTGACATTAGCGATCAAGTGGACGACCCGAAATCGTTGGATATATGGCGGAATGTTGCAAAATGGGGGTAAAATGTAATATTAGCCCATATCCCCCTGAAGGGGCTGCCACTGCAGCCATGTTGGTTGCCACCCATGTTTCCCAGAGGCAGAGAAGGACGGCTCAAGTCCTGGTGGGTGAGGACATTTTCGGTGATTTGGTAGGAACTGACGATAGCACTTCCTGTTTTGCACAATTAGGCGTTCGGCCATGTCGCATTTCTTGGTAGATGTAAGAAAACGAAAACAGTGTACGGAGTCGTTAGATATCAGATTTTTAGGATCTCGGCATGTGGACAGTAAGGTCAGGCGTTATTGCCACAGATTTTGTGTGGATATTGTGATGTTTTGTTTCACACCGTGAAATTTAGTTTTGTAATATCCCTTTAAGTGCTTTGTATTTCAATTCATGGCCATTTTTTAGAGGCGCAAACTGTTGTGAAATTTGGACATGTTTTCATTCTTTGACAGCAAACAGAGCTTTTGAAAAATGGGGATGTATTGATCCACTCGGGACAGATTGATTAATACTGTCTGAATGAGAAACTGTGGTGCCCATTGCAACCAATCAGAGCTCAGCTTTAATTTTATAAAATGCTTTGGTAAAATGAGAGCTGCACTGTGATTGGTTGCTAGGGGGCAACACATTCAGATCCTCGTTTCTACAGGTTCCTTAAATCTGGCCTTCAAGTATATAGAAAAATAGAAAAACGTATGTAAATAAAACTGTAAAACACCATTAGTTATGTGCTGGCAAGTGTCAATTTTTAGGATCCAAGTGAATAATTGAAATTGTACATAGTATCGTGCCCATGTCAGATTTTACTTGCCAAAATAAAAGCAACTTAAAAAAATACTACAAAGACTGAAAAGTTAAAAAACGGATGAAAGACAGCTACTATACTGACGTATCTGTTATGACCCCAATGGCGAGGGTCTCAGAGGAACGTGAAAGTCTGCAGAATACAAAAAATCCAGCTCATAGGGCAGTGGTAACTGGGTTGACCATATATCTACTCCTAACGCCAACACTAGAAGTAGCCGGGGATCATTCCTACGTTGATTCTAGATGACACGCGCCAGCCGGAGAATCTAACTACCCCTAGTAGAGGAAAACAAAGACCTTTCTTGCCTCCAGAGGAAGGGACCCCAAAGCAGGATAGAAGCCCCCCACAAATAATAACGGTGAGGTAAGAGGAAATGACAAACACAGAAATGAACCAGGTTTAGCACAGAGAGGCCCGCTTACTGATAGCAGAATAAAGAAAGGTAACTTATATGGTCAACAAAAACCCTATCAACATCCACACTGGAAATTCAAGAACCCCCGAACCGTCTAACGGTCCGGGGGGAGAACACCAGCCCCCTAGAGCTTCCAGCAAAGGTCAGGATATAGATTTGGAACAAGCTGGACAAAAATACAAAACCAAAACAAATAGCAAAAAGCAAAAAGCAAACTTAGCTGATATAACCGGAACCAGGATCAGTAGACAAGAGCACAGCAGATTAGCTCTGATAACTACGTTGCCAGGCATTGAACTGAAGGTCCAGGGAGCTTATATAGCAACACCCCTAACTAACGACCCAGGTGCGGATAAAAGGAATGACAGAAAAACCAAAGTCAAAAAACTAGTAACCACTAGAGGGAGCAAAAAGCAAATTCACAACAGTACCCCCCCCTTAGTGAGGGGTCACCGAACCCTCACCACGACCACCAGGGCGATCAGGATGAGCGGCATGAAAGGCACGAACTAAATCGGCCGCATGAACATCAGAGGCGACCACCCAGGAATTATCCTCCTGACCATAGCCCTTCCACTTGACCAGGTACTGAAGCCTCCGCCTGGAGAGGCGAGAATCCAAGATCTTCTCCACCACGTACTCCAACTCGCCCTCAACCAACACCGGAGCAGGAGGCTCAGCAGAAGGAACTACAGGCACAATGTACCGCCGCAACAAGGACCTATGAAATACATTGTGAATAGCAAACGACACAGGAAGATCCAGACGAAAAGATACAGGATTAAGGATTTCCAATATCTTGTAAGGACCAATAAAACGAGGTTTAAATTTGGGAGAGGAGACCTTCATAGGAACAAAGCGGGAAGAAAGCCATACCAAATCCCCAACGCGTAGTCGGGGACCCACACCGCGGCGGCGGTTGGCAAAGCGCTGAGCCCTCTCCTGTGACAACTTTAAGTTGTCCACCACATGATTCCAGATCCGCTGCAACCTATCCACCACAGAATCCACCCCAGGACAGTCAGAAGGCTCCACATGACCCGAAGAAAAGCGAGGATGGAAACCAGAGTTGCAGAAAAAAGGCGAAACCAAGGTGGCGGAACTAGCCCGATTATTAAGGGCAAACTCAGCCAACGGCAAGAATGTCACCCAATCGTCCTGATCAGCAGAGACAAAACACCTCAAATAAGCCTCCAAAGTCTGATTGGTTCGCTCCGTCTGTCCATTAGTCTGAGTATGGAAAGCAGACGAAAACGACAAATCAATGCCCATCCTACTACAAAAGGATCGCCAGAACCTGGAAACGAACTGGGATCCTCTGTCTGACACAATTTTCTCAGGGATGCCGTGCAAACGAACCACGTTCTGGAAAAACACAGGAACCAGATCGGAAGAGGAAGGCAGCTTAGGCAAAGGAACCAAATGGACCATCTTGGAGAAGCGATCACATATCACCCAGATAACGGACATGCCCTGAGATAGCGGAAGATCAGAAATGAAATCCATGGAGATATGTGTCCAAGGTCTCTTCGGGACAGGCAAGGGCAAGAGCAAACCGCTGGCACGAGAACAGCAAGGCTTATCTCGAGCACAAGTCCCACAGGACTGCACAAATGACCGCACATCCCTTGACAAGGAAGGCCACCAAAAGGACCTGGCCACCAGATCTCTGGTGCCAAAAATTCCCGGGTGACCTGCCAACACCGAGGAATGAACCTCGGAAATGACTCTGCTGGTCCACTTATCCGGGACAAACAGTCTGTCAGGTGGACAAGACTCAGGCCTATCAGCCTGAAATCTCTGCAACACACGTCGCAGATCCGGAGAAATAGCTGACAGGATAACTCCATCTTTAAGAATACCAACAGGATCAGCGACTCCAGGAGCATCAGGCACAAAGCTCCTAGAAAGAGCATCGGCCTTCACATTCTTTGAACCTGGTAAATACGAGACAACAAAATCAAAGCGGGAGAAAAACAATGACCAGCGGGCCTGTCTCGGATTAAGGCGTTTAGCAGACTCGAGATACATCAGATTTTTGTGATCAGTCAAGACCACCACACGATGCTTAGCACCCTCGAGCCAATGACGCCACTCCTCAAATGCCCATTTCATGGCCAACAACTCCCGATTGCCCACATCATAATTTCGCTCGGCAGGCGAAAACTTCCTAGAGAAAAAGGCACAAGGTTTCATAACAGAGCAACCAGGGCCTCTCTGCGACAAAATGGCCCCTGCTCCAATCTCTGAAGCATCCACCTCAACCTGAAAGGGAAGTGAGACATCGGGCTGGCACAAAACAGGTGCCGAAGTAAACCGGCGTTTCAACTCCTGGAAAGCCTCCACGGCAGCAGGAGCCCAGTTAGCTACATCGGAGCCCTTCTTGGTCATATCCGTCAAAGGTTTCACAATGCTAGAAAAATTAGCGATAAAACGACGGTAGAAGTTAGCGAAACCCAAGAACTTCTGAAGACTCTTAACTGACGAGGGCTGAGTCCAATCAAGAATAGCTCGGACCTTGACTGGGTCCATCTCCACAGCAGAAGGGGAAAAAATGAACCCCAAAAAGGGAACCTTCTGTACACCAAAGAGACACTTTGAGCCCTTGACAAACAAAGAATTTTCACGCAAAATTTTAAAGACCAACCTGACCTGCTCCACATGCGAATCCCAATTATCAGAAAAAACCAAAATATCATCCAGATAAACAATCAAAAATTTATCCAGATACTTCCGGAAAATGTCATGCATAAAGGACTGAAAAACTGAAGGCGCATTGGAGAGCCCAAAAGGCATCACCAAGTACTCAAAATGACCTTCGGGCGTATTGAATGCGGTTTTCCATTCATCACCTTGCTTAATGCGCACAAGGTTGTACGCACCACGAAGGTCTATCTTGGTGAACCACTTGGCACCTTTAATCCGGGCAAACAAGTCAGACAACAGCGGCAAAGGATACTGAAATTTGACAGTGATCTTATTCAAAAGCCGATAATCAATACAAGGTCTCAAAGATCCGTCCTTTTTTGCCACAAAAAAGAATCCCGCACCAAGAGGGGAAGAAGACGGACGAATATGTCCTTTCTCCAGAGACTCCTTGATATATGAACGCATAGCGGTATGTTCAGGTACCGACAGATTAAACAGTCTTCCCTTAGGAAATTTACTGCCTGGGATCAAATCTATAGCACAGTCACAGTCCCTATGAGGAGGCAGTGCACTGGACTCAGACTCACTGAAGACATCCTGATAATCAGACAAATACTCCGGAACTTCCGAAGGCGTAGAAGAAGCAATAGACACAGGCAGGGAATCCCCATGAATACCACGACAGCCCCAACTTGACACTGACATAGCCTTCCAGTCCAGGACGGGATTATGGGTCTGTAACCATGGCAGCCCTAAAACAACCAAATCATGCATTTTATGTAAAACCAGGAAACGTATCACCTCGCGGTGTTCAGGAGTCATGCACATGGTAACCTGTGTCCAATACTGCGGTTTATTTGCTGCCAATGGCGTAGCATCAATACCCCTAAGAGGAATAGGATTTTCTAATGGTTCAAGAGTAAAACCACAGTGCTTAGCAAATGACAGATCCATAAGACTCAGGGCAGCACCTGAATCTACAAACGCCATGACAGGATAAGATGACAGTGAGCAAATCAAAGTTACAGACAGAATAAATTTAGGTTGCAAATTACCAACGGTGACAGGACTAACAACCTTAGCTATACGTTTAGAGCATGCTGAGATAACATGTGTAGAATCACCACAGTAGTAGCACAAGCCATTCCGGCGTCTATGAATTTTCCGCTCATTTCTAGTCAGGATTCTATCACATTGCATTAAATCAGGTGTCTGTTCAGACAACACCATGAGGGAATTTGCGGTTTTTCTATCACATTGCACCGAATTAGGTGTCTGTTCAGACAACACCATGAGGGAATTTGCGGTTTTGCGCTCCTGCAACCGCCGGTCAATTTGAATAGCCAGTGCCATAGTATCATTCAGACCTGTGGGAATGGGAAAACCCACCATAACATTCTTAATGGCATCAGAAAGGCCATTTCTAAAATTAGCGGCCAGTGCACACTCGTTCCAATGTGTCAGCACGGACCATTTCCGAAATTTTTGGCAATACACTTCAGCCTCGTCCTGCCCCTGAGACATAGCCAGCAAGGCCTTTTCTGCCTGAATCTCAAGATTGGGTTCCTCATAAAGTAAACCGAGCGCCAGAAAAAACGCATCAATATCAGCCAATGCCGGATCTCCCGGCGCCAGCGAAAAAGCCCAATCCTGAGGGTCGCCCCGTAAGAACGAAATAACAATTTTTACTTGCTGAGCAGAGTCTCCAGATGAACAGGGTCTCAGGGACAAAAACAATTTACAATTATTCTTGAAATTCCTAAACTTAAACCTGTCTCCGGAAAACAGTTCAGGAATCGGTATTTTAGGTTCTGACCTAGGATTTCTGATAACATAGTCTTGTATGCCCTGCACACGAGTAGCCAGCTGGTCCACACTTGTAATCAAGGTCTGGACATTCATGTCTGCAGCAAGCATAGCCACTCTGAGGTAAAGGGGAAGAAGAAAAAAAAAAAAAAAAAAAAAACTCAGAATCTTCTTTCTTATAATCCCTCTTCTGCAATGCATTAAACATTTAATACTGGCCTGGCAAACTGTTATGACCCCAATGGCGAGGGTCTCAGAGGAACGTGAAAGTCTGCAGAATACAAAAAATCCAGCTCATAGGGCAGTGGTAACTGGGTTGACCATATATCTACTCCTAACGCCAACACTAGAAGTAGCCGGGGATCATTCCTACGTTGATTCTAGATGACACGCGCCAGCCGGAGAATCTAACTACCCCTAGTAGAGGAAAACAAAGACCTTTCTTGCCTCCAGAGGAAGGGACCCCAAAGCAGGATAGAAGCCCCCCACAAATAATAACGGTGAGGTAAGAGGAAATGACAAACACAGAAATGAACCAGGTTTAGCACAGAGAGGCCCGCTTACTGATAGCAGAATAAAGAAAGGTAACTTATATGGTCAACAAAAACCCTATCAACATCCACATTGGAAATTCAAGAACCCCCGAACCGTCTAACGGTCCGGGGGGAGAACACCAGCCCCCTAGAGCTTCCAGCAAAGGTCAGGATATAGATTTGGAACAAGCTGGACAAAAATACAAAACCAAAACAAATAGCAAAAAGCAAAAAGCAAACTTAGCTGATATAACCGGAACCAGGATCAGTAGACAAGAGCACAGCAGATTAGCTCTGATAACTACGTTGCCAGGCATTGAACTGAAGGTCCAGGGAGCTTATATAGCAACACCCCTAACTAACGACCCAGGTGCGGATAAAAGGAATGACAGAAAAACCAAAGTCAAAAAACTAGTAACCACTAGAGGGAGCAAAAAGCAAATTCACAACACGTATCGTGACCCCTGGGGCATTGGAGGTCACAATGGCTTTTGGGCTGTCAGATAATACAATGGCCACTGGCCCACCAGGAATTATAGCTGCCACTAGACCACCAGGACAAAGGTTCTGAGAACCTGTTGGAGGTGCCAGTGCGTTGACGACCTTGAGGTTATTGCATAGCTACCGACGGTCCCGAATTTGCCGTGACTGTCCTGATTTTTCGGATATAATCCTATCGATCATATTTGGGGCTATCCCTGGCCAAAAATAATTGGGAAATGGGTAAACCCCACCCAAAAGTGGGCAGCCTCCCTCAGGTCGAAGGCGTTCTTAGGCAGGACTTTACCGTTGTTTATCTAGAGGGTTGTTTAGGCCTTGTTTCAAAAAACCAAGATGGGTTTTGATGATATTGGCCTCAGGAACCTTGAGAAGATGAGGCAAATATTCAATTTGAGGCCAAAATCGCTTATCTAAATACCCTCACAGAGTGGTTCATTAGTGCCCACCCCGTCCCACCATGCTCTGCAGTATAACGAGGCCACATGGAGCACATTGGGGCAGGTTTGTAGCTCAGATCATATAGTAAAAGCTGAATCATGGAAGCGAGAGAAGGTACGAGTCGATTCTGAGGACCCGGTCCATCGGTTGCGTCAGTAATCGCTGGCAGTCGCCTCTTACTTGATGGCATCCACAGCGCTACTTTTGATTAGCCAGCCTGTGCGCCACTCTGCACCGATGACGTCGCGCAAGGCCGACTAATCAAAGGAAGAGCCAAGAGCCGCGGATGTCGATAATTAAGAGGCGGTTCTCAGGGCTCCTGTCCAATCAATACGCACCAACTCGAATGGAAACCACTGATAATCTCTGATCATTTCTGTTTTGAATTTTTATAATGTTTTTGTAGCTTCGTGATTTTTCGTGGTTTGCGGTAGTCAGTGGGTTGGTCTTGAGGTGAACATATTTTATTTATTGGGACCTAACCTGCAGCGGTTTATAAATGTCATTGTCACTGCATTTTTCACAGCACAAGCATTTGTAATAAAAATGTAAAAAAAACCAAATTTTAGCAGCTTTTTATTACTTTTTTTGTTTTCAGCGTCTGCTCCCGCGATCAGGGAGCACTCAGATTTGTGCATAGTTTGGAGATAATGGAGCGGCTGTCATATTCATTATTTTTTCAACATTTTTGCATATTTCTAGTACCGGTAATTACTGTTTGGTTTTCCAAGCCGAATAGGACATTTAAGTTTATAGGTACTATCTTGTATAATACGGTCTACGGGCCCATCAGAGGATAAAATAGCTCAACAAAGACCCCTCATCTTGGCCGGCTATGCCAATCTGTGCTTCATGGTAGAGTGTTGGCGTACTGGACATGACTGCTCGACCAATCCTAATGTCTGTGAAAAGTTTTGTCTTCAGAGCAGTTTTCAAAACCTACTTGCAGAATTCTGAACGCAGCTCTGGAGTATAAGGCTATGTTCACACATTGCGCTTTTGCTGCAAATTTTAAGCTGCATTTTACAGTACCAGCAAAAGCTATGAGATTTCAGAAATCTCCTGCACACACATTGCTATTTCCTGACTAATTTGGGAAACTGCTGCGTTTTGGCAGGATGTAGCATGTCACTTCTTTCAGTGTTTTTTTCACCCATAACAAGCAAAGAGTAAGTGCAATTATGCAGGTATCAGGTTTTTTTTGTGCAAAAACCTGAGGAAATTGAATCATGTTTTTTTATGCACTAAACATTATCAGCATGCACAAGGGACAAATGGACCTGACAAAAAAAAGCCTAGTACAGTGTGTAACTCAAGATCAGTAATGTAATGTATGTACACAGTGACTGCACCCGCAGAATAGTGAGTGCAGCTCTGCAGCATAATACACTCCCTGACAGAAGTTATGTCGCTTATCCATGTTATGTCAATAAAAGCTTATAACCTGATGTTAAATTCATCCATTGGTTGTATAAATTATTCTTTTGAAAGCTGAAACCCTCCGAAATGTGGTTTAGGTTAAGAAAATAAATTTGCATCAATGCAGAAATATTGATCAGTTAATGGACACAGAATGGTCAGATTTTGGCAAGACAAAAGTTTTTTCGCCCACAGAAAGTAATGTGATATTCAAACAAATAATTAACTTAAAATACAAATATATATTGCATAACATTGGTGAATGAAGTTGTGGTGCTTTTAGAGTCATATGTAATATTTTGTGTGACTTCCATGAGCTTGAAGGACTGCATCCATGCGGTTCAACAATGATTCATACAATTTATTAATGAAGTCATCAGGAATAGCAGAGAATGCAGTCTTACATGCCTCCCAGAGTTCATCTAGATTCTTTGGTTTTGTCTTCCAAGCTTCCTCTTTCATCCTACCCCAAACATGCTCAATGATGTTCATGTCTGGTGACTGGGCTGGCCAGTCCTTGAGCACCTTGATCTTTTTTGCCTGGAGGAACTTTGATGTAGAGATGGATGTATGAGATGGAGCACCATCCTGCTGCAGAATTTGACCCCTTTTATGATTTGTAATATAAGAGGTAGCTAATACTTCTTGATATTTTAGGCTACTGATATTGCCTTCCACCTTGCAAATGTTTTGCACACCCCCATACTGAATGTAACCCCAGACCATTATCTTTCCACCACCAAATGTAACTGTTTTCTGGGTGTATTTTGAATCCATACAGGCTCCAGTAGGTCTCCTGCAGTATTTGCATCGGCTGTGGTGTAATTCTACTGAATATTCATCAGAGAAATCCACCTTCTGCCACTTTTCCAGTGTCCATCTGTTTAGCAGGTGGTAGGACTTTGCAAATGCCACAAGTTTTTTTATTTGCCTTTTGTTTAGTGCTGGCTTCTGGGCACTGTTTCGACCATGGTGGCCATTGCGAGACAGAATCCTACAAACTGTTCTAGTTGACACAGGGACTTGAGGTGACCAGGCCTGCTCCAGTGGAAGAGGGGCTTGCTTTGGATTTTCCAACCAACAAACGTTCCTCCTGAGCAGTTGTCTTGCGGGGTCTGCTGGACCTGGGCTTGTCAAACACATCTCCAGTCTCTTCAAATCTTTTTTTTTTTAACTCTTTCTACTTGACGCTGAGACACATTAAAGGTGCCAGCCACCTCTGCAGTGGATCTGGTCTTCAGCCTCTTGATAACCCAGGCTTTGGTGCAGGATGGATTTTTGGCATGTTGTCAGAGCTCAAGTTGCAGTTCAAGTGAAGGTCTGGGGTGCTGGGTTTCTTTTTATACACACACTAATTAACCAACCATTTACTGAGCACAGGTGAGGATGTAAACTAGGATTGAGTGCATTATATGACCAGGTGACAAAACTTTTGTCTTGCCAAAATCTGACCATTCTGTGTTCATTAACTGATCAATATTATTGTATTGATGCCAATTTATTTTCTTAACCTACACCACATTTTGGAGGGTTTCAGCTTTCAAAAGAATAATTTATACAACCAATGGATGAATTTAACGTCAGGTTATAAGCTTTTATTTACATAACATGGATAAGCGACATAACTTCTGTCACGGACACAGTGACTGCACCAGCAGAATAGTGAGTGCAGCTCTGGAGTATTATACAGAATGTAACTCTAACATTTGTTAGCCAGCATAAGTACATGTGGGGATTCAATAGCAACCAGGCAACCCCCACATGTACTTATGCTGGCTAACAGATGTAAATCATTCAGCTGTGGCACGAAAAACTAAATCTCCGAGCGCTAAAAAAATACTCGGAGGACCCCCGAGCATGCTCGAGAAATCTCGAGTAACGAGTATATTCGCTCATCACTACTCAGGATCAGTAATGCAATGTACGTACACAGTGACTGCACCAACAGAATAGTGAGTGCAGCTCTGGAGTATAATACAGGATGTAACTCAGGATCAGTAATGTAATGTATGTATGTAGTGAGCTGGCCGGCTGTGGCTGTTCCGTTATCATTGACATAGAATCTGTGACAGACACTGCCCCCGTGTGGCCAGAAGTTATACCTATGCCGAATGTGATTACAGAGAAACAAACTGTATTGGCTAAACTCCCCCCTGTTATGTCATGTGAACAGGAAGGGGAGGGAGAAGAGAAAGAGCCCGGGAAACCAGTCGGTGCAGAGAGAGGTCTGTGTGTGCTGGCGTCCTCCTGTAGATGCGATATAGAAGGTTGCCTGGATTACCCCTCTCTCTTGGAAGCTGACATCCAGATTGTTCCCAGCTCCCACACTGCGGAGCACTCAGCGGTGACATCTTCACAGATCCTGGAGCTCATGAACTGTAAGCGGGTCCTCTATTGAGAGGCCGAACATTCCACCCTTACCTGCTGAACCCCAAGGACTACAGTCTGGACCTGAGAGACAAAGTTTTGTTTAATTCCTTTTTTCTCTCCGGCTGGAGCGTCTCGCTGCTGTGACCGACAGGCCTGCGACGTGGGAAGATAACCTCTTGGAGCAAAGGAAGTGGTAACGTGTGGATAGGGACAGTGAGGGATAGTTTGTTATTACACGTTATTTCTGTGAATAAGCATACTTTTTACTGTCTATTATTGTGTTCTGCTGTGTTAAGAAAAATGTATAACAGTAAAGATACGTTTGTTAAGATGGAATCTGAGTGTGGAGGTTTGGCTGGGCCAGATCATGGATATGCATGGGCGGCCTTGCCCTCGGACACTTCATCTGGCCTAGTCGGCAGGATCTGTGCCCAGCAAGATTCCCACCCAGGCCCAGTTTACAGTCAGAAACTGCCGCTGGTGTCCATTGTAAACCAGGTCAGGAAGTTTGGCAGGCGAAACTACCCCGTACCAGAGTGGGCGGAACAAGTGCGGATACTGGGAAAAATGTATAATATTGACCCTAAGACCTTGGCAGAAATGGCGGTACTGACGCTAGAGGGGGAGGCATGGACGACAGTCAGACTGGAGACGGTCAGGGGGCAGCGTGCGTTGGAGGATTTGGTGCAGGTGCTGGAAAAAACCTATGGACCTACTACGTACCAGGGAACACTGCGATACCTGTTCTTCAGACGGACACAGCTTGAATGGGAGGACATTCCCCAATATGCAAATGCCCTTCAGGTACTCCTTGAACAAGTCTGTGCAAAAGGGGAACAACTGGCTACTATAGCTCCTCGTGACCTGGTACTGAGAGACCAATTCGTTATAGGGCTGAGAGACCAGTATCTTAACCGTACGCTACAGGACTTGATTCGGATGACGCCGACTCTCACCTTCGCTGAAGTCAAGCAGGAAGCCATAGAACTTTCTAGGGGACCCGTCATGGATGTGGGGACTCAAAGCGCTGCGTGCAGATCCATATTAGACAGTAAACAGCCCAACAGTGACACCGAGGAGCTGAAACAGATGGTAGCAGATTTACAGCAACAGGTGTCACAGTTAACACTAGAATGACAGAGAGACCAGCGGATACGACCTAGCCGTCCCGCGGGACCGTGTTGGTCATGTGGTGACCCTCGCCACAGGGCGAATCGTTGTCCTCAACGAACAAACCATCAGTTACCACGACGAACAGAATATCAGCTACATCCACAAGCAGAGCCACCACGCCAGGTCTCACCACAATGGCCGCCGTTAAACTAGACACCCCTGCAGCTGAGGTTCGAGCAGCAGGGGGGGACAGAGAATGGGGTGTAGAAAAACAGAGCCAGCAACGGAGTACTCTCGCCTCGAGTAGTCCTACACTTGAAGTTATTCTGGAGGGAGTTGCAGTGCAAGGATTGATGGACACTGGGTCGCAAGTGACCACGATCTCTGAACAGTTTTATGAAAAGTACCTCAAACCAAGAACTGCTTGTGATCCAGATACCACCATTAAGATTATTGCGGCTAATAACCTACCTCTTCCAGTAACCGGAGTCGCCTGGATGGATACGAAGGCCTGCAGACAAGACCTAGGGAAACGAGGAATCGTCATTGTCAAGGAAGGCTTCGGCTCCGAGACCCCAGTGATAATCGGAATGAATATCTTGAAAGACCTGGACCTTATGCTGTTGACAAGAAAAGGGCCCAAGTACTGGCAGAAAGTTACCAAACATAAACCGACTCGTCTGGCGTTCCAACGCGTAATCCGGACCGTTGGACTTCAACAGATGGCAAAGGAACAACTACCCTGTTATGACCCCAATGGCGAGGGTCTCAGAGGAACGTGGAAGTCTGCAGAATACAAAAATCCAGCTCATAGGGCAGTGGTAACTGGGTTGACCATATATCTACTCCTAACGCCAACACTAGAAGTAGCCGGGGATCATTCCTACGTTGGTTCTAGATGACACGCTCCAGCCGGAGAATCTAGCTACCCCTAGTAGAGGAAAATAAAAGACCTTTCTTGCCTCCAGAGAAGGGGACCCCAAAGCTGGATAGAAGCCCCCCACAAATAATAACGGTGAGGTAAGAGGAAATGACAAACACAGAAATGAACCAGGTTTAGCACAGAGAGGCCCGCTTACTGATAGCAGAATAAAGAAAAGGTAACTTATATGGTCAACAAAAACCCTGTCAAAATCCACACTGGAAATTCAAGAACCCCCGAACCGTCTAACGGTCCGGGGGGAGAACACCAGCCCCCCTAGAGCTTCCAGCAAAGGTCAGGATATAGATTGGAACAAGCTGGACAAAAATACAAAAACCAAAACATATAGCAAAAGCAAAAGGCAGACTTAGCTGATATAACTGGAACCAGGATCAGTAGACAAGAGCACAGCAGACTAGCTCTGATAACTACGTTGCCAGGCATTGAACTGAAGGTCCAAGGAGCTTATATAGCAACACCCCTAACTAACGACCCAGGTGCGGATAAAAGGGATGACAGAAAAACCAGAGTCCAAAAAACTAGTAACCACTAGAGGGAGCAAAAAGCGAATTCACAACAGTACCCCCCCCCTTAGTGAGGGGTCACCGAACCCTCACCACGACCACCAGGGCGATCAGGATGAGCGGCATGAAAGGCACGAACTAAATCGGCCGCATGAACATCAGAGGCGACCACCCAGGAATTATCCTCCTGACCATAGCCCTTCCACTTGACCAAGTACTGAAGCCTCCGCCTGGAGAGGCGAGAATCCAAGATCTTCTCCACCACGTACTCCAACTCGCCCTCAACCAACACCGGAGCAGGAGGCTCAGCAGAAGGAACTACAGGCACAATGTACCGCCGCAACAAGGACCTATGAAATACATTGTGAATAGCAAACGACACAGGAAGATCCAGACGAAAAGACACAGGATTAAGGATTTCCAATATCTTGTAAGGCCCAATAAAACGAGGTTTAAATTTGGGAGAGGAGACCTTCATAGGAACAAAGCGGGAAGAAAGCCACACCAAATCCCCAACACGCAGTCGGGGACCCACACCGCGGCGGCGGTTGGCAAAGCGCTGAGCCCTCTCCTGTGACAACTTCAAGTTGTCCACCACATGATTCCAGATCCGCTGCAACCTATCCACCACAGAATCCACCCCAGGACAGTCAGAAGGCTCCACATGACCCGAAGAAAAGCGAGGATGGAAACCAGAGTTGCAGAAAAAAAGCGAAACCAAGGTGGCGGAACTAGCCCGATTATTAAGGGCAAACTCAGCCAACGGCAAGAATGTCACCCAATCGTCCTGATCAGCAGAGACAAAACACCTCAAATAAGCCTCCAAAGTCTGATTGGTTCGCTCCGTCTGTCCATTAGTCTGAGGATGGAAAGCAGATGAAAACGACAAATCAATGCCCATCCTACTACAAAAGGATCGCCAGAACCTGGAAACGAACTGGGATCCTCTGTCTGACACAATATTCTCAGGGATGCCGTGCAAACGAACCACGTTCTGGAAAAACACAGGAACCAGATCGGAAGAGGAAGGCAGCTTAGGCAAAGGAACCAAATGGACCATCTTGGAGAAGCGATCACATATCACCCAGATAACGGACATGCCCTGAGATAGCGGAAGATCAGAAATGAAATCCATGGAGATATGTGTCCAAGGTCTCTTCGGAACAGGCAAGGGCAAGAGCAAACCGCTGGCACGAGAACAGCAAGGCTTAGCTCGAGCACAAGTCCCACAGGACTGCACAAATGACCGCACATCCCTTGACAAGGAAGGCCACCAAAAGGACCTGGCCACCAGATCTCTGGTGCCAAAAATTCCTGGGTGACCTGCCAACACCGAGGAGTGAACCTCGGAAATTACTCTGCTGGTCCACCTATCCGGGACAAACAGTCTGTCAGGTGGACAAGACTCAGGCCTATCAGCCTGAAATCTCTGCAACACACGTCGCAGATCAGGAGAAATAGCTGACAAAATAACTCCATCTTTAAGAATACCAACAGGATCAGCGACTCCAGGAGCATCAGGCACAAAGCTCCTAGAAAGAGCATCGGCCTTCACATTCTTTGAACCTGGTAAATACGAGACAACAAAATCAAAGCGGGAGAAAAACAATGACCAGCGGGCCTGTCTCGGATTAAGGCGTTTAGCAGACTCGAGATACATCAGATTTTTGTGATCAGTCAAGACCACCACACGATGCTTAGCACCCTCGAGCCAATGACGCCACTCCTCAAATGCCCATTTCATGGCCAACAACTCCCGATTGCCCACATCATAATTTCGCTCGGCAGGCGAAAATTTCCTAGAGAAAAAGGCACAAGGTTTCATAACAGAGCAACCAGGGCCTCTCTGCGACAAAACGGCCCCTGCTCCAATCTCTGAAGCATCCACCTCAACCTGAAAGGGAAGTGAGACATCGGGCTGGCACAAAACAGGCGCCGACGTAAACCGGCGTTTCAACTCCTGGAAAGCCTCCACGGCAGCAGGAGCCCAGTTAGCTACATCGGAGCCCTTCTTGGTCATATCCGTCAAAGGTTTCACAATGCTAGAAAAATTAGCGATAAAACGACGGTAGAAGTTAGCGAAACCCAAGAACTTCTGAAGACTCTTAACTGACGAGGGCTGAGTCCAATCAAGAATAGCTCGGACCTTGACTGGGTCCATCTCCACAGCAGAAGGGGAAAAAATGAACCCCAAAAAGGGAACCTTCTGTACACCAAAGAGACACTTTGAGCCCTTGACAAACAAAGAATTTTCACGCAAAATTTTAAAGACCAACCTGACCTGCTCCACATGCGAGTCCCAATTATCAGAAAAAACCAAAATATCATCCAGATAAACAATCAAAAATTTATCCAGATACTTCCGGAAAATGTCATGCATAAAGGACTGAAAAACTGAAGGCGCATTGGAGAGCCCAAAAGGCATCACCAAGTACTCAAAATGACCTTCGGGCGTATTGAATGCGGTTTTCCATTCATCACCTTGCTTAATGCGCACAAGGTTGTACGCACCACGAAGGTCTATCTTGGTGAACCACTTGGCACCTTTAATCCGGGCAAACAAGTCAGACAACAGCGGTAAAGGATACTGAAATTTGACAGTGATCTTATTTAAAAGCCGATAATCAATACAAGGTCTCAAAGATCCGTCCTTTTTTGCCACAAAAAAGAATCCAGCACCAAGAGGGGAAGAAGACGGACGAATATATCCTTTCTCCAGAGACTCCTTGATATATGAACGCATAGCGGTATGTTCAGGTACCGACAGATTAAACAGTCTTCCCTTAGGAAACTTACTGCCCGGGATCAAATCTATAGCACAGTCACAGTCCCTATGAGGAGGCAGTGCACTGGACTCAGACTCATTGAAGACATCCTGATAATCAGACAAATACTCCGGAACTTCCGAAGGCGTAGAAGAAGCAATAGACACAGGCAGGGAATCCCCATGAATACCACGACAGCCCCAACTAGAGACTGACATAGCCTTCCAGTCCAGGACTGGATTATGGGTCTGTAACCATGGCAGCCCTAAAACAACCAAATCATGCATTTTATGTAAAACCAGGAAACGTATCACCTCGCGGTGTTCAGGAGTCATGCACATGGTAACCTGTGTCCAATACTGCGGTTTATTTGCTGCCAATGGCGTAGCATCAATTCCCCTAAGAGGAATAGGATTTTCTAATGGTTCAAGAGTAAAACCACAGTGCTTAGCAAATGACAGATCCATAAGACTCAGGGCAGCACCTGAATCTACAAACGCCATGACAGGATAAGACGACAATGAGCAAATCAAAGTTACAGACAGAATAAATTTAGGTTGCAAATTACCAACGGTGACAGGACTAACAACCTTAGCTATACGTTTAGAGCATGCTGAGATAACATGTGTAGAATCACCACAGTAGTAGCACAAGCCATTCCGGCGTCTATGAATTTTCCGCTCATTTCTAGTCAGAATTCTATCACATTGCATTAAATCAGGTGTCTGTTCAGACAACACCATGAGGGAATTTGCGGTTTTTCTATCACTTTGCACAGAATTAGGTGTCTGTTCAGACAACACCATGAGGGAATTTGCGGTTTTGCGCTCCCGCAACCGCCGGTCAATTTGAATAGCTAGTGCCATAGTATCATTCAGACCTGTGGGAATGGGAAAACCCACCATAACATTCTTAATGGCTTCAGAAAGGCCATTTCTGAAATTAGCGGCCAGTGCACACTCGTTCCAATGTGTCAGCACGGACCATTTCCGAAATTTTTGGCAATACACTTCAGCCTCGTCCTGCCCCTGAGACATAGCCAGCAAGGCCTTTTCTGCCTGAATCTCAAGATTGGGTTCCTCATAAAGTAAACCGAGCGCCAGAAAAAACGCATCAATATCAGCCAATGCCGGATCTCCTGGCGCCAGCGAAAAAGCCCAATCCTGAGGGTCGCCCCGTAAGAACGAAATAACAATTTTCACTTGCTGAGCAGAGTCTCCAGATGAACAGGGTCTCAGGGACAAAAACAATTTACAATTATTCACGAAATTCCTAAACTTAAACCTGTCTCCGGAAAACAGTTCAGGAATCGGTATTTTAGGCTCTGACCTAGGATTTCTGATAACATAGTCTTGTATGCCCTGCACACGAGTAGCCAGCTGGTCCACACTTGTAATCAAGGTCTGGACATTCATGTCTGCAGCAAGCATAGCCACTCTGAGGTAAAGGGGAAGAAGAAAAAAAAAAAAAAAAAACCTCAGATCTTCTTTCTTATAATCCCTCTTCTGCAATGCATTAAACATTTAATACTGGCCTGGCAAACTGTTATGACCCCAATGGCGAGGGTCTCAGAGGAACGTGGAAGTCTGCAGAATACAAAAATCCAGCTCATAGGGCAGTGGTAACTGGGTTGACCATATATCTACTCCTAACGCCAACACTAGAAGTAGCCGGGGATCATTCCTACGTTGGTTCTAGATGACACGCTCCAGCCGGAGAATCTAGCTACCCCTAGTAGAGGAAAATAAAAGACCTTTCTTGCCTCCAGAGAAGGGGACCCCAAAGCTGGATAGAAGCCCCCCACAAATAATAACGGTGAGGTAAGAGGAAATGACAAACACAGAAATGAACCAGGTTTAGCACAGAGAGGCCCGCTTACTGATAGCAGAATAAAGAAAAGGTAACTTATATGGTCAACAAAAACCCTGTCAAAATCCACACTGGAAATTCAAGAACCCCCGAACCGTCTAACGGTCCGGGGGGAGAACACCAGCCCCCCTAGAGCTTCCAGCAAAGGTCAGGATATAGATTGGAACAAGCTGGACAAAAATACAAAAACCAAAACATATAGCAAAAGCAAAAGGCAGACTTAGCTGATATAACTGGAACCAGGATCAGTAGACAAGAGCACAGCAGACTAGCTCTGATAACTACGTTGCCAGGCATTGAACTGAAGGTCCAAGGAGCTTATATAGCAACACCCCTAACTAACGACCCAGGTGCGGATAAAAGGGATGACAGAAAAACCAGAGTCCAAAAAACTAGTAACCACTAGAGGGAGCAAAAAGCGAATTCACAAAAAACTATGTTCATACATAGAAGACTGGGGGGGCTTTCCATGCCTAATTTCACACTGTACTACAAATCAGCTCAGTTAGCCCAATTGACTAATGCCTGTGCTGCCGACCGTGCTCCGAGATGGGTTGACCTGGAATCGTCCCTTTTACCTCCGTTTTCCTTGTCAGGCCTTATGTGGTCCACACAAAAATTACCAAAAGGTCTACACCTCACGGCACCTTTCACGGCACATTCCCTGATCCTCTGGAGAAAGGAAAGATTTAAATTTGAACTCCAGTCTGAGTCTGCCCCACTGACTCCCCTCTTCTACAACCCTATGTTCCCACCAGGACTTGACCCACGTTCTTTTGCATGGTGGAAAGTTAACGGCATCACTACTCTAAAGCACCTCTGCTCACCCTTTAATATGATATTATCTAGACAAGAATTCCACCATAAATACAATCCACCCATTAGCGAAACTTTTCGTATCTATCAGGCTTTCCATTTCGCAGAACAGATTTTGCGGCGGAAAATCCCTTTTCGTGCGACTGGCTTTGAACAGAGATGCATAGATGACCCACTGGGAAGGGGAACTATTTCTCTATTATATGGATCCCTTAATGCGGCACATGGAGTTGACAAATTGCATTACATGACACAGTGGGAAGAAGATTTGGGTATCCAATTAACTTTAGAAGATTGGAGACGATGCTGTGACACAGTTTCCAGGGGTAGCCATCAAGCCTCCTTGGCAGAGACATCAGTAGTGTATCAGGGATATAACTCGTCAAACTCAATTTGACAGGTGGACACGCCCCTATCAAGCTGTATCAAAGTGTGTAACCCCTCCCCCCTGCCAGCTGTCCTCCTTGTCTTCTAACAGCAGCTGTGTGGCAGCTCCCCCTCCCTTTTTTTTTATTTTTTATATAGTTTAATATTATTTTCACTGTATTTGATACGGTGAATATTATCTCCGTAATTGTTTTATATTAGAGTTTTATATTTATAGGGGATTTATAACGCGCGCATTATGTATGCGGGCATGTTACAACATGTCTGTTATCCCCGTAATTGTTTTTACATCGTGAATGTTACCCCCGTAATTGATTTATATTAGAGTTTTATATTTATAGGTGATTTATAATGGGCGCATTATGTGTGCGACCATATTACAACAAGCGCAGGTATGAATCGTGGTGTTTTATACCTTTATAAAAAAGCAAAAGACAGGGTATTGTAAAAGTAAAAGATATTTATTGTAAATAAACGCATCTCAGAGACATTTCAACACTGCACCATACAAAATAAATAGCACGTTGGTTATACAGCAACAAACTCTTACAGAATAATGTGATTATTTATCCACTATAAGTTGTGATTCATTATCACTGAACACATTCTAACTGCAGAAACTCTGGCTGTCTAGTTAACGGCCACACAACTGCGTGCATTTAAGTAAGGAATACTGTCTCCTACTTAATTACCCTAACAGCTGCGATCACGGTGCTTGGAAAATGACTGCGTATGATTCTAACCGGTGTTTGTGGGGCTCCCCGCAGCTGTTTCTCAGGTACCCCAAATAACGGCCCAAGCAGAGGTTGGCTAAAAATAGTTTACGGTGTGAAGTAAAGCACGGTAGAATTCCCATTAGCTGAGAAATCACAGAGTTTGCTAGCAGCTGTCACACAATGCAGCTGTCACCTTGAGCGCACATTTTGTGTTAGATCACCGAAGACAAGTGCAGTTTTGATTAAATTGATAATTACAATTAGAACGAGTTAAATTTGAAAATGTTGACGAAATAAAAGCTGTTACTCTATTCTGGGTGAGTCTGTGTACAGGCTGCAGGGGCTGCAGTCAGAAAAGTGTGTACCCCACCCCGCCCTGTCAGCCAGCTGTCCTCCATGTCTGGCTCTACCTTTTTGATATAGTTTAATTTGTTAATACAGCGAATATTATCCCAGTAATTGTTTTATATTAGATGTTTATATGATATATTAAGATTAGTCTTGTTTGATAATCCACGGATAGGGAGAGTGAGGCTGTGTTTCTACAGTATTATTCTGCTGTGAGCTTGAAGGATTCTAGTACTATAATAGCTAGCAGGTGCTAAGAGTTTCTGTGATGCAGATACAAACACTCCACTAGTCCCAATAATATTTATTTGGCCTGCAGATAATTAATTAAAATCGCATAAAACGTGTTAAATAGACACTACACCAAAATCAAAGCATTCTCACGAAGCATAATACCTATAGGTATATTGATATTTTACCGGATTTGGTGCATAGCTACAATCACACGTATCATTCTACCATACGATGTACCCCCGCTGAAGTGACAGAGAAAAACGCTATGCAAATCTGGCACAATATTTACAGTTCTACTATTGCTAATAAACCGATTAAACCGACTTTAAAGGTCGGTGATCACGTCAGGATATCGGCCTATAAAAATACGTTCTGTAAGGGGTATGAGAATACGCTCCCAACAAGTTGATAATATCAAAAATGTAGCAATAATATTTATTCTCTTTTTATTGACATTTTCATAAACCTATAGTGCCAATAATATTTATTTAACCACCAGATAATTAATTAAAATCGCATAAAGCGTGTTAAATAGACATAACACCAAAAGCATAGCGAATCAAAAGCATAGCGAATCAAAATGTATTAAATTGATTACTGGTACGCTTCCAACAAATTGATAATAATATCAAAAGTGTACCAACAATATTTATTCTCTTTTATTGACATCGGCCATCGTAGTGCCTGTGCCGTCTATTTGCACACAATCATTTTGAAACCATGGTATTATTCTGTTGTGAGCTTGAAGTCTGGGTACTATAACTGCTAACAGCTGCTAAGATTTTCTGTGCTGCAGATACAAACACTCCGCTTGCTAGCAGCTGTTAAAATGTGTCTGTACCGACCACTAACTAGATGTCAGGTTGTGCGTGTTAAGAGGTGTTTACCAAATATGTGAAACTTCTTACAAAACAATATTTTGTTACAAGTCATTTATCCACTATAAGATGTGCTTCTGACATTTTCATAGGCAGGACCCTCTTTTATTGACAGTTTGATACTATAAACAGTACTGATCTTTGTAAAATAAAGAACGAGAGAACTTTTCAGATAAAAGTAATAACGTTTATTGAACAAAATCAATTACATTTTCTAAAAAAGTAATGTGAATAAATTTCGCTGTTCAATTAGATCAAAAGCTACTTCTTGAAATCCGCAATACAGCACAAATAAACAAATCAAATCAATTACCACTGAACACTCATTATTACATTCCGATCCAGCGCCGCTCGCTGAGCGTTACCACTGTACTCATAGGCCCAATAATATTTATTTGGCCTGCAGATAATTAATTAAAATCGCATAAAGCGTGTTAAATAGACATTACACCAAAATCATAGCGAATCAAAATGTATTAAATTGATTACTGATACGCTTCCAACAAATTGATAATAATATCAAAAGTGTACCAACAATATTTATTCTCTTTTATTGACATCGGATATCGTAGTGCCTGTGCCGTCTATTTGCACACAATCATTTTGAAACCATGTTTTGCGGACCTTAAACATTTTGTATAACAGATGTGTTTCTCCGGATTTTTCTAGCGCAGCTCGCTGAGCGTTACCACTGCACTCATTTCTCTTTGCTGTTTCTGAATGTACACCATTCTTACCCATAGACAGCTCTCCTTTAAAAAATACGAATATTATTGAATATAATGTTTTACATATGTCACAGTATTTTATTTTCCCGGTGTTACTTTAATAATGATAATGATGATAATAATAATAATAACCATACACCGCAAAATTGTGTCAATATTGGACGACTATGAAATTTTCCATAAAAATCTTCTTGGTTATCCCAAGACATGTAAGAAACAAATGCATGACTTTTACAACCGCCACAGACACGTATATTATTCCATCATTCTTTAATTCAACATTATTTTATCACACATTAATTTCACAGATGTCTGTGCCATCTATTTGCACACAACCATTTTGAAACCGTGTTTTGCTGACCTTAAACATTTGTATAACAGCTGTGTTTCTCCTGATTTTTCTAGCGCAGCTCGCTGAGCGTTACCACTGCACTCATTTCTCTTTGCTGCTTCTGAATGTACACTATTCCCAACCATGGACAGTTTTCCTTAAAAAATATGCGTATTATTGAATATAATGTTTTACATATGTTACAGTATTTTATTTTATTAATAGTTACTTTTAACTATTCTTTTAGAGTGTCTAGTAGATTTATATTCTTTGCCTGATATATTTCTACACAAAGCTTCAAACTATTTTGTAATTTATAATGTATCACAGTAGTTTCATATGAAGTTACATCTTAGGCCCCATTCAGACTATTGTAATATCTGTAGCTTAAAATAGAGCCAAATAGCTACTTTCAAATCCGGACATACACCACTGATTTTAATGGGGTCTAAGGGGGTTCTATCAAGGTTTCCACATAATAGTTATGGAAAGAATAATGCTACAGAACTGGCCGCTCCAGTTATAAAACAAAAATGATGAAAATTATCCATGATGTTAATGTGAAAAAAGGCTTATGCAGTGGGTTTATGGATCTCTACAATAAACAACATGTGTAGAAATTTGGTTCTAGAACTTGTTGGATTAGTGAATATAATAACGTTTGTCATATTTTATAACATGCAGCTAATGATTCTTGCTTTCAACTTGTATGTAACTGGATTAAAATAAAGAATAATGACCTAGCTGATTTGGGTGATATTGTAAAACCATTTATTGTTTCTACTACTTGGCAATTGTTACATTCAGTTATTTTTATTTATGTATTTATTTATTTTTATTTTTTTATTTATTTATTTTTCCATGGAGTTTGTTAGCCGTTACAATTATTTTTGCTCCCAAGATAGGCTATTAGAGCCACCAAGCTACATAAATGTGCAGGCTCCTGAATATTACAATTACAAAACATTCAAAGTTTGTTTCTCCACTTTTTGCAGATAATAAATCTTAATTTCTTTATAATCTGACTTTTAGTTATAGTTGTCGCAGTTCTTTGGCGTTCTATGTATACCGTAAATTTTGCTTCCTTTCAGTGAATAATATAAGACAGATTATTTTTATTCAAAAAACATCTAACTTATGTATACTTTTAAAGCTTTGTTACATTTCTAGCCAGTCTACAACATGCTGTGTAACATAAATACATGCGGCCTTGTAGTGATTTAATATAGTGCACCAAACATGATATGGTTTTTGGTTTCTCTGAACTGACGCATACAAAACATATAAGGTAGTACGGCACAAGACGTGAGCGTGCCCGCAGCTCAATCCTTATAGAAATAATACTTCTGCACTCATGGCCACTTCTCCTCCACCTTTGCCTCCTGAACTCATCATTCACTGTGAAATAATGCAAAAATCCAGCTTTGTGGCACACACACACAACAAACACACACACACAACACATACAACACACACAACAAACATACACAACACATACAGCAAACACACACAACATACAGAACACACACAACACATACAACACAAACAACAAACATACACACACACACAACACATGCAACACACACACACACAACAAACACACACAACACATACAACACACACAACAAACATACACACACACACACACACAACACATGCAACACACACACACACAACAAACACACACAACACATACAACACACACAACAAACATACACACACACAACACACAGAACACACACAACACATGCAACACACACACACAACAAACACACACAACAAACACACACAACACATACAGCAAACACACACAACATACAGAACACACACAACACATACAACACACACACAACAAACATACACACACACAACATACAGAACACACAACACACACAACAAACACACACACACAACACATACAACACACACAACAAACATACACAACACATACAGCAAACACACACAACATACAGAACACACACAACACATACAACACAAACAACAAACATACACACACACACACAACACATGCAACACACACACACACAACAAACACACACAACACATACAACACACACAACAACAACACACACACACAACAAACACACACAACAAACACACACACAACACATACAGCAAACACACACAACATACAGAACACACACAACACATACAATACACACACAACAAACATACACACACACAACATACAGAACACACAACACACACAACAAACACACACACACAACACATACAACACACACAACAAACATACACAACACATACAGCAAACACACACAACATACAGAACACACACAACACGTACAACACAAACAACAAACATACACACACACACACAACACATGCAACACACACACACACAACAAACACACACAACACATACAACACACACAACAAACATACACACACACAACATACAGAACACACACAACACATGCAACACACACACACAACAAACACACACAACAAACACACACAACACATACAGCAAACACACACAACATACAGAACACACACAACACATACAACACACACACAACAAACATACACACACACAACATACAGAACACACACAACACATGCAACACACACACATCAAACACACACAACAAACACACACAACACATACACCACAAAGCTGGATTTTTGCATTATTTCACAGTGAATGATGAGTTCAGGAGGCAAAGGTGGAGGAGAAGTGGCCATGAGTGCAGAAGTATTATTTCTATAAGGATTGAGCTGCGGGCACGCTCACGTCTTGTGCCGTACTACCTTATATGTTTTGTATGCGTCAGTTCAGAGAAACCAAAAACCATATCATGTTTGGTGCACTATATTAAATCACTACAAGGCCGCATGTATTTATGTTACACAGCATGTTGTAGACTGGCTAGAAATGTAACAAAGCTTTAAAAGTATACATAAGTTAGATGTTTTTTGAATAAAAATAATCTGTCTTATATTATTCACTGAAAGGAAGCAAAATTTACGGTATACATAGAACGCCAAAGAACTGCGACAACTATAACTAAAAGTCAGATTATAAAGAAATTAAGATTTATTATCTGCAAAAAGTGGAGAAACAAACTTTGAATGTTTTGTAATTGTAATATTCAGGAGCCTGCACATTTATGTAGCTTGGTGGCTCTAATAGCCTATCTTGGGAGCAAAAATAATTGTAACGGCTAACAAACTCCATGGAAAAATAAATAAATAAAAAAATAAAAATAAATAAATACATAAATAAAAATAACTGAATGTAACAATTGCCAAGTAGTAGAAACAATAAATGGTTTTACAATATCACCCAAATCAGCTAGGTCATTATTCTTTATTTTAATCCAGTTACATACAAGTTGAAAGCAAGAATCATTAGCTGCATGTTATAAAATATGACAAACGTTATTATATTCACTAATCCAACAAGTTCTAGAACCAAATTTCTACACATGTTGTTTATTGTAGAGATCCATAAACCCACTGCATAAGCCTTTTTTCACATTAACATCATGGATAATTTTCATCATTTTTGTTTTATAACTGGAGCGGCCAGTTCTGTAGCATTATTCTTTCCATAACTATTATGTGGAAACCTTGATAGAACCCCCTTAGACCCCATTAAAATCAGTGGTGTATGTCCGGATTTGAAAGTAGCTATTTGGCTCTATTTTAAGCTACAGATATTACAATAGTCTGAATGGGGCCTAAGATGTAACTTCATATGAAACTACTGTGATACATTATAAATTACAAAATAGTTTGAAGCTTTGTGTAGAAATATATCAGGCAAAGAATATAAATCTACTAGACACTCTAAAAGAATAGTTAAAAGTAACTATTAATAAAATAAAATACTGTAACATATGTAAAACATTATATTCAATAATACGCATATTTTTTAAGGAAAACTGTCCATGGTTGGGAATAGTGTACATTCAGAAGCAGCAAAGAGAAATGAGTGCAGTGGTAACGCTCAGCGAGCTGCGCTAGAAAAATCAGGAGAAACACAGCTGTTATACAAATGTTTAAGGTCAGCAAAACACGGTTTCAAAATGGTTGTGTGCAAATAGATGGCACAGACATCTGTGAAATTAATGTGTGATAAAATAATGTTGAATTAAAGAATGATGGAATAATATACGTGTCTGTGGCGGTTGTAAAAGTCATGCATTTGTTTCTTACATGTCTTGGGATAACCAAGAAGATTTTTATGGAAAATTTCATAGTCGTCCAATATTGACACAATTTTGCGGTGTATGGTTATTATTATTATTATCATCATTATCATTATTAAAGTAACACCGGGAAAATAAAATACTGTGACATATGTAAAACATTATATTCAATAATATTCGTATTTTTTAAAGGAGAGCTGTCTATGGGTAAGAATGGTGTACATTCAGAAACAGCAAAGAGAAATGAGTGCAGTGGTAACGCTCAGCGAGCTGCGCTAGAAAAATCCGGAGAAACACATCTGTTATACAAAATGTTTAAGGTCCGCAAAACATGGTTTCAAAATGATTGTGTGCAAATAGACGGCACAGGCACTACGATATCCGATGTCAATAAAAGAGAATAAATATTGTTGGTACACTTTTGATATTATTATCAATTTGTTGGAAGCGTATCAGTAATCAATTTAATACATTTTGATTCGCTATGATTTTGGTGTAATGTCTATTTAACACGCTTTATGCGATTTTAATTAATTATCTGCAGGCCAAATAAATATTATTGGGCCTATGAGTACAGTGGTAACGCTCAGCGAGCGGCGCTGGATCGGAATGTAATAATGAGTGTTCAGTGGTAATTGATTTGATTTGTTTATTTGTGCTGTATTGCGGATTTCAAGAAGTAGCTTTTGATCTAATTGAACAGCGAAATTTATTCACATTACTTTTTTAGAAAATGTAATTGATTTTGTTCAATAAACGTTATTACTTTTATCTGAAAAGTTCTCTCGTTCTTTATTTTACAAAGATCAGTACTGTTTATAGTATCAAACTGTCAATAAAAGAGGGTCCTGCCTATGAAAATGTCAGAAGCACATCTTATAGTGGATAAATGACTTGTAACAAAATATTGTTTTGTAAGAAGTTTCACATATTTGGTAAACACCTCTTAACACGCACAACCTGACATCTAGTTAGTGGTCGGTACAGACACATTTTAACAGCTGCTAGCAAGCGGAGTGTTTGTATCTGCAGCACAGAAAATCTTAGCAGCTGTTAGCAGTTATAGTACCCAGACTTCAAGCTCACAACAGAATAATACCATGGTTTCAAAATGATTGTGTGCAAATAGACGGCACAGGCACTACGATGGCCGATGTCAATAAAAGAGAATAAATATTGTTGGTACACTTTTGATATTATTATCAATTTGTTGGAAGCGTACCAGTAATCAATTTAATACATTTTGATTCGCTATGCTTTTGATTCGCTATGCTTTTGGTGTTATGTCTATTTAACACGCTTTATGCGATTTTAATTAATTATCTGGTGGTTAAATAAATATTATTGGCACTATAGGTTTATGAAAATGTCAATAAAAAGAGAATAAATATTATTGCTACATTTTTGATATTATCAACTTGTTGGGAGCGTATTCTCATACCCCTTACAGAACGTATTTTTATAGGCCGATATCCTGACGTGATCACCGACCTTTAAAGTCGGTTTAATCGGTTTATTAGCAATAGTAGAACTGTAAATATTGCGCCAGATTTGCATAGCGTTTTTCTCTGTCACTTCAGCGGGGGTACATCGTATGGTAGAATGATACGTGTGATTGTAGCTATGCACCAAATCCGGTAAAATATCAATATACCTATAGGTATTATGCTTCGTGAGAATGCTTTGATTTTGGTGTAGTGTCTATTTAACACGTTTTATGCGATTTTAATTAATTATCTGCAGGCCAAATAAATATTATTGGGACTAGTGGAGTGTTTGTATCTGCATCACAGAAACTCTTAGCACCTGCTAGCTATTATAGTACTAGAATCCTTCAAGCTCACAGCAGAATAATACTGTAGAAACACAGCCTCACTCTCCCTATCCGTGGATTATCAAACAAGACTAATCTTAATATATCATATAAACATCTAATATAAAACAATTACTGGGATAATATTCGCTGTATTAACAAATTAAACTATATCAAAAAGGTAGAGCCAGACATGGAGGACAGCTGGCTGACAGGGCGGGGTGGGGTACACACTTTTCTGACTGCAGCCCCTGCAGCCTGTACACAGACTCACCCAGAATAGAGTAACAGCTTTTATTTCGTCAACATTTTCAAATTTAACTCGTTCTAATTGTAATTATCAATTTAATCAAAACTGCACTTGTCTTCGGTGATCTAACACAAAATGTGCGCTCAAGGTGACAGCTGCATTGTGTGACAGCTGCTAGCAAACTCTGTGATTTCTCAGCTAATGGGAATTCTACCGTGCTTTACTTCACACCGTAAACTATTTTTAGCCAACCTCTGCTTGGGCCGTTATTTGGGGTACCTGAGAAACAGCTGCGGGGAGCCCCACAAACACCGGTTAGAATCATACGCAGTCATTTTCCAAGCACCGTGATCGCAGCTGTTAGGGTAATTAAGTAGGAGACAGTATTCCTTACTTAAATGCACGCAGTTGTGTGGCCGTTAACTAGACAGCCAGAGTTTCTGCAGTTAGAATGTGTTCAGTGATAATGAATCACAACTTATAGTGGATAAATAATCACATTATTCTGTAAGAGTTTGTTGCTGTATAACCAACGTGCTATTTATTTTGTATGGTGCAGTGTTGAAATGTCTCTGAGATGCGTTTATTTACAATAAATATCTTTTACTTTTACAATACCCTGTCTTTTGCTTTTTTATAAAGGTATAAAACACCACGATTCATACCTGCGCTTGTTGTAATATGGTCGCACACATAATGCGCCCATTATAAATCACCTATAAATATAAAACTCTAATATAAATCAATTACGGGGGTAACATTCACGATGTAAAAACAATTACGGGGATAACAGACATGTTGTAACATGCCCGCATACATAATGCGCGCGTTATAAATCCCCTATAAATATAAAACTCTAATATAAAACAATTACGGAGATAATATTCACCGTATCAAATACAGTGAAAATAATATTAAACTATATAAAAAAAAAAAAAAAAAAAGGGAGGGGGAGCTGCCACACAGCTGCTGTTAGAAGACAAGGAGGACAGCTGGCAGGGGGGAGGGGTTACACACTTTGATACAGCTTGATAGGGGCGTGTCCACCTGTCAAATTGAGTTTGACGAGTTATATCCCTGATACACTACTGACATCCATTAAGGTCTTACACAGAACATACCAAGTTCCAAGTAAACTTCACGCTATATACCCCAACATCTCAGATAAATGCTTTAGAGGATGCGGCGCAGTAGGAGATATGAAGCACATTTGGTGGGAATGTCCGATAGCCTCGGCTATGTGGCGGGAAGTAGGATTAATAATTGGAAAAATGTATGGCAAGGCAATACAACCTGACCCGGCCACATTCCTCTTGGGAGCCAAATACCCGGGGTTTACTAATAAATTTCACAGGCTGATAGGCCAACTGCTTATGGCTGCTAAGCTGCATATAGCTACCAGCTGGAGGTCGTCGTTTCTCTCTGTCCAGACAGTTAGAGATAAAATGAATTCAATCCTATTATATGAACGTATACATGCGACTAGGGAGGATCTGTGGGAAGCCTTCTACCAGATTTGGAAACCGTGGATGGATCTTAACGCGAACTTAAATTTAGAACAAACCTTGACCTTATCTATTTGAGACTCTATTGTCCTGTGAGGGATCCTGATGACGCTAGGGTTGAGCCGGAGTGGGGTAGGGTGCGGGGAGGTGGGAGGCAGAACTCATAAAACGGAACATAATACAACCTTGTCTGGTAAATATACTATAACTTACCACGAATTAAAGTGCAGTATCTCATTTCCCTTCCCACTTTCCCTCTTTTATGTCTCCCTATGTTCTTGTTTTGTCATATTTGTATTTTTGATTTTGAGTTAATATATGTATGGTTTTGCCACATTGTTCAGATTTAAGCTTATTGAACTCCCTTGCAAGGGAAACTGTTGTTCAATTGCTATGTTATTGAAAATAAAAATTATTGAAACTAAAAAGCGAATTCACAACACTACCCCTAGCAGCCATTAAAGTGCCCCGCCGTACCCGGATTACTTTGCCCGCTGAAAAAGAGACAGTCATTTCCCTGCCTCTTAACACCAACCGACAACTTGAAGGAGTTGAAGTGTTAATCGAGCCGAGGGCTCCAAGTGGCCGTAAGCTAAACCCACTAGTCGCCCGCACCCTAGCCGTCGTGAGGAACGGAAGAGTCTCTGTCAGGCTAAACAACACCGCAGACGTAGGTGTAGCTCTTGAGGCTGGCATGCAACTTGCCAGAGTATATGCTCTACCCACAGAAGTAAACCCCATGGGACCCTTACAATTCACCCCGTCTACGAAGATGGCTGGACGGTAACTGTCTCAGCCATAAATGCTCAAGCAGATGATGAAGACATTGGGCGAAAACTACTGGAAAAAGTGCAACTGGACCCGTCCCAGTACACCAAACAGGAAGTGTCTCAAATGGAGAAACTACTGCGAGAACACCAAGACTCCTTTGCAAAGCATGACACCGACTTCGGGTACACCACCAGTATCCAACACGAGATTCCCACGGGCGATGCTGCCCCTATTCGCGAGAGGTACCGACAAATACCACCTCAACAATACCAGGAGGTGAAAAGCCTCTTAGAATCTATGCTACACGCCGGAGTGGTGCGGGAAAGCCAGAGCCCATGGGCTGCACCCGTGGTGATAGTCAAAAAGAAAGATGGATCCCTGAGATTTTGCGTAGACTACCATCGGTTGAACGCTTGCACGATCCGGGACTCCTATCCACTCCCCCGGATCGAAGAGTCACTGACCGCCCTGAAAAAGGCCAAATATTTTTCGTCTCTAGACTTGGCCAGTGGATATTGGCAGGTCCCCATGAGTGAGAAGGACAGAGAAAAGACCGCCTTCATCCTTCCCATGGGCCTGTACGAGTTTGACCGGATGCCATTCGGCTTGAATAACGCACCAGGGACCTTTCAGAGACTGATGGAACGCTGTCTGGGAGATTTCAACTTCGAATTCACGCTGATATACCTTGATGACATCGTGGTATACTCCGCCACCTTCGAGGATCATCTTCACAAGCTTGGCAAAGTGTTCCAGCGCTTGAAGAAACACGGCCTGAAGTTGAAGCCCAGCAAGTGCCGTCTATTCCAGCAGGAGATCGATTACCTGGGACACCGGATCTCGGCCGAAGGTGTCCAACCCTCTCCAGAGAAGATAGCAGCTGTCCAAGAGTGGCCACAGCCAACTACCATCAAAGAAGTCCAGGCTTTCCTGGGGCTAGCGGGCTATTACCGTCGATTTGTCAAGGACTTTGCCCGGCTTGTGGAACCACTGCATGAGACCCTCCGAGGGACTGCGAACAGTCCAAGAGGACGACGCATCAGCTGGGGGCCCGACCAAGAAAAATCCTTCCGGGCGCTTCAAGCTGCTCTGACATCACCCCCTATTCTGGCATATGCAGACTACACCTTGCCGTTCCAGTTATACACCGACGCCAGCCTTCAAGGTCTCGGGGCGGTCCTCTCCCAAGTCCAAGATAACAAGGAACGCGTAATAGCCTATGCCAGTAGATCCCTCCGTGACACCGAAAAGAACCCCGTCAACTACAGCTCTTTCCGCCTGGAACTCCTGGCCCTGACCTGGGCTATGACAGAGAAATTTGCTGGCTACCTGACAGGGGCAGAGGTGCTGGTCGTGACAGACAACAATCCTCTTGCCCACCTAGAAAATGCCAAACTAGGGGCAATGGAACAGCGCTGGATGGCAAGGCTCTCTAGATTCCAATACAAAATTAAATACAGAGCGGGGACGGAGAATCAGAATGCTGACAGCCTTTCCAGAGTGACATCATCCCCGCCGGTAGGGGACCGGGATGAAGAGTTGGAGGAAGATGAACTGCCCGGCTAGCTAAACAAATAGAAGATAGCCGCCAGTATGCTGTAGGTGGGATCGAAGCCGTAGTGGGGTCCCCCCTGTCCCAACAAGAATGGGCCAAGCTTCAAGATCGAGACCCTGAACACGTCTTACTGAAACAGTACGTGAAGACACAAGAGAAACCACCCTCCGAAGTAAGAGCCCGACTATCAACCAGGGCCTCTGCCCTACTTGCCCAATGGGATCGGCTGATCGTGAAGGATGGAGTCTTGTATCGCAGGGCCCTTTTATCCCATATGCTGGAAGAATGTTTGCAGATTGTCGTCCCGGTGCAGCTAGCCCATGAGATGGTGGCTGAAGCCCACAGAAGGAACGGCCACTTCGGCATAGACAAGACCCTCCGGTGGACCCAGCAATTCATTTTTTGCCCAGGACTCCGTAAGCTGGTTGAAAACGTCTGCCTAAGATGTCGTGCATGTGAACTCCACAAGTCTACGGAGCAGCGTGCACCCGTCCAGACTATTAGCACATCCAGGCCCCTCGAGTTGTTGATGGTGGACTATCTGTTGATCGGAACGGCGAATAGTGGCTACCAGTACTGTCTGGTGATGGTGGACCACTTCACGAAATTCGCCGTCGCTGTTGCTACCAAAGATCAGACTGCCGAATCAGCTGCACAGGCCATCTGTCAACACTTCGTTCGGGTCTACGGGTGTCCGGAGCGGCTGCACTCTGATCAGGGGGCATGTTTTGAAGGGTGAGTCATTGAAGAACTTCAGCAGATGTATGGAATCAAGAAGTCCAGGACCACCCCATATCATCCACAAGGGAATGGCGCGTGTGAACGTTTCAACCGGACCCTCTTACAACTGATCCTTAGCAGAAGACAAAAAGCCCGACTGGCCTCGATTCCTCCCAGAACTGCTGTGGGCCTATAACAATCAAGTCCATTCTGTCACCGGATACACGCCTTACACCCTCCTTTTTGGCCGCCCAGGCAAAGGCATCCATGAGCTACACCTGTCTAACTCTGATGAAGACACCTGTGGTACCTATCCTTCCTGGCTACAAGCAAACCGTCAAAGGATGGAAACTGTCTACCGGCTGGTGGAACAGCAGATCCAGGACCAGGTCCACGCTGATCCACTTCCAGTACAAGAAGACCTACTGAGTGTGGGTCAACTAGTCCTAGTTCGTATAAAGAAACCGCAAGGAAAACTCCGGCCCAAGTGGGAGACCGAAGTCTATCGAATAATTGGACACCCGTACCCTGGTGGCCCCGTCTACCAAGTACAAGGCGAAGACAGCGGCAGCCTCCGCACCCTGCACCGTAACATGTTGCGCCCCTGTTGTTCTCAGCCTGACTCCCCTCCTATAATGCCTAGAGAGACGGATATCACTAATACTGTGGGAGACACCGATACCGGGGATGTAGAGGTGGAATACATCCCTACCCCTGCTCGCCTGACTGACGCGTCTGAACCCCTTACCTCCTCGACTGACTTACCGACTGGGGCGGAGAGTGGGGTGACTAATCGGGGAGAGAGACTAGCACCCGTTAGGCGGACAGCAAGGACCACCACAGGAGTGCCCCCGGGACAGTCCTACAGAGACCAATATGTGTGGCCCTTTTCACAGCCGGGTCCTACAACCTCCACAGCCATCGCCGCCCTGGAGACAGTCGTTGACAGGGACTGCCAACCTTTAAGCGGGGGGGCGTGTAGTGAGCTGGCCGGCTGTGGCTGTTCCGTTATCATTGACATAGAATCTGTGACAGACACTGCCCCCGTGTGGCCAGAAGTTATACCTATGCCGAATGTGATTACAGAGAAACAAACTGTATTGGCTAAACTCCCCCCTGTTATGTCATGTGAACAGGAAGGGGAGGGAGAAGAGAAAGAGCCCGGGAAACCAGTCGGTGCAGAGAGAGGTCTGTGTGTGCTGGCGTCCTCCTGTAGATGCGATATAGAAGGTTGCCTGGATAACCCCTCTCTCTCGGAAGCTGACATCCAGATTGTTCCCAGCTCCCACACTGCGGAGCACTCAGCGGTGACATCTTCACAGATCCTGGAGCTCATGAACTGTAAGCGGGTCCTCTATTGAGAGGCCGAACATTCCACCTACAACACTAATTAACCAACCATTTACTGAGCACAGGTGAGGATGTAAACTAGGATTGAGTGCATTATATGACCAGGTGACAAAACTTTTGTCTTGCCAAAATCTGACCATTCTGTGTTCATTAACTGATCAATATTATTGTATTGATGCCAATTTATTTTCTTAACCTACACCACATTTTGGAGGGTTTCAGCTTTCAAAAGAATAATTTATACAACCAATGGATGAATTTAACGTCAGGTTATAAGCTTTTATTTACATAACATGGATAAGCGACATAACTTCTGTCACGGACACAGTGACTGCACCAGCAGAATAGTGAGTGCAGCTCTGGAGTATTATACAGAATGTAACTCTAACATTTGTTAGCCAGCATAAGTACATGTGGGGATTCAATAGCAACCAGGCAACCCCCACATGTACTTATGCTGGCTAACAGATGTAAATCATTCAGCTGTGGCACGAAAAACTAAATCTCCGAGCACTAAAAAAATACTCGGAGGACCCCCGAGCATGCTCGAGAAATCTCGAGTAACGAGTATATTCGCTCATCACTACTCAGGATCAGTAATGCAATGTACGTACACAGTGACTGCACCAACAGAATAGTGAGTGCAGCTCTGGAGTATAATACAGGATGTAACTCAGGATCAGTAATGTAATGTATGTATGTAGTGAGCTGGCCGGCTGTGGCTGTTCCGTTATCATTGACATAGAATCTGTGACAGACACTGCCCCCGTGTGGCCAGAAGTTATACCTATGCCGAATGTGATTACAGAGAAACAAACTGTATTGGCTAAACTCCCCCCTGTTATGTCATGTGAACAGGAAGGGGAGGGAGAAGAGAAAGAGCCCGGGAAACCAGTCGGTGCAGAGAGAGGTCTGTGTGTGCTGGCGTCCTCCTGTAGATGCGATATAGAAGGTTGCCTGGATAACCCCTCTCTCTCGGAAGCTGACATCCAGATTGTTCCCAGCTCCCACACTGCGGAGCACTCAGCGGTGACATCTTCACAGATCCTGGAGCTCATGAACTGTAAGCGGGTCCTCTATTGAGAGGCCGAACATTCCACCCCTACCTGCTGAACCCCAAGGACTACAGTCTGGACCTGAGAGACAAAGTTTTGTTTAATTCCTTTTTTCTCTCCGGCTGGAGCGTCTCCCTGCTGTGACCGACAGGCCTGCGATGTGGGAAGATAACCTCTTGGAGCAAAGGAAGTGGTAACGTGTGGATAGGGACAGTGAGGGATAGTTTGTTATTACACGTTATTTCTGTGAATAAGCATACTTTTTACTGTCTATTATTGTGTTCTGCTGTGTTAAGAAAAATGTATAACAGTAAAGATACGTTTGTTAAGATGGAATCTGAGTGTGGAGGTTTGGCTGGGCCAGATCATGGATATGCATGGGCGGCCTTGCCCTCGGACACTTCATGTACACAGTGACTACACCAGCAGAATAGTGAGTGCAGCTCTGGGGTATAATACAGGATGTAACTCAGGATCAGTACAGGATCAGTAATGTAATGTATGTACACAGTGACTGCACCAGCAGAATAGTGAGTGCTGCTCTGGGGTATAATAAAGGATATGACTCAGGATCAGTAATGTAATGTATGTACACAGTGACTGCACCAGCAGAATACTGAGTGCAGCTCTGGGGTATAATACAGGAGGTAACTCAGGATCAGTAATGTAATGTATGTACACAGTGACTGCACCATCAGAATAGTGAGTGCAGCTCTAGAGTATAATACAGGAGGTAACTCAGGATCAGTAATGTATGTACACAGTGACTGCACCAGCAGAATAGTGAGTGCAGCTCTGGAGTATAATACAGGATGTAACTCAGGATCAGTAATATAATGTATGTACACAGTGACTGCACCAGCAGAATAGTGAGTGCAGCTCTGGGGTATAATACAGGATGTAACTCAGGATCAGTAATGTATGTACACAGTGACTGCACCAGCAGAATAGTGAGTGCAGCTCTGGGGTATGATGCAGGATGTAATTCACCTGACGTACTCGGGATCATTAGATTCCAGCAGCCGGATCCCCAGCAATTATACATTTGTCATTAATCCTATGGATAGGTCATAAATGTTGATAATAGGACAACAAACATCAGACAGGTGATATCGGTGCCAGATATATCTGAAGTAGGGGTATAAATTTAGGGATTTTTTTTGTATCATGCGATGACACCTGGACATAATAATCATTGAGCACATATATAGGAAAACCACTTCTGACTTTATTAAACATATTTGCAAATATACACAGGTAGACAAATAAAAGTTTTCATCTTATGCTGAAAATAGGTAATCACTTAATCCCCTATTCCTTTCCTGTTCACTTTTTTCAAATATTTAACGGATCATAGGAGGGAGAGGAATCTGCTGGAAACCACAAGGAAATCTGCAAAGAGAGAAATACATTATTGTTAAAAAAAAACAACAACTATTTAATAGACTGAACTCCTGCCGATTCATGTGTAAAGGACCTTCATGTTAAAAATACATATTCAGTGTATACGGAGTGCTACTGTATCAACCTATCTATCTATCTATCTATCTATCTATCTACCTATCTATCTATCTATCTATCTATCATCTATTTATTATCTATTATCTATCTATGATCTATTTTCTATCTATTATTTATCTATTATCTATCAATCATCTATCTATTTATCTATCTACTAGATGGTGGCCCGATTCGAATGCATCGGGTATTCTAGAATATGTATGTAGTATATAGCACAGCCCACGCTGTATATAACACAGCCCACGTAGTATATAACACAGCCCAAGAGTATATAACACAGACCACGTAGTATATAACACAGTCCATGTAGTATAGAGCACAGCAACGTAGTATATAGCACAGCCACGTAGTATATAACAGCCCACGCAGTATATAACACAGACATGTAGTATATAGCACAGCCACATAGTATATAGCACAGCCCACGCAGTATATAACACAGCCCATGTAATATATAGCAATGTGGGCACCATATCCTTGGTAAAAAAAAAGAATTAAAATAAAAAATAGTTATATACTCACCTTCCAGCGACCTCCGGATCCAGCCCAGGCCTTTAGCGATGCTCCATTGTCAGTGATGCTTTGCAGCAATAACACGTAATGATGTAGAAGTCTCGCGAGACCGCTACGTCATCTCCGGTCATAGCTGCAATGCATTCTTGGGACCGGAGCATCGCGAGGAGCTGGAAAGGCTGCCGCGGACACCGGAAGGTGAGAATCTAATATAATAAGGCAGAAACAGTTCCCTAGCTATAGCAGAGGGACTAGGGAGCCCAGACAGCTCGGGTGGGCTTTGAGCCCGAGCCATCCAGCAGCCTCATAATGTTTAAGGGTAGGACCCAGCCATCCAGGGTTCCGTGGATAGAAGTGCAGCTGAACCAGCACAGGGTACAGCAGTGGTGAAGCAGAGGTAGCAGTGGGTCTACAGCAGTACGGGGACACAGGTTGCTCAATATGTGGCAGATCATCGCATGGGCTGACACCTTCAGATCCGGTGCGAAACGGACAAGAGCAGAGAATCTGTACAGGGAGGATGCTGCGTTACCGCAAGAGGCGGTATGATCAGGACACGTACTGAAGGACCAAGGAAAGAGTGCAGGGAAAGTGGAAAGTGTGATCTGTAAGGAAATGCTGTGTCTGTTAAGGATGTGCCAAGAAGAAAGTAAAGTTTTATGTTGCAACTGGACTGTATCTCTGTTTGTACGCAAACGACCGGAGGGGACCTTATGCAACGGAGAGAAGGCCCGGACGGTGCAAACAATAAAGAGGCAAGTACATTGACCATGGGACGTTACCTGCATGTAACGGGAGTCCAGTGTGCGCAAGACCTGCTAATCTCAGCCATGACTATGGCCCTGGCCTTCCCTCACCTATCTATCTATCTAGTTAGAAAAATGGAACAGCACTAAAAGTTAAATGGGTGCAGAGTCTCCCAGCAATCAATCCATACTTGCCAACATATAGTAGTAAAAAACGGAAGGCAGCACTCCAAAAAGTAGTTTCAAAATAAGGTGGATTTTATTAGGACCTAATAAAGTCCACCTTATTTTGAAACTACTTTTTGGAGTGCTGCCTTCCGTTTTTTACTGCTATCTATCTATCTATCTATCTATCTATCTATCTATCTATCTATCTATCGTTAGTGGATAACCTCTTCAATAAGTTTTTTCTAACCTAGGAACTTACACTAAAGAGAGAATACCTGTAATAAAATAAGGCTCCAAAATTAAAAAATAGAGAAACTTTCTCAAAACGTTTCTACTGGTCTCCGTTTGAGTCTTTAGGCTCCTTTGGGTATTTTAGAATTTTAGATTTTTTAGAACTTACTTGTTGCCTTCAGTCACTGAATCACTTAAGAAGCAAAACTGGAAGCAGAGCCAGGACTATGAGAGCGCTCAAAGGACCACAGCCTGGAAGGAAATAAAAACATTACCGCTTACAATCAAAGTTACACCCTGGATTCAGTTACTCAGCAGTGATGTCATCATTTTCTCTATATGGTAGGCTTGTACACCATTTTGTATTTTGGGTGGAGCCCACCCATTTTAAGATATCCATGTTGGTATTACTGCAAACTGGAGCCCAGTCCTATATAAGTGAATGGTACTGAGCTGTAATACCAGACACAGCCAATAGGAAATGTATGGAGCCGAATGAGAGGATGTGAAGCCCACTGGATTTCAGATTCTGATTACTCTAAGGATAATCCATCCATACTGTGATCCAGGAAAACCTCTTTAAAGGAGTTGTCTAGGAATTTTATATTGATGACCTATCCTTAGGATCATTGGGAATCCAACACCTGGCACCTCTAAATGATCAATGGTTACGATGTCCCATGGTGGCTGGACAAACACAGCTCCGTACGCTGTGTAGTAGCTGATCTGCAGTACCAATGAATGGCTACTACACGGCGCTGTTCCAGCTTCGTACCCCTGTGTTCTTCTGACCATCATGGGATTTGGTGACCACCAATTGATGATGGTGCCTAGTGTTGTACCCCCCTTATAGGCCACCGTTATCATAGTCCTCGACAGCCCGCTTAGGTACTGCAAGTAATATACCGTAATCATTCGTTCTTATTCCTTTATTACATACATCCTGTATACAGTCATATTTTGTATGATTATTTGTATATATTTTTTTACAAAGTACTCACGCAGGGCGGATTGTCCATTTCCTTGTCCATTTCCTTGTCCATTTTCTTGTCCATTTCCTTGTCCATTTCCTTGTCCATTACCGTCTGGTTTCGTGTCGGTAACAGTTGTCCGATATATACCATTATATCGAAATAATGTTGGAGAGACTTTCCCTGAGCTGAATGAGCCCGTTGTGGTAGTGGCTGTATTATAGTTAATATTTAGAATGACTGTGATTTGGCCACTGCCACCACTTCCGCTGGTAATTTTCTGGGGATTGACAGTGACTTTTGCATCAACAGTGATGTCAAATTGATGCGATTCACTAATGGACAACCTGGAAAAGGTAAAAGCAGGAACATTATCTCTAACTGGGGTGAAAGACAAAGACAGATCGGCTTTTGGCTCTTGGATTGCGTTGCAGCTTGGATCGGCGGAATTCATGCACAGGGTTTGGTTCTTCCCTAGTACAATGGTGGACCTTATAGAAGGGCCTGACAAAGATGTAGGAGATGACACAATCTCTGTGTCTCCAATGTGGCTTGACGGGACAGAAACCAAAATTTCTAGATTGTTCTCAACCCGTTGGGCTCCAACTGCAATAGAAATAGCAATAATTCAAGTTGGGAAAGAAGAACTCCATAAAGCAGATTTCACCTGAAGAACCTCAATCACATGACATTAGGGCTACATCAATAATAGTCCTCCATGTGGAAGTAAGTAGAAACAGGTTAATGCTGGGATTGGAATTTTCTCAGATCCCGGCAGCTGTGGTTCTTCTGCCAACAATCGTCAAGGTACCATAACCTAAGACCCTTGACGTACCATTACTTCAAAGTGTAAGGATGGTTGTACTTATCATTAAAGGGGTCCTCTTTAATGATAAAAAAAAAAACATACCTCCATGGTCACCTGATCTCCAGGAATAGTTGTTGGACTTTCTCTACCTCATTTACAGCTTTTTGTCTTATCATCCGTGTCATTGTTCTCTTACCAAGTGCACAGAGAGTAAGGAAAACCAGGGTTTTCTTTGCATATTCCATTTCTAGCCTTCGTCAGAGTAGATCCGGTGACCTGGTCCAAAATTTCTCAAAGCAGGATCTACTGAAATAAAAGGAGAAGCCAACAAACTATTTATATTTATGTTACTTAGTAAAGAAAATTTGGATCACTTATAAAAATAATATCCTATGCAAACTGTTCTGCTATTGCCTTTTTCATTTTCTAAGGGGGTTTCCAAGAAAAGAAAAACATTTCTCCTTTTTTTTTCTTTAGAGAAAGAGCACCACAGCTGTCCGTAGGCTGAGTGTAAATACTGGGAATTAATCGAATTGTCCAGATTAGTGCATTCAGAGAAGTGGTGCAGTTCGCGAGAAGTCTTGGAGACGGGAGTGGGAGGTTTGGATCATTGAGGATGTTGGTGTTAGGTCATTAGCAGAACGGAGGGCATGGGTAGGGTGATAGACAGAGATCAGGAAGGTGATGTAGGGTGGTGCAGAACTGTGGAGAACTTTGTGGGTGAGAGTGATCCGTTTATATTGGACCCTGTTGAGGATGGGTAACCAATGCTATAACTGGCACAGGGCAGAGGCATCGGTATTGTGGCTGGAGAAAAATATGATCCTGGCTGCTTCATTCAGGACAGATTGGAGAGTGGTGAGATTAGTAAGGGGAAGACCGGTTAATAGAGAGTTGCAGGACAAAGACTCTATATGTTTTGGCAGAAATTTTCAAGTGATTTTGCCTCAAATTCTAAAGTTACCATTGTCGGGACCAAGCAGAAGCTAGCAGAATTTCTCCTCAGTGCTGCAGAACTGTGATTGTGACCCCGTCGTTCAACGGTGTCAGGGTATAGAGCAGGTTTCTCTAGTTAGATAGGTAGGAATTTAGAAGAGAATAATCTGTAGAAATTGTATATAGTCTGTATTATTCTTTGTATTGCCATAGCTGGAGCGCAGCTTGTGTGACACGCTTCAGCTATCTCTCCTTGTATCTAAGATTGCTGTTATTACAAGAATCGTTAGTCTTATTTTCCACTTATTTTACCACTAAACAACCGCTGATCAACTTGCATGTGACCGATCGTTTAACAGTCGCGGTCGGCCCCTCTAAATGGGCCGTTGAAGGACTGTGTCTGTTGTTCTGTCTGATTGTATTAGAGTCAGAGCCCATTTTATGTGGGAACCCGCTGAGCCTTGTACCTCTCTGTGGGAAATATAGCATTTTTGGGCTCTAGAGTGTCAACCACCGCACATGGCATGAGACAGGCGGGTCGCCCTACTACCCTGCGCTTCATGGAGGGGATTCCTTAAATATCTGCAGCATTTCCAGGAGATGTTTGGAGTAAAGTTTAGTGCAGTGTCAGTTATTGCTCGGTTGCTTCCTTCCTCGTTGTGGTTAGTATGGCATCACTATCCGATAATGCCAATGTCACCGGGCCAGAAATTATTTGAAATCACCAACCTAGCATTAACCACATGCCTGCTGGAACCAGCAATGGTGATGGGCCCGAAAATAACGGGGAAGTGGTGCTGTGTGGTGTCACATGTAAGGCTCAGACACAATGGCACAAATGAGAGGTAGGATACCCGGCACAGCAGACAGTATGACAAAGGATAGGATTAGATACACCACTTAGCCGACTGTGTCACATATGAAGGATAAGATACACAAATAAGGAGAAATGAAAATATTAGATACCCCACTCAGTATCAGATGTATTAGGATTAAATACATGGCTCAGCAGATAGTATCACACATGATAGGTTTAGATACACAGTTCAACGAACAGAATCTTGTGTGATAGAATTAGATACATTGCATGTTAGACAGTATCATATACTATTGGCTTAGGTACAGCACTCAGCAGGCAGTATCATATATGACAGGATTAGAAACACAGCTCAGCAAACAGCATCACATATGGTAAGATTAAATAATTCCTCTGCAGACAGTATCACATATGATAGTTTGCTGAGCCATGTATCTAATCGTTTCATATGTGTTACTGTCTGCTGAGCTGTGTACCTAAGCCTATCATGTGTGATACTATCTAACGTACAATGTCTAGCATGATATCATATGTGATACTGCCGCCTAAATTGTGTTTCTAATTATTCTACCTATGATACAAGATGCTGAGCTGCTGTATCTAATCCAATAGTACAGTATGCGATACTGTCTGTTGAGCTGTGCCTATCTTGCGTGATACTGTTAGCTACACTGTGTATTTAATCCTGTCATCTGTGATATAGGCTGCTGAGCTGCTGTATCTAATCCTGTTTTATTCAGCCTTATATAATTGGATTAGATACAAAGGTTCAGCAGCCTGCATTTCAGATGACAGGATTAGATACAACACTTAGCAGACAGTATCAGACATTATATGATTAGATACATCAGCTCAACAGACAGGAATAGATACACAGCTGAGAAAAGAGTATCACACCTGATAGGCTTAGATACACAGCATAGAAGACATTACAAGATTCGGACAAGACAAGAACAATGAAGGACACAGGTAAGAAGTCCAAGAGTCCACACTAATAGAATAAAGTCCGACCAGAGGAGTCAAGTTCTTAGGGCAGATCAGCCATATAGTGAAATGTGTTTATGTCCAAAAAGACAGCTAGTCAAATAAGTAAACAAAAGATTGGTCCTCACCCATAGTGATCATAGTGTGGAAGCGGACTACAAGCCCCTACGCGCGTTTCTCATAGGCTTCTTCTTGTTACCCATGAGATGGTTATATGTATTTAAATGTAATGTTGCTATTTTACTATATTATGTGATATTGTTATTTAATAAATACTATTTTACAAATTTATAGACAGTAGCTTTGAGTCCAGTTATCCGAATTTTGTAATGCATTGAGGAGTTTCTGTCAACTTTTCCAGACTCTGTACAACGTTTGTGTTGCTCTGATCTATATAATTATACAGCATAGAAGACAGTATCACACCTGATAGGATTAGATACACAGCTTAGAAGACAGTACCACACCTGATAGGCTTAGATACACAGGATAGAAGACAGTATCACACCTGATAGGCTTAGATACACAGAATAGAAGTCAGTATCACACCTGATAGGCTTAGATACACAGCATAGAAGACAGTGTCACACAAGATAGGCTTAGATACACAGCTTAGAAGGCAGTATCACACTTGATAGGCTTAGATACACAGCTTAGAAGACAGTACCACACCTGATAGGCTTAGATACACAGCTTAGAAGACAGTACCACAAATGATAGGCTTAGATACACAGCTTAGAATACAGTATCACATCTGATAGGCTTAGATACACATCTCAGAAGACAGTATCACACCTAACAGGCTTAGATACACAGCACAGAAGACAGTATCACACCTGATATGCTTACATACACTAGATTAGCCCATTATTCTATACTATATTGCATAATATTTACATCTTGAGAAGTTACTAGAATAATCCCACACAGCAGAAGAGAATATTCTGCATATGTAATTTTAGGAATAGCTATCTTAGCGATTGTCTTTTTCGATGTCCCTTTAATGCTGTTTGCCCGGGCGGCTCTCCTTACTATAACCTGTGGGAATTATGGAACCAGCCCACGAATCAGTCCTGTATAATATCACCTATGGATGTACACGACCCTCTGTCTTAGGAACGTCCCTTTAAAAGGGCTTACATGCCTAAATTTAAGTAATGAAATGTTGGATTAATCCTGACAAAGGCAAGAAATAGAGAAAAGTATCACAAGTGCTACACTGTAAAAATGATGACTGACGTCTATGAAATACACAGACTGTTACATGATGTTACCTTGAAGCCTGGATGTGATAATGACTTCTCGGCTTATGGTCCTTCCTTTTAAACCTGGTGCTGAGTCCTTCCTCCTTGCTGTGGATTTGTCCTTAGTGTCCGCCCCTCCCCACAGTGATTATTGAGCAAGATAGGATGTTGTGAGACATTATATCAAAAACACAAAAAGCTTGAGCAACTACAGTAAGTCAAAAATCATCACAAGATGGATATTTCCTCATTTCCTTAGTCGTCAAAATGTTCTGAATCGAGACATGCACACATTGAGTATTTGGGTGAAGAAATTTCTAGACTGGAAAAACGCAGCACCAAAAACGTGTGTTTTCAAATATTTTGGACAGTAATGATTGCCACTGAGAATGACAATAGATAGATATATACAGACATATAGACAAATAATTGCACAACCCCTGACTTATTATAAAATTGCACCCTGTGGAGCTTATCGGATACGTTTTTATGATTAAATAAATAAATAAACTGACGTAGGGTCCCCCCCATTTTTTGCAACCAGCAAAGGTTCAGCAGACAGCTGAGAGCTGATATTCTCAGGCTGGGAAGGTCCCTGAATATTGGGTCCCTCCCAGCCTAAAAATACAAGCCCCCAACTGCTCCAGAAGTGGAGCATCACATGAGATGTCCAAATAACGCACCTTGCAATGTCCAAACATCCAGCCACTCAATGTCCCCCCAGCCAGCCCCTCCTAACATGCACACAGCCAGCCCATCGTAATGTTTCCACAGCCAGTCTCTCTTAGTGTCCCCACATCCAGCCTCCATAATTTCCACACAGTCATCCTCTTTTAATGTTCCTAAATCCCATCGTAATGTTTCCACAGCCAGTCTCTCATAATGTCCCCACAGCCAGCCCCCCCATAATGTCCCCACATCCAGCTCTTAAATGTACCCACATCCAGCACCTCATAATATCCCCACATCCAGGCCCTCAATGTCCACACAGCCACCTCCTCCATATTATCTCCACAACCAGCCCCTCATAATGTCCCCACATCCAGCCCCACAACGTCCCAACATCCAGCCTCTCATAATGCCCCCACATCCAGCCCCTCAATGTCCACACAGCCACCTCTTCCATATTGTCCCCACATCCAGCCCCTCAATGTCCCTACAGTCAGCCCCTCTTGTGATAGTCCCCATTTATTGGCAAAGTAAAATAAGAAAAATAAAAAAGGTTGTACTCACCTAATGCAGACTCCCCATCCAGTGCAGCCTCCGCCACTTGCTCTCTCTGGTAAGCAGTAGGCGCTAGGTGGCATGATGACGTCACTGTATCATGCCATCCGATGTCCCATATTCCCATTGGAGCAGGGACCTGATTTACAGCTCCTCTGCTCCTGACATGGGTGGCGTCATTATCAATTGTATTCACATCTGACAGATGGGAATACAGTTGAGTGAGGGAGTGAGAAACTGGTGGGGCGCAGACAGAGAGATGGGTGACTGACACTGCTCACCTGAGAGCCCGCACCCTAGCCGTCACTGTGCTGAATGCCTGCGGCCGGAAGAAAGTGCTGGGCAGCCGCTGGCATTCAGAAGTGTCAGGTTTTTTTTTTATACGAAGTGCGCCCTCATTGGGTGAGAGGAAGCAGGAAGACCCAGGGACACGGGTAAGTATAACAGGGTCCCCGATCCCCCTATTTCTCTGTCCTCTGATGTGCGATCACATCAGGGGACAGAGAATGACACACCGCATTTTGGTTTTTTTTCCGGTCGCCGGTAACCGGTTAATTACCGGCGATCACAAAACAGGGGTCGGTAAAAACCGCCGAGACCCCAAAGATCTGCTGGGTGCCGGCTGGCGAGCGCACTGCGTATGCGCCCGCCGATTTAAGCTGGAAGAAGATGGCGGCGCCCATGGGGAACTACAAGGAGCAGCGGGGGAGACGGGTGAGTATCAGGGGGCGATCGGGGACCCCATTTCTCTGTCCTCTGATGTGCAATCACATTGGAGGACAGAGAAATTAAATGGCAAATCGCTTTTTTTTTGCGACCGTCGGTAAACGGTTAATTACCAGCGATCGCAACTCGGGGTCGGTAAATACCGACCCGAATCATGTTCTCTGGGGCCTCGGCTACCCCCGCAACCGAGACCCAGTGAAAATCCGACTCTGGGGGGCGCTATACACTTTTTCCACAGCGCCATTATTAACGGCGCTGTGGTTTAAGTACCCTTAACTGCTGCCGTTAAAAGGTGTATCGGCGGTCGTTAAGGGGTTAAACATATGTGGTTGTTGTTTGATTTCACACCTTGGTCGGCTCATTTGTTTGCACTGGCTTTGATCTCCATTTGTCAGACTCCCATACTGTCACACCTTGGAGCATCGTTATTACACACCCTGTTTACTTTCTTTTGCTTTTTTATATATGTATGGCATGTCTATTTCCTCTATGCATCACACTACCATCCATTATTTAAATGTTATTTATATTCTATGTGTATACCTTTCCATCTTATATTTACAACCAATGTGATGGTTTGATTTAGAGATCTTCCGGTATATATGGATGGTATGTTGCTGTAAAATTTAGTAATCATTGACATAAATGTTTTTATATTACGCCCAGGGTCTGTTTTTTTGTATCTTACACATTCCCCTATTTTCACTTTTTAAATGGTTTAAATATGTATTTCACAGACATATAAGAGCCTATTGTGTCCTAACAAGTAACACAGAGGACCGTGATAGAAGAAAACCTAAATAGAACCAAGGATCCTCCAAAACCAAATGATAAGAAATATTAAATCTTTATTGACAATTAAGGCATAAAAATAGTTAATAAAGAATAGAGATGTCCAAAACGAACCAAACCTGATACTATCACTGGTTCATAATTTTATTAAGAAAAAAAAGTTCCCATGCAGGTCCGATGTAGTCTAGAGAATCCAACGTAGTTCACAAATTGAAATCTGAAAAATATAAACAGAGAGAAATAAAAACAAGACACTGTCCTTCGTTCACCACTTTATTTGAAAAAAAGGTCCCACAGAGGTCCGCCATAGTCCAGGGCTTCCCACGAAGCAGGGCAGGGACAAGGGGTAGGCACCTGCCTAGGACGCCTCCTGCAGCAGTCCACTCCTTTTGAATCTCACATAAATTTTTGACTGGCCTTTTCTTAACATTCCTTTTAAGGCTGCGGCTATCCCAGTTGCTAGTGCATCTTTTTCTACCACACTTTTTCCTTCACCTCAACTTTCCATTAGTATGCTTGGATACAGCACTCTGTGAACAGCCGGCTTCTTTAGCAATGACCTTTTGTGGCTTAGGGTACTGTCTCACAAAACGATTTACCAACGATCACGACCAGCGATACGACCTGGCCGTGATCGTTGGTAAGTCGTTGTGTGGTCGCTGGGGAGCTGTCACACAGACAGCTCTCCAGCGACCAACGATGCCGAGGTCCCCGGGTAAACAGGGTAAACATCGGGTTACTAAGCGCAGGGCCGCACTTAGTAACCCGATGTTTACCCTGGTTACCAAAAAAAACAAACAGTACATACTCACATTCTGGTGTCCGTCAGGTCCCTTGCCGTCTGCTTCCCGCACTGACTGACTGCCGGCCGTAAAGTGAAAGCAGAGCACAGCGGTGACGTCATCGCTGTGCTCTGCTTTCACTTTACGGCCGGTAGTCAGTCAGTGCGGGAAGCAGACGGCAAGGGACCTGACGGACACCGGAATGTGAGTATGTACTGTTTTTTTTTTTTTACATTTACGATGGTAACCAGGGTAAACATCCGGTTACTAAGCGCGGCCCTGCGCTTAGTAACCCGATGTTTACCCTGGTTACAAGCGAACGCATCGTTGGATCGGTGTCACACACACCGATCCAACGATGACAGCGGGAGATCCAGCGACGAAAGAAAGTTCCAAACGATCTGTGTCATGATTCTCAATGGGGAGAGAACATAGCCCAGCATATATGAGAACTAGCTCTTGGAAGATGGAAACTATACTGACCATGAACTAAACCTGCCGCACAACTAGAAGTGGCCGGGTAGCATGCCTACGTTTTTTTATTCCTAGATGCCCAGCGCCAGCCGGAGAACTAACTAATACTGGCAGAAGAAAATATAGTCCTGGCTCACCTCTAGAGAATTTTCCCCAAAGGCAGACAGAGGCCCCCACATATATTGGCGGTGATTTTAGATGAAATGACAAACGTAGTATGAAAATAGGTTTAGCAAAGTCGAGGTCCGCTTACTAGATAGCAGGAAGACAGAAAGGGCACTTTCATGGTCAGCAGAAAAACACTATCAAAACACCATCCAGAAATTACTTTAAGACTCTAGCATTAACTCATAACATTAGAGTGGCAATTTCCGATCACAAGAGCTTTCCAGACACAGTAACGAAACAGCAGCTGTGAACTGGAGCAAAAATACAAAAACAAACAAGGACAAAAGTCCAACTTAACTGGGAGTTGTCTGGGAGCAGGAACATGCACAGAAAGGCTTCTGGTTACATTGTTGACCGGCATGAAACTGACAGAGGAGCAAGGTTATATAGCGACTCCCACATCCTGATAGGAGCAGGTGAACAGAGGGAATGATGCACACAAGTTCAATTCCACCAGTGGCCACCGGGGGAGCCCAGAATGCAAATTCACAACAGTACCCCCCCCTCAAGGAGGGGGCACCGAACCCTCACCAGAACCACCAGGGCAATCAGGATGAGCCCTATGAAAGGCACGGACAAGATCGGAGGCATGAACATCAGAGGCAGTGACCCAAGAATTATCCTCCTGACCGTATCCCTTCCATTTGACCAGATACTGGAGTTTCCGTCTGGAAACCCGAGAGTCTAAGATCTTTTCCACAACGTACTCCAACTCACCCTCAACCAACACTGGAGCAGGAGGCTCAACGGAAGGCACAACCGGTACCTCATACCTGCGCAACAATGACCGATGAAAAACATTATGAATAGAAAAGGATGCAGGGAGGTCCAAACGGAAGGACACAGGGTTAAGAATCTCCAATATCTTGTACGGGCCGATGAACCGAGGCTTAAACTTAGGAGAAGAAACCCTCATAGGGACAAAACGAGAAGACAACCACACCAAGTCCCCAACACAAAGCCGAGGACCAACACGACGACGGCGGTTGGCAAAAAGCTGAGTCTTCTCCTGGGACAACTTCAAATTGTCCACCACCTGCCCCCAAATCTGATGCAACCTCTCCACCACAGCATCCACTCCAGGACAATCCGAAGATTCCACTTGACCGGAGGAAAATCGAGGATGAAACCCCGAATTACAGAAAAACGGGGACACCAAGGTGGCAGAGCTGGCCCGATTATTGAGGGCGAACTCAGCCAAAGGCAAAAAAGCAACCCAATCATCCTGATCCGCAGACACAAAACACCTCAAATATGTCTCCAAGGTCTGATTAGTCCGCTCGGTCTGGCCATTAGTCTGAGGATGGAAAGCAGACGAAAAAGACAAATCTATGCCCATCCTAGCACAGAATGCCCGCCAAAATCTAGACACGAATTGGGTCCCTCTGTCAGAAACGATATTCTCCGGAATACCATGCAAACGAACAACATTTTGAAAAAACAGAGGAACCAACTCGGAAGAAGAAGGCAACTTAGGCAAGGGAACCAGATGGACCATCTTAGAGAAACGGTCACACACCACCCAGATGACAGACATCTTCTGAGAAACAGGCAGATCCAAAATAAAATCCATCGAGATGTGCGTCCAGGGTCTCTTCGGGATAGGCAAGGGTAACAACAATCCACTAGCCCGAGAACAACAAGGCTTGGCCCGAGCACAAACGTCACAAGACTGCACAAAGCCTCGCACATCTCGTGACAGGGAAGGCCACCAGAAGGACCTTGCCACCAAATCCCTGGTACCAAAGATTCCAGGATGACCTGCCAACGCAGAAGAATGAACCTCAGAGATGACTCTACTGGTCCAATCATCAGGAACAAACAGTCTACCAGGTGGGCAACGATCAGGTCTATCCGCCTGAAACTCCTGCAAGGCCCGCCGCAGGTCTGGAGAAACGGCAGACAATATCACTCCATCCTTAAGGATACCTGTGGGCTCAGAATTACCAGGGGAGTCAGGCTCAAAACTCCTAGAAAGGGCATCCGCCTTAACATTCTTAGAACCCGGTAGGTACGACACCACAAAATTAAACCGAGAGAAAAACAACGACCAGCGCGCCTGTCTAGGATTCAGGCGCCTGGCAGACTCAAGGTAAATTAAATTTTTGTGGTCAGTCAATACCACCACCTGATGTCTGGCCCCCTCAAGCCAGTGACGCCACTCCTCAAAAGCCCACTTCATGGCCAAAAGCTCCCGATTCCCAATATCATAATTCCGCTCAGCGGGCGAAAATTTACGGGAAAAAAAAGCACAAGGTCTCATCACGGAGCAGTCGGAACTTCTCTGCGACAACACCGCCCCAGCTCCGATTTCAGAAGCGTCGACCTCAACCTGAAAAGGAAGAGCAACATCAGGCTGACGCAACACTGGGGCGGAAGAAAAGCGGCGCTTAAGCTCCCGAAAGGCCTCCACAGCATCAGGGGACCAATCAGCAACATCAGCACCCTTCTTAGTCAAATCAGTCAATGGTTTAACAACATCAGAAAAACCAGCAATAAATCGACGATAAAAGTTAGCAAAGCCCAAAAATTTCTGAAGACTCTTAAGAGAAGAGGGTTGCGTCCAATCACAAATAGCCTGAACCTTGACAGGATCCATCTCAATGGAAGAGGGGGAAAAAATGTATCCCAAGAAGGAAATCTTCTGAACCCCAAAAACGCACTTAGAACCCTTCACACACAAGGAATTAGACCGCAAAACCTGAAAAACCCTCCTGACCTGCTGGACATGAGAGTCCCAGTCATCCGAAAAAATCAGAATATCATCCAGATACACAATCATAAATTTATCCAAATAATCGCGGAAAATGTCATGCATTAAGGACTGGAAGACTGAAGGGGCATTTGAAAGACCAAAAGGCATCACCAAATACTCAAAATGGCCCTCGGGCGTATTAAATGCGGTTTTCCACTCATCCCCCTGCTTGATTCGCACCAAATTATACGCCCCACGGAGATCAATCTTAGAGAACCACTTGGCCCCCTTTATACGAGCAAACAAATCAGTAAGCAATGGCAACGGATATTGATATTTAACCGTGATTTTATTCAAAAGTCGATAATCAATACACGGCCTCAAAGAGCCATCTTTTTTAGAGACAAATAAAAAACCGGCTCCTAAGGGAGATGACGAAGGACGAATATGTCCCTTTTCCAAGGACTCCTTTATATATTCTCGCATAGCAGCGTGTTCAGGCACAGACAGATTAAATAAACGACCCTTAGGGTATTTACTACCCGGAATCAAGTCTATGGCACAATCGCACTCCCGGTGCGGAGGTAGTGAACCAAGCTTGGGTTCTTCAAAAACGTCACGAAATTCGGACAAGAATTCAGGAATCTCAGAGGGAATAGATGATGAAATGGAAACCAAAGGTACGTCCCCATGAGTCCCTTTACATCCCCAGCTTAACACAGACATAGCTTTCCAGTCGAGGACTGGGTTATGAGATTGCAGCCATGGCAATCCTAGCACCAAAACATAATGTAGATTATACAGCACCAGAAAGCGAATAATCTCCTGGTGATCTGGATTAACACGCATAGTCACTTGTTTCCAGTATTGTGGTTTATTACTAGCCAATGGGGTGGAGTCAATCCCTTTTAGAGGTATCGGAGCCTCCAATGGCTCCAAATCATACCCACAGTGTTTGGCAAAGGACCAATCCATAAGACTCAAAGCGGCGCCAGAGTCGACATAGGCGTCCGCGGTAATAGATGTCAAAGAACAAATCAGGGTCACAGATAGAATAAACTTAGACTGTAAAGTGCTAATTGAAACAGACTTGTCAGGCTTCTTAGTACGCTTAGAGCATGCTGATATAACATGAGATGAATCACCACAATAAAAGCACAACCAATTTTTTCGTCTAAAATTCTGCCGCTCGCTTCTGGACAGAATTCTATCACATTGCATATTTTCTGGCGTTTTCTCAGTGGACACCGCCAAATGGTGCACAGGTTTGCGCTCCCGCAGACGCCTATCGATCTGAATAGCCATCGTCATGGACTCATTCAGACCCGCAGGCACAGGGAACCCCACCATAACATCCTTAATGGCATCAGAGAGACCTTCTCTGAAAATCGCCGCCAGGGCGCACTCATTCCACTGAGTAAGCACAGACCATTTGCGGAATTTTTGGCAGTATTTTTCCGCTTCATCTTGCCCCTGAGATAGGGACATCAAGGCCTTTTCCGCCTGAAGCTCTAAATGAGGTTCCTCATAAAGCAACCCCAAGGCCAGAAAAAATGCATCCACATTAAGCAACGCAGGATCCCCTGGTGCCAATGCAAAAGCCCAGTCTTGAGGGTCGCCCCGGAGCAAGGAAATTACAATCCTGACCTGCTGTGCAGGATCTCCAGCAGAGCGGGATTTCAGGGACAAAAACAACTTGCAATTATTTTTGAAATTTTGAAAGTGAGATCTATTCCCCGAGAAGAATTCAGGCAAAGGAATTCTAGGCTCAGACATAGGTGCCTGAACAACAAAATTTTGCAAATTTTGTACCTTTGTGGCAAGATTATTCAAACCTGCAGCCACACTCTGAAGATCCATTTCAAACAGGTGAACACAGAGCCATTCAAGGATTAGAAGGAGAGAAAGAGAGGAAGGCTGCAGTATAGGCAGACTAGCAAGTGATTCAATTAAGAGCACACTCAGAACTAGAGGGAGAAAAAAAAAAAAAAAAAAAAAAATTGTAGCAGACTTCTTTTTTCTCTCCTTTCTCAGCAGTAATTTAACCCTTTTTTGGCCGGTCAAACTGTCATGATTCTCAATGGGGAGAGAACATAGCCCAGCATATATGAGAACTAGCTCTTGGAAGATGGAAACTATACTGACCATGAACTAAACCTGCCGCACAACTAGAAGTGGCCGGGTAGCATGCCTACGTTTTTTTATTCCTAGATGCCCAGCGCCAGCCGGAGAACTAACTAATACTGGCAGAAGAAAATATAGTCCTGGCTCACCTCTAGAGAATTTTCCCCAAAGGCAGACAGAGGCCCCCACATATATTGGCGGTGATTTTAGATGAAATGACAAACGTAGTATGAAAATAGGTTTAGCAAAGTCGAGGTCCGCTTACTAGATAGCAGGAAGACAGAAAGGGCACTTTCATGGTCAGCAGAAAAACACTATCAAAACACCATCCAGAAATTACTTTAAGACTCTAGCATTAACTCATAACATTAGAGTGGCAATTTCCGATCACAAGAGCTTTCCAGACACAGTAACGAAACAGCAGCTGTGAACTGGAGCAAAAATACAAAAACAAACAAGGACAAAAGTCCAACTTAACTGGGAGTTGTCTGGGAGCAGGAACATGCACAGAAAGGCTTCTGGTTACATTGTTGACCGGCATGAAACTGACAGAGGAGCAAGGTTATATAGTGACTCCCACATCCTGATAGGAGCAGGTGAACAGAGGGAATGATGCACACAAGTTCAATTCCACCAGTGGCCACCGGGGGAGCCCAGAATGCAAATTCACAACAGATCTGCTACGACGTACGATTCTCAGCGGGGTCCCTGATCGCTGCTGCGTGTCAGACACAGCGATATCGTATGGATATCGCTGGAACGTCACGGATCGTACTGTCGTAGCGACAAAAGTGCCACTGTGAGACAGTACCCTTACCCTCCTTGTGCCTTCTGGACATCTGTCAAGTCTGCAGTCTTCCCTATGATTGTGGAGCCTACTAAAACAGACTAAGGGATCTTTTTAAACGCTTGGGAAGCCTTTGCAGGTGTTTTTGTTAATTATTCTAATTTACTGAGATAATGACTTTTGGGTTTTCATTGCCTGTAAGCCATAATCATCAACATTAACAGAAATAAACACTTGAAATAGATCACTCTGTTTGTAATGATTCTATATAATATATGAGTTTTACTTTTTGTGTTGAAGAACTGAAATAAATTAACTTTTTCATGATATCCTAATTTTGTGAGAAGCACCTGTAGATATTCATAGATTTTCATAACCAGCAGAGGGAAAGTCGACCACTGGGGGCTGATGTTAATAATCTGGGAAAAGAACCGTTAGCCCTAAAACTTTCCCAGGCTAATAATAACAGCTCACAGCTGTTCGGTTAGCCTTTACTAGTTAGTTTATGGGGTACCCCAGAAAAAAGTGACATGAGGTCCCCTTATAAATTCAATCAATCAATATGATGCGCCAAATCTGGTGCTTAACCTCGCTCTTCCCACTTGCCCCAAAGCGGTGTCAAGTGGGGTCATAGGGTTGGGGTTGATGACAGCTGTTTTATTGCCGCTGACATCAAGCCCAGGGGTTAGTAATTTAGAGGTGTCTATAAGACACCCTCATTACTAACCCCATAGTCAAATGTAATAAATACACTGACACAGAGTAAAGTCCTTTAACCCCTTTTCCACATCGGTCATAATAGTACACCAATGTCGGACTCTCCCTGTTTGGTGTGGGCTCTGGCTCTAAGCCCGCACCTTTCCGGGCACATGACAGCTGATCTGTACAGCTGACATGTGCACGCAACATCCGAGGGTGGAATCGCGGTCAACCCACGCCTGTTAACTAGTTAAATGCCGCTGTCAATCTCTGACAGCGACATTTAACTTGCATTTACCGGAAACGCATCATAAATCTCACCCATCGGTGACCCTGTACCATGATCACGGGTCACCAATGGGTTGGCATGACAACCAGAGGTCTCCAGCAGATTTCTATGTGTGCAACCCCGTGGTCGGCGCTCATAACAAGTGAGCATTTTTGCTGTACACAGGCAATCTGATCATCGCCTGTGTGCAGCAGAAGAGATCAGAAACTGCAGCTTCTAGTCTCCAATGGAGACTGTTGAAGCATGCAAAAAATAAAAAAAAGTATTTAAAAATATATGAAAAAATATATATATAAAAGTTGAAATCACCCCTGATTCACCCCATTCAAAATAAAACAATAAAAAAACCAAACATACACATATTTGGTATCACCAAGTTCAGAATCGCCCGATCTATCAATATACGGTAAAAAAAAATAACCCAATTGCCAAACGGCATATTAAGAAAAAAATTTAAAACTTCAGAATTACGGTGTTTGGTCGCCGCTACAATGCAATAAAATGCAATAATGGGCGATCAAAAGATCGTATGTACACCAATGATTACATTAATGATATTAATAAAAACATCAGTTTGGCGTGAAAAAAATAAGCCCTCACCCATTCCCAGATCACGAAAAATGGAGACGCTACAGGTCTCGGAAAATAGCGCTTGTTTCTTTTTTTTTTTATCAAAGTTTAGATTTTTGCTTAAATAAAAAATAACCTAGACATGTTTGGTGTCTGTGAACTCATAATGACCTGGAAAATCATAATGGCCGGTCAGTTTTAGCATTTAGTGAACATAGTAAAAAAAAAAAGAAAAAAAGACAAACTGTGGAATTGAACTTTTTTTTGCAATTTCACCGCACTTGGATTTTTTCCCCTGTTTTCCAATACACGATATGTTAAAACAAATGGTGTCATTCAAAAGTACAACTTGTCCCACAAAAACAAGCCCTCACACAGCCATTTTGACAAAAAAAAAAGTATGGCTCTGGGAAGAAGAGAGACGAAAGGTCAAAAACGGAAATACCTCTGGTCATTAAGGGGTTAATTGAAATAACCATGCAGGCTCCTTTTGTTTGAATAAAACACTCCTCACCGTCTTTTTCCAATTTATTACTGTAAAATAATAAATAATAAAACACCATATTCCTCATCTGTCTGACGATAATCCATTTGCTCACAAAGAGACCAAATCTGCTTCATGTGGATTGCATGGCTGAGCGGTGGCATGATGGAACCACTCAGCTGGTAATCCGGGAGATGCTGAGCGTCAGAGAGTAGCTTCAATGACCTGTGGTGACGTGATTGAGGTTAGCGCATGTCACAGGTGTTCCCATTGTCAGTCCAGGGTCAGCCGGCCGATGAACCGCCATAGCCTTTATGATGTCACTGCTAGCAACGTGAGAAATACCATGGGTCATTTCAGAGCCACGTTCTTGAGATCATTTAGGATCCTGGTGGTTTTAGCCCATTTACCTTTCTTGTGAATAAGTGATAACTTGTTAATATGGGAACATCAATAGACTTGCACAACTGAAAAAAAAAAAAGAAAAATAAATTGGCCAAGATGGTGTAAGATTCTGGTAAAGGATGTAAAGAGTTACAAACTCAGAGGAAATTACAGGTTTAACCGACTCGGTTTCAGCATTGTGCAAATTTGGGCCCCTTCTCCGAGATCAACAACAGAGCACCATCTCCTAGCCCCACAGAGTACAGTCTCCTCGCTCCCACAGAGTACAGTCTCCTAGTCCCACAGAGTACAGACTCCTAGCCTCACAGAGTACAGTTTCCTAGCCCCACAGAGTACAGTCTACTAGCCTCACAGAGTACAGTTTCCTAGCCCCACAGAGTACAGTCTACTAGCCTCACAGAGTACAGTCACCTAGCCCCACAGAGTACAGTCTCCTAGCCCCACAGAGTACAGTCACCTAGCCCCACAGAGTACAGTCTCCTAGTCTCACAGAGTACAGTTACCTAGCCCCACAGAGTACAGTCTCCTAGTCCCACAGAGTACAGTCTACTAGCCCCACTGAGTACAGTCTCCTAGTCCCACAGAGTACAGTCTCCTAGTCCCACAGAGTACAGTCTCCTAGTCCCACAGAGTACAGTCTACTAGCCCCACTGAGTACAGTCTCCTAGCCTCACAGAGTACAGTTACCTAGCCCCACAGAGTACAGTCTACTAGCCCCACAGAGTACAGTCTCCTAGTCCCACAGAGTACAGTCTACTAGCCTCACAGAGTACAGTCACCTAGCCCCACAGAGTACAGTCTCCTAGCCCCACAGAGTACAGTCTCCTAGCCTCACAGAGTACAGTTTCCTAGCCCCACAGAGTACAGTCTACTAGCCTCACAGAGTACAGTCACCTAGCCCCACAGAGTACAGTCTCCTAGCCCCACAGAGTACAGTCTACTAGCCCCACTGAGTACAGTCTCCTAGCCTCACAGAGTACAGTTACCTAGCCCCACAGAGTACAGTCTACTAGCCCCACAGAGTACAGTCTCCTAGTCCCACAGAGTACAGTCTACTAGCCTCACAGAGTACAGTCACCTAGCCCCACAGAGTACAGTCTCCTAGCCCCACAGAGTACAGTCTCCTAGCCTCACAGAGTACAGTTTCCTAGCCCCACAGAGTACAGTCTACTAGCCTCACAGAGTACAGTCACCTAGCCCCACAGAGTACAGTCTCCTAGCCCCACAGAGTACAGTCACCTAGCCCCACAGAGTACAGTCTCCTAGTCTCACAGAGTACAGTTACCTAGCCCCACAGAGTACAGTCTCCTAGTCCCACAGAGTACAGTCTACTAGCCCCACTGAGTACAGTCTCCTAGTCCCACAGAGTACAGTCTCCTAGTCCCACAGAGTACAGTCTCCTAGTCCCACAGAGTACAGTCTACTAGCCCCACTGAGTACAGTCTCCTAGCCTCACAGAGTACAGTTACTTAGCCCCACAGAGTACAGTCTACTAGCCCCACAGAGTACAGTCTCCTAGTCCCACAGAGTACAGTCTACTAGCCTCACAGAGTACAGTCACCTAGCCCCACAGAGTACAGTCTCCTAGCCCCACAGAGTACAGTCTCCTAGCCCCACAGAGTACAGTCTCCTAGCCTCACAGAGTACAGTCTCCTAGCCTCACAGATTACAGTCACCTAGCTGTTATGGACCTGGTGGTTAGGAGCACCCGGAATGACCTGATGGTTAAACTAACACAGGACAAGCTCTGGGAAGTCACTGTTATGGACCTGGTGGTTAGGAGCACCCGGAATGACCTGATGGTTAAACTAACACAGGACAAGCTCTGGGAAGTGGGAGCTCTGCTGACCGCAACCCCTAATCCTATCACACACACTAGAAATAGCCGTGGAGGGTACCTAACTCTGCCTAGACGCCTCTTCACAGCCTAAGAGCTAACTACCCCTAAAGATAGGAAATAAAGCCTACCTTGCCTCAGAGAAATTCCCCAAAGGAAAAGGCAGCCCCCCACAAATATTGACTGTGAGTTAAGATGAAAGTCACAAACACAGGAATGAAACAGGTTTCAGCAAAGGAGGCCAGACTTCACTAAACAGACTGAGGATAGAAAAGGTATCTTTGCGGTCAGCACAAAAATCTACAAAAAAACCACGCAAAGTGTGCAAAAAGACCCCCGCACCGACTCACGGTGCGGAGGTGCCACTCTGCCTCCCAGAGCTTCCAGCTAGCAAGGCAATATCATGATAGCAAGCTGGACTAGAAAACAATGAACAACAAATAAACTAGCAGGGACTTAGCTTCTGCTGGAGTAGACAGGTCATCAGAAAGATCCTAGAGAGATCTGAACCAGTACTAGGACATTGACAGCTTGCATGAAGCAATGATCTGAGTGGAGTTAAATAGAGAAGCCAGCCCAGGAACAAACGAGGTCACCTGTGGAAGGAATCTCAGAACCAGCAGCTCCACTCACAGCCACCAGAGGGAGTCCATGGACAGAACTCGCCGAAGTACCATTCATGACCACAGGAGGGAGTTCGAGAACAGAATTAACAACACCTAGCCCCACAGAGTACAGTCACCTAGCCCCACAGAGTACAGTCTACTAGCCCCACAGAGTAGTCTCCTAGCCCCACAGAGTACAGTCTCCTAGCCCCAGAGTACAGTCACCTAATCTCATAGAGTACAGTTACCCAGCCCCACAGAGTACAGTCTACTAGCCCCACAGAGTACAGTGTCCTAGCCCCACAGAGTAGTCACATAGTCCCACAGAGTACAGTCTCCCAGCCCCACAGAGTACAGTCTCCTAGCCCCACAGAGTAGTCTCCTAGCCCCACAGAGTACAGTCTGCTAGCCCCACAGAGTAGTCACCTAGTCCCACAGAGTAGTCTCCTAGCCTTATGGAGCGGTCCCCAATCGCAGGACAGCGGGGTACTCAGATCCGGGTCTGTCGGTTCTGAGGATGTCAGGGTGGCCCGACCCGGTCCGTGGTCCTGCTAAGGGGCGCCCAATAAAAGGGGTAGGTAGTGGTGTAGGTCGCAGTAAATAACAAGGACACAGGGTTGCAGTCTCTTTACCTCTTTACTGAAGGCTTCGGCATCCGCAATCCAGAGCACTGCTAACAGGGCTGGCTGAGACCGGCCGGTCCAAAGGCACATCCAGAGTTCCCTTTGCAGGTGGAAATCAGTGCCTACCTACTAGCGCCTGGGTGTTGTAGTACTTCCCTGCTGAGCAGCACGGGATAGTCCTCACAACTGTTATGTATGTTTCTGTTCTTTCTCTTCGTCCCCCAGATGATATGGATAGGATGCACCCATATGACGGGGTAGGCCTGGAGTTATTTTATAGGGACCCTAGAGACGCCCCTCTCCCACAATTGCCTCGATTGTCTTCATTAGGTGATTTAGGTGAGGCAGCCAAGCTAAAATTAACTGCCCTGCCGTTGGTTTGAAGTAATGCGTAGAGCCCAATACTTCCTCGGCGTTCCGGCCACCGGCTACGCGCCTCAGTAGGATGTTGCCGATCTCTGGGCACGACTCCTACTGGTTCTATCGCCTTTGTGCTGTGATCTCGTTTCTCACTTCTCCACAATATACTTTGCTTCGTGTCCTTTCTTAAGATGCCGCCGGAATGAAGTGCAGGCGCGGCTCCGTAACGACCTGTCCTTTCGCTAGGCCTCTGTCAGGATCCCACCCCTGACAGGGACCCCCCTGGATCTTCCCAAGCAACCTCTTCTCTCACTAGATGTTACCTGGGCAAAACCCAGTCAGCTTCTTCCTAACTTCCCATCCAACCCCCAGTTTTACCAGAGTGTGGGGAGTGGCCTAATACATAGAACCCTTTGCTCCCCCTGGTGGCCGGAGTGTGAAGTGTAATGTGTGACTGTGATACCTGGTCAGGTGAACTCCTTTAGTGCCATCAGACGTACCATCACTCCCCTTAGCGGCGGAGCGAAAGTACTGCAACGACCAGGACTCTGGGGCGCTGCACTTACAGAATATAGTCATGTAACACCCCAGGAAGCCGGCTGTTACAGTGGTGTCGCTTTCCTTTCGGAGAGGGTGATGCCATGCCTGGAAGCAAGGAGGATCCCTTTAACAGGTGGTACATACATGCAACATGTTCTGATTTTGGGCCAGAAGGGGGAGCTCTGAACCCGGTTTCAGGGAAGCTTCCCCAGATATTCTGGCTTGGAGGAGGAGTTAGTTAGATTGACTCAGACAGTAAGTTGGAGAGAGATGGGAAGCAGGAGAGCTGGGGCAGTGCAGCCATGTGGTGCTGCAGCTCCAGGCCAGAAAGGAGAAGCAGACAGTGTTGTATCTGTAGAACGTGCCAGAGGGTAGAAGCACAGAAGAACTAAGGAGCTGGAAGGGAGCTGCGACTGAGCTCCTTCCATGCTGAAGTGCAAGAACCAGGCACCGGGAGGCCGAGGCTTTGTGGATCTGTATGTCCCATAGCAGAAACCGGAGGGCAGAAGATTCTAGGTCATCTGTCCGCACCCACACCCGAAGGCACAGCAACACATTAGAGCCCGGAGTCATTTAGAGACACCTGTAAAAAGGCTTGCGTTGCCTGCCATTCCGGTACTGTCTTAGGACAATGAAAGAGAGGACCTTGTGTGCAGCCATAGGCAGCAAGGGACTCACCTTACAGTGCAAGAAGGAAGGCTTTTAACCTCACCTGAAAGGGGGATCCATAATCGCTTCCAGGCCGACCGGACCTTACCATCACCTGTTACCGGTACTCTGCACTGTGTCTGCTGCATACCAGTAAAAAAGGTAAAGAGACTGCAACCTTGTGTCCTCTAGTTCTTTCTGACACTACACCATCTTTCCCTAAGACATCAGGAGCCCTGGGGACCTAGCTTCACCTGTGGGAAACCCTACCATCCCTGCCTTAACATCACCCCAGTGGAGCCTTTTAGCAGCGTCGGTCATCCATGACTTAATACCACGTGTGGCATCACGAACAAACTTTATTTCAAATAACCTCTTTAAAGACCTTCCCTTTTACTTGGACGCCCAGGGCCATGGACCAGGTTGCTGCCACCGTGACCACCCCTTTAACGACGATCGGACCCGGTACCAAGTACCCCTAGGCCCTAGCGGGGCGCTCCAGTCACCTAACCCCTACAGAGTACAGTTGTAGGATGCTAGCAGGTGCGTAGGATGCAGTGTCGGAGGCAGAGCAATGGTTAACAGGTTCTTTATATATAGGAACGGTAATTGTACAAGCAGAGGGGTAAAGGATGTGATTGGAGGAAGGGGCAAAAGTCAAATGCAATAGAATGTAACAGGTTAACTTATCAGTCTCTGTGCTCTGGAGGTAGGCGGCTGGAAGATCCCTCGGCGGTGCCCCAGGCGGCGCAAGATGTCTCCAATCCGGTCCCGCAGATGAGTGATGCACTTTCTCCTTACGATGATGAATCATCCAGGTTCCTCGGCACGTGATCTCTTGATCCGTGCGCACGGTGAGGCAGAGGTGATGGTAGGCGGCATAGAAGATGAAGCAGAGAGTTCCATGAGGAAGGCTGCAGTAGGAGCACACAGTCCAGCGGATACAGGCACGGGCCTATCCTCAGCAGGCACTGCAAGGATGGGACTAAGCGGTGCCTCCGCGGTGGTGAGCGGAGCAAAGGTCCGTACACTATCCTGGTCACTACCCGGTGAGGAAGTCTCTCTGTACGGAGGGTAGGAAGCGTCAGCAGTCTGGCTAGCTGGGGGAATAGGCACAGCTAGCGGGCGTGGGTCCGTAAAGAGGGATTTAACCATCTTACTACTCACAAGCTCGGTCCCCGCTAAGTGTCCTGTCTACCCGCTAAAACTGCTATATATACCGGACCCGCCCCATCAGTCAGGTGCCCTGTACTGCTCCGGTCAGTAATCTCTTCCCCCTGCAACACTGGTGACAGCCCCGACGGTTCCGGCCCAGACACGCAGGAGAGACCATTAAATTGGCTCTCCTCCCTACACAGTCACCTAGCCCCACAGAGTACAGTCTCCTAGCCCCACAGCAAAGTCTTCAAGCCCAACAGCAGAGCACCATCTCCTAGTCCCACAGAGTAGTCTCATAGCCCCATAGAGCATAGTCTCCTAGACCCACAGAGCACCGTAGCCTTGTCCCACAGAGCACCGTCTCCTAGTCCCACAGAGCACCGTCTCCTTGTCCCTCAGAGCACCGTCTCCTATCCCCACATTAGAGCACCATCTCCTAGCCCCACAGCAGAGCACCGTCTCCTAGCCCCACAGCAGAACACCGTCTCTTAGGCTACTTTCACACTAGAGTTAACTGCAATCCGTCACAATGCGTCATTTTGCAGAAAAAACGCATCCTGCAAAAGTGCTTGCAGGATGCGTTTTTTGGCCATAGACTAACATTAACGACGCATTGCGACGGATTGCCACACGTCGCATCCGTTGTGCGACGGATGCGTCGTGTTGTGGCGGACCGTCGGGAGCAAAAAACGTTGCTTGGGGAACTCCGCCCCCACCTCCCCGCACCTCACAATGGGGCAACGGATGCACTGAAAATCTGCATCCGCTGCACCCGTTGTGCAGCGCTAACAACGCTAGCGTCGGTACGTCGAAATGACGCACTGCGACGGGCCGAGTACGACGCTAGTGTGAAAGTAGCCTTAGCCATACAGCTAAGCACCATCTCCTACCCCACAGAGTACAGTCTCATAGCCCCATAGCAGAGCACCATCTCCTAGCCCCACAGAGCACCGTCTCCTAGCCCCACAGAGCACAGTCTCCTATCCCCACATTAGAGCACCATCTCCTAGCCCCACAGCAGAGTACAGTCTCCTATCCCTACAACAGAACACCATCTCTTAACCCCACAGACCTTTCCAAGCTCCTCTGCCACTTCAATCTTACAAATATTTTACGATCACAGCATTTGGTACCAAGGTGTATCCTGAACCTAGAATCTTAGGACAAACCCTTTACTTCTAGGTCTATGTAGAAGATTTGGGGCTCACCATCAGAAAACCATGGGGCGGGGACAATTGTAAAGATTAAACCTTTATTGGCACAACCTTTCACTATGGCTTTGGGGTAAAATCACATGAAGAACTGTACAAGCACCACCGCGGGTAACATCAATGGCGGATCTCAGCAGGTTCGCAGACAGGATGGTTTGTGGATATTCTGCACACATGTGTCCGGATACACAGCGGAGACAATGGGGCAGTAAGACGAGGCAGTAATGATCTGTAGAGGGAAAAACCATCAGGCACAGTTCATGTATAATGCATATAGTCATACAGAAAGTTCTCAGACATGTTGTTACTATGGAGGAGAATTTCTCTGCTGTCTTTTTTATTTAATGGACCACCTAGTCCCCACCAGGCGAGGTCCCTGCTGCAGTATTAGTTAGTTAGGCACTGAATATAGCTATTATGTGGTTACTATATAATGCTATTAATAAAAAAAAAAACACAGGGTGGTATTACATAGGCACTCCACGGAGCTGAAATTTTTCCTCTGCACGTCACTATTTTTGGTCACCCCTTTAATCACATTTGATACTCAGTAGTGGTATTGTTTGGCCCCAACAGTCATTATGTGAGCTCTGTACTGCACTATGATGTGGGCATTGAACATCATACTATGTGGTGGTATTATATATGAACTGGATAGTGGCTCTTTGGGCTCTATATACACTATTAAGTGGTCACTATACACTCACTGGCCACTTTATTAGGTACACCTGTCCAACTTTTTGTTAACACTTAATTTCTAATCAGCCAATCACATGGCGGCAACTCAGTGCATTTAGGCATGTAGACATGGTCAAGACAATCTCCTGCAGTTCAAACCGAGCATCAGTATGGGGAAGAAAGGTGATTTGAGTGCCTTTGAACGTGGCATGGTTGTTGGTGCCAGAAGGGCTGGTCTGAGTATTTCAGAAACTGCTGATCTACTGGGATTTTCACGCACAACCATCTCTAGGGTTTACAGAGAATGGTCCGAAAAAGAAAAAAAATCCAGTGAGCGGCAGTTCTGTGGGCGGAAATGCCTTGTTGATGCCAGAGGTCAGAGGAGAATGGGCAGACTGGTTCGAGCTGATAGAAAGGCAACAGTGACTCAAATCGCCACCCGTTACAACCAAGGTAGGCCTAAGAGCATCTCTGAATGCACAGTGCGTCGAACTTTGAGGTAGATGGGCTACAGCAGCAGCAGACCACACCGGGTACCACTCCTTTCAGCTAAGAACAGGAAACTGAGGCTACAATTTGTACAAGCTCATCGAAATTGGACAGTAGAAGATTGGAAAAACGTTGCTTGGTCTGATGAGTCTCGATTTCTGCTGCGACATTCGGATGGTAGGGTCAGAATTTGGCGTAAACAACATGAAAGCATGGATCCATCCTGCCTTGTATGGAGCATCTTTGGGATGTGCAGCCGACAAATCTGCGGCAACTGTGTGATGCCATCATGTCAATATGGACCAAAATCTCTGAGGAATGCTTCCAGCACCTTGTTGAATCTATGCCACGAAGAATTGAGGCAGTTCTGAAGGCAAAAGGGGGTCCAACCCGTTACTAGCATGGTGTACCTAATAAAGTGGCCAGTGAGTGTATATGATACTGTGTGGCGGTATTATTTAGGCTCTGTATAGTACAGCTATTTGGATATTTGGACTCTACTGCAATATTATATAGTCACTGTATATGATACAGTTTGGCGATATTATTTAGGCTGTGTATAGTGCTGTTATTTTGGATCTATATTCACTATGTGGTCCCTATGTATGATACTATGTGTGAGTATTATATAGGCTCTATATAGTGTTGTTATTTTATGCTCTTTACTGCACTATTATGTAGTCACTGTATAAGATACTGTGTGGCGGTATTATTTTGGCTATGTATAGTAGAGCTATTTGGACTCTATACTGCAATATTATGTAGTCACTATATATGATACAGTTTGGTGATATTATTTAGGCAGTGCTTAGTGCTGTTATTTTGGCTCTATATTCACTATTATGTGGTCACTATATATGATACTATGTGCGAGTATTATTTAGGCTCTATTTAGTGTTGTTATTTTATGCCCTTTACTGCACTATTATGTAGTCACTGTATATGATACTGTGTGGCGGTATTATTTAGGCTGTATATAGTGTTGTTATTTGGGCTCGGTACTGCTCTTTTATGTGATTTCTGTATAGGATACTGTGTGGCAGTATTATTTAGGCACTCTAAAGTGCTGTTATTTGGGCTCAGTACTGCTCTATTATGTGATTGTTGTATAGGATACTGTGTGGCGGTATTATTTAGGCACTCTAAAGTGCTATTATTTGGGCTCGGTACTGCTCTATTATGTGATCACTGTATTGCATCCTGTGTGGCGGCATTGTTTAGGTTTATTAGTTTTATCTGAGCTCTGTATTGCACTAATATGTGGTCACACTATTATAAATATATCTGATACTGTCATTTAAGAAAACGATGCTACTATTTATGGACACTTTATACCTAACAACCTCTGGTATGTTGTGATTTGAAAAGTGATTTTTTTTTTTGTGGGTCCCCCAAAGTGATCATAAAAACTTACAGACAAAGCTGCCAATAATGAATCAGATGAAGAGATAAATGGCAAAAAGCATCAGCAGGACGGTTCCATTCAGAGGACCTGCGGAGAAGTGATAACTTTATAGTCTACAGTCTGCCGACTTCTCCTATAATTTCGGTTTTGCTCTCAGCTTTGTGTTTGGGTCTTCCGGTGGCGTGGAATTGAGTTCTCCACCCAGCCATGCTGTAGATAGAAATGTTCCAGGTAACGAGGTGGATAACATTGACCTGGACTGCCCCCATTCAATCCTACCAGTGATAATAATTCTGAATAATTTTTGGCCTCCATACGGCACATGGTATTGTAGCACGTCACCACCTAGTCACATAAATGCAGCAAGTCCAGGACAGTCTGGATGAGACTTTCTTTGTATTTGTAGGAAAATATTCATTCCAAATCACCATATTTTATGAATATTCCTACAGAAGAAAAGGAAATATCCTATTCACGGCTCTGTGAGAGACAAAGAATGAGGAAATATCATTGTTTTATTAATGGTAGCGTGGAAACACGTCTGGAATCTCTAATGACTCACGTTATCAGTTCTCTCTCCTGAATACAATAACATAGATATCGCTTCCTTCCTGTTTTACAACACTACCTGGCACCTTTCTGCTCTTGGCTCGTATCACAAGGAGGCTCATTTGTAATTTTTTTAATTGCATTTCTAAAAATATTTCTAAAAATTATAAATTTTAAGGTTCCCAAACATCTAATTCATTTGTACCAACTCCCTCATACACATACAAGGTTGGCTCAGCATGTGTTCTCCTTTGGGGGAGTGGAGTCTCATCCCCGAGGGCTGCTTATCTCCACAATTTACAAAAGGATCGCATGGTGATCCTCATTTATTGGGAAGAGTCGGCACTTGCCCATATATATTAGCTGGTCGCCCATTCCTGACCAAACCAGTGGCTTTGGTCAACTATCGTATTTGGGGGCCTTTAGACTCAAGACCACCAGGCACCCTCCACACAAACATTCCCACAAGGCTATGAAGTATGTGGGATTATGTTATTTCCAGATCTGGTAGATGCATTTTTTCTATTCATAGATAAAAAAAAGGAATTTTAGGGCAGCGTTAATTTTTAAAGGGCTTGGTATGCTTGATTAGCCAATTTTTGTTCAAAGAGTCATAATTTTAGAGAACTTTGATGATCATAATCTGCTGTTGTCTAAGAGAGAAGCATTTAGGAAGGGTTCAATCTCCCTGCAGTGCCTCCGCAAGAGAAATTAGGTATTACATGTTTCTCATTGAAATCAGTGTTCAGGCTGTATAATACATGGACAGGTTGGGTCCTCCAGGCAGATAACATATATTTTGTGGGCTCTTTTTCTTAATTGATTTGAGGGTGACTTGAAAGGGACACCTCACCACCTCACCAATTAGCTCTAAAAGGGTACTACTTGGGTTTATATAGGCTTTTTTTTTTACTTACATAGACCAGGCCGACCATTCATGGGGGTGGTGTTTTGGGACGATGTAGGTGTGAACGTAGCTTGCACGTTCATGAAAACATTCGTAGAGTTGACCATCTTTTCGATCCGTTGAAAGCTTTCAAACATAAAGCTGAGATAAATTGTTGTGAACCCCATCCAAGGAGAATATGTGGGCACAACGACTAGCGTGTTCTCCATAGAAATGGTCAGCATTAGTGTCCCACTGGTGACATTTGTTGTGTAGGTGAAAGTTTTTTCATAGTTGACTACAGCAACCAATGTTACATGCAGTTCTGGCCTATTGTCCTGTGATTTGCAGGAGACGTTCGTTCCGGTGGATTTGTCGCAGTTCTTGATCTCCTCAGCTATGATGGTGAAGAGGCATGGGTTCTCTCCAGACATGGTCAGATCTGAGGACACAATCTGTGCGCTCCCGTTCTCAGATGACGGTATGGAGACCAAAGCGGTCAGATTGACAAAAACAGCCTCATTGGTGACAGATAATTCACTTTTTCCAGGTTTATTTGAAAACTTGGGATCCAACAGGTCATTTTTCATTAACTTACCGGACACAGAGTGAGCTGTTGGGGAAAAAAATGGAACATCTGTGAGATCAATAAAGTATCATTGTCATCTTTATCTAGCATTACACTAATACCGAGTAGACCATAGAGTGATCCACTCAGGCTGCGTGCTGCAGTTTTGATAAAATCACTGTTTTATGTTCTGAAGATCTAGCAGTTCTCTGAATGCTGAGCCCTGGATAACCCCGTCCACACCACTGATTGACAGCTTTCTGTGTACACTGTGCATAGGCAGAAAGCTGCCAATCAGTGGTGGCGTCAGGTTATACAGAAATTATGAAAATGGAGGATTATCTGGTAGCAGGTTTACTAGTCCACTAGTGATTTTATCAAGACTGCAGAAAGCAGCCAGTAAGTGACACAGCACTGGAATCAGTATCTCTCCCCCTACATTAGGTGGCAAAAACCTGGTGACAGGTTCTCTTTAGTACAGAACTCCAGACCTCTACCAATAATTAACGTTCAGTGAGATTAGTAATAGGCAGGTCCTGTGACAACCTTGTGACAACAAGCTGATAAATATCCGTCAGTACAAGAAGCTGATGCCAATAAAAGCCAAACAAAGCAAGCGGGATATGGTGGCTAAGAGAAACCAAGGGCAAAACAATAATGTAACTGGAGAAGAAAGTGCTTTGGCAAAGTTGGCCGATTACGGTAGTGGGGTCACTCCCTGATGAAGCGACACATTAAATGCACATCGTGGTGCGTGGCACGGAAACTGTCACTCAATATGACAGCAGGTCAGCACCGTGAAAGCAATCACAGGGGCCCACTGCAAAAGTCCTAAGTACACCCCCCTTCAAAAAAAAACAAAACAGTATTCGGAGGTTCGGAGGAGTAGTCAGGGTCATATCTCCCAACTTTTAATAACAGGAAGAGGGGCATGTGATTGTGCCCCTTCTGAAGACCCTTAGTGTTCTCACTCACTACGATAATCTTTTCATGGCCCCAACAGAGTATGAGGTCCCAAAAAATGTCCTTTCACCACACAGTATGATAGAAGCATAGTAAATTCCTTCACAGTACCCCGACATGCACAGTATGGGGCCTCCACAGTGACTCCAGCAAAGTACGGTGCCTCCACAGCGACTCCCCCACACATTATGATGCTGCCACAATGCCTCCCAGAGTATGAGGGCTCCCATACAGTATGATGACTCTGACAGCCCTCCACGTGCAGTATGATGACCCTGACAGCCTTCCACACACAGTATGATGACCCTGACAGCCCTCCACATACAGCCCTCCACACACAGTATGATGACCCTGACAGCCCTCCACATACAGCCCTCCACACACAGTATGATGACCCTGACAGCCCTCCACATACAGCCCTCCACACACAGTATGATGACTGACAGCCCTCCATGCTCAGTATGATGACCCTGACAGCCCTCCACATGCAGTATGATGACCCTGACAGCCCTCCACACACAGTATGATGACTGACAGCCCTCCATGCCCAGTATGATGACCCTGACAGCCCTCCACATGCAGTATGATGACCCTGACAGCCCTCCACACACAGTATGATGACTGACAGCCCTCCATGCCCAGTATGATGACCCTGACAGCTCTCCACGTGCAGCCACTATGGATGATACCCACCTGTCACAGGTCTGCATTTATTCATTTAGATTTATCTTTTTGTGTGCTTTTAAGCCTGACTGAGTTTTTGATGCGCCAGGTCTATCAGTTCTGGCTCAAGAAACACCTTCGTAATAGTGAGATCACATACGTCCAGATCTCAACCCAATCCAACACTTGTGGGTAGAGCTGAAGAAAAACCTGTATACTGTACATACCCAAGTGAGGCAACCAGTATGCACCAACTTTGGAAACGTGTAGAAGAGACCTGGGATCAAATTTTTAGGTTTAGGCATGCTTGAATCTGATCGAGAGCAGCCCAAAGGGATTCAGGCAGTGGTGAAAGCCAAAGGAGGATTTACAAAATACAAAAATTTAGATTTTTAGGAGTAAAACAGAAACAATGCAGTAACATGACAAGAATCTGCATATCTAATCATATGCTAAAAAGCAAGTTAAAGTTATGTATGAGATATCGAAGATGATTGTCTATAAAATGATGGTAGTCTGACGATCCTAGCAGTAGTGGACGGTGAGATGTGAAGCCTGAAAGTCAAAAGTTCAAAACATTGTTACCCTTTTGCTCTTCAGTGTAAAATGTTACCCAATGTTTTAGATCTATGACTCCCGGCTCCAAAATTGTATGTAATGAGTCATCTTCATTCATTGTATGTAATGAGTCATTAATTCATGTAACGCGTTTTGAAGTCGGGTTGACGCCTTCATCTGGTAGAGTCACACATTGTATGTGGATCGCCCCCCCCGTGTAGGGCAATGGGGTACTCGGCACCGGGTCCTTCGGTTCGGGGGATGTCACGGTGGCTGACCCGGTCCGTGGCCCTAGGGCAACGTCCGTGAGGTGAATGGGAAAGGTCTTTAAAGGGGAAAGTTTGTGACGCCACATGTGGTATTTGGTCAGGGTGACCGACGCTGCGGTGAGGGGTCCACTGGGGTGATGTTATGGCAGCTAGATGGTATACCTTCCCACAGGTGAAGTGTTTCCCCAGGGCTTCCCAGATGTGTAAATGGTGATGGTAGACGATGTAAGGCGCAGGGAATAATGAGGACACAAGGTTGCAGTCTCTTTACCTTTTACTGGAAGCTTCAGCGTCCACAGTCCAGGGTACGGACCACAGGGTAGGCAGGGTCCGGCCGGTCCGAAGGCAAATCCAGAGTTCCCTAATCCAGGTGGAAATCAGTAGCCTTCCTACTAGCGCCTGTGTGTTGTAGTACCTCCCTGCTGAGCAACTCGGTAAGGTCCTCACAACTTTCGTGGATGTTCTAGATGTTGTTTCTTCCTCTCTGTCCCCCAGATGGTGTGGATAGGACAAACCCGTATGACTGATGGCCTGAGGCTTGTTTATAGGGACCCTAGAGACGCCCCGATCCCCACAATTTGCCTCCGTGTCTTCTTAGGTATTTAGGTCGGGCAGTCAACTTGAAATTGACTGTCCTGCCGGTCTCTGAAGTAATGCGTAGAGTCAATTACTCCCTCGGTGTTTCGGCCACCGGCTACGCGCCTCAGAAGGAGGCAGCCTTTACAGTGCAGAACTCCTCCCGGTGTTTTCTCCTTGTGCTGTGACTTCGTTTCTCACTCTCTACAACACAGTTCTCTTCGTGTCCTTTCTTAGGATGCTGCCGCACGTGGGGCAGGCACAGCTCCGTAACGTTCTATCCCGCTAGGCCTCTGTCAGGATCCCACCCCTGACAGGGACCCTCTGTCTGCAGCTCAGATGTTCCTCCTTCTCCCCCTGTCTGCCTGACAGGTACTCACTGGGTCAAACCCAGGCAGCGTCTGACTAACTTTCTATCCAAACCACCAGTTTTACCCTTCTGTGAGGAGTGCCCTACTAGATAGGAGCATAGCTCCCCCTGGTGGATTAGAGTGTGAAGTGTGGTGTTTGGTTTGTGATACCTGGAAAGGTGAACTCCGTTATTACCTTCAGACGTAATATCACTCCCCCTGGTGGAAGAATGACATTACTGCAATGACCAGGACTCTGGGGCGCTGCATATGAAGGGATAAAGATCCAGAGAACATACACCTTTGTCTTCACTCTGTGGCATTGCCCAGGAATCACCGCTCTTTTTCCTGTTAGGTTTGAATACGTTTCTTCCCACCGGCTTGTGTGTCAGTGGTCAGAGCCGCAGCCCTTCATTCTTACTGAGTTGTGCCTGGTCACAATCCAAGCATATACAATCCTTTGCTCACTGTGTCCTATATTGAGGGTAACACACTTGGAGCCCCTTTTCTCTTTTCCTTGATACTAAATAGGAATATATTTTCGTACTATTATTACCTCTCACTGGAAAACTTGACAACCAGGTTAGATACAGATGTATTCCTCCTAGAACAGATATGTTCTTTATTATCTGAAATCTTTTTGGTCCTATTTAAAGAGGATCTGCCACCTGATCAATTTACTCAAATGAATTGTTAGAATCCCTGAGCTACTCTGGTTCTGCTAATTTTTTCCGTTTTACGTTGCGTCATTCAATTACAGAGATAATCACATTTGTTGCTTTTTGAGCACAGTATGTGAAATCTCTGCTTGTAGTGCAACTGGGCGTTTCCGTTGAATTTTGTCTGGGGGTGTTCACTTTCATACCTCCCTCCCAGACCAATCAGCATCTGATCTAGCAGTTTGAGACTTCTAGTAGTGTGATTAGCAGTGTCTAGGAGGGAGGCTGAAAATGCATGACCCCACAGAAGACTATGGAGAAACAACCAGTTGATATGCAAGCCGAGATTTCACATACTGCACTCCAAAAGCAACAAATGTGATTATCTCTGCAATGGAGCCATGCAATGAAAAACAGAAAAAAAGTAGAATAAGGGGAGCTCAATGATTTTTCCAAGGAATATAATTAAAAATTTTTGAGCAAGTGATAGGTACTCTTTAAGCACCCATGAGACCCATTTTGCATATTTACTGCAGGGTATTTTCTTATTATGTTTCTATCTTGGGTTTTGTCAGTTTAGTTACAATGTTATGATCAATGCTATCTCCCATCAAAAAACGTCCAGAAAAGGAATCTGATTTTTGTTGTACTCTCTTGTTTTGGGCCAATAATACTAATTTTTACGCAAATACAACAAAAGCCTCGGTATCTTTAGTGGGCACTCCAGATAGTAAATCATCAATGTACCTACCGTACCATTAAATGTGTCGATGGTACGGATTATTGATTGTATGCATGAAACGTTCTTCCCAAATGGCCATATACAGATTTACCAAGGACATTGAAAAGCAAAAACCCATAGGGAAACCCTTTATCTGGAAATAAAACCTGTAACCAATCAGTGTCAAACTATTGCTCGAGTCTTCCCTTACCAATTGCACAGAGGGCCAGTACCATGAAGGCTTCCAGTCTACAACTCCTCATTCCACTCTTTGTCCGGGATCACTTCTTGAAGAACGTCTGAACAACAAGGTGATTTAAATGAAGTCAGCTCCTAGTCATTCACAACTTTATATCAAGAACTCTGGGTCTTATCAATGCAAATTTCACTGATAAGTTCTGGTTGCCAACATATTGTTTCTCCAGGAAACAAGAGCATAATAGAATATCCTCTACTGATTTTTAACATAGTTTGATGAACAATATAAAATAAGATTGTGGTATCTTGTTAGCCAGAAAAATCGATTTTTAAAATGACAAAAAAATCACCTTCATACAGTAACTGAATAATACCGCCATACCATGATCATATAATACCTCTGTACAGTGACTGAACAATAGTACCATAACGTGGCTAAATTGTACCACTATATTTGATTCTGATTGTATCCGATCAGTCATGTCCGACCCTTGGATAGTCTGCAGGCCAGTTTTCGCCGGGCATCCTTGTTTTCATGGCTTCTTTCAATTGCTTGATGTTTATTACTGCGTCATTCTTGATGGTATCCATCAGGCCTTCAATCTCCCGTTGCCTTTTACCACTGATCACTCTGAGTAGCAGTTCACTTTCTAGTGAATTTTCACTCAACAAGTGTCCAAAGAAGATAAAACAAGCCCAAAAAAAGAGAATTTGTTATAAGGCTCTTCCACATACTCACAACCACAGTGGGGGAGTCATATCAGGAAGACAAATTTAATAAAATTAGGACACTCCCAAGGCCAATATAATAGAACAGACCGCCCCCCGAAGAAGCCGACGCGAAACGCGCGTTGGGGCGACGGTGCGGTCCGGTTTTGATGCCAGTGTATGGGTGGGGATTTGTGGTCCTTTTTCGGTGTGACATGAGCCAGTGTACAGGGCTCTTGATACCTTTCTACATAGTATTATTTATACCCCCCGGTTTTTATACCTGTATTTTACTCTGCACAACGCAGGTGATATTTTTTGTGTACATGGCATCAGCCTGAGTGCTGCACTGTCTTTTATCTGTGCTACTCACCATCTCCAACTATCTTGATATTTATTGTAGTGTATTATTACATGTTGTTGTTATTTATTAGTATCTTCTGTAATTTAATAAAATGTTTTGTATTTTTCTGGACATGAACTCCGTTTTTTTCTGTTCTATTATAAGTGTCCAAAGAAGGTTAGTCTCTGTCTGGTGATCTCGCTTTCTGGGGACATCTCTGGGTTTATAAGATCAAGAACATCTTTGTTGGTGATCCTTACTGATCGCGGAATTTATGGAAGTTTTCTCCAACACTACAGCTCATAGGCATCAACTATTTTTCTATCTGCTTTCGTGAGTATCCACATCTTACAGCCATATGTCATAATTGGGAAGTCTTTGATGGTGATGGAGACGTTCTTTCGCTTCGATACCTGGTCCATGCTCACCATGGCTGCATGCCCCAGAGCTATTTTACACTTGATCTTTGCTGTCATACCGCCATTATGATTATAGAGGGACACAAAAAAATGAAGCTGGCGACCACCTCTATTACTCCAGCATTGATCTTTATATGGACTTCCTCATTGGTGGTGGTCATAATTCTGGTCTTCTTGATGTTCAGATAAAGTCCAATGTTCTTGTTTTCTTCTTTCAACTTCAAGACCAGCTTTTCCAAGAATTTTTCACTCTCTGCCTGCAGGATTATTTGAGTTGCACATCTCAGATTGCTGAGTATTTTTGTGCCTGTTTTTACCCCAACACTCGAAACATCAAAATCCAAATTACTTGTGATTTCTTCCTCAGAGTTTGAAAAGAAAACGAAAGTACACATATCCTTGTCTTGTGCCCTTTTATATAAATAGCACTATATGGAGACTGTAAAATACTACCACACAATTACTAAATAATACATCCGTACAATGATAGAATAAAATTACCATACAATGATTAAATAATACCTCTATACAGCTGTTGTGAATTCGCTTTTTGCTCCCTCTAGTGGTTACTAGTTTTTGGACTCTGGTTTTTCTGTCATCCCTTTTATCCGCACCTGGGTCGTTAGTTAGGGGTGTTGCTATATAAGCTCCTTGGACCTTCAGTTCAATGCCTGGCAACGTAGTTATCAGAGCTAGTCTGCTGTGCTCTTGTCTACTGATCCTGGTTCCAGTTATATCAGCTAAGTCTGCCTTTTGCTTTTGCTATTTGTTTTGGTTTTTGTATTTTTGTCCAGCTTGTTCCATATCTATATCCTGACCTTTGCTGGAAGCTCTAGGGGGGCTGGTGTTCTCCCCCCGGACCGTTAGACGGTTCGGGGGTTCTTGAATTTCCAGTGTGGATTTTGATAGGGTTTTTTGTTGACCATATAAGTTACCTTTCTTTATTCTGCTATCAGTAAGCGGGCCTCTCTGTGCTAAACCTGGTTCATTTCTGTGTTTGTCATTTCCTCTTACCTCACCGTTATTATTTGTGGGGGGCTTCTATCCAGCTTTGGGGTCCCCTTCTCTGGAGGCAAGAAAGGTCTTTTATTTTCCTCTACTAGGGGTAGCTAGATTCTCCGGCTGGAGCGTGTCATCTAGAACCAACGTAGGAATGATCCCCGGCTACTTCTAGTGTTGGCGTTAGGAGTAGATATATGGTCAACCCAGTTACCACTGCCCTATGAGCTGGATTTTTGTATTCTGCAGACTTCCACGTTCCTCTGAGACCCTCGCCATTGGGGTCATAACAGTTTGCCAGGCCAGTATTAAATGTTTAATGCATTGCAGAAGAGGGATTATAAGAAAGAAGATCTGAGTTTTTTTTTTTTTTTTTTTTTTTCTTTCTCCTTCCCCTTTACCTCAGAGTGGCTATGCTTGCTGCAGACATGAATGTCCAGACCTTGATTACAAGTGTGGACCAGCTGGCTACTCGTGTGCAGGGCATACAAGACTATGTTATCAGAAATCCTAGGTCAGAACCTAAAATACCGATTCCTGAACTGTTTTCCGGAGACAGGTTTAAGTTTAGGAATTTCGTGAATAATTGTAAATTGTTTTTGTCCCTGAGACCCTGTTCATCTGGAGACTCTGCTCAGCAAGTGAAAATTGTTATTTCGTTCTTACGGGGCGACCCTCAGGATTGGGCTTTTTCGCTGGCGCCAGGAGATCCGGCATTGGCTGATATTGATGCGTTTTTTCTGGCGCTCGGTTTACTTTATGAGGAACCCAATCTTGAGATTCAGGCAGAGAGGCCCTGGTTGCTCTGTTATGAAACCTTGTGCCTTTTTCTCTAGGAAGTTTTCGCCTGCCGAGCGAAATTACGATGTGGGCAATCGGGAGTTGTTGGCCATGAAATGGGCATTTGAGGAGTGGCGTCATTGGCTCGAGGGTGCTAAGCATCGTGTGGTGGTCTTGACTGATCACAAAAATCTGATGTATCTCGAGTCTGCTAAACGCCTTAATCCGAGACAGGCCCGCTGGTCATTGTTTTTCTCCCGCTTTGATTTTGTTGTCTCGTATTTACCAGGTTCAAAGAATGTGAAGGCCGATGCTCTTTCTAGGAGCTTTGTGCCTGATGCTCCTGGAGTCGCTGATCCTGTTGGTATTCTTAAAGATGGAGTTATTTTGTCAGCTATTTCTCCTGATCTGCGACGTGTGTTGCAGAGATTTCAGGCTGATAGGCCTGAGTCTTGTCCACCTGACAGACTGTTTGTCCCGGATAGGTGGACCAGCAGAGTCATTTCCGAGGTTCACTCCTCGGTGTTGGCAGGTCACCCGGGAATTTTTGGCACCAGAGATCTGGTGGCCAGGTCCTTTTGGTGGCCTTCCTTGTCAAGGGATGTGCGGTCATTTGTGCAGTCCTGTGGGACTTGTGCTCGAGCTAAGCCTTGCTGTTCTCGTGCCAGCGGTTTGCTCTTGCCCTTGCCTGTTCCGAAGAGACCTTGGACACATATCTCCATGGATTTCATTTCTGATCTTCCGCTATCTCAGGGCATGTCCGTTATCTGGGTGATATGTGATCGCTTCTCCAAGATGGTCCATTTGGTTCCTTTGCCTAAGCTGCCTTCCTCTTCCGATCTGGTTCCTGTGTTTTTCCAGAACGTGGTTCGTTTGCACGGCATCCCTGAGAATATTGTGTCAGACAGAGGATCCCAGTTCGTTTCCAGGTTCTGGCGATCCTTTTGTGGTAGGATGGGCATTGATTTGTCGTTTTCGTCTGCTTTCCATCCTCAGACTAATGGACAGACGGAGCGAACCAATCAGACTTTGGAGGCTTATTTGAGGTGTTTTGTCTCTGCTGATCAGGACGATTGGGTGACATTCTTGCCGTTGGCTGAGTTTGCCCTTAATAATCGGGCTAGTTCCGCCACCTTGGTTTCGCCTTTTTTCTGCAACTCTGGTTTCCATCCTCGCTTTTCTTCGGGTCATGTGGAGCCTTCTGACTGTCCTGGGGTGGATTCTGTGGTGGATAGGTTGCAGCGGATCTGGAATCATGTGGTGGACAACTTGAAGTTGTCACAGGAGAGGGCTCAGCGCTTTGCCAACCGCCGCCGCGGTGTGGGTCCCCGACTACGCGTTGGGGATTTGGTATGGCTTTCTTCCCGCTTTGTTCCTATGAAGGTCTCCTCTCCCAAATTTAAACCTCGTTTTATTGGGCCTTACAAGATATTGGAAATCCTTAATCCTGTGTCTTTTCGTCTGGATCTTCCTGTGTCATTTGCTATTCACAATGTATTTCATAGGTCCTTGTTACGGCGGTACATTGTGCCTGTAGTTCCTTCTGCTGAGCCTCCTGCTCCGGTGTTGGTTGAGGGCGAGTTGGAGTACGTGGTGGAGAAGATCTTGGATTCTCGCCTCTCCAGGCGGAGGCTTCAGTACCTGGTCAAGTGGAAGGGCTATGGTCAGGAGGATAATTCCTGGGTGGTCGCCTCTGATGTTCATGCGGCCGATTTAGTTCGTGCCTTTCATGCCGCTCATCCTGATCGCCCTGGTGGTCGTGGTGAGGGTTCGGTGACCCCTCACTAAGGGGGGGGTACTGTTGTGAATTCGCTTTTTGCTCCCTCTAGTGGTTACTAGTTTTTGGTCTCTGGTTTTTCTGTCATCCCTTTTATCCGCACCTGGGTCGTTAGTTAGGGGTGTTGCTATATAAGCTCCTTGGACCTTCAGTTCAATGCCTGGCAACGTAGTTATCAGAGCTAGTCTGCTGTGCTCTTGTCTACTGATCCTGGTTCCAGTTATATCAGCTAAGTCTGCCTTTTGCTTTTGCTATTTGTTTTGGTTTTTGTATTTTTGTCCAGCTTGTTCCATATCTATATCCTGACCTTTGCTGGAAGCTCTAGGGGGGCTGGTGTTCTCCCCCCGGACCGTTAGACGGTTCGGGGGTTCTTGAATTTCCAGTGTGGATTTTGATAGGGTTTTTTGTTGACCATATAAGTTACCTTTCTTTATTCTGCTATCAGTAAGCGGGCCTCTCTGTGCTAAACCTGGTTCATTTCTGTGTTTGTCATTTCCTCTTACCTCACCGTTATTATTTGTGGGGGGCTTCTATCCAGCTTTGGGGTCCCCTTCTCTGGAGGCAAGAAAGGTCTTTTATTTTCCTCTACTAGGGGTAGCTAGATTCTCCGGCTGGAGCGTGTCATCTAGAACCAACGTAGGAATGATCCCCGGCTACTTCTAGTGTTGGCGTTAGGAGTAGATATATGGTCAACCCAGTTACCACTGCCCTATGAGCTGGATTTTTGTATTCTGCAGACTTCCACGTTCCTCTGAGACCCTCGCCATTGGGGTCATAACATACAGCGCCTGCAGCCTGCATAATACTACTATGTGGAGAATGAATAATATTGTCATATTACTAAATGATACCTCTACCTGAAGAGTGAATAATTCTACCATAAAGCGACAGTTTGATACCAATAATACCACTATATAGAGACTGAATAATACTGCCATAAATTTATTTAATAATGCCTATGTGTGGTGACTGAATAATTGCCACAAAGGTGCCACGTCCCCCTGGAATATACAAATAAACACGGTGTGCACTGCTATGTATTGGTGCAGAGACTAGGTTCCCAAGCCGTATAGTTAATTATAAGAAAGTCTCGCACTCAACTTAAATCTGATAGATTTATTGGTATTAAGGTAGCACTGGAAACGTTTCAGCTCTTATCGAGGTTTCATCAGTCACGTGCTGTGCCTTATAGTGTGTCGAACGTGTCCTTATTTAGAATGCAGATCATGCATGATGCAATAAATGTCCGCTATTAACGATTGTAGAGGTGATTCCATATATGAGGCAAGATGCTTCAGAGCTGGGGGGGAGGAGAGAACCGCATGGATATGTACACTAACAGGGGCTGATAAAGGAGCCGCCTGGGCGCGTGTATTCACCTCCTGGACTGCGGTATCCACGCAGTTGTTGTAGAGGTGTTCTGTGATTTGCTTTAATCCATGCTTACTTATCTCCTGGTCCTTGTTTATTCCTCCCTGTCCCTCTCCTCCCTATTGTTGGTTAGTGCTTTTGTAAGATAGAGGGTTTCTGTTATCCCTCTTCTGCCTTCATATCTTGTTTACATTACATGTCTGTCCCATGTCTCATGGGGTTGGGGAGGTTTTTTTGAGGCTCTAGGCCTTGTGTATGATGTTGTGTCTACCTTGGTGAGTCTAAGCTAAATAAGCTCCAGCAGGGAGACCAGCCGGCAGAGGAATTCTACTCAGAGTTTCGTAGATGGGCCACTGACACCCGGTGGAACTATTCTGCTCTTTGGAGTCAGTTTTGTCAAGGCCTGTCTGAAAGTTTAAAAGACGCACTAGCATTTTACAAACTCCTGAGTCGTTGGAAGCCGCCATGGTAGTCTCTAAAACAAGTGAAAAGGGGGTAACGGATCGAGAAATTGAAGGAACTGTCACAATTAGTGGAGGAAGTCTGATGATATGGGGTTGTTTCGCAGCCAAATACATTGAATTTTGGTGGTCTCAATGCTGAGATATATGTGTTATGATCCTAATGGCAGAGGATCTCAGGAGTACCAGCAAAGGCTACGTTCACATTTGCGGTCAGCGCCGCAGCGTCGGGCGCCGCAGCGTCGCCGCATGCGTCATGCGCCCCTATATTTAACATGGGGGCGCATGGACATGCGTTGTGCTGCGTTTTGCGCCGCATGGCCGCAAGCGTTGGACGCAAGAAACGCTTCAAGTTGCATTTTTTTTGCGTCCAACTTTCGGCCAAAAAGGACGCATGCGGCGCAAAACGCAGCGTTTTAGCGTGCGTTTTGCCGCGTTTTTGTTTGCGTCGTGCGCTGCGGCGCCGACGCTGCGGCGCACAACGCAAATGTGAACGTAGCCTAAGTCTGCAGACACAAAAAGCCAGCTCATAGGGAACTGGGAACTTGACTGACCGTATACCTGATCCTAACACAAACAACTAGCAGCAGCCGGGGAACGTACCTACGTTGGTTCTAGACGTCTCGCGCCAGCCGGAGAACTAACTAACCCTTTCAGAGAAAATAAGACCTCTCTTGCCTCAAGAGAAAGGACCCCAAAGTTATAATACAAGCCCCCAACAAATAATAACGGTGAGGTAAGAAGAAATGACAAACGTAAGAATGAACTAGATTTAGCAAAGAGAGGCCCACTGACTAAGAGCAGAAAATAGAAAGATGACTTATACGGTCAGCAAAAAACCCTACAAAATATCCACGCTGAATATCCAAGAACCCCCGCACCGACTAACGGTGTGGGGGGGGAGGATAACAGCCCCCTTGAGCTTCCAGCAAAATCAGGAATCACATTTTAAACAAAGCTGGAACAAATAAGGGAAATTCAAATGCACAAAAATAAGAAAGCAGGACTTAGCTTATCTTGCAAAATCAGGAGACCAGGAGACAGGAGAAAACAGACAAGGACTGATAACAACGAATCCAGGCACAATACAGAGTATCCAGGAAGTTTATATAGGCACACCCAGGCCAAACGAAGCAGGTGAGTGCCAACCTGGGGAAAGACACTCAAAGTGCCATACCGCTAATGACCACAAGAGGGAGCCAAGAACTATAGTTCACAACAGTACCCCCCCTTTAAGGAGGGGTCACCGAACCCTCACCAAGACCACCAGGGCGATCAGGATGAGCAGCGTGAAAGGCACGAACCAAATCGGCCGCATGAACATCAGAGGCGACCACCCAGGAATTGTCCTCCTGACCATAGCCCTTCCATTTGACAAGATACTGAAGCCTCCGTCTAGAGAGACGAGAGCAGGGCCGTATTTAGAGTTTCTGCTGCCCTAGGCACTTTTCGTGCTGCCTCCCCCACTGGTCAGTATGACTAATGCAGGCACTGTCGGCAGTGACTTGGGCTACTTTCACATCAGCGATTTTTACCATTCGTGGCCGATCCGGCAGTTTTTCTGCATCTGCCACGTAACGCATCACTTACGGCAACACTGCGTTCGGTCTCATTCATTCCCTGTGGGACTTGCGGACATGTGCCGCACTTGCAGTTTTGCCGCGATCCGATAAATGCGGTACTTGCAGCAACGGAAAAAAACGCTGCTAGCAGTGTTTTTTTGTCTCATCGTAAGTGTAAAACCGCAAGTGCTGCACATGTTCGCAAGTCCCATAGGGAATCAGTAAGGGGTCCAAATCTATGTATATGCCCATGTAGCTCTTTCAAAGACAATTCCAGCAATATTTTTACATGTTCAGTCCATTCATCTGAAATCAGTTTGCATACATATGCAAATGAGGGAGTAGATCTGTTAGATCTGTTACTCCAGCTCTATACCCCCTCAGTGCTGTATTATATAGTATATAACACAGCCACATAGTATATAAGAGCCACGTAGTATATAGCAGCCACGTAGTATATAGCACAGCCCACACAGTATCTAACACAGCCCACGTAATATATAACACAGCCCACGTAATATATAACACAGCCCATGTAATATATAACACAGCCCACGCAGTATATAGCACAGCCCACGCAGTGTATAACACAGCCCACGCAGTGTATAACACAGCCCACGCAGTATATAACACTGCCCACGCAGTATATAACACAGCCCACGTAGAATATAACAGCCCACGTAATATATAGCAGTATAGGCACCATATCCCTGTTAAAAAAAGAATTAAAATAAAAAAGTTACATACTCACCCTCCGGCGTCCACCGAAGCTGTCCCGATGCGCGTGATGCTGCCGCCAGCTTCTGTTCCCAGTGATGCATTGCGAAATTACCCAGATGACTTAGCGGAGACCGCCAAGTCATCTGGGTAATTTTGCAATGCATCACTGGGAACGGAAGCTGGCGGCAGCATCGTGCGCATCGGTGGACGGCGGAAGGTGAGAATAGCACAATTTTAAAATTTTTTACTTATTTTTACCATTATATCTTTTTATTATTGACGCTGCATAGGCAGCATCAATAGTAAAAAGTAGGTCCGGGATGGGGCGACACACTGGCACTGACAGCTCCGCACACACGTACAGCTCCACACAGCCCCACACACATACAGCCCCACACACACACAGCCCCACACACACATACAGCTCCGCTGCTTGCACACACACATACAGCCCCAAATACATACAGCACCGCACAGACACACAGCCAGCTCCGCTGCCAGCCCACACACACATAAAGCTCTGCTGCCCGCACACACACACATACAGCTCTGCTGCCTGCACACACACATACAGCACCACACACACATACATACAGCACCGCACAGACACACACATACATACAGCTCCGCACACACACACATACATACAGCACCACACACACATAGATACAGCACCGCACAGACACACACATACATACAGCTCCGCACACACACACATACAGCACCGCAGACACACATACATACAGCTCCGCACACACAGACACACACATACAGCTCCGCGCACACAGAGCTCCGCACACACAGAGCTCCGCACACACACACACACATACAGCACCGCACAGACACACATACAGCTCCGCACACACAGAGCTCCGCACACACAGACACACACATACAGCTCCGCGCACACAGAGCTCCGCACACACAGAGCTCCGCACACACAGACAGCTCTGCGCACACAGAGCTCCGCACACACAGACACACACATACAGCTCCGCGCACACAGAGCTCCGCACACACAGAGCTCCGCACACACAGAGCTCCGCACACACAGACACACACATACAGCTCCGCGCACACAGAGCTCCGCACACACAGACAGCTCTGCGCACACAGAGCTCCGCACACAGAGCTCCGCACAGACAGCTCTGCGCACACAGAGCTCCGCACACAGAGCTCCGCACAGACAGCTCTGCGCACACAGAGCTCCGCACACAGAGCTCTGCGCACACAGAGCTCCGCACAGACAGCTCCGCGCACACAGAGCTCCGCACAGACAGCTCCGCGCACACAGAGCTCCGCACACACAGACAGCTCTGCGCACACAGAGCTCCGCACACACAGACAGCTCTGCGCACACAGAGCTCCGCACACAGAGCTCCGCACAGACAGCTCCGCGCACACAGAGCTCCGCACACACAGACAGCTCTGCGCACACAGAGCTCCGCACACACAGACAGCTCTGCGCACACAGAGCTCCGCACACAGAGCTCCGCACAGACAGCTCCGCGCACACAGAGCTCCGCACACACAGACAGCTCTGCGCACACAGAGCTCCGCACACACAGAGCTCCGCACACACAGAGCTACACACACATACACACACACACACAGCTCTGCACACCAGCAGTGGCAATGATTGCTCCCAGGACCCAGATAGTGAGTGGGGGTGTATTATACCCCACCCCCACCACTCACTCTCTGGGTCCGTCTGCCGGGAGCAAAGATCAAACAGATATCATACATTCAGGGCTGCTGTGTTTGCACGGCTTTTCGAGCCTCAGGCACTACAGGAAGAAACGAGGCTGAGGAGGAATGTGAGGGAAGGGGTGAGGACCGTGAGGTGAGTCACAGACAGAAGAGCCGTGCAGCAGGCAGCGCGCGGGCAGGAGCCAGGAGGGAGATCGTTACAGACAGAGACAGTACACTACTTACTGTGTATGTACCGCGCTCGCTACTGTCTGCGAGTCCTCCAGCTCCTGGCCAGTAATGTGTGAGTCCAGGACAGGACCCAGGGTCGGCACACAGGGCGCCGCCGCTCCACCTCAGCAGTCACATTCCGGCCGGCACCACCAGTGAGGCTGTGAGCAGGGGGACAGTGAGGTCACTGTGTCTCAGCAGGGGGAGTAGGGAGAGTCGGCACCAGCACCACGTGTCCTGGCTGCCGCTCTGCCACCCCCTGTCTTCAGGAAGGGACCCACAGAACTAGTATTCAAAAAAAAAAAAACGAAAAAAAAAAATACACTTGCTCAGGTGCCGCCCCCCCGCCTGTCCCCGCCCTAGGCACGTGCTCTCAAGTGCCTAGTGGCAAATACGGCCCTGGACGAGAGTCCAAGATCTTCTCCACCACATACTCCAACTCGCCCTCAACCAACACCGGAGCAGGAGGCTCAACAGCAGGAACCATAGGCACCACGTACCGCCGTAACAAAGACCTATGGAACACATTGTGAATGGCAAACGACACCGGAAGATCCAAACGAAACGACACCGGATTAAGGACTTCCAAAATTTTATAAGGACCAATAAAGCGAGGCTTAAACTTAGGAGAGGAAACCTTCAGAGGGACATTCCGAGAAGACAACCAAACCAAATCCCCAACACGAAGTCGGGGACCCACACCGCGGCGGCGGTTGGCAAAGCGCTGAGCCTTCTCCTGTGACAACTTCAAGTTGTCCACCACAAGATTCCAAATCCGCTGCAACCTATCCACCACGGAATCCACCCCAGGACAGTCAGAAGGTTCAACATGACTCGAAGAAAACCGCGGATGAAAACCAGAGTTGCAGAAAAATGGCGAAACCAAAGTAGCGGAACTTGCCCGATTATTAAGGGCAAACTCAGCCAGTGGCAAGAAAGTCAACCAATCATCCTGATCCGCAGAAACAAAACATCTCAAATAAGCCTCCAGCGTCTGATTAGTTCGCTCCGTTTGGCCATTAGTCTGAGGATGAAAGGCAGATGAAAATGACAAATCAATGCCCATCCTAGCACAAAAGGATCGCCAGAATCTGGACACAAACTGGGATCCTCTGTCAGACACGATATTCTCAGGAATGCCGTGCAAACGAACCACATTCTGAAAGAACAAAGGAACCAAATCGGAAGAGGAAGGCAACTTAGGCAAGGGCACCAAATGGACCATCTTGGAAAAACGATCACAGACCACCCAGATGACAGACATTCCTTGAGACACCGGAAGATCTGAAATGAAATCCATGGAAATGTGCGTCCAAGGCCTCTTCGGGACGGGCAAGGGCAAAAGTAACCCGCTGGCACGAGAACAGCAAGGCTTAGCCCGAGCACAAATCCCACAGGACTGCACAAAAGATCGCACATCCCGCGACAGGGACGGCCACCAAAAGGACCTAGCCACCAAATCTCTGGTACCAAAAATCCCAGGATGCCCTGCCAACACTGAGGAAGGAACCTCGGAAATAACTCTACTGGTCCATTTATCAGGAACCAACAGTCTGTCAGGTGGGCAAGAGTCAGGTCTACCAGCCTGAAATATCTGCAACACACGTCGCAAATCAGGAGAAATGGCCGACAAGATTACTCCCTCTTTAAGAATACCCGCTGTGTTGTGAATTTGGTTTTGGGCTCCCCCGGTGGTCACTGGTGGTACTGGACTTGTCTTCACTTCTCTGTTCACCTGTTTCCTCCAGGATATGGGAGTTTCCTATTTAACCTTGCTGCTCAGTCATTGCCTTGCCGGTCATCAATGTAACCAGAGCCCTCTGTTGCATGTTCCTGCTTCTAGTCTTCTGATCAGCTAAGTTGGACTTTTGTCCTGAGTTCTATTTTGCATTTTTGTTCCAGTTCACAGTTATGGTATATTGCTGTAGCTGGAAGCTCTTGTGAGCTGAAATTACCACTCCAGTCTCATGAGTTGAGACTTGAGTTTAAAGTAATTTCAGGATGGTTTTGTAAATAGGGTTTTCAGCTGACCGTGAAGTTCCCTTTCTTATTTTCCTACTATCTAGAAAGTGGACCTCGCTTTGCTGAACCTGCCTTCATACTACGTATGTCTTTTCCCTCTGAACTCACCGTCAATACATGTGGGGGGCTTCTGTCACCTTTTGGGGAATTTCTACTTGAGGTAAGCCAGGCCTGTTTTTCCTCTGCCAGGGTTAGTTAGTCCTCCGGCTGGCGCTGGGCGTCTAGGGATACGTAGGCACGCTACCCGGCCACTGTTAGTTGTGCGGTAGGTTTAGCTCACGGTCAGCTCTAGTTTCCATCATCCAAGAGCTAGTCCTGATTTATGCTTTTCTGTAGTTCTCTTGTCATTGAGAACCATGACAGTATGACCGGCCATGTGTTAAAACTATTGGCAGAAGAAAGGAGTGAAAGAGAAGTCTGCAAATTTTTTTTTTTTTTTTTTTTTTCCTGAGCTTGCTCAATAGTTGGCTCTTTAGCATTTCTGCTTAAATTGCAGCCTTTGTCTCTCTCTCCTTCTAATCCTTGAATGACTCTGATCTCACCTGGTTAAAATGGATCCTCAGAGTGTAGCTACAGGTTTGAATAATCTTACTATGAAGGTTCAAAATTTACAGGATTTTGTTATTCATGCTCCTGTATCAGAACCTAGAATTCCTTTACCAGAATTTTTCTCCGGGGATAGATCTCGTTTTCAGAATTTCAAAAATAATTGTAAGTTGTTTCTGTCTTTGGGATCTCGCTCCGCTGGAGACCCCGCACAGCAGGTCAGGATTGTAATTTCCTTACTGCGGGGTGACCCTCAGGATTGGGCATTTGCATTGGCACCAGGGGATCCTGCGTTGCTCAGTGTGGATGCGTTTTTTCTGGCTTTGGGGTTGCTTTATGAGGAACCTAATTCAGAGATTCAGGCTTAAAAAGCCTTGATGGCCCTGTCTCAAGGGCAAGAGGAAGCTGAAATATACTGCCAAAAATTTCGCAAATGGTCTGTGCTTACTCAGTGGAATGAGTGTGCCTTGGCGGCGAATTTCAGAGAGGGTCTCTCTGATGCCATTAAAGATGTTATGGTGGGGTTCCCTGTGCCTACAGGTCTGAATGAGTCCATGACAATGGCTATTCAGATTGATCGGCGTTTGCGGGAGCGCAAACCTGTGCACCATTTGGCGGTGTCTCCTGAGAAGGCGCCAGAGAATATGCAATGTGATAGAATTCTGTCCAGAAACGAACGGCAGAATTTTAGGCGAAAAAATGGGTTGTGCTTCTATTGTGGTGATTCAACTCATGTTATATCAGCATGCTCTAAACGTACAAGAAAAGTTGATAAGTCTATTTCAATTGGCACTTTGCAGTCTAAGTTTATTTTATCTGTGACCTTGATTTGTTCTTTGTCGTCAATTACCGCGGACGCCTATGTCGACTCTGGCGCCGCTTTGAGTCTTATGGATTGGTCCTTTGCCAGGCGCTGTGGGTTTAATTTAGAGCCTCTGGAAGTTCCTATACCTCTGAAGGGTATTGACTCTACGCCATTGGCTAGTAATAAACCACAATACTGGACACAAGTGACTATGCGTATGAATCCGGACCATCAGGAGACGATTCGCTTCCTTGTGTTGTACAATCTACATGATGTTCTGGTACTTGGATTGCCATGGCTGCAAGCCCATAATCCAGTCCTTGACTGGAAAGCAATGTCTGTGTTAAGCTGGGGATGTCAGGGGGCTCATGAGGACGTACCTTTGGTTTCCATTTCGTCATCTATTCCCTCTGAGATTCCGGAATTTTTGTCTGATTATCGTGATGTTTTTGAGGAGCCTAGGCTTGGTTCACTACCTCCTCACAGAGATTGCGATTGTACCATAGATCTGATTCCGGGCAGTAAATTTCCTAAGGGTCGTTTATTTAATCTATCTGTGCCTGAACATGCTGCTATGCGAGAATATATTAAGGAGTCCCTGGAAAAGGGACATATTCGTCCATCTTCCTCTCCCTTAGGAGCCGGTTTTTTCTTTGTATCTAAAAAAGATGGCTCTTTGAGGCCGTGTATTGATTATCGACTCTTGAATAAAATCACAGTCAAATATCAGTATCCTCTGCCACTGCTGACTGATCTGTTTGCTCGAATAAAGGGGGCTAAGTGGTTCTCTAAGATTGATCTCCGTGGGGCGTATAATTTGGTGCGAATTAAGCAGGGGGATGAGTGGAAAACCGCATTTAATACGCCCGAGGGCCACTTTGAGTATCTAGTAATGCCTTTTGGTCTTTCAAATGCCCCTTCAGTTTTTCAGTCCTTTATGCATGACATTTTCCGTGAATACCTGGATAAATTTATGATTGTGTATCTTGATGATATTTTGATTTTTTCGGATGACTGGGACTCTCATGTCCAACAGGTCAGGAGGGTTTTTCAGGTTTTGCGGTCTAACTCCTTGTGTGTGAAGGGTTCTAAGTGTGTTTTTGGGGTTCAAAAAATTTCTTTTTTGGGGTACATTTTTTCCCCCTCGTCCATTGAGATGGATCCTGTCAAGGTTCGGGCTATTTGTGATTGGACGCAGTGTCATGTCCCACGACTTGGGAAATCATTCACTGTTTGCATTGCTTGTGTTCGATCCTTTCTTTCTAGGCAGAAGTTTGCCTTTCCCTGTATTTTGTCCCAACTCTCTCACTGTAGTCCTGTGATGTATGTTTGTTCACGCCCTTATTCTCCATTTTGTCATCATTCCCTCCATCTGTATGCATCCTATTACATGTCCTCTGTTGAATATTCCTTTTTATCTGCTACTTTCATCATAATACAAGAATTTCGGTTAAAGCAATCCTCTTTTCCTGGAGTCTTCTTACATGAGATCGTGGCTGAGTTAAGCTATCTGATAAATCGGTATGAACGTGAGTACAGGTCAATACGGAAGCGCCCAAAAGAATAGGTCTATCCAGGCACCACTGCGTTCTACATACCCATGAGTCAGAATACGCAGCCTTCTTCTCTTAAAAGCCTTCAGAAATTTTTAGGCTTTGCTAATTTTTATCGTCGATTTATTACTGGTTTTTCTGATGTTGCTAAACCTTTGACTGATCTGACCAAGAAGGGTGCTGATGTTGCTGATTGGTCCCCTGCCGCTGTGGAGGCCTTTCGGGAGCTTAAGCGCCGCTTTTCCTCTGCCCCTGTGTTGCGTCAGCCTGATGTTACTCTTCCTTTTCAGGTTGAGGTTGACGCTTCCGAGATCGGAGCGGGGGCAGTTTTGTCGCAGAAAAGTTCCGACTGCTCCGTGATGAGACCTTGTGCTTTCTTTTCTCGAAAGTTTTCGCCTGCTGAACGAAATTATGATGTTGGTAATCGGGAGCTTTTGGCTATGAAGTGGGCTTTTGAGGAGTGGCGTCATTGGCTCGAGGGGGCCAGACATCAGGTGGTGGTATTAACCGATCACAAGAATTTGATTTATCTTGAGTCTGCCAGGCGCCTGAATCCTAGACAGGCGCGCTGGTCGTTGTTTTTCTCTCGGTTTAATTTTGTGGTTTCATATCTACCGGGTACTAAAAATGTGAAGGCGGATGCCCTTTCTAGGAGTTTCGAGCCTGATTCCCCTGGTGATTCTGAACCTACCAGTATTCTTAAGGATGGTGTAATATTGTCTGCTGTCTCCCCGGACCTGCGACGGGCCTTGCAGGAGTTTCAGGCGGATAAACCTGATCGATGCCCGCCTGGTAGACTGTTTGTTCCCGATGATTGGACCAATAGAGTCATCTCGGAGGTTCATTCTTCGGCGTTGGCAGGTCATCCTGGAATCTTTGGTACCAGGGATTTGGTGGCTAGGTCCTTCTGGTGGCCTTCCCTGTCTCGAGATGTACGAGTTTTTGTGCAGTCTTGTGATGTTTGTGCTCGGGCCAAGCCTTGTTGTTCTCGGGCCAGTGGATTGTTGTTATCCTTGCCTATTCCGAAGAGGCCTTGGACCCACATCTCTATGGATTTTATTTCTGATCTCCCTGTTTCTCAGAAAATGTCTGTCATCTGGGTGGTATGTGACCGTTTCTCTAAGATGGTTCATTTGGTTCCCTTGCCAAAATTGCCTTCCTCATCCGAGTTGGTTCCTCTGTTTTTTCAGAATGTGGTTCGCTTGCATGGCATTCCGGAGAATATCGTTTCTGACAGGGGGACCCAGTTCGTGTCTAGATTTTGGCGGGCGTTCTGTGCTAGGATGGGCATTGATTTGTCGTTTTCATCTGCGTTCCATCCCCAGACTAATGGCCAGACCGAACGAACTAATCAGACATTGGAGACTTATTTGAGGTGTTTTGTGTCTGCGGATCAGGATGACTGGGTTGCCTTTTTGCCGTTGGCGGAGTTCGCCCTCAATAATCGGGCCAGTTCTGCCACTTTGGTTTCTCCATTTTTTTGCAATTCGGGGTTTCATCCTCGTTTTTCTTCTGGTCAGGTGGAGTCTTCGGACTGTCCTGGAGTGGATGCTGTGGTGGATAGGTTGCATCGGATTTGGGGGCAGGTAATGGACAATTTGGAGTTGTCTCAGGAGAAGACTCAGCGTTTTGCCAACCGTCGTCGTCGTGTTGGTCCTCATCTTCGTGTTGGGGACTTGGTGTGGTTGTCTTCCCGTTTTGTCCCTATGAGGGTTTCTTCCCCTAAGTTTAAGCCTCGGTTCATCGGCCCGTATAAGATTTTGGAGATTCTTAACCCTGTGTCCTTTCGATTAGAACTCCCTGCATCTTTTTCTATTCATAATGTCTTCCATCGGTCATTATTGCGCAGGTATGAGGTACCTGTTGTGCCTTCCGTTGAGCCACCTGCTCCGGTGTTGGTTGAGGGTGAGTTGGAGTACGTCGTGGAGAAGATCTTGGACTCCCGTGTTTCCAGACGGAAACTTCAGTATTTGGTCAAGTGGAAGGGTTACGGTCAGGAGGATAATTCTTGGGTGACAGCCTCTGATGTTCATGCCTCTGATTTGGTCCGTGCCTTTCATAGGGCTCATCCTGATCGCCCTGGTGGTTCTTGTGAGGGTTCGGTGCCCCCTCCTTAAGGGGGGGGTACTGTTGTGAATTTGGTTTTGGGCTCCCCCGGTGGTCACTGGTGGTACTGGACTTGTCTTCACTTCTCTGTTCACCTGTTTCCTCCAGGATATGGGAGTTTCCTATTTAACCTTGCTGCTCAGTCATTGCCTTGCCGGTCATCAATGTAACCAGAGCCCTCTGTTGCATGTTCCTGCTTCTAGTCTTCTGATCAGCTAAGTTGGACTTTTGTCCTGAGTTCTATTTTGCATTTTTGTTCCAGTTCACAGTTATGGTATATTGCTGTAGCTGGAAGCTCTTGTGAGCTGAAATTACCACTCCAGTCTCATGAGTTGAGACTTGAGTTTAAAGTAATTTCAGGATGGTTTTGTAAATAGGGTTTTCAGCTGACCGTGAAGTTCCCTTTCTTATTTTCCTACTATCTAGAAAGTGGACCTCGCTTTGCTGAACCTGCCTTCATACTACGTATGTCTTTTCCCTCTGAACTCACCGTCAATACATGTGGGGGGCTTCTGTCACCTTTTGGGGAATTTCTACTTGAGGTAAGCCAGGCCTGTTTTTCCTCTGCCAGGGTTAGTTAGTCCTCCGGCTGGCGCTGGGCGTCTAGGGATACGTAGGCACGCTACCCGGCCACTGTTAGTTGTGCGGTAGGTTTAGCTCACGGTCAGCTCTAGTTTCCATCATCCAAGAGCTAGTCCTGATTTATGCTTTTCTGTAGTTCTCTTGTCATTGAGAACCATGACACCGCTGGCTCTGCGACTCCAGTAGAGTCAGGCACAAAACTCCTAGAAAGAGCATCAGCCTTCACATTCTTTGAACCAGGCAGGTACGAGACCACAAAGTCAAAACGGGAGAAAAACAATGACCAACGAGCCTGTCTAGGATTCAGGCGTTTAGCGGACTCGAGGTACATCAGATTTTTATGATCAGTCAAGACCACCACACGATGCTTAGCTCCCTCGAGCCAATGACGCCACTCCTCAAATGCCCACTTCATAGCCAACAACTCCCGATTACGAACATCATAGTTCCGCTCAGCAGGCGAAAACTTCCTAGAAAAAAAGGCACATTGTCTCATCACAGAGCAACCAGAGCCTTTCTGCGACAAAACAGCCCCTGCACCAATCTCAGAAGCGTCTACTTCAACCTGAAAGGGAAGTGAGACATCAGGCTGGCACAAAACAGGCGCCGAAGTAAACCGGCGCTTCAGCTCCCGGAAAGCCTCCACGGCCGCAGGAGCCCAATTAGCAACATCAGAACCTTTCTTGGTCATATCCGTCAAAGGTTTTACAATGCTAGAAAAATTAGCAATAAAACGACGGTAGAAATTAGCAAAACCCAAGAACTTCTGAAGACTCTTAACGGACGTGGGTTGAGTCCAATCATGAATAGCTCGGACCTTGACTGGGTCCATCTCCACAGTAGAAGGGGCGAAAATAAAACCCAAAAAGGAAACCTTCTGCACTCCAAAGAGACACTTTGAGCCCTTCACAAACAAAGCATTATCACGCAAAACCTGAAACACCATCCTGACCTGCTTTACATGAGAATCCCAATCATCAGAGAAAACCAGAATATCATCAAGATACACAATCATAAATTTATCCAGATACTTCCGGAAAATGTCATGCATAAAGGACTGAAACACTGAGGGGGCATTAGAAAGCCCAAAAGGCATCACCAAGTACTCAAAATGACCTTCGGGCGTATTGAACGCAGTTTTCCATTCATCTCCCTGCTTAATGCGCACAAGGTTGTACGCACCGCGAAGATCTATCTTGGTGAACCACTTGGCACCCTTAATCCGGGCAAACAAGTCCGACAATAGTGGCAAAGGATACTGAAATTTGACAGTGATTTTATTCAAATGCCGATAGTCTATACACGGTCTCAAAGAGCCGTCTTTCTTGGCCACAAAAAAGAATCCCGCACCAAGAGGGGAAGAGGATGGACGAATATGTCCCTTCTCCAAAGACTCCTTAATATAAGCACGCATCACGGCATGCTCAGGTACAGACAGATTAAATAGTCGTCCCTTAGGAAATTTACTACCAGGAATCAAATCTATAGCGCAGTCACAGTCCCTATGAGGAGGAAGGGCACTGGACCTGGACTCACTGAATACATCCTGATAGTCCAACAAATACTCAGGGACTTCAGAAGGAGTAGAAGAAGCAATAGACACCGACGAGGAATCGCAATGAATTCCCTGACAACCCCAACTTGACACGGACATTGCCTTCCAATCCAAAACTGGATTATGGGTCTGTAACCATGGCAGACCCAGAACGACCAAATCCTGCATTTTATGCAAAACAAGAAAACGAATCACCTCCCGATGTTCAGGAGACATGCACATGGTCACTTGTGTCCAATACTGCGGTTTATTCTCCGCCAATGGCGTAGCATCAATTCCTCTAAGAGGAATAGGATTTTCTAAAGGCTCTAGGACAAAACCACAGCGCTTGGCAAATGATAAATCCATAAGACTCAGGGCAGCACCTGAATCCACAAATGCCATAACAGGGTAGGAAGATAATGAGCAAATCAAAGTCACAGACAAAATGAACTTAGGCTGCAAATTACCAATGGCGACAGGACTAACAACCTTTGATGGCCGTTTAGAGCATGCCGAGATAACATGTGTAGAATCACCACAGTAAAAACACAACCCATTCTGACGCCTATGATTTTGCCGTTTGGTTCTAGTCAGGATTCTATCACATTGCATTGAGTCAGGTGTCCGTTCAGACAACACTGCCAGAGGATTAGCAGTTTTGCGCTCCCGCAAACGCCGATCAACCTGGATGGCCAGAGCCATAGAATCATTCAGACTTGTAGGAATGGGAAAACCCACCATCACATTCTTAATGGCTTCAGAAAGGCCATTTCTGAAATTTGCGGCCAGAGCACACTCATTCCATTGAGTAAGCACGGACCATTTCCGAAATTTTTGGCAGTACACCTCAGCTTCATCCTGGCCCTGAGAGATAGCCAGCAATGCTTTTTCTGCCTGTATTTCAAGATTGGGCTCCTCATAAAGCAATCCGAGCGCCAGAAAAAACGCATCAATATTTGCCAATGCCGGATCTCCTGGCGCCAATGAGAAAGCCCAATCCTGAGGGTCGCCACGCAAGAAGGAGATAACAATTTTAACTTGTTGAGCTGAGTCTCCAGACGAACGAGGTCTCAAAGATAGAAACAATTTACAATTATTCCTAAAATTCCCAAATTTAAATCGATCTCCAGAGAACAGCTCAGGAATAGGTATCTTAGGTTCTGACATAGGACTGCTAATAACAAAATCCTGAATGTCCTGCACACGTGCAGCAAGCTGATCCACACTAGTAATCAGAGTCTGAACATTCATGTCTGCAGCAGAGCTTCAAGCCACTCAGAGATAAAGGGGAGGAAGAAAAAAAAAACAAAACCTCAGACTTCTTTTCTTATAGTCCCGCTTCAGCAATGCACTTTTTGGCCTGGATTACTGTTATGATCCTAATGGCAGAGGATCTCAGGAGTACCAGCTAAGTCTGCAAACACAAAAAGCCAGCTCATAGGGAAGTGGTAACTTGACTGACCGTATACCTGATCCTAACACAAACAACTAGCAGCAGCCGGGGAACGTACCTACGTTGGTTCTAGACGTCTCGCGCCAGCCGGAGAACTAACTAACCCTTTCAGAGAAAATAAGACCTCTCTTGCCTCAAGAGAAAGGACCCCAAAGTTATAATACAAGCCCCCAACAAATAATAACGGTGAGGTAAGAAGAAATGACAAACGTAAGAATGAACTAGATTTAACAAAGAGAGGCCCACTGACTAATAGCAGAAAATAGAAAGATGACTTATACGGTCAGCAAAAAACCCTACAAAATATCCACGCTGAATATCCAAGAACCCCCGCACCGACTAACGGTGTGGGGGGAGGATAACAGCCCCTCTTGAGCTTCCAGCAAAATCAGGAATCACATTTTAAACAAAGCTGGAACAAATAAGGGAAATTCAAATGCACAAAAATAAGAAAGCAGGACTTAGCTTATCTTGCAAAATCAGGAGACCAGGAGACAGGAGAAAACAGACAAGGTCTGATAACAACGAATCCAGGCACAATACAGAGTATCCAGGAAGTTTATATAGGCACACCCAGGCCAAATGAAGCAGGTGAGTGCCAACCTGGGGAAAGTCACTCAAAGTGCCATACCGCTAATGACCACAAGAGGGAGCCAAGAACTATAGTTCACAACAGTATGTGAGTATTCTACAAGATGAGTTATTTCGTACACTGAAGTACTATGGGTATGAAAAGGACAACAAAGTGCTCCAGCAGGACAATGACCCAAAGCATATGTTGAGATTGACGAAGAAATGGTTAAATGACGATGAAGCAGAGGTGCTAGATTGGCCCCAAAATGTCCTCGGATCTCAACCCAATTGACTACTTGTGGGTAGAGTTGAAGAAAAAGCTGTTTATACACCAACTTTGGTAATGTGTAGAAGAGACCTGGGATCACATTTCGATCTAGACATATTTGAATCTGATTGAGAACAGCCCAGAAGGATTCAGGCAGTGGTTAAAGCCAAAGGTGGATTTACTAAATACTAACAAAATAATAAAAAGTAAAATTTAGATTTTTTAAAAGCAAAACAGTAACAAAGCAGTGATCTGGCAAGAATCTGCATAACTAATCATATGCAAAATATGATTGAAAGTCAAGTTTATGTATGAAATAGCCAAGATGATTGTCTATAAAATTATGGTAGTCTCACGTTCTAAGCAGTAGTGGATGATGAGATATGGAGCTTGAAAGTTAAAAATATTGTTACCCTTTTGCTCATCAGTGTAAAATGTTACCCAATGTTCTAGATCTATGGGCCGCAAACCTGACCCCCAACTCCAAAATTGTATGTAATGAGTAATTCAGTCACACCACATGTTTCGAAGTTGGGTTGACGCTTTCATTAGGTATAGTTATGTATTGTATGAAAGGATAAAGATCCAGAGAACATACACCCTTGTCTTCACTCTGTGGCAGTGTCGGGTAATAACTGCTCTATTTCCTGTTAGGTTTGATTTTGTTTCTTCCCACTCGCGTGTGGTACAATGATTGGAGCAGCAACCCTTCTGTCACAGGTCTATCAGAGGCTGCAGACAGTAGCATGGCATCTAGCTGCAGAAGGTCTCAGTGGTTGGCCTCGCAGACTAATGGCCACCACCCTCGGCCTTAATGGTGTCACCTGGATCTGGGTGTTTGTAACTCCCAACTTCCTGTTGGGAGTTGGGGTGTTGTTTTCTATTTGCACTTCACTGTTGAGGCTTGAGCTGCAGCAGTTGGCTAGCGTCCTCTTTGGAGTTTAAGGATGACTGTGTTTCTTTCTGAGTCTACTCAAGTTAAGTGTTCCCCTTGTTTTGTGTATCCTAGCTGTCTTTAGTGTTAGTGGGGTTCGACCAGCGTTTACCCCTTCCTTCCCTAAGCATGGCTTTCCGCTAGGGTCTGACAGGGACTAGGTATCCTGCTCAACGATAGGTGCGGAACCAGGAACCTATTTAGGGTCTGTTAGGGCAGACAGGGTGACGTTAGATCTACCTAGGGGTCTCCACTCTCCGCTTTCATTGTGTAGGGCCCCTTCTGCTTCCCTTTGTGTTGCACTTAGTCTGTTCTACACTGTGCGTGATACCTTTATTCTTACAAATACGGAGTTGTGCCAGGTCAGAATGCAGGCAGGGGAACATATACAATCCTTTGCTCACTGTGTCCTATTTTTAGGGTAACACACTTAGAGCGTCTTTTCTCTTTTCCTTGAAACTAAATCGGAATATATTTTCTCATTATTATTACCGATCACTGATTAGTTTGTAGTAGACAGGGTAGAAAAAGTGATAATCAGGTTAGATACAAATGTATTCCTCGTAGAACAGATATGTTCTTTACGATCTGAAAACTTTTTGGTCCTATTTAAAGAGGATCTGTCAACTGATCAATTTAGTCAAATGCATTGTAAGAATCCCTAAGCTCCCCTGATTCTGTAATTGTTTTCCATTTTGCATTGCGTCGTGTGATTACAGAGATAATCACATTTATTGCTTTTTGAGCACAGTATAAACTTGGTCCCGAGGGTCTAGTGGCCCCTCATAGAAGGGAGGGAACTGTCACAAGGGTGTCACGTCCACTTGGAAGACCTGGAGTAAGACAGTCATGTCGGGTAATGAATCGCAGGTCTTTAGGGATGGTGTGATTTGTGTCCCATATTAAATGGATTTACTTTCTTCTGGTGATGAAGAGGTTAACAACTCTTTCCATACTGGTCAGAATCATGCAGATCCATTTCAGTTGCTTCTGATCTGGTCACTACCTTTTACTATAAAAACTGGTCAGACCTTCTTGTCCTCCTGGTGAAAGATTTGTCTTCCTGTGCTGTGTGCTAAAGCTAAGTGGTTGGAGTAGATTTCTTGTAGAGGTGTTCTGTGGTTTGCTGTAGTACATGTGTGTTTATCTCCTTGTCACCCATTCCCATTTAGTTTATTCTTCCCTGTCCCTATCCTCCTCTGTATTGTTGGTTAGCGCTTTTATATGATAGAGGATTGCTGTTATCACTGTTTAGTCTTTGTGTCTTGTTTTCCTTACTTTTCTGTCCCATGCCTCATGGGGTTGGGGAGGGGACAGATCATGGTTTAACAGGAGCATAGTAAGGTCAGAGACTCGAGCGTCTCTACTTTTAAGAGTACCCCCGGGACAGGGATAGTTTGGGTCCCAGTTCCAGGGACAGTTTGCGGCTCCCCCATCCTTACCGAAGCTTGACAACCGAAGCCTTATCAGTTATCACAGCTTGACAATAATACTACAATTGAATAGTTCCACTGTATAGAGACTGAATAATTTCAACATACAAAGAATACCTATTACCACCATACATTAATTTTATAATACTACCATACAATGAGTGAATAATACCCCTTGTGAGGCAGTGACTGGTGTTACATGTGAGGGTCACTGTATGCTCCCCCCAGGATGGGCATGGAGGCGTACTGAGGCCATGAGAGCGCAATGCATTCACAGGTGTAGCTGTGGTTGCAATGCAGACTAAAGTAAGTATAGGTCTTGGACATGCTGGTTGTCCAAGGTAGATTTAAGAAAACCTGCTCTGGGCGTTAAGTTTTGAAATGGACTACAGGACAGTAGTGGTGCAGTCTGTTTCATTCCAGGCTGGGTTTTCCATGTGGCTGAAGGCCACAGATTCAAGTTAAAAACCCTGAAGTATGGGGTTTGGGTGTGTCAGGTTCAGTGCCATTGTCTGTCTGGAGTTTTCTGGAGTCTGCAGAGCTCCACCTGTGTGAGGCAACACAGGCAAGTGGAGCCTAATGGCCAAGGCAGCTGAAGAGCCTGGCACCCACAGCGTACACAGCGGTGCAATGGGTCTCAGAAGGTGGACTGGCGTGTTTAGTGACTGTAAACTGGAGGATATGTATCCCGGCTGCGATCCGGAGGATATTGTGTACTGTGTAATGCAGTGAGTAGAACATTAATATAGCGGTGCAGTCGCCCACAGTAACAGGTCAGTCGTGGGCTGGCGTGTTTAGGGACTGTAATCCAGAAGATATGGTTCTCGGCTGCGACCCGGAGGATATCGTGTGCTGTGTTTTTTTGAGCTGAACATTAAAGAGATGTGTTGCTTTGAACTTTGCTGGGACACTGCCTCATCACTGTACAGGGTGCTACCACGGCACTACACCCTGTACAGCAACTTAATAAAACCACTGTAGAATGCCTAAATAATATCACCATACAATGACTGAATAATTCTCCAAAGCAGTGCCTGAATAATGCCATCACAATGCTGCCTGAATAACACCACCATACAGTGACTGAATAATGCTGAGTGTGTCAGTATTTTGTTTGCAAGCTGTAGAGCAGGAGGCACTGTGCGATACGGGCATGTGTGAGGTTAACACAGAGCCAAGGAAAACAAAGCTTCTGACGCGCCCAAGAGGGATTCGGCGGTGCAGCCGCCTGCGGCAACGGCTTTTGATACGGACGGCTTGGATGACCCAGCTGTGATCCAGAGGACAACGTTTACCTTACTTTGTGAGTTTTTGGAGAAAAAAAAAGTTTTATGTTGAACTGTCATGGGTCACAGGTCCAAACTGTCAATCATCAGGAGCATACCGCTCCTGGGAGGAAGGAAGCCGGAGAGGCAGGGGAGCGCTGTGCTCCTGAAGATCGAAGTTGAAAATAACTTTAGAAGTAATACCATATATGAACAGTATAGACTGAGTGTGCACTGCCCCATGTCTCATTGCACCCACAAGTGTTCTCGCAGCAGTAAGTCATGATGTTACCAAATAAAGGGAGTGCGTTCCCGTTCAAACAGTTCCAGTCAGGGGTTATTTCAATAAACAATGTCAGAACACATTCCAAAGCAGTTTGCACGTCAAGCACCAAGCGGGAAGTGGGGGACAAATGCCCTGTGTGGTCGCAGGTGAGGCCATTGATATTTCAGTAAATAAACAGAGTATACTTGTAAAATAATTGTTCCAAACTATTTTTCTTTTTTTTTGTTGCACTGTGTATAGTAACCTAGATTATATGTCATCAGAAGCTTTACAGGTGAATACGCTGATAACTCCAAAAGTCCTGTAAGTAAATCAGCTCAGAATTTCCTGGTTGCACAATATTTCTTCTTCATCCCTCGTTACTCTAATACTAATAAAGATGGTGAAAGAGAACTCGCAAAGAAAGGGAGAGGAGTTAGAGAATACGAAACATTATACACAATAATAACTGAATCAGGTGCAGTGGAAGGAGGCCCAGCAGCAATTGCATGGATATCAATAGGAACAGGCTGACAAGAAGCGTATATTTCAGAAACAATAGTTTTGTGAGGAGGGAGAAGCAACAGGTCGCTAATTAGCTAAATTGGCATTGGCGCAATGAGATATTGCATTTATATATGAGTCGCCAGCCAGGGCTGTGGGGTATTTGGTACCGGGTCCTGCCTTCACAGGGGGATGTCACGGTGGCTGCGACCCGGTCCGTGGCCCTGGGCGCCCATGTAAAAGGGCAAAGGTCTTTAAAGGGAATAAAGTTTATGTTCGTGACGCCACCTGTGGTATTCGGTCAGTGGGGACCGACGCTGCTTTAAGGGGTCCTCTGGGGTGATGTTATGGCAGCTAGATGGTATACCTTCCCACAGGTGAAGTATATCCCCAGGGCTCCCAGTGTGTAGATGGAGGATGGTGAATGGTGCAGTAAGGAACGAGGACACAGGTTTGCAGTCTCTTTACCTTGTTTACTGTCGACTTCAGCAGCCACAGTCCGGGGCACCAGATCACAGGGCAGGCAGGGTCCGGACGATTTGGAGGCAAGTTAGGAGTCCCCTTATCCAGGTGGAAAAGCCTTCCTCTAGCGCCGTGGTGTTGTAGTCCCTTACTGCCTATGGCTTCAGATAAGGACCTCACTGATGTTCTCTCTCTCTGTCCCCTGTATAGGATAGGACATAACCCGTATGACTGGTGACTTGAGTCTGTTTATAGGGAGTAACTGAAAAAAAAACACTTCACTCAAGAAAACGTAGTAGAAAAAATATATATATCTTTATTTGCACACTAAATGTATAAAAATGCACAGCAAAACCCACAATGCAGGAAAAGGAAGGTGAAGAACCTCAAAGCGTCAACCCCTAGATCCTACTTCTTAATGTCATAATAGATTAGCACATTATATGTAAAAATGTAATTAATAATTTTCTCCTGGTCACCCATTCCCATTTAATTTATTCTTCCCTGTCCCTATCCTCCTCTGTATTGTTGGTTAGTGCTTTTATATGATAGAGGATTGCTGTTATCACTGTTTAGTCTTTGTGTCTTGTTTTCCTTACTTTTCTGTCCCATGCCTCATTGGGTTGGGGAGGGTGTAATAGAGTGCAGGGTTGCGTATGTCACCACGGAACAGACAGACCAACTGTTGAAGGGGATTTATTAACGGGTAAAATTCTCCTCGCAGGGAGTAAACGGGGTTAATAGAGTCAAGTAAAACAGTAAACAGTTAAGCGGAATCAAAGGGTTAATGAGTGTTCTTGTAACTTATCAGCCCAGGGAGGTCCTGACTGGAGGGTCCTTTTCCCAATGTGGATACAGTCACCAGCAGGGCTTGAGATCCTGAAGTCTCTTCTGTGTCTCCTGGAAAGTCCGGGGTTAAGTCTCTCTGCAATCTGTTCTTCACAAAGTGAAACTGAAACCAGGAAATAGAACAGTCTCCGTCGCTGCTGCAAGAGCCTCTATGCACCAGGCTGACAGTCTCCCTGTATTAACGCTGTCACACACACACTGGGTAGTTACTTATCACACTCAGGGATTCTTTGCTTGTCACTGCGGTCACCAGGGATTCTTTGCTTGTCACTGCGGTCACCAGGGCTGCACAGTCACTGTCTCTGATTCTGGAGGCTTCCAAATCTACACCCCCACATCCAGCCTTCACTCTGGTGGGTATCTCAGCCTCAGTGCCCTCACGGGGAGCACTACTTTTAGGGGAGCGCGGCGCTGCAGCCTGCCCTCTCTTTGGCGCGCTGCCTTCTCTCTGCTCTCCCGCTCTTTTCTGACCACACCTCTCTTTTTCCAGCAGTCCCCTGGTCCCCTCTGTCCAGGGCAGAAAGTCTTCCCCCCAGCAACCCAGCTCTCTGACTAAGTGGTTCCAGGCAAGGAGCAGGGAAAGCAACCTCCTTACAAGGGGACAGATCATGGTTTAACAGGAGCATAGTAAGGTCAGAGACTCGAGCGTCTCTACTTTTAGACGGGGTCTGCCCTATAGACACACGCCCCCTACTGGTGGCCAACTGACTAATTCTATGACAGATTATATGACGAGTGATTTTTTATCCTCGGCAGAAAGCGAAAACGACCCCGGACCAGGTGAGGACGCAGGAAATGGAGGGGCTTTCGCCCGAGTGACCAGAAACAAAACTTACAGGTTACCACGCCACAACCCACGGAAGAACTTTCGCAGATAATTACATCGAGTCCTCCTGATAACCGTGAGTGTGATCAGGGGAATAACCTTCAGGTTATTAATTTATCTACGTATTCGCTTTCAGCATCTGAAATTTCTGTCTTAACCAAAGGTCTTACGTTTTCACCAGTTCAGCATATGGACAAATTTACCCTGATTAAAGATCTTTTTCTATTCTGCAGGAAGATCATTTTGCAGGTTCTTCACAACAAGCCTAATGACACCTCAACTTTTTTGGACCAGACGGATCAGAGAGTTTTTCAGGACCTTATGGACCTCTTACGAGAAGGAGACATGGAGCAAGGTAGGTCCAGATTCCCACACAGGAATAAGTCCCGGGTTTCGCCACCTTTTTCTATTGTGCCAGCCGTGAGGATCTTTTTCGAGATGGCCAAAAAGGACATTGAGGCACTACCTGATAGAATACCAACTGTGGCTAATTTAACATCCTCAGAACAGCGGGCACTTGCAAAATTAAAAACCAGCAGTGATTTCATCATACGGGAGGCTGACAAGGGCGGTAATATTGTCCTGTGGCCCCATGACCTCTATTTGGAGGAGGCCCATAGGCAATTGGGCAACTCTAAATTTTATCGCAGGCTCCCATCGGATCCCACCGGTGTTTTCTCCACAAAATTGAGGACTCTTATTGACCGTGCATTTGAGTTGGGCATAATCAATGTGGGTGAGCGTGACTTCATCTGGACCGAACACCCCACTGTGTCTACATTCTACATGTTGCCCAAGGTGCACAAAAATATCAGCAAGCCACCTGGGAGGCCGATTGTTTCTAGTATAGGGAGCCTCTGCGAAAAGGCTTGCATTTACATAGATTTTTTTCTGCAACCTTTTGTATTGGAGTTGCCGTCCCATGTCAAGGATTCTTCACACTTCATCACAAGATTGAAAAATGTCACCTTGGCTCCAGGAGATTTGATGGTGACCTGTGATGTAGAATCCTTATATTCAAATATTCAACATGATCAGGGCCTACATGCGGTACTATCATTTTTGGATCTTCAACAGGGCTCTGATAGGATGCATGACTCCTTCCTTATTGACCTGCTTGATTTTGTCCTAAAGCATAATTTTTTCTTATTTGACAGGTCCTTTTTCCTTCAAGTATCTGGTGTGGCAATGGGGGCTCGTTGTGCTCCGGCTCTGGCAAATTTATTTCTAGGGTGGTGGGAGTCTTCCATAGTTTACAACTCCACATGGTACAAGACCAAGGTTCGGCATTGGGTAAGATTCATTGATGACATCTTCTTTGTTTGGTCAGGACCCCTTGATGAAGTCAGAGAATTTATTGATTCATTGAATAATAATGTCTTCAACATTTTTTTGACTTTTACATCTTCATCCTCTTCAGTGAGTTTCCTGGACCTCAACGTTGTCAATCATGATGGCCAGTTGTTCACCAGCCTGTATCGCAAGCCTACTGCCACCAATAATTTATTGGAATTTCGCAGTTTTCATCCTTTACACACCAGGACTGGTGTACCTGTGGGTCAGTTCCTTCGGGCCAGGAGGAACTGCACACTTGACGAAGACTTCCGCAGAGAGGCTGGTGATCTTACCTCTAGATTTAAGCAAAGGGTGTATCCCCACAAGTACATCTCTAAGGCCTATCAGAGAGCATGTCTTTAGTCACAAGGATCGTTATTAGAGCATAAGGAAAGGGTGCCTGACAATCATGTTCGGTTCGTGACAGGCTATAACACCCATTGGCCCCAGGTGAGACAGATCCTTCAAAAACATTGGGGTGTTCTCACTACTGACCTGCAGACATCCAAAATTGTCAGTGAGTCCCCACTGATTACGGCCAGGAGGGCACCGAATTTGAGGGACATCCTCACTAGGAGCCACTACTCTAGACCTGTTGTTAGGCTAAATCGGGGGGTCTTTTTGAAAGGTTCCTTTCCCTGCGGGGATTGCAATATTTGCCAATATATGCACCCTGTCCGAGATAACTTTTGCAATCCTACGGATTCAGTGGTACATAGACTTAAGGCTTACATTAATTGTAAGACGACCAATGTAATTTATGCTATTGTATGTCCATGTCCACTTCTTTATGTAGGCCAAACGTCCCAAGAACTACGTCGCCGTATTCAAAGGCACTTTTCCACGATCAATACTGCTCAGGCGGATTTCCGTAAAGGCAAGACCTCGGTTGCATCGCATTATTTGGCCCATCATGGAGGTAGGTGTCTGAACACCATGATTGTGGGTCTTGAACATATCAAAGGCTTAGACAGAGGTGGCCCACTCACCAAAAAACTTTTACAAACTGAAGCACGTTGGATATTTTTGTTACATTCTTCAGCACCGGATGGTCTAAATGAGGATCTCTTATTTACAGGCTTCGTGGGTTAATCCGCCTATTGCGTTTATGCCTTTATTCTTTTTTATGTCCCCTTTAGACTCGTTACATCGCTTATCTCTCGGGACTTGCTGTCACTCTTGCTGGATGACTGTAGTGTTTGGATACGTGGACATGGCTGCCATTGGCGGTTTCTTTTGGCCCTGATTCAAGAAATATATGTGCCTTGGCCCTCTTTGTATTGAGGCTTGGACTTTTTTTGGGTAGTGGTGCATGGTACCTGTAAAGATTTCGGATCTTCATGTTTGGACCACCTGGAGGGATGAACTTCATGGATGGACCATTTGACTGGATGGACCTTTTTTTGATCATTCAGCTGACTACCAGGGTGGACCATGTTACTAATGGCTGTGAAGACTCTGGACCTGGAGGAAAGGACTATTTTGACTGTCTGAGCTATACAATTGTATGCCTCGGCCTCCAGTCCAATTATGACATTGTTACACTTTAATATATGACTTTTGTATTGGATTCTATGTATTTTGTGTGGGGTTAAAGGTTTATGAGCATAATTATTAATATGGGGTTTTGATTATTTATTGTCATTGCTAGTTATGTTTTCATTATTTATTTATTTTATTTTATTTTATTTTTTTTATATTTATTTATTCATTTTTTTATTTTTATTTTATTTTTTTTCATCAGTGTTTTTTTTTTGTTTTTTTTTTTCATCAGTGTTTTTTATTTAGTTTTTTTTTTCTCATCAGTGTTTTTTTTTTGTTTGTTTTTTTTTTGGTTTGTTTTTTCCAGTAATATATTTATATAATCATTGTGTATTTTTGATTTATTTGTGGATTAATTATCCTCTTTATGACATGTTGCATGTCTTTATATTATTCTTTTCATACCTACATTATTCTAACTATCTATTATAGCGATCTACTTTACTCTGTTTCGATATGCACATGCGCCCTATTCATTTATTCTATCAGATGCGCAGCGCTGATTTTTTTGGCGCGTGTGCATTTGATCTTATGGGCAGAGACGTCTGCCCTTACCTTGCTCTTCTGACATCATTTCCGGTTCCTTACTGTGTCGGCCATGCCTTTCCGCTCACCTGTGTCGATTGATCTCTGATTGTCCCAAGGTATTTAAACTGTGTGTTTGACATTGTAGTATACACTGCCCCTGATGAAGCCGTCTGTGTAACGGCGACACGCGTTGGGCTCCTTCCCCCCACGCTCCTCCACTTCCCCTTCTTTGGCTCTTTTACATGGGAGTTTCATGCGCTGGCTCTCTGGCACATATGTGAGCTTTTTTCATGGCGATACATATATACATATGTTTTTTCAGGCAGCTTTTGAGTTTCATCCTTGTGCATGCTGACTATTTCTGGCTCTGCAGTTTTCATTGTCTTTACATGGCTGGTACACAATTGGCCATGGTTTGGTGCTCTTTATATTATCAGCACATTGCTGCAGTTTCTGCCTTCGTGTCTCCCGTGTAACTATTGCACACCTGCTTAGTTATTCCCTTCTCTTTCCCTTATTTGGGTTTGGATCCCATCTTCATTATTAGATGGTTTAAGGGTTTGTATGGAGGTAGTTGTGCATTATCATTATTGCTGCCATATGTATTGACCTTGTATTTACAGATTATTTATGCATTAGGGTGTCACATGCATCATGTGCAGGGGGGACGGGTGTGTTCATGTTTTTGCTTTTTAATTGGTTTTATGTGCTGTGTCAAATAAAGTGTACCTTTTTATATTTAACACCTAGTAGAGGTGTGCATTCTATATGGTGGCGTTCCTTTCTTCTTTTTTTGTTCATATATTGCTCACATCGCCACTAGTTTGCACCCTTGTTATTTTTCCATATTTGGTAGTGCGCCAATTCTTTTTATGTTAATTATCTCTACTTTTAAGAGTACCCCCGGGACAGGGATAGTTTGGGTCCCAGTTCCAGGGACAGTTTGCGGCCCCCCTCCATCCTTACCGAAGCTTGACAACCGAAGCCTTATCACAGCTTGACAATAATACTACAACTGAATAGTGCCACTGTATAGAGACTGAATAATTTCAACATACAAAGAATGCCTATTACCACCATACATTAATTTTATAATACTACCATACAATGAGTGAATAATACCCCTTGTGAGGCAGTGACTGGAGTTACATGTGACGGTCACTGTTTGTTCCCCCCAGGATGCGCATGGAGGCGTACTGAGGCCATGAGAGTGCAGCGCCCCAGAGTCCTGGTCATTGCAGTACTGTTGCTCCGCCACTAAGGGGGGCTATGGTACGTCTGATGGCACTGAAGGAGTTCACCTGACCAGGTATCACAGACACCAATACACTTCACAGTCTGGCCTCCAGGGGGAGCTAAGGGTGCTATGTATTAGGCCACTCCTCACAATCTGGTAAAACTGGGGGTTAGATAGAAAGTTAGACAGAAAGCTGACTGGGTTGGAACCAGGCAACATCCTGTGGCAGAGGGTGTTGCAGGGGAAGATTCAGGGGGGTCTCTGTCAGGGGTGGGATCCTGACAGAGGCCTAGCGAACAGAAAGAACGTTACGGGACCGCGCCTGCACATCATTGCAGCGGTACCCCAAGAAAGGACAAGAAGTGAGGTTTATTGTGAAGAGTGAGAAACGAGATCAAAGCAACAAGGAGATAACACCAGTAGGAGTCGTGCTGTAAGACGAGGCAACATCCTACTGAGGCGCGTAGCCGGTGGCCGGAAACGCCGAGGAAGTATTGAGCTCCAGGCCTTACTTCAAACCTACGGCAGGACAGTCAGTTATAGGCGGGCTGTCTCACCCAAATCACCTAAGCAGACATAGGGGGCAACAGTTGGAGAGGGGTGACTCTAGGGTCCCGGAAGACCTCCAGGCCTACCCGTCATACGGGTGCGTCCTAGCCATATCATCTGGGGGACGAAGAAGAACATCAGAATCAGTTGTGAGGGAACTTCAGTAACAGACACAACAGTTGTGAGGACTATCCCGTGGTGCTAAGCAGGGAAGGACTACAACACACAAGCGCTAGAAAGTAGGCACAGATTTCCACCTGCAAAGGGAACTCTGGAGGTGCCATCGGACCGGCCGGTCTCAGACAGCCTTGTTAACCGTATTCCGGATTGAGGATCCTGAAGCCTTCAGTAAAGAGGTAAAGAGACTGCAACCTGGTGTCCTCGTTATTCATCGCGACCTGCACCACACCACAACATTCTCAACTTTCACTGGATGCCCCTCAGCAGGGTCACGGACCGGGTCTAGCCACCGTGACACCCCCAGAACTGAGACAGAGAGGCCCGGTACCGGGTACCCCTCGGCCCTGCGGCAGTGGGGGCGCTCCAACTTGGCGTCACGAACAGGATCTACTTAAGCCTGAAGAATCAGGTCATGTGTACCTTGGAACTGTGATTTATTGTGCTTGGACTGTGACTTATTACAAAGACTGTGTATTGCCGCTTGCCGCCAAAAGTTCCCGCCAAAACCGCCGCCATTGCAGCGCCCCGGGGAGCGCAGAGGAAGAAGAAGGGCATGCCATGGGAGGAGACTACCAAAGCGGCGCCAAAAGCGGCGACCGCCCCCTCCGACTACTGCTGCGAGATGACGACCTGCCCCGAAGTAGAGGAGAACCGCCCCCTGATTTGCAACGGCGGGAACGAGGTGAAGAGGGAGCTCGACCTTGGAGAAATGGCGGAGCCAGGTGCATGCGTTGCCGTCGAATGCCGGACAGCGAAGATGATCAGCGAGTGCCCGAGCGACGGCGAAGTGATCCCGGCTTGTCCTCACCCACCGGAGGCGGACCCGAATCCACCGCAGCTGAAGGATCTGAACTCCTTGGAGCCGTTGGCGGAGGAGCCGAGCCCACCTATCCCGACCACGGAGCCAGCAGGTGCGGAGCCATGGAGAGCGGAGCCACATCGGGAGCCCACCTTGGGGGAGCTGCGGTCCGGGCTGCAGCCGATTCCAGTGTCCTTGTCAATGGAACAGATCGACATCGGTGGAATCATATCAGACGCAGGTATGGAAAGCGCTCCTGCTCCCCCAACCGATCGTGCTCTCCTGACCGCTCCCGCTCCCACGACCGCTCCTCACCCCGACAGTAACCGGTTCCTCTCAGCGGAGCTGGTGGTGCTAACCCCCGACACGATGGGGAAGCTGGTGCCTCCGCTACCGACCAAGATGGGGGAACCCCTAGATGTGAGCTGGGAAGGGGTGATCTTCCAGTGGGATACCCCCCAGATTGGGCCAGATGGAACCCAGGAGGAGGGCCTCACCCTTGCTGTGCTCTCTTGGGAACAATATAAACAATGCCTGATCTTACATTGGAAAAACCGTAAAGAGATAGAACAAATTGACCCACCAAAAGTGCAACACCCGAAGCCTGCGCACGGCAGGAAAGACGTGGTAAAGCGGGGAACTGTGCTGGCCTTTCACCCAAAGAGGGGTTGGGGCTCCATACAGGAACCGGGACTGCCGACTGACGTCTTTGTTACCAGTTGCAATGTAAAGACTCCCTTCCGCAACCGATGAGAGGGGACCAGGTGACCTACACTCGCCACCGGAGTGCACAAGGATGGTGCGCTCGGAACGTCCAACGTTGTGGGCCTGTAGAGGTGTCACCTGTTACCCCGAGCATGACCGATCCGGACTTGACAGATCTTGCTACTATCGCTACAATACGCCTTGTTGCGGCTACCGAGCTTGCAACCAGGGTTAGCCTTCTAATCCAGACACCGGGTGATCTGACTGCACCCGGGAGACCAACCACTGACACTGACACCGCATCAGCCGGAGATCAGGGACCGAAGCCGCCGCGGTCAGGAGACGCCCACTACCGGCTGATGTCTTGCAACTTACTATGAAGCCCTAAATGCTTTACAAAATGTATATAGTTAATTGTTCGTCTTTCTATGTGTCTCTGCTGCTACGACCCGACTAGGGTTAACTCTTAAAGAGATCCCTTAGTTTACCCGGGATCCCTATTTTTGCCTTTTTGTTTTGTTTCTTGTTCATCACTGTTGAAAAGAACTGCTGGATCATGAACACTGCATGATTACAAACTTATTGTAAATAGTTTGCACCTTCTTAAAGGTGCTCCCTCCTGGTTTTACAAGGAAAAGGACTCTTTGCGAAGAAACTGTTCCTGGAGACAGTACAGGAGTCCCTGCCTTACACGAACTTGCAGCTTGAGAAGTTGCACTACCTCCAAGAGACTTGGTCCCCTCTTAAAGGGAACGTTCACCAATAGCACTTAAAGTATAATGATGCTTACATGTAAAAGTTATATGTAGTCAGTCAGTTGATTGTAAGAAATGTTTAATGATGTGTTAGAGAATGAGGACAGGAAGTGGACCCGTATGGCGTTAGTCGGTGAGTCCTCCTAGGAGCCATACAGAGATGGCTCAGTGATCTTGAACTGAGAGAAGGTTGATAAGTTCTATACTGTGTATAGTAGCAGAAAGGCAGTAGGCCCAGATGAGGAATGGGGCGGTCCTGCAAAAGAGCGAGAGGCAGTAGGCCTGGGGCAGATAGACAGGCGGTCCTGCGAATGTAAAGTTGGAAAATGAAGAAAAGTTGATTAGCATTATAGTGTTTTATAGTAGGTCTTTAGTGGATTCAGCTCATACGTCCTTAAAGGCAATGTTAAATTATTGTTCAGAAATTGCACTAAGTAGAATACCCGGTTGGGTAAGAAAAGTTATTTATAGTATGTTATTTAAAGTATTTAACCATGTCTGTAACGTTCAAGTGTCCTCACCTCCCATAAAGGGAAGCTCTGTTAAAAATGTATTTGTTATTGCATTTCAAAATTGTATGTCTTTTTGCTGTCATGTATTGTTGTTTTCTTCCCAGTCCAGGAGTACTGGATTGGGGCGGGGGGGGGGGGGAGTGCAGCGCCCCAGAGTCCTGGTCGTTGCAGTACTGTTGCTCCGCCACTAAGGGGGGCTATGGTACGTTTGATGGCACTGAAGGAGTTCACCTGACCAGGTATCACAGACACCAATACACTTCACAGTCTGGCCTCCAGGGGGAGCTAAGGGTGCTATGTATTAGGCCACTCCTCACAATCTGGTAAAACTGGGGGTTAGATAGAAAGTTAGACAGAAAGCTGACTGGGTTGGAACCAGGCAACATCCTGTGGCAGAGGGTGTTGCAGGGGAAGATTCAGGGGGGTCCCTGTCAGGGGTGGGATCCTGACAGAGGCCTAGCGAACAGAAAGAACGTTACGGGACCGCGCCTGCACATCATTGCGGCGGTACCCCAAGAAAGGACAAGAAGCAAGGTTTATTGTGAAGAGTGAGAAACGAGATCAATGCAACAAGGAGATAACACCAGTAGGAGTCGTGCTGTAAGCTGAGGCAACATCCTACTGAGGCGCGTAGCCGGTGGCCGGAAACGCCGAGGAAGTATTGAGCTCCAGGCCTTACTTCAAACCTACGGCAGGACAGTCAGTTATAGGCGGGCTGTCTCACCCAAATCACCTAAGCAGACATAGGGGGCAACAGTTGGAGAGGGGAGACTCTAGGGTCCCGGAAGACCTCCAGGCCTACCCAAGAGGGATTCGGCGGTGCAGCCGCCTGTGGCAACAGCTTTTGATACGGACAGCTTGGATGACCCGACTGAGATCCAGAGGACAACGTTTACCTTACTTTGTGAGTTTTTGGAGAAAAGAAAAGTTTTATGTTGAACTCTCATGGGTCACAGGTCCAAACTGTCAATCATCAGGAGCATACCACTCCTGGGAGGAAGGAAGCCGGAGAGGCAGGGGAGCGCTGTTCTCCTGAAGATCGAAGTTGAAAATAACTTTAGAAGTAATACCATATATGAACAGTATAGGCTGAGTGTGCACTGCCCCATGTCTCATTGCACCCACAAGTGTTCTCACAGCAGTAAGTCATGATGTTACCAAATAAAAGGAGTGCGTTCCCGTTCAAACAGTTCCAGTCAGGGGTTATTTCAATAAACAATGTCAGAACACATTCCAAAGCAGTTTGCACGCCAAGCACCAAGCGGGAAGTGGGGGACAAATGCCCTGTGTGGTCGCAGGTGAGGCCATTGATATTTCAGTAAATAAACAGAGTATACTTGTAAAATAATTGTTCCAAACTATTTTTCTTTTTTTTTGTTGCACTGTGTATAGTAACCTAGATTATATGTCATCAGAAGCTTTACAGGTGAATACGCTGATAACTCCAAAAGCCCTGTAAGTAAATCAGTTCAGAATTTCCTGGTTGCACAATATTTCTTCTTCATCCCTCGTTACTCTAATACTAATAAAGATGGTGAAAGAGAACTCGCAAAGAAAGGGAGAGGAGTTAGAGAATACGAAACATTATACACAATAATAACTGAATCAGGTGCAGTGGAAGGAGGCCCAGCAGCAATTGCATGGATATCAATAGGAACAGGCTGACAAGAAGCGTATATTTCAGAAACAATAGTTTTGTGAGGAGGGAGAAGCAACAGGTCGCTAATTAGCTAAATTGGCATTGGCGCAATGAGATATTGCATTTATATATGAGTCGCCAGCCAGGGCTGTGGGGTACTTAGTACCGGGTCCTGCCTTCACAGGGGGATGTCACGGTGGCTGCGACCCGGTCCGTGGCCCTGGGCGCCCATGTAAAAGGGGAAAGGTCTTTAAAGGGAATAAAGTTTATGTTCGTGACGCCACCTGTGGTATTTGGTCAGTGGGGGCCGACGCTGCTTTAAGGGGTCCTCTGGGGTGATGTTATGGCAGGTAAGATGGTATAACTTCCCACAGGTGAAGTATATCCCCAGGGCTCCCGGTGTGTAGATGGAGGATGGTGAATGGTGCAGTAAGGAACGAGGACACAGGTTTGCAGTCTCTTTACCTTGTTTACTGTCGACTTCAGGCAGCCACAGTCCGGGGCACCAGATCACAGGGCAGGCAGGGTCCGGACGATTTGGAGGCAAGTTAGGAGTCCCCTTATCCAGGTGGAAAAGCCTTCCTCTAGCGCCGTGGTGTTGTAGTCCCCTACTGCCTATGGCTTCAGTTAAGGACCTCACTGATGTTCTCTCTCTCTGTCCCTTGTATAGGATAGGACATAACCCGTATGACTGGTGACTTGAGTCTGTTTGTAGGGAATAACTGAAAAAAAACACTTCACACAAGGCAATGTAGTAGAAAAAATATATATATCTTTATTTGCACACTAAATGTATAAAAAAGCACAGCAAAACCCACAATGCAGGAAAAGGAAGGTGGAGAACCTCAAAGCGTCAACCCCTAGATCCTACTTCTTAATGTCATAATAGATTAGCACATTATATGTAAAAAATTAATTAATAATTAACTAGTACTCCAAAATGTGCCACACAGGATAGTGAAGTGCAATTGGGCACATACTGACAGATTAGGTAAATAAAGTACATACTTATCCACATAGGGGATACATATATCGCAATATAGCAAAATTCCTGTATGAGCACAAATTGAAAAGGCATGTAACACTGTAAGCAATTACTATAATATCAGATATGTAGGGACCAAGGTATAGTTACCAGTTGGGGGAGCGCACTGAGGACCCACCACACCCAACGCGCGTTTTGCAAGACGAAAGCATTTGGACGAAGCATTTCTTATGTGGATAAGTATGTACTTCATGCATTGTGGGTTTTGCTGTGCTTTTTTATACATTTAGTGTGCAAATAAAGATATATATATTTTTTTCTACTACGTTGCCTTGTGTGAAGTGGTTTTTTTTCCGGTTATTCTATATGCATTGCTTCATGGCCCCAGAGGGTATTTATTTAGGTGTTTCCTCTGTTTATAGGGACTCTAGCACGCCCCAGGATCTATCGGTGTCACCATGTCTCCTGGGTATTAAGGCGGACAGGTAACTTGGAGTTCAGCAGCCCTGCCGGTCTCTGATGTAAGTTGTAGAGGCCCTTACAACCTCGGTGTTCCGGCTACCGATCTCTGCGCCTCAGAAGGAGGCAGCCTGCTCGTGGCTGGTCTCCCACTGGTATCCTCTCCTGTGCTTTGCTCTCCTGCATGCTCTCTGCAATCAATTCGGCTTTCTGTATATCTCCAGGAACTGCTGCACTGTCGCTACACAGCTCCGTAAACCCTCTTCTGCCTTAGACTGATCTAGTCTGTTTCCTGACAAGAACTGTTCTGACCTTTCCCTCCAAAACTACCATATATATGGGGAGTCACCTAGTGAATAGGATCAACAGCTCCCCCTGGTGGCTTGGAGTGTGAATGAGTGCATGCTTGTGTTTACCTGGTTACAGTTATCCCTTCTTGCCTTCAAGTGTAACATCACTCTCCCCGTGAGGAAAGCAATGCTTCTGTGACGACCAGGACCCTAGGGCACCACATATACACTGCTCAAAAAAATAAAAGGAACGCTAAAATGCCACATCCTAGATACAGTATCACCGAATGAAATATCCCAGTTGCAAATCTTTATTCATTACATAGTGGAATGGGTTGAGAATAATAAAACATAAAAAATGATCAATGTATATCAAAATGAATATCCCATGGAGGTCTGGATTTGTAAAGATGCTCAACATCAAAGTGGAAAATCTAATTACAGGCTTATCCAACTTCAGTGGAAATGCTTAAAGACAAGGAAATGATACTTAGTAGTGTGTGTGCCTGTATGACCTCCCTATAAAACCTGGGCATGCTCCTCATGAGGAGGCAGATGTTCTCCTGAGGTATCTCCTCCCAGACCTGGATAAAAGCATCAGTCAACTCCTGAACACTCAGTGATGTAACATGGCATTCGTGGGTGGAAAGAGACATTATGTCCCAGATGTGCTCTATTGTAGTCAGGTTTGGGAAACGGGCAGGCAGGCTAGTCCATAGCATCAATGCCTTCATCATGCAGGAACTGCTGACACACTTCAGCCACCTGAGGCCTAGCATTGTCATGCATCAGAAGGATCCCAGACCCACTGCAGCAGCATATGATCTCACAATGGGTCTGAGGATCTCACTCCGGTACGTAATGGCAGCCAGGGTATCTCTGGCTAGCACATGGAGGGCTGTACGGACCTCCAAAGAAATGCCTCCTAACATTTTTGAAGGATGTTGCAGGCAGCAGAACGTTCTCCACAGCGTCTTCAGACTCGGTCGCGTCTGTCACATGTGCTGAATGTGAACCAGCTTTAATCCCTGAAGAACTAAGGGCACCAACGTTGAATCTGCCAATCTTGATGTTCTCTGGCAAATGCCATTCACACTTCATGGTGTGGGACTGTAAGCACAACACCCACTTGTAGACATCGGGACCTTGTACCATACCACCCTCATGGAGTCTGGTTTTGACAGTTTGAGCAGACACATGGATGTTAGTGGCCTGTTGAAGGTCATTTTCGCAGGGCTCTGGCACAGCTCTTTCTGTTCCTCCTTGAACAAATGATGAGGTAACTGTCCTGCTGCTGGGTTGTTGTCCTCCTATGGCCCCCTCCACTTGTCCTGGTGTACTGACCTGTCTCTTGGTATCTGTTCCATGCTCTGGACACTGTGCTGACAGACACAGCTACCCTTCTTGCCACAGCTCTCATTGATGTGCCATCCCAGATGAGCTGCAATACCTGAGCAACTTTTGTGGGTTGTAGACTACGCCTCATGCTACTTTACAGGACCTGTAGAGGTGAGAGTAATGACAAAATTCCAAAGGTACCAAAACAACAGCCAAAACAGATGAGAACTGAAAAATTGTCTGTGGTCACCCCCTGCAGAACCACTGCTTTATAAGGGTTGTTTTGCTGGTTGTTTTGCTAATTGCCAATCATTTCTACCTGTTGTCTGTTCATTTGCACAACAGCAGGAGAAATTGATTCACAATCAGTGTTGCTTCATAACTGGACAGATTGATTTCACAGAAGTGTGAATGACTTGGCGTTACATTGTGCTGTTTAAGGGTACTGTCACACCGTGCAATTTTCGTCGCTATGACGGCACGATCCGTGACGTCGCAGCGTCGTATGAGTATCGCTCCAGCGTCGTAGACTGCGGTCACACTTTGCAATCACAGCGCTGGAGCGATGCCGAGGTTCGCTGGTAACCAGGGTAAACATCGGGTTACTAAGCGCAGGGGCACACTTAGTAACCCGATGTTTACCGTGGTTACCAGCGTAAAAGTAAAAAAAAAAAAAACCGTACATGCTCACCATCTGATGTCCGTCAGGTCCCTTGCAGTCCGCTTCCCTCTCTGACTGAGTGCAGCCGTACAGTGAGAGCAGAGCGCAGCGGTGACGTCACCGCTGTGATCTGCTCTCACTTTCCGGCCGGCAGACAGTCAGAGCGGGAAGCGGACTGCAAGGGACCTGACGGACATCAGATGGTGAGCATGTACGGTTTTTTTTTTTTTACTTTTACGCTGGTAACCACGGTAAACATCGGGTTACTAAGCACGGCCCTGCGCTTAGTTACCCGATGTTTACCCTGGTTACCAGCGAACGCATCGCTGGATCGCTGTCACACACAACGATCCAGCGATGACAGCGGGAGATCCAGCGACGAAAGAAAGTTTCAAACGATCTGCTACGACGTACGATTCTCAGCAGGATCCCTGATCGCTGCTGCGTGTCAGACACTGCGATATCGTAACGATATCGCTAGAACGTCACGAATCGTACCGTCGTAGCGATCAAAATTGCACTGTGTGACGGTACCCTAAGTGTTCCCTTTGTTTTTGTGAGCAGTGTATAAGTTAAGGGACACGGAGTGAAATGCATTTACTCAAAATATGGCAGATTTTACATAGATTTTAGTCTAACCTTTACTCATCCAAAGTTAATCACTCCCAGGAGGAGCTAGAGGAATATTTAGCTTTCGGGCTTTCCTCATTGAGTGATAACAACGAGGATTTCCTAGATCTGTCGACTACCGAGGAGGAAATTCAAGAAGTGAAAAATACCTAATGACAAAGTCCCATAGCCAGATGGTCTTCCAATTAAAATTTATAAGCTGTCTGAAAGGGAAATTGTGCAGCATTGCTCGGACATGTTAAACAAGGCCTTCTTGTCTGGTGAGCTGCCAAAATCTCTGTACCAGGCTATAATTGTGGTCTTGATTAAATAGGTAAATGATAAAGAACTACTTGGATCATGTAGATCCATTTCACTGTTAGCTTCTGATGTTAAAATCCTGGCCAAATACCTCACAACTCTTCTGAGCATGGTTATCACCTTGGTAATACACCCCAATCAGGCAGGTTTCATGCCCTCAAAATCAACTGCCTTTAATCTACGTAGATTGTTCCATCCTTAGTCATAAAGCTGTCTTTTCGCTAGATGCCAGCAAGGTGTTTGACAGTGTGTATGGGGTTATGAGTCGCCTGCCAGGGCCTAGGGGTACTCGGTACCAGATTCAGTACCCTCCGTCAGGAACAATGGATCTGACAGGCGCAGCTCTTCTACTTTCATTTCTCCCTTCTCACCAGATTTTCAGGAAACCCCCTCCCTCTAGATAGTCTCCTGGCTCTAGGTGCTGTGTGAAACCTGATACCACAGTTGGTCTGCAGAGCTTCAGGAAGGAAGATATAGCTGTGCTGGCTTCTCAGGCTCATTGGTCCCGAACACATCACACTTTATAAGGTTGGTATGTAATGTATTTAGTCATCACTATTGTTTATTTAGCTTGTTTTATGAATGGATAGAGAAAGGTTTGTGGATATTTCATATAAATAACCGTTACTTGATATCATTGGGGGCTATTTGGTGGGAGTTTTGAAATTTGTGTATATCAAAGTTATTACTTTTATGTTCAGTAAATGGGTTTGTTTTGCACCTGATAATGTGTAGTCTCTTTTATTACATCCCTATGAAGGTCTCTGATCAATTTTAGATCACTGAAATTGAGAAAATTAGATATTCTAGGCATTTTTCTATCCTGCGCTTGACAGGCACATTGTTCCATTACAAGTTAGTGCGAATATTGTTCCTGACGGAGGGTTTTAAAGGGGGATATCATGGTGGTGGTGACCCGGTCCGTGGCCCTGGGCGCCCATGTTAAATGGAATGTCCTTAAAGGTTTTTAGAATAAAGTTTGTGTTCGTGTTGCCACCTGTGGTATTTGGTCAGTGGAGACCGACACTGCTTATGGGGGTCCACTGGGGTGATGTTGAGGCAGCTGAGATGGTATAACTTCCCACAGGTGAAGTAGGTCCCCAGGGCTCCCAGTATGTAGGTGAGGATGGTGAGTGATGCATAAAGAACGGAGGACACAGGTTTGTAGTCTCTTTACCTGGTTTACTGGAGACTTCAGGTATCTACAGTCCAGGGCACCAGATCACAGCTACAGGCAGGGTCCAGCAGGCTTGGAAGCAAATTCAGAGTCCCCTTGCTGCCTGTGGCTTCGAACAAGGTCCTCACAGTTCTCTCTGTCCTCCATAAAGGTGGGACACAAACCCGTATGACAGGTGGCTTGAGCCTTTTTACAGGGTCTCTATCACGACCCGGGCTCCATGTGCCACTGTGTCTCCTGGGTATTAGGGCAGACAGGTAACGTGTAGTCCACTGTTATGACCCCAATGGCGAGGGTCTCAGAGGAACGTGGAAGTCTGCAGAATACAAAAATCCAGCTCATAGGGCAGTGGTAACTGGGTTGACCATATATCTACTCCTAACGCCAACACTAGAAGTAGCCGGGGATCATTCCTACGTTGGTTCTAGATGACACGCTCCAGCCGGAGAATCTAGCTACCCCTAGTAGAGGAAAATAAAAGACCTTTCTTGCCTCCAGAGAAGGGGACCCCAAAGCTGGATAGAAGCCCCCCACAAATAATAACGGTGAGGTAAGAGGAAATGACAAACACAGAAATGAACCAGGTTTAGCACAGAGAGGCCCGCTTACTGATAGCAGAATAAAGAAAGGTAACTTATATGGTCAACAAAAACCCTGTCAAAATCCACACTGGAAATTCAAGAACCCCCGAACCGTCTAACGGTCCGGGGGGAGAACACCAGCCCCCTAGAGCTTCCTGCAAAGGTCAGGATATAGATTTGGAACAAGCTGGACAAAAATACAAAAACCAAAACATATAGCAAAAGCAAAAGGCAGACTTAGCTGATATAACTGGAACCAGGATCAGTAGACAAGAGCACAGCAGACTAGCTCTGATAACTACGTTGCCAGGCATTGAACTGAAGGTCCAAGGAGCTTATATAGCAACACCCCTAACTAACGACCCAGGTGCGGATAAAGGGGATGACAGAAAAACCAGAGTCCAAAAAACTAGTAACCACTAGAGGGAGCAAAAAGCGAATTCACAACAGTACCCCCCCCTTAGTGAGGGGTCACCGAACCCTCACCACGACCACCAGGGCGATCAGGATGAGCGGCATGAAAGGCACGAACTAAATCGGCCGCATGAACATCAGAGGCGACCACCCAGGAATTATCCTCCTGACCATAGCCCTTCCACTTGACCAAGTACTGAAGCCTCCGCCTGGAGAGGCGAGAATCCAAGATCTTCTCCACCACGTACTCCAACTCGCCCTCAACCAACACCGGAGCAGGAGGCTCAGCAGAAGGAACTACAGGCACAATGTACCGCCGCAACAAGGACCTATGAAATACATTGTGAATAGCAAACGACACAGGAAGATCCAGACGAAAAGACACAGGATTAAGGATTTCCAATATCTTGTAAGGCCCAATAAAACGAGGTTTAAATTTGGGAGAGGAGACCTTCATAGGAACAAAGCGGGAAGAAAGCCATACCAAATCCCCAACACGTAGTCGGGGACCCACACCGCGGCGGCGGTTGGCAAAGCGCTGAGCCCTCTCCTGTGACAACTTCAAGTTGTCCACCACATGATTCCAGATCCGCTGCAACCTATCCACCACAGAATCCACCCCAGGACAGTCAGAAGGCTCCACATGACCCGAAGAAAAGCGAGGATGGAAACCAGAGTTGCAGAAAAAAGGCGAAACCAAGGTGGCGGAACTAGCCCGATTATTAAGGGCAAACTCAGCCAACGGCAAGAATGTCACCCAATCGTCCTGATCAGCAGAGACAAAACACCTCAAATAAGCCTCCAAAGTCTGATTGGTTCGCTCCGTCTGTCCATTAGTCTGAGGATGGAAAGCAGATGAAAACGACAAATCAATGCCCATCCTACTACAAAAGGATCGCCAGAACCTGGAAACGAACTGGGATCCTCTGTCTGACACAATATTCTCAGGGATGCCGTGCAAACGAACCACGTTCTGGAAAAACACAGGAACCAGATCGGAAGAGGAAGGCAGCTTAGGCAAAGGAACCAAATGGACCATCTTGGAGAAGCGATCACATATCACCCAGATAACGGACATGCCCTGAGATAGCGGAAGATCAGAAATGAAATCCATGGAGATATGTGTCCAAGGTCTCTTAGGAACAGGCAAGGGCAAGAGCAAACCGCTGGCACGAGAACAGCAAGGCTTAGCTCGAGCACAAGTCCCACAGGACTGCACAAATGACCGCACATCCCTTGACAAGGAAGGCCACCAAAAGGACCTGGCCACCAGATCTCTGGTGCCAAAAATTCCCGGGTGACCTGCCAACACCGAGGAGTGAACCTCGGAAATGACTCTGCTGGTCCACCTATCCGGGACAAACAGTCTGTCAGGTGGACAAGACTCAGGCCTATCAGCCTGAAATCTCTGCAACACACGTCGCAGATCAGGAGAAATAGCTGACAAAATAACTCCATCTTTAAGAATACCAACAGGATCAGCGACTCCAGGAGCATCAGGCACAAAGCTCCTAGAAAGAGCATCGGCCTTCACATTCTTTGAACCTGGTAAATACGAGACAACAAAATCAAAGCGGGAGAAAAACAATGACCAGCGGGCCTGTCTCGGATTAAGGCGTTTAGCAGACTCGAGATACATCAGATTTTTGTGATCAGTCAAGACCACCACACGATGCTTAGCACCCTCGAGCCAATGACGCCACTCCTCAAATGCCCATTTCATGGCCAACAACTCCCGATTGCCCACATCATAATTTCGCTCGGCAGGCGAAAACTTCCTAGAGAAAAAGGCACAAGGTTTCATAACAGAGCAACCAGGGCCTCTCTGTGACAAAACAGCCCCTGCTCCAATCTCTGAAGCATCCACCTCAACCTGAAAGGGAAGTGAGACATCGGGCTGGCACAAAACAGGCGCCGAAGTAAACCGGCGTTTCAACTCCTGGAAAGCCTCCACGGCAGCAGGAGCCCAGTTAGCTACATCGGAGCCCTTCTTGGTCATATCCGTCAAAGGTTTCACAATGCTAGAAAAATTAGCGATAAAACGACGGTAGAAGTTAGCGAAACCCAAGAACTTCTGAAGACTCTTAACTGACGAGGGCTGAGTCCAATCAAGAATAGCTCGGACCTTGACTGGGTCCATCTCCACAGCAGAAGGGGAAAAAATGAACCCCAAAAAGGGAACCTTCTGTACACCAAAGAGACACTTTGAGCCCTTGACAAACAAAGAATTTTCACGCAAAATTTTAAAGACCAACCTGACCTGCTCCACATGCGAGTCCCAATTATCAGAAAAAACCAAAATATCATCCAGATAAACAATCAAAAATTTATCCAGATACTTCCGGAAAATGTCATGCATAAAGGACTGAAAAACTGAAGGCGCATTGGAGAGCCCAAAAGGCATCACCAAGTACTCAAAATGACCTTCGGGCGTATTGAATGCGGTTTTCCATTCATCACCTTGCTTAATGCGCACAAGGTTGTACGCACCACGAAGGTCTATCTTGGTGAACCACTTGGCACCTTTAATCCGGGCAAACAAGTCAGACAACAGCGGTAAAGGATACTGAAATTTGACAGTGATCTTATTTAAAAGCCGATAATCAATACAAGGTCTCAAAGATCCGTCCTTTTTTGCCACAAAAAAGAATCCAGCACCAAGAGGGGAAGAAGACGGACGAATATGTCCTTTCTCCAGAGACTCCTTGATATATGAACGCATAGCGGTATGTTCAGGTACCGACAGATTAAACAGTCTCCCCTTAGGAAACTTACTGCCCGGGATCAAATCTATAGCACAGTCACAGTCCCTATGAGGAGGCAGTGCACTGGACTCAGACTCATTGAAGACATCCTGATAATCAGACAAATACTCCGGAACTTCCGAAGGCGTAGAAGAAGCAATAGACACAGGCAGGGAATCCCCATGAATACCACGACAGCCCCAACTAGAGACTGACATAGCCTTCCAGTCCAGGACTGGATTATGGGTCTGTAACCATGGCAGCCCTAAAACAACCAAATCATGCATTTTATGTAAAACCAGGAAACGTATTACCTCGCGGTGTTCAGGAGTCATGCACATGGTAACCTGTGTCCAATACTGCGGTTTATTTGCTGCCAATGGCGTAGCATCAATTCCCCTAAGAGGAATAGGATTTTCTAATGGTTCAAGAGTAAAACCACAGTGCTTAGCAAATGACAGATCCATAAGACTCAGGGCAGCACCTGAATCTACAAACGCCATGACAGGATAAGACGACAGTGAGCAAATCAAAGTTACAGACAGAATAAATTTAGGTTGCAAATTACCAACTGTGACAGGACTAACAACCTTAGCTATACGTTTAGAGCATGCTGAGATAACATGTGTAGAATCACCACAGTAGTAGCACAAGCCATTCCGGCGTCTATGAATTTTCCGCTCATTTCTAGTCAGGATTCTATCACATTGCATTAAATCAGGTGTCTGTTCAGACAACACCATGAGGGAATTTGCGGTTTTTCTATCACATTGCACAGAATTAGGTGTCTGTTCAGACAACACCATGAGGGAATTTGCGGTTTTGCGCTCCCGCAACCGCCGGTCAATTTGAATAGCTAGTGCCATAGTATCATTCAGACCTGTGGGAATGGGAAAACCCACCATAACATTCTTAATGGCTTCAGAAAGGCCATTTCTGAAATTAGCGGCCAGTGCACACTCGTTCCAATGTGTCAGCACGGACCATTTCCGAAATTTTTGGCAATACACTTCAGCCTCGTCCTGCCCCTGAGACATAGCCAGCAAGGCCTTTTCTGCCTGAATCTCAAGATTGGGTTCCTCATAAAGTAAACCGAGCGCCAGAAAGAACGCATCAATATCAGCCAATGCCGGATCTCCTGGCGCCAGCGAAAAAGCCCAATCCTGAGGGTCGCCCCGTAAGAACAAAATAACAATTTTTACTTGCTGAGCAGAGTCTCCAGATGAACAGGGTCTCAGGGACAAAAACAATTTACAATTATTCACGAAATTCCTAAACTTAAACCTGTCTCCGGAAAACAGTTCAGGAATCGGTATTTTAGGTTCTGACCTAGGATTTCTGATAACATAGTCTTGTATGCCCTGCACACGAGTAGCCAGCTGGTCCACACTTGTAATCAAGGTCTGGACATTCATGTCTGCAGCAAGCATAGCCACTCTGAGGTAAAGGGGAAGAAGAGAAAAAAAAAAAAAAAAAACCTCAGATCTTCTTTCTTATAATCCCTCTTCTGCAATGCATTAAACATTTAATACTGGCCTGGCAAACTGTTATGACCCCAATGGCGAGGGTCTCAGAGGAACGTGGAAGTCTGCAGAATACAAAAATCCAGCTCATAGGGCAGTGGTAACTGGGTTGACCATATATCTACTCCTAACGCCAACACTAGAAGTAGCCGGGGATCATTCCTACGTTGGTTCTAGATGACACGCTCCAGCCGGAGAATCTAGCTACCCCTAGTAGAGGAAAATAAAAGACCTTTCTTGCCTCCAGAGAAGGGGACCCCAAAGCTGGATAGAAGCCCCCCACAAATAATAACGGTGAGGTAAGAGGAAATGACAAACACAGAAATGAACCAGGTTTAGCACAGAGAGGCCCGCTTACTGATAGCAGAATAAAGAAAGGTAACTTATATGGTCAACAAAAACCCTGTCAAAATCCACACTGGAAATTCAAGAACCCCCGAACCGTCTAACGGTCCGGGGGGAGAACACCAGCCCCCTAGAGCTTCCTGCAAAGGTCAGGATATAGATTTGGAACAAGCTGGACAAAAATACAAAAACCAAAACATATAGCAAAAGCAAAAGGCAGACTTAGCTGATATAACTGGAACCAGGATCAGTAGACAAGAGCACAGCAGACTAGCTCTGATAACTACGTTGCCAGGCATTGAACTGAAGGTCCAAGGAGCTTATATAGCAACACCCCTAACTAACGACCCAGGTGCGGATAAAGGGGATGACAGAAAAACCAGAGTCCAAAAAACTAGTAACCACTAGAGGGAGCAAAAAGCGAATTCACAACAGTCCGGCTGTCCTGACGGTTTCTGCTGTAAGCCTTAGAGTCCCTCACAGCCTTGGTCGTCCGGCTACTGGTGTCTGCGCTCTGTCAGGGAGGTAGCCCACTCGCTGCTGTCCTCCCCAATTGTCACTCTCCTGTGCTTCGCTCTCCTGCACACTCAGCTCACTACACGCTGTGGTTCCTTCTGTATTCTTTCAATCCTGGAGCTGCAGACTCCCACGTCTGCTCAGCTATTCTCCTCTCTTACCAGCTCCGCCTAGCTGAAATTCTGTGACAAGCTCCTCTCTGGCTTTCTCGGACTCACTGACTTTCCAGGAGATGCAGCACTTTCTCAAGGTGCATAGCCCCTCTGCCTCCTTCTCCTCTGTCTCTTTGACTGGAACTCACTCTCAGACTGACTTTCCCTCCTGACCAGAATATATATATAGGGGAGCCACCCACAAGCTGGATCAGAGCTCCCCCTTCTGGCCTGGAGTGTGAACATGTTGTGTGCTTTGTGATTATCTGATGAAAGAGATCTTCTTTCACTTCCAAGCGTGACATCACTCTCCCGTGAAGAAAGCAACGCCACTGTGACAACCAGGACCCTGGGGTGTCACAGTTATATTTGGGCTGTGCTAAAAGAGATGGGCTTTGGCCTCAACTTTATTGAGTGGATTATGCTTTTATATAAAGCTCTGTCCCCTAGAGTGACAGCTAATGTGGACAATCTGACAGCTTTGATCTTTATAGGTGAACGAGGCAGAGATGCTCGCTGTCTCCATTATTGATTGCCCTTTCTATAGAATCTATGGCTTGCATTATTGGGAGGCACCCCAGTCTAGAGAGCTTTAAATATGGTAGTAAGGAAGAAAGGATGGCCCTAAACGCAGATGACCTGTTATCGTTTATTAATTATTATTATTTATTTATTTATTTATATAGTATCATTAATTCCATGGTGCTGTACATATGAAAAGGGGTTACATACAGGGTTATAGATATCGTTAGCAGTAAACAAATTTACAATGACAGACTGGTACAGAGGGGAGAGGACCCTGTCCTTGCGGGCTTACATTCTTCGGGATAAAGGGGAAGAGACAGGAGGCACTGCAGCACTGGTGGTGGTGAGGCGGCAGCTCTGGTGGTGGTGAGGCGGTAGCTCTGGTGGTGGTGAGGCGGCAGCTCGGGTGGTTGGTGATGTGGCAGCGGCACGGGTGGTTGGTGGGGCGGCAGCTCGGGTGGTTGGTGAGGCGGCAGTTCGGGTGGTTGGTGAAGCCGCAGCTTGGGTGGTTGGTGAGGTGGCAGCTCGGGTGGTTGGTGAGGCGGTAGAATGGTTATTGCAGGCTGTAGGTTTTCCTGAAGAGATGGGTTTTCAGGTTCCGGCTGAAGGATCCGAGGGTGGTGGATAATAGGACGTGTTGAGGCATGGAATTCCAGAGGATGGGGGATATTCGGGAGAAATCTTGGAGGCGGTTGTGTGAGGAACGAATAAGTGTGGAGGAGAGTAGGAGGTCTTCGAAGCATCGAAGATTACGTGAGGGAAGATAGTGGGAGATTAGTTCAGAGATATAGGGAGGGGACAGGTTGTGGATGGCTTTGTAGATCAGTGTTAGTAGTTTGAACTGGATTCATTGGGGAATTGGGAGCCAGTGGAGGGATTTGCAGAGGGGTGAAGAAGGGGAGTAGCGAGGAGAGAGGTGGATTAGCCGAGCAGCAGAGTTGAGGACAGACTGGAGTGGTGCAAGGGAGTTAGAGGGGAGGCCACAGAGGAGGGTGTTGCAGTAATTGAGGTGGGAGATGATGAGGGAATGCACAAGAGTTTTAGTAGATTGTGGGCTGAGGAAGGGATGGATTCTGGCAATATTTCTGAGTTGGAGGCGACAGAAGTTGGCAAGAGTTTGGACGTGCGGTTTGCAGGACACGGCAGAATCAAGAGTTATCCTGAGGCAGCGGATTTCAGGCGCGGAAGAGAGAGGTAATAACTCTAGTATTTCCCTTACCATCATAATGGAAATAATTAAATTTGGGTCTTTCTCAGGACTAATTATAAACAGGTCAACGTTCTGCATTACTCCCTCTGGATACGAGAGATATGATGGGGTTGGCTAGTGTCTCGAATATAACAAAAGTGCAGAAATTGAAATATAGGTAAATATATTACAAAATAAACTAATAATTATATCCCTATAAATATGAACCCTCCTGGTGATCAAACCAAGAAATAATCTTAATGCCTTTCTTCTGGAGAAAGGCTCATTGTAGCTGAAACGTCGCCACACCACCAGGGCTATTAAAGTTTATTTTGTATTTTTGAAAATACTGGAGTGCTGCCTCTTTTTTTCTGAATTTATATATTCTTTTTCATGGAGGGGACTCCTTGCTGAGAGACCCTGCACTCATAGTACTTTTATATGTGTGTTGTTACAATTTTTTGCTCTCTCTCTATATATATATATAGATATATATAGAAATATACATACATATACTGTATATATATATATATATATATATGCCCCCCCGCGGGCAGTGGGGTACTCGGTACCGGGTCCTTCGGTTCACAGGGGGGATGTCACAGTGGCTGACCCGGTCCGTGGCCCGTGGGAACGTCTGTGTTAAAGGGAAAGGTCTTTAAAGGGATATGTTTGTGACGCCACCTATGGTATTCGGTCAGGGTGACCGACGCTGCTTTAAGGGGTCTGCTGGGGTGATGTTATGGCAGCTAGATGGTATACCGTCCTGTTATGATCCTAATGGCAGAGGATCTCAGGAGTACCAGCTAAGTCTGCAAACACAAAAAACCAGCTCATAGGGAAGTGGTAACTTGGCTGACCGTATACCTGATCCTAGCACAAACAACTAGCAGTAGCTGGGGAACGTACCTACGTTGGTTCTAGACGTCTCGCGCCAGCCGGAGAACTAACTAACCCTTTCAGAGAAAATAAGACCTCTCTTGCCTCAAGAGAAAAGACCCCCAAAGTTATAATACAAGCCCCCAACAAATAATAACGGTGAGGTAAGAAGAAATGACAAACGTAAGAATGAACTAGATTTAGCAAAGAGAGGCCCACTGACTAATAGCAGAAAATAGAAAGATGACTTATACGGTCAGCAAAAAACCCTACAAAATATCCACGCTGAATATCCAAGAACCCCCGCACCGACTAACGGTGTGGAGGGAGAATAACAGCCCCCCTAGCGCTTCCAGCAAAATCAGGAATCACATTTTAAACAAAGCTGGAACAAAATAAGGGAAATTCAAATGCACAAAAATAAGAAAGCAGGACTTAGCTTATCTTGCAAAATCAGGAGACCAGGAGACAGGAGAAAACAGACTAGGTCTGATAACAACGAATCCAGGCACAATACAGAGTATCCAGGAAGTTTATATAGGCACACCCAGGCCAACGAAGCAGGTGAGTGCCAACCTGGGGAAAGACACTCCAAGTGCCATACCGCTAAAGACCACAAGAGGGAGCCAAGAACTATAGTTCACAACAGTACCCCCCCTTTAAGGAGGGGTCACCGAACCCTCACAAAGACCACCAGGGCGATCAGGATGTTGTGAATTTGCTTTTTGGCTCCCTCTAGTGGTTACTAGTTTTTTGACTCTGGTTTTTCTGTCATTCCTTTTATCCGCACCTGGGTCGTTAGTTAGGGGTGTTGCTATATAAGCTCCCTGGACCTTCAGTTCAATGCCTGGCAACGTAGTTATCAGAGCTAATCTGCTGTGCTCTTGTCTACTGATCCTGGTTCCGGTTATATCAGCTAAGTCTGCTATTTTGCTTTTTGCTATTTGTTTTGTTTTGTATTTTTGTCCAGCTTGCTCCAAATCTGTATCCTGATCTTTGCTGGAAGCTCTAGGGGGCTGGTGTTCTCCCCCCGGACCGTTAGACGGTTCGGGGGTTCTTGAATTTCCAGTGTGGATTTTGATAGGGTTTTTGTTGACCATATAAGTTACCTTTCTTTATTCTGCTATTAGTAAGCGGGCCTCTCTGTGCTAAACCTGGTTCATTTCTGTGTTTGTCATTTCCTCTTACCTCACCGTTATTATTTGTGGGGGGCTTCTATCCTGCTTTGGGGTCCCTATCTCTGGAGGCAAGAGAGGTCTTTTTTTTCTTCTACTAGGGGTAGTTAGATTCTCCGGCTGGCGCGTGTCATCTAGAATCAACGTAGGAATGATCCCCGGCTACTTCTAGTGTTGGCGTTAGGACTCGGAGTAGATATATGGTCAACCCAGTTACCACTGCCCTATGAGCTGGATTTTTGTATCTTGCAGACTTCCACGTTCCTCTGAGACCCTCGCCATTGGGGTCATAACAGTTTGCCAGGCCAGTATTGAATGTTTGATGCATTGCAGAAGAGGGATTATAAGAAAGAAGATTCTGAGTTTTTTTTTCTCCTCTCTCATTTTTTTTTTTTTCTCTCCTTCCCCTTTACCTCAGAGTGGCTTAAGCTTGCTGCAGACATGAATGTCCAGACCTTGATTACAAGTGTGGACCAGCTGGCTACTCGTGTGCAGGGCTTACAAGACTATGTTATCAGAAGTCCTAGGTCAGAACCTAAGATACCGATTCCTGAACTGTTTTCCGGAGACAGGTTTAAGTTTAGGAATTTTAAGAATAATTGCAAATTGTTTTTGTCCCTGAGACCCTGTTCATCTGGAGACTCCGCTCAGCAAGTAAAAATTGTTATTTCGTTCTTACGGGGCGACCTGTTGTAAATTCGCTTTTTGCTCCCTCTAGTGGTTACTAGTTTTTTGGACTCTGGTTTTTCTGTCATCCCTTTTATCCGCACCTGGGTCGTTAGTTAGGGGTGTTGCTATATAAGCTCCTTGGACCTTCAGTTCAATGCCTGGCAACGTAGTTATCAGAGCTAGTCTGCTGTGCTCTTGTCTACTGATCCTGGTTCCAGTTATATCAGCTAAGTCTGCATTTTGCTTTTGCTATATGTTTTGGTTTTTGTATTTTTGTCCAGCTTGTTCCAAATCTATATCCTGACCTTTGCTGGAAGCTCTAGGGGGCTGGTGTTCTCCCCCCGGACCGTTAGACGGTTCGGGGGTTCTTGAATTTCCAGTGTGGATTTTGACAGGGTTTTTGTTGACCATATAAGTTACCTTTCTTTATTCTGCTATCAGTAAGCGGGCCTCTCTGTGCTAAACCTGGTTCATTTCTGTGTTTGTCATTTCCTCTTACCTCACCGTTATTATTTGTGGGGGGCTTCTATCCAGCTTTGGGGTCCCCTTCTCTGGAGGCAAGAAAGGTCTTTTATTTTCCTCTACTAGGGGTAGCTAGATTCTCCGGCTGGAGCGTGTCATCTAGAACCAACGTAGGAATGATCCCCGGCTACTTCTAGTGTTGGCGTTAGGAGTAGATATATGGTCAACCCAGTTACCACTGCCCTATGAGCTGGATTTTTGTATTCTGCAGACTTCCACGTTCCTCTGAGACCCTCGCCATTGGGGTCATAACAGTTTGCCAGGCCAGTATTAAATGTTTAATGCATTGCAGAAGAGGGATTATAAGAAAGAAGATCTGAGTTTTTTTTTTTTTTTTCTTTCTTCTTCCCCTTTACCTCAGAGTGGCTATGCTTGCTGCAGACATGAATGTCCAGACCTTGATTACAAGTGTGGACCAGCTGGCTACTCGTGTGCAGGGCATACAAGACTATGTTATCAGAAATCCTAGGTCAGAACCTAAAATACCGATTCCTGAACTGTTTTCCGGAGACAGGTTTAAGTTTAGGAATTTCGTGAATAATTGTAAATTGTTTTTGTCCCTGAGACCCTGTTCATCTGGAGACTCTGCTCAGCAAGTAAAAATTGTTATTTCGTTCTTACGGGGCGACCCTCAGGATTGGGCTTTTTCGCTGGCGCCAGGAGATCCGGCATTGGCTGATATTGATGCGTTTTTTCTGGCGCTCGGTTTACTTTATGAGGAACCCAATCTTGAGATTCAGGCAGAAAAGGCCTTGCTGGCTATGTCTCAGGGGCAGGACGAGGCTGAAGTGTATTGCCAAAAATTTCGGAAATGGTCCGTGCTGACACATTGGAACGAGTGTGCACTGGCCGCTAATTTCAGAAATGGCCTTTCTGAAGCCATTAAGAATGTTATGGTGGGTTTTCCCATTCCCACAGGTCTGAATGATACTATGGCACTAGCTATTCAAATTGACCGGCGGTTGCGGGAGCGCAAAACCGCAAATTCCCTCATGGTGTTGTCTGAACAGACACCTAATTCTGTGCAATGTGATAGAAAAACCGCAAATTCCCTCATGGTGTTGTCTGAACAGACACCTGATTTAATGCAATGTGATAGAATCCTGACTAGAAATGAGCGGAAAATTCATAGACGCCGGAATGGCTTGTGCTACTACTGTGGTGATTCTACACATGTTATCTCAGCATGCTCTAAACGTATAGCTAAGGTTGTTAGTCCTGTCACCGTTGGTAATTTGCAACCTAAATTTATTCTGTCTGTAACTTTGATTTGCTCACTGTCGTCTTATCCTGTCATGGCGTTTGTAGATTCAGGTGCTGCCCTGAGTCTTATGGATCTGTCATTTGCTAAGCACTGTGGTTTTACTCTTGAACCATTAGAAAATCCTATTCCTCTTAGGGGAATTGATGCTACGCCATTGGCAGCAAATAAACCGCAGTATTGGACACAGGTTACCATGTGCATGACTCCTGAACACCGCGAGGTGATACGTTTCCTGGTTTTACATAAAATGCATGATTTGGTTGTTTTAGGGCTGCCATGGTTACAGACCCATAATCCAGTCCTGGACTGGAAGGCTATGTCAGTCTCTAGTTGGGGCTGTCGTGGTATTCATGGGGATTCCCTGCCTGTGTCTATTGCTTCTTCTACGCCTTCGGAAGTTCCGGAGTATTTGTCTGATTATCAGGATGTTTTCAATGAGTCTGAGTCCAGTGCACTGCCTCCTCATAGGGACTGTGACTGTGCTATAGATTTGATCCCGGGCAGTAAGTTTCCTAAGGGAAGACTGTTTAATCTGTCGGTACCTGAACATACCGCTATGCGTTCATATATCAAGGAGTCTCTGGAGAAAGGACATATTCGTCCGTCTTCTTCCCCTCTTGGTGCTGGATTCTTTTTTGTGGCAAAAAAGGACGGATCTTTGAGACCTTGTATTGATTATCGGCTTTTAAATAAGATCACTGTCAAATTTCAGTATCCTTTACCGCTGTTGTCTGACTTGTTTGCCCGGATTAAAGGTGCCAAGTGGTTCACCAAGATAGACCTTCGTGGTGCGTACAACCTTGTGCGCATTAAGCAAGGTGATGAATGGAAAACCGCATTCAATACGCCCGAAGGTCATTTTGAGTACTTGGTGATGCCTTTTGGGCTCTCCAATGCGCCTTCAGTTTTTCAGTCCTTTATGCATGACATTTTCCGGAAGTATCTGGATAAATTTTTGATTGTTTATCTGGATGATATTTTGGTTTTTTCTGATAATTGGGACTCGCATGTGGAGCAGGTCAGGTTGGTCTTTAAAATTTTGCGTGAAAATTCTTTGTTTGTCAAGGGCTCAAAGTGTCTCTTTGGTGTACAGAAGGTTCCCTTTTTGGGGTTCATTTTTTCCCCTTCTGCTGTGGAGATGGACCCAGTCAAGGTCCGAGCTATTCTTGATTGGACTCAGCCCTCGTCAGTTAAGAGTCTTCAGAAGTTCTTGGGTTTCGCTAACTTCTACCGTCGTTTTATCGCTAATTTTTCTAGCATTGTGAAACCTTTGACGGATATGACCAAGAAGGGCTCCGATGTAGCTAACTGGGCTCCTGCTGCCGTGGAGGCTTTCCAGGAGTTGAAACGCCGGTTTACTTCGGCGCCTGTTTTGTGCCAGCCCGATGTCTCACTTCCCTTTCAGGTTGAGGTGGATGCTTCAGAGATTGGAGCAGGGGCCGTTTTGTCGCAGAGAGGCCCTGGTTGCTCTGTTATGAAACCTTGTGCCTTTTTCTCTAGGAAGTTTTCGCCTGCCGAGCGAAATTATGATGTGGGCAATCGGGAGTTGTTGGCCATGAAATGGGCATTTGAGGAGTGGCGTCATTGGCTCGAGGGTGCTAAGCATCGTGTGGTGGTCTTGACTGATCACAAAAATCTGATGTATCTCGAGTCTGCTAAACGCCTTAATCCGAGACAGGCCCGCTGGTCATTGTTTTTCTCCCGCTTTGATTTTGTTGTCTCGTATTTACCAGGTTCAAAGAATGTGAAGGCCGATGCTCTTTCTAGGAGCTTTGTGCCTGATGCTCCTGGAGTCGCTGATCCTGTTGGTATTCTTAAAGATGGAGTTATATTGTCAGCTATTTCTCCTGATCTGCGACGTGTGTTGCAGAGATTTCAGGCTGATAGGCCTGAGTCTTGTCCACCTGACAGACTGTTTGTCCCGGATAGGTGGACCAGCAGAGTCATTTCCGAGGTTCACTCCTCGGTGTTGGCAGGTCACCCGGGAATTTTTGGCACCAGAGATCTGGTGGCCAGGTCCTTTTGGTGGCCTTCCTTGTCAAGGGATGTGCGGTCATTTGTGCAGTCCTGTGGGACTTGTGCTCGAGCTAAGCCTTGCTGTTCTCGTGCCAGCGGTTTGCTCTTGCCCTTGCCTGTTCCGAAGAGACCTTGGACACATATCTCCATGGATTTCATTTCTGATCTTCCGCTATCTCAGGGCATGTCCGTTATCTGGGTGATATGTGATCGCTTCTCCAAGATGGTCCATTTGGTTCCTTTGCCTAAGCTGCCTTCCTCTTCCGATCTGGTTCCTGTGTTTTTCCAGAACGTGGTTCGTTTGCACGGCATCCCTGAGAATATTGTGTCAGACAGAGGATCCCAGTTCGTTTCCAGGTTCTGGCGATCCTTTTGTAGTAGGATGGGCATTGATTTGTCGTTTTCGTCTGCTTTCCATCCTCAGACTAATGGACAGACGGAGCGAACCAATCAGACTTTGGAGGCTTATTTGAGGTGTTTTGTCTCTGCTGATCAGGACGATTGGGTGACATTCTTGCCGTTGGCTGAGTTTGCCCTTAATAATCGGGCTAGTTCCGCCACCTTGGTTTCGCCTTTTTTCTGCAACTCTGGTTTCCATCCTCGCTTTTCTTCGGGTCATGTGGAGCCTTCTGACTGTCCTGGGGTGGATTCTGTGGTGGATAGGTTGCAGCGGATCTGGAATCATGTGGTGGACAACTTGAAGTTGTCACAGGAGAGGGCTCAGCGCTTTGCCAACCGCCGCCGCGGTGTGGGTCCCCGACTACGTGTTGGGGATTTGGTATGGCTTTCTTCCCGCTTTGTTCCTATGAAGGTCTCCTCTCCCAAATTTAAACCTCGTTTTATTGGGCCTTACAAGATATTGGAAATCCTTAATCCTGTGTCTTTTCGTCTGGATCTTCCTGTGTCGTTTGCTATTCACAATGTATTTCATAGGTCCTTGTTGCGGCGGTACATTGTGCCTGTAGTTCCTTCTGCTGAGCCTCCTGCTCCGGTGTTGGTTGAGGGCGAGTTGGAGTACGTGGTGGAGAAGATCTTGGATTCTCGCCTCTCCAGGCGGAGGCTTCAGTACTTGGTCAAGTGGAAGGGCTATGGTCAGGAGGATAATTCCTGGTTGGTCGCCTCTGATGTTCATGCGGCCGATTTAGTTCGTGCCTTTCATGCCGCTCATCCTGATCGCCCTGGTGGTCGTGGTGAGGGTTCGGTGACCCCTCACTAAGGGGGGGGTACTGTTGTGAATTCGCTTTTTGCTCCCTCTAGTGGTTACTAGTTTTTTGGACTCTGGTTTTTCTGTCATCCCTTTTATCCGCACCTGGGTCGTTAGTTAGGGGTGTTGCTATATAAGCTCCTTGGACCTTCAGTTCAATGCCTGGCAACGTAGTTATCAGAGCTAGTCTGCTGTGCTCTTGTCTACTGATCCTGGTTCCAGTTATATCAGCTAAGTCTGCATTTTGCTTTTGCTATATGTTTTGGTTTTTGTATTTTTGTCCAGCTTGTTCCAAATCTATATCCTGACCTTTGCTGGAAGCTCTAGGGGGCTGGTGTTCTCCCCCCGGACCGTTAGACGGTTCGGGGGTTCTTGAATTTCCAGTGTGGATTTTGACAGGGTTTTTGTTGACCATATAAGTTACCTTTCTTTATTCTGCTATCAGTAAGCGGGCCTCTCTGTGCTAAACCTGGTTCATTTCTGTGTTTGTCATTTCCTCTTACCTCACCGTTATTATTTGTGGGGGGCTTCTATCCAGCTTTGGGGTCCCCTTCTCTGGAGGCAAGAAAGGTCTTTTATTTTCCTCTACTAGGGGTAGCTAGATTCTCCGGCTGGAGCGTGTCATCTAGAACCAACGTAGGAATGATCCCCGGCTACTTCTAGTGTTGGCGTTAGGAGTAGATATATGGTCAACCCAGTTACCACTGCCCTATGAGCTGGATTTTTGTATTCTGCAGACTTCCACGTTCCTCTGAGACCCTCGTCATTGGGGTCATAACAGCGACCCTCAAGATTGGGCTTTTTCGCTGGCGCCAGGAGATCCGGCATTGGCTGATATTGATGCGTTTTTTCTGGCGCTCGGTTTACTTTATGAGGAACCCAATCTTGAGATTCAGGCACAAAAGGCCTTGCTGGCTATGTCTCAGGGCCAGGATGAGGCTGAAGTGTATTGCCAAAAATTTCGGAAATGGTCCGTGCTGACACATTGGAACGAGTGTGCACTGGCCGCAAATTTTAGAAATGGCCTTTCTGATACTATTAAGAATGTTATGGTGGGTTTTCCCATTCCCACAGGTCTGAATGATACTATGGCACTGGCTATTCAAATTGACCGGCGGTTGCGGGAGCGCAAAACCGCAAATTCCCTCATGGTGTTGTCTGAACAGACACCTGATTTGATGCAATGTGATAGAATCCTGACTAGAAATGAGCAGAAAATTCATAGACGCCGGAATGGCTTGTGCTACTACTGTGGTGATTCTACACATGTTATCTCAGCATGCTCTAAACGTATAGCTAAGGTTGTTAGTCCTGTCACCGTTGGTAATTTGCAACCTAAATTTATTCTGTCTGTAACTTTGATTTGCTCACTGTCATCTTATCCTGTCATGGCGTTTGTAGATTCAGGTGCTGCCCTGAGTCTTATGGATCTGTCATTTGCTAAGCACTGTGGTTTTATTCTTGAACCATTAGAAAATCCTATTCCTCTTAGGGGTATTGATGCTACGCCATTGGCAGCAAATAAACCGCAGTATTGGACACAGGTTACCATGTGCATGACTCCTGAACACCGCGAGGTGATACGTTTTCTTGTTTTACATAAAATGCATGATTTAGTTGTTTTAGGGCTGCCATGGTTACAGACCCATAATCCCGTCCTGGACTGGAAGGCTATGTCAGTGTCAAGTTGGGGCTGTCGTGGTATTCATGGGGATTCCTTGCCTGTGTCTATTGCTTCTTCTACGCCTTCGGAAGTTCCGGAGTATTTGTCTGATTATCAGGATGTCTTTAGCGAGTCCAGGTCCAGTGCATTGCCTCCTCATAGGGACTGTGACTGTGCTATAGATTTGATCCCAGGCAGTAAATTTCCTAAGGGAAGACTGTTTAATCTGTCGGTACCTGAACATACCGCTATGCGTTCGTATATCAAGGAGTCTCTGGAGAAAGGACATATTCGTCCTTCTTCTTCCCCTCTTGGGGCGGGATTCTTTTTTGTGGCTAAAAAGGACGGATCTTTGAGGCCTTGTATTGATTATCGGCTTTTAAATAAGATCACTGTCAAATTTCAGTATCCTTTGCCGCTGTTGTCTGACTTGTTTGCCCGGATTAAAGGTGCCAAGTGGTTCACCAAGATAGACCTTCGTGGTGCGTACAACCTTGTGCGCATTAAGCAAGGTGATGAATGGAAAACCGCATTCAATACGCCCGAAGGTCATTTTGAGTACTTGGTGATGCCTTTTGGGCTCTCCAATGCGCCTTCAGTTTTTCAGTCCTTTATGCATGACATTTTCCGGAAGTATCTGGATAAATTTTTGATAGTTTATCTGGATGATATTTTGGTTTTTTCTGATAATTGGGACTCGCATGTGGAGCAGGTCAGGTTGGTCTTTAAAATTTTGCGTGAAAATTCTTTGTTTGTCAAGGGCTCAAAGTGTCTCTTTGGTGTACAGAAGGTTCCCTTTTTGGGGTTCATTTTTTCCCCTTCTGCTGTGGAGATGGACCCAGTCAAGGTCCGAGCTATTCTTGATTGGACTCAGCCCTCGTCAGTTAAGAGTCTTCAGAAGTTCTTGGGTTTTGCTAACTTCTACCGTCGTTTTATCGCTAATTTTTCTAGCATTGTGAAACCTTTGACGGATATGACCAACAAGGGCTCCGATGTAGCTAACTGGGCTCCTGCTGCCGTGGAGGCTTTCCAGGAGTTGAAACGCCGGTTTACTTCGGCGCCTGTTTTGTGCCAGCCCGATGTCTCACTTCCCTTTCAGGTTGAGGTGGATGCTTCAGAGATTGGAGCAGGGGCCGTTTTGTCGCAGAGAGGCCCTGGTTGCTCTGTTATGAAACCTTGTGCCTTTTTCTCTAGGAAATTTTCGCCTGCCGAGCGAAATTATGATGTGGGCAATCGGGAGTTGTTGGCCATGAAATGGGCATTTGAGGAGTGGCGTCATTGGCTCGAGGGTGCAAAGCATCGTGTGGTGGTCTTGACTGATCACAAAAATCTGATGTATCTCGAGTCTGCTAAACGCCTTAATCCGAGACAGGCCCGCTGGTCATTGTTTTTCTCCCGCTTTGATTTTGTTGTCTCGTATTTACCAGGTTCAAAGAATGTGAAGGCCGATGCTCTTTCTAGGAGCTTTGTGCCTGATGCTCCTGGAGTCGCTGATCCTGTTGGTATTCTTAAGGATGGAGTTATCTTGTCAGCTATTTCTCCGGATCTGCGACGTGTGTTGCAGAGATTTCAGGCTGATAGGCCTGAGTCTTGTCCACCTGACAGACTGTTTGTCCCGGATAAGTGGACCAGCAGAGTCATTTCCGAGGTTCATTCCTCGGTGTTGGCAGGTCACCCGGGAATTTTTGGCACCAGAGATCTGGTGGCCAGGTCCTTTTGGTGGCCTTCCTTGTCAAGGGATGTGCGGTCATTTGTGCAGTCCTGTGGGACTTGTGCTCGAGCTAAGCCTTGCTGTTCTCGTGCCAGCGGGTTGCTCTTGCCCTTGCCTGTCCCGAAGAGACCTTGGACACATATCTCCATGGATTTCATTTCTGATCTTCCGGTGTCTCAGGGCATGTCTGTCATCTGGGTGATATGTGATCGCTTCTCCAAGATGGTCCATTTGGTTCCTTTGCCTAAGCTGCCTTCCTCTTCCGATCTGGTTCCTGTGTTTTTCCAGAACGTGGTTCGTTTGCACGGCATCCCTGAGAATATTGTGTCAGACAGAGGATCCCAGTTCGTTTCTAGGTTCTGGCGATCCTTTTGTAGTAGGATGGGCATTGATTTGTCGTTTTCGTCTGCTTTCCATCCTCAGACTAATGGACAGACGGAGCGAACTAATCAGACTTTGGAGGCTTATTTGAGGTGCTTTGTCTCTGCTGATCAGGACGATTGGGTGACATTCTTGCCGTTGGCTGAGTTTGCCCTTAATAATCGGGCTAGTTCCGCCACCTTGGTTTCGCCTTTTTTCTGCAACTCTGGTTTCCATCCTCGCTTTTCTTCGGGTCATGTGGAGCCTTCTGACTGTCCTGGGGTGGATTCTGTGGTGGATAGGTTGCAGCGGATCTGGAATCATGTGGTGGACAACTTGAAGTTGTCACAGGAGAGGGCTCAGCGCTTTGCCAACCGCCGCCGCGGTGTGGGTCCCCGACTACGCGTTGGGGATTTGGTGTGGCTTTCTTCTCGCTTTGTTCCTATGAAGGTCTCCTCTCCAAAATTTAAACCTCGCTTCATTGGTCCTTACAAGATATTGGAAATCCTTAATCCTGTATCTTTTCGTCTGGATCTTCCTGTGTCGTTTGCTATTCACAATGTATTTCATAGGTCCTTGTTGCGGCGGTACGTTGTGCCTGTAGTTCCTTCTGCTGAGCCGCCTGCTCCGGTGTTGGTTGAGGGCGAGTTGGAGTACGTGGTGGAGAAGATCTTGGATTCTCGCCTCTCCAGGCGGAGGCTTCAGTACCTGGTCAAGTGGAAGGGCTATGGTCAGGAGGATAATTCCTGGGTGGTCGCCTCTGATGTTCATGCGGCCGATTTAGTTCGTGCCTTTCATGCCGCTCATCCTGATCGCCCTGGTGGTCGTGGTGAGGGTTCGGTGACCCCTCACTAAGGGGGGGGTACTGTTGTGAATTTGCTTTTTGGCTCCCTCTAGTGGTTACTAGTTTTTTGACTCTGGTTTTTCTGTCATTCCTTTTATCCGCACCTGGGTCGTTAGTTAGGGGTGTTGCTATATAAGCTCCCCGGACCTTCAGTTCAATGCCTGGCAACGTAGTTATCAGAGCTAATCTGCTGTGCTCTTGTCTACTGATCCTGGTTCCGGTTATATCAGCTAAGTCTGCTATTTTGCTTTTTGCTATTTGTTTTGTTTTGTATTTTTGTCCAGCTTGCTCCAAATCTGTATCCTGATCTTTGCTGGAAGCTCTAGGGGGCTGGTGTTCTCCCCCCGGACCGTTAGACGGTTCGGGGGTTCTTGAATTTCCAGTGTGGATTTTGATAGGGTTTTTGTTGACCATATAAGTTACCTTTCTTTATTCTGCTATTAGTAAGCGGGCCTCTCTGTGCTAAACCTGGTTCATTTCTGTGTTTGTCATTTCCTCTTACCTCACCGTTATTATTTGTGGGGGGCTTCTATCCTGCTTTGGGGTCCCTATCTCTGGAGGCAAGAGAGGTCTTTGTTTTCTTCTACTAGGGGTAGTTAGATTCTCCGGCTGGCGCGTGTCATCTAGAATCAACGTAGGAATGATCCCCGGCTACTTCTAGTGTTGGCGTTAGGAGTAGATATATGGTCAACCCAGTTACCACTGCCCTATGAGCTGGATTTTTGTATCTTGCAGACTTCCACGTTCCTCTGAGACCCTCGCCATTGGGGTCATAACACAGGATGAGCAGCGTGAAAGGCACGAACCAAATCGGCCGCATGAACATCAGAGGCGACCACCCAGGAATTGTCCTCCTGACCATAGCCCTTCCATTTGACCAGATACTGAAGCCTCCGTCTAGAGAGACGAGAGTCCAAGATCTTCTCCACCACATACTCCAACTCGCCCTCGACCAACACCGGAGCAGGAGGTTCAACAGCAGGAACCATAGGCACCACGTACCGCCGTAACAAAGACCTATGGAACACATTGTGAATGGCAAATGACACCGGAAGATCCAAACGAAACGACACCGGATTAAGGACTTCCAAAATTTTATAAGGACCAATAAAGCGAGGCTTAAACTTAGGAGAGGAAACCTTCAGAGGGACATACCGAGAAGACAACCAAACCAAATCCCCAACACGAAGTCGGGGACCCACACCGCGGCGGTGGTTGGCAAAGCGCTGAGCCTTCTCCTGTGACAACTTCAAGTTGTCCACCACAAGATTCCAAATCCGCTGCAACCTATCCACCACGGAATCCACCCCAGGACAGTCAGAAGGTTCAACATGACCCGAGGAAAACCGCGGATGAAAACCAGAGTTGCAGAAAAATGGCGAAACCAAAGTAGCGGAACTTGCCCGATTATTAAGGGCAAACTCAGCCAGTGGCAAGAAAGTAACCCAATCATCCTGATCCGCAGAAACAAAACATCTCAAATAAGCCTCCAGCGTCTGATTAGTTCGCTCCGTTTGGCCATTAGTCTGAGGATGAAAGGCAGATGAAAATGACAAATCGATGCCCATCCTAGCACAAAAGGATCGCCAGAATCTGGACACAAACTGGGATCCTCTGTCAGACACGATATTCTCAGGAATGCCGTGCAAACGAACCACATTCTGAAAGAACAAAGGAACCAAATCGGAAGAGGAAGGCAACTTAGGCAAGGGCACCAAATGGACCATCTTGGAAAAACGATCACAGACCACCCAGATGACAGACATTCCTTGAGACACCGGAAGATCTGAAATGAAATCCATGGAAATGTGCGTCCAAGGCCTCTTCGGGACGGGCAAGGGCAAAAGTAACCCGCTGGCACGAGAACAGCAAGGCTTAGCCCGAGCACAAATCCCACAGGACTGCACAAAAGATCGCACATCCCGCGACAGGGACGGCCACCAAAAGGACCTAGCCACCCAATCTCTGGTACCAAAAATCCCAGGATGCCCTGCCAACACTGAGGAATGAACCTCGGAAATAACTCTACTGGTCCATTTATCAGGAACAAACAGTCTGTCAGGTGGGCAAGAGTCAGGTCTACCAGCCTGAAATCTCTGCAACACACGTCGCAAATCAGGAGAAATGGCCGACAAGATTACTCCCTCTTTAAGAATACCCGCTGGCTCTGCGACTCCAGGAGAGTCAGGCACAAAACTCCTAGAAAGAGCATCAGCCTTCACATTCTTTGAACCAGGCAGGTACGAGACCACAAAGTCAAAACGGGAGAAAAACAACGACCAACGAGCCTGTCTAGGATTCAGGCGTTTAGCGGACTCGAGGTACATCAGATTTTTATGATCAGTCAAGATCACCACACGATGCTTAGCTCCCTTGAGCCAATGACGCCACTCCTCAAATGCCCACTTCATAGCCAACAACTCCCGATTACCAACATCATAGTTCCGCTCAGCAGGCGAAAACTTCCTAGAAAAAAAAGCACATGGTCTCATCACAGAGCAACCAGAGCCTTTCTGCGACAAAACAGCCCCTGCACCGATCTCAGAAGCGTCTACTTCAACCTGAAAGGGAAGTGAGACATCAGGCTGGCACAAAACAGGCGCCGAAGTAAACCGGCGCTTCAGCTCCCGGAAAGCCTCCACGGCCGCAGGAGCCCAATTAGCAACATCAGAACCTTTCTTGGTCATATCCGTCAAAGGTTTTACAATGCTAGAAAAATTAGCAATAAAACGACGGTAGAAATTAGCAAAACCCAAGAACTTCTGAAGACTCTTAACGGACGTGGGTTGAGTCCAATCATGAATAGCTCGGACCTTGACTGGGTCCATCTCCACAGTAGAAGGGGTGAAAATAAAACCCAAAAAGGAAACCTTCTGCACTCCAAAGAGACACTTTGAGCCCTTCACAAACAAAGCATTATCACGCAAAACCTGAAACACCATCCTGACCTGCTTTACATGAGAATCCCAATCATCAGAGAAAACCAGAATATCATCCAGATAAACAATCATAAATTTATCCAGATACTTCCGAAAAATGTCATGCATAAAGGACTGAAACACTGAGGGGGCATTAGAAAGCCCAAAAGGCATCACCAAGTACTCAAAATGACCTTCGGGCGTATTGAACGCAGTTTTCCATTCATCTCCCTGCTTAATGCGCACAAGGTTGTACGCACCGCGAAGATCTATCTTGGTGAACCACTTGGCACCCTTAATCCGGGCAAACAAGTCCGACAATAGTGGCAAAGGATACTGAAATTTGACAGTGATTTTATTCAAAAGCCGATAGTCTATACACGGTCTCAAAGAGCCGTCTTTCTTGGCCACAAAAAAGAATCCCGCACCAAGAGGGGAAGAGGATGGACGAATATGTCCCTTCTCCAAAGACTCCTTAATATAAGCACGCATCGCGGCATGCTCAGGTACAGACAGATTAAATAGTCGTCCCTTAGGAAATTTACTACCAGGAATCAAATCTATAGCGCAGTCACAGTCCCTATGAGGAGGAAGGGCACTGGACCTGGACTCACTGAATACATCCTGATAGTCCAACAAATACTCAGGGACTTCAGAAGGAATAGAAGAAGCAATAGACACCGACGAGGAATCGCAATGAATTCCCTGACAACCCCAACTTGACACGGACATTGCCTTCCAATCCAAAACTGGATTATGGGTCTGTAACCATGGCAGACCCAGAACGACCAAATCCTGCATTTTATGCAAAACAAGAAAACGAATCACCTCCCGATGTTCAGGAGACATGCACATGGTCACTTGTGTCCAATACTGCGGTTTATTCTCCGCCAATGGCGTAGCATCAATTCTTCTAAGAGGAATAGGATTTTCTAAAGGCTCTAGGACAAAACCACAGCGCTTGGCAAATGATAAATCCATAAGACTCAGGGCAGCACCTGAATCCACAAATGCCATAACAGGGTAGGAAGATAATGAGCAAATCAAAGTCACAGACAAAATGAACTTAGGCTGCAAATTACCAATGGCGACAGGACTAACAACCTTTGATGGCCGTTTAGAGCATGCCGAGATAACATGTGTAGAATCACCACAGTAAAAACACAACCCATTCTGACGCCTATGATTTTGCCGTTCGGTTCTAGTCAGGATTCTATCACATTGCATTGAGTCAGGTGTCCGTTCAGACAACACTGCCAGAGGATTAGCAGTTTTGCGCTCCCGCAAATGCCGATCAACCTGGATGGCCAGAGCCATAGAATCATTCAGACTTGTAGGAATGGGGAAACCCACCATCACATTCTTAATGGCTTCAGAAAGGCCATTTCTGAAATTTGCGGCCAGAGCACACTCATTCCATTGAGTAAGCACGGACCATTTCCGAACTTTTTGGCAGTACACCTCAGCTTCATTCTGGCCCTGAGAGATAGCCAGCAATGCTTTTTCTGCCTGTATTTCAAGATTGGGCTCCTCATAAAGCAATCCGAGCGCCAGAAAAAACGCATCAATATTTGCCAATGCCGGATCTCCTGGCGCCAATGAGAAAGCCCAATCCTGAGGGTCGCCACGCAAGAAGGAGATAACAATTTTAACTTGTTGAGCTGAGTCTCCAGACGAACGAGGTCTCAAAGATAGAAACAATTTACAATTATTCCTAAAATTCCCAAATTTAAATCGATCTCCAGAGAACAGCTCAGGAATAGGTATCTTAGGTTCTGACATAGGACTGCTAATAACAAAATCCTGAATGCCCTGCACACGTGCAGCAAGCTGATCCACACTAGTAATCAGAGTCTGAACATTCATGTCTGCAGCAGAGCTTCAAGCCACTCAGAGATAAAGGGGAGGAAGAAAAAAAACCAAAACAAAACCTCAGACTTCTTTTCTTATAGTCCCGCTTCAGCAATGCACCTTTTGGCCTGGATTACTGTTATGATCCTAATGGCAGAGGATCTCAGGAGTACCAGCTAAGTCTGCAAACACAAAAAAACAGCTCATAGGGAAGTGGTAACTTGGCTGACCGTATACCTGATCCTAGCACAAACAGCTAGCAGTAGCCGGGGAACGTACCTACGTTGGTTCTAGACGTCTCGCGCCAGCCGGAGAACTAACTAACCCTTTCAGAGAAAATAAGACCTCTCTTGCCTCAAGAGAAAAGACCCCAAAGTTATAATACAAGCCCCCAACAAATAATAACGGTGAGGTAAGAAGAAATGACAAACGTAAGAATGAACTAGATTTAGCAAAGAGAGGCCCACTGACTAATAGCAGAAAATAGAAAGATGACTTATACGGTCAGCAAAAAACCCTACAAAATATCCACGCTGAATATCCAAGAACCCCCGCACCGACTAACGGTGTGGAGGGAGAATAACAGCCCCCCTAGCGCTTCCAGCAAAATCAGGAATCACATTTTAAACAAAGCTGGAACAAAATAAGGGAAATTCAAATGCACAAAAATAAGAAAGCAGGACTTAGCTTATCTTGCAAAATCAGGAGACCAGGAGACAGGAGAAAACAGACTAGGTCTGATAACAACGAATCCAGGCACAATACAGAGTATCCAGGAAGTTTATATAGGCACACCCAGGCCAACGAAGCAGGTGAGTGCCAACCTGGGGAAAGACACTCCAAGTGCCATACCGCTAAAGACCACAAGAGGGAGCCAAGAACTATAGTTCACAACACCGTCCCACAGGTGAAGTATGTCCCCAGGGCTTCCCAGTGTGTAGATGGTGCATGGTGTGAGGCGCAGTGAAGAATGAGGACACAAGGTTGCAGTCTCTTTACCTTTTACTGAAGGCTTCAGCATCCACAGTCCATAGCACCAGATCACAGGGCAAGCAGAGTCCAGCCGGTTTGGAGGCAAATCCAGAGTCCCCTTATCCAGGTGGAAATCAGTAGCCTTTAGCGCCTGGGTGTTGTTGTACCTTACTGCTAAGCCTCTCATAAGGTCCTCACAGATGTTGTAGATGTTATGTCTCTCTCCCTGTCCCCCAGATGGATAGGACAACCCGTATGACCGGTGGCTTGAGGCTTTTTACAGGGACTCTATCATGCACCGGCCTCTCGTGGGTGCCTGTTGTGAACTCTGTTTTCAGGCTCCCTCTTGTGGTCACTGGTGGTATGGTGTGACTTTTGCTTTGGGCTCCCTCTGGTGGCTTTGTTTGTTATCCTGCTGGTCTCTGGCTATCAGCTGGTTCGTTATCCTCTGGGAGGTTCCTATATAGCTCTGTTTTACTTCCACTTGTTGCTGGCTGTCGATGTAATCAGTGCTACTCAGTTTCCTTCTGACTACCTTGCTCCCAGTCCATCCAGGACAAGCTAAGTTTTGTTTGCTTATTTTTTGACCAGCAGTGTTTATCATGTTTTCTTGTCCAGCTTGCTAAAATGTATTCCCTCGCTTGCTGGTTGCTCTAGTGGACTGAGTTTCTCCCCACACACCGTTAGTTGGTGCGTGGGTTCTTGAAATCTCAGGATGGATATTTTGTAAGGGCTTTTTATTGATCGCATAGACCCCTGCTCTATTTTCTGCTTTCTAGTACTAGTGGGCCTCTTTTGCTGAATCTGATTTCATCCCTATGTATGTGCCTTCTTCTTACTTCACCGTTAATATTTGTTGGGGGCTTCTATAGCTTTGGGGATTATTTCTCTGGAGGCAAGCGAGGTCTTTCTTTCTCTTTAGGGGTAGCTAGATCCTCAAGCTGGCTCGAGACGTCTAGGAATTTTTTAGGCACGTTCACAGGCTACCTCTAGTTGTGTTGGATAGGTTCAGATTTGCGATCAGTCCAGTTACCATCTCCCTAGAGCTTGTCTCAAGTTTATTCACTTGCTGGTCTATTTGTGATCCTCAGATACTAAGGATCATAACAGTACAGCCGGCCATAAAGTGTTAATTGCATGGCAGAAGCAGGAGAAAAGAAGCCTTGAGAATTTTTTTTTTTTTTTTTGTTGCCCTGTGTCTAGCTGCTGTGCTAGCTTCTCTCCTCCTCTTAATCTTGGTGTGGCTCTGAGTTCAGCTGCTGACATGGATGTCCAGAACTTGGCCTCCAGTCTGGATCATCTTGCTGCTAGGGTTCAAAGTATTCAGGATTTTGTTGTTCACAGTCCTATGTCAGAGCCTAGAATACCTATTCCGGAGTTGTTTTCTGGAGATAGATCTAGGTTCCTGAATTTTAAGAACAATTGTAAATTATATCTTTCTTTGAAATCTCGTTCCTCTGGTGATTCCGTTCAGCAAGTTAAAATTATAATTTCTTTTTTGCGGGGTGACCCTCAAGATTGGGCTTTCGCATTGGCGCCAGGGGATCCTGCATTGCTCAGTGTGGATGCGTTTTTTCTGGCCCTTGGATTGCTCTATGAGGAACCTAATCTTGAGAACCAGGCTGAAAAAGCGTTATTGGCCCTCTCGCAGGGGCAAGATGAAGCAGAGGTGTACTGCCAGAAATTTCGGAAATGGTCGGTGCTTACTCAGTGGAATGAGTGTGCCCTGGCTGCAAATTTCAGAGAAGGTCTTTCTGAAGCCATTAAGAATGTCATGGTGGGGTTCCCTACGCCTGCAGGTCTGAATGAGTCAATGACTCTGGCCATTCAGATTGATCGGCATTTGCGGGAGCGCAAATCTGTGCACCATTTGGCGGTGTCTTCTGAACAGACACCTGAATTTATGCAATGTGACAGAATTCTGACCAGAAGTGAACGGCAAAATTATAGACGGCAAAATGGGTTGTGCTTTTACTGTGGTGACTCAGCTCATGTTATCTCAGCATGCTCTAAGCGCAAGAAAAAGGTTGATAAATCTGTCACCATTGGTACTTTACAGCCTAAGTTCATTTTGTCTGTTACCCTGATTTGTTCCCTGTCATCTTACCCGGTTAATGCTTTTGTAGATTCAGGTGCTGCCCTGAGTCTGATGGATTGGTCGTTTGCCAGGCGCTGTGGTTTTGATTTGGAGCCTTTGAAATTCCCTATTCCACTAAGGGGAATTGATTCTACACCATTGGCTACGAATAGACCTCAGTACTGGACACAAGTGACCATGTGCATGACTCCTGTTCATCAGGAGGTGATTCGTTTTCTTGTACTGCATAATTTGCATGATGTTGTCGTGTTGGGTCTACCATGGTTGCAGACTCATAATCCAGTCCTGGATTGGAAAGCTATGTCTGTGTCAAGTTGGGGTTGTCAGGGAATTCATGGTGACGCTCCTGTGGTGTCAATTGCTTCGTCCACTCCTTCTGAGGTCCCTACGTTTTTGTCAGACTACCAGGATGTATTTGAGGAGCCCAAACTCAATTCTCTACCTCCTCATAGGGATTGTGATTGTGTTATAGATTTGATTCCTGGTAGTAAGTTTCCTAAGGGACGACTTTTCAATTTATCTGTGCCGGAGCATGCTGCCATGCGGAGTTATATAAAGGAGTCTTTGGAGAAGGGACATATTCGCCCATCCTCATCCCCTCTTGGTGCAGGATTCTTTTTTGTGGCTAAAAAGGATGGTTCCCTGAGACCTTGTATTGATTATCGCCTTTTGAATAAAAGCACGGTCAAATTTCAGTATCCTTTGCCATTGTTAACTGATTTGTTTGTTCGCATTAGGGGATCTAGTTGGTTCACCAAGATAGATCTTCGTGGTGCGTATAACCTTGTGCGTATAAAACAGGGTGATGAATGGAAAACTGCATTTAATACGCCGGAAGGCCATTTTGAGTACTTGGTGATGCCTTTTGGACTTTCTAATGCTCCTTCAGTCTTTCAGTCCTTTATGCACGACATCTTTCGTGAATATCTGGATAAGTTTATGATTGTGTATCTGGATGATATTCTGTTTTTTTCGGATGATTGGGAGTCTCATGTTAAGCAGGTCAGGATGGTCTTTCAGGTCCTGCGTGACAATGCTTTATTTGTGAAGGGCTCAAAATGTCTTCTTGGAGTCCAGAAGATTTCTTTTTTGGGTTTCATTTTTTCTCCTTCTACTATTGAGATGGACCCAGTCAAGGTTCAGGCTATTCATGACTGGACGCAGCCTACATCTGTTAAGAGTCTTCAGAAGTTCTTGGGTTTTGCTAATTTTTACCGTCGCTTCATAGCTAATTTTTCTGGTGTTGTTAAGCCTTTGACGGATTTGACCAAGAAAGGTTCTGATGTGACTAATTGGTCTTCTGCGGCTGTGGAGGCCTTTCGGGAGCTGAAGCGTCGGTTTTCTTCGGCTCCGGTCTTATGTCAGCCAGATGTCTCACTTCCAGGTGGAGGTTGATGCTTCCGAGATTGGAGCGGGGGCTGTTTTGTCGCAGAGAAGCTCCGATGGCTCTGTGATGAAGCCATGTGCTTTCTTTTCAAGAAAGTTTTCGCCTGCCGAGCGGAATTATGATGTCGGTAATCGGGAGCTGTTGGCTATGAAGTGGGCATTTGAGGAGTGGCGACATTGGCTCGAGGGAGCTAAGCATCGTGTGGTGGTCTTGACTGATCACAAGAATTTGATTTATCTCGAGTCGGCCAAGCGGCTGAATCCCAGACAGGCTCGTTGGTCGTTGTTTTTCTCTCGTTTTGATTTTGTGGTCTCGTACCTGCCTGGTTCGAAGAATGTGAAGGCGGATGCTCTTTCTAGGAGTTTTATGCCTGACTCTCCTGGAGATTCAGAGCCAGCTGGTATCCTTAGAGAAGGGGTGATTTTGTCTGCCATCTCCCCAGATTTGCGACGGGTGCTGCAAGAGTTTCAGGCGGATAGACCTGACCGCTGTCCACCGGAGAGACTGTTTGTCCCGGATAGATGGACCAACAGAGTCATCTCCGAGGTTCATTCTTCGGTGTTGGCGGGCCATCCTGGAATATTTGGTACCAGAGACTTGGTGGCCAGGTCTTTTTGGTGGCCTTCCTTGTCGCGGGATGTGCATTCCTTTGTGCAGTCTTGTGGAATTTGTGCTCGGGCTAAGCCTTGCTGTTCTCGTGCCAGTGGTTTGTTGTTACCTTTGCCTGTCCCGAAGAGGCCTTGGACGCACATTTCCATGGATTTTATTTCAGATCTCCCTGTCTCTCAGAGGATGTCTGTCATCTGGGTGGTGTGTGATCGTTTTTCTAAGATGGTCCATTTGGTGCCCTTGCCTAAGTTGCCTTCCTCCTCCTAGTTGGTTCCACTGTTTTTTCAAAATGTGGTTCGTTTGCACGGGATTCCTGAGAACATTGTTTCTGACAGAGGATCCCAGTTTGTGTCTAGATTTTGGCAGACCTTTTGTGCTAAGTTGGGCATTGATTTGTCTTTTTCGTCGGCCTTCCATCCTCAGACGAATGGCCAAACCGAGCGAACTAATCAGACCTTGGAGACTTATTTAAGATGTTTTGTTTCTGCTGATCAGGACGACTGGGTTACTTTTTTGCCGTTGGCCGAGTTTGCCCTTAATAATCGGGCTAGTTCTGCTACTTTGGTTTCTCCTTTTTTTTGTAATTCGGGGTTTCATCCTCGTTTTTCCTCGGGTCAGGTGGAGCCTTCTGACTGTCCTGGAGTGGATGCTGTGGTGGATAGGTTGCATCAGATTTGGAATCATGTGGTGGACAATTTGAAGCTGTCACAAGAGAAGGCTCAGCTCTTTGCCAACCGCCGTGGCTGTGTGGGTCCCCGACTTGTTGGGGACTTGGTGTGGTTGTCTTCTCGCTTCGTTCCTATGAAGGTCTCCTCTCCTAAGTTCAAGCCTCGGTTTATCGGTCCTTATAAGATTCTGGAAGTCCTTGGCCCTGTGTCATTTTGTCTGGACCTCCCGGCATCATTTGCTATTCATAATGTGTTCCATCGCTCGTTGTTGCGGAGGTATGTGGTACCTGTGGTTCCTCCGGTTGAGCCTCCTGCCCCGGTCCTGGTTGAGGGAGAATTGGAATACGTGGTGGAGAAGATCTTGGATTCTCGTATTTCTAGACGGAAGCTCCAGTATTTGATTAAGTGGAAGGGCTATGGTCAGGAGGATAATTCTTGGATTGTCGCCTCTGATGTTCATGTGGCCAATTTGGTTCGTGCCTTCCATGTGGCTCATCCTGATCGCCCTGGGGGTTTTCATGAGGGTTCGGTGACCCCTCCTCAAGGGGGGGGTACTGTTGTGAAGTCTGTTTTCAGGCTCCCTCTTGTGGTCACTGGTGGTATGGTGTGACTTTTGCTTTGGGCTCCCTCTGGTGGCTTTGTTTGTTATCCTGCTGGTCTCTGGCTATCAGCTGGTTCGTTATCCTCTGGGAGGTTCCTATATAGCTCTGTTTTACTTCCACTTGTTGCCGGCTGTCGATGTAATCAGTGCTACTCAGTTTCCTTCTGACTACCTTGCTCCCAGTCCATCCAGGACAAGCTAAGTTTTGTTTGCTTATTTTTTGACCAGCAGTGTTTATCATGTTTTCTTGTCCAGCTTGCTAAAATGTATTCCCTCGCTTGCTGGTTGCTCTAGTTGACTGAGTTTCTCCCCACACACCGTTAGTTGGTGCGTGGGTTCTTGAAATCTCAGGATGGATATTTTGTAAGGGTTTTTTATTGATCGCATAGACCCCTGCTCTATTTTCTGCTTTCTAGTACTAGTGGGCCTCTTTTGCTGAATCTGATTTCATCCCTATGTATGTGCCTTCTTCTTACTTCACCGTTAATATTTGTTGGGGGCTTCTATATCTTTGGGGATTATTTCTCTGGAGGCAAGCGAGGTCTTTCTTTCTCTTTAGGGGTAGCTAGTTCCTCAGGCTGGCTTGAGACGTCTAGGAATTTTTTAGGCACGTTCACAGGCTACCTCTAGTTGTGTTGGATAGGTTCAGATTTGCGATCAGTCCAGTTACCATCTCCCTAGAGCTTGTCTCAAGTTTATTCACTTGCTGGTCTATTTGTGATCCTCAGCCACTAAGGATCATAACAGGTGCCACCTTGCCTCCTGGGTGTGGGGCGGAGCAGTAACTTGAAATTAGCTGTCCTGCCGGTCTCTGGAGCAAGGCATAAAGGACTGTTGCTCCCTCGGTGTTCCGGCTACCGGGATCCTGCGCCTCAGAAGGAGGCAGCCTGTGCAGGGCAGAACTCCTTCTGGTATCCACTCCTTTGCTATGACTTCTTCTCACTCTCTACAATACAGTTCTCTGTTCGTGTCCTTTCTTAGGAACTGCCGCACGTGGGGCAGGTGCAGCTCTGTGACCTTCCGTCTAGGCCTCTATCAGGCTCCCACCCCTGTCAGGGACCAACTACCTGTGCAAAGCTCAGACAGCAACTGCCTAACTTCCTCTCCAGGCCACCAATTTTGCCTAAGTGTGAAGAGTACCCTATTAAATAGGAGCATAGCTCCCCCTGGTGGACTGGAGTATGAAATGTGTTGTATGTTTGTGTTACCTGGTAAAGAGATCTCCTTCATTGCCTCCAAACGTAACATTACTCTGCAGCGCCCCAGAGTCCGGGTCGTTGCAGTAGTATCGCTCTTCCACTAGGGGGAGTGATATTACGTCTGATTGTACTAAAGGAGTTCACCTTGCCAGGTATCACAAGTCACACACTACACTTCACACTCCAGTCCACCAGGGGGAGCCTTGCTTCTATCTATTAGGGCACTCCTCACACATGGGTAAAACTGGTGGGTTGGATAGGAAGTCAGGCAGAAGCTACCTGGGTTTGACCCAGAAAGGACCTGTCAGGCAGACAGGGGGAGAAGGAGGAACATCTGAGCTGCAGACAGAGGGTCCCTGTCAGGGGTGGGATCCTGACAGAGACATAGCAAGAGATAGAATGTTACAGAGCTGCGCCTGCACCTCATTGCGGAAGCATCCTAAGAAAGGACAAGAAGTGAAGTATATTGTGGAGAAGTGAGAAACAAGATCACAGCACAAGGAGATAATACCGGGAGGAGTCTTGCCTTAAGACCGGCAACATCCTTCTGAGGCGTGTAGCCGGTGGCCGGAACACCGAGGGAGTAATAGGCTCTACGCATTACTTCAGAGACTGGCAGGAAAGTCAGTTCCAAGTTGGTTGCTCGACCTTAATACCTTAGGAGACACGGAGGCAAATTGTGGGAGAGGGGCGTCTCTAGGGTCCCTATAAATAAGCTCCAGGCCTACCCCGTCATACGGGTTGTCCTATCCATACCATCTAGGGGACAGAGAGATAGAAGATCAGAAACATCCACGAAAGTTGTGAGGACTATCCCGTGGTGCTCAGCAGGGAGGTACTACAACACACAGGCGCTAGTAGGAAGGCTACTGATTTCCACCTGGATAAGGGAACTCTGGATGTGCCTTCGGACCAGCCGGATTCTGCCTGCCCTGTGAATGGTACTCTGGACTGCGGACGCTGAAGTCTTCAGTAAAAGGTAAAGAGACTGCAACCTTTGTGTCCTCGTTATTTACCGCGCCCTACACTATCACCATCTACACATCTGGGAAGCCCTGGGGACATACTTCACCTGTGGGAAGGTATACCATCTAGCTGCCATTCCATCACCCCAGCGTACCCCTAGCAGCATCGGTCACCCTGACCGAATTCCACAGGTGGCGTCATGAACACCAGATAAACTACACCTTTAATTGGATGCCCCTCTAAGGGCCACGGACCGGGTCAGGCCACCATGACATCCCCCGAACCGGAGGACCCGGTACCGAGATCCCCATTGCCCTTAACGTGGGGGGGGGGGGCGCTCCAAATCCCCCCTAGAGGAGAATGATATTACTGCAATGACCAGGACCCTGGGGTGCTGCATATACAGTACAGAGCAAAAGTTTTGACACACCTTCTCATTTAAAGATTTTTCCATATTTTCATGACTATGAAAATTGTAAATTCACAGTGAAGGCATCAGAACTATGAATTAACACATGTGGAATTATATACTTAACAAAAAAGTGTGAAACAACTGAAAATATGTCTTATCTTCTAGGTTCTTCAAAGTAGCCACCTTTTGCTTTGATGACTGCTTTGCATACTCTTGGCATTCTCTTGATGAGCTTCAAGAGGTAGTCACCGGAAATGGTCTTCCAACAATCTTGAAGGCATTCTCACAGATGCTTAGCACTTGTTGATCCTTTTGCCTTCATTCTGCGGTCCAGCTCACCCCAAACCATCTCGATTGGGTTCAGGTCTGGTGACTGTGGAAGCCAGGTCATCTGGCGTAGCACCCCATCTCTCTCCTTCTTGGTCAAATAGCCCTTACACAACCTGGAGGTGTGTTTGGGGTCATTGTCCTGTTGAAAAATAAATGATGGTCCAACTAAACGCAAACCGGATGGAATAGCATGCCGCTGCAAGATGCTGTGGTAGCCATGCTGGCTCAGTATGCCTTCAATTTTGAATAAATCCCCAACAGTGTCACCAGCAAAGCACCCCCACACCATCACACCTCCTCCTCCATGCTTCACGGTGGGAACCAGGCATGTAGAGTCCATCCGTTCACCTTTTCTGCGTCGCACAAAGACACGATGCTTGGAAACAAAGATCTCAAATTTGGACTCCTCAGACCAAAGCAAAGATTTCCATTGGTCTAATGTCCATTCCTTGTGTTCTTTAGCCCAAACAAGTCTCTTCTGCTTGTTGCCTGTCCTTAGCAGTGGTTTCCTAGCAGCTATTTTACCATGAAGGCCTGCTGCACAAAGTCTCCTCTTAAGGGCTCATTTCCACTGGCGAGAGACAAATCGGTCCGTAATCTGGACCGAAAAAACGGATGTAGCCTATGCGATTGTCATGCGAGTGTAATGCGAGTGCAATGCGATTTTTAATCGCACCATCCGTTTTACATCCGTATGACATCCGTATGCAATCCGTTTTATTTCTCTGCAACTATTTTTACGCAGTCATTTACAGGACCATGGACAGTGTTCTAGGCCACAGAATGGTGATGTATCCGTAAAAAACGGACGGAATACGGATGGTCCGTATTCCGTCCGTTTTTTTTCTCGCACCCATTGACTTGCATTGGCGAGTCTCGTCCGAGACTCGCAGCAAATCGCAGCATGCTGCGATTTTTTTCTCAGTCCGATTTCGGCAGAAAAAAAAATCGCAAATGAAAAGACACCTATAGAATAACATTGGTCCGAGTGCAATCTGATTTTTTATCGGATTGCACTCGTCCGTTTTCCTCGCCAGTGGAAATGAGCCCTAACAGTTGTTGTAGAGATGTGTCTGCTGCTAGAACTCTGTGTGGCATTGACCTGGTCTCTAATCTGAGCTGCTGTTAACCTGCGATTTCTGAGGCTGGTGACTCGGAGGCTGGTGACTCAGATAAACTTATCCTCAGAAGCAGAGGTGACTCTTGGTCTTCCTTTCCTGGGGCGGTCCTCATGTGAGCCAGTTTCTTTGTAGCACTTGATGGTTTTTGCAACTGCGCTTAGGGACACTTTCAATGTTTGCCCAATTTTTCGGACTGACTGACCTTCATTTCTTAAAGTAATGATGGCCACTCGTTTTTCTTTACTTAGCTGCTTTTTTCTTGCCATAATACAAATTCCAAGTATATAATTCCACATGTATTATTTCATAGTTTTGATGCCTTCAGTGTGAATTTACAATTTTCATAGTCATGAAAATACAGAAAAATCTTTAAATGAGAAGGTGTGTCCAAACTTTTGCTCTGTACTGTATATATGTAAAACAGATATCGGCTACTCTTCCACTCAGCTATGTCAATGGTTCATGACTGTTGACGTTATGTCGGGGATTGGCTGTTAATCAGCATGACGTTGACAGTCACGCCCTGCAGGCAGAGAAGCTCGGAATAAGAAGAGCGGCTTTGTTGATGTACAGCAGCTGGATTGCAGACATGAGCGGTGGTGGGTGACCGCTCTGAGCCGGGTAGTACAGGCAGGTAAGTTACTTCTACAAACGTAACATTTTTGCTAAAAAAAAATTAGCAGTTTTGGCGATTTTATGCCACTGTTGTGATCTCTGTTCTCAAGAACGGAGGGATTACTAATCCTATAATTTACTGCTTGTTGCTTAGAGTCTATGGGCAGTGGTTGGTCACCTAGGCAAGGAGCGTGGCTACACGGAGTACAAATGCAGCTCTGAGGCTGATGAGACCCAGCAATCCATCTAGCCTCACTGCCCTGGCATTCCTCCGATGAGGAAAACCGTCTCTTTTAGGTACAGCAAAGATCAATCCGTTCAGATGAGCGGCACTACCATGTCACTGGTCCAAACTGTCAATCATCAGGAGCATACTGCTCCCGGGAGGAAGGAAGCCGGAGAGGCAGGGGAGCGCTGTGCTCCCGAAGATCGAAGTTGAAAATAACTTTACAATACCATCATATGAACAGTATGGACTGAGTGAGCAGTGCCCCATCGTCTCATTACACCCAAATGGTTCCTGCAGCAATAAGTCATGATGTCCCCAAATAAAGGGAGGGAGGGAGTGCCCCTTTAAATAGTTCCGGTCAGTGGTGTTTTCAATAAACAATGTCAGATTGCGTCCTAAAGCAGTTTGCATGTCAGGCACCAAGCGGTAAGCCGTGTGCGGTTGCAGGTAAGAACATTGATATTTCAGTGAATAAAGAGAGTATAAAATAATTGTTCCATTGTTCTATTTTTCTTTTGTTTTGTTGCACTGTGTGTAGTAACCAAGATTATATGTCATCAGAAGCTTTCCAGGTGAACACGCTGGTAACTCCAACAGCCCCGTATGTAAATCAGATCAGAATTTCCTGCTTGCACAATATTTCTTCTCCATCCCTCATTATACTATTCTAATACTGGAAAATAAAAATGGAACCACATTAATGTCCCCTATATAATGAACCCAGAGCCAGGTTATAGGAAGGGCCCACGTACGCTAAGGGAAGGACATCCGCTGATCCTCTCAAGCTGGGCAGCTCCATGACGAAAGTGGCCGGTATGGAATTGGAGAACTGTGGCTAAGCCCCCCAAAATAAAGGTGCCCCTAAAAATAATCGTGCCACATGGTAAGTGTGCCCAAAACATAACACTAATAGTTGGCGCCCCCTGCTGTAATAGTGCACTCTTGTACAGAGCACAGTAATAGCGCCACTTCACAGCAATATTGTCCACTCGCGGCCCAACACTATAGTGAACCTAGGCGCCCAACACATTGTGATAGTGGCATCTTTGTAACGCGAATGGTTATAGTGCCCCCCCCACATGAATTATGTCCAATTACCGCCCCCACAAAGAAAAAGGATGCCCCCTTAGTATCACCCACCCAGTAGTAATTCCCCTTAGTATTTCACAAAGATAGTATGTCCCATTATTGCCCCCACACTGTACAATACCCTTTTAGTGCCCCCACATAGCATGATGCACTTTGAGCCTAGTATAATGGCCGTTACATTGTGATGCCCCTTTATTAAGCCCCTCGCCTCCCACAGATAAAATGCCATGGTCGCAGAGGTGAGACCCACACATCAAGCATTCATAGCATATCGTGCGGATGTTATATCCCCCTTCCAAACAGATTTGTGAAATATTTCTACAAATTGTCTCTTCAGAAAGGAAGAGGACTAGAACTCTAGAGCCCCTTAGTGGATGCAGTGATCCTAAAACTCAATATGACTTAGGATAAAAACCAAACCAGAATTGTAATTACAGACACAGTGTTTCGGGTTGTTGCCCCTCATCAGTGCAAAGTATGAGATCTGATTTGGCTAGATGAGAGACTCTAGGCTGAGGTCTGAGGGGTAATGTTTCTTCTTGTGGAAAGCGACAAGCCAAGCTTGGTATGTTAAGAGTGAGGAGACTTATACATCATACACGCTCCTCAGGGAAATTAAACATGTAAATTGTCTCTTCAGAAAGGAAGAGGACTAGAACTCTCCCGTTACCTATTGAAAGCAGTAATCCTAAAAGTCAATTTCGACTCTTTAACAAGCCTTTCAGTACGACTTAGGATAAAAGCCAAACCAGAATCTCAATTTGCAGACAAGGTGTTTTGGGGTGTAACCAGGGCCGTATTTAGAGTTTCTGCTGCCCTAGGCACTTTTAGTGCTGCCTCCCCCATTGGTGAGTATGACACTATCGGCAGTGACTTTGGCAAGAATCACTGTTGTGAAAATAGCCTTTTGCAGCAGATCGGGCAGTTTTTTCGCATCTGGCGTGTAACGGATCACTTACAACGGATCACTTACGGCAACACTGCGTTTGGCTTCATTCATTCCCTATGGGATTTGTGGCACTTGCTGTGATCTGGCAAATGTGGTACAATACCTCCCAACTCTTGAAGGGAAAGAGGCATAAAGGTTGTGGCGCACGTAGTGTGCCGCGGCAAATTTTAGGCCACGCCTCTGACCACACCCATTTCACAACTAGTCACACCCATATCCAAGTCCCAACCACACCCATTTAGCACTGCTGATCACAACTGTTTCATATACAATAATTATAACCAAAAAAATATGGCCACACATGATGCTCCATACTGTATAATGGCCACACAGTGCTCCATACTGTATAATGACCGCACATGATGCTCCATACTGTATAATGACCGCACATGATGCTCCATACTGTATAATGGCCACACAGTGCTCCATACTGTATAATGACCGCACATGATGCTCCATACTGTATAATGACCGCACATGATGCTCCATACTGTGTAATGGCCGCACATGATGCTCCATACTGTGTAATGGCCGCACATGATGCTCCATACTGTATAATGACCGCATATGATGCTCCATACTGTATAATGACCGCACATGATGCTCCATACTGTATAATGACCGCACATGATGCTCCATACTGTATAATGACCGCACATGATGCTCCATAGTGTATAATGGCCACAAATGATGTTTAATACTGTATAATGACCACACATGATGCTCCATACTGTATAATGACCGCACATGATGCTCCATACTGTATAATGACCGCACATGATGCTCCATACTGTATAATGACCGCACATGATGCTCCATACTGTATAATGGCCACAAATGATGTTTAATACTGTATAATGACCACACATGATGCTCCATAGTGTATAATGACCACACATGATGCTCCATACTGTATAATGACCACACATGATGCTCCATACTGTATAATGACCGCACATGATGCTCCATACTGTATAATGACCGCACATGATGCTCCATACTGTATATTGGCCGCACATGATGCTCCATACTGTATATTGGCCACAAATGATGCTCCATACTGTATAATGACCCCACATGATGCTCCATACTGTATAATGACCCCACATGATGCTCCATACTGTATAATGACCCCACATGATGCTCCATACTGTATAATGACCCCATATGATGCTCAATAGTGTATAATGCCCCCCTCCCATCTTGTATGCATGGCTCATCTTCCTCCCATCCCATATGCATGGCTCATATCCCCCCGCGTATGCATGGCTCATAATTCCCCCCCCCCCCGTATGCATGGCTCATATCCCCATATGCATGGCTCATAATTCCCCCCCACCTCCTGTATGCATGGCTCATAATTCCCCCTGTATGCATGGCTGATATCCACCCCCCCCGTATGCATGCCTCATATCCCCCTATGCATGGCTCATATCCGCCCCCCTGTATGCATGGCTCATAATTCCCCCCCACCTCCTGTATGCATGGCTCATAATTCCCCCCCTGTATGCATGGCTCATATCCGCCCCCCTGGCTGTATGCATGGCTCATAACCCCCCCACCTCTTGTATGCATGACTCATATTCCCCCCTATGCATGGCTCATCTCTCCACCCCCCTCCCCTGTATGCATGGCTCATATCCCCCTATGCATAGCTCATAATTCCCCCCCACTTCCTGTATGCATGGCTCATAATTCCCCCCTGTATGCATGGCTGATATCCACCCCCCCCCGTATGCATGCCTCATATCCCCCTATGCATAGCTCATAATTCCCCCCCCTGTATGCATGGCTCATATCCGCCCCCCTGTATGCATGGCTCATATCCCCCTATGCATGGCTCATAATTCCCCCCACCTCCTGTATGCATGGCTCATAATTCCCCCCCCCCTGTATGCATGGCTCATATCCGCCCCCCTGGCTGTATGCATGGCTCATAACCCCCCCACCTCTTGTATGCATGACTCATATTCCCCCTATGCATGGCTCATCTCTCCCCCCCCAAACCCCCCCCCCCGTATGCATGGCTCATCACTCCCCCCTCCCCCCCATGCATGGCTCATCACTTCCCCCTCCCCCCCATGCATGGCTCATCACTCCCCCCTCCCCCCCATGCATGGCTCATCACTCCCCCCTCCCCCCATGCATGGCTCATCACTCCCCCCTCCCCCCCCATGCATGGCTCATCACTCCCCCCTCCTCCCCATGCATGGCTCATCACTCCCCCCTCCCCCCCATGCATGGCTCATCACTCCCCCCTCCCCCCCCATGCATGGCTCATCACTCCCCCCTCCCCCCCATGCATGGCTCATCACTCCCCCCTCCCCCCCATGCATGGCTCATCACTCCCCCCTCCCCCCCATGCATGGCTCATCACTCCCCACTCCCCCCTCCCCCCCCCATGCATGGCTCATCACTCCCCCCTCCCCCCCCATGCATGGCTCATCACTCCCCCCTCCCCCCCATGCATGGCTCATCACTCCCCCCTTCCCCCCATGCATGGCTCATCACTCCCCCCTCCCCCCCATGCATGGCTCATCACTCCCCCCCCCCCATGCATGGCTCATCACTCTCCCCTCCCCCCCATGCATGGCTCATCACTCCACCTCCCCGCTCCTTCTCCCATGGCACGGGCGGCTTACCGTCCTCCTTCAATCCCCCCTGTCCTCTGTCCCTCATACTCACCTGTCAGCTGTCTCACACCAAGCGGGCGCGCCGACGGCGACATCCCTCCGGCTCTCTGTCCCGACTCCCGGCGCATAGGCGCCGGCTCGCAGCTCCTTCTTCCTGCGTGAGCGGTCACGTGATACCGCTCTCATTAAGGCTCATGAATATGCGCATATTCATGAGCCTTAATGAGCGGTACCACGTGACCGCTCACTCAGGACGCGCTACAGAAGCTGAGACCAGGCATCACTGGAGCAAGGTGAGTATCGTCTTCAAGGAGGGCGAGGGGAGGCGGGGGGGCGGCGGTCGGAGGGTGGGTGGGAGGCTGGTCCCGGGGGGGGGCTGGGGGGGCGGGGGTTGGGGCGGTCGGGAGGTGGGAAAAAAAAACAAAAACACCTTGCTCGCTTGCTCAGGTGCCGCCCCCCGCATCGTCTCCGCCCTAGGCACGTGCCCTCGAGTGCCTAGTGGCAAATACGGCCCTGGGTGTAACCCCTCCCAGTCTAGAGCCTCTCACCTAGCTAAATTATATCTCACACTTTGCAATGATGTGGGGCAACATCCCAAAATACTGTGTCTGCAAACTGAGATTCTGGTTTGACTCTTATTTTAACTGAAAGGGTTTATCCAGTAATATCTATATACACTCACCGGCCACTTTATTAGGTACACCTGTCCAACTTCTTGTTAACACTTAATTTCTAATCAGCCAATCACATGGCGGCAACTCAGTGCATTTAGGCATGTAGACATGGTCAAGACAATCTCCTGCAGTTCAAACCGAGCATCAGTATGGGGAAGAAAGGTGATTTGAGTGCCTTCGAACGTGGCATGGTTGTTGGTGCCAGAAGGGCTGGTCTGAGTATTTCAGAAACTGCTGATCTACTGGGATTTTCACGCACAACCATCTCTAGGGTTTACAGAGAATGGTCCGAAAAAGAAAAAAAATCCAGTGAGCGGCAGTTCTGTGGGCGGAAATGCCTTGTTGATGCCAGAGGTCAGAGGAGAATGGGCAGACTGGTTTGAGCTGATAGAAAGGCAACAGTGACTCAAATCGCCACCCGTTACAACCAAGGTAGGCCTAAGAGCATCTCTGAACGCACAGTGCGTCGAACTTTGAGGCAGATGGGCTACAGCAGCAGAAGACCACACCGGGTACCACTCCTTTCAGCTAAGAACAGGAAACTGAGGCTACAATTTGTACAAGCTCATCGAAATTGGACAGTAGAAGATTGGAAAAACGTTGCTTGGTCTGATGAGTCTCGATTTCTGCTGCGACATTCGGATGGTAGGGTCAGAATTTGGCGTAAACAACATGAAAGCATGGATCCATCCTGCCTTGTATGGAGCATCTTTGGGATGTGCAGCCGACAAATCTGCGGCAACTGTGTGATGCCATCATGTCAATATGGACCAAAATCTCTGAGGAATGCTTCCAGCACCTTGTTGAATCTATGCCACGAAGAATTGAGGCAGTTCTGAAGGCAAAAGGGGGTCCAACCCGTTACTAGCATGGTGTACCTAATAAAGTGGCCGGTGAGTGTATATAATTGTCTAAGGGTTTTTCTGTCTGTCTGTCTGTCCTGGAAATCCCGTGTCTCTGATTGGTCGAGGCCACCAGGCCTCGACCAATCAGCGACGGGCACAGCATGGCGATGATGATGTCATAAAGGTTGCCTCGATCAATCAGCGACGGGCACAGTCTGCCGCGAATTCGCCTCGACCAATCAGCGACGGGCACAGTATCGACATAGATGTCATAATGGTTGCCATGGCGACGATGATGTCATAAAGGTTGCCTCGACCAATCAGCGACGGGCACAGTCTGCCGCGAATTCTGGAATCATCATTGTCCATATACTACGTGGACATGCATATTCTAGAATGCCCGATGCGTTAGAATCGGGCCACAGTCTAGTATATATATATTTTTACTATGGGCCAAAGAACCTACAGGCAGGTAGTTGCTAACCGCCTACCTGTTGTGCCTGGTGCAGGCAAAGGGAGGTCACAGATATCACGCCATTGGCGTCATGTCGACAGCAGCAGCTTCTCTTTCACGCAGCTCTGTCAGTAGGACGTGACTGTCAACATTATGCAGAGGAGGCGGCTGTCAATCAACAGTCACGCCCCATTGACAGAGCAGCCTGGAATAAGAAGAACAGCTTTGTTGATGTAGAGCAGCTGGATCGCAGACATGAGCGGCGGTTGGTGGTCGCTTGGTGGCTTATATACACTATATGGAAGAAAAAGTATCGGGACTCAAGTCATCATCACTGAATTTCTGTTTTTTATTCAGTTCCACTGCCCCAGTGTATAACATCCTGCCCTTTACCCCCAGGGTATAACATCCAGACCCCCGCCATGCCATCAGTCTTTACTAACATTACAGAACGGCCGGAGATGCAGACCTCACTGACACCAGCGCGGCCCTGTAATAGGAGCCTCCGGGGTAACAAGTTTGTCCACGACATTTCTTCCCCAATCACCTGTGAGTGATATTATTGAGAAGTGGAAGGAACCGCAACAACTCAGCCACAAAGTGGAGGCCCCATCACGTTACAGAGTGGGGGGGCCGAGTGCTGAGGAGGATAATGCCATAACTGAAAAGTCCATACCTCCTCTGGTATGATTTGGATCGCCCCCAGGCGCAGGGCAGTGGGGTACTCGGTACCGGGTCCCTCTGTCTCGGTTCTGGGGATAGTAGAGGAAATAGTACCACACACTCAAAATTGATATGATGCAAAAAGGTATATGCCAGATTTATTTACACAAAAAATAAGTCAACAATTGCCACTGTGTTAGTTTGTAGAGCGGAAACCCGACGTTTCGACCCTCCCGGGTCTTATTCATGGGGTTACTAGGAAGCAAATAGACAGTATAAGCAGCTGTTTGTGATATGATATACAAAGAAAATAAACAAGAACAAAAAAGAGATAAACAAGATACCAAAGCATAATAATAAAATATACTATGTACAATATATACAAAGCAACCAGAGGTAACGACGGGGGTACTCTGGGGAGCAGCGAAAGGTCAGTCTATGGTAAAGAAGTAATGCCAGCACAACAGTAATTCACTGCTTAAGGAAAAAATAACGTTTACCTTCACTCTTTTGTTACACATACATAGGGGTGGCAGTGTTGGCAGGCAAGACAAAGGTCCTTTAAGGTATAACCTGTCATTATAACAAAGAATCAACATTTATGCAGTGTATATGCAATAAGACAGCATTGTTCCAGTGTGAGTATAGGAGAAGGTTTTCAGACACGTTTGGCCATGAAGATTAAAAGTCAGTCCCAATGAAATGTATTGTAGTGAGAAATAGAGTCTGATGGTATCCTAAGTAACTAAGGGGCAGTATATGTGGCAACCAGATCAGGAGATACCCCAGTAATATAGAGGAGAACGTTATGGATACCTTGTAAGTCCAATAGTAGCTCCTATAAGATAGGCAGAGGGGTCCTGTTTAGGGTAAGCTGCAGTGAACAGAGGAGTCCTGCAGAAGATATGAGCTGGATGAATTAAAATGGAACGCACTGTGAAACAAAATGTTCAAGTGAACGTGTTAAGGGTACCTTGGAGAGGGTCCACTGATGGCTCCTGTGGCATGAATGGAAGGATCCTGTTTAGGGTGAATCGCAGCTTGTAGGGCTGTCCTATAGATAAGGTGTAGTGAGTTAGACTAACAGATGCAAGGGGAAGGTGCAGAGTAAGGGGGCGGAGGGTCCGTGTACCTGCTCTGTCCTGAGTCCGGGGGTCAGCGGCGCATCCCGCGCCCAGCTGTGTAGTCCTGGATTGAAGGTGGGGGTATGGTAGCCTGCATGTCCTCTAGAAATACCGCCGTACCGGAAGTACGCGGTCCCGGACCGGAAGTGACGTGGTCACATGGTCCGCGCGTGCGCACTGAGCGCTACTAGCAAGTAAGGGCAGGAGGATGCCCATAAGTGGGAGTAATAGCTAAGTGTGCGGCCGCAAAGGGATATATGTGTGGGAACAGTATTGGAACTACATATCCGTGTATAACGGGGGCGGAGCCACAGGCCAGTGGAGAGCTGTGTATATGCGCATAGGTTTAAATGGCACAAAAGGGGGGAAGGTCTGCTGTGGACATATTAAATGGGTTATGTGGAGATATTGTAAAGAAATGATACAGGATTGCATAAAAAAGGAAAAAATAAAAAAATAAAAATAAAAAAATAATAAAATAAGAGGAAATGATTATGAAAAAACGAACAGAACCAAAAATAAAGAAAAAATAAAAATTAAAAATTAGATAATAATAAAAAATTGAAAATATAGACTGGAACAAAAATGGAGGGTACTGACTATTATAAGGAACTCACCTAATAGGCAGGGGATTCGACGTGTCTGGAAGGCAAAAGGTAGAGATTAGTGTATTATTGTAATAACCAGTCTATTTCCCTGTTGAGACCCTTGGGGGATAGGGTCTCAAGCTTATGGATCCAAGACATCTCTCTTAGTTTTAATTGTTTAATGTGATTGCCACCTCTTCTGGGTCTGGGGACTTGTTCGATTATCTGATACTTAAGTTGTGCCACCGTGTGTTTGTGTTTCGCAAAGTGTTCAGGGAGGGGTAGCCAGGTTTTATTGCAACGGATAGTGGATTTGTGGCTCGCGATACGGTCTTTTATGTGCTGTGTAGTCTCACCTACATATAGCAGGCCACATGGGCACTTGATGATGTAGACAACAAAATTGGAATTGCATGTATAGTAGCCACGGATGGGATATGATTTACCTGTTCTGGGGTGTGTCACGCTGTCGGATTTGATGATATTAGAACAGGAGGCGCAGCTAAGGCAAGGAAATGTTCCACCACGTTGTGGGGCCAGTACATTCTGATCAGAGATGGGGTGTAGGCTACCAATGTCAGCCCGCTATCGCGAGCCACAAATCCACTATCCGTTGCAATAAAACCTGGCTACCCCTCCCTGAACACTTTGCGAAACACAAACACACGGTGGCACAACTTAAGTATCAGATAATCGAACAAGTCCCCAGACCCAGAAGAGGTGGCAATCACATTAAACAATTAAAACTAAGAGAGATGTCTTGGATCCATAAGCTTGAGACCCTATCCCCCAAGGGTCTCAACAGGGAAATAGACTGGTTATTACAATAATACACTAATCTCTACCTTTTGCCTTCCAGATACGTTGAATCCCCTGCCTATTAGGTGAGTTCCTTATAATAGTCAGTACCCTCCATTTTTGTTCCAGTCTATATTTTCAATTTTTTATTATCTAATTTTTAATTTTAATTTTTTCTTTATTTTTGGTTCTGTTCGTCTTTTCATAATCATTTCCTCTTATTTTATTATTTTTTTATTTTTATTTTTTCATTTTTTCCTTTTTTACGCAATGCTGTATCATTTCTTTACAATATCTCCACATGACCCATTTAATATGTCCACAGCAGGCCTTCCCCCCTTTTGTGCCATTTAAACCTATGCGCATATACACAGCTCTCCACTGGCCTGTGGCTCCGCCCCCGTTATACACGGATATGTAGTTCCAATACTGTTCCCACACATATATCCCTTTGCGGCCGCACACTTAGCTATTACTCCCACTTATGGGCATCCTCCTGCCCTTACTTGCTAGTAGCGCTCAGTGCGCACGCGCGGACCATGTGACCACGTCACTTCCGGTCCGGGACCGCGTACTTCCGGTACGGCGGTATTTCTAGAGGACATGCAGGCTACCATACCCCCACCTTCAATCCAGGACTACACAGCTGGGCGCGGGATGCGCCGCTGACCCCCGGACTCAGGACAGAGCAGGTACACGGACCCTCCGCCCCCTTACTCTGCACCTTCCCCTTGCATCTGTTAGTCTAACTCACTACACCTTATCTATAGGACAGCCCTACAAGCTGCGATTCACCCTAAACAGGATCCTTCCATTCATGCCACAGGAGCCATCAGTGGACCCTCTCCAAGGTACCCTTAACACGTTCACTTGAACATTTTGTTTCACAGTGCGTTCCATTTTAATTCATCCAGCTCATATCTTCTGCAGGACTCCTCTGTTCACTGCAGCTTACCCTAAACAGGACCCCTCTGCCTATCTTATAGGAGCTACTATTGGACTTACAAGGTATCCATAACGTTCTCCTCTATATTACTGGGGTATCTCCTGATCTGGTTGCCACATATACTGCCCCTTAGTTACTTAGGATACCATCAGACTCTATTTCTCACTACAATACATTTCATTGGGACTGACTTTTAATCTTCATGGCCAAACGTGTCTGAAAACCTTCTCCTATACTCACACTGGAACAATGCTGTCTTATTGCATATACACTGCATAAATGTTGATTCTTTGTTATAATGACAGGTTATACCTTAAAGGACCTTTGTCTTGCCTGCCAACACTGCCACCCCTATGTATGTGTAACAAAAGAGTAAAGGTAAACGTTATTTTTTCCTTAAGCAGTGAATTACTGTTGTGCTGGCATTACTTCTTTACCATAGACTGACCTTTCGCTGCTCCCCAGAGTACCCCCGTCGTTACCTCTGGTTGCTTTGTATATATTGTACATAGTATATTTTATTATTATGCTTTGGTATCTTGTTTATCTCTTTTTTGTTCTTGTTTATTTTCTTTGTATATCATATCACAAACAGCTGCTTATACTGTCCATTTGCTTACTAGTAACCCCATGAATAAGACCCGGGAGGGTCGAAACGTCGGGTTTCCTCTCTACAAACTAACACAGTGGCAATTGTTGACTTATTTTTTGTGTAAATAAATCTGGCATATACCTTTTTGCATCATAACAATTTTGAGCGTGCGGTACTTTTTCCTCTACTATTGACTTGACCACACGGTCTGATGTACCAGCACCTCCACATCCCTTGACCAGAGTGCACACCATTACCCTCTCTGTTCGGTTCTGGGGATGTCACAGTGGCCCGACCCGGTCTGTGGCCCTACTAAGGGGCGTCCAATTAAAGGTGTAGATTAAAGTTTGTCAAGTGTTCGTGACGCCACCTGTGGTGTTCGGTCAGGGTGACCGACGCTGCTTAGGGGTCCGCTGGGGTGATGTTATGGCAGCTAGATGGAATACCTTCCCACAGGTGAAGTATGTCCCCAGGGCTTCCCAGTAAGGTAGATGATGATAGTGTAGGTCGTAGTAAATAACGAGGACACAGGGTTGCAGTCTCTTTACCTTTTACTGTAGACTTCAGCATCCACGATCCAGAGCACTGCTAACAGGGCTGGCTGAATCCAGCCGGTCCGAAGGCACATCCAGAATTCCCTTTGCAGTTGGAAATCAGAAGCCTTCCTACTAGCGCCTGTGTGTTGTAGTACTTCCCTGCTGAGCACCACAGGATAGTCCTCACAACTGTCGTGTATGTTTCTGATGTTCTCTCTCTGTCCCTAAGATCGTATGGATAGGATGCACCCATATGACGGGGTGGGCCTGGAGTTATTTTAAAGGGACCCTAGAGACGCCCCTCTCCCACAATTGCCTCCATTGTCTTCATAGGTGTAAAGGTGAGACAGCCAACCTAGAGTTAACTGCCCTGCCGTTGTCTGAAGTAATGCGTAGAGCCTATTACTCCCTCGGTGTTCCGGTCACCGGATACGCGCCTCAGAAGGATGTTGCCGATCTTAAGGCAGGACTCCTCCTGGTGTTATCGCCTTTGTGCTGTGATCTCATTTCTCACTTCTCCACAATATACTTCGCTTCTTGTCCTTTCTTAGGATGCTGCCGCAATGAGGTGCAGGCGCAGCTCCGTAACGCTCTATCTCGTGCTAGGCCGCTGTCAGGATCCCACCCCTGACAGGTCCTCCCTGGGTCTCCCCAGTCAGCTTTCTCTCTCTGGCTCGATGTTACCGGGGCCGAGCCCAGTCAGCTTCTCCCTAACTTCCTATCCAACCCCCAGTTTTACCCGAGTGTGAGGAGTGGCCTAATACATAGAACCCTTTGCTCCCCCTGGTGGCCGGAGTGTGAAGTGTAGTGTGTGACTGTGATACCTGGTCAGGTGAACTCCTTTAGTACAATCAGACGTACCATCACTCCCCTTAGTGGCGGAGCGACAGTACTGCAACGACCAGGACTCTGGGGCGCTGCACTAACATCACCACAAACACTGCGCTCTGCCGAGCAGCTTGGCCGAGCAGCTACATGCAGCCTTACATCACCAAGCACAATGCTGTACAATGGATGGAGTGCTATAAAGCTTAAAGGGAACCTGCCACCCCCCAAAATCGATGGTGAGGTAAGCTCACCGTCATCAGGGGCTTATCTACAGCATTCTGTAATGCTGTAGATAAGCCCCCGATGTTACCTGGAAGAGGAAAAAAAGAGGTTATAATATACTCACCTGGGCGGTCCCGCTGTGGTCCGTGGTCAAATGGGCGTCTCAGGTCCGCTCCGGCGCCTCCCATCTTCATTCCATGACATCCTCTTCTGGTCTCCGCGCCGCAGCTTCGGCGCAGGCGTACTTTGTCTGCCCTGGTGAGGGCAGAGCAAAGTACTGCAGTGCGCAGGCGCCGGGCCTCTCTGACCTTACCGGCGCCTGCGCACTGCAGTACTTTGCTCTGCCCTCAACAGGGCAGACAGAGTACGCCTGCGCCGAAGCAGCGGCGCAGAGACCAGAAGAGGACGTCATGGAATGAAGATAGGAGGCGCCGAAGCAGACCTGAGACACCTATCAGAGCGGGACCGCGCCCTGGGTGAGTATAATCTAACGTCTTTTTCTCCTCTTTCAGGTAACATCGGCGGCTTATCTACAGCATTACAGAATGCTGTAGATAAGCCCCTGATGCCGGTGAGCTTACCTCACCATCGATTTTGGGGGTGACAGGTTCACTTTAAGCCGCCACCACTACACTCTGGAGGAGACATGCTCTATGCAGTGACAGATTGCACTTTTCTGTCTGCGCCTGATGGAGGGGCCTGGTTTGGTGATTCCAGGAAGACCCTTTCCTGTGTCCAGTGCAAAAGATTGATAAAGACATGGAGGGGGAATTGGTACTTCATGTACAAGTGCGGCGCCCCCACCGCCGCAGGGCCGAGGGGTACCCAGTACCGGGCCTCTGAGTCTCTGTTCTGGGGTTGTCACGGTGGCTAGACCCGGTCCGTGACCCTGCTGGTCAGTGGGGGACGTCCGGTGAAAGAGTAGTGGTGAATGATGGTGTAGTTGTGAAGTGCCGGTCGCAGTAAATAATGAGGACACCAGGTTGCAGTCTCTTTACCTCTTTACTGGAGATCTCTGGGTCCTCAGTCCGGAATCCAGATAACCAGGCTGCGCAAGTCCGGCCGGTCCAATGGCACCTCCAGAGTTCGCTTTGCAGGTGGAAATCTGTGCCTTCCTGCTAGCGCTGTGTGTTGTGGTCCTTCCCTGCTGTGCTTACGGAAAGTACCCCACAACTGTTGTGTCTGTTTCTGATGTTCCCTCACAACTCGATTAGATGATGTTCTGCTAATCCCCCGTCCCTCCCGATGTTCTGGTTGGGACGGCACCCGTATGACGGGTAGGCTCGGAGCTCTTCCGGGACCCTAGAGTCGCCCCTCTCCACAGGTTGCCCCCTATGTCTTCTTAGGTGATTTGGTGTGAGACAGCCCGCCTATGACTGACTGTCCTGCCGTTGGTTTGAAGTATTGCTTGAAGCTAGGTATATAAATACTTCCTCGGCGTTCCGGCCACCGGTTGTGCACCTCAGTAGGATGTTGCCTCGGTCTTACAGCACGACTCCTACTGGTATTCTCCTTGTTGCTCTGATCTCGTTTCTCACTCAGCACAATATATCTCGCTTCTTATCCTTTCTTAGGGCACCGCCGCTATACTGTGTGTTGTGAACTATATTTCTTGGCTCCCTCTTGTGGTCATTAGCGGTATGGCACTTGGAGTGTCTTTCCCCAGGTTGGCACTCACCTGGTTCGTTTGGCCTGGGTGTGTCTATATAAACTTCCTGGATACTCTGTATTGTGCCTGGATTCGTTGTTATCAGACCTAGTCTGTTTTCTCCTGTCTCCTGATTTTGCAAGATAAGCTAAGTCCTGCTTTCTTATTTTTGAGCATTTGAATTTCCCTTATTTTGTTCCAGCTTTGTTTAAAATGTGATTCCTGATTTTGCTGGAAGCTCTAGGGGGGCTGTTATTCTCCCCCCACACCGTTAGTCGGTGCGGGGGTTCTTGGATATTCAGCTTAGATATTTTGTAGGGTTTTTTGCTGACCGTATAAGTCATCTTCCTATTTTCTGCTATTAGTCAGTGGGCCTCTCTTTGCTAAATCTAGTTCATTCTTACGTTTGTCATTTCTTCTTACCTCACCGTTATTATTTGTTGGGGGCTTGTATTATAACTTTGGGGTCTTTTCTCTTGAGGCAAGAGAGGTCTTATTTTCTCTGAAAGGGTTAGTTAGTTCTCCGGCTGGCGCGAGACGTCTAGAACCAACGTAGGAACGGTCCCCGGATGCTGCTAGTTGTTGTGCTAGGATCAGGTATACGGTCAGCCAAGTTACCACTTTCCTATGAGCTGGTTTTTTGTGTTTGCAGACTTAGCTGGTACTCCTGAGATCCTCTGCCATTAGGATCATAACAGTAATCCAGGCCAAAAAGTGCATTGCTGAAGCGGGATTATAAGAAAAGAAGTCTGAGTTTTTTGTTTTTTTTTCTTCCTCCCCTTTATCTCTGAGTGGCTTGAAGCTCTGCTGCAGACATGAATGTTCAGACTCTGATTACTAGTGTGGATCAGCTTGCTGCACGTGTGCAGGGCATTCAGGATTTTGTTATTAGCAGTCCTATGTCAGAACCTAAGATACCTATTCCTGAGCTGTTCTCTGGAGATCGATTTAAATTTGGGAATTTTAGGAATAATTGTAAATTGTTTCTATCTTTGAGACCTCGTTCGTCTGGAGACTCAGCTCAACAAGTTAAAATTGTTATCTCCTTCTTGCGTGGCGACCCTCAGGATTGGGCTTTATCATTGGCGCCAGGAGATCCAGCATTGGCAAATATTGATGCGTTTTTTCTGGCGCTCGGATTGCTTTATGAGGAGCCCAATCTTGAAATACAGGCAGAAAAAGCATTGCTGGCTATCTCTCAGGGCCAGGATGAAGCTGAGGTGTACTGCCAAAAATTTCGGAAATGGTCCGTGCTTACTCAATGGAATGAGTGTGCTCTGGCCGCAAATTTCAGAAATGGCCTTTCTGAAGCCATTAAGAATGTGATGGTGGGTTTCCCCATTCCTACAAGTCTGAATGATTCTATGGCTCTGGCCATCCAGGTTGATCGGCGTTTGAGGGAGCGCAAAACTGCTAATCCTCTGGCGGTGTTGTCTGAACGGACACCTGACTCAATGCAATGTGATAGAATCCTGACTAGAACCGAACGGCAAAATCATAGGCGTCAGAATGGGTTGTGTTTTTACTGTGGTGATTCTACACATGTTATCTCGGCATGCTCTAAACGGCCATCAAAGGTTGTTAGTCCTGTCGCCATTGGTAATTTGCAGCCTAAGTTCATTTTGTCTGTGACCTTGATTTGCTCATTGTCTTCCTACCCTGTTATGGCATTTGTGGATTCAGGTGCTGCCCTGAGTCTTATGGATTTATCGTTTGCCAAGCGCTGTGGTTTTGTCCTAGAGCCTTTAGAAAATCCTATTCCTCTTAGAGGAATTGATGCTACGCCATTGGCGGAGAATAAACCGCAGTATTGGACACAAGTGACCATGTGCATGTCTCCTGAACATCGGAAGGTGATTCGTTTTCTTGTTTTGGATAAAATGCAGGATTTGGTCGTTCTGGGTCTGCCATGGTTACAGACCCATAATCCAGTTTTGGATTGGAAGGCAATGTCCGTGTCAAGTTGGGGTTGTCAGGGAATTCATTGCGATTCCTCGTCGGTGTCTATTGCTTCTTCTACTCCTTCTGAAGTCCCTGAGTATTTGTTGGACTATCAGGATGTATTCAGTGAGTCCAGGTCCAGTGCCCTTCCTCCTCATAGGGACTGTGACTGCGCTATAGATTTGATTCCTGGTAGTAAGTTTCCTAAGGGACGACTATTTAATCTGTCTGTACCTGAGCATGCCGCGATGCGTGCTTATATTAAGGAGTCTTTGGAGAAGGGACATATTCGTCCATCCTCTTCCCCTCTTGGTGCGGGATTTTTTTTTGTGGCCAAGAAGGACGGGTCTTTGAGACCGTGTATAGACTATCGGCTTTTGAATAAAATCACTGTCAAATTTCAGTATCCTTTGCCACTATTGTCGGACTTGTTTGCCCGGATTAAGGGTGCCAAGTGGTTCACCAAGATAGATCTTCGCGGTGCGTACAACCTTGTGCGCATTAAGCAGGGAGATGAATGGAAAACTGCGTTCAATACGCCCGAAGGTCATTTTGAGTACTTGGTGATGCCTTTTGGGATTTCTAATGCCCCCTCAGTGTTTCAGTCCTTTATGCATGACATTTTCCGGAAGTATCTGGATAAATTTATGATTGTTTATCTGGATGATATTCTGGTTTTCTCTGATGATTGGGATTCTCATGTAAAGCAGGTCAGGATGGTGTTTCAGGTTTTGCGTGATAATGCTTTGTTTGTGAAGGGCTCAAAGTGTCTCTTTGGAGTGCAGAAGGTTTCCTTTTTGGGTTTTATTTTCGCCCCTTCTACTGTGGAGATGGACCCAGTCAAGGTCCGAGCTATTCATGATTGGACTCAACCCACGTCCGTTAAGAGTCTTCAGAAGTTCTTGGGTTTTGCTAATTTCTACCGTCGATTTATTGCTAATTTTTCTAGCGTTGTAAAACCTTTGACGGATATGACCAGGAAAGGTTCTGATGTTGCTAATTGGGCTCCTGCGGTCGTGGAGGCCTTCCGGGAGTTGAAGCGCCGGTTTACTTCGGCGCCTGTTTTGTGCCAGCCTGATGTCTCACTTCCCTTTCAGGTTGAAGTAGACGCTTCTGAGATCGGTGCAGGGGCTGTTTTGTCGCAGAAAGGCTCTGGTTGCTCTGTGATGAGACCATGTGTTTTTTTTTCTAGGAAATTTTCGCCTGCTGAGCGGAACTATGATGTTGGTAATCGGGAGTTGTTGGCTATGAAGTGGGCATTTGAGGAGTGGCGTCATTGGCTCGAGGGAGCTAAGCATCGTGTGGTGGTCTTGACTGATCACAAAAATCTGATGTACCTCGAGTCCGCTAAGCGCCTGAATCCTAGACAGGCTCGTTGGTCGTTGTTTTTCTCCCGTTTTGACTTTGTGGTCTCGTACCTGCCTGGTTCAAAGAATGTGAAGGCTGATGCTCTTTCTAGGAGTTTTGTGCCTGACTCTCCTGGAGTCTCAGAGCCAGCGGGTATTCTTAAAGAGGGAGTAATCTTGTCGGCCATTTCTCCTGATTTGCGACGTGTGTTGCAGAGATTTCAGGCTGGTAGACCTGACTCTTGCCAACCTGACAGACTGTTTGTTCCTGATAAATGGACCAGTAGAGTTATTTCCGAGGTTCATTCCTCAGTGTTGGCAGGGCATCCTGGGATTTTTGGTGCCAGAGATTTGGTGGCTAGGTCCTTTTGGTGGCCGTCCCTGTCACGGGATGTGCGATCTTTTGTGCAGTCCTGTGGGATTTGTGCTCGGGCTAAGCCTTGCTGTTCTCGTGCCAGCGGGTTACTTTTGCCCTTGCCCGTCCCGAAGAGGCCTTGGACGCACATTTCCATGGATTTCATTTCAGATCTTCCGGTGTCTCAAGGAATGTCTGTCATCTGGGTGGTCTGTGATCGTTTTTCCAAGATGGTCCATTTGGTGCCCTTGCCTAAATTGCCTTCCTCTTCCGATTTGGTTCCTTTGTTCTTTCAGAATGTGGTTCGTTTGCACGGCATTCCTGAGAATATCGTGTCTGACAGAGGATCCCAGTTTGTGTCCAGATTCTGGCGATCCTTTTGTGCTAGGATGGGCATCGATTTGTCATTTTCATCTGCCTTTCATCCTCAGACTAATGGCCAAACGGAGCGAACTAATCAGACGCTTGAGGCTTATTTGAGATGTTTTGTTTCTGCGGATCAGGATGATTGGGTGACCTTCTTGCCATTGGCTGAGTTTGCCCTTAATAATCGAGCAAGTTCCGCTACTTTGGTTTCGCCATTTTTCTGCAACTCTGGTTTTCATCCACGGTTTTCCTCGGGTCATGTTGAACCTTCTGACTGTCCTGGGGTGGATTCCGTGGTGGATAGGTTGCAGCGGATTTGGAATCTTGTGGTGGACAACTTGAAGTTGTCACAGGAGAAGGCTCAGCGCTTTGCCAACCGCCGCCGCGGTGTGGGTCCCCGACTTCGTGTTGGGGATTTGGTTTGGTTGTCTTCTCGGTATGTCCCTCTGAAGGTTTCCTCTCCTAAGTTTAAGCCTCGCTTTATTGGTCCTTATAAAATTTTGGAAGTCCTTAATCCGGTGTCGTTTCGTTTGGATCTTCCGGTGTTGTTTGCCATTCACAATGTGTTCCATAGGTCTTTGTTACGGCGGTACGTGGTGCCTATGGTTCCTGCTGTTGAGCCTCCTGCTCCGGTGTTGGTTGAGGGCGAGTTGGAGTATGTGGTGGAGAAGATCTTGGACTCTCGTCTCTCTAGACGGAGGCTTCAGTATCTGGTCAAATGGAAGGGCTATGGTCAGGAGGACAATTCCTGGGTGGTCACCTCTGATGTTCATGCGGCCGATTTGGTTCGTGCCTTTCACGCTGCTCATCCTGACCGCCCTGGTGGTCTTGGTGAGGGTTCGGTGACCCCTCCTTAAAGGGGGGGTACTGTTGTGAACTATATTTCTTGGCTCCCTCGTGGTCATTAGCGGTATGGCACTTGGAGTGTCTTTCCCCAGGTTGGCACTCACCTGGTTCGTTTGGCCTAGGTGTGCCTATATAAACTTCCTGGATACTCTGTATTGTGCCTGGATTCGTTGTTATCAGACCTAGTCTGTTTTCTCCTGTCTCCTGGTCTCCTGATTTTGCAAGATAAGCTAAGTCCTGCTTTCTTATTTTTGAGCATTTGAATTTCCTTTATTTTGTTCCAGCTTTGTTTAAAATGTGATTCCTGATTTTGCTGGAAGCTCTAGGGGGGCTGTTATTCTCCCCCCACACCGTTAGTCGGTGCGGGGGTTCTTGGATATTCAGCGTGGATATTTTGTAGGGTTTTTTGCTGACCGTATAAGTCATCTTCCTATTTTCTGCTATTAGTCAGTCGGCCTCTCTTTGCTAAATCTAGTTCATTCTTACGTTTGTCATTTCTTCTTACCTCACCGTTATTATTTGTTGGGGGCTTGTATTATAACTTTGGGGTCTTTTCTCTTGAGGCAAGAGAGGTCTTATTTTCTCTGAAAGGGTTAGTTAGTTCTCCGGCTGGCGCGAGACGTCTAGAACCAACGTAGGTACGTTCCCCGGCTGCTGCTAGTTGTTGTGCTAGGATCAGGTATACGGTCAGCCAAGTTACCACTTCCCTATGAGCTGGTTTTTTGTGTTTGCAGACTTAGCTGGTACTCCTGAGATCCTCTGCCATTAGGATCATAACAACTGTGCAGGCACGGTCCCGTGACCTTCTTCCTTGTTGCTAGGCCTCCATCAGGGTCCCAAACCTGACAGAGACCCTACCGAATCCTCCCCTGCAACACCCTCTGCCACAAGGTGTTGCCTGGTTCCTATCCAGTCAGCTTTCTCTTCTAACTTCCTGCCTGACCCCCAGTTTTACCAGTATGTGAGGAGTGGCCTAATGAATAGAACCCTTAGCTCCCCCTGGAGGCCCGACTGTGAAATGTATTGGTGTCTGTGATACCTGGTCAGATGAACTCCTTCAGTGCCATCAGACGTGCCATGGCTCCCCTTAGTGGCGGAGCCACAGTACTGCAACTACCAGGACTCTGGGGCGCTGCACTCCCCCCCGGTTAAATCCAGTACTCCGGGACTGGGAAGAAAACGACAATACAGGTTAGCAAAAAGACATACAATATTTGTGAGTGCAAAACAATAAGCATATTTGAACAAAGCTTCCCTTTATGGGAGGTGAGGACACTTGAACGTTACAAAACATGGTTAAATATCACAGCAACAGGCTATAAATAACTTTTCTTACCCAACCGGGTATTCTACTCAATGCAAATTCTTGAACAATAATTTAACATTGCCTTAAAGGACGTACACTCTGAATCCACTAAAGACCTTCTTATAAGAACATTATAAGGCTAATTAACTTTTCTCTTTCATTCCCCTTCTTTAAGTCTGCAGGACCGCCTGTCCTAACGGCACCAGACCTTCTGCCTCTCCTTTCTATGCAGGACCGCCCCAATCAGCCCGGGCCTACTGCCCTTCCACCACTATACACAGTATAGAACATAACATTACTTTCAGTTTAAGAGCACTGAGCCATCTCGATATGGCTCTTAGGAGGACTCACTGACTAACCCCATCCGGGTTCACTTTCTGTCCTCGTTCTGTAACACATTATTAAACACTTTCTTTACAATAAACTAGTTTTCTACATTTAACTTTTACAGGTAAACATCATCATCATTTTCTTCTGTCAAGACATTATTACTATTTGTCTTCAAGCAATATCACCCTTTAAGTGCAACAGGTGAACATCTCCTTTAAGAGGTGACCAAGTCTTTATGAGGTAGCATATCTTCTCAAGCTACCAGTCCGTACTCAGCAAAGACTCCGGTGCGGTATCTTCGCAAAGAGTCTCTCTTTAAGTAAAACCAGTAGGAAGCACCTTTTAAGAAGGTGCAAACTATTTACAAAGAGTTTGTATCATGCACTGTTCATGATTGCGGCAGTTCTGGAAACTTGTGCAAAGCTTAGAAAAAACAAACAAAACAATAGGGATCCCGGGTCAACAAAGGGATCCCTTTAAGAGTTAACCCTGGACGGGTTCAGCAGCAAAATCAGGAAAACAAACAGTTAAATGAAGAACTATTTACATTCTCATGGTATCGAGGTTTATTCTTGCTCTGGCGGCCTTGGTCCCTGACCTCCGACTGATGCGGTGTCTGTACCGGTGGCGGGTCTCTCAGGGGCCGTCAGATCACCCGGTGTCTGGATTTGAAGGCTAACCCTGCTTGCAAGTTCAGTAGCCGCTACAAGGCGTACGGTGGTGATAGTAACAAGATCTGGCAAATCTGGACCTGTCATGATCGGGGCAACAGGTGGCACTCCCTCAGGCTCACATCGTCGGACATTCCGAGCGCACCATCCTTGCGCATTACGATGACGGGTGTAAGACACCTGATCCCCTCTTTGCAATGGATCTCCATTTCGGCTGCAACAGGGTGTTTTCACGTTGTAACTAGTAACAAAGACGTCAGTTGGTAGCCACCGGTTCCTGTATGGAGCCCCATCCCCTCTTTGGATGGTAGGCCAGCACAGTTCCCCGCTTTACCATGTCCTGCCTACTATACGCAGACTTCCTTCGTTGGGTATCTTGTTGTTCGGCCTCGTCCCGATTTTTCCAGTGTTGGATCGAACACTGCTTATACTGTTCCCAGGTAAGTACCGCAAGGGTGAGACCATCCCCCAGAGTCCCATCCGGCTCAACCCCGGGGGTGTCCCACCGGAGGATCACCCCATCTGGGCCCACATCTATGGGTTCTCCCATCTTGGTCGGCAGTGGCGGTACCAGCTTCCCCATTAAGGCGGGTGTGAGGACTACCCGCTCAACCGTGAAGAAGCGGTTACTATTGGGGTGAGAACCGGTCGCGGGAGCGGGATCGGGTGAGGGAGCAGGGGCGCCTTCCATACCTGCGCCTGATGTGATTCCACCGATGTCGATCCGGTCCGCTGACGAGAACGCTGGAGTCGGCTGCAGCCCGAACCGCGGCTCTCCCTCTGTGGCCTCCGGATCCGGCTCCGTTCCCCATCGCTCCTCCTCTGCCGGCTCCGAGGAGTTCAGATCCTTCCGCCGCGGCGGACGCGAGTCCGCCTCCGGTTGGGGAGGGCAAGCCGGGATCACCTCGTCGTCCCTCGGGCACTTGCTGGTCATCGTTGCTGTCTGGCATCCGACGGCAATGCATGCACCGGGCTCCGCCATTTCTCCTGGGTTGAGCTCCTCCTTCACCTCGTTCTCGCGGTTGCAAATCAGGGGGCGGTTCTCCTCCACTGCTGGGCAGGTCGTCATCTCGCAGCAGGAGTCGGAGGGGGCAGGCGCTACTTTTGGTGCCGCTTTGGTAGTCTCCTCCCATGGCACGCCCTCCTTCTTCCTCTGCGCTCCCTGTGGCGTTGCAATGGTGGCGGTTTTGGCGGGAACTTCTGGCGGCAGCACACAGTCTTTTCAATAAAGTACAGTCCAAGCACAGTAAATCACAGTTCCAAGGCACACATGACCTGATTCTTCAGGCTTAAGTAGATCCCGTTCGTGACGCCAAGTTGCGGCGCCCCCACCGCCGCAGGACCGAGGGGTACCCGGTACCGGGCCTCTGAGTCTCTGTTCTGGGGTTGTCACGGTGGCTAGACCCGGTCCGTGACCCTGCTGGTCAGTGGGGGACGTCCGGTGAAAGAGTAGTGGTGAATGATGGTGTAGTTGTGAAGTGCCGGTCGCAGTAAATAATGAGGACACCAGGTTGCAGTCTCTTTACCTCTTTACCGGAGATCTCTGGGTCCTCAGTCCGGAATCCAGATAACCAGGCTGCGCAAGTCCGGCCAGTCCAATGGCACCTCCAGAGTTCTCTTTGCAGGTGGAAATCTGTGCCTTCCTGCTAGCGCTGTGTGTTGTGGTCCTTCCCTGCTGTGCTTACGGAAAGTACCCCACAACTGTTGTGTCTGTTTCTGATGTTCCCTCACAACTCGATTAGATGATGTTCTGCTAATCCCCCGTCCCTCCCGATGTTCTGGTTGGGACGGCACCCGTATGACGGGTAGGCTCGGAGCTCTTCCGGGACCCTAGAGTCGCCCCTCTCCACAGGTTTCCCCCTATGTCTTCTTAGGTGATTTGGTGTGAGACAGCCCGCCTATGACTGACTGTCCTGCCGTTGGTTTGAAGTATTGCTTGAAGCTAGGTATATAAATACTTCCTCGGCGTTCCGGCCACCGGTTGTGCGCCTCAGTAGGATGTTGCCTCGGTCTTACAGCACGACTCCTACTGGTATTCTCCTTGTTGCTCTGATCTCGTTTCTCACTCAGCACAATATATCTCGCTTCTTATCTTTTCTTAGGGCACCGCTGCTGTACTGTGCAGGCACGGTCCCGTGACCTTCTTCCTTGTTGCTAGGCTTCCATCAGGGTCCCAAACCTGACAGAGACCCTACCGAATCCTCCCCTGCAACACCCTCTGCCACAAGGTGTTGCCTGGTTCCTATCCAGTCAGCTTTCTCTTCTAACTTCCTGCCTGACCCCCAGTTTTACCAGTATGTGAGGAGTGGCCTAATGAATAGAACCCTTAGCTCCCCCTGGAGGCCCGACTGTGAAATGTATTGGTGTCTGTGATACCTGGTCAGATGAACTCCTTCAGTGCCATCAGACGTGCCATGGCTCCCCTTAGTGGCGGAGCCACAGTACTGCAACTACCAGGACTCTGGGGCGCTGCACAAGCATATAATTACTTCAAAACTACAATAATACTGCTCCTTTATACGAGAATATAACTACTATAATATTACCAGCAATTTAGGAAAAGTCGAAGAATTTCCCTAGCCGGCTGTGCATTATTCCGTTTGCAGATAATGCTTTTGCTATAAGAAGTGATGATGAGTCATTGTGGATGTTTCTACTTTCCTCTGTTTCTTGGTTTATACCCAAGTATAGCCAGGCTGGCATCCCCAAAGATTAGGGATATAACATGTCCTGTCTGCCTGTCACAGATAAAGCTTCACTTCCTCATCTCCTTCTGGTTGATGGGAAATGAGAGTGAGAGAAGTGGACAGACTGACACCGAGGACCCCTCAAATGCAGACAGACTGGCACACTGAAGGTACAGATACAGAAACTGGCACACAGGAAGGACAGACACAGAGACTGGCACACAGGAGGTATAGATACAGAGCCTGTCACACAGGAAGTACAGACAGAGACTGGCACTGAGAACGTACAGACACAGAGCCTGGCACACAGGAAGTACAGACACAGAGACTGGAACACGGGAGATACAGACAGACTGGCACAAGGAAGGACAAACACGGAGACTGGCACACAGGAGGTATAGATACAGAGCCTGTCACACAGGAAGTACAGACAGAGACTGGCACTGAGAAGGTACAGACACAGAGCCTGGCACACAGGAAGTACAGTCACAGAGACTGGAACACGGGAGATACAGACAGACTGGCACACAGATGATGTAGAAAGTAATGTCCAAATAGGTAGAAAAGAAACAAAGGTAGGCACCATAGACGGTATAGACACACCCAGGTGGCATAAACACAGTGACTGGCACACAAGTGGTGCGAACTATAGGTGGTAGAGAATTAGTAGCAGGTACATAAGTGGTATACACATAGTAATGATCGGAGGGGTGGTATAAAGAGACTAACGGACAGGTGGTAAAGCCACAGTGAGTGGCACACAGGTGGTAGACATATAATGACTGACATACAGGTGGTATAAACAGTGACTGGCTGTTGGGTCCTAAAACAAAGTGACGGATAATAATAAGCAGAAAAACTAACCCTGAAGAGCAGATGGAAACGATGATCCGGTACGGGATGGATTTTGGGGTCACTTTGGCACTGGCCCTCATGGTGCCCTGTGTCGTGGAAGGTGAGGTGGCCGGCATGGTCTATATACATTGATAATGGCTGCTCTGATCAGAGTATAATGAGAAATTCTGTGACTTTCTAATATAACTTGTGTATTTAACCCTGAATCTGCTGGAGATGTCCGCTTGCTGTCAGTGAATAATTCCACGATTCCCATTTCTCTAGGTTGCTTGCTTTCTTCGTCTCCTTACCTCTCTCTGTCGTTCCTGATTGGACATAAGACCCCCAATCTGCAATGTCTGCTCTGCCTGGACATGAAAGATTATCCCCAGCAAAATTTCACCTTCACCCTCACCAGGAATGGAAAAGTCGCCCGCTTCAGCCAGATATCGGCCCGGAGGATACTGTACCCACTGGACACCAAGAAGAACCACACCGGCCTGTGGAGATGTAAGGTGCGGGAGTTCCCCAAACTCAGGGAGGAGTATTACCTGGGACCCCCCATACCTGCACAGGCAGAAGAAAAGATGGAAGACACGGGTAGGTGGGGCGAGGCATAGACTGGGGGGCACTGGGCAAGAAGGTGGTACCGGTATGGGAGGTATGAGCGTCATCAGCTCATCTGTCCCCACATATCCCTCCTTTCTCTCCCGCAGAGCTTACACTCTAATTTCCTGCTGATCTTTTGTCCCAGTGCTGCCCCCTAAGCCTCAAACCTGTATTACAGTCATCATTCTTTTTTTTTTTTTTCTTTGCTTCTGTGTAAGATAAAACTTCGGTCCCTCCCTCGGCAGTGTCCACCACAGTCCTGCTGACCATCGCGATTGCGGCATTTCTGCTGCTGATCCTCATCCTCGTGATATCTGTCACATCGGGCATCTGTATAGCGAAGCGATGCAGGTAGGTGACGAGACCAAGAAGTGTGAAATACAGGGAATCTCTCAAGATCTCTGCTTGCCGTCAGCCAATAGCACTATTCTATTTTTACTGCGCTCCTCTCAGCCGATTTATGACCACGTCAAAGGTGAATGTGCCGAAAAAACAAAGAGCCTGTAAAAGCCAAACGGTGCAACACTTTGAAGGAAACCCAATTGCAAAAATAATTTTTAGCCCAAAATAAATAAGTAAAAAAAAAATGTCCCGAGGTGGACATCCCCTTTAAAGTTTATTGAATTGTTTCTTTAACAGATCCAATTAGTGATGAGCACAAGTGTTCATTGCTCGAGTTTGCCCAGGGTGCTCGGGTATGCACCGGGTGCTCGGGTATGCACCGGGTGCTCGAGTGACATGTTCGGCAGCATGTTTCGCAGCTATTAGACAGCCACAAAACATGCGGGGATTGCCCGGATTTGTCAGCCGCAAAACATGCGGACGCATGGTCTCAAATACTTCACCCGAGCACCCGCGATACTCGGTGCATACCCGAGCACCCTGGGCAAACTCAAGTAACGAGCACTTGCACTCATCACTAATACCAATCCCATCTCTGATGTTTTCTTAGTATTGTCTGACTTACTTTAAGGAGACCAGATGTGTCTGGAGTTTTTATGGCAATTCCGTATGGAAACTAAGTATGTAAATAAGCTCTCTGCAAGAACAAAGGAAAGCAATCAATTACATCATTCTGACTGCATGCAGCCACCACTAGGGGGAGCTCATTAGTTTCCTGCATGCTTCCAACCACGTTTTGACTAGACGTAAGCAGCTTCGCGCAATTCACTGGTACTGAGCGTGGTCCCGCACGTCTAGTCGGAATGTGGCCAGGATTACCCATGTCACATAATTGGGGTAATTGCTCCCGACGCAGGCAATGAGTCATGACAGCACAATGTGAGGATTCACATAGCGACTGCAGACTTTAATGCCAATCCCGAACAACCCCTTTAAGGGTATGTGCAGAGGGAAGGAAAAAAAAAACAAACAAACAAAAGAGCAAAAACTAAAAAGTGCTCAAAAGGGTTAATAGATTTTATTTCTCCAATACTGAAACAATCATATTTATGGCTTTTTTTTTTTTTTTTTTTTAGAAGAAAATCTGCTCACCATCAACATTACAAAGGTAAGATTGAATCATTAGGGGTTCACTTATTTTCTATAACTATGTTTCGTATGACATGCAGTGCATTGTGGGTGCTCAGGTAACAGCAGTTCGGCTCCAAACCCAAACACATGACTGACTGTTTCCAAGAGCAAAGTAGCAGAGTACATGGAACAGGTAGACTTTTGGGACCTTTAAGTTTGTGAACCCTCAATATTTTATTTTTTTTGTACAGCCGGCGTGAGCTCCGACAACTTCCCGCTCACTGAAAATCTTGGCCCTGACCTAAGCAATCCTAAACTAGAGGCGGTGAGTATTAACGGCTCCAACGTCGCCCTCTTCTGGGGATACAAGGAATGCCATACTGATTTTTACCAAAAAATAAAAAAAATGTTGTGCTAATTTTTCCAGGACACAGAAGTTTCTTACGTGGAGCTAGAGATCATCCGGGATCCTTCTCGAAAACCTTCCAGGAGTCTTAATACGATTTATGCAAACATCATGTGACATTAAAAGGAATTGCGGTAAATGTGGAGGACGCATAGGAGCAGGGACTTGTCAGTATTGCCTTTTCATCATGCTGAAACCCTACAATCATCCTCTGCTAGAGAGCGCGGCCTGCTGGCAGATCTGATCCTTCTGCTTCCTGTGGAGATCAGCGGTGCACTAAGGGCACGTATGAGTGCACAGGGAATCTAAATCTTACTTTCCGCCGTCTGATTTTCTGCTTGAGTAAAACAGCTATTATCACACATCCCAAGATGTACAGCCCCACAGCTTACCTCATCACCATCAATCAAATGTACATGTAGAATAAAATACAATATTGTACAGAGTGCTGCTACACTAGACACAAATGTATAATGCGTGAAATGCTTAACTGAGCGAGCACAGCTCTGGAGTATAAAGCAGGATCAGTAATGTATGTACACAGTGACTGCACCAGCAGAATAGTGAGTGCAGCTCTGGGGTATAATACAGGACAAGTAATGTATGAGATAAGGATAAGTGAAAAAATAAATACACGGATGGGAGTATAAGTTGAACCATAACTTATTTTCATTTTAATTTTTAAATGATGTGTTAATTGTAATTTTTCACACAAATTACTCATACCTTTTGTCCGGACCACCAGTCAAGCACCCAGGGAAACTAGGTCTGGTGTAAGGACCGAGACATTTAGGCTATGTTCACACGCTGCGGTTTTTGCTGCGGATTTGCAGCTGCGGATCCGCAGACGTTTTCCATGCAGGGTACAGTACAATGTTACCCTATGGAAAACAAAATCCGCTGTGCCCACGATCCTTTTTTCCGCTCGAAAATCCGCGCTGATTTCCTGCGGAAAAAAAAGAAGTAGCATGTCACTTCTTTCTGCGGATTCCGCAGCGGGTTTCCACCTGCCCCAATAGGAAAGTGCAGTTGGAAACCCGCAGTGGAATCCGCAGTAGAAACAGGACAAAAAAACCGCAGTGGAAAACCACCGTGGATTTGCACTGCGGGTTCTCCAAATCAGGACCTGAAAAATCTGCAGCAAAAAAAGGATAGTGTGAACAAGCCCTTAGATCCCGATGCATCAAAGCTTTTGCGTCAGAACTCTTACAAAACTCCATTGTTCCCTAAATTTTGCAACTTACCTCACGCCAGATTCTCCCAACTCTTACAAAATCGAATGACCCGAGTCTTGGTGGGTCGATTCATGACAAGCAGCAGCGTTCACTACTCCACAAATCTTACTTTAAGTAGTGTGTGGCAGAGGCTTATGCCACTCATGATGCTCCCGATTCAGCAAGCCTCCTAAATCAGGAGCGCCTGACTCCAGTATGCCACCTCATCAAGACAGTCGTGATGTTTTATTTTAAATGAATACAATGGTTTATGGAATTTTTTATTTATTTTTTTTTAAGTTTTGAGGGCCATCACTACAGAATAAGACGAGATTAGTAACTCAATTAGACATATGGTCATCAAAAACTGCTTTCTCTTACCACAACCCCATGTAGCTGGTTGCAAAGGTTGGCGTAGCAGCTGTACCCATTGCAGTTTCACATACCCGAGGAGGCAATTATCTATCAATATAAATACCCCAAAAATTGTTTGCACACAATTCTGGCCAGTCTAGAGACAAGAATGGGAGGGATAAAATGAAGCCGATAGCACCACAGTTTACACTAATGTATAAATGCTCTACAGTGTATGTGACAAAGTTGTTATGTTACAAGGTGCTTTCTTCATGTTTTGGAACAATGAGTGGTGTCTTGTGTATGATGGTAATTCATAAATAGTCTTTCATTCAGCCATAAATTGTTATAGACAAAAAAAAAAAAAAAAAAGAAAAAAAAAAAGCCCAATTATTGCCTAGATCTAGAGCAGAGAAGATATGTATATGGCTTAGCAGTACACCGGAGCTACTATGCACAGTCTTAGAATATTTGAGGGAAGCACCATGAAAACATGAATTGTTTTGCTGCTTGTGATCTAGACAGTTCATGCACCAGTATTAATAAGGAGAGGTCAAGTGGCTGTTTGTCCCCTATCTTGAGACTATGACTAATACAATATGCACACTATTTGCACTTTGCTTGTTACAATTTAGACTAATGCATAACCACTTACTCCTTGATGGACACTAATAGCTGTAGATATGTGGAACTGCGATGGGAACGGCTGTTGCCCCAACTCCTGCAAACATCCATTTGGCTTTATGGGAAACAAAGGTTTCTTTGTCCAAAATTACTGATAAATATCTGGCATAATTTTATTGAGATTAATAGCTTTGAGTGGCACACTGTTGAATGCCACAGTAAACAGTTTAATGGTGATGAGAAATGCTTACACCAAAAAGGGTAGTCAAAAATGTTCCCAAAAGGGAAAAGCCCTACTTTTTTTTAACGAAACTTGTTTAACATTTGAGTCTTTTAAATGAGATAATTGGAACGAAGAGGTCACTGGAGAGAAACTACTTGTGAAAGGGTAGTAATGTTGCCCTTAGATGACAATACCACACTCCAGTCAGGAAGAGGAGAAAAGATTTCAGGTGTGGATCAGAGGTGCACACCACTCCTAAGACGTGCTTGTGCCTCTTACTGAATCAGGAGCTTCTGACTCCTACACAATCTTACCAAGACCGGTGAGAAAAGTTGCCAATCTTGTGAACCGTAGTAAGTGACTCTGCCTTGTACATTATGTTCAGTAAGCATTCACTACTATGAAGTGATATTTCAAACCATCCATTCCCCCAATGTTAGAAATTAGAAGAAATGTATCAGACAGGTAACGTAGTCTTGAAGCAGTTTATTTATAAATTCAAAAGTGTTAAACAAAAATAAACTCAATTTCCAGCATATATTAGATGAGAGAACAGAGGGTGACGTAACGTACAAATCCTCCAAATTAACAGAAAATGCATTCAACAAGCGAAAAAACAGTCACTTGCCGAAACCACAGGTTTATACCCTCCCCATACCACCATCCAAGCAGAAATAGCACCAAAAGGCAAAAATCAGCAGATCTCCAGCCAAGATCCGGACAGGCGGGTTGGCCGCTGACATTCAAGATGAAGTGACAAGACAAATGGTGAACAAGTGTCAGAATAGGTGCATCGCCCCCTAGTGGTCAACTGGCTCATTGCTTTAGTGCAGTGTTCTCAGACCTGTGACTCTTCAGCTGCAGAAAAACTACAAACCCCAGCATGCCCTGATGGCTTACAGCTGTCTCGCTAGCCTGTTTTTAGTTTTGAAAATGGAACTTTCCCTAACCAACATGTATGGAGATATCTAACTGGTTGAAACCAAACCACCATTTTCCCCCTTGGCCCAAACTTTAAATAGTATTCTGTCCTGAAACAAAAAAAAAAAAATTCAACCTCCCATAAGATAAGTGATCGTCTATTTAAAGGGATGCTCCAACCTTTTTATACTACGAAAATCTGATGAATAGGGCACCAAGAGCTATGATCACCACTACTTTTGACTTGACCCCACCATGGACCAAACTCAAATTCAAAGGAAAGGTTTTAGGAATAGTTAGTGGCAGAACAAAATTCAGATTTTTGGCACCACCTTAAAAAAATGACCACCATGAAGAGTAGGGGGCAAATTCACATTAGGGCTCTGGGAAGTTTACTGAATATAATAGTCCTCCTGACTATACAGGAAAACTACTTGACATCAGGAAGAGAAAATTAAAAAAAAACAAAAAAAAAAAAAACACTGCAGTCAAGTTTATATTCCCTTTAAGCCACAGTATTACTACATTGCTGTAGAAACTGCTTAAGGGGGTTCCCATCTAAACAAACCAAAAACTGATTAATAAAGCAAACATTCTAGAAAAATTGAATTAAACACTGAACAAAAAAAAAAAAAAAAAAAAACACGAAGTGGAAATCTAGAAACTCACAAAACTGGGACAGACTCATTGCTGAGCAACCTCTTTATTCATTAGGCCCTGTATTGAAAAACAAACTTCTTAACACTTGGTGGTAATTAAGCCACATTATCCTCCATCACAGCTGGCGCCATTAACCATATTTTTCTAGACCATAGAAATACCAACAGTTTTAACCGTAGAGTAGATTGCATTCTTCAGGTGCTCATGAGCACCATCTAGTGGTCATATAAGACATTACAGCGATGTAGGCTTGAGCTAGATATTGGTAGAGAAAAAAATAAAAATAAAATCCAAAAAAAAAAAAAACAGTCCTTGAAAAAGCCTGAATGTTCTGATATGGGTGTATTTTTGCAGGAATGTTTTATTTATGAACTATATAAGCCAATAAAGAGTTGACATCCCACAATAACCGGATTCAGTTCTCAGGTGGGCATGTCCATGTCCTGTCATCTATAGGAAGAACTGAAAAAAAAAATAAAAATGATATAAGTAACTCCATATAACTAGTGAAGTCTACAGGCAGCCTCAGACTGTTCCTAGATATGTAGAAGCACAGCGCTACAGGCTGCGCGCGTCGGGGTAACATGTATGAGACCAGTAAACCCAGAGACGGATAGGTTTTGCTGTATGATGCTATAGGAGGGAAGGCTGCCCCTATACTACCAGCGGGCCGACCACTCAGATCTCCGGCTTGCGATTTATCAGTATAGAGCAGGAGGTCAGACATCCTCCGATCTTCGACACCTCTGTGCAAGACGCTGGGACCAGCGTGTAATCTGTCAGCTTCTGAAAAACCTAGAAGTAAATATATAAGTATTACACCTAGTACGCCAGCATTAGTAATCAGATTTATCTATGCCATGTACAGAAACACCTGCAGTAGCCAATACGGTGTCATCTATACATGTATGACAGTGCCCAACGCTCAGCAACCTCTGCCACGCCAGCTGTTCCAGAACTACAACTCCCAGTATAGCATGACCACCTCCAGGTTATTTTAATGTCAGATTAAAAATTTAGTGTCGATTAGTTAATAGAATTTATGGTGATAATAAAATTATGTCTGATGCCACCACTAGGTGGCGCTCACCTCATACAGCTCCCATTGATCCCCAATTGTCTACTGTGTGACGGGAGCTCCCCTAGTGGAAGCAGAAGGAATAGATTGTGCTTTTCTGATACTATGCTTGAAATATCAAGTACAATAGGATTGCATCATGAAAAATTGAGAGCAGAATACAGCACCCATCTACAAAAAAAAATAATAAAAATTGTAAGGCTTTTTGGGAGACATTACAAAGCACAGTGGTGTACATAGAGAAATAGGGGTCCTATAGCAAAGGTAGAAATTAGGGTCTGATTGACAGCACCACCCACGATGACAGTACCGTGCCTCTATTACTACCTATTAAAACAGTCGGGACCAATCTGAAAAGCCTACCCGTCACCTGTGGACGCACAGCAGCAGCATCTATGGCACGGCTGCCCACGGACAGGACACTCACCTGAACACTGTTTGGATATTCCTCCGCACTGCGATGAACCAAGATGTTGGATTTGGGCCCCACGCGAGCATAGATGCAGTTGGCGGCAGCGTCGTCGGGCACAGTCAGCGTCTCGTAGTGATGATCCGTCAGCTGCTCCATCATCTGATATAGAGAAAGGTCGCCATTACGTTTCCTCATTGCATTATTTATACAGAGAGCGGGGAGGCGAGCAGATACTTCTACCAGGGGAATGCTGACTGTTTCCACCTGCTGACAATCCAGACTTGCCTTCAGAGCTCTTTTCGCTGTGTTGCTGCTGCCGATCACCAGGGTGTCAGGGCCGGCCATACTGCAGAAGCTTTTCAGGTGTAGTTCTCCTGTAACTGGTACGATTGAAACTGCATAATCCTAGGAGAAAACAGTCCAGACATCTTTACAGGAGTTATACGGGTCACCAGGTTCTTAATGAACAGTGAAAGTTTGGTTGGAGATCTCAGCTCCAGGAACAGACTGGCCATTGGGCAGTTCTGGCAAATGCCAGAAGGGCCGGTGCCAGTAGTGGGCCGCTGCACGCCGACTCACCCTTCACCCCCCCCCCCCAGCCCCGCATTCAACTATAACGTTGTCTATGACGCCGATACAGTTGAATGCAATGATGGAGAAGAGTGCGTCCACTGACGCTCCCTCTCCCATCATTCCCCGCTCTGCCTCTGACACTGCGGGTGCGCACGCACTCACTGTCCCAGGCAGTGCAGCAGACAGGAGCACGATGAGAGGTGAGGAGTTTTTTTTTTTTTTTACTGGACTGTGGGGCCAATCTTTGGGGGGGAGGAAGAAGGATAGATGTGGGCTCTGCTACATACTGCTATGTGGGTAGTGCTATATACTATGGGGGGTATATTATATTCTATGGGGGAGGCCGAGTTATATACTATGTGGCTGTTCTATACTGTTGGGGTATATTATATTATATTCTATGGGGGAGGCTGTGTTATATAATGCAGCCCCCCCATAGTATATATTATGGGGAGGTGGGCTGTATTATATTCTATGGGGTGGCTGCATTATACTGCATCAAGGACTATGGGGAATACATTATACTATATGAATAACTATGGGGTGCATTATGCTATGGGAAGTGAATTGTACTACATGGATGACTATGGCGGTGCATTATACTATATGGAGCACTATGAGGAGTGTATTAGGCTATATGGAGGACTAAGGAGTGTATTGTACTATGTGGAGGACTGAGCAGAGTATTTTAATATATGGAGGACTATAGGGAGTGTATTATACTATATGGAGGACTGTGGTGCACATTATAATATATGGAGGACTGTGGTGCATTTTACTAAACAAGTAAAAAGCTGCATATTCAGATTGTTTTTGCTGGAACAAAAATTGTTCTCAGCAGCACATCGCCGGCGTAAACTGTAGATGTGCTGCTGATAACATGATACTGTATGGTGATCTGTTAGTGATCGATTAGTGATCGTTCTGTCCCATCATTATTCCTCAGCTGGTGGAAAGAGGCCAGGAAACAAGTGTTGAACTTCAGTATTGTCAATCAAACTCATTTAGTGGCCTGAACTCAGCACTTATAAATGCAACCAAAATGCTTGTGTGATGTGCGATATGTTAGCATTTGGGCCCCCCCTCCCATTTTAAACTTTGCCTAGGCGTAGGGCCCCACTTTGCCTAAAACCAGCCCTTCCCAACAAGTGTACAGAGATATTATACAGTCACCATGTGACAAGTGGGCCTGTGTAACTTCAAATGCCAGGGCTGAATTTTAGTCCCAGTCCGGCCCTGCTCAGCTCTGTTGCCTCCAGGAAGCTTGAAGAAGGGACAGGTCAGTGAGCCAACAGGAAGACAGCAAGCCTAAATGTCAGTGGGGTATAAAGCAATGTGTAACTGTTGGCTAGGACCTTTGTGGGTCAATCCAGTACTTACTGGCCATACACATTAGACCAACCCGGGGACTGGCCAGACATCTGGTGTGTACAGAGACGTCCAGACTTTTTACCCCATGACAACGGTAAAGGAGGATCAGGTTGATAAGTACAGAGCCGAGTACAACCATCGCCCAGTGAAGTGACAACTCACATTAAACAATACTGACGTCAGGGGAATCAATATGGAAGTGGTACCAGAAAGACGAGAACATTTGGTTTACTACCTGGTAGGTTTTTGCCACAACCTCAGCACCTTGGAGATTGGTCCACTTTGACAAGCCCACAAAGATTTCTGTACCTGCAAAAAAAATGTGAATAAAAATTATTCAAACCATAGATCGAATGAAGCCAAGCAATACCAGAGATAGCCAGTGGTGAAGTGTGGCATGGTTTCTGACAACAAACCCTGAACTTTAGAATTTTACATGCAGTTTCACATTTCTTAAGGGATTCATATACTTTCATATCCACTTGTCTAGAGCTCCAGTGCCCATATGGAGAATTTTTTTTGTGTATACAGCTCCTACACATACCCATGTGTCTCCATGGCTATAGACTACAAACTTGGCATCTGCACAGTATGGAACAGGCAGAAACATTGCTTATGGAGGGTGGAAGTGGGCAACTCACCAACACGGGTTTAAACCAAAAGGTACCGTCACTTTTCAATACTTCTACGCATCGTTTCCCCCCCATGAAAACATTTCTATATTTTTTGTAATATCCATTTTTACCACCTGACCTTAAAGGTTCTCTCATGCTGCACCAGTCTTCTCCAACCTTCTTCCCAAGGCTCAGAGCATCTCTCACCTGTAAAGAGGACATCGCTGGCATCCAATGTGGCACTTTCATCTGTAAGTTCATAAACTCGAAATTTCAACTCTTCGAACAACTTGTGCAAACCTTCTGTCTGAGGGGAAGACAGAACAGCGAAGGGTGAGGAGCAACAAACAAACAGATGGCAGATTATGAAACCAAGATGGGCTGTGTACGTAGTCACCTAGACTGGCAGACAGAACTCACCTCTTTTCTTCTGGCGGGGTTTGCCGGACGGGTGATTAAAGCCGTATCTGCTATTACTATGGCCATGTCGCCAATTAGTTGCCCTCGGGGTAGATCTTCATTTGGAGGAAGCTCCATCACCTGGAGCCCTAGTTTCTGTCTTAAGATGCCAGAGAAGACACCACTTTCCCTCTGCGCCCTTGCAAGGTCCACCTTCCCGTCCGCTTCCTGAGCCAGAGAGGAGGGCACCCCTCTGACCACAGCATGGGTGTATCTACCAGTCATTTTTATTTTTTTAAGCCCCAGGTAGGGGAACACCAAAAGATCTGTCCTTCAGCCCTTTTTTTCTGCAGCTATCGGTTTTCCTCACGGTCTCCTACGTGGATGAGTTTCTCTTGTCCCTGCACCTTCTTGTTTCCTTCCTGACTTCACATCCTGCAAGAAGAAGGAATGACAGCAGTGTCCAGAAAAGTATATATTGACACTCAGCAGTCACCAAGCGGGTGACTAACAATGCGTGGTCCGAGCAGCCATAAGGCTAAATTTGGTACCAAAACTTAGGAGGTGATAAAAGCTTCTGGGTAACAGCAAAGCCCCCGGAAATATCGGGACATTCCAGCACTGTGATAGAAGCAGACAGTTATAGATGACAGACCGGACCTCGGATCTGAGCAAGTGGCAAATATTAGAAATACCAGGCCTCTCGGCCTTGCTGTCTCCGGACACCACCCTCTAGAGCCACTTACTGTTCCCCTAATGGCAAAGCCTCTGCTACCCAAAGCTTATGCTGAACCTGCTCTGGACCCCCATCCTGAACTTAGGTGGGTTAAGAAGACCACTTGTATTCTCTTTTCGAACCTTTTAACCCATTGACTGCCGATAAGAGTGCCATGCGATACCCTTCCAACAAGTCATGGGAAAGGCATGGCACCCAATTAACCTGCAAGATGTATTTGGGTACATGCAACATAACCCTTTGCCATCATGCAAGGATCCTGCACCTCCCAGAATTAGACAGGTCAATCATGGCCATACAACGTGGCAACCCAAGGGTTACAGGATTATTATGGACTTCCAAAGGGCTCATAATGACTATATAACAATAGATGTGAGTGGTCCCAACTCCGTTATTGTAAGTCCCGGACCCACTGGATCACAAGGATATTAGGGATTGCATCGGGCTGGTCTTACTTTTAACCCTTTATAGAGCAGATAAGTGAGTTTGAAGCAGATGGCAATAAAGAAGGGAGGGATGGAGGAAGGGAGGGATAGGAGAAAGCATGCACTGGACATGAAGTCACAGGGTGGAGAGACCCCACCAGACACAACCGGGTCACCTCCAGCAGAGACCGAGGGGATGGGAGCAGGACAGGGAGTGTGTGCAGGGGGTGACATGCAGCAGGGCTGAGGGGCTGTGACAGCAGGGAGGAGGGTGAGGCGCACAACAGGGCCAGAGTACAGGGAGGGAAGGGGCACTCACCACAGGGAGGACAGGGTCCAAACACGTGACAAGTCCTTGTCCCCAAACCGCAGAAAGCTGGGGGTCACCCAGCCCAGATCGTCCCTGCTGCTCCCCCCTTCATCCCTCCCCTCTGTCTCTCTCCATCCCTCCCTCCAGCAGTCCTGGCTTCCTCCTCCTCCTCCCAGAGCAGCACTCACTGGAAATAGGAGGGAAACCAGCACAGACTCCAATGTGTCTCACACATGCAAGGGTGGCAGTCACATCAGGCCCTGGTGCCCAAGAAGAACCCAAAGGGCAAAGAGACCATTACTATTAAAGACCCACAATAGTTGGGGGTCCCTTTAGTGTTTTTGCATTGGGGCCCACAAGCTTTAAGTTACGCACACAGCACCTCTCTAGAAGTAGACAACGCTTGCAAAGATGCTGCGTGCCCCTCTAGACATGCACGCACCTCTCTAGACAAGCACACCCACCACTCTAGACACACAAACCTGCCCCTATGGCCCACTGTGGAAACATATGCATGCACACCTCTAGGCATGCACACCCACCCCTTTGTAGACAAGCATGTAAAGACGCTGCACACCCCTCTATCCATGCATGCACATCCCTCTATCCATGCATGCACATCCCTCTATCCATGCACACCCCCAACTTTCTAGACACATGAAGAGAAACTGCACACCCCTCTCTAGACACATACCCCACCACGCCCAAATTAATTTAGTCTTTTTGCTTTCTGTGTTAGATGCCCCTACAGTCAGTTTCATCTATAGCTCCTAACTACTTTTGGATACAAGCTTATGCCAAATTTCTTACCTTTGCACTCACAAACCCCAAAATTCAGTATACCACCTGTACTAAATACTAATCATCCACATAACCCACCTCTACCAAACCACTAACCACACTCTCATGCCACCCAATTCACCTTTCACAGATCTCCACACAAGAGCAACTATGCTCATTAACTTTATAGCCTACTGGGTCTGTAATTAGGGAGGGGGGGGTGATTACAATTAACCCCTCAATTACTAAGCACGTCTGCACTAGTCTATGGCTAATTCTTGCTCAATAGGAGTTGTATCCTCTGAAAGCTTATAATCAGGTTACTTTATGCAAGATTCTCCAAAACTGTCCTTGCTCAGGGTTTTCTGTAAGGACACTGCATGGCCACACACAGCGTCCCTATGGGTCTTCGCTATGGTCATCAGGTGATGCAGACATTTTTAATTTTTGCAGTTTTGTTTTTTTCTCTCTCCCTTTTCAAAGAGCCATGACTTTTTTTTTTTCATGACCATATCAGGGCTTTATTTTTTGTGCCATGAGTTGTAGCGTTGAATGACACCAATCACTTTGTCATATAACATGTTGGAAAAAAATTAGAAAAAAGTTGTGTGGAGAAATGTTAAAAATCCCTGCAATTTAATCATTGTTTGTTTTTTTATTTTACTTATGTCATTCTTTAAGTAGTAAAAATGACATGATTCTCCAGGTCATTGTGATTATAGCGATACCAAACTTTTTTTACATTTTAATTTCCAAGGCTACTTTCACACATCAGGTTTTTTGTATCAGGCACAATCCGGCGAATGTTGGAAAAAATGGATCCGGCACAGATTGTGAAAAACTGATGCGACGGATCCGTTTTTTCGACGGATCCGACTAGCATATCCAGATAATTGGCTAAAAAAAATTTGGAGCATGCTCAGTTTAAAAAACTGGAATCCGGAGCCGGAATCTGTCATTTTCCAGATCCGGCACCTTCTGGCTCCCATAGGCTTCCATTCCAGCAAACAGCCGTAAGCGCCGGATCCGGCGCTTTCGGCTTTTTCGCCGGAGACAAAAAACGTTGCTATGGACGTTTTTTCCGGCGAAAACCGTAAGAAACGCAATGTCATCCGGCACTAATACAAGTCTATGGGAAAAAAAACGGATGTGTGAAAGTAGCCTAATTTAATGGTAAAAAAATCAGACCTTTTGTCTTTAAAAAAAAAAATATATATATATTGTGTCACTATTTTCTGAGACGCATATCTTTTTAATTTATTTTTATTTTTCCATCGATTTAAACTGTATGCGGGTCTTAGTCTTTGCGTGACAAGTTAACATTTTTTCATTGGTAGCATCATGGGACAAATATGGCGTTTTGATCGTGTTTTTTTTTTTTAATTGCATTTTCTTTAGGCAGTTCAAGATGCAAAAAAAGGCATTTTTGGTGTTTTTCTTCTATCTCTTTTGACAGAATAATTTAATATTTGATAGATTGGACTTTTATGAGCATGACGGTACCAAATGTTTGTTTTTTATTATGTTTTTTTTTTTTTATAAATTGGGAAGTAGGTTGAGATAAACTTTTATATGCTTTAAAATTTGTTAAACATGTTTTGATTAATTTTTAAATGATCATTTACTCCCTATAAGGGGCTTGAACATGTAATTATTTGATCGCTTATACTATTAACTGAATTAGTCCATTATCCCGTAGAATGTAAGTCCGCAAGGGACAGGGTCCTCTCCCCTCTGTACCAGTCTGTCATTGTAAATTCGTTTACTGTAAATGATATCTATAACTCTGTACGTAACCCCTTTCTCATGTACAGCACCATGGAATTAATGGTGCTATATAAATTAATAATAATAATATAGAAAAAAATGAAGGACCCCACAGAAGAGCCAAGATGGCTGCTGCCCCCATTAAGGCCATCTTGGCTCCCCTATGGGGACTATAATTTTCTCTATATATTTCAGCAGGCCCCTGGCAGCCATAACACTCCATTGGTGCTGGTATGTATTCGAACAGGCAAAAAAACTAATTAATTTCTGATTTCAGTGATTGACTGTGACGTGTAATTACATCCATGTCTACAAACAGTCATATAGGCCAATGGGACCCTTCAAGCCCCCCCTTATCTCCAGTTCCAGGGCTGTGTCTGCAACCCCTGTACCCATATACAGATGTACTTGAATGATTTACTGTATCACTGCATTTCATGGAGCTGAATTCCATCAAATTATCAAGCTCTTCTTACCCAGAAACATTGTAGGCCTCATTGATCAAAGCCATGTTGCCTATAGCAACCAATTAGAGCTCTCCTTTAATTTCTAAAATAGCTCTGTTAAAATGAAAGCTGCGATATGATTGGTTGCTATGGGCAACAGACAGATATTCTTTTTCAATAAAAATTGCCCCAATAATTGCCTCTAGAGGAGAATAGCCCCATATATAAGGGGCACCTGAACCCTTCATTACTCATAATATCCAACAGACAGCTTGTAATACGCTGTTCATAGACACATCTATATACTCCCATAGTGGCGTGTACATGCAGCGCCCCAGAGTCCTGGTTGCTGCAGTAGTATTATTCCTCCACCAGGGGGAGTGATATTACGTCTGGAGGCAATAAAGGAGATCTTCTGTCCAGGTATCACAACCATACCACACACTTCACACTCCAGTCCACCAGGGGGAGCAAAGGTTCTATCTATTAGGCCACTCCTCACAGATAGGTAAAACTGGTGGGTTGGTTAGAAAGTTAGGGAGTTCCTGGCTGGAGACTGAGAGAGAAAGGTCTCCAGACAGAGCAGGCTGGAATGACCTCCAGTCAGATCCAGACTGCGGTCTGAGGAGGACGAGGGTCCACGGAGCTGCGCCTGCCCCACGTGCGGCAGCATCCAAAGAAAGAGACATTGAAAGGAAGCGTGTTGTAGTGAGTGAGAAACGAAGTCATAGCAACAAGTGGATAACAGAGAGGATAGTAGACGAGAGGAGCTGCCTCCTTCCGGTGCGCGTTCCGGTAGCCAGAACACCGAGGGAGTAAAGTGCTCTACGCCTTGCTTCAGAGACTGGCAGGACAGTCAATTCCAAGTTGGCTGCCCGACCTTAATACCTAAGAAGACAGGTGGCAACTTGTGGGGGTCGGGGCGTCTCTAGGGTCCCTATAAACAAGCCTCAGGCCATCAGTCATATGGGTTTTGTTCTATCCGACCACGGGGAACAGAGAGAGAAGAGTAACAACAGTGATGATCTCATTAGAGCTTAAGCAAGTGAGGACCTACTGTGTTACTGTGCGCATAGGAAGGCTATTGAATTCCACCTGGATAAGGAGACTCTGGATTTGCCTTCAGACCAACCGGACTCTGCCTACCCTGTGATCCGGCGCCCAGGACTGTGGACACTGAAGCCTTCAGTAAAAGGTAAAGAGACTGCAACCTTGTGTCCTCGTTATTCACAGCGCCTTACACCATCCACCATCTACACTCTGGGAAGCCCTGGGGATACACTTCACCTGTGGGAAGGTATACCATCTAGCTGTCATAACATCACCCCAGCGGACCCCTAAGCAGCATCGGTCACCCTGGCGTCACGAACACTATCCCTTTAAAGACCTTTCCCTTTTAATACGGACGTCCCTAGGGCCACGGACCGGGTCAGCCACCGTGACATCCCCGCTGCGAACCGAAGGACCCGGTGCCGAGTACCCCACGCCCTACTGGGGGCGATCCATACACATGATGCCTTATTATCTGTATATACCAGATTTCCCGTGACCTTTATAAAAGGGATGTTGCACTTTCCATTTTAATGTGTTTTTTTTTCCTTTGTGGTTGTATATCAATAAACAAGGGGAATGCTTCAAAATGGGGTCAGACTATGACATATAATTAGATTTTATAGCCAAGTTTTACAGCTTAGCTCCATATTTTATGACTCCGTGTGTCAGAATATTCTCATATATACTATATATACAAACAAATATAGGCTAAATAGGGACAGGAAAATTATAAACATTCAAGTGACCCTGTCTCAAAGTAAAGAAATTCAATATAGGTCATAGTGCAAGGAATGGCAATATAGAACATATAGAGGAAAACGTGCACAAAAAAAACAAGTAAAATATAAAACATAATGTTTATTGGATATACAATGAAACTTTGCTGAATAGCAAAGTATTATTTAAAAGTAGATGACATGATGTCACAAAATGAGGTGAAAGGAATGATGCACAGTATAAGGGCTCCTTCTCACTTGCGAGAAATACGTCCCAGTCTCGCAGGTTAAAACCCGGCTCTGGCGCCGGCACTCCAGAGCGGAGCGTGCAGTTCCATGTATTGCTGTGCGGCCGCACGCTCTGCTCTGGAGTGCCGGCGCCAGAGCAGGGTTTTAACCTGCAAGACTCGGACGTATTCCTCGCAAGTGAGAAGGAGCCCTAAGGCCGAGGTCACACTTGTGAGAAACTCGCAAGTTTCTCGCGCATCAATACCCAGCACATCCGCCGGCACTCAGACCGGAGCGTCCGGCTGCATGAATTTCTCTGTAGCTGAACACGCTGGTCCGAGTGCCGGCGGCAGTGCCGGGTATTGAGCCTCGTGCGAGTTTCTCGCAAGTGTGACCTCGGCCTAATAGGGAGAAATGTGAAGAAATAAATAATGATGTGTCAGTGGAAAAACCCAATCAATTGCTGGTGAGTAGTAACTCAAAGTACCAGGGAGAACCAACACATACATCTCACTTGTAAAGCGCCATGGAATAAATGGCGCTATAACAATAAATAATAATAATAATAAGGTAAGATGAGAGTAAATTTGTTATAGCCTGTGCACAGCATAGTTACCTGGTAGCTGTGGTGCCACCACCCCAACGTGCGTTTCGGCAACCGTGCCTTCTTCTGACTCACTTACTGTATATTAATTCTGCAGCGCTTTACAGACATTATCATCACCATCCCCATTGGGGCTCACAATCTATATTCCCTATCAATATGTCTTTGGAGTATGGGAGAAAACCAGGAGAAACCCACGGAAACACAGGGAGAACATACAAACTCCTTCCTCCTTGGTGGGATTTGAACCAGCACCCCAGCACTGCAAGGCGGCAATGCTAACCACTGAGCCACCGTGCTGTTAATTACTGCGTATCGTACAAATCAAAGCCTATGGAATTAAAAGGGTTGTCCCGATTTTATCACGAAAGTCTTCAGTCACTCTACACACTGTGAGGAATTTCCGGTGCTGGCGGCGAGAACGAGCAGTCATGTAGAGGCTCAGTATTGCTGCGGGCAGCAGAGAATCTTCACAGCTGACACTGCACACAATGTGAGGATTCACAAGTGCAGTTGCATATCAAAATCTGGACAACCTCTTTAATAGTAGCACCGAGATGGTGGCCATTCATCTGCCATGGCAATGCATCAGCACCCCGCAATCACATTGCGGATGGGTGGTGATGGGCGCCCAAACGGAAGACCACTTATATGCCACTCTCAGATATTGGTAGTGCATCTAAATAGTTAAACAGAAAGCAATGGCAGCTATCTCCCATCTGTGCTATAAGAGGCAGTTTCTGGCTGTATAACACAACCTGCGTCTAACCTGTGTAGAACGGGCAGCTACTAATTTACTAGAAACTGGGCAATTGGACATCAAGCAAATAACAACAGTAAAGTATAATGTAAGTGTAGGGGAGTCAAAATGATTTGGCATCATGTAATGCTTCATTACCCCTGCGGGGGAGCTGCAGGGGGAGGGGACACTTTGATATCAGGTTTTTCTTCAGATTGTAATTGATTTTTGAGGTTCTAAGCAGTAGAACACCCTGTACTTGGCTTATAATCAGTAAAGAGGGAGCAGAAATACTTAATAATAACTTCATCTTTAAGTACAAGAACTTCTGAAAATAAGACGTGACCATCACCCTTCCTTCCTATCTCATATCAGCCATTATCTCCTGGCACAGGCATCCTATTCTTGGTGCAAATACTAAACCTCAGGCCCTGTACATTATGACTCAAGTATTCGTCTGGCCAATGGCAGGAGGCCATGTTGATGCATATAGAGTGGCGGCTTCTTGTGGGATTCCCTGCAGACGTCTCTGCTAATGCTTGGAAATGGCCTCATATATTGAATTTGCCTTGATGTTATTATGTGGGACATGTACATTAGGGAAGAGACTGGTAGGATTTTTCTCTGTGCCCCATTAAGTCTGCATTACTCTATATGTACTAATGTATATTCTTGTTTCTTGTCCTTAAGGGATGTCCTCTAACTTGTGAGTGCTCGGAAGTCCCTACATGTCCCCAAGGAGCAACGCCGGTGCTGGACTCTTGCGGTTGCGGGTGCACAGTTTGTGTCCGAGGCCTTGGCTCTGAATGTGATGGGCTTAGACCGTGTGATGTTGCTAGAAATCTGATGTGCGACTATCAGGAGGACCCCAGCGGGCGGCAAGGAGTTTGCAAGGGTTTGTCATCTTGTCTTCTTCTACCACAGTCAATGAGTTGGTCACCTCAACAATTAGGCTGGACTATGTTGTCCTGTGCCCCCATTTCAGAGAGGAGTGTGGGTCCTAAAGGTGCATTTATGACATATCCATAAATGTTTAAAGGTGAGAATATCCTTTTAAAGAGAGTAAGTCAGCAAAAATGACTGTTTGATATAGAACAAGTGGATGGGAAGGTGCAATGTCGGGTTTGGCCACACCAAGGGTGCACCAAGCGCCTGTGCTTGGTTTGAACAGTCATTTTGTACTGACAATGTCTTTTAAATACATAAGTCTATTAACTCTATAATGAACACTTTTGCAACTTTTTAATATATATTGGCCCTGATTCATCAATTTTATTTTTTCTAGTGCACTTTGCTCCAAATGCATCAAAATTCATGCAAAATATTTGATAACGTTGGCACAAATTAAAATATCCTTTTCCCCCCTTTTGTAATCATTTTGTGCCCTTAATGAAAAGTTGCTTGATCCCTTTAATAAGTTTGAAAAAGTTGCACATCAGTCTTCAAATTTGCAAATGAAAAAAATAGATTTTGTCTCATTGTGGCCAAATTTTCGCAAATGATGAATTAGCTGAGAACATCTGAATAATTAAATTTGTAGCCAACCCAAAATATGGCCAGGACTGAAATAGCCAGAGTAAAAATGTTGCAAAAAGCCATCATAAATTCAGTGCTATATTAAAAATGCCTAAAAATGGAACTTTCACAAAAACAGTGTATAAAAAAAAAAAAGTAATAAATTATTGCCTTTGTGTTCAGCTCTTCCCTGGAAACTGCTTCAGGAAACTCCCTGTTTTTGGGGCAGATTTTTGTTTCCTAAAGTGGTTTTGAAAAGTTTAGGGAAAAATGTTTCTTTAGTATTTTCTTATTTTTTGCAGCCTCCATAGAATGAAGTGACTGCAAACTTGGATATCCCCTTTAAGATTTGACATTGTCTAGTTTGGAGCAGATTCCATCATGATCCACTTGAAAAAGCTAAAAAAAACCCCTTCTCATATGAAAAACAAAATGGACCTGACCTGTAATTTGTTTTTCACCCCTTTTTAGTCCATCATGAGCGACGGTCTTGCCTCCACAACGGCAATGAGATTCTCCACGGACGAGAGTTTGAGCTGGGCTGTGAAAGTTACTGCAAATGTGAGAATGGAAATATCCACTGTGTCCCTCTGTGCCCCCCACTGGAGAAACCCACCAACCCCAACTGCAAAGAAATGCGATTAGTGACAGGTAAGAACATAAGTGGCATATAGACAGGGGTAAATCATTTTTGACTGGTAAGAACATATGTGGCATATAGACAGGGGTAAGCCATTTTTTCCAAAAACTGTGTTGCACCTTTTCAAAGGTTGTGTATGGGATTGCAGGTCAGCCCTATTCACTTTAATGGGGATGAGCTGTAGTACGAGACACAACCCATTGGCAGGTTTGGTCCCATTCTTAGAAGAAAGCCTCCATGTCTTGTCTGTACAACCTTATGATTGAGGGGTTTGTTTGGGTTCTCTACATTTCACACTTCGATCATTGTCAAGGACGTTCATTACATACAGACTGTTCTCGTAGTTCCTGGTCAGTGCTGTGCCCAATGGAGATGTCTGGAGGAGTCAAGTGGGCTTGAAGACTCAAATGAAACCCGTAATGACTACCCAACTCTAGAAGATAAGTCTACAGATGAAGAGGCAAATATCAGGACCAGAAGAGATGCCCCTGATTCAGGTGGTGAGATGGATCTGAGTGTGGAGCTTAATCTGGGGGGTGGGGAGCAATATATGGGTTGTGGTGGCAGAGATGGTGCATGGACATCCGAGTGACTGCCCGAAAGATGGATGACGTAAGGAAAAGGTTCTATGAATTAGTTAGTACATCTATGCCCCCTAAATACTCGTTTTGCCCCAATCTTTTAAAAAGGAGGTCAAAAAAGTGCCCTTCAAGTATGTACCAGTCCCTGTACGTCTTATGAGTTACTTGATTTCGCCGTCTTATTCTATAAATGCAAAAATGTTTCTATTGCCCAAGGCTTTAAAAGTAAAGACAGACCTGTTTTTCTAGTCTTGGACAAGATTTGAAAAGGTATTTTATTTTTCTTTGATGGATGAATTTTTGGCTAAGAATAATATTGGCAATTGGGTTTCATTAAAAATCTTGCCCAGTTTTCCTCCTACAGCCCTTGTGTTGCATTGTCTTTTGCTGGTTGCAGAATGAGTTACCCAAGAATCTGTCAGTGAGCTCGTTCTGACAGAAACATTTATACCTCTTGGCTTCCTTCTCATCACAGCTCATTTCTGACCAAGGGAAAGTTATGCTGAACCATTTGGTCCTAAATCTGCCGAGAGGAGCTCAGAAGAACAAAGATAAGAGTTATATAAACTCTCCTGTTGGGAGAAGTTCACTGACAGATTCTAGGTTAACTCATTCTTCAGCCATCAATAAGCAAAGGATATGGGAGTTAAAAGGTGTAACTTGTTGTTTTGTTTTTTTTAAAGAAAATGCAGATATAAAAATTATTTTTGCATCGAAATAAAAAAATTAAGGTGAAACACTGAAGGTTTCCATCGCCCTTTAGAAGTGTAATATAAAGGGGCTTATCCAAGTAACAGGTTCCCAGTATGGATTATCTTACTGGTTTCTCTCAATAAGAAATAAGTAAATGAAGTAAGGGTCAGGGTATGTGGACATGTGAGTTAAAGAGCCAAAAATCGGTCTCCCCCATTAGCCAGAAGCTTCAAAAGGGCGTAATTACTGCCCCACCCTCCGGATGGCGTCTTTACCGGAAGGATTTCCATATTTACTTTTGACCGTCAATGGCGACATCTCATTTCCAATATGTTCCACAGATCCAGAACAGGATGAGGAGCTGCCGGAAGAACCTCAGCCCTGCAAACCCAATACTGAGTGGACGCCATGCTCCCGCACGTGTGGATTTGGGAACTCGCTGCGAATAATCTACGAGAAGGAAACTTGTATCCCTAAAGCTGAGAAGAGGATGTGTATGATCAGACCCTGCAAGGGCCAATACCCCAGCGCCAACTACACGGTAAGAATAGAGAAGGGTCAAAAGCAAATTTGGGCAAGTTCCGAGAAGCCACGTGTATAATGCGGGCTCCGGAGGTTAGCCCTCTCCATAAACTGCAGGTGCTGACAGTATCATACAGCCGGCACCTGAGTCTCACTGCTGTCCTTGTAGCTAGATTCTGTCTGAAATTGTTTTGTAAAGAGGAATGGTCAAAAATACCTTCATCCAGGATCCAGGAAGTCATTAAATGCTACAGGAAGCGACTAGAGGCTGTTATTTTTGCAAAAGGAGGATCTACTAAATATTAATGTCACTTTTCTGGTGCACCTGTCAAATTTTGTTTGAATGCAGATTGCACATTTTCTGTTAGTACAATAAACCTCTTTTCAAGGCAGAAACATTACTGTGTCCAACAGTTATTAGATATATGAAACTGAAATAGCTGTTGCAAAAAAAACTATTTTTATAAAACATTAAGCTTAAGATTAATAGGCGTGCCCAAACATTTTCATATAACTGTATATACAGTATATATATATATATATATACATTTAATATTCCAGTAAAAGTGGGTTGTGATATAAAAAAAACAAAAAAAAACAAACAAACAAACAAAAAAAAAATAAAAATATATATATATATATATACTGTATATACAGGTGCTTCTCACAAATTCTCTAATGTTGATGATTATGGCTTACAGTCAGTGAAAAAAACTAAAGTAATTATCTCAGTAAATTAGAATAATTAACAATAATCACCTGCAAAGACTTCCTAAGTGTTTATAAAGGCCTGTTAGTCTGTTTCAGTAGGCTCCACAATCATGGGGAAGACTGCTGCCTTGACAGATGTCCAGAAGGCAGTCACTGACACACTCCACAAGGAGGGTAAGCCACAAAAGGTCATTGCTATAGAAGCTGCTGTTCACAGAGTGCTGTATCCAAGCAGATTAATGGAAAGTGGAGTGGAAGGAAAAAGTGTGGTAGAAAAAGGTGCACAAGCAACCGGGATAACTGCAGCCTTGGAAGGATTGTTAAGAGAAGGCCATTCATAAATGTGGTGGAGATTCACAAGGAGTGGACTGCTACTGGAGTCATTGCTTCAAGAGCCACCACACAGACGTCTCCAGGACATGGGCTACAAGTGTCACATTCCTTGTGTCAGCCACTCATGACCAATAGACAACGCCAGAAGTGTCTTACCTGGGCCAAGGAGAAAAAGAAATGGACTGTTGTCAGTGGTCCAAGGTATTGTTTTCAGATAAAAGTAAATGTTGCATTTTATTTGGAAATGAAGGTCCCAGAGTCTGGAAGAAGTGGAGAGGCCACAATCCAAGCTGCTTGAGGTCTTGTGTGAAGTTTCCACAATCAGTGATGATTTGGGGAGCCATGTCATCTGCTGGTGTAGGTCCACTGTGTTTTATCAAGACCAAAGTCAGCGCAACCATCTACCAAGACATTTTAGAGCACTTCATGCTTTCCTCTGCCGACAAGCTTTTTGGAGATGGAAATGTCATTCTCCAGCAGGACTTGGCATCTGTCCACACTGCCAAAAGTACCAATACCTGGTGTACAAACAACAGTATCACTGTGCTTGATTGGCAGCAAACTCGCCTGAAGATGAGAGACACAAGACCCAACAATGCTGACGAGCTGAAGGCTACTATCAAAGCAACCTGGGCTTCCATAACCCATCAGCAGTGCCACAGGCTGATCGCCTCCATGCCACACCACATTGATACAGTAATTGATGCAGAAGGAGCCCTGACCAAGTATTGAGAGCATTTCTGAACATACATTTCAGATTTTAAAATCATTTTTCAAGCTGGTGTTATAAAGTATTCTAATTTACTGAGATAATGACTTTCGGGCTTTCATTGGCTGTAAGCCATAATCATCAACATTAACAGAAATAAACATTTGAAATAGATCACTCTGTGTCTTAATGACTCTATATAATGTAGGAGTTTCACTTTTTGTATTGAAGAACTGAAATACATTAACTTTTTGATGATATTCTAATTTAGTGAGAAGCACGTGTGTGTTTGTGTGTGTATGTGTATGTGTGTGTGTGTGTGTGTGTGTGTGTGTGTGTGTGTGTATATATATGTATACCGCTCGGTGGGCTGCTAGGAGTCGTTCAGTGATATCAGACACAACTCCAATGTGGCCGAGCTTCAGGCTGTGGAACGTGCTGGTTTATATTATTTCCATCCTCTTGTCTTTCGGGCAGGTTCTGAAGGCAAACAACGTCTGCAGTCATGTCATGCGCTGGTCCCATCCGTCGCATCTCCGTTTCCGTGACTGCCTGTCTAGCCGCCCCTTACTCCCCAAATTCTGTGGCCTTTGCTCAGATGGACGTTTCTGTACACCGTCACTGAGTGAGACGCGCCCCGTGTTATTTCGATGTTCTCACCTCAACCGGAAGGTCACCCGCCAGGTTATGTGGGTGCAGAGGTGTCAGTGCGGGGGCAAGAGAGGAAAGAACAGGAAGAAGGACAAGGATGTGAGAAAGCCAAGCGAAGAGATGACAAACAGGGTGACAGATGATTAAATCAATGTCAGGAAGGAGCCGCAAAGCTACAGTGGTCATTCCTCGTTCTTACAAATGAGCCCTGAAACTGATGGTTCAATGAAAGGAGTCGGTGTCCGAAAGTAATCACACTCTGCCTCTCTACAGAATCACTTGTATGTTCTTCATCCACCAGTGAATGAAATAAAATGCTATCACATGTTTCCGCCATCAGTCTTACTAATTATTGCCCCTAATGAAATGCAGATGATCGGTGGGGGGGTGGAATTCAGAATGGAAATGATTGTTAGAAAGTCTCACAGGATGCTGTGACCGTACATGATTTGTATAGCACCAACACAGTCTATGGCTCTGTATTCATTCACATGGGGCCATGTGCACAGACGGGCTCAGCTCCTCTGATCTCGGGTAGCTAGATGGACATTAAAACCAATAAGTAAAAATGAAACCAGAAGAAGCAGATGTCATCCTGGTAGGATTCTTACCCAGGGCGCAAGTTTTACATTGGTTCCATGCTGCAGGAGTGCTACATGTTCTTAATTTTCCACAATTGCAGCCAAAACACATCTTTTTGCCACAATTTTACCAAACATTGTGGTTCTACCATGATTGCAAAAAAAAAGAAAAAAGTAGCGCACCTTTGTGAACGCAGCCTTTAAGCTGATGTATTGTGGTGCCTGTGTGGGTGGATGCAGACATGCTTCCTACTCTTAAAAATAGGATGGTGCAGGATGCCTGCTTGCCTAGGACGGCACTAGTTGTCCTTGCACGATACCTGCTGGCCATGTATCTGCTGATGTTGCACAATACCTGCTGGCCTTGCACGACACCAGCTGGCCGCCACGAAACCTGCAGGCTGTTCACCACAACATCTGGCCTTGCGCGATGCCTTCTGGTTGTGAACGATACCTGCTGGTCTTACACGATAGCTGCTGTCCTTGTGCAATAGCTGATGGTTATGTACAACATTAGCTGTCCTTCCACGATACCTACTGGCCATGTACAACACTGCCTGTCCTTGCACGATACCTGCTGACTTTGCACAATACCCGCTGGTCTTCCACGACACCAGCTGGCTGCCACAAATTCTGCAGGTTGTACACACCTGCTGGCCTTGCACAATACCTGCTGGTCTTCCACGACATCAGCTGGCTGCCACAAATTCTGCAGGTTGTACACACCTGCTGGCCTTGCAGGATACCTGCTGGCTTAAACGACACCTGCTGGCCTTGCAGGGTACCTGCTGGCTTAAACGACACCTGCTGGCCTTGCAGGATACCTGCTGGCCTTGCATGATACCTGCTGGCTTAAATGACACCTGCTGGCCTTGCAGGATACCTGCTGGCCTTGCATGATACCTGCTGGCCTTGCATGATACCTGCTGGCCTTGCAGGATACCTGCTGGCCTTGCAGGATACCTGCTGGCTTAGACCACACCTGCTGGCGTTGAACGATGCCGGTTGGCTGTTCACAAACCCTGGTAAGTGTCAGACAGATGCCAAATCAGCAGCACCTCTCACCACTGCAGAAGTAAGAGGCGTCTTCAATGCAGGACCATACACAGGATGAAATCAGAGCCTGCAGCTGTTAAGTGGCCCTCGGATTTTGCTCTTCCACCCATTTTATTTTTTCATAGGAATGTGATCTCTAGACTTGCTGCAAAAAAAAAAAAAAAAGGGGTGAATGCACTAGATAGAGTGCTAGTGTCAAGCAGCTCCTGAAAGGGATTTCATTTTTATCGTTGTCAAGGAGCCATCCTCTAATCGCCTTATTGCCCAATTTCTAAAAAAAATCCTCCCCAATTTCTTAAGAAAAAAATGAATAGATAAGAATCAGTCGCCGGACAAAGAGTCAGTGTGAGATGCCACCCCTGCCCCCTCCGCACGTCTTATATGGGAGGTCCCATCCCTTGTGATAATCACGAGGATGTCCACACACGGTTATTGTGAGTCACTGAGGAGCTATGTGCGGCCTGAACACAGTGGCTCATTATCCATCCAGAGTATCACAGGCCATCTGTCATAAAGTCCCCCACCCTCCTAGTCCTCCATCTCCATGGGGTATCGGGTACTCAAGCCAGAAAATTCTTAAAGGGGTTCATTGGAATTTAGTGAAGAGTGTAAAATGCACATGCTCTGACTTATTAATATATCTGTCTAAAAGTTAGTTCCTCGGTGTTAATCTTGGGGAAGATGCGGTGAGCGGCAGGAGGAAGAGCAAGGTCCATATTCCTGTACCTGGTCCATACGTGACCATCCATGGTTGGGATGTTACAGAACGTTCTAGAGAGGTTCCTGACGTATACCGCTCATACACACAACCCTCATGGTCCTCAAGGACCAGCTCCACCTTTCATGTTCCATAAAACATCCCTACTTAGCAGAGATGCCATCATTTATCTTGCAGGTCAAAAATATGGGTCTCGAGTCATCATTTATAGGTTTGTTTTTTTTTAGTCTCCTGCTATTCATTACCATTTTTTTCATCAAATTCTTCAAAGCGGCGCACGAGGTTCATGACTTTTGCGCAAATTTGAAAATGCTCTTTATTTATTTTTTTGAAATTGGTAAAAAATATCTGGAACCCTCAACCTCATCCCACAATGACAATTAAGAACCCGAATGCAATACTGAATCGGGCCTCTGATCTAGAATGTTCAGGGTTGAAGAATATCAAGGTTGAAGATATGGATTGAAGAATATCTATGATCGTTGACAGACTTATCCACTAGAGGACCTTGTGGTTGTCCCTTAACTATAGTGTCCTTAACACTCAGCCCCATCTGAATTTCACTTTGAAGAAGCTTGAAGGTCAATCCCAAGTTCCTGATGATGACATTCTAGTAGATCCAAAAGAACTTTTGGATCAGCTTCCATTCACTTCAGAAGAACTCTCGGCAACAGAGTTGTACTGTTCCGACTCTGTTAACAGTTTACATCAGGCCGCCCGGGCAACCTTTTTAATATTAGTGTTAGAAAATCCCTTTACGAAACATCACCAGATCCTCATCATCTCTATGTTCCATGAATCTGGCGTAGAACCACCTCAGATGCAAAACAGAGTGAAATAAATGAAATTATAGTTAATTAGAAGAAGGAGGTTGGTAATAAAGGAAAAGGAAACAGATATAAAAGGGACGGACATAGGATACAGGCAGCACACAAGGAAGGGATCGACCATGAAGATCTTCATTCTCGCTATGACCTTGGTCTTCCTCATACAGAGTGGTAAGAATATAATGGTATATATCAGAGGCGTAGCTAGGGTTTTGGTTCGGGGGGGGCGAAGCTTCTCAGTGGGCCCCTAACCAGGTAACCTTGATTACAACTGGGTGACGTGCCCTAATAGTGGAGGAGAACCTCAGCAGATGATCGCGCTGTTGCTGAAAATAATCTCTATACAAAGACCAATATTGATATTACCGCCATATGGTCAGTGGTAAACAATACCGGTCGTACGGCACATATAAGAGATTACTGCATAGTTACAGATAATGACTTATAGTTCACTTTTCCATCTGGCCCAGACCGACATGACAACGTCTTCCAGCCAGGACTCGGCTGTAGAGCATACAACAAAGACATATTTCACTTCTCACTTTTTCAGCACTGTCACCAATGGGACTATTCCCAACCTGCACAAACTCCTCATCCTACTGATACCCCAATACTGAGCCGCTGCTGCCGTATGTGTCCAAATTACTGCACCTACTGTGTGGTTCTCTGTGCCTTCTAAATTCTAAAGCACCCCTCTATAATATAGTAATGCCGGGTGCAAGTGTCCTAGAAAACAGTGCCCTCATTTTGTCCCTTAAAAAGTAATAGTGCCCCTTTAATAGTCACAGTAACCTGAGTTCCCCTATAACAATAAGTGCCCACTTTACATTTACCAATGTCCCGAGTCTGCCCTCTGTACAGCTCCCCTATACACAGTGTGATGCTCTCTTATACACAGTATAATGCCCCCTCACTGTATATATACTGACCCCTTAATATCCCCCAAACTATTTAATGGCTCCAACACTGTATGATGGCCCCATCACTATAATCCCCACACTGTATGATGGCCCCCTAGATAGCCTCCATATAGTATAACACACCAGATAGTCCTCAATACAGTAGAATGCACTCCCCATAGGCAGAATTTATAGTATAATGCACTCCCCATAGGCTTCCACATAGTATAATGCACTCCCTATAGTCCTCCATATAGTATAATGCACTCCCTATAGGCCTCCATATAGTATAATGCACTCCCCTTAGGTCTCCATATAGTATAATGCAGTCCTCATAGGCAGTCTATAGTACAATGCACTCCCCATAGGCAGTCTGTAGTATAATGCACTCCCCATAGGCAGATTTTATATTATAATGCAGCCCCCCTCTCATAAGCAACCTCTGTAATATAATGCAGCCCCCCCCCTCATAGGGGGCCTCTATTATTTTGCAGCCCCCTCTCATAAGCAGCCTCTGTAATATAATGCAGCCCCCCTCTCATAGGCAGCCTCTGTATTATAATGTAGCCCCCCCTCTCATAGGCAGCCTCTGTATTATAATGCAGCCCCCTCTCATAGGCAGCCTCTCTATTATAATGCAACCCCCACAGGCAGCCTCTCTATTACAATGCAGAAAAAAATGATACACGTCACTCTGTAACCAGGTGGGGTGCTCGGAGAGGGATACCACTCCCTTATCTTGTACAAATCAAAAAAATATCCGGCACTCAAAAATATCTGCAATAAAGATTCCAATGCAATCCTAAACTTATGACGTTTCGGTCTGTTACTTTAGACCTTCTTCAGACGGATTGCTGCAGAGTCCAGGTGTCAGTAGTACACAGCGTGTGGAAAAGGATGAGCTCCTATGTAGAAACAGCGCTGTTTCTACATAGGAGCTCATCCTTTTCCACGCGCTGTGTACTACTGACACCTGGACTCTGCAGCAATCCGTCTGAAGAAGGTCTAAGTAACAGACCGAAACGTCATAAGTTTGGGATTGCATTGGAATAAATCTTTACTGCAGATATTTTTGAGTGCCGGATATTTCTCTATTATAATGCAGCCCCCCATAGGCAGACTCTCTATTATAATGCAACCCCCCATAGGCAGACTCTCTATTATAATGCAACCCCCCCCATAGGCAGCCTCTCTATTATAATGGCACTGGGCCCCCCCGCCCGCTTAGGGGCCCCATAGCGGCCGGGCGGCAGAGCAGGGAGATCGGGTCTCCCTGCTCTGCCGCAGAATGTAACTGTATCGGCGCTGTGCACGTCAATAGTTACATAGCATAGCTCCGGGTAGGCCCCCTCAGAGCGCGGACCCTCTGCCCCCCCCAGTAGCTACACTACTGGTATATATTGAACGGGAGTGTGAGGATATTTTATGTTGTGAATTTGCTTTTTGCTCCCTCTAGTGGTTACTAGTTTTTTGACTCTGGTTTTTCTGTCATTCCTTTTATCCGCACCTGGGTCGTTAGTTAGGGGTGTTGCTATATAAGCTCCCTAGACCTTCAGTTCAATGCCTGGCAACGTAGTTATCAGAGCTAGTCTGCTGTGCTCTTGTCTACTGATCCTGGTTCCAGTTATATCAGCTAAGTCTGCCTTTTGCTTTTTGCTATTTGTTTTGGTTTTGTATTTTTGTCCAGCTTGTTCCAAATCTATATCCTGACCTTTGCTGGAAGCTCTAGGGGGCTGGTGTTCTCCCCCCGGACCGTTAGACGGTTCGGGGGTTCTTGAATTTCCAGTGTGGATTTTGATAGGGTTTTTGTTGACCATATAAGTTACCTTTCTTTATTCTGCTATCAGTAAGCGGGCCTCTCTGTGCTAAACCTGGTTCATTTCTGTGTTTGTCATTTCCTCTTACCTCACCGTTATTATTTGTGGGGGGCTTCTATCCAGCTTTGGGGTCCCCTTCTCTGGAGGCAAGAAAGGTCTTTTGTTTTCCTCTACTAGGGGTAGCTAGATTCTCCGGCTGGAGCGTGTCATCTAGAATCAACGTAGGAATGATCCCCGGCTACTTCTAGTGTTGGCGTTAGGAGTAGATATATGGTCAACCCAGTTACCACTGCCCTATGAGCTGGATTTTTGTATTCTGCAGACTTCCACGTACCTCTGAGACCCTCGCCATTGGGGTCATAACAGTTTGCCAGGCCAGTATTAAATGTTTAATGCGTTGCAGAAGAGGGATTATAAGAAAGAAGATTCTGAGTTTTTTTTTTTTTCTTTCTTCTTCCCCTTTACCTCAGAGTGGCTATGCTTGCTGCAGACATGAATGTCCAGACCTTGATTACAAGTGTGGACCAGCTGGCTACTCGTGTGCAGGGCATACAAGACTATGTTATCAGAAATCCTAGGTCAGAACCTAAAATACCGATTCCTGAACTGTTTTCCGGAGACAGGTTTAAGTTTAGGAATTTTGTGAATAATTGTAAATTGTTTTTGTCCCTGAGACCCTGTTCATCTGGAGACTCTGCTCAGCAAGTAAAAATAGTTATTTCGTTCTTACGGGGCGACCCTCAGGATTGGGCTTTTTCGCTGGCGCCAGGAGATCCGGCATTGGCTGATATTGATGCGTTTTTTCTGGCGCTCGGTTTACTTTATGAGGAACCCAATCTTGAGATTCAGGCAGAAAAGGCCTTGCTGGCTATGTCTCAGGGGCAGGACGAGGCTGAAGTGTATTGCCAAAAATTTCGGAAATGGTCCGTGCTGACACATTGGAACGAGTGTGCACTGGCCGCTAATTTTAGAAATGGCCTATCTGAAGCCATTAAGAATGTTATGGTGGGTTTTCCCATTCCCACAGGTCTCAATGATACTATGGCACTGGCTATTCAAATTGACCGGCGGTTGCGGGAGCGCAAAACCGCAAATTCCCTCATGGTGTTGTCTGAACAGACACCTAATTCGGTGCAATGTGATAGAAAAACCGCAAATTCCCTCATGGTGTTGTCTGAACAGACACCTGATTTAATGCAATGTGATAGAATCCTGACTAGAAATGAGCGGAAAATTCATAGACGCCGGAATGGCTTGTGCTACTACTGTGGTGATTCTACACATGTTATCTCAGCATGCTCTAAACGTATAGCTAAGGTTGTTAGTCCTGTCACCGTTGGTAATTTGCAACCTAAATTTATTCTGTCTGTAACTTTGATTTGCTCACTGTCGTCTTATCCTGTCATGGCGTTTGTAGATTCAGGTGCTGCCCTGAGTCTCATGGATCTGTCATTTGCTAAGCACTGTGGTTTTACTCTTGAACCATTAGAAAATCCTATTCCTCTTAGGGGTATTGATGCTACGCCATTGGCAGCAAATAAACCGCAGTATTGGACACAGGTTATCATGTGCATGACTCCTGAACACCGCGAGGTGATACGTTTCCTGGTTTTACATAAAATGCATGATTTGGTTGTTTTAGGGCTGCCATGGTTACAGACCCATAATCCAGTCCTGGACTGGAAGGCTATGTCAGTCTCAAGTTGGGGCTGTCGTGGTATTCATGGGGATTCCCTGCCTGTGTCTATTGCTTCTTCTACGCCTTCGGAAGTTCCGGAGTATTTGTCTGATTATCAGGATGTCTTCAGTGAGTCTGAGTCCAGTGCACTGCCTCCTCATAGGGACTGTGACTGTGCTATAGATTTGATCCCAGGCAGTAAGTTTCCTAAGGGAAGACTGTTTAATCTGTCGGTACCTGAACATACCGCTATGCGTTCATATATCAAGGAGTCTCTGGAGAAAGGACATATTCGTCCGTCTTCTTCCCCCCTTGGTGCGGGATTCTTTTTTGTGGCAAAAAAGGACGGATCTTTGAGACCTTGTATTGATTATCGGCTTTTAAATAAGATCACTGTCAAATTTCAGTATCCTTTACCGCTGTTGTCTGACTTGTTTGCCCGGATTAAAGGTGCCAAGTGGTTCACCAAGATAGACCTTCGTGGTGCGTACAACCTTGTGCGCATTAAGCAAGGTGATGAATGGAAAACCGCATTCAATACGCCCGAAGGTCATTTTGAGTACTTGGTGATGCCTTTTGGGCTCTCCAATGCGCCTTCAGTTTTTCAGTCCTTTATGCATGACATTTTCCGGAAGTATCTGGATAAATTTTTGATTGTTTATCTGGATGATATTTTGGTTTTTTCTGATGATTGGGATTCGCATGTGGAGCAGGTCAGGTTGGTCTTTAAAATTTTGCGTGAAAATTCTTTGTTTGTCAAGGGCTCAAAGTGTCTCTTTGGTGTACAGAAGGTTCCCTTTTTGGGGTTCATTTTTTCCCCTTCTGCTGTGGAGATGGACCCAGTCAAGGTCCGAGCTATTCTTGATTGGACTCAGCCCTCGTCGGTTAAGAGTCTTCAGAAGTTCTTGGGTTTCGCTAACTTCTACCGTCGTTTTATCGCTAATTTTTCTAGCATTGTGAAACCGTTGACGGATATGACCAAGAAGGGCTCCGATGTAGCTAACTGGGCTCCTGCTGCCGTGGAGGCTTTCCAGGAGTTGAAGCGCCGGTTTACTTCGGCGCCTGTTTTGTGCCAGCCCGATGTCTCACTTCCCTTTCAGGTTGAGGTGGATGCTTCAGAGATTGGAGCAGGGGCCGTTTTGTCGCAGAGAGGCCCTGGTTGCTCTGTTATGAAACCTTGTGCCTTTTTCTCCAGGAAGTTTTCGCCTGCCGAGCGAAATTATGATGTGGGCAATCGGGAGTTGTTGGCCATGAAATGGGCATTTGAGGAGTGGCGTCATTGGCTCGAGGGTGCTAAGCATCGTGTGGTGGTCTTGACTGATCACAAAAATCTGATGTATCTCGAGTCTGCTAAACGCCTTAATCCGAGACAGGCCCGCTGGTCATTGTTTTTCTCCCGTTTTGATTTTGTTGTCTCGTATTTACCAGGTTCAAAGAATGTGAAGGCCGATGCTCTTTCTAGGAGCTTTGTGCCTGATGCTCCTGGAGTCGCTGATCCTGTTGGTATTCTTAAAGATGGAGTTATCTTGTCAGCTATTTCTCCGGATCTGCGACGTGTGTTGCAGAGATTTCAGGCTGATAGGCCTGAGTCTTGTCCACCTGACAGACTGTTTGTCCCGGATAAATGGACCAGCAGAGTCATTTCCGAGGTTCATTCCTCGGTGTTGGCAGGTCACCCGGGAATTTTTGGCACCAGAGATCTGGTGGCCAGGTCCTTTTGGTGGCCTTCCTTGTCAAGGGATGTGCGGTCATTTGTGCAGTCCTGTGGGACTTGTGCTCGAGCTAAGCCTTGCTGTTCTCGTGCCAGCGGTTTGCTCTTGCCCTTGCCTGTCCCGAAGAGACCTTGGACACATATCTCCATGGATTTCATTTCTGATCTTCCGCTATCTCAGGGCATGTCCGTTATCTGGGTGATATGTGATCGCTTCTCCAAGATGGTCCATTTGGTTCCTTTGCCTAAGCTGCCTTCCTCTTCCGATCTGGTTCCTGTGTTTTTCCAGAACGTGGTTCGTTTGCACGGCATCCCTGAGAATATTGTGTCAGACAGAGGATCCCAGTTCGTTTCTAGGTTCTGGCGATCCTTTTGTAGTAGGATGGGCATTGATTTGTCGTTTTCGTCTGCTTTCCATCCTCAGACTAATGGACAGACGGAGCGAACCAATCAGACTTTGGAGGCTTATTTGAGGTGTTTTGTCTCTGCTGATCAGGACGATTGGGTGACATTCTTGCCGTTGGCTGAGTTTGCCCTTAATAATCGGGCTAGTTCCGCCACCTTGGTTTCGCCTTTTTTCTGCAACTCTGGTTTCCATCCTCGCTTTTCTTCGGGTCATGTGGAGCCTTCTGACTGTCCTGGGGTGGATTCTGTGGTAGATAGGTTGCAGCGGATCTGGAATCATGTGGTGGACAACTTGAAGTTGTCACAGGAGAGGGCTCAGCGCTTTGCCAACCGCCGCCGCGGTGTGGGTCCCCGACTACGCGTTGGGGATTTGGTATGGCTTTCTTCCCGCTTTGTTCCTATGAAGGTCTCCTCTCCCAAATTTAAACCTCGTTTTATTGGGCCTTACAAGATATTGGAAATCCTTAATCCTGTATCTTTTCGTCTGGATCTTCCTGTGTCGTTTGCTATTCACAATGTATTTCATAGGTCCTTGTTGCGGCGGTACATTGTGCCTGTAGTTCCTTCTGCTGAGCCTCCTGCTCCGGTGTTGGTTGAGGGCGAGTTGGAGTACGTGGTGGAGAAGATCTTGGATTCTCGCCTCTCCAGGCGGAGGCTTCAGTACCTGGTCAAGTGGAAGGGCTATGGTCAGGAGGATAATTCCTGGGTGGTCGCCTCTGATGTTCATGCGGCCGATTTAGTTCGTGCCTTTCATGCCGCTCATCCTGATCGCCCTGGTGGTCGTGGTGAGGGTTCGGTGACCCCTCACTAAGGGGGGGGTACTGTTGTGAATTTGCTTTTTGCTCCCTCTAGTGGTTACTAGTTTTTTGACTCTGGTTTTTCTGTCATTCCTTTTATCCGCACCTGGGTCGTTAGTTAGGGGTGTTGCTATATAAGCTCCCTAGACCTTCAGTTCAATGCCTGGCAACGTAGTTATCAGAGCTAGTCTGCTGTGCTCTTGTCTACTGATCCTGGTTCCAGTTATATCAGCTAAGTCTGCCTTTTGCTTTTTGCTATTTGTTTTGGTTTTGTATTTTTGTCCAGCTTGTTCCAAATCTATATCCTGACCTTTGCTGGAACTCTAGGGGGCTGGTGTTCTCCCCCCGGACCGTTAGACGGTTCGGGGGTTCTTGAATTTCCAGTGTGGATTTTGATAGGGTTTTTGTTGACCATATAAGTTACCTTTCTTTATTCTGCTATCAGTAAGCGGGCCTCTCTGTGCTAAACCTGGTTCATTTCTGTGTTTGTCATTTCCTCTTACCTCACCGTTATTATTTGTGGGGGGCTTCTATCCAGCTTTGGGGTCCCCTTCTCTGGAGGCAAGAAAGGTCTTTTGTTTTCCGCTACTAGGGGTAGCTAGATTCTCCGGCTGGAGCGTGTCATCTAGAATCAACGTAGGAATGATCCCCGGCTACTTCTAGTGTTGGCGTTAGGAGTAGATATATGGTCAACCCAGTTACCACTGCCCTATGAGCTGGATTTTTGTATTCTGCAGACTTCCACGTACCTCTGAGACCCTCGCCATTGGGGTCATAACAATTTTATAAGGACTGTGATATGGACTTCAACTGTACAGTAGGGATAAACGATCCCTACACTTACTATATGACCCCTTCAATGTATATAAATCTAGTTTTGCTAGCCCAGTGGGAGTGGTCCTCAACTAGGTCTTCTTGTGGACCACGCCTAGTTGGCTAAAAATATTAAATTTATATTTATGTAATAGTGGGTCAAATCTCAGGAACAGAGAGGGGCAAGAACAATATAAAAATATGGCCGGATTCAGGAGAACAGAGACAATTACACTAGGTAACAAAAAAAACAAAAAAAAAACCATTTACGGCAAGTAACAGATTTGTTTTTAAAAAAAAGGTAGTGTCACTAAAATTTTCATTGGTCCAATGCTCTTTGATGTAATAGGGCTATTGTATGGCTGCGTGTATCATCTCTTTTGAGTGATCAGTCATTGTACAGGAGGAGGAGGAGGTGAGCTTTGACATCACCTATTGTGAATGGTGGATCCTGTGTTATCTACTGTATACAGAGGAGTTATCAGTCATTGTACAGGAGGAGGAGGTGAGCTGTGACATCACCTATTGTGAATGGTGGATCCTGTGTTATCTACTGTATACAGAGGAGTTATCAGTCATTGTACAGGAGGAGGAGGTGAGCTGTGATATCACCTATTGTGAATGGTGGATCCTGTGTTATCTACTGTATACAGAGGAGTTATCAGTCATTGTACAGGAGGAGGAGGTGAGCTGTGACATCTACTCTATATAGAGGTCTTACCTTTCATTTTAATCCTATCTGTGATGATGAGACTGCTGCAAAGTCATCTCTACAGTATAAGGCCTGGTGGTCAGTGTAAAAATCTCAAGCTTTGAGAATATATAAATTTGAAAAACTAAGACACAACAACAACAACATTTAACATTATAAACCTGATTTAAACCATAGGTCATTTTCTGACAATACAATCTCTTTAGGGGGTTAATGGTTAACTCCACTTTTCTGGAAGCGACTATGAAAATAGAAACCTGATTACCCTCCTTTATGCAATGAACGTCTCACTTTGCCAAAGCAGAGTTGTGCGCTGCGATCAGACATGACCAGAAGAGACATAACCGAGAGTGACACCGAGGAGTAACGCTGCGCTTAACCCTACAGGGGACGGACTGCGATGCTACACTTGTCTGTTTCCAACAATTTCCCCAATGGACTGCATTAAATTCCCAGTGAAATGTCCTCCCAAAGAAAGATGCCTGTACTCCACGGCCTCTGGCAAAACAAGTAAGTGCAGCCCCCTGGTGGTCACTACAGCTCAGGGGTTTTTTTATGACACAGGTGCCTGTCTCTTTACTGAACCTAACTGGAGACCGCCGCCTTGTGGTAAGTGTGGGGATTGCAGCATGGAAACTTCTGTACAGTGATGCTCCCTTTCTCCCACAGAAAACTTTCCATTTGTCCTGCATGAGATGAGCTGCGCTGCGAACAGTCTGTGTGGGATCAGTGGTGAGAAGAGCACGCTGGGCGTCAACGTGACCTATCACAATGTCTGCTGTGACACCGACCTCTGCAACTCCGGCCCGGGGTCCAGATCATCCCTAAGCATCGCCCTGATACCCGCACTACTACTGCTCCTGTCATAACACTTATGTGAGGGTCCGAGCATTCACCTGCACCCCCTACTCTATTATATACACCTAATAATGTATTTATATATTACTGTTCCATACAGAGAATAATGAGTCAATAGAAATTATGACAGTATGCTGATGATCAATAAAGAGGATGTTAATCAAGAAAAAAAGTTCTCAAATTTGGACATTATAAGTATTTATTCAAAGAAGTAACATCCCGGTATTTTTTTTACTCCCTACATCCGCCACCAGAGGGCGCTGTCAACAAAAGCATGTGTACAGGTAAGGGGTATATGAAAAGAGCTCCCCCTAGTGGCAGCAGCCAGTAGGTGCTAGGACAATGTCACAACAAGCAGTTAATGCAGTTCTGCCCCAGGGTAAGAGGTATGTAGGGGAAGAAAGTGAAATGTGAGCCCTATCAGTGCCCCAGGGGGTGCAAAGAGATGCCTAGGCAAAGAAATAGCAATATATGTGATAGCAGCCTTACACAACAAACTCAACTGTCTCATCTGTGTAATGTTTGTATATTACGGCATGTATGTATATATGTGTGTAAATATATATACTTTATACAGACTAATATATACATTATGTATTATACATTATGTGTATTTGTATACACACGCTCAGACCTCACTAGACTGTATCTCGCGGGTATATGGAGTGTGCAGCAGCATGTTCACAGGGTTCGGCTAGACGACCATTACTCCACGTGTGATGTAGAACCTCAAAGGCTCCTGTGCCGGAGAGGAACTCCACCCAAAAGCCATATTCGCCCTATTATCTCACGTCCTTTGACTAGACATGCTCCCATTTCTTCAGATCCAACATGCTCACAGTCAAAAGACGTCTCCCAGAATCACAGAATATTAACATTTACTTATAGCGACTTGCAAAAATATTCACACCTTTGGCCCACCAAAACTCTCTGCCCGAGCAAGGAGGGCATTAGTCAGAGAGGCAGCAGAGACGAAAGGTAAGCCCGAAGGAGCTGCAGAGTTCCCAAGCAGAGACTGGAGTATCTGTCCATACGACCACAATCGGCCGTACACTCCATAGAGGTGGTCTTTATGGAAGAGTAGGCAGAAAAAAATCCTTTACTTACACACAAAAATTGTTGGGCTCGTTTTCAGTTTGCCAAAGCACATGTGGGAGACTCCCCAAATGTGTGGTGGAAGGTGCTGTGGTCAGAGGAGATCAAAATTGAACTTTTTGGCCACCAAGGTAAACGCTATGTCTGTCACCAAACCAGCACAGCTGATCACCCCAAGAACACCATCCCTACAGTGAAACATGGTGGTGGTAGCATCATGCTGTGGAGATGTTTTTTGGCAACAGTGACAGGGAAAATGGTTTGTGCCAAGGGGGAAGGCCGATGGTGAGAAATACAGGGACATTCTAGAGCAAAACCTGTTTCAGTCTGTCAGTAATTTGAGACTGGGATGGAGGTTCACCTTCCAACAAGACAATGACACAAAGCAGACTGCTAAAGCAACACTCGAGGGGTTTAAGGGGAAACATGTAAATGTTCAGGAGTGGCCTAGTCAAAGCCCAGACCTTAATCCAATGGAGACTCTGGTCAGACTTGAAGATCGCTGTTCACCAGATGAAAACATCTAGCATGGAGCTGGAGCAGTTTTACCTTGAGGAATTGGTAAATATCCCAGTGGCCAGATGTGAAAAACGTATCCAAAGCGACTTGCAACTGTAATTTCCGTAATAGGAGGCTCTACAAAGTACTGACTTTAGGGGGGTGAATAGTTATGCACACTGACGTTTTCAGTTATTCTGTCTTTGTTTTCTTTTTCTTATGAAGCAAGCATCAAGATATTGACCGTTGTCGGCATGTTCTTTACATGAACTCATGCAAACCCTAAAGAAAAACCGTGACATTCCAGGTTGTGAGGCAGCAAAACACAAAAAATGACAAGGAGGGGTTTGAATACATTTGCATGTCACTGGAAGTTGTATATGCAATGTTTTGCCTAAGTCTTCACCCCCTCCATTCCCACAAAGTCCTCCAGCTGAATGGTGAAGGGGATATTGCTAGGACTTTCTTTTCTGCCATATCTGACATTAGGCCTGGAGAGACGCTGCAGCCGTATCAGATCGGTGAAAGCGAGAGACGCTGCATTTACCAATTTATATGGGAAATTCACAGGCTTTATATTTTGTTACTTGTATACATAGACATCACTCATAGATAGGGTTTTCAGGTTTGGTTTTTTAATATAAATGTGAATATTCAGGCTGTTTTTTAATAATATTAAATATACAACTTCTATGTCGGGGTTTATAAAGTGAGAATGAGTCTTATAGCCAAAACTATTGCAATAAACAAAAAGTTAGACTCTAGGGGGCGACATTGTCATCTGCTAATCATAAACTAAGGGTCAGCGTCTGCTATTGGAGGGGTAGGATGGGGTTGTCATGTGTGTTAATCAAAAAAACGAAAAGGCATCTTAACATTAGAAATATACAACAAAAATAAAAAAAGTCTATAAATGGCAGGTATTGTGCCCAGATCCTTGAGGGCCCCTGTGTGGTCACACAGGAACATAACTAAGAGGAAGTGCGGTGAACTAGAAAAAGAGGTTCTCCACCTATGATCAAACCCTCCTGTGATTACTATTACTGAACTACATGGAATGCCTAATATCATAAGTGATATACTCCCCGCAGACCCGTTATCTAAAAAGGTAGAAACTTATTGGTTACAAGGTTCCTCTGGTAAGCTAATGACAGAGCTCTCCACTGTCGACACCACAAGTGATCACCGGTGATCACTGTTGGAACCTGCCAGTAAGTGTTCCGTTTCCCTACTGCACTACCGCAGGAGAAGCGAAGTATTACACCATTCCGATTAAAATTAATGGGCAAGTCACTGCACATGTCCAGTCTTCCACACTTTTGGTAGTTGCCTTTGCTCTGATTGATAGACAAGGGGCTTTAAGTGCACCACACCCCCCCTCTATTAAAGAGGGTTGACTCAAAGATCATTCATTACCTATCTATAGAAAAGGTGATAAATAGGTCACTCCTTGGGCTCCAAATTCTGGGATCCCCTAACAAACATATGGATGGGGGGGGGTGTCACAAAATCCATTGTGTGAATAGAGCCAAAGTGGGCGTGTGATACTAATAGGAGTGGTGATGGCACGTGCTCACATGCTATCTATATTCACACAATGGACTCTGGGCTCCTCACTGACAGGGTGGGTGGGATCCTCAGCAGCCAGACCCACAAGGATCATGCATATTTGTTTTGTGGGACAAGCCTTTTAAAGTATTTAAAATAAAAAAAATGTCTAAATTGGACAACACCTTTAATTGTTTAAGGTGGGGGAGGGGCAAAAATACAAGAAGCGGCCAGGAAGATATAAATTTGGGGTCCCCTACGTAATATTGGTCCCCAATCATATTTACAGCCGGAAGGGTATAATCAGGCACTTGTGGCGGATGTGAGTGACCTCGGTATGTGATCCCATAGCCCTTATAAAGATTTTTTTTTTCTGCCTATATGGACTACTGTGTATTATGGGAATCTCTTCCAGGAAGAGGTAGCAAGAATTGTATATTTTGATTGTCTCAGCCTATCTAGTGGAACATTGCCATTGATTAGAAAAAAAAAAATCATACATATTAGTGGACCACAAACTTTAAAAAAAAAAAAAAAAGTAGCAGTAAAGTGGACCCGTCACTAGGCCAAAAGTCACCAGTTTTTGCTCTTACTTTAATCCTTTTTTTTTAATCCACCATATGGTTCCAGAAATATGTATGTTCTTATCTGGTGATACTTTATATGGATCTTTACTGAGGAGGCATGGCTCACAGGGTAATTATGTAGGCTACGCCCCTGAGGATCCTGTGAGTCACACATTTCTAAAGACCATGCAAAATTTGTATTAAAATATGTCCATATAAAAAACAAACAAAAAACCCTCGAAATACTCAGGGGAGAGGTGTAAGTAATACCGGCCCACTTTTGGCTTGGTGACGGGTCTTCTTTAAGGCACAGTAGAAACATCTCCTTTCTCTATATGATATAATAGAGGCACAGGCAATTTACCCTTTACACTGCCAACTAGAGGCAGCCTATGGGAACTACACTGGTCCCGCTCCATTATAACAGTGCCCCCAGCTAGAGGAGGAAGTTTTCAAGATTTATTAAGTGGCGGTCGGACAGGCCAATCAATGTTCTGTCCTCCTTAAAAGGAACATAAGCCATTTTTTTCTTTTTATCACAAGGAGTTTAAATAGGAGGAGTTCCTCTTTCTCTTGAAGAGTGGTCTTGCTACTTGAGGGGTCTGGACACCTGGGCGTATGCAAGTTCAATTTCAACTTTGGCTGGGCACGTGCTAACAAATTCTTCCCGCTTGTAGGCGTTTGTCAGGTAGCGATGGATTCCACTGAACTCTTCTGGGATCTTAAAGCCTCGATACTTCTCACAGACCACCTGCAGAAAAAGAGGGGCGAGACGTGAGATTTCAGGAAGCTGAAGGGCATAGAAGCAGAGAAGGGGCGAGAGGCGCCATTTCAGGGAGCCGCAGGCAGAAAGGGGTGAGAGGTGCCATATCAGGGTCCAGTAGGAGAAAGGGGGTGAGAGGCGCCATTTCAGGAGCCCAGCAGGCAGGGAGGGGGGGTGAGAGGTGCCATTTCAGGAGCCCAGCAGGCAGGGAGGGGGGTGAGAGGTTCCATTTCAAGGACCCAGCAGACAGGAGTGGGGGCGACAGGTGCCATCCAGTAGCAGAAAGGGGGTGAGAGGCGCCATTTCAGGAGCCCAGCAGGCAGGGAGGGGGGTGAGAGGTGCCATTTCAGGAGCCCAGCAGGCAGAGAGGGTGCATGAAGTGCCATTTCAAGGACCCAGCAGACAGGGATGGGACGATAGGTGCCATTTCAGGGCCCAGGAGGCAGGGAGGGTGCATGAGGTGCCACTTCAGGGGCCCAGTAGGTAGGGAGGGGGCAAGAGGTGCCATTTCAAGGACCCAGCAGACATGGAGGGGGTGTGAGGTGCCATTTCAGGGGCCCAGCAGGCAAGAGGTGCCATTTCAAGGACCCAGAAGGCAGGGAGGGGGCGAGAGGTGCAATTTCAGGGGCCCAGCAGGCAAGAGGTGCCATTTCAAGGACCCAGAAGGCAGGGAGGGGGCGAGAGGTGCAATTTCAGGGGCCCAGCAGGCAAGAGGTGCCATTTCAAGGACCCAGAAGGCAGGGAGGGGGCGAGAGGTGCCATTTCAGGGGCCCAGCAGGCAAGAGGTGCCGTTTCAAGGACCCAGAAGGCAGGGAGGGGGCGAGAGGTGCCATTTCAGTGGCTCAGCAGGCAAGGAGAGGGTGAGGGGTGCCATTTCAGGCGTCCAGCAAGCAGGGAGGGGGGGGGGCGAGAGGTGCCATTTCAGGGGTCCAGCAGACAGGGGGCGAGAGGTGCCATTTCAGGGATTAGAAATACATATTTCCTATAAACTGGCAAAACATGGATGAGGGGGATGGAGCTGAATTTTTTTCTCTCCGCTATTGCATACAAGGAGGGTTGGAGGAGCCCCTTCATATTTTGGTCCGTGCTCATGGATGTTTTTTTACCTACCATTTTTGCCCGCTTTGATCTCTATTCTTCACTGACTATACTTTAGCTGTGTAGGAGTCTAAGCTAAAAAAGGAACTCAGACTCCAACTCTCTATTCTACAGCTCACACCGCCCTCCCCCCATGCTTTATCCTGCAGCTCTGCTTCCCCAGGTCCATATCACAGATGATACTGGAAGGCTCTGGCGCCTCTCACCTGGACTATGTGCAGCTTAGGGAGGAGGTTGCAGTCCGCTAGCGTCAGCTCGTCTCCATCCAGAAACTTGCGGTGAGACACGGTCTCGTCCTCGGCGCTGTTCTCATCTATTTCTTCCGGGAGGAGAGTGTTCAGGTAAGAGTCCAGAATCTGCAGGGCCTTCAGGAGGCCTTTCTCCAGAGCTGGGGAGTAGAAGGACCGGTTACACCAGGAACTTATACAGATACGGAGAGAGCATAGAGTATACAGCACACCTAGCATACTATACAGTCAGTAACTAGAGTCTGGAGAAGTCTCCCTTCTCATTTAAAGCTCAGGTTGCCGCTTTGTCCCTCATGCTTTACACTGCAGCTCTGACATCTTTTCATCAAGACTGAAGCCTTGTGTCTCTTGTTGCTTCTGCAACAGAGGAAACTCCCTGGGGCGAGATATGACCTCATGCACAACACAAACCACGGAAATCGTGTGCAGTCAGCAAGTGCCGGCGGAGGGAGGAAGCTGTGGTTGTGACCGATAGTGACGGGGCCTCCAGACTTCTGGAGTGCAAGCCAAAAAGTGAAGCTTTCCCCTTCCCGGACTGCTGAGGACTACTATAGCATCAGGCCATAGAGGGTGAGGAGGGGCTGTAGGAAAAGATACCCTCCTGAATATAGAAGGAGACCATTAATCATGGATCTCATATCCAGCTAGGCTCCGTAAGAGGAAACAGCCGGACACCCAGAAGACAAGGCGGGAACAGGAGTTTACCATGCCCTGCCTGTCCGGGTCTCACCGCTCGCAGCCCTCATACAACCACCACCACGGCGTCTGCTGGTCCCAGCAATCAGGGGAACGGCAGATTATATATATATATATATGAGGATAATAGTAAAGAAGAAAATAGCGCACTCCTCAGTCCAGACGAAAAAACTTTTTCTTTATTGAACCATGTTCACAGGAACAAACGGGCGGGTGTGAGCGTGGTGGGTAGGAAGGACTACAGCTGTTTCGCGCAAAATGCGCTTCTACAGGTCCCGATAGCGAACGGAAACAGGGAGGGGCAACTTATAGTCTTGCCTCGGCCAAGCTGCCTCCCCTCGTTGCCGCGCATCACCGGTGAGACAAATTACTGTGTAACTATGACGATACAAACATATACCTACATGTATTATTCCTCTAAATAGATAATTAAAAACATGATCAGATACACTTCATTGTTTTCCATACAATACAGCATGAATGGGAAAAAAACATAATATAATATACACATATGCAAGAATGTAAATATGCACACATATATGGAACAAAACCACACATAGAAATAGCCGGAGTGAGCTCAGTCCTATAAAAAGACAGACATATCTACACGTTCATTCAGACCCATCGGGCCCATTGCGTTAGTACGCATTATCCATCGTGTTTCACATCTCAAAAGAGACTGATTCAGATTCCCCCCTTGTGGCGAGGGGTGAACCCGTGAAACGCCTGCAAAGAGTAATGTGTGAGTATTACCTGCATGATATTGTCTGACATGATTAATAAGACGGGGGACACCCCTGCCTGTCCGGACTGACGCAAAATGTTCTTTAATACGAATATATAAAGGACGAATAGTTTTACCTATGTAGTAAAAGCCACATTGGCAAAAAATAACATATACTACATAGGTAGTTTTACAGGAAATAAAATCTTTGACAATATGTTTAATTGGCCCTATTTGGATAGTGTTCCCTGTAAGGTGCTGGGAACATATATTGCAATGACCGCACTTGTAATTCCCCTTGGGGGTATCTTTATTCAACCAATTTGTGCGGTCCGTGGTGATGCGATTGCGGACTAGGATGTCCCCTATGTTTTTGCTGCGGCGGCTAGCAAACAGGGGACCTTTTTCCAGCCTTGTGGATAAATCTCCATCTTTTCCCAAAATGTGCCAGTTCTTTCTAATTATAGATCTTATATATGAATCCATGGGGCCATATTTAAAACTAAAAACAAACTGTTTGTTATCTCGTGTGGTATCGCTATTCCCTGATGTAATGGGAAGGCAAGCCTCTCTCTCCACGCGATTCATTGCTGCGGGATAAAGCAGACTTTGAGTCAGGTAACATATTTAATTGGAATAAAAGAGGCCCCAATCAGGGCAATAAAATGCCTATAAGAAAATCTCACAGGTATGTACCTTACAATAGAAACAACAAGAAACAAACAACGAAAAGAGATTATCTGACCACGGACTCCGAGTCTAGTGCAAATGAAGATTCTGCTCTTACAACAGATCCCGAGGAGACTCCCTCCACGCATTCTTTCCCTTTAGAAAAAGGACACGACGGGGAGGATGGAGACGTCGCAGTAAGATCTTTAAGGAAAGGGAAAAGGAAACAAGTTTCCTGGAAACCACCAGCTTAGAGCAAGAATCATCCAACATGGTGATAAATCTGACTGACCATACCCTGCAGACGTCTCACCTCTCTGTATTGGCAAAAGGCTTGAACTTTTGTCTTCCTGAGCCGTTTAATCTGGTAGACTTTAAGATTGACATGTACAAAGCTGTGAGAAAAATACACCTGTTTAAAATGTATAAAATGAAAATTAATAAATCTAATGAAGCAGCTTTGCCTGCTGAAATTCCATGCCAAGTAGGTCCCTTAGGTTTTTTACCCCCAAATAGCCAAATAGAAGACATAAATGAGGATGCCCAGTTACTTCTAAGTTTAACGGATTCCCATGTAGAATACATACGCAATATTCCAACAGAGCCCTTCATGGGGGGAGTGAAATCCACCTTTGTGCCTCCGGTGTCACCCGGGAATCCGGTGGACATTTTTGAGGCACAAGTTATTAAAGATATGGAAGCGTTACTTTATCAAACAACACCACCTAATTTATCTATGATGGAAAACAGGGCATTAAAAGAAATAAAAAACTGGAAGGATACGGTTGTCCGGTCATCTGACAAAGGTGGCAATATTGTCTTGCTGACAAAAGATCAGTATATACTAGAGGCTATGAGACAATTAACGGATACTACAACGTATGAAAAAATTAAAGGTGACCCCACAGTTAAGTATCAAAATGCATTAAGATCTATGTTGAGGGATTATGTAGAGAAGGGTGCAATTTCAAAAAGACAGGCAGAGAAATTAATACCAGACTCGCCTAATAAACCCCATTGGTACTATGTACCTAAAGTCCACAAGTCCATGAACAACCCCCCAGGACGACCTATTGTATCAGGGGTGGGGTCCCTCACGGAGCCTCTATCCAGATACTTGGACTGGTTGCTACGTCCCCTCCTACACGATGTACCCTCATACATTAAAGATACCAGTCACTTAATGCGAGTGTTAAAAAACTTCACCTGGCAGGAAACATTTAGCTTAGCGTCAATAGACGTAGAAAGCTTATATACTAGGATCCCACAAAATCTAGGAGTACAAGTTATAAGAGAGATTCTCAATAAAACACCAACAGACGCCCAAACTGTCGACTTCATATGTGATGGATTGACTTTTGTTCTTAAGCATAATGCTTTTGTTTTTGATAATCAATGGTATGTTCAACGGGAGGGTACAGCCATGGGTACGTCGGTCTCATGTACCCTGGCCAACCTCTATTTAGCATATTTTGAAGACAAATATGTCTATTCTGATATTAACCCATTTCTTAAACATATAAAGTCATTCATTAGATATGTCGATGACGTTTTGGTAGTATGGGATGGTTCAGCGGAGGATTTCACCAAATTCGTGCGGTTCTTGTCAGATAACAACACTATGAATATGAATTTCACTTCTACGTATGGTGACCAGAAACTGGAGTTTTTAGATGTTAAAATTCTCATAGAACAGGGAGAAATTGTTACTGAAGTTTTCCGTAAACCCACTTCCTCCAATGCACTCCTCCACTTTCAAAGCGCTCATCCGTATTACACAAAACGGGCATTGCCGTACAGTCAATTTTTAAGAGTTAGAAGAATCAACAGTACCAAGAGGGGTTACACAAAACAATCGCAATTGCTGTATAAACGCTTTGAAAGTCGAGGATACCCACGTCCCCTCCTGGACGCAGCAATGAATCGCGTGGAGAGAGAGGCTTGCCTTCCCATTACATCAGGGAATAGCGATACCACACGAGATAACAAACAGTTTGTTTTTAGTTTTAAATATGGCCCCATGGATTCATATATAAGATCTATAATTAGAAAGAACTGGCACATTTTGGGAAAAGATGGAGATTTATCCACAAGGCTGGAAAAAGGTCCCCTGTTTGCTAGCCGCCGCAGCAAAAACATAGGGGACATCCTAGTCCGCAATCGCATCACCACGGACCGCACAAATTGGTTGAATAAAGATACCCCCAAGGGGAATTACAAGTGCGGTCATTGCAATATATGTTCCCAGCACCTTACAGGGAACACTATCCAAATAGGGCCAATTAAACATATTGTCAAAGATTTTATTTCCTGTAAAACTACCTATGTAGTATATGTTATTTTTTGCCAATGTGGCTTTTACTACATAGGTAAAACTATTCGTCCTTTATATATTCGTATTAAAGAACATTTTGCGTCAGTCCGGACAGGCAGGGGTGTCCCCCGTCTTATTAATCATGTCAGACAATATCATGCAGGTAATACTCACACATTACTCTTTGCAGGCGTTTCACGGGTTCACCCCTCGCCACAAGGGGGGAATCTGAATCAGTCTCTTTTGAGATGTGAAACACGATGGATAATGCGTACTAACGCAATGGGCCCGATGGGTCTGAATGAACGTGTAGATATGTCTGTCTTTTTATAGGACTGAGCTCACTCCGGCTATTTCTATGTGTGGTTTTGTTCCATATATGTGTGCATATTTACATTCTTGCATATGTGTATATTATATTATGTTTTTTTCCCATTCATGCTGTATTGTATGGAAAACAATGAAGTGTATCTGATCATGTTTTTAATTATCTATTTAGAGGAATAATACATGTAGGTATATGTTTGTATCGTCATAGTTACACAGTAATTTGTCTCACCGGTGATGCGCGGCAACGAGGGGAGGCAGCTTGGCCGAGGCAAGACTATAAGTTGCCCCTCCCTGTTTCCGTTCGCTATCGGGACCTGTAGAAGCGCATTTTGCGCGAAACAGCTGTAGTCCTTCCTACCCACCACGCTCACACCCGCCCGTTTGTTCCTGTGAACATGGTTCAATAAAGAAAAAGTTTTTTCGTCTGGACTGAGGAGTGCGCTATTTTCTTCTTTACTATTATCCTCATATGTGAATTTCTTGGAAGCAGCACCCTCACTAGTGCCGACTGTTTTTTGGGACAACAGGATCTCCGCTACTTGGAACCATTCCACGCACGAGGGGTAAGTGCATCTCAGCGGTGCCAATTTTCTATCTTTTGGCTTCTTGGTTATTTTTGGATATATATATATATATATATATATATATATATATATATATATATATATACATATACACACACACACACACATATATATATATATATATATATATATATAATTTTAATTTTTTTTTTTTCTTCCTTCTGTCTATATCTCATAACAAAATAACACCCCGCCCATCATTCTTGTTTTCTGTTTTTTTTTTTCATTTCACTTAATGCATAATTTAATAACCTGGTAAAAAAAAAATAGTTTTACTTATTCTTAATGGATTGAAGGACAATATGGCTATAAAAAATATTAAAGTTTAGAAGACTAACTTTAGCTGTGGTTTCCCATGCTTTAAAGGGTCTATATACTTTACTGATCAATTTTATCTTTTACCCCAGTGCACATATATACCGTATATATTTATTTTGTAATATATATATATATATATATACATACACACACACACACACTAACTATTGAACCCGTTCTACGCCTGGGTGGCGAGCATTTATATTGGTATATGGTCTCCATCCTGGTATGTGCTGCTCCATCCTGCGCCACCATCCTGTCATGTGGTGCTCCCATCCTGCGCCCCCATCCTGTCATGTGCTGCTCCATCCTGCATCCCCCATCCTGTCATGTGCTGTTCCATCCTGCGCCCCCATCCTGTCATGTGCTGTTCCATCCTGCGCCCCCATCCTGTCATGTGCTGTTCCATCCTGCGCCCCATCCGGTCATGTGCTGTTCCATCCTGTGCCCCAATCCTGTCATCTGCTGTTCCATCCTGCGCCCCAATCCTGTCATCTGCTGTTCCATCCTGCGCCCCAATCCTGTCATCTGCTGTTCCATCCTGCGCCCCAATCCTGTCATGTGCTGTTCCATCCTGCGCCCCAATCCTGTCATGTGCTGTTCCATCCTGCGCCCCAATCCTGTCATGTGCTGTTCCATCCTGCGCCCCAATCCTGTCATGTGCTGTTTCATCCTGGGCCCCAATCCGGTCATGTGCTGTTCCATCCTGCGCCCCAATCCTGTCATGTGCTGTTCCATCCTGCGCCCCAATCCTGTCATGTGCTGTTTCATCCTGGGCCCCAATCCGGTCATGTGCTGTTCCATCCTGCGCCCCCATCCTATCATGTGCTGCTCCATCCTGCGCCCCATCCGGTCATGTGCTGTTCCATCCTGTGCCCCAATCCTGTCATGTGCTGTTCCATCCTGCGCCCCAATCCTGTCATGTGCTGTTTCATCCTGGGCCCCAATCCGGTCATGTGCTGTTCCATCCTGCGCCCCCATCCTGTCATGTGCTGTTCCATCCTGCGCCCCATCCGGTCATGTGCTGTTCCATCCTGTGCCCCAATCCTGTCATCTGCTGTTCCATCCTGCGCCCCAATCCTGTCATCTGCTGTTCCATCCTGCGCCCCAATCCTGTCATCTGCTGTTCCATCCTGCGCCCCAATCCTGTCATGTGCTGTTCCATCCTGCGCCCCAATCCTGTCATGTGCTGTTCCATCCTGCGCCCCAATCCTGTCATGTGCTGTTTCATCCTGGGCCCCAATCCGGTCATGTGCTGTTCCATCCTGCGCCCCCATCCTATCATGTGCTGCTCCATCCTGCGTCTCCATCCTGTCATGTGCTCCCATCCTACGCCCCCATCCTGTCATGTGTGTGCGCCCCCATTCTGTCACGTGCTGCTCCCATCCTGTGCCCCCATTCTGTCATGTGCTGCTCCCATCCTGTGCCCCCATTCTGTCATGTGCTGCTCCCATTCTGTCATGTGCTCCCATCCTGCACCCCCATCCTGTCATGTGTGCGCCCCCATTCTGTCATGTGCTGCTGCCATCCTGCGCCCCCATTCTGTCATGTGGTGCTCCCATCCTGCGCCCCCATTCTGTCATGTGGTGGTCCCATCCTGTGCCCCCATTCTGTTGTAATGTGCTGCAACCATTCTGCCTGTTCCTGTTTCCATTCTGCCATATGTTGTTCTCATCTTTCTCTCTCCGGCTCTACTGCCTGAGTGCGGCTGTGCTGAGTGCGGGCGGCTATGCGTGGCGGTGCTGAGTGCGGGCGGCTGTGCGTGGCGGTGCTGAGTGCGGGCGGCTGTGCGTGGCGGTGCTGGGCGCCGAGTGCTGGGGGCCTGAGCAAGCGGGGACACCGGTGCGCTGTGGGGGTCAGGTGCCGGAGTCGCCGCTAGCTCAGGCCCCCGGCACTTGCTATATTTACCTGTCCCCCGTTCCATTCCACTGCTGCGTGCCTCTCTGTCTTCCGGAGTCCTCTGGCTGTGACTGTTCAGTCAGAGGGCGGCGCGCATTAAGCGCGTCATCGCGCCCTCTGAACTGAACGTCGCAGGCAGAGGAGGAGGTGGAGGACGGAGTAGCACGCATCGGTGGAACGGAGGACAGGTAAATATTGCATACTCACCCTCCTGGCTTGTCCCTGCTTCTCCGTTGGAGATCGCGGTGTGCGTTCAGTGCTTACGCACACCGCGATCTCCTGGGAGCGTCGCTCTGTGGGGTCCAGACTGCGCCGGCGCTTGCGCAGTCTAAAAAGGCTTCGGACAGAGTGACGCTCCCAGCGTTATATTATAGATAGATAGATATAGATATAGATATATATATATATATTTTTTTTTTGTGAGAGAGAGATAGGTGGAGAGATATATACGGCAGATAGATTATGTATCTATCTATCTTGATATATATGATAGATAGATGAAAAGTAGACCTGGATAATGAAAATTCTCACCAGTCATTCTTGTTTTCGGTTTCTTATTTTCACTTGATTAAAGATACAGTATATACGCATGTAAAAATATACGGTGGTTTTACTTATTTTTCATGCAATTAAAAGAAAACAAAATTATACTAGATTACGGTATATAAAGATAGATAATAGATAGGAAGACATATACAGTATGTCTATCCTTCTGTAAAAGGGTTAATGAGACTAATTCTGGACTACATTAAGCCCGCGTTTCTCGTTAGTGTGGTCTTTTTTTTTTTTTATGTCTGCAGATTGGATCCCTGCAGTTAAATAGGCTGCTCTGGTTTGTGCTCCCTCTATGTAGGATTTGCTCCCGAGTTTCTGGCTTTTGGGTGCGGATTACCATTTCTCAGGTCTTCGGGCGTTTTGCACTTACTTTGGTTCTGGGACGGGTTGGGATTCTTGATGTAGGCGGAGAATTTGGCAAAGACATCAAGTCCAGCGGTGTTTGATTCTGGGTTTTTGGCAGCCAACTTTGGGTATCTGATGAAGAGACGTACAGTGGGTCAGATGAAGGAATTCCTGCCTCGCGGCTCAGTAAGCATGCCCTAGTTTTCTTCTGTGCTCCATTATGTCCTGTCCACTCAACCGGATTCAAACATTGGTCAGTAATGGCCAAAGTTTCCTCACTGGTTCTGTACACGACTTAGGGGACCTCCAGGCTGCACTATACCCAATTTGTTGGTGGCCCCCTGACTCCTAGCACCCAGGGCACACACCTTACCGTCCCCACCTGACTGACGCTCCTGCTGGACTTTGCTTTTCTTTTGTTCTCAAATTCAGCAAAAAAAAAAAAAAAAAGTACATTGTGCAGTTTGTGAGTCACAAGGATGGCTGCCCTTAGCCAAGGTTAGGTAGAGCGATCCAGTCTTACGCCCGCGGCCTACCACCACCACAGTACAGCAGCAAGAGCCGAAGGAGACGTTTATTACTGTCCGCAGGCTCATGATTACTTAGGAGTAGCTATTGAGCAAACATTCACACACCCTGTGTCTACACCACCGAGTATAACTGTACCCATCTTTATAAATAATCCAACCTTAAATAGTAAGAAACTAAAAAATGATAGTGTTGGCCCCCTTATAAATAGTCTGGGGGAAATGGTGGATGAGGATGAGGAAAAAGCCAATATGCTAAATGTCTTTTTTTCATCAGTATTTACACAAGAAAATCCCATGGCAGACAATATGATTAGTGATAACAAAAATTCCCCATTAAGGCCATGTGCACACGTTCAGTATTTTTCGCGTTTTTTTCGCGTTTTTTCGCTATAAAAACGTGATAAAAACGCGAAAAAAACGCTAACATATGCCTCCCATTATTTTCAGTGTATTCCGCATTTTTTGTGCAAATGTAGCCTTTTTTTCCGCGAAAAAATCGCATCGCGGAAAAAAAAGCAACATGTTCATTAAAATGCGGAATTGCAGGGGATTCCGCACACCTAGGGGTCCATTGATCTGCTTACTTCCCGCACGGGGCTGTGCCCACGATGCGGGAAGTAAGCAGATTATGTGCGGTTGGTACCCAGGGTGGAGGAGAGGAGACTCTCCTCCACGGACTGGGCACCATATAAGTGGTAAAAAATAAGAATTAAAATAAAAAATAGTCCTATACTCACCCTCTGATGGCCCCCGAAGTGTTCCCGCCTCTGTGCTGCACGCTGGCTTCGGTTCCTGTAGCTGGTGTGCGGTGAAGGACCTTGCCGAATGACGTCACTGTCCTGTGATTGGCCGAGACAGCTCACGTGACCGTGACGTCATGGAAGGCCCTGCGCGCACACATCAGCTATACGGAACGGACGCCGGTGAGGAGATCTGATGTCTGCGGGTGAGTATAAGCATTTTTTTTATTATTTTTAAACGTTCTATCTTTTACTATAGATGCTGCAAAAGCAGCATCTATAGTAACAAGTTGGTCACACTTGTCAAACGCTATGTTTGACAAGTGTGACCAACTTGTCAGTCAGTTTTCCAAGCGATGCTACAGATCGCTTGGAAAACTTTAGCATTCTGCAAGCTAATTACGCTTGCAGAATGCTAAAAAAACGCAAAAAAAAACGGAAAAAAAACGCAAAAAAAAAAAATGCGGATTTCTTGCAGAAAATTTCCGGTTTTCTTCAGGAAATTTCTGCAAGAAATCCGCAACGTGTGCACATACCCTAAGTGTCACCTGCTTAACCCAGCAGGAAGTACGGCGGCGTCTAAAAATCACTAAAATTGACAAATCTCCGGGCCCGGATGGGATACACCCCCGAGTACTGCAGGAATTAAGTACAGCCATTGATAGACCATTATTTTTAATCTTTAAAGACTCCATAATAACAGGGTCTGCTCCACAGGACTGGCCTATAGCAAATGTGGTGCCAATATTCAAAAAGGGGACAAAAACTGAACTCGGAAATTATAGGCCAGTAAGCTTAACCTCTACTGTGGGAAAAATCCTGGAGGGCATTCTAAGGGATGCTATGCTGGAGTATCTGAAGAGGAATAACCTCATGACCCAGTATCAGCATGGGTTTACTAGGAACCGTTCATGTCAAACTAATTTGATCAGCTTCTATGAAGAGGTAAGTTCCGGACTGGACCAAGGGAACCCAGTGGACGTAGTGTATATGGACTTTTCAAAAGCTTTTGATACGGTGCCACACAAAAGGTTGATACATAAAATGAGAATAATGGGGATAGGGGAAAATATGTGTAAGTGGGTTGAGAGCTGGCTCAGGTATAGGAAACAAAGGGTGGTTATTAATGGAGCACACTCGGACTGGGTCGCGGTTAGCAGTGGGGTACCACAGGGGTCAGTATTGGGCCCTCTTCTTTTTAACATATTTATTAATGACCTTGTAGGGGGCATTCAGAGTAGAATTTCAATATTTGCAGATGACACTAAACTCTGCAGGGTAATCAATACAGGGGAGGACAATTTTATATTACAGGATGATTTATGTAAACTAGAAGCTTGGGCTGATAAATTGCAAATGAGCTTTAATGGGGATAAATGTAAGGTCATGCACTTGGGTAGAAGTAATAAGATGTATAACTATATACAGTCCAAAGAACACAATGCGGCAGAGAGACGACGGCCGTTTCGCGCCAAGATCAGCGCTTCTACGGGTCCACGGCCGTTTCGCGCTAAGATCAGCGCTTCTACGGGTCCACGGCCCGTGGACCCGTAGAAGCGCTGATCTTGGCGCGAAATGGCCGTCGTCTCTCCCCGCACACTCCAGCCACTATTCCTCCCTTCTGAGCCGTGAAGATGTACCATCCATGATGTATAAATAAAGGCGTTTTATAATCCAGGATCGGTGAGTGCTGCCGCATTGTGTTCTTTGGACTGTGTGCTGTAATTGCTTCTTTCTATGCGAGCACCTCCGTTGCTAGCGTCAGAGCATTAACTGTTTGAGTACGTATTTTTCTTCCCCGGACAATTGGGCTGTGCTGCCATACTTTTACCTTGATTGAGATGTATAACTATGTGCTTAATTCTAAAACTCTGGGCCAAACCGTCAATGAAAAAGACCTGGGTGTATGGGTGGATGACAAACTCATTCAGTGGCCAGTGTCAGGCAGCTGCTACAAAGGCAAATAAAATAATGGGATGTATTAAAAGAGGCATAGATGCTCATGAGGAGAACATAATTTTACCTTTATACAAGTCACTAGTTCGACCACACTTAGAATACTGTGCACAGTTCTGGTCTCCGGTGTATAAGAAAGACATAGCTGAACTAGAGCCGGTGCAGAGAAGAGCGACCAAGGTTATTAGAGGACTGGGGGGTCTGCAATACCAAGATAGGTTATTACACTTGGGGCTATTTAGTTTGGAAAACGAAGACTTAAGGCCCCGTCACACTAAGCGACGCTGCAGTGATACAGACTACGATGCCGATCGCTGCAGCGTCGCTGTTCAGTCGCTGTGTGGTCGCTGGGGAGCTGTCACACAGACAGCTCTCCAGCGACCAACGATGCCGAGGTCCCCGGGTAACCAGGGTAAACATCGGGTTGCTAAGCGCAGGGCCGCGCTTAGTAACCCGATGTTTACCCTGGTTACCAGTGTAAAATGTAAAAAAACAAACAGTACATACTCACCTTCGCGTCCCCCGGCGTCCGCTTCCTGCACTGACTGAGCGCCGGCCCTAACAGCAGAGCGGTGACGTCACCGCTGTGCTGTGCTTTCACTTTACGGCCGGCAGTCAGTCAGTGCGGGAGGCAGACGGCAAGGGACCTGAAGGACACCGGAATGTGAGTATGTAGTGTTTGGTTTTTTTTACATTTACGATGGTAACCAGGGTAAACATCGGGTTACTAAGCGCGGCCCTGCGCTTAGTAACCCGATGTTTACCCTGGTTACCAGTGAAGACATCGCTGAATCCGTGTCACACACACCGATCCAGCGATGTCAGCGGGACCTCAACGATCAAAAAAAGGTCCAGGCCATTCCGACACGACCAGCGATCTCACAGCAGGGGCCTGGTCGCTGCTACGTGTCAAACATAGCGAGATCGCTACTGAGGTCGCTGTTGCGTCACAAAACTTGTGACTCAGCAGCGATCTCGCTAGCGACCTCGCTTAGTGTGACGGGGGCTTTAGGGGTGATCTTATTTTAATGTATAAATATATGAGGGGACAGTAAAAAGACCTTTCTGATGATCTTTTTAATCATAGACCTGAGACAGGGACAAGGGGACATCCTCTACGTCTGGAGGAAAGAAGGTTTAAGCATAATAACAGATGCGGATTCTTTACTGTAAGAGCAGTGAGACTATGGAACTCTCTGCTGTATGATGTTGTAATGAGTGATTCATTACTTAAATTTAAGAGGGGACTGGATACCTTTCTGGAAAAGTATAATGTTACAGGTTATATATACTAGATTCCTGGATAGGGCGTTGATCCAGGGAACTAGTCTGATTGCCGTATGTGGAGTCGGGAAGGAATTTTTTTTCCCCAATGTGGAGCTTACTCTTTGCCATATGGTTTTTTTTTGCCTTCCTCTGGATCAACATGTTAGGGCATGTTAGGTTAGGCTATGGGTTGAACTAGATGGACTTTAAGTCTTCCTTCAACCTTAATAACTATGTAACCATAGCCACAGGAAGAAGAGACACCTCAATCCTGGATAAAATATCCTGCATTATATTCCAGAGCTGCATTCACTATTCTGCTGGTGCAGTCACTGTGTACATACATTACATTACTGATCCTGAGTTACATCCTGTATTATACTCCAGAGCTGCACTCACTATTCTGCTGGTGCAGTCACTGTGTACATACATTACTGATCCCATACCTCCCAACTTTCGAGGAAGGGAAAGAGGGACAAAGTCAGCGGCGCGCGTAGCGGCAAATTTTAGGCCACACCTCTGACCATACCCATTTCACAACTAGCCACGCCCCAACCACACCCATTTAGCACTTCTGATCACAATGTTTCGTAAACAATAATTATGAACAAAAAAAATATGGCCACACACGACCCTCCATACTGTACAATGGCCACACACAACGCTCCATACAGTACAATGGCCACACACGACGCTCCATACTGTACAATGGCCACACGATGCTCCATACTGTACAATGGCCACACACGACGCTCCATACTGTACAATGGCCACACACGACGCTCTATACTGTACAATGGCCATTGGCCACATTATGCTCCATACTGTATAATGGCCCCACATGATGCTGCGTACAGTATACTTGCCCCACGTGATGGTCCATAGAGTATAATGGCGCCACATGATGCTTTGTACAGTATAATGGCTCCACACGATGCTGGGTATAGTATAATGGCCACACATAATGCTGGGTACAGTATAATGGCCCCTCACGATGCTCCATACAGTATAATGGCCCCACACAATGCTGGGTGCAGTATAATGGCCACACATGGTTACCCCACCCCCATCATTGCCTCTTCCATCACTACACACAGACACCTTTCACCGCGCTCCCTCGCAGCAGCCGGCAGCTTCCACTCCCACGGCGCGGAATGGTGTCATCCAGCTGCGCCGCTGACTGCTCACGTCGCTGCAGCTGTGATACGCCACTGATAAAGACCTCCGTGTCTCCTGTGCCAGTCAGTGTCAGAGCGAGGAACAATATCTGCTCCGATCTGACACAGTCAGCGTCCGCTCCGTACACCTCGTACACGTGCGACTCCGCTCCATACACCTCATACACACACGGCTCCTTCCTCTCCATACATCTCGTACACACACGGCTCCACTCCGTACACCTCGTACACACACGACTGCGCTCCATACACCTTGCACATGCGGCTCCGCTCCGTACAACTCGTACACACACGGCTCCGCTCCATACACATTGCACATGCTGCTCCACTCCGTATACCTTGTACACACATGGCTCTGCTCCGCACACCTCGTACACACGACTCTGCTCCATACACCTTTCACACGCTGCTCCGATCCATACACCTTGTACACACACGGCTCTGCTACATCCACACTGTAAACACCTCCTGACCTCACACATATGCTTACCTTCCAGCGTCATGACAACCAGCAAAGTCCTGTACACGGAGGTCCTCCCGATCATGTGACCCCCTGACTCCTCCCATCCTGTGACTTCATCACAGGTCCTGAGCCTGTGCGCACAGAGCAGCCAATATGCTGCAGTTCTCTGCGGGACGGGTGAAGGGGCTCAGGGAGCTGACCGGGTGATATACACACCTCCCAACCAGTGCGGGACAACTAATGTCCCGCCCGGGATCACGGGGCTGACTGTCAAAATCAGGACAGTCCCGCTGGATCCGGGATGGTTGGGAGGTATGCTGATCCGGAGTTACATCCTTTATTATACTCCAGAGCTGCACTCCCTATTCTACTGGTGCAGTCACTGTGTACATACATTACATTACTGATCCTGTACTGATCCGGAGTTACATCCTGTATTATCCTCCAGAGCTGCACTCTCTATTCTGCTGGTGCAGTCACTGTGTACATACATTACTTATACTGTACTGATCCTATTGCAGAATATGAAGGTGAACTTTCACTTATGTCGAAAACTTTCACAAGGTGGTATCTGGTAGAGGCAGAGTGTTGTGGTGCAGGTTAGCACCTTCATATCCTTGCCACACCCCGCCTCCGCCCACTCTGTTCCCGCCTCCACAAGGCGCCATGGCATAAAGGAGATGCCTACCAAGAAAATCTTGGCAAATGTCAAAAATCTTTTCGGCTGGGTTGGTTGGCAAAAATGGATATTACCAAAACCTAAGAAAATAATATAAGCCATATGACTTAAATTTCCCCACCCAGATTCAGTCCACAATATGGTGGCAATCGCCCAACGCTAGAGGTTAATGGTGCAGAAGTATGAACTCTGTCTATAAGAACATTTAACCGCTTGTGACCCATATACATACTTTGGCGGGGCCAGGATCTCCTCCAGGAACTCTTCTATCTTATTGGTGTCTGTTCGGACCTCTCCTCGGAACAATAGGAAAGGCGGCTGAGCTCCAGGTGCGATATCTTTTAGGATTTCTGGTTTCCTAAGAAATAAAAAGGGCAAATTAGAATTATACTAAGATCGTTGTATGAGTGCGATTATACCACTGCATACTTCGTACAGGCCGCAAAACCTGTAAAACCGGATCTCGGAGCATTAAAGTGTAATTTATAGAACAGGTTGTGACAGTAACATTGACGAAACGAAGAAGGATCCGCATAATATACCGTAATGGCGGAGAGATGGGGGAGGTCCAACTTCTGGGCCCCCATTTAACTGGATAAAGGGCTCTCCAACCTTTTCCTCTTGCTGCATACTTAATATACCTTTTACTCACACAGTTTTGGACGTTATTTTGCAGTTCGTTTCTTGGACTGTTCCGGCAAAATAGGGACTGTGGACAAGTGAGCGTTCTGTAACAGATCTGAAGGATGAAATCCATACAAGTCATCTCTTCGTTTACTATGCAAAAATGGACAGGCGCCTCCCCATTCTTCCACAGATTGGGGAAGGTCTCACAGGTGGCTTCTCTTACTCCAATAGATAATGTGTTGCAAAGAGAAAAGAGAGTTATGCCAGGTATATATGGAGTAAAAATAGTATAAAGTTTATTAACACTTGAACAATAAATTACCAAAACAGTTATACACAAAAAATAAAGTGATACATGTGCAGAAAGTCACCCGGCAGGGTGTAAAGATCCTCCACAAATCCCCCACCGCTCAATGCCTATCAGTACTTTTGATGTAAAGTGCATGTGCATATTACTGTGGCATAGGTGGACATGCCTAACGCCACCCGGGACCCTAACAGAAACATAATCCTCAGATAGGGTAACAGTGAGTCCATGGGAGGCTGACAGACACTTACCACAAGCAGGGGTTTAGAGGAAATAGAGCCGGGTGTCCCGAGAAACCTCCCGACGCGCGTTTCGCGTCCCTAGATGTCCGCTTTCTCAAGGGAGTACCGGATCCCTAACCAGCAGGACCTTATGAGGTCAAAGGATGCATCACGTGGTGGGTTTGGGCCAATCCGCGCGGTTATGTAGCGGCGCATGCGCACCGCGTATCCCAGGTCCTGAAGATGCGACGGAGCGTCACGCACCACCGCGCACGCGCGGTGATCAGACTGAATCCCCAGGCGTGCGAGAGGAGCTCTCTCTTCTCTCATCTTCAGGACCTGGGATACGCAGTGCGCATGCGCCGCTACATAACCGCGCGGATTGGCCCAAACCCACCACGTGATGCATCCTTTGACCTCATAAGGTCCTGCTGGTTAGTGATCCGGTACTCCCTTGAGAAAGCGGACATCTAGGGACGCGAAACGCGCGTCGGGAGGTTTCTCGGGACACCCGGCTCTATTTCCTCTAAACCCCTGCTTGTGGTAAGTGTCTGTCAGCCTCCCATGGACTCACTGTTACCCTATCTGAGGATTATGTTTCTGTTAGGGTCCCGGGTGGCGTTAGGCATGTCCACCTATGCCACAGTAATATGCACATGCACTTTACATCAAAAGTACTGATAGGCATTGAGCGGTGGGGGATTTGTGGAGGATCTTTACACCCTGCCGGGTGACTTTCTGCACATGTATCACTTTATTTTTTGTGTATAACTGTTTTGGTAATTTATTGTTCAAGTGTTAATAAACTTTATACTATTTTTACTCCATATATACCTGGCATAACTCTCTTTTCTCTTTGCAACACTATGCTAGTTTGAGTGGGTATACTTACTTGTACATAGGCTGATTATAGCCTGGTTTTCTGACCAAAAGGATGTCAGAGAGGTTTTTGTGGCTTCCAATAGATAATGGTAGCACCTGCGAGACCTATATATAGAGGGGCCCATCTCCGAGACATTCCCCATTTCCCCCATACCTAGAGGAGCCGCCTGTGAGACCTTCCCCATTTTCCCATACATAGAAGTGAAGCCTGTGAGTCCTTCCCCATTTCCCCCATACTTAGAGGAGCCGCCTGTGAGTCCTTCCCCGTTTCCCCCATACCTAGAGGTGCCACCTGTGAGTCCTTCCCCATTTCCCCCATACCTAGAGGAGCCGCCTGTGAGACCTTCCCCATTTTCCCATACATAGAGGTGCCGACTGCGAGTCCTTCCCCATTTTCCCATACATGGAGGTGCCACCTGTGAGTCCTTCCCCATTTTCCCATACATAGAGGTGCCACCTGTGAGTCCTTCCCCATTTTCCCATACATAGAGGTGCCACCTGTGAGACCTTCCCCATTCTCCCATAGAGGTGCCGCCTGTGAGACCTTCCCCATTCTCCCATAGAGGTGCCACCTGTGAGACCTTCCCCTATTCTCCCATACATAGAGGTGCCACCTGTGAGACCTTCCCCTATTCTCCCATACATAGAGGTGCCGCCTGTGAGACCTTCTCCATTCTCCCATACATACAGAAGCCGCCTGTGAGACTTTCCACGACTCCACATACACATTCATGATCCCTGTGACAGTGATGTAATCTTTCTCAGGGAACACAGGACTGCTGCCTATGAGGATCCTGGACCCCCCGAAAAAAAACCTTGAAAGACCACCCATCTTCCATTTATAATACTAGGCTCTTAAAATATTAAGGGTGTGCAACTGCTGCCCTCTAAAGGTCATATACATTTTTATAAAGAGACTTTGGTTGCAAAACTACACATCCTGTAGTCACGCATTAGCTCCCTTTTTTCCATCCTGTCTCCTACCATCTGTAGAGGGGGCAGATGCAGGAGTGTAACCTGAGTACAGAAGGTTTTGTTTGTAGTCTGTAACCAGGGTGACATACAGGTCTGCATAAGAGCTGTATACGTAAAACGATAGTCTGAATAAAAATGAAAAAAACACCCTACTTTTTGACAAGCTTGTTTTAGGATGCATTGGACATGAGGCACACGTGGTTGCAAAAGTGTACACGCCCTTTAACTTTTCACAACTATACTTCTATTTCTTCACTGATTTTGCAAACTGAGCGTGGAAAAGAGAACAGCAGCAGGGCCAAAAAAGGTTTCCGATGATTGAATGAATGGCTTTGGCTGATGGCAGGCAGCCACCATCTAATGGGGACGAGGGCAGAGACAGGGGTGACTCACGGCAGCGTCTCATCACACACAGCACATCTCCGGGATCTGCTCTGTGCACTGCCCTCATTTCTACTGTTATTATTGCTTTTAGGCAGGTTGACCGCTCATAAAAGTGCAGAGCTGCAATGTATGCAAAGGTCAGCCTCTCCCCTATCCAAAATGGCTGATAACAGGGAACAATAGTTTGTATGCAAACATACCACATAAAGCCTGAAGAAGGCCTTGAGTCGAGATATAAACAAATCATTCTTGCATCAAGGAAGCCTATGCATTCACCCCCTTAGTGACGTAGCTAATTTTGACCTTCCTGACCAGGCCAAATTTTGAAATCTGACCAGTGTCACTTTATGGGGTAATAACTCAGGAACACATTCAGATCGCATGGATTCTGAGACCCCATCACTGATCGAAAGTAACCAATAGAAAAAATGCCTTTTGCTGGCCGGCAGATCTTGGCGGGTGCACTGCACATGACACTTTTTTTTTTCAGAAAAAATTAGGCGGAGGACCAGGGGACAGAGCAGGAGGGACTAGAGGACAACAGAGTGGCTTGAGGAATGAGTTGTCCACTACTAAGGCTACTTTCACACTAGCGTCGTACGACACACGACGAATTGCGTCGTTGCGACGTACCGACGCAAGCAGTGAAAGCTCCGCACAACGGGGGCAGCGGATGCTGTTTTTCAACGCATCCGGTGCCCCATTGTGATGTGAAGGGAGGCGGGGGCGGAGTCCCGGCCGCGCATGCGCGGTCGGAAAAGATGGTCTCGACGCACCAGAAAACGTTACATGCAACGTTTTTTGGTGGCGACGGACCGACGCAACCGTCGCACAACGGTTGTGACGTGTGGCAATGCGTCGCACTGCGTCGCTAATGCAAGTCTATGGTGAAAAAACGCATCCTGCAAGCACTTTTGCAGGAAGCGTTTTTTCTACAAAACGACGCATAGCGACGTGCAGTGCACAACGCTAGTGTGAAAGTAGCCTAAGACAACCCCTTGCTAAACTAAAATGTTCGCTCCTCATAAAATAATAAAGCCTATATTTCCCTCCCATGTCGGTGCCCTTCCTACTGTCCCGGGGCTGTGATGCGGTGGAACGACACGTGATGGCCGGCGCCCAATGAGCGCTGGTGTCACCGTTTCCGCCTTCAGACAAACTGAACATGATGAAGAAGTCCATGATAAGCTGCGGCCCTCTTCCTTTTCATATGTTCAGTTTGTCTGAAGGTGGAGACCGTGATGCCAGCGCTCATTGGGCACCGCCAACACGTGTCGTTCCACCACATCACAGCCCCGAGACTATGGGAATGGCGCTGGCACAGGAGGAAAGAATAGGCTTTATTATTTCATTGGGATGGAACATTTAGTTTAAGAAGGGGCTGTCCTAGTAATGTACAGCTCCTTTAATACCGGGCACAATTTTTTTTTTTTTTTTTAGATGATTGGGGACTGGAAAATCTGGCCCCGATTTGTGTTTTCCAGGGCATCAGCTGCCTAGCTGAGATCCCGCAGATTTTTTAAAACTTTGGGCGGGGAGGGCGATATACCCTTATTCCTGTACACCGTCTGAAAACAGCGATGAGGGAATAAGGCTCCTTAGCGGCTGCCATTTTAATGTGTATCAGAGGTCGTTTAGGGGTTAATTAACTCTCCTCTTTACGCAATTTGCGATAATCATTTAACCTGATTTTCATAAGTGCAGCTCTTACTAGCGCCTCTCGGTGGTTCTGTCGTAAGTCTCTACAGCTCCTTCTGGTACTGTTACTCCTCGGGAAATTGGTATAGGAAGCGCAGCAGAACTCCTTGGTGGATACCTGCCGCTTGTTTGGTGTTGTTCCTGCAGCACAACCACCTGAGGTGAGCAAAAAATGTACCACCTCCTCTCGTCATATCCCTGTGGTACCACAACTGGAAGCGCTGCTTGATTTAGTTTATTGGAAAAAAAAAAAATGGTGGGAGGCTCCCATATTGGTGCCATATTGCAAAGGTTAATTGGAGCAGGGCACAACCAAGTCCGCGATTCCCTTAGTTTTCATTGGCCGCCTTTCTACTTATTGGTTGGATACGATTGCCAAAAGGTCATCGGTGACCCCTTTATTCCCGGCAATAGAGTTGGGACCTCATCCAGCGTCCAGTCTGGTGTTCCACAATGGTTGGATCAGGGCAGTTTTTACATCTGTGACTGGCATCTAACACTTACAAGCCCATGCAATGTCATGACGTCGCAGAGTGTAATAAGTGTAAGAGCTGCTGAGGATGCCAACTGCAGATGTGAGGACTACCCTCATCTAGATGGCAATGAGGACCGAACAATACTTAAAACCAGAGCAGCACAAGTCTTTTGTTCAGCTCTACTGGCCAACCATTTCTGCTCCACATACCCGGATCACAAGGTCTGGCCAGGGCAGTAAGGGTGAAGGGTTGTGCCCACTTAGGTTCCTAAAAGTTCTTGATTAGACACCAACAGTTCCTCACCTTTTCATATCGACAGTGGTGACATTGAACGTGACTCCTTTCAACCAGAGGACCATGAAGAGACGCTGGGAAAAGGGACAATTTCCAATGGTCTGTCCATCAGAGCCCGCCTGGAGGAGGGAAAAAAAAGAAATTTGGAATTTAGAAGAAGTGGAAACATGGAGATATCTGCTCTACGTTACACATTAACAATAATCCTGTTATGCAAGAGAAGAACAGAGAAAGCAGAAAGGGAGGAGGGGGAACAGAGGAATCGAGCCAGTGAGAGCAAATAATGAGGAGAAATAATGAATAATGAGGAATGTGCCGCTGAGAAGTGCAAAGGAGGCAGCTAAGGTGCCATGGAGGAGGGTGAGGGTGACGTGGAGGAGTAGGAGAGACCCAGTCCTGTCTCCATTACTTGGCATGTCCGTCCTAGTGAATTCCTGAGTTTTCAAGGGTCACACCCAAGTCTTACCAACCTTGAACGGAGCAGCAAAAGCAGAAGCTGGATAAAGCACAGCAAGCAGAGATGGAAGGCATTAAATCAGAGATTTAAAGTTTTGGGCAGAAGAGGGTACAGAGAAAAAAAAAAAAAAAAAATGGAGAAAGCCAAAGATGAAGAAAGATGTGATCACAATGTGTGCGGAGTCGAGCAGGACGGAAAACAAAACTGTGCAAAAAGGGTTTTAGGGGAAACTGATGGAAAGTCTACTTCAGCGAGATGGATATTAAGTCTGCCTCTGCTACATCTATATACTGACTGGCACATCAGTACATATAAATTAATAGCCATCACCGAGACGTCACATACATTTCACATATCCCTACAGAATGGACTAGAGGTCTTCTCCAAACACTGGAGCAGCAATGGGCACACAAACACATGGCCTGATACAGCGCAACGAAGATCCATGGCTCTCAGACAGGGATCAGATTCAGAGAGGGCGGAAGAGCGCGAGGGCGGAAGAGCGCGAGGGCGGAAGAGCGCGAGGGCGGAAGAGCGCGAGGGCGGAAGAGCGCGAGGGCGGAAGAGCGCGAGGGCGGAAGAGCGCGAGGGCGGAAGAGCGCGAGGGCGGAAGAGCGCGAGGGCGGAAGAGCGCGAGGGCGGAAGAGCGCGAGGGCGGAAGAGCGCGAGGGCGGAAGAGCGCGAGGGCAAAAGAGCGCGAGGGCAAAAGAGCGCGAGGGCAAAAGAGCGCGAGGGCAAAAGAGCGCGAGGGCAAAAGAGCGCGAGGGCAAAAGAGCGCGAGGGCAAAAGAGCGCGAGGGCAAAAGAGCGCGAGGGCAAAAGAGCGCGAGGGCAAAAGAGCGCGAGGGCAAAAGAGCGCGAGGGCAAAAGAGCGCGAGGGCAAAAGAGCGCGAGGGCAAAAGAGCGCGAGGGCAAAAGAGCGCGAGGGCAAAAGAGCGCGAGGGCAAAAGAGCGCGAGGGCAAAAGAGCGCGAGGGCAAAAGAGCGCGAGGGCAAAAGAGCGCGAGGGCAAAAGAGCGCGAGGGCAAAAGAGCGCGAGGGCAAAAGAGCGCGAGGGCAAAAGAGCGCGAGGGCAAAGGAGCGCGAGGGCAAAGGAGCGCGAGGGCAAAGGAGCGCGAGGGCAAAAGAGCGCGAGGGCAAAAGAGCGCGAGGGCAAAAGAGCGCGAGGGCAAAAGAGCGCGAGGGCAAAAGAGCGCGAGGGCAAAAGAGCGCGAGGGCAAAAGAGCGCGAGGGCAAAAGAGCGCGAGGGCAAAAGAGCGCGAGGGCAAAAGAGCAAGTGTATAGGTTCTGAACAGCTGTGATGGGGTGGGGGTAAAACGGAAACATCCTCTTATTGGCATAAAACACTAAGAAAGGTGAAAAGGTGACATCCATGGAAAGAACTGACAGGGTAACGAGTACTAGGTGGGTTGCACCATCATGGTCTGTTTACTTAAAAGTTGCAGTGCCCCACCAGTTTTCATAAAGATTCTTAAATGGCAGGACAATTTTCAAAGTTAAATTGTTTTGGGTTTTTTTTTTTCTGCAAGCAAAACTAACAAAAAAAAAACAAACAACTTGATCTGCAGCACCTGGGAGCAGCCCAGCATAGTGTACAGAGCTGCCGTATTCTTCTCCGACCATCGCAAACTGATCATGGGGGTGCCGTGTGTCTGACCTCTGTTGATCTGATAATGAACAACAATCAACGATCAACAATATCTTAAGTCTAGAAAAATTCCTTTAAGAAAAAAAAAAAATGCATGTAAAATCTATTGCATTGAGCTGTAAAAATATTTTACGTGTCCGGTCAATAATCTCCAGGACAGGAATGAAGCTATTTGCAGTCGGCCACACCCATGTTAAACTACTGGATTAGGTTCAGTAACTCAATACGCAAAAGTGACCTAATGGGACCAAGCCTGTGTGGGGATTATGTCTGACCCTATACAGATCTGAGCAAGGGGGATAAAATGGGAGAGTTAATGACGTTAATCCAGTAATACAGCAGTAAGGGAGCCCATACACCTTTAATAGCCGTCAGCTCATTTGGGTGATATCTAATTGTTTCTGATCCCCTCCCACCACACGCACACTCGATTCATCAAAGCGTGCATGTATTCTCAATGGAGAGAGGGGAGTAAGCCACTGCCAGACTCCCATGGCGGTGGCTGTTCTTCCCCAAGAATAAATGGATTGGGTGATGGAATTCATTATGTCTGATCCTTTTTCCACACACCATGGAATCATCTGTCAGGGGAAAGTTTGGAGACCCTCACAAAAATCAATGAAAGGAACCTCATGTATGTACCATTCATAATTACGGAGGTGTGACCACTGCATGGGAGTGGAGTAGTGTGTTATGCAGAAGTGGCATTGGACATCTGCCATGTAATATATTTTACTGACACACACAATGTGCTTTTAGGAGAATGCAGAGCCATCTAAAATGGTATTATGGCTCCAGGGCATAGAAACCGAAAAATGTCTCATTAACTGTTTAATAGGCAAAAATAAGCAATCTACGTACAGAAATAGCTGTGAGCAAGAAAGTACACACGCCACACCCAGACCCTACAAAGAGATGAGGTCACTTGAGTAAATCTGAAATAGGGTGGTGTCCCACCAAATCGCCTGGTTCCTCCCATAGGAAAGGGCAAGTCAGTGCTGAAAGTTGTTCTTATAAGGGGCCGGATTACTCATAAGTGTGAGCTCCCCCTCCCAGAAGACAATGATTATTACACCTTTCCTGTCAAAAGCTGGAATCCCGGCCAAAGGCAGCTCCCAACATGGAGAGGAAAGTAAATAAGACCTTCACTTCTGATAAGGATCTCACATCCCTGATATTCTCCTTAGTAAGGGTATGGTCAAACAAGGCTCACGATGGAGAGTGAATCTGAAAAATTAGCAAATGAAAGCTAGATGTATCAAAGTAAACTTCTCATTGTCTGCCAAGGTCAACAATGGCGTCTTCATCTGAGAGAAGAGCGGCGAGCGACGAAGTAGAGCGGCCAAGAGTGGCGAGTGATGAAGTAGAGCGGTGAGCGACCAAGAAGAGCAACGAGCTACCAAGAAGAGCGCCGAGCGACGAAGTAGAGCGACAAATGGGACATGTGCAGTAGGAAGCTCCGCTTCTGTGACCTAGAGATATCTTAACCTACACCACATGCTGTCATCTCCTGGTCACGGCAGCGGAGCTTCGTACTGCACATGCTCACAGGCATCTGTTCCGTTAGCATGCAGGAACAGGCTTCTGCCAGTGTAACAAGATGGCAGCCTTTTTTTTCCCCCTCTCTCATACTGACATTTCCTCTCAATTTGTTTTCCAATTCATGAAGAACTCCTTTTAAGGAACAGTAAACAGTCTGATGGTTCTGGAGAACAGCTTCTGTTTGCTAATGTCTGCCAAAACCACAGAGCGATAAGACATGAGAATCAGTCGGACAAACTACCAGCAATGTTTTCATGAAGTGACGCTTTACCGTAGGCCATGAAAAGTGCTTGGGTGTTCTCCAAGAGGGCCGCTCGCCGAACCCTTATCTCCTCTCAAAGTAAAAAAAGGATTGCGAGATCCAATTCCAACCGCCCATCTTTAACTCCCAGATAATCGGTTGAGGGACAGGGGAATGGAAGCAAATCTCAGCCCAGGTTCAACCGACTTCTATTGTGTAATGGGGATAGAACTTAATCCGTCATGGCCAATTTGGAGGACCAGACTAAGAGTTTTCTAGTAATATTAATTCTACAGACTAAGAAGACAGATCTAGTTTTTTCTAATACATGTGGAACTGATCAATGACTTCTACATCTGCCCAGCAGTACATAATGATGGACGGCCAGTGGCGCAAAGTGAGGAGGGGAGAAGCATAGTAAAATCCTTGTGTTACGCTCGAGCAATAGACAATCAGGTCCGGAAATGGACTGCAGACAGGAAGACCTGCGCCACATCATATAAACCTAATTGTGGAAGATTCTGAGAGGTCAAAGGGATGTCCTGGAAACGTGGCCCTTGCCAAGTAGGAGCTGATTATTTTTATTAGTGCTAAAAAGATGGCAAATTAATGGGGATAAACTCTAATACCAGGCAAATCAAAGGCAAAGGAGGTGCAATTTCTGGAAAAAAACTTCATTATGCGCAGTCATACAAAAAGACCTTAGATGCCCCCATTCCACTTGCCTACTGCAAAATCAACTGCTAAAATATGTGAATTCTGGCCTCAATTTCACATGAAACTTACCAGCCACTCAATGTTCGTACAGTTCCATATTATAGACCCACTGACCCTAGTGTGTGCGCCCCCAATACCCCTGAATATCATGGAGCATGCCAATTATTTCTATATTTAATCCATTGGATACTCATTTCGCCGCCACATGAAAGTTAAGACACAAAAAGGCACATGACAGGCGCACAGATTTCAAGAGGAGCCATATTACAGACCCATAATATGACCATGTGCATGTGAGTCGCCCGCCAGGGCAGTGGGGATACTCGGTACTGGGTCCGGTCGCAGTTAAAGGGGTGGTCAAGGTGGCAGCAGCCCGGTCCGTGGCCCTGGGCGCCCAATTAAAATGCCAAGTTCTTTTAAGGGAATTTGTAATAAAGTTTGTATTCGTGACGCCACCTGTGGTTCTCGGTCAGAGGTGACTGGCCCTGCTTAAAGGGGTCCTCTGGGGTGATGTTACTGCAGCAAAGATGGTGACGCTTCCCACAGTTGAAGCGGGGTCCCCAGGGCTCCCAATGTGAATGGCAAGGATGGTGTAGTGCCGGTAAATAAATGGAGGACACAAGGTTGTAACTTCTTTACCTGGCTTACTGGTGGTAGCAGGCCACAGTCCAGGGTACCAGGGACAGGTAATGATATGGTCCGGACGGCCTGGAGGCAAAGGTGATCCCTCTCCCAGGTGAGGTCCGTAAGCCTTCCTACTCGCGCTCGTATGCGAGGTCCTTGCTGCCTGTGGCTTCCGTACAAAGTCCTCTCTCTCCTGTCCTGGGACAGTCACCTGCATGGTAGGCAGTGTGAGCCGTTTTATAGGGTCTCTATCATGACCCGGGCTCTTTGTGTACTGCTGCCCTTTTCAGGTGTGGGTGCGGGCAAATTACATAAAGTCCTTTACCCTCTGGTTCTGCTGTGCGACCTGGAGTACAACACAGCCTCAGGCTCCCGATGCCTGCGCTTCGGCTGAGGGTGCCCAATCACAGTTCCCCTCTGAGCCCTTTCCTGCTCCTGTGCTTCTTTCCTCTGATGCTCACTGACATACAACTGAGTCGCCCGCCAGGGCCGTGGGGTACCGGGTCCAGCGTTCACAGGGGATGTAACGTGGCGACCCGGTCCGTGGCCCTGGGCGCCCATGTAAAAGGGGGTTTTGAATAAAGTTTATGTTCGCGACACCACCTGTGGAATTTGGTCAGTGGGGACCAACGCTGCTTTAAGGGGTCCTCTGGGGTGATGTTATGGCAGCTAGATGGTACAACTTCCCACAGGTGAAGTATATCCCCAGGGCTCCCGGTGTGTAGATGGAAGATGGTGAATGGTGCAGTAAAGAACAAGGACACAGGTTTGCAGTCTCTTTACCTGGTTTATTGAAGACTTCAGGCATCCACAGTCCAGGGTACCAGATCACAGGGCAGGCAGAGTCCGGCCGGCTTGGAAGCGAATCCAGAGTCCCCTTTACCAGGTGGAGTTAAAGGTCTTCCTCTAGCGCGGTGGTGTTGTAGTCCCATACTGCCTATGGGTTCTGATAAGGTCCTCACTGTTCTTCTCTGTCCTCCATATAGGATAGGACAATACCTGTATGACAGGTAACAAGCCTTTTTACAGGGACTTTATCACGCCCCGGGCTCTATGTGTTACTGTGTCTTCAGGTGTGTGTGGCGGACAGGTAACTTGCAGTTCAGCTGTCCTGCCGGTCTCTGCTGTAAGTCTAGAGTCCCTTACAACCTCGGTATGCCGGCTACCGGTTATCTGCGCTTCAGAGAGAGGCACCTTGTTCGCAGCTGGTCTCACCTGATATCACTCTCCTGTGCTTCACTCTCACTGAACGATGTTCTTTCCTTCTGTATCTCTCTGCAGGAGCTGCAGCACTTTCTCGTGGCTGCACAGCTCCTCATACGTTCTTCCTGCCTCAGACTGCTCCAGTCTGCTTCCTGGCACTATCTGACTAACTTTCCCTCCAAAACACAATATATATGCATATGCAGGGGAGTCACCTAGAAATAGGATCAAAAGCTCCCTTGTGGCCTGGAGTGTGAACATGTTGTGTGTATGGTGATCACCTGATAAAGAGATATCCTTCATCGCTTCCAAACGTAACATCACTCTCCCCATAAGGAGAGCAATGCCACTGTGACGGCCAGGACCCTGGGGCACCACACAACCCCTCGGGTTATCTTCCGTTCCTGGAGCTGCAGCTCAGTCCTGGCTGCACGGCTCCACTCTCTCTACTCACTGTCTGCTCCAGACTTCCTTCTCCTTTGGTCTCCGTGGACCAACTGTTTAACTCCTCCTCCAGACCAGAATACATAAAGTTGGGGAAGCTTCCCTGAATCCGGGTTCAGAGCCCCCCCTTCTGGCCTGGATTCAGAATGTGTTGCATGTATGTGCGTTAGGCTACTTTCACATTTCCGTTTTTCCTCTGCCGTCGCAATACATCGATTTTTGAAAATGAAAGATCACGCAAAAAAAATTGCAGGATCCTGCATTTTCCCCATAGACTTGTATTAGCGACAAGCGACTCACGTTTTGTCCGCCGGGCACTGGATCCTGCGAAATGTGACGGCCCGTCTTTTGCAAAAAACGTTCAAGGGAACGTTTTTCTGTATGTTGTATCCAGTGTTTCTGACTGCGCATGCCCAGCAGGAAATCTCGAACTCACTCTCTTTCCTCCCCGGGACTACAGACATAAATGTGAAAGGACAAACTTCCGTCGGTACGTCGTGCCGACGCTTTGTGACGTGCGAGTACCGACGCAAATGTGAAAGTAGCCTTACCTGGTAAAGGGAATCCTCCTTGCCTCCAAGCATGATATTACCCTCCCCAAAGGGAAGGCAACATCACTGTAACAACCGGTTACCTGGGGTGTTACACATGTTTTACTGGATGTGGATTTTCCTTTGCTCACAAGTTACAGCCAAAATGGTGCAATCGCCGGAGCATGGCTGCAACATGCGATCATGGCTTAAGTATCTTCTGATATTTAAGAGGTTACCGAGTTGGGCTGTGATGGGTGGGAAGGAAAATCAGCAAGCGAAAACATCCACCGGGCAGGTACAATGGCTAAGCACTAAAAATGTTTAAAGTCCAAATATTGGAAAAAAAAATAAAATTTTTTGCAGCCCTAGTCATATATCCAGGAATAAAAACTGTGACTTGTTTTACTTCAGGATATTAAGGATAATTGGCAATGACAATATCGGAAGTTAAAAATAAGCTCGGCTTAGATTGGAGCAGATGAACGGCCCTTCCCTGACGTGATAATATTCTGAGTAACCGATGATGATGTTCAGTAAACATTCGAGAACGGCAGAAGGCGACGGCCTGTTACTGTGTCAACACAGGGAGAGCTATGTTGCCCAGGGGCTTTACTTATAGGAGACACACAGCAGGTCACAAGTGGAGAGCTCCAGTTCTCAAAAGCTGACAAAAGCAATATAAAAGAAAAAAGGATTCCCACGCCCATCTTATATACACGTGCACCATGGCCTCCTTGAAGTGTCCTCAAAAGAGCTCACCCAGACTGACACCCAGTCTCCATTATTTTTTTTTCCCTTTCCCAGACAACATGCAGGTCTCCCCCGGATAAACGGGCAAAACACAGGACTCCCCAGATAAAAGGGCACTGCCATAAAATGGTTTGCAAAAGGCTTTCCAAATTACACATTCCAAGTTCTGATCCATTTAAGTCCCTGTAGATATTCAGACACCTCACAGGGCCTCATTGCCACCATGTGGTGCCTCTACAAGAATTAGTTCTGCTTTTCTGGGAGACAACATCCATAATATGGCATTCCCCAAAGAACACTATGGGCCCACAGAAGACTGTGCACGTCACATTACGGATCCCGATCTTGTCACATACAGAACCGCACCAGTGAACAGTTTACTGCAAATTTTGCTTGTGGATTCAGCCAAACAGCAGACAATCTCGTCCAACCTTTGGATGTTAAATTTGACAAAATTGCCATGTGACGTACTGTAAAGTCCAGGCAGCTCTACTCGAAAAACAACCAACCCTTATGATATTTTACTGACTTATGCGGGCGTTCACACATGGTTGGATGCAAAAATGTCAGACACTGGAAAAATGCCACCTGTGAACGAAGACACCGGATGAATTTTACACACGCTTCCTGAAACCTAACATTTTGCAAACATTTCCCCCCCCCCCCCAATTTTACTAAAAAGGTCCCAGCAGCAGCCAAAACCACCAAACATGAGACGTTGAGTCAAAGGGACTTTCCACATAACCGCTTTTTCTTTTTTTCGGTGGGAATTAGAGTTCATCAGATGGCATCAGTTACTGAAAATGCTGGTATTATGGGGGTTGTCTGGTCTAGAAAACCATTCTCCCATATCCTATAAGTGAATTTTGAAATAGAGGTGGGACCTCTAGATTCTCATCTCTCGGTCAGTGAAGAGTGGCTACAAAGAGTGTCTCCCACCCTGGAGGACCCGTCCTGTGCTGTACCAACCCGATGATATGGGTATGGTGTATTGCATTATTTTTATTATTATTATTGTGGAGGCACTATAAGGAAATTGAAAAATTACTTTCATGTTTTCCCACAGATCACTGCTGAACATTTTGTAGTCAAATTATCAAGAAACCCTTATAACAAGTTGGGATTATCCAAATTCAAGAACCACGTAAAAAGGAACTGGTCAGTAGTTTCCTGCTGTCAGAATCATGGGCAGCACAAATCAGAGGAAGGGTCCGACATTAAAAAAATTAATGTTTCACTGTCATGCTGGTGGCGAGAAGATGCCAAGCGTGAGGCGCAACACAAAGGGAACTGCAGTAGGTATATACTAGAAAGGCCCTGGCAATAAGGGGATGGAAGAGGGGGTCACCTCCTAATAAACACCCGAGTCAGATCCTAGCACTCGCTGTCGTCCCAAGACGAGTCCTTGCCCCGTGCGCAATCACTGGCCCTGAATTCACCCTGACTAATGTTTAGAGCAGTGAGACACTAGTCCCAATACGACAACACAAGGAAGGCAAGACAAAACAGGTGGGAAAAGGCACAACAAATAGCACTCTTGAACTTCATCAGTGGGAAACTTCAGTGCTGCAACAGGAATTAAACACCTCAGCTTATCCAGAGACTGACTCCTTTATACACACACACAGGGAGAGACCCATCAATCTAGTTAGAGTCTGCGGGGAATCAACCCTCGTTCCTGGCTCCTGTCTTCAAATGTTTTCTCTGAAACGCTAGAATAAGACATGAATATTTGTAAGTCAGAAAGTCTCCAATTCAGGCTGCCTGTGGTCCGGGCGGTATGAATCACATGAGAGAGTCCGGTTAAAGTAATGTGTTGGTCGCCACTGGTGTAAACTGATGTTCTTGAGGTAAAAGGTGCCCATACATTTTAGCGTCTTAAGCTGTGGAACTCTAGTGATCACCTTACAGGGTTTGCTTATGACAATGTATTACAAAAGTTATAGTTCTTAAGAGTAATAAAAAAACCAAAAAACTCAAAATCAGGTAAGATGAAGGGGGTTTTCTACCTGAAATACGTAACCATTATGGGTTTTCTTTTTTAATATGTACATTCTCCCATTTCTTTTTATCCTTTATGAGTAAAGGCTAAGTTTTAACTATTTTCCTTTGGTGCTGGAGAACATCCCTTTTGGAAAACAAATATTTGACCCATCTAAGAGGTTACAGCAGGCCAAGGCAGAAGTGATGGAAGCCCTTTTGATTGAGCAAGTAATACTTTGAACATGGGATTAAATACAGGGAAGGAACTACCCATGAATGGAGGTACAGTCATTACTAAGGCATTTATGACAAGGGGATGCCGCTTCTTTATCAAGAAAAGAAAGTGCACGATAAAGTCACAGAAAGGCCATGAGTAAGTCTGAACTGTCATAATTCACTTTAGTGGAGAGATTACGTTACCTTGGCTGCCGTTTCGGAAATGAAGAATCCTTGATGGTATGAAATTAAAATTTGTATTAAGCAATGCGTTTGGGTGCCGGAATGGCACCTCTTTCAAAAGGTAAAAAAATAAATCAATCTGAATTGTAATAAATGACACATTCAGGATTTTCATGGTGGAGCCTTTAAGGACAACCCCAGAATACCATCTCAGTAAGCTTGGGGTCATCTAAGGCATTCTGAGATAAAAGGATTAGAGGGGAGAAAGTGGCCCAGACATCCATCAATTAGGTGACTGTACGCATTACATAGATCGCAGAATACAGACTGTAATTGGCAGCCTATATTCTGTAGTTCCAACATCCTGACTGGGAGAATTAAAATATCATAACTTTCATTCACATACTTGGCATTCTTGGACAGAGAATGGACTATGATGTCCAGACCAGCCACGAGTCTTCCAAGCCAAAAAACTCAACAGCCTCATAGGCACATACGAGGCTGTGGAGATCAGATTGAAGACCCGGAGTCTATCCGGACATCACAGAAACCACTGAGACAGTGGAACCGAGTCTGGCAGGTTGAGCTCACAGACTACCACCGATCTGAGATAGTCATACATCTTGTGAAATATCCCTTAAAGATTACAGCTGAATCCTGGCTCTATTTTCCAATGTGTCATCTCCTTTATGATGATTCACCATAGTCTGGAAATTCTATTTCGTTCTTCAGATTCGACTACACAAGCTAGTCTAAAATACACAAGGTCAGTAATACCTTATATCAGTACCGTTTTTTGTGGGGCAAGTCTATAGGAGTTGTCAACATGATCAGCCGATTGCCACCGCCCAGTTACTAGGGCCCCTGACGATCACACGATTTTGGAATGGGAAGCCACTAGTTAGCCAGAAAACGTAAGATTACATGGCGGTCAGAGGAATATCTGACCATACGTGGATGACTTGATCACAACAGTGCAAGAGCCGTGTTAAGACAGTAGCTCTTGCCTGTGGGAGGTGTTCCCAAGCGGACAACCCCTCATATCATGTCCTTATTTCCCAACATTGTATTCATGAGACAACCCAGATTAGATGTTTCTCCAATTTTGAGTACAACTCTTGAGAAGGTCAAATAATGCATCCATAAAAGGTATCAAATACAAGCCTTTTAATCATATGATTTACACACAGAAACCTTTTTGGCATGCGATCTGTGCCTATAACCTCAATATGAACATTCTTCAATTGTACTACAGTTAAGGTGCTGCAAATCTGTCCTGATGGCGGGGTGAGGTCTCTCGGAAAGATTCTTCGAGGCTAGTATCACACCAAGATACAATAGTAAAGTATGTTCACCTACACAGTACAATAGCTGTATGGCACTGGTGCAAAACGTTAGTCGTACCTACCCAGCCCCATGTATATGATGTTCACAGCACTATATGGCTGGTATCTAATGGCATCATAACTGTATGATCGGTGTCTCCAGCTCCTCTGCATTGTCTGCTGGAGCACATGGCTGCCAAAGAGACGGCCTTAATGGAAATTGGGCTGGAGAACGTCTCCATTTGCAACTCCGCATTTTGGACAGGGTGTCGGAGCTACCTTTATGTTGTATGCATTATTTTGGTTTTTAAAATGGACCAAAGCAGGGGAAGATGCAGGTTTTTTTTCCAGGCAGACCATCCTTCTATGTGGAAAAATCAGCAATGTGCTGTAGTGCACTGGCTATATTTTAGTCGCATGGTCAACCAGGTGTGGCCCGTGACATAAGCAGACTGGTTATAGGCTCGTCTGAACAAGGCCTTAGGATGTCAGAGACTCAGGTTCTATTCCTTCCCAAAATGGAAGGCTACCGACTCCGTAATGAAACAAACCTATAGAGCGCAAGCCTCCTGGTTGGCATTTCCTATTCGATTACCCCAAGAGCCCACCAATTATGTGGCCACAAAGAAGGGAAAGGTAACGAGACGTCTGTCTGCGACCTCTGAAAAAACCCACTGTGCATGTGCTAGTTTCCTCTTCCGTGAGTACGCACCAGACAACTGGGAAACTAGCGCTTGAACAGTGGTTTTCATTGTAGATAATGTTGGGAAAGCCAAGAAGTGCGGCTTCAAAGAAAGCAACAATGGAGAAGAACTTCTATAAATAATTACCTAAACAGCTCCAACCTTCCGTGCTATATCATATCAATACATATGACGGAGTTTTCTCTTTCTGCTACAGATCTCTAAATCTCTTGCTTCCATTCTCCGTGGAGCTAGATGTTACATTTCTGTCCGCTTGCAGCCACCACTAGGGGGAGCTCACAAAAGAAAATGCACTCCAATCTGTCTGCAGAAAGCTGCCTCTAGTGGAGGCTGCAGGAGCAACAACTACGAACACAGCAAGGGAATGTGGATCTATGTAGAACCAAAATCAGGCGTTTAAGAGTTTGCGATTATTTTCGTGGAACAGAAATGGCAAATGTAACAAATAAGGGCCCAGGGGGCCGAGGCCGGAGTACAACCGCGGCCTTGGTATGCGAGAACAGGATGTTTATAGATAGATCACACTTCCTGTAGGATTCGGGCAGCTGTTCTCACAGGAAGTGGCCCCATTATCTCATCCCCCTCCAGAACAGTCTTGCACCATTACTCCCCCTTACTTATAAACTGTGTGTCATTCAAGAACAATCTGCTTCCTCTCCAGAAAAAAGAATTATAGTTTTTTTTTTGTTTTTTTTTACACTATCAACCAGACAGGGCAGGGGAGAGGTTAAACTTTTTGGAATGTTTAGTTCTTACTGGTTGGTAACCAAAAAAATAAATAAATAAATTTAAAAAAAAAACCACAAACAAACCGGCTCCTGTAATGTCCGTCCCGGCTGTAGGGCTTGTAAGTTAATATTTGCTGAAGGGGAGTTTTCCCAATACAGTACTGCAGGTTCTTTGTGCACGGAGCGCGGTCCGGCTGGGGGGACAAAAAGTCCAAAACCCGCGCAGGGTGATCGATGCAGAATCTTCTCAATTCCGTAGAATGTCATGACATGCTGGGAGTTGTAGTTTTCAAAATGGAAGTTGGAAACCACAAAAATAAATTAGTACCCTCATTGCTGACTGTTTCCCCTAAGGATAAGTCTGAAAGTGATTCTCTGCTGCAAAATATCAACGGTCAAACGTTTTAGGAGCATGACGACAATTAGGAGAATTTTTTTTTTTTAAGAAAATTGTCCTAATTTTGTATTTTTAGATCAATCCGATTACATCAACATGTAAAGTACCTTTAAATTTAATTGCCCTTTAATTGGTCATTTTTAATGCCTTCTTTAGTTAATGTTTAGAAGATCGATCTTCGAGGCGCCCGTTTATAAGACGATCTGCTCAGATTAGGCTTTCCGTTCTTTATATATAAGAATACGAGATAATCTGGTCAGAGATTTACAACTTCACCGCTGCTCAATCAATATTCAGAACTTTATTTTTTTTCCCTTTATCATTGCAGGGCAAGTTAAAGAGTAATCCGTCCTTTTATTTATTTTTATTCCATAAATCAATAGTACATGCGAAAATGAACTTTCTAATTCCTGATTAGATAAATCTGCTTCTTTCTCCTCCTCCTGAACATTTATGCTCAAAATTCTCAATTCCTGAGCTAAATGTGTCTTCAGTGTATACAAATTTCCCCATTACTGAGATTACAGATCATTAGAGTCGGTGCTCATAAAGTTCTATGGAGAACTGCAATTTCTGGAGAATGTCGTGTCGGCCTCTAGCTCCTCCCATCTCCATAGAATTTTAAGAGCACCAACTGTCATCAATGAGAAAATGTCTTCAATAAATATAGATTTTGCGTTCGACGGGCACGTCAAAACGACGCACGGGGACGCATCCGCATACAACGCATGTCCCTGCGTATAATGGTAAATATAGGTACGCAAGACGCATGGGGATCTATGCGCAGGCCTACGCTGCGCACAGAAATGCTAGTGTGAAACCGGCCTAACCACAAAGTTGAGGCTCTACGACTGTTGGGAAACAAACTCCCAAGCATGTCCTCTTGTTTGGCAATTACTTGTCTATTTTTGGAGAATGAGATTTCATCCATAACTTCCAAAAGAAATTATTCAACACTGCGTCTCAAGAAGCCAGTGCAACCAAGAGTGGAGAAGTCCCTGTCCGTTCCACCACCTCAGGGCTATAAAAGACCACATATGCAGACGGCTTACCATGCAAATGTTCTTCCATGGACGAGCGACTAGCAATATCCAGAAAGGATAAAGAGTAAAGCTGGCCAGACGAGGCTGGCCCAGACACTGCTTTCTCCTGACATCACAATACACATGGGTGCTCGGCATTGTGTTTTCCAACGGGGAGAGAGGAGAAAGTCACTGCCGGACTCCTCTGCAGCTTATATCCCCCAAACCCTGAAGACAAAAGGATCAGCGAATGTGAGACCCTGTACACAGCAGATGGTCGGCTGGCCCTGTCGAAACTTGCAGGTTTCTTTGATCGTTATCCAATATGTATCGGTGCCCTTAATGCCCCAGCACCTTATCACGAGGTAGGAGATAAAAATGACAACTGTTGTCTCAATGCCAACAAGTTGTCTCAAAACTGTGGCCATTGAATTTTGCAAGACTATAACTCCCAGCATATTAGGAATTGTAGCTTGGATGAGTTGGAGAGCACAAATTTAGAAGGAGCTCTCGATAACCAACATCTAGCTTCCATTTATAGAAATCTCCATCCATTCTTGGACCTTCTAAACCATAAAGATCATCTTTCTCCTAAAAAAATGGAAAATCTCTAGTAAGATCATCAATGGGAAGTGGGTCATACAAGGTCAGACTCTCAGCTGAGTAATATGGGGTCGGACTCATCACATCTGGCCTTGTATGAACCACAGAGTCTCACCAGATCATTACTACTGGGTTAGTAGGAAAGTGGCAGAGGTAGCAGGTTTGGCCTTCAAGTGCTGTTGAGGAAGACCTAAGGAAAATTCTCCTATCCAGGAGCATAACCATAGGACCAAATAGCAATGCTTGGAACATAGCCCCTCTCTAATGACCATAGACTCCTTCCTTTCACAGTGGAGATCTCATTGACCTCATAACACCTGCTACGTTTGTTATCTTGGCCTATACAACCATGACCCCTTCCACATGGCTACCTTCTTTTTCCAAAGAAGTCTATGCTCAGGTCAAATTTTTGGAGACTCAACAAGCGATTATTGCAAGCTCCTCTGGTCCCTTTAAGACACTGCCAGTCTACCACCTTTTTTGGAGCAACCAATAGCCAGCAGGTCTTTAACTGCCACCAGGGTCCATTTGGACTGTGTCTACCAGTGTCAGCCATTTTTCCCCCTCACCACATCAGCGGATTCCAGATGCTACCAATTCCTGGTTATCTTATAATGCAAGAGATTTTTTTCCCCTTAAAATAAAAACAAAAAACAAATTCAGCCGCTTTTAGTTAAATGGGAATGATCTGCAATACCGAACACCGCCTATAGACAAGAGTGGCGCTGTTATGCGCAAAAGTTTTGTTTTTTCCCCCAGCAAATTATAAGCAGACAAGTCCAATAGCCATGCTCTTTCTGAATAGTTATATTGTCTTTTGCTGCAAATTTCATGAAAGTGTTAGATAAACTATAACCATACACCCCGAAATCAAGCCATGCCAGCAGCTTAGCGTACGAGACCATTCGACCTGCCCTGCTGGTCCGTACAGGACAGAAAAGGTGCACTCAGCTTTTTCATTATTTACCACCGTCCCCCATCCCCCTCTACTAACAACCCGAACCTGTTCCTCTACAGAGAGCTCCTATAATAACTGTGCACTGGATCCGCACGGATATAACGCGACACATACTGATTTTTTTTTTTTTTTTAACCTGTTTTTGGATATATTTTACATAGAAAAAAACCCATTTGCATGGCTGTTTGCATTTTACTGGAGTCATAGATGTGCACAAGAATTATAGATGTTATACAAAGGGATTTTTGGTACCCTCATCACCATGTAATAGTCAATTGTTGAAACCGTACACCCCCGCCCCCCCCCCATAAAAAAAAAAAAAAAAAACCAACACCGTATTACATTAGATTACTGAAGACCTTAAGAAAATAAGAAAAAAGTTTCAACCACGACACCAGCATTTACCGCCAACTCAGGGGTGAAGGGAGCTGTCAGGGCAGGTAGATGCACAGCTAGGGTTGCAAATTTAGGCTAGGTTCACACGTTGCCTCTTTGGTGCAGATTTTACCCACAGATTTCTAAACTGAAATCTGCAGGTATTTACTTTTTTTTTTTTTTTTTTAACGGAAAATGCACCAGAAAACAAAACAACAAAACTTCAATGAAACCAGTGGCGGACACAGACAGAAAAGGGCCCCTGTGCTAGAACAGTTTAGGGGCCCTTTGCAGGACAATAGCTCTGTCTATGAGCGAAGCTGCTTGCTGATTTGGAGGCGGTAGTGGCCCCTTATATCTTGGGCCCCTGTACGAAACAAGGGCAGGTCAGCAGTTTAGTCAGTGGATCTAGGATGCTCATGGTTAAAAAATTCTACCCTAAAAAGGTGCGTTTCCACAACAGAAATGGACACTCCGATGAAAAAAAAGGGCGCTTGTGGATGAGATTGAGCCAATACTCATCCAATTTGCGGAAGTCGCAAAAATGCTTTGGATTTTACGTGCACCAAATACGCAACATGTGAACACAGCCTTAATTTTTGAATGAATGCCCAGCAAAATTTTGGTGCAAAGTTTGGGTCAAAATTTTAAAAAGCGACATGAAGGCCACAAGGATAGAAGGTCACCCCATTTTTGGGGGTGTGAAATAAGGGTCACCTAACAGAGTTTGGCGGGCCCAGGCACGTGCTCAGATTGGGGAGGCCCTATATGGCAGTAATCAGCACGTCGGATTATAAGCCCCCCACCAAAAACAGAAAAGCACCTGGCGCCAAACACTAAGTAGCTGCCGACGCTAATGGCCCCACGATAACATCTCGTAGGGAGCGTCACTCCCACACTGGACCTACAATGAAGATTTAGCTGTAATATTCAGAGATCATATTTACGCACTATAAAAAGAAAAATTTGGGCTAAAAAGTTGAAGAATCGTTTTCTTCCAAAAAGTCGTTAAAATTTGTCATTTATGGAAACGTGACTGGTAAGTGTTGCCACCATCACAGAACGATACCATCCAGCTTTCCTGGAGAAAACCGGACGCACAGGAACGACGAGATCGGGGATAGATCAGCCTGGAAAAGTTGGGATTTTGCCATATTTGTAGCCTAATCATAGTGATCGTCGCCCAGTTTTCCCCGACTTACCACCTGTTGCAAAACAATGAGGAGCCCTGAAGTCTCATCACATACAATGAAACCAGAACATTTTTGCTGTCCTCACCTTCACAAAGAGCTCCACATCAGCCTGCTCTGACATCTTGGCCAAATCTTCGAAGATTTCTGCTTTTGGATTTGTGCACAAGTCCACAAATAAATAAAAGTTTGGGTTTTTTTTGCAGCAGCGAAAGAGGCAGAGAGTGTAATGTGAATGTGGGGTGGTGGGAAGTGGCTGCAGGAGGGCTGGCTCTGAGGTTCAGGCAGGAAGAGACAGCAGCAGAGCTGGGGGTGGCGGACTCTGCGGATTGGAGAGAGCAGAGAAGTGGGGTGGTGGCTGGGAGTGAACTCAGGTCTGACACAGGAGAGGAGGCGAAGGGTTTGGCCTGGGGGTTTCGCACTCACTTTTTGTACAACAGTTACAACTTTTTCGCTGCAGATTAATCGCACATTGTATCTGGTCGTGTGCGGTTTACGATATTAGGAGTTTGTAGAGTTTGCACCGTCAGCAATTCTTTATGCGTTTTGTTAAAAATTTTGTTGAAATATTAACTAATGATGAGCGAACGTGCTGGGATAAGGTGTTATCTGAGGGTGCTAACCGAGCGTCTACGGCGCACTCGAAAAATATGTTCAAGTCCCCGCGGCTGCATGTCTCGCGGGTATTCGACAGCCACAACACATGCAGGGATTGCAGCTTTATTAATCAATCCCTGCATGTGTTGCAGCAGTCGGACACCCATGGGGCCACGCACGTCTGATTTTTTTTATTCCATGGACAGAGTGATCCACGGTAGAAAAATACGGCACGCACGATTTGCCTCCGATAATCAGATCACACTCAAGTCTATGGTCGTGTGGAAAACATCGGACTGCACTCGGATGACATCTGAGTGCAGTCTGATATTCACGGCTTAACAGAATAGAGAAGATGGAGATTTTTTATTATTATTATCCATATCTGAGAGAATCGGAATCCGAGTGTGATCAGCATAATCTGCTCGATTTACTTTGATGAAAGAGAAATGGATGTGTGACCCTAGCCATATGGAAACAAAAATGTATTTATATGAAAAAAAAAAACGCTTTTTTGCATTTTTTTATTTAAATCATGGCAAAAAAATATGCATTTTGTTCCACAATTTTGGGAAATTGTTAATTTTTTTTTTTAGTACCACTGCATTGTATGAACATACCCTTAGGTACACAAAGTGCATTTTTTTTAGCATAGTAAAGATTTTTTGTTTTGTCTCAAAACCGCACCACAAACCACTTGCAGCTCTACCACAAATTACCGCTATCCTGCAATTTTTGTTTTGATGCCTTTAAGCTTTCCCATAGACTTCTACGGGACCCGAATCCTAATGCTTCTCAGGAGGCTTCTTGTTTTACCTAGAATATTTTCTGACAGATGCCGCGTCCTGCAGTACTGTTCTCTCCCATAGAAGTCAATGGAGAGTCAAACATTCAGTCACAGGACTCATTCCTAATCGTCCTCCCCTGTGCTGACCTCTTTCCCCCAGTCATGGAAATCTGTCCCATTATAAACAGGCTGCAGTTTTGTGAATACTGACTTAGGCTACGTTCACATTTGCGGTCAGCGCCGCAGCGTCGGGCGCCGCAGCGGCGCCGCATGCGTCATGCGCCCCTATATTTAACATGGGGGCGCATGGACATGCGTTGTGCTGCGTTTTGCGCCGCATGGCCGCAAGCGTTGGACGCAAGAAACGCATCAAGTTGCATTTTTTTTGCGTCCAACTTTCGGCCAAAAACGACGCATGCGGCGCAAAACGCAGCGTTTTAGCGTGCGTTTTGCCGCGTTTTTGTTTGCGTTGTGCGCTGCGGCGCCGACGCTGCGGCGCTCAACGCAAATGTGAACGTAGCTTTAGCTGAGGAATGGCGGCTTCTTGTGCGAGGGGGAAACTGGCAGAATTTACTCCTGAAATAATGGAGGGGGAGAATCCCATCTGTCAGATCACATGCCAAGGAATTAGGAGCGGAGTAGCATAATAATTAGGGTTGAAGCATGACTCCAGGATGGGAGCAGCAGCACATGCAGGGGTTGTGCTTCAGGATGTGTACACTACAGGTCATCTATAGTTGTTATATAGCACATCATAATACACACCTCAGCTGCTGCAGAACCTCATAAACACACACCTCAGCTGCTGCAGAACCTCATAATACACAACAGCTGCTGCAGAACCTCATCATACACATCTCAGCTGCTGTAGAACCTCATCATACACATCTCAGCTGCTGCAGAACTTCATCATACACATCTCATCTGCTACAGATCATTATACTACACCTCAGGTGCTGCTGAACCTCATCATACACATCTCAGGTGCTGCATAACATCCTAAAACACACAGCTGCTGCAGAGCCTCAAAATTTGCATGTAGCCTGCTGCAGAACCTCATAACACACCTCAGCTGCTGCAGAAACTCACAATACACACTTCAGCTGCTGCAGAACCTCATAATACACACCTCAACTGCTGCAGAACCTCATTATACACACCTCAGCTGCAGCAGAACCTCATCATACACACCTCAGCTGTTGCAGGGCCCCATAATAGACTCCTCAACTGCTGCAGAACCTCATAATACACACCTCAGCCGCTGCAGAACCTGATAATACACACCTGAACCACTGGAGAACCTGATAATACACACATCAGCTGCTGCAGAACCTCATAATACACATTTCAGCTGCTGCAGAACCTCAAAATACACACCATAGCTGCTGCATAACCCCAAAATACGCATGTAGGCTGCTGCACAACCTCATAATACACTCCTCAACCGCTGCAGAACCTCATAATACAATATACACCTCAGCTGCTGCTTAACGTCAAAATACAAACCTCAACCACTGTAGAACGTTATAATACACACCGCAGCTGCTACAGAACCTCATAACACACACTTCAGCTTCTGCAGAGCCTCATAATACACACCTGAGCTGCTGCAGAACCTCATAATACTTCAGCAGCTGCAGAATCTCATAACACACACTTCAGCTGCTGCAGAACCTAAAATATGCATATAGGCTGCTGCAGAACCTCATAATACACACCTCAGTTGCTGCAGAACCTAAAATACGCATATAGGCTGCTGCAGAACCTCATAATACACACCTCAGTTGCTGCAGAACCTAAAATACGCATATAGGCTGCTGCAGAACCTCATAATACACACCTCAGTTGCTGCAGAACCTAAAATACGCATATAGGCTGCTGCAGAACCTCATAATACACTTCAGCCGCTGCAGAACCTCATAACACACCCCTCAGCTGCTGCAGAACCTCAAAATATACCCCTCATCTGCTGCAGAACCTCATAATACAGACCACTGCTAATACAGCCCACTGCTACTACAGAACCTCATAACACATACATTTACTGGACTACATGGATCCCATTGACGCTTACATTCAGGAATTCTCTACTATTGAGCACTATTGACTTTCTTTAACAAAATAATCAGCCATCGCTCGCTTCAGAGTGTGTTCAAGTCTCTACAAGAAGCTGGAGGAAGGAAGACGGGGAGGGGTGAAGTATTAGGACGGATATTAGAAAAAATATATCCCTGACATGTGTGGGTGCTGGGAGGGGGCACCATACGCTTCCTCCCTGCTTGAATTTAGGCCTGGAGACTATTTACCTCATACAGAGACAGCTCCAGGGCTCTTGTGGAACTGCAAGCCCCACTGTGGAACTGCACAGACCTGGTTCAGCATAAAGGAATCTTTTACCTCAAGAGGGAAGCCATCTAAATGTTAGTAACAATACATAATGCACCATCTGAGTGTAATGGTTGTCACATTGTGGGGCCCAGTGAAGTCTGCTCTGTGAGGCCTACATGGCGGTTAGTTCACGTCAGGCCGTTCCCAGACCCGTATATCACTGATGTAGCCACCGGGCACAGACCCGTATATCACTGATGTAGCCACCGGGCCCAGACCCGTATATCACTGATGTAGCCACCGGGCCCAGACCCGTATATCACTGATGTAGCCACCGGGCGCAGACCCGTATATCACTGATGTAGCCACCGGGCCCAGACCCGTATATCACTGATGTAGCCACCGGGCACAGACCTGTATATCACTGATGTAGCCACCGGGCACAGACCCGTATATCACTGATGTAGCCACCGGGCCCAGACCCGTATATCACTGATGTAGCCACCGGGCACAGACCTGTATATCACTGATGTAGCCACCGGGCGCAGACCCGTATATCACTGATGTAGCCACCACCGGGCACAGACCCGTATATCACTGATGTAGCCACCACCGGGCACAGACCCGTATATCACTGATGTAGCCACCGGGCACAGACCCGTATATCACTGATGTAGCCACCACCGGGCACAGACCCGTATATCACTGATGTAGCCACCACCGGGCCCAGACCCGTATATCACTGATGTAGCCACCGGGCCCAGACCCGTATATCACTGATGTAGCCCCCGGGCACAGACCCATATATCACTGATGTAGCCACCACCGGGCACAGACCCGTATATCACTGATGTAGCCACCGGGCACAGACCCGTATATCACTGATGTAGCCACCGGGCCCAGACCCATATATCACTGATGATGTAGCCACCACCGGGCCCAGACCCGTATATCACTGATGTAGCCACCGGGCACAGACCCGTATATCACTGATGTAGCCACCGGGCACAGACCCGTATATCACTGATGCAGCCACCGGGCCCAGACCCGTATATCACTGATGCAGGCCACTGGTTTGTAGCATGTCATACAGCTCCCTATTGATTGTCTGCAGCGTTTATCCCAGGAAAGATGATGCAAAAAAAAACCTAAAATAGGAATATTTGTTTTTTTTTCTTAATGCTGGATTTAGAGGTAAATTTATTCCCCATGAAATGCATAGGTATTTTCCATATTGTCCCCATCTACACACACAGCGCTATACATTTATCAGCAAAAATCAATGTTCTGTAGGTTTCACTGACCAGACAAAGTCTGAAGTCTCTCTGAGGGGTCACTTACTATTCCTGTGATGGTTTACAAGTGTTTCATGTCCTGCGTTCTGAAAGTTTCCAATATTAATATCTGAATGTCTGTTATAGTGAATTGGAGAATATTACGTTTTTACAGACAATAGGCCTCAATTATTTACACTAGTGCTGTTGCTTGTACCATCCAATCCCAGCTAAAGTTTCAGTTCTTAAAAATTATATTCTCCGTAGATGGATATTGTCGGATAATTCTTGAAAATACATGTACTTTTGTAATTTACCTTTTATTAAAATCTGCAACTGTTCTTGGGTTACTAACTCTTTTTCTTTGTTTACAGCTCGTTGCCTAGGAGACCGACCACCGTTGTTGTCTAGCCACTGAGCATTGCACTGAAGCTTAGAAGGTAACCGTAAGTTCCAGCGATCACATCTATCTACACAGCAGTGTTTGTAAGCTCATTAGAAAATAGGTTGTAAGCACTGTGCTTGTTCTGCTACTGATACTAAACTATAGTGGTGGTCGGTCTCCTAGGTGACAAGCTGTAAACAAAAGGTGGCTGAAAATTTTGACAAAAGGTAAATTGCAAAAGTACTTGTTTTCACAAGGACTATCCAACAATGCCCATTTATAAAGATGGGAATAACCCTTTAAAATTATTCTTATGCATAGTTTGCTATGGTCTTTGGTAAAACTTATGAGGCCTGGATTTTTCTGGGCTGATAGTCAGGTTTGGTAGCGGGGTCCCGTTCTTTCTGTCATGAGTGTGTCACGTCCTCCTGGGAGATCTGGGGTTAAAAAATCACTACGTATTGTGAATCACAGATCTTCCATTTAGCCTGTGTGTTTATGTCCCATATTAAATGAATTTGGTTTCCTTTGGTGCTGAGGAAGTTAACGACCCTTTCTATGCTAGTCAGAAACTTACAGCTCCATTTTCACCTGCTTCTGATCAGGTCATTACCTCTCCCTATAAAACCTGTCCAGACCTCCTCTGTCTTGCCAATGAAAGCTTTGCTTCCTAGCTTTTTGGAGACATTTGCTGAATAGGAGTTTGTTGTTGCTACTGGAGATTGTTGCGTGCTGTTTTTGTGGGTATGCTTTCCTCATTGTCCTATTCACATTTGATTTTTACATTCTTATCCTTCCCTATATACCTCTTTACCTTTGGTGCGTGTTTGTATATGCATTTCTTTCTGTTATCCCTGTTTTGTCTTTGTATCTTGTTTACCTTATATCTCTGTTCTATGCCTCATGGAATGGTGGAGGGGACAGATCAGGGGTTAACAGGAGCACAGTAAGGTCGGAGACTCGGGCCTCTCTACCTTCAAGAGTACCCCCGGGACAGGGATAGTTCGGGTACCAGTTCAAGACACAGTTTGAGGCCCCCCTTCGTTACAGAAGACCATCACAGTGTGACACTTTCATTCTAGATCTAGTTTTCTCTCAGTTGCCCAAGATTCAGCCTAACGACAGTTCAGATGACAGCTATGTAATGTATATGGCCATGTGTAAAGTCTCTGTTGGTCAAGGAAAATTTTCCATTTTTCACTGTTTTGGGATTTACCTCTTAGGGGTCTCTTGAGAAATGTTTCTGGGCAACTGCCTACTTTGGCAGACCTGAACACTGTCCCTGCACACAAGTTTGTCCAGTTACTGCACTTATAAGATCCCCCAATCTACTCCCTTTAGGACATTATTATCCTATAACTGATAGTCCGGAGGGGAATGGTGAAAATCTCAGTACAGTGTTGTGGAATATGTTGGCTCTATATAAATATTGGAGTAAATATATCAATATGATAAAGGCGTAGCTAGCCCTTAATCTTGTGTGTTGAAGCCACCACCCTTTTTCATTGTTGGACCTTGGCCTTTGACTATTATGTCATACTTGCTAACTTTCTAGATTGTTTTTCCCATTACCATGGCCCCCAATTAGGATCACAACTAGTGATGAGTGGACGTTCTCGGCTAAGGTGTTATCCGACCATGCTTGGGTGGTAACCGAGTGTCTTCGGGGTGCTCTAATAATATGTTCGAGTCCCTTCAACTGGCTGTTCAACAGCCGCAACACATGCAGGGATTGCCTGTTAGAACAAGCCGTGACACAGGCAGCGGCGGGAACTCGGACATATTATTCGAGCACGACGAAGACACTCGGTTAGCACCCCAGCATGGAGGATAACATTTTATCCGAGCAAGTTCACTCATAACTTGGCATAACCCATTCAACTCCCGCATTTTCCAACCGCTTGAATGCTACGTTTCAGTCTGTCGACAAGGCATCTTGTAGTAGAAATTTTCAGGCAGTTTTCTGAGGTGCTTAAAGAAATTTCTAGGAGAGAGGAAGATCTTCCTTTTTTTTTTTATTGAAACCTCACATATATTGTGGGTGATTTGACCAATATGATCACGCTGTTTACAAAGATCGCAAACTCATTTGCGCCAATTATTTGCTTTTAAAGCTCATCGCTAAGGGCAGATAGATATGATGTGAGATTAGTCGTAGAGATACGATTTTAGTAGAGCGTTACCTCTATATGGCTCATGTTTTCTGTGTGGCGGGAATAATATTGGCACTACGCTTTCTCCCGCGACACATATTCCATTGTTCAGTTTATCATCATCATTCAAAGTCGCTCTCGTGTTAATTTCATACAAAACAAGTAGAAAATAAATCTGTGGACAGAAGGAGAGCCTCCCATGTCCAGGCAGACACTGCGCTTGACCTATAGCTAGTTCCATATGGCGGTTTAATAGGGCCACTGATGTGGCGGCACCTTGATCCAGGCATTGATAATATAGCTGATACTGTTGTACTGACAACACATGGCGCTATTGCAGCGCCCCAGGGTCCTGGTCTTTGCAATAATGTCATTTTCCTCTAGGGGAGAGTGATGTTACGTTTGGAGGCAAAGAAGGACAACTGCATCCAGGTATCACAAACATGCAAAACATTTCGCACTCCAGGCCACCAGGGGAGCTCTGCTCCTATTTATTAGGGCACTCCTCACACTTAGGTAAAACTGGTTGCCTGGGGAGCAAGTTAGACAGTTGCTGGCTGAGCTTCGCTCAGGTGGTTGGTCCCTGGCAGGGGTGGGAGCTTGTCAGAGATCGAGACAGAAGAACACGGAGCTGTGCCTGCCCTAAGAGCTGCAGTTTCTAGAAAGAGACACTGAAGAAGAACTGTATTGTAGAGAGGGTGAAGAAGTCATAGCAAAGGAGTGGATACCAGGAGGAGTTCTGCCCTACACAGGCTGCCTCCTTCTGAGGCGCAAGATCCCGGTAGCCGGAACACCGAGGGAGCAACAGTCCTTTATGCCTTGCTCCAGAGACCGGCAGGACAGATAATTTCACGTTACCTGTCTGCACCTACATCCAGGAGGCAAGGTCGCACCCCTTAGAGGCTGGGGCATGATTGAGTCCCTGTAAAAAGCCTCAAGCCACTGGTCATACGGGTTTGTCCTATCAATCTGGGGAACAGAGAGAGAGAGACATAACATCTACAACATCTGTGAGGACCTTATGAGAAGCTTCGCAGTAAGGGACTACAACACCACGTCGCTAGAGGAAGGCTACTGATTTCTACCTGGATAAGGGGACTCTGGACTTGCCTCCAAACCGGCCGGACTCTGTCTGCCCTGTGATCTGGTGCTGCGGACTGTGGATGCTGAAGTCTACAGTAAAAGGTAAAGAGACTGCAACCTTGTGTCCTCGTTCTTCACTGCGCCTCTCACGATCCACCATCTACACACTGGGAAGCCCTGGGGATACACTTCACCTGTGAGATATACCATCTAGCTGCATTAACATCACCCCAGCGGACCCCTTAAAGCAGCGTCTGTCACCCTGACCGAATACCACAGGTGGCGTCACAAACATTTCCCATTTAAAGACCTTTCCCTTTTACACGGACGTCCCAGGGACACGGACCGGGTCAGCCACCGTGACATCCCCCCTGTGAACCGAAGGACCCGGTACCGAGTACCCCGCTGCCCTGACGGGGCGATCCACTATCATGTGGGTACTGTACAGCGGCATTTTTTTTGCTCTCTACAGAATTGCAGCATTTTAAAGGAGTTGTCCAGTCTAAAAAAAAATTGTTCAGAATTTAGCTTTATAGAATAAGATAAGATCAGGGGGCACCATTTTCTGGTTAACCTCTCTAGCCGGATTTTCGGTCCTGTTCAGATGTGACCCGTGTAGTGTCTAACAGGAGCTGCTCATCTCATTAGCTAAACCAGCCTCCTTATCTCTTGCAGAAAAGTTCATACTAGACAGAAAAGTTAGTTATTGATTGCAATGAGTAGTCAGCTGGCTCACTGCTAGATTTAGGAATCCAGTAGGATCCCGCACTCGGTCGGTCTGTATGTTGTTTCACATACAGTATTTCTGTGATTTTTCACCCACTTCACATTACTGGAGCGTGCGCTCAGGAACACTGATTATAGTGTGGCCGTTTGGCACTCTCATGGCGGAGCAGCTGTACAAGCAGCTGACGTCTCCTGCCCGGTCCTTATATATGGCTATTAATAGGCACATCCTTCAGGCAAACGTCACATCAAACAAGAATCATAGCTCCATTAGGTAGGTAGGGAGAAAGAGCACATAGTGATCCCCTTGAGCTTTCGACACGATATAAGACAAATGTTTGACTTCTGTACATCACCTTAGCAGTACTCTGTCCCATGGATGCACCCTTACCCTGAAAATGAGCACTACTGGGACTACAACCTTAATCCAAAATGGACCTTTATCCAGCCTTGTCCCAAAATAATTGCCTTTCATAAATACTTAGTGACCAGACAATGGTCACCTACCTGTATTACACTACAGTTTACTTTTTCCTTTTGTCTCCACCTGGCTGAGACAGCTACGAACACTTCTTCCAATCATAACTCTTCTCTGCAGAGTTTGCTGCCCAGATAACTTTGATTTTTCAATATCCTCCTCATCCTCTACACAAACTTGTGACCGTACAGTATCAAAATAAAATAGTGCTGCCTTTGTCTTTATTCTACATAGTCATAGTTCTCCCACCATCCAGTAATAGTGCCCTTATTTGTGCCCCACACTCTTTTATAGTGCCCTTCACACTACTGACAAACAGTAAATCCACACAGTAACAATGCAGTGCTAGTGCCCCCCCAGGCAGTAAGGATGCCCCATTTTTGCCCCACACTAACAATGACTAATTGGGCCCCCATACATTAATAATACTACTTAGTGTCCCACATAGTAATGATGCCCCCTTAGTGTCTAACACATGGTAATGATGCCCCCTTAGTGTCTAACAAATAGTAATGATGCCCCCTTAGTATCTAACACACAGTAATGATGCCCCCTTAGTGTCTAACACACAGTAATGATGCCCCCTTAGTGTCTAACACACGGTTAATGATGCCCCCTTAGTATCTAACACACGGTAATGATGCCCCCTTAGTATCTAGCACACAGTATAGATGACCACTTAGTATCTAACACACAGTAATGATGCCCCCTTAGTGTCTAACAAATAGTAATGATGCCCCCTTAGTGTCAACATACAGTAATGATTCCCCCTTAGTGTCTAACACACAGTAATGATGCCCCCTTAGTGTCTAACACACAGTAATGATGCCCCCTTAGTGTCTAACACACAGTAATGATGCCCCCTTAGTATCTAACACACGGTAATGATGCCCCCTTAGTATCTAACACACGGTAATGATGCCCCCTTAGTATCTAACACACGGTAATGATGCCCCCTTAGTATCTAACACACGGTAATGATGCACCCTTAGTATCTAACACACGGTAATGATGCCCCCTTAGTATCTAACACACAGTAATGATGCCCCCTTAGTATCTAACACACAGTATAGATGCCCCCTTAGTATCTAGCACACAGTATAGACCCCTTAGTGTCTAACACACACAGTAATGATGCCCCCTTAGTATCTAACACACGGTAATGATGCCCCCTTAGTATCTAACACACGGTAATGATGCCCCCTTAGTATCTAACACACGGTAATGATGCCCCCTTAGTATCTAACACACGGTAATGATGCCCCCTTAGTATCTAACACACAGTAATGATGCCCCCTTAGTATCTAACACACAGTATAGATGCCCCCTTAGTATCTAGCACACAGTATAGACCCCTTAGTGTCTAACACACAGTAATGATGCCCCCTTAGTATCTAACACACGGTAATGATGCCCCCTTAGTATCTAACACACGGTAATGATGCCCCCTTAGTATCTAACACACGGTAATGATGCCCCCTTAGTATCTAACACACGGTAATGATGCCCCCTTAGTATCTAACACACAGTAATGATGCCCCCTTAGTATCTAACACACAGTAATGATGCCCCATTAGTATCTAGCACACAGTATAGACCCCTTAGTGTCTAACACACACAGTAATGATGCCCCCTTAGTGTCTAACACACAATATAGATGTCACCTTAGTGCCCATACTTGATATTGATGCCCTCTTTGTGCCCCAGAAATGTTAATGATGCCACTCATTGCCTTCCACCCAGGCATAGAATCCCTTAAAAAATGACTATACAACTAGCCCCATTTCCATCACAAAGACAGCCGGCCTCTGCATTGGCTTGTGCGATGGCCTCACCAAATCGTGCCGCCTGCAGTGATACCATTGCGCCTGCCTGTACCAGGCTGTGTGCTCGCATGACAATTTTAGTGATATAGTACTGATAGGGTATTCAAAATAAATGTATTTTTTTTTTATTTGGGCCATTTTTTGTGGTAATAAAAAAATAGTAGAAAAAAAGCAAAATAAAAAAATGCCACCAAAACAAGTATAACAAAAAAGGTTATGAAATATTTTTTTATTTCTTTTATTTTTTTTATAATCAATAAAAAAGAAAACTACAGAAACTGTACGTGAAGTAGCCGATGTCCGACCCCTCACAGGCAGCGCTGTGCCCCCCCGCTCTCTGCTGTGTAGTGCGTCCATGGCAACCGAAATGGAAGTAAACATGGCGTCAGTCATGTGACCCCCCTCATATGTCATGTGACCAACTGGCATTCACCTAGCAACCAGTTTTCATGACAGAACTAGCGCTGCTGGGTCACATGACACGACATGTGACTGCCGCCATCTTTAGTTAAGGTGTGTGACAGGAAGAGACATTGCCTCCATTCCTCTCCTCTTGTCTGTGTGTTTTGTTTTTTTTTTTTTTATTATCTTTGTTAGCTACATGACAGAACCTGCCATGTTAGACAAGACCTCTTTCCTTCCTAATCGCACCCTTTTACCACCACTCATATTTCATAAAAGTGGTGTAATATTGCAAAACAAATGCACTTTTTTTTAACACAAAAGTTATTTTTTTCCAAAAATCCCCTGAAAATGTTGCACAATTTAACGCGAGGGGAATTTGTGGGAAGATTTTTCACATTTTTTTTTTTGCACTTCTAGTAATCTTATTTCTCATGATAGCAAATTTATGAACGGCCGCCATATTTGCTGCTGCCGCCTCAGAAGTAATGGAGTTCCAGCCACCACAAGGGGGCGCTCTCTGCATGTGGATTTATATGGTGTCTGCAGGGAGACCATCACCGCCGAAATTTCTGCCTGACCCCGAAAACCCTATTGGTTAAAGTCGCAAAGTGCTTGTAATAACAAGGAACTTTGCCATTTACCTCTTATTAAAAGTCCCCTTTATTCTCAAGTACGGAAGGATTTTTTTTAAAATACTTTACTGCTTGTTGCCTAGGTTACCAGCCACCTCTTGTGTCTACCAGCAATAATGCTAAAAATGATCTTTTATTTAATTTATTAAAAAGAGCCATATGGTCAACGAGACACATAAGACTTAACCAAATCGGGTCCTAAAATAGGGCCGTGATATCTGATTGACCACATAGATCCTTTTAATAATTTAAATAAAAGTTAATATTTAGCTTCATTGCTTATTGGTGCCGCTATTATTGGCTGGACCCAGCGCTGGTTTATCTCTTGGGGATGGCACACAACACACCCATGTAATGATTGCCTAATTCTGGGTGAGGCAGCCCCGGGGGGGACTGTGCAATACACCCAAAATGAGCGATGTAAAACACTAATAGTAGGAAGAGTAGGCAGGAAAATTAGATATTTAGTATCTTAATAGGATTTAATGAAAAATATGACTGCTAGAAATATTTAGAGCGACAACCTACGAAAAAAAGGAACCAACTGTCCCAAAAATCGGTATTAAGAAGTGAGAAGGGCATCATATGTATATAACAATATGGAACATTTTATTAATTGCTCACAAGGTAACAACAATTCCAATATACATTATGTAAAAGATGAGTTAAATCCCCTCCCATGATCCTAACCAAAGTCAGATGCTTTGCATAAAGTGCCGTGGATAGTGCAGAATGTCCGTCCTGTTATAGCCCCGACGCACGTTTCGCGTGGTGGGCTTCCTCAGGGGCCTGTGTGATATTTAGAGCATTTCCAGATTCCTTAAAGGGGTTGTATCAACTTAGCAAGTTATCACCTTTCTAAAGGACAACATACTGATCTCTGGGGGTCCCACTGCTCCCGCGAACCTGGCACATGGGGATATTGTCTATGACAGTAAATGGCTTAATTTAAACTGGGAACTAAAGCTCAGTGGAGAGTCTCAGCGGTGTGACCCTCAATGATCTGCATCTCTCCTGTGGATAGATGATAACTTGATACGTTGGAACATCCCTTTTAAGGGTGTGTTCAGAAAGGAAGAAAAAAAATGCAGTACAAGCAAGGGGGATTTGAGCAAAGCTGGCCATACACCTGAGATAGCTGTCGGCGAAACGTTCAATCAGCCAACCGCTATTTCTCCTGACTCTGCCATACCTCAGCTCGGCCCCTCTGGCAGTGGCTTATCTTCCCTGTAAAAAGAAAAGGATTGGGCATGGAAATTCTCCAGGAGAATCAGGAGGCCGCCGTCCCCCACACACATCAGGTTGGATCAACTTTCATCTAATGTGTATGGGGAGCTTAATATTACATTTTCAACAATCTTTACTTAATTTATTAATATTAGATCATTGATTTATCATTTATAAATAACATACTTTTATTTTTTCAGGCTGCGAATAATCTCCAATGAATCACTTGCAGACAATGACAAACGTTATAATTGACGATTCTCAAGAAGAAGAGGAGCCGCCAGCGGAGGTCATTATTTATATATCATAGGAGGAACTTAGAGGAGTTTTCCGGTTTGGAAAAACCCATGTCCCCTGGGTGCAGTTTAATATAAAAAGCAAACAAACTGTCCTTTACTCACCCTTCCCAGGTCCCACAGCTGAGTTGATGGAGCAACAGCATAGACTCAGTACTGGACCTGAGGAGGGGAGTAGAGCCCCCCTTTTTTTTCTATAGATCTCATCCACATACATATATGTCCTCCCCCAGAACTGTATTCATATATGCTTTTAAGAAAGTAGATATTGCATTTGATAAGCCACACAATGTTTCTATGGTGGTGTTGAGCATGGGAGACCACCGCTCCATTCACTGTCTATATGAATGATGGCCACATGCACACTACTACTCCATTGTCACAGGTACTTTGGGTTCCCCCCGGCTCCTGTTTTCCCAGAGTCTTGCGTTGTCAAGAACTATGGGGTTCTCAGCCACCAGACCACAGTGATCATAAAGGGGTCATCTATCCTGATTGTTTATGGGACAACCCCTTTAAGTGATTTAAAAAAAGTAGGTTCAGTATTAATGACAGTGGACACCTTTGTTCCAGCACATCTGCCATCAAAAAGAAGCAACTTTGCAAACAGTTGATCTCAAATACTCTATCACCATTTTGGGTCTACATCTGCTGGGCAGAGTTATGTATCTCCATGGTAATGTAAGGAGGTTGCTTTCCCTGCTCCTTACCTGGAACCACTTAGGCAGACAGCTGGGTTGTTGGGGTGAAGACTTTCTGCCCTGGACAGAAGGGACCATGTGACTGCTGGGGGCAGAGAGGTAGAGAGAGGGGTGTGGTCAGAAAAGAGCGGGAGAGCAGAGCGCGCGGGACAGGGGGACAGCACGCCAGAGAGAGAGCAGGCTGCAGCGACCGCACTGACAAGCCAGGACCCCTGAGTGTGACTGCTCAGTGTGTGTGCAGCATTGCTGCTGCAGAGAGAGACTGCCAGCCTAAGGCTACTTTCACACTAGCGTCGGGCACTGCACGTCGCAATGCGTCGTTGTGGAGAAAAAACGCATCCTGCAAAGTTGTGTTTTTTTCTCCATAGACTTTTATTAGCGACGCATTGCGACGCAGTGCCACATTTCACAACCGTCGTGCGACAGTTGCGTCGTGTTTTGGCGGACCGCCGCCACAAAAAAAGTTACACGCATGCGTGGCCGAAACTCCGCCCCCTCCCCGGACCTTGCAATGGGGCAGCGCAAGCAGTCTTAGGACGCTTCCGCTGCCCCATTGCAAGGTCCGGGGAGGGCATTTTTTTCACAGTATGCGTCGGTATGTCGGGCCGACGCAGCACGACGTTCCAACGCTAGTGTGAAAGCAGCCTAATATACAGAGACTCGCAGCAGAGTGGCTGTGTTACTTCCTGCTTCCAGTTTCACTGGGAGAAAAGACTGAGTAGTCTGATCCTGAAATCATACTGACTTCCCTGTTTCTTCCTCATATACATTTAGTATATTACCACAGAGGGGAGAAATAGAAGGGAATATGAGTGCGGGATCAGACCAGACGGGCTAGCCTTCACTCCCTTGGGCGCCCATGACCCTATCACCAGTTCACTCGTTATCCTTCCTTGGCTCACTATTGGTAGATGCTAGCTTCTACATATAGAGAACATTTTAAAAGACATTCCGTGTACTGGAAACATGCCATAAGACCTGCTTTATACAAGGAATGCCTCACAAGACCTGCCGTTTACCAGAAACACCTCCCAAGACCTGATGTATATTGGGAACACCCCACAAGATCTGATATATATCAGGAACACCCCACAAGACCTGAGGTATACCGGGAACACCCCACAAGACCTGAGGTATACCGGGAATACCCCACAAGACCTGAGGTATACCGGGAACACACCACAAGACCTGAGGTATACCGGGAACACCCCACAAGACCTGAGGTATACCGGGAACACCCCACAAGACCTGAGGTATACTGGGAACACCCGAGAAGACCTGAGGTATACTGGGAACACACCACAAGACATGAAGTATACCAGAAACACCCCAAAAGACCTGGCGTCTACCAGGAACACCCTAAAAGACCCTTCGTATACCGGGAGCATCCCGCAAGACCTGCTGTATACAGGAAACACCCCAAAAGACCTACCATATACTGGGAACTCCCTGTAAGACCTGCGGCATACTGGGGACACACTAGAAGAACTGCTGTATACTAGGAACACCCTCACAAGACCTGCTGTATACCGGGAACACCCCACAAGACTTACCCCACCCCAAATGGCCTGCCATAAACTGATAACACTTCACAAGACCTGCTGTATAAAAGGGATGACCAATAAGACCCGCCATATACTAGGGGCAACCCACAAGACCCGTCATATACTAGGGGCAACCCACAAGACCCATCATATACCAGGGGCGACCCACAAGACCCGCTATATACCAGGAACACCCTACAAGACCTGCCATATACCAGGGACAACCCACAAGACCCATCATATACCAGGGTTGACCCACAAGACCCGCCATATACCAGGAACACCCTACAAGACCCGCCATATACCAGTCGCAACCCACAAGACCTGCTGTATACCAAGAACACCCTACAAGACCCACCATATGCCAGGGGCAACCCACAAGACCCGTCATATACCAGGGGCAACCCACAAGACCCATCATATACCAGGGGCAACCCACAAGACCCGTCATATACCAGGGGCAACCCACAAGACCTGCTGTATACCAAGAACACCCTACAAGACCCACCATATGCCAGGGGCAACCCACAAGACCCGTCATATACCAGGGGCAACCCACAAGACCCATCATATACCAGGGGCAACCAACAAGACCCGTCATATACTAGGGGCAACCCACAAGACCTGTCATATACCAGGGGCAACCCACAAGACCCGCCATATACCAGGAACACTCTACGAGACCAGCCATATACCAGGAACACCCTACAAGACCTGCCATATACCAGGGACAACCCACAATACCCGCCATATACCAGGAACACTGTTGTGAATTCTGTCTGGGCTCCCTCTGGTGGCCTTTAGCGATACTGCGGGTCTGGAGCTGGGCTCAGCTGCCTCATTTCCTGCTATGCTGGTTCCTATTTAACTCCACCTGCACCTTTGTTTGTTGCCTGCTGTCGTTGTATTCAGTACTGGTTCTGATCTCTCTGGACTTCCTTGTGACCTGTCTCCATGCGGAGAAGCTAAGTCTTGCTAGTTCATGTTTGCTCATTTTTCTCTTGAAAATATGTTTCATTATATGATGAGTTCAGTCCAGCTTGCTTATATGTGATTTTTTGCTTGCTGGAAGTTCTGGGGTGCAGAGTGCGCCCCTCACATCGTGAGTCAGTGTGGGGGTTCTTGTATTTTCTGCGTGGATAGTTTTTGATAGTTTTTGTACTGACCGCACAGATTCCTTGCTATCTTCAGTCTATTTAGCGTTAGCGGGCCTCATTTGCTTAAACCTGTTTTTCATTACTACGTTTGTATTTTCCCCTTAACTCACTGTTATTATTTGTGGGGGCTGTCTAAACTTTGGGGTAATTTCTCTGAGGCAAGTGAGGCTTGGCTTTCTCTCTAGGGGTAGTTAGTTCCTCAGGCTGTGACGAGGCGTCTAGGTTTTTAGGTAACGCTCCACGGCTGCCTTTAGTGTGTTTTGGATAGGTTCAGTGTTGCAGTCATGTTGTGATTTTGGTTTCTGGGCTCCCCCGGTGGTTTCTGGTGGTACTGCACTTGTGTGCTTCATCTCCTCTGTTCACCTGTTTTCCATCTGGATGTGGGAGTTTTCTATTTAGCCTTGCTCCTCAGTCATTTCTATGCCGGCCAACAATGTTACCAGAAGCCTTTCTGTTGCATGTTCCTGCTCCTAGACAACTATCAGCTAAGTTGGACTTGTTGTCCTAAGTTTGTTTTGCATTTTTGTTCCAGTTCTCTGTGATTGAATATTTCTGAGGCTGGAAGCTCTTGTGAGCTGAAATTGCCACTCTGGTGTCATGAGTTGATATTAGAGTCTTAAAGTAATTTCAGGATGGTATTTTGAAAGGGTTTTCAGCTGACCGTGAAGTTCCCTTTTCTGTCTTCCTACTATCTAGTAAGCGGACCTCAATTTGCTAAACCTATCTTCATACTTCGTATGTCTATTTCCTCTAAAATCACCGCCAATATATGTGGGGGCTACTGTCTGCCTTTTGGGGAAAATTTCTCTAGAGGTAAGCCAGGTCTGTATTTTCCTCTGCTAGGGTCAGTCAGTTCTCCGGCTGGCGCTGGGCGTCTAGGGATAAAACGTAGGCACGCTACCCGGCCACTGTTAGTTGTGCGGTAGGTTTAGCTCATGGTCAGCTCGAGTTCCCATCTTCCAAGAGCTAGTCCTTTTGTATGCTTATTACGTTCTCTTGCCATTGAGAACCATGACACGGTCAGTATAGTTTCCACATCCCCAGAGCTCGTCCTAATATTCTGGTTTACCTATCAGGTCAGTTTGGTGATCCTACCACCGGATCATAACAGAACACCCTACAAAACCCACCATATACCAGTGGCAACCCACAAGACCTGCTGTATACCTGGAGCACCCTACAAGACCCGCCATATACCAGGGGCAACCCACAAGACCCGTCATATACCAGGGGCAACCCACAAGACCCATCATATACCAGGGGCAACCCACAAGACCCGTCATATACCAGGGGCAACCCACAAGAACCGTCATATACCAGGGGCAACCCACAAGACCCGTCCTATACCAGGAACACCCTACAAGACCAACCATATACCAGGAACACCCTACAAGACCTGCCATATACCAGGGACAACCCACAAGACCCGCCATATACCAGGAACACCCTACTAGACTTGCCATATACCAGGGATACCCTACAACACCCGTCATATACCAGGGGCGACCCATAAGACCCGTCATATACCAGGAACACCCTACAAGACCCACAATATACCAGTGGCGACCCATAAGACCTGTCATATACCAGTGGCGACCCATAAGACCTGCCGTTTTGCAGATGATGTGACCACGTTGTCTTGCACTCGTATATTTTTTCCTACGTCCAATACATCAACTTCAATAATGGATTGTTCCCTTGCTGCGCTATCCATCCCGCCCCGGAGAGGCGCCATTGTCATGAGACAATTAATGTTCCTCACCTCAGCTGTCAACGCTGATCACTGTAGTTTCCCTACTCTGTAAGACTGAAGGATTTTCATAAACTACAGTATGACTAAAGCAACCCCGGCAGCAATGTTGGTGACAGATTTGGAAATTTTAGGCCCAGTTGTGCTGAAATTACGTCTCCTCCCCGATAATAGGAAACGTTTTGTTGTCATTCAAGAAAGTCAAACATTGACCAGAAGTAGCAAATAATTTTTTGTAATTCCTTATTAGCTCCGCTGCCATTGTGAATGGTACTAATATTGGACACTATGTCTGTACTGCAGATATACCTGAGTGTATTATGGAAGTCCGGCCAGCTGGCGGCTGCATTTTATAACTCTGGCGACTGCTCCGTTCACTTCATGCCGGACACTGCGGAGACAGAACAGCTGTGCCTGCTTAGCAGAGGTTGGTGGCATTTACCCTTTTCCCTTTACCTCATATCTGGGTATGGAAAAAGTGTTTTGTTTTTATTAATGACTCCTGAAGGTCCTTTATGATTTTAGAGGAGCACAATGGGACTAGTAGAAAAATTGTGAAAAAAACAAAGTCTCATGTGTCACGAAAAAAATTCAAAAGTTATCTAAATAACCAAACGAGGAAAAACTTTATTACATTCAAACTCATTATTAACAGGGGAAAATAGTCTGCTCAGTAACCAGTTAAAGAACATTCTGCCTTTGACACACCTTGTAGTTTTAAGGAATTTTTAGGTCCTTTATTGTGTATCCATACCGGTCAGAGTCACATATTTCTTATGCTAGGAGCTCTAAATTCCCTAGAACCATCGTAATAACTAAAACCTTGGCCACTAGGGGGAACAAGGAGCTCATCGCATACAGGTCCAATAATGAGTGCAATGTATAATGAGTATGCAGTTGTCTCCCCATAGTGGCCAGAATTATAAAGCATTATTTTGGGAAGATTTAGTGTTCTGATATCAGATAAATGGATAAAAAAAATATGAAAACCTATTTTGCACTGAATATTCAACCTATTGACAAATGGAACTAAAAAGTGGACATTTCCATTAGTAGTGACAAGTCGTCTAATAGCAGCACTTCATCACAGTGACTACATTGTCAGAAAACTCTTCACATTACCAAGCCATTCTTGTGTCCATGAGAAAGTAATAGAGTATCAAAAAGGAATGGGCTTCATTAAAACGAATGGTATCCCGCCTGCTACAATGGACGGAGGGTTCTGTAACATCAAAGAATGACTGTAAAACCGAGAAGAGGTGTAATGTGAGACCAGACGTGAATGGCCTTATTGTGAGGTGCAGCCATTACCTTCTCACCAAGAACCGAAATGTTCCTGCCATAATGGGCTATTAAGAGTGCGCTGCCTACATTTTGCTTATTCAATATAGGAATTTACCTGGGAGGCACGACACCAAATGTTTTCTGGTGCTGCCTCTAATGTCCGTTCTTTTATCTATCTATCTATCTATCTATCTATCTATCTATCTATCTATCTATCTATCTATCTATCTACAAAAACTTAATTTATTTCAGTTCTTCAATACAAAAAGTGAAACTCATATTCTATAGAGACATTACACACAAAGTGATCTATTTCACGTGTTTATTTCTGTTAATGTTGATGATTATGGCTTACAGCCAATGAAAACCCAAAAGTCATTATCTCAGTAAATTAGAATACTTTATAACACCAGCTTGAAAAATGATTTTAACATCCGTAATGTTGTCCTACTGAAATGTATGTTCAGTAAATGCACTCAATACTTGGTCGGGGCTCCTTTTGCATCAACTACTGCATCAATGCTGCGTGGCATGGAGGTGATCAGTCTGTGGCACTGCTGAGGGGTTATGGAAGCCCAGGTTGCTTTGATAGCAGCCTTCAGCTCGTCTGCATTGTTGGGTCTGGTGTCTCTCATCTTCCTTTTCACAATACTCCATAGATTCTCTATGGGGTTAAGATCAGGTGAGTTTGCTGCCAATCAAGCACACTGATACTGTTGTTTTTACACCAGGTATTGGTACTTTTGGCAGTGTGGACAGGGGCCAAGTCCTGCTGGAGAATGACATTTCCATCTCAAAAAAGCTATCGGCAGAGGGAAGCATGAAGTGCTCTAAAGTCTCCTGGTAGACGGCTGCGCTGACTTTGGTCTTGATAAAGCACAGTGGACCTACACCAGCAGATGACATGGCTCCCCAAACCATCACTGATTGTGGAGACTTCGCACTAGACCTCCAGCAGCTTGGATTGTGGCCTCTCCACTTTTCCTCCAGACTCTGGGACATTGATTTCCAAATGAAATGCAAAATTTACTTTCATCTGAAAACAACACCTTGGACCACTGACAACAGGCCAGTTATTTTTCTCCTTGGCCCAGGTAAGACGCTTCTGGCGTTGTCTATTGGTCATGAGTGGCTGACACAAGGAATGCGACACTTGTAGCCCATGTCCTGTATTCATCTGTGTGTGGCGGCCCTTTAAGCAATGACTCCAGCAGCAGTCCACTCCTTGTGAATTCCCCCCCATGTTTTTGAATGACCTTTTCTTAACAATCCTTTCTTGGCTGCGGTTATCCCGGTTGCTTGTGCACCTTTTTCTACCACACTTTTTCCTTCCACTCAATTTTCCATTAATATACTTGGATACAGCACTCTGTGAACAGCTAGCTTCTTTAGCAATGACCTTTTGTGGCTTACCCTCCTTGTGGAGTGTCAGTGACTGCCTTCTGGACATCTGTCAAGTCAGCAGTCTTCCCCATGATTGTGGAGCTACTGAAACAGACTAGTGGACCTTTATAAACGCTTAGGAAGCCTTTGCAGGTGTTTTGGTTAATTATTCTAATTTACAGAGATAACGACTTTTGGGTTTTCATTGGCTGTAAGCCATAATCATCAACATTAATATCTGTAATCTAATATCTCTCGTCTTCCCTTTTCTTTCCCAGTGATTGCCGATCTGCAGCCGCGATGTATCGTGACCAGTGCAAAGCAGGACCAGCATTTCTCTGACTTCCTTCAGACGTTGAGTAATGTCATCATCTTTCAGAATCGCTTCTTACCACATATTTCTGATAACAACGTATATACCTTCTCAGCTTCATTGAGCGTGCATGTGTTTTCAATCAGCACCTCTACTCACAGCTTATATCCTCCCCAGAATAAAAGCATTGGGCATGTTGAAATTCAATATGCCTAATCCTTCATTTTCCAACCTTCAGTATGCCCTATAGACACAAAATCTACAGTTTTGTCCACCATTCCTGTGACTGGTGACTTTCCGCCTCCTAACGCTGCTTTGTTTCTCTCATTCTAGAGCCGACTCCAGACGGTACAGCTGATGGAAGATTCACGGCCGAGATATGTCTATTCTCACGGGTGGACTTTGGTAATCAGTCACAGCATTCTGCCTGTATCCTACCCACCGTCTGGGGATGTTGTGATCATAGGAGCCACTCAACTGGCTGAGGGCATCAATTACCGCTGCAGCTGATCAGCGCTCACTGATTGGTTGCAGCGATTACATTATTTCAAAGCTGGAAGAAGCCACCAACCAATATCATCTATGGTAAAATAATGGTGTTTAAGCTGCACCCCTAAGACTGATCCCATTAATGGTCACTTTTGGGCAGGGGTTCTGTTTCTAAAGATTCAGGACGGTCCTCACTATTGGGGGATATTGGCCCATTGTCTATTGCCCCTTCTGTTCCCATTGTGAAAGGGGTAACATATATACCCCAGATGAAGCTGCGCCATTTCTCCGTCATTATATCAGTATTTTGCAGAATTTCTGATCAATATGAAGAAATAAATTGCAGAAATTGTGTTTTCCTCTTTATTCAGCCCTCCCGATCTGTAAGCAGAGGGTCCTATCGGGACATTTCTCCATGCTGCCATACAACCTTACAGAGGCGGAGAAGATTCTGCACCTCTCCTCCATCATACCCTTTGACTGCCCTCTGATGGTGAGAACAGGAATCGCAGCTCATTGTCTTTCGTTCTCTTCTCCAATTATCCCGTTAAAGAAAATCCGACCTGATCCGGGCAGCTCCGTGTCCAAAAGCTAATAACAGGCCGGGATTATGAATGAAATCAATGGGATATATTGCGGGCTGACCTAGTTATGAATGCCCCCGTGTTGTACGTGCCAGGCACAGTGCAGACGTACTACTGGATTAGGAAAAGCCGCTGAAGGTTGTAGATCATGAAATGTATAAAAGGCACAAAAAAGCCGAAGCTGTATTATAACTAGTCACCCATGAGTAAAGACTAAATTATTCCTATTGTTTGAACTATTGGTAATTTTTAACCTTAAAGGGAATGTGTCATCAGAAAATGTTCACATTCGTCACTAGGCCAAATAATAGACTCATAATTCATGACTTTTCAGCAGTCTCATTATAATCATAGACAGGATTACAATGACTGATAAAACCTCTGTATACAGTAGATAACACAGGATCCACCATACACAATAGGTGATGTCACAGCTCACCTCCTCCTCCTCCTGTACAATGACTAACACCTCTATATACAGTAGATAACACAGGATCCGCCATTCACAATAGGTGATGTCACAGCTCACCTCCTCCTCCTGTACAATGACTGATAACACCTCTATATACAGTAGATAACACAGGATCCACCATTCACAATAGGTGATGTCACAGCTCACCTCCTCCTCCTGTACAATGACTGATAACACCTCTATATACAGTAGATAACACAGGATCCACCATACACAATAGGTGATGCCACAGCTCACCTCCTCCTCCTCCTGTACAATGACTGATAACACCTCTATATACAGTAGATAACACAGGATCCACCATTCACTATAGGTGATGTCACAGCTCACCTCCTCCTCCTGTACAATGACTGATAACACCTCTATATACAGTAGATAACACAGGATCCACCATTCACAATAGGTGATGTCACAGCTCACCTCCTCCTCATGTGTAATGACTGATAACACCTCTATATACAGTAGATAACACAGGATCCACCATACACAACACGTGATATCACAGGTCACCTCCTCCTGTACAATGACTGATAACACCTCTATAAACAGTAGATAACACAGGATCTACCATTCACAATAGGTGATATCACAGGTCACCTCCTCCTCCTGTACAATGACTGATAACACCTCTATATACAGTAGATAACACAGGATCTACCATTCACAATAGGTGATATCACAGGTCACCTCCTCCTCCTGTACAATGACTGATAACACCTCTATATACAGTAGATAACACAGGATCTACCATTCACAATAGGTGATATCACAGGTCACCTCCTCCTCCTGTACAATGACTGATAACACCTCTATATACAGTAGATAACACAGGATCTACCATTCACAATAGGTGATATCACAGGTCACCTCCTCCTCCTGTACAATGACTGATAACACCTCTATATACAGTAGATAACACAGGATCCACCATACACAATAGGTGATGTCACAGTTCACCTCCTCCTCCTGTACAATGACTGAGAACACAGGATCCACCATACACAACAGGTGATGTCACAGCTCACCTCCTCCTGTACAATGACTGATAACACCTCTATATACAGTAGATAACACAGGATCCACCATTCACAATAGGTGATGTCACAGCTCACCTCCTCCTGTACAATGACTGATAACACCTCTATATACAGTAGATAACACAAGATCCACCATTCGCAATAGGTGATGTCACAGCTCACCTCCACCTCCTGTACAATGACTGATAACACCTCTGTATACAGTAGATAACACATAATCCACCATTCACAATAGATGATGTCACAGCTCACCTCCTCCTGTACAATGACTGATAACACCTCTATATACAGTAGATAACACAGGATCCACCATTCACAATAGGTGATGTCACAGCTCACCTCCTCCTGTACAATGACTAATAACACCTCTATATACAGTAGATAACACAGGATCCACCATTCACAATAGGTGATGTCACAGGTCTCCTCCTCCTGTATAATGACTGATAACACCTCTATATACAGTAGATAACACAGGATCCACCATTCACAATAGGTGGTGTCACAGCTCACCTCCACCTCCTGTACAATGACTGATAACACCTCTGTATACAGTAGATAACACAGGATCCACCATTCACAATAGGTGATGTCACAGCTCACCTCCACCTCCTGCAACTCCTGTACAATGACTGATAATACCTCTATATACAGTAGATAACACAGGATCCACCATACACAATAGGTGATGTCACAGCTCACCTCCTCCTCCTGTACAATGACAATGACACCTCTATATACAGTAGATAACACAGGATCCACCATACACAACACGTGATATCACAGGTCACCTCCTCCTGTACAATGACTGATAACACCTCTATATACAGTAGATAACACAGGATCTACCATTCAAAATAGGTGATATCACAGGTCACCTCCTCCTCCTGTACAATGACTGATAACACCTCTATATACAGTAGATAACACAGGATCTACCATTCACAATAGGTGATATCACAGGTCACCTCCTCCTCCTGTACAATGACTGATAACACCTCTATATACAGTAGATAACACAGGATCTACCATTCACAATAGGTGATATCACAGGTCACCTCCTCCTCCTGTACAATGACTGATAACACCTCTATATACAGTAGATAACACAGGATCTACCATTCACAATAGGTGATATCACAGGTCACCTCCTCCTCCTGTACAATGACTGATAACACCTCTATATACAGTAGATAACACAGGATCTACCATTCACAATAGGTGATATCACAGGTCACCTCCTCCTCCTGTACAATGACTGATAACACCTCTATATACAGTAGATAACACAGGATCCACCATACACAATAGGTGATGTCACAGTTCACCTCCTCCTCCTGTACAATGACTGAGAACACAGGATCCACCATACACAACAGGTGATGTCACAGCTCACCTCCTCCTGTACAATGACTGATAACACCTCTATATACAGTAGATAACACAGGATCCACCATTCACAATAGGTGATGTCACAGCTCACCTCCTCCTGTACAATGACTGATAACACCTCTATATACAGTAGATAACACAAGATCCACCATTCGCAATAGGTGATGTCACAGCTCACCTCCACCTCCTGTACAATGACTGATAACACCTCTGTATACAGTAGATAACACATAATCCACCATTCACAATAGATGATGTCACAGCTCACCTCCTCCTGTACAATGACTGATAACACCTCTATATACAGTAGATAACACAGGATCCACCATTCACAATAGGTGATGTCACAGCTCACCTCCTCCTGTACAATGACTAATAACACCTCTATATACAGTAGATAACACAGGATCCACCATTCACAATAGGTGATGTCACAGGTCTCCTCCTCCTGTATAATGACTGATAACACCTCTATATACAGTAGATAACACAGGATCCACCATTCACAATAGGTGGTGTCACAGCTCACCTCCACCTCCTGTACAATGACTGATAACACCTCTGTATACAGTAGATAACACAGGATCCACCATTCACAATAGGTGATGTCACAGCTCACCTCCACCTCCTGCAACTCCTGTACAATGACTGATAATACCTCTATATACAGTAGATAACACAGGATCCACCATACACAATAGGTGATGTCACAGCTCACCTCCTCCTCCTGTACAATGACAATGACACCTCTATATACAGTAGATAACACAGGATCCACCATACACAACACGTGATATCACAGGTCACCTCCTCCTGTACAATGACTGATAACACCTCTATATACAGTAGATAACACAGGATCTACCATTCAAAATAGGTGATATCACAGGTCACCTCCTCCTCCTGTACAATGACTGATAACACCTCTATATAAAGTAGATAACACAGGATCCACCATTCACAATAGGTGATATCACAGGTCACCTCCTCCTGTACAATGACTGATAACCCCTCTACAGTTATATGAAAAAGTTTGGGCACCCCTATTAATCTTAAGCTTAATGTTTTATAAAAATAGTTTTTTTTGCAACAGCTATTTCAGTTTCATATATCTAATAACTGTTGGACACAGTAATGTTTCTGCCTTGAAATGAGGTTTATTGTACTAACAGAAAATGTGCAATCTGCATTCAAACAAAATTTGACAGATGCATAAGTATGGGCACCCTTATCATTTTCTTGTTTTAAATACTCCTACCTACTTTTTACTGACTTACTAAAGCACTTTTTTTGGTTTTGTAACCTCATTGAGCTTTGAACTTCATAGCCAGGTGTATGCAATCATGAGAAAAGCTACTTAAAGTTGCCACTTGCAAGTTGTTCTCCTGTTTGAATCTCCTCTGAAGAGTGGCATCATGGGATCCTCAAAACAACTGTCAAATGATCTGAAAACAAAGATTATTCAACATAGTTGTTCAGGGGAAGGATACAAAAAGCTGTCTCAGAGATTTAACCTGTCAATTTCCACTGTGAGGAACATAGTAAGGAAATGGAAGAACACAGGTACAGTTCTTGTTAAGGCCAGAAGTGGCAGGCCAAGAAAAACATCAGAAAGGCAGAGAAGAAGAATGGTGAGATCAGTCAAGGACAATCCTCAGACCATCTCCAGAGAGGTGCAGCATCAACTTGCTGCAGATGGTGTCACTGTGCATCGGTCAACTATACAACGCACTTTGCACAAGGAGAAGCTGTATGGGAGAGTGATACGAAGGAAGCCGTTTCTGCAAGCACGCCACAAACAGAGTCGCCTGAGGTATGCAAAAGCACATTTGGAGAAGCCAATTTCTTTTTGGAAGAAGGTCCTGTGGACTGATGAAACCAAGATTGAGTTGTTTGGTCATACAGAAAGGTGTTATGCCTGATGGCAAAAAACACAGCATTTCAAGAAAAACACTTGCTACCCGCAGTAAAATTTGGTGGAGGTTCCATCACGCTTTGGGGCTGTGTGGCCAATGCCGGCACCGGGAATCTTGTTAAAGTTGAGGGACGCATGGATTCCTCTCAGTATCAGCAGATTCTTGACAATAATGTTCATGAATCAGTGACAAAGTTGAAGTTACGCAGGGGATGGATCTTTCAGCAAAACAATGATCCAAAACACCGCTCCAAATCTACTCAGGCATTCATGCAGATGAACAATTACACTGTTCTGGAATGGCCATCCCAGTCCCCAGACCTGAATATCATTGAACATCTGTGGGATCATTTGAAGAGGGCTGTCCATGCTCGGCGATCATCAAACTTAACTGAACTGGAATTGTTTTGTAAAGAGGAATGGTCAAAAATACCTTCATCCAGGATCCAGGAACTCATTAAGAGCTACAGGAAGCGACTAGAGGCTGTTATTTTTGCAAAAGGAGGATCTACTAAATATTATTGTAACTTTTCTGGTGAGGTGCCCATACTTATGGACATGTCAAATTTTGTTTGAATGCAGATTGCACATTTTCTGTTAGTACAATAAACCTCATTTCAAGGCAGAAACATTACTGTGTCCAACAGTTATTAGATATATGAAACTGAAATAGCTGTTGCAAAAAAAACAATTTTTATAAAACATTAAGCTTAAGATTAATAGGGGTGCCCAAACTTTTTCATATAACTGTATATACAGTAGATAACACAGGATCCACCATACACAATAGGTGATATCACAGCTCACCTCCTCCTCCTGTACAATGACTGATAACACCTCTATACACAGCTGTTAATACAGGGTCCACCAGTTACAATAGGTGATGTCCTTCACATGTGGATTTCTTGCTTTTTTTTCAGGTCTGTGCTTTAGGTGGGCTTCTGAAATTTCTTGACCGGAGGCGGATTGGCATTGAGCTGGAGGACAGCAGTGTGGGAGTCCCAATCCTAACTATCAAGAAATATGTCATGTATGATGTTATATTAATAACACATAAGTCCATACTCCTGTAATAACCAGTGACAATGACGTGGGCACTATAGCAAGACATAACAGTGAACTCTATGCAGAAATTGGTTTTATTTTACTACATACCTCACATATACTTATTATCATCTGGAATTATATCCTGTACATAGCATATAGTGTATGTCTTTAAATTCAAGGCCTATACGGAATCATTTTCTTTAGCAGGCACTGTTCCTCTTTTTATGATACAGAGCTCCTAATTCCTTTGAATTGTCATAGTTATGTAATGCTATCTTTCGTTATAATTTTCCACAGCCACCACTAGAGGGAACTCACTGCATACAGCTTCATTATTGAGTTCAATGTATAACCAGTATGCGGTAAGCTCATACGCTCCCTCTAGTGGTGGCTGCAGGGAGACAGAATTTTACAATTCTTATATATATATTTAGGGAATGATGAGGTTTGTATCTGAAATATTAATCTTTGGGACAGGTTTTTTCTAATTATTGTAAGCACAATAAATTATTTATTTAAAAGATATTTTTTAATGACATCAGACAGAATATAAATTCCATGTACCTTTACATATAACAGTTTGGGGCCGGCATACATATGTGTTGAAATGGGAACAGAGGCCTAAACTATACTTTTAAGTGTGATGGAAGTAAGAAAGTAAGCAATGTATCTCTGTTTATATTGTGTGTCCAGGACTGACATAGTGGACATGGACCAAGATACATTTAGGTAAGTGAGATTACTAAGCAAAATCAGTACCCCGTCTTAGAAACTACTACATAGGCACAAAAGTAAAAAAAAAAATGCCACCACTAGGGGGAGCTCACTGCATGCTGTGTATACATCATACCCAATAATCATACTGTATGCAATAACCTCCTGGGCTCCCCCTAGTGGTGGCTCAGGGAGACAGATTTTGTCATTTGGTGCTATTTATTTTTATTCTATGATTTCTTTATATTATATGATTTTAATTTAATTATGATACTGTATGATACTGCTGGAATACTCAGTCCGCACTCTTTTACATTGTTCTTTATATTGTTCTGTATATTTGTTTATACTGTATGCTGTAACCTCCCGGGTTCCCCCTAGTGGTGGTTCAGGGACACATATTTTGTCTTTTGGTTATTTTGTCTTGCAGTGAACTGTATAGTTATGTAATATATGATTTTCATTTATTAATAATACTATATGATACTGCTGGATACTCAGTCTGCAATAATTTTTCATTTTTTAGTGTCTTGCATATATTCAAAAGTGAGGCCCATCCATCCGTGTATAAGATGTGCTCTGGGGGAAAAGAAGGACTGAGCCTGTTTGGTAATACATAAATATGCATCATCTATTATATCACAAGTTATTATGACTTGGTGCAACCCTTTTAACATAAACTTAAAAAAATAAAAAATAAAAATGTAATTATCCATCAGATAATAAGCATTTTTGTAATATACGTCTTTACCTTATTTTGCTTCCTTCTCTCAGCAATCCCTGTACACTATAATCAAACAGGCAGGAGTACAGGAATTCCCCTGTCTGAGCCTCTCTGTATCCCCAGCTGTACACAAACAGGGGAGTTTCCGTATGGAAATATAGCGTACACATCTCGGCTGGGCAGCAGTTAAAAGCAGCTTGTAAAGGAGCATGAACTTTGCAACACTGCAGCATCGTGTTTCGAAGAAAAAATCCTGACTTTGCAATCGTTGGAGGCTAATTAAATTTTAAAAAAGTTTAATTTTTTCTTTTTAATTAATCGTTATTGCCTGTAGCTTCCTTTTTTTAAAATGTGCATTGAGAAAGATTTTTTTCGTAAAGGTTGACAAAGTGTTTATAGCCTAGCATTGTGTGGGATAAGGTGACGAGGGAAGCAGGTTTTCTGATGGTCTGAATATTTTATCTCATATTTTAGGTCTTCTTAACCGATGTCAGTGTAAATGGGGAGAAAACAGGCTGAGGTAAGCCGCAGCTATTCTGTCTGCTTGGTCTTATAGAGCAAAATACACGTTTGTCATCTCCCTTGAATCATCCAGTAGATCCCCCCAAAAAAGGGGGGACCTCACGGACTGCTGGGAGTCATGGCAAATCTCTATGGCACCATACAAACCTCTTGCACGTCTCCTTAGTCTTTCACTCGCCCCATTGCACATCCTGGGAGCAGGAATAAGGTGCGGTCTGTTATAAAAGGATAAAAGGGGCATGGTCCAAGAAAAGGGGTGTGTCTAAGTGGGAAAAAATGTGTATGCTGCAGTAATGCCGCTGCTGCTTTCAAGAGCGTGTGTATCTTACCCCAGAGCTGGACTAACAACTACACTGCTTAGTACTATAGTATAATGTCCTTCATGCTGCTTTCTTTTGAGTCTGTTATCTCATCCCAGTGCTGATTCACAGCTACACTGCTGAGTACTGAAACATAATGCCTTTCATGCTGATTTCCAGTAAGAGTATTATCTCACCTATTGCTGAATTTACAGCTACACTGCTCAGTAGTGTAGTATAATGTATTTCATGCTGATTTACAGTAAGAGTATTATCTCACCCATTGCTGAATTCACAGCTACACTGCTCAGTAGTGTAGTATAATGTATTTCATATTGATTTCCAGTAAAGGTATTATCTCCTCCAGTTCTGGATTAACAGCTACACTGTTCAGTACTGTAGTATAATGCCTTTAATGCTGCTTTCTTGTGAGTCTATTATCTCACCACAATACTGGATTCACAGCTGCACTGCTCAGCACTGTGGTATAATGTCCTTCATGCTGATTTCCAGTAAGTGTATTATCTCACCCCAGTGCTGGATTCACAACTACACTGCTAAATAGCATAGTATAACGTCCTTCATGGTGATTTCCAGTAAGTGTGTTAACTAACCTCAAAGATGCATTAATAACTTCATGTTTGGAAAATTTTAGTATTTTCTTACTTAAATGCATGTATTTAGAGCTAAAATCATTTTTGCAATTGGGTTTCATTCAAAAAAATTAATTGTTTTGCTTTTTTTAACTTTGATGTAGTCTGTGGTGATAAATCAGTTGTGAGGAATTCAGAAAAGGACAGATAAAAGAGTTACAAGCTCTCCTGTCAGGACAAGCTCACTGAGTGTTTCTTAGTTAAATCATTTTGTCATTCTGAAGTCAGCAATAGACAAAGCAACCCAGAGGCTATAGAAGGCAAACGGTGATTTTTTTTTAATGAAACCCAATTGCAAAAATTATTTTTAGCTCAAAATACATGTAATTAGGAAAAAAATAAATCTCATCAGATTGTGGTTCATGAGGCCGACACGGAGCCAGGAGGAGCTGACGTCACGCCTCGATGTGATCGAGTTCTTCATGGCGCCGCACAACCAGGAAACTACCAGCAACATTCAGGGCTGCCTCAGGAACATTAAAAACATCCCCGTGAGTACGAGCTTCATTTATCCTTCCCTGGATAGGTCCATCATTTCTATACCAGGCTGGACATGACCATGAGATAGCGGTCTCCTCCATAAATAAGGTCGGCTGAGCATTCCTCCGCTGGGACATCCCAGCGATCAGCTGCGATCAGTGGAGGAAACATAGCAGTAAGTGTTCAGATTCCCTACAGCGCCACCACAGTGGAGACTAAGTATTACAGAAGGTCCATTAATATCAATGGGTAGTCTGTGTGATGCAGGACAGGACGGGTCCTCCAGAGCGAGATACACACTTTAAAACCGCTCTCCAGTCTGACCAAGAGATCCCGAGGGCCCCTATATTAACTCATGATCTCCCACAGTACAAAAGGTCCCCCCGGGGTCATCTGTAAATTATTTATAGCTTCAACTGGTTATAAGGATTTAAAGGGGGTCCATATACCCTAGATGTATGACCCCACCGATCCTGCGATTCCCTGTGTGATTGGAGCAAGGGTGGGCATGCTCGACCACTGCAATCTCCTGTGTGATTGGAACAAGGATGGGCATGCTCATCCACTGTGATCTCCTGTGTGGTTGGAACGAGGGTGGACATGCTCAACCACTGTGATCTCCTGTGTGATTGGAGCGAGGGTGGACATGCTCAACAACTGTGATCTCCTGTGTGATTGGAGCGAGGGTAGGCATGCTCGACCACTGTGATCTCCTGTGTGACTGGAGCAAGGATGGGCATGCTCGTCCACTGCGATCTCCTGTGTGATTGGAGCGAGGATAGGGCATGCTCGACCACTACGATCTCCTGTGTGATTGGAGCAAGGATGGGCATGCTCGACCACTGCCATCTCCTGTGTGATTGGAGCGAGGGTGAGCATGCTCGACCACTACGATCTCCTGTGTGATTGGAGCGAGGGTGGACATGCTCGACCACTGCGATCTCCTGTGATTGGTGTGAAGGTGGGCATGCTCGACCACTGCGATCTCCTGTGTGATTGGAGCGAGGGTGAACATGCTCGACCACTGCGATCTCCTGTGTGGTTGGAGAGAGGGTGGGCATGCTTGTCCACTGCGATCTCCTCTGTGGTTGGAGCGAGGGTGGACATGCTCGACCATTGCGCTCTCCTATGTGATTGGAGCAAAGATGGGCATGCTCGTCCACTGCGATATCCTGTGTGATTGGTGTGAGGGTAGGCATGCTCGACCATTGCGCTCTCCTTTGTGATTGGAGCAAAGGTGAGCATGCTCGACCACTGCGATCTCTTGTGTGATTGGAGCGAAGGTGGGCATGCTCGACCACTGTGATCTCCTGTGTGATTGGTGTGAAGGTGGGCATGCTCGACCACTGCAATCTCCTGTGTGGTTGGAGCGAGGTTGGACATGCTCGACCATTGCGCTCTCCTATGTGATTGGAGCGAAGGTGGGCATGCTCGTCCACTGCGATATCCTGTGTGATTGGAGCGAGGGTGGACATGCTCAACCACTGCGATCTCCTGTGATTGGTGTGAAGGTGTGCATGCTCGACTACTGTGATCTCCTGTGTGATTGGAGCGAGGGTGGACATGCTCGACCACTGCGATCTCCTGTGTGGTTGGAGCGAGGGTGGGCATGCTCGACCACTGCGATCTCCTCTGTGGTTGGAGCGAGGGTGGACATGCTCGTCAACTGCGCTCTCCTTTGTGATTGGTGTGAGGGTGGGCATGCTTGACCACTACGATCTCCTGTGTGATTGGTGTGAAGGTGGGCATGCTCGACCATTGCGATCTCCTGTGTGATTGGTGTGAAGGTGGGCATGCTCGACCACTGCAATCTCCTGTGTGGTTGGAGCGAGGGTGGACATGCTCGACCATTGCGCTCTCCTATGTGATTGGAGCGAAGGTGGGCATGCTCGTCCACTGCGATATCCTGTGTGATTGGTGTGAGGGTGGGCATGCTCGACCATTGCGCTCTCCTTTGTGATTGGAGCAAAGGTGAGCATGCTTGACCACTGCGATCTCCTGTGTGATTGGAGCGAAGGTAGGCATGCTCGACCACTGTGATCTCCTGTGTGATTGGTGTGAAGGTGGGCATGCTCGACCACTGCAATCTCCTGTGTGATTGGTGTGAGGGTGGGCATGCTCGACCATTGCGCTCTCCTTTGTGATTGGAGCAAAGGTGAGCATGCTCGACCACTGCGATCTCCTGTGTGATTGGAGCGAAGGTGGGCATGCTTGACCACTGTGATCTCCTGTGTGATTGGTTTGAAGGTGGGCATGCTCGACCACTGCAATCTCCTGTGTGGTTGGAACGAGGGTGGACATGCTCGACCATTGCGCTCTCCTATGTGATGAGAGCGAAGGTGGGTATGCTCGTCCACTGCGATCTCCTGTGTGATTGGAGCGAGGGTGGACATGCTCGACCACTGCGATCTCCTGTGTGGTTGGAGCGAGGGTGGGCATGCTCGTCCACTGTGATCTCCTCTGTGGTTGGAGCGATGGTGGACATGCTCGTCCACTGCGCTCTCCTATGTGATTGGTGTGAGGGTGGGCATGCTTGACCACTACGATCTCCTGTGTGATTGGTGTGAAGGTGGGCATGCTCGACCATTGCGATCTCCTGTGTGATTGGTGTGAAGGTGGGCATGCTCGACCCCTGCGATGTCCTGTGATTGGAGCGAGGGTGGACATGCTCGACCACTGCGATCTCCTGTGTGGTTGGAGCGATGGTGGGCATGCTTGTCCACTGCGATCTCCTCTGTGGTTGGAGCGATGGTGGACATGCTCGTCCACTGCGCTCTCCTATGTGATTGGTGTGAGGGTGGGCATGCTTGACCACTATGATCTCCTGTGTGATTGGTGTGAAGGTGGGCATGCTCGACCACTGCGATCTCCTGTGTGATTGGAGTGAAGGTGGGCATGCTCGACCACTGCAATCTCCTGTGTGGTTGGAGCGAGGGTGGACATGCTCGACCATTGCGCTCTCCTATGTGACTGGAGCGAAAGTGGGCATGCTCGTCCACTGTGATATCCTGTGTGATTGGTGTGAGGGTGGGCATGCTTGACCATTGCGCTCTCCTTTGTGATTGGAGCAAAGGTGAGCATGCTTGACCACTGCGATCTCCTGTGTGATTGGAGCAAGGATGGGCATGCTCGACCACTGCGATCTCCTGTGTGATTGGAGTGAAGGTGGGCATGCTCGTCCACTGCGATCTCCTGTGTAATTGGAGCAAAGGTGAGCATGCTCGACCATTGCGATCTCCTGTGTGATTGGAGCGAAGGTGGGCATGCTCGTCCACTGCGATCTCCTGTGTAATTGGAGCAAAGGTGAGCATGCTCAACCATTGCGATCTCCTGTGTGATTGGAGCAAGGATGGGTATGCTTGACCACTGCGATCTCCTGTGTGATTGGAGCGAAGGTGGGCTTATTCGACCACTGATCCATTCACCTCTATGGGACTGACGGACTATTTCCATTTTTTACCGTCCGTGACTAATAAGCTGATTGCTTTTCTTTCACCAGCTGATACTAAAGCGCATGACCCTCTGTAACACCAAGGTGATGGACTGGCAGTCCCTGTACAAGGTACTTTCCATCCTGTCCGTTGTTGGGGCCTATATGTTTAGTCTGGGAGTGAATAATCCCTTACTTCTCTCCTTCCGCTATTTGGTTCCTGCAGACTGTGTACAATGCTGTTTGCCTAGGAGAAATCTGCCGCACGTTGCCTCAGTTTGTGACTCTGTTCAGCCGCCTCGCTTCTGCTTTCAGCAGTGACCTGCACTACATCGCCAGCCTTATCAGTAAAGTGGTTCGTATCCTGAGACTTTCTTATGGTCCTTTATCTACATATAAACCCTCCTGTTCCTAATTTTACCTATACTCCGATATGAGAATGATCCTATCCGCTTAGATCCATATTCTCCTCCATAGATACAGATATATAATGTAATAATCTGGCTACCAGCAGCCACCACTAGGGGGAGCTAATACGCTAACAACAGACTGCTATACATTGAGCTCAGTAACAAGACTGTATTCAGTGGCTGCAAGTAGCCAGAATAGTTTTATTTTTTATGGATTCTGCCGTTTCAACAAACTTTGCATAAATCAATAGTACAAGTAAACATGAGAAACTTTCTAATATATCTTATCAGAGAAATCTGCTTCTTTCACCATTTATGAGGAACATTTCCTCTTCTCTCTGCCTCACAGTCTCATCATTCACTCAAAAAAATTGCTATAATCCGTTTTGGTCAAAATAAAAAGGATTATGAGCTCCCTGAGAGATCAGATTACAACTACCTATTAAAGTCTATGGAGAGGGGAAGGTAAGCAATAGGAAGGCACAGCGTGAGATATAGAGGCAGAGACACACTAAGGCAGTGCTGCTGCTTTCTAGTATCTGTTTATCTTAACCCAGACCTGGATTAACAGCTACACTGCTCATTTATGCTGTTTTATTGTAAGTTTACTATTTCACCAGTGTTGGATTCACAGCTACAATGCTCAGTACTGTAGTATAATGTCCTTCATGCTAAGTTCCAGTAACTGTATTACCTCACTCTGGTGCTATATTCACAGCTACACTGCTCAGTCTTATAGTATAATGTCCTTAACTTATACTTGTTTTATCTCACTCCTGAGCTGGATTCACAGCTACACTGCTCAGTGTTGTAGTATAATGTCCATCATACGGTTTTCTTGTTAGCATATTATCTCACCCTAGAGTTGGATTCATAGCTACACTGTTTGGTACTGCTGTATGATATCCTCTATTCTGCTTTCTAGTCAGTGTTTTATCTCACTCCAGAGCTCAGATCCATATACAGTGTTCGTTATTTCTGTATAATGTCCTCCACGCTGCCTTATATTCAGTGTTTTATGTGATACAAGTTCTGGATTCACAGATACACAGCTCAGTATTGCTGTATAATGTTTTCTGAACATGTGCTACATAGACAGAAGAGCAGGAATCCCTCATATATGTGTGTGTGCTTTGTATGGGAGACATAATCGTAGCTGTCCTCCACCCACTAGCTTAGAGAGAGCTGAAAATTAGTGATTGAATCTGCAAAGGAGAAAACTGGTGAAAAATGCAGGATCAATGGTAAAAGTTACCTGAAAGTGCAGGTACACTATAAATCTGTCTATGCTGAGGTTTTGGAGCTCTGTATCAGCATAAAGCAATATTAAGAAAATTAATCTGCACAGAATTTAGGAATTTATATGAGATTTTCCTATTTTTTCGAGCATCTTTTAAGGTATCGCTGAGCCCAAGTTTTCTTTTTTGTTCTTTCGCCCAGGTGGATTTCGAAGAGAGTGTAAGGGAGAAGCGATTTTGTGTCAAGCCACAAGTAGATCCGACCATAGATGAAAGTAAGTGACATTTCTGAGGCCGCGGCATCAATATTTTATCGATATACCGGAATCTAAATATAAAGGTAAAGGAAATGTTCACCCTTCTGTACAGAGCTGTGCACCGCGGCCTAGTCTATGAAAAATAAAAAAGAAGGGGAGGAAATAACAAAAAGTGTCTGCAGCAGGAAAGAGTTAAAATCTAAAAAACCCAACAACTTAAAATAATACATTTTCGGCCTCTTCATCACCTCTAGGGGCTGCTTCGGACTTACTGTGTGTTGTTATGGATATGTTATGTGCTCTGGGACTTTCAGTGTTATCATAGGCACGTTCTGTCGTTATATAGACCTGTGAGGAGACTACAACTCCCAACATGACCAGACAGCTATGGGCTAGAAGCAAATGTCAATAAATTTAAGTGACGGTATTACACTTACACCTTTATGTTCACCTGTGCCAGAGAAACGTCGGATGCAGGGGCTGCCGGACTTCCTAACAGACGTGGCCCATAAGGAATTGGAGAACTTGGACGTTCAGATACCGTCCTGCTGCGTGCTCTACATCCCGCTGGTGAGGAAAAACTACATGCAATAAGACAGGCGACATCTGGGCGCCCGTGCCTCAGGCATAAATGCCCTGGAAAAAAAGCGGCACCACAGAACGGGCACAGAGTAATGGTGGCACAGGTCAGGGACACACAGAGGCTCCTCAAGCTGTCCCGTGCGCCTGTGAACCCAGGGCTGGACTAACAAATACACCGCTAACTACTGTAGTATAATGTCCTTCATGCTGCTTTCTTATGAGTCTATTATCTCATCCCAGTGCTTGATTCACAGCTACACTGCTGAGTACTGAAGTATAATGCTCTCTATGCTGATTTCCAGTAAATGTATTATCTCACCCTAGTGCTGGATTCACAGCTGCACTGCTCAGCAGTGTAGTATAATGTATTTCATGCTGATTTCCAGTAAGGGTATTATCTCCTCAGTTCTGGATTCACAGCTACACAGAGTAGTGGTGGCACAGGTCAGGGACACACAGAGGCATGGCTGTCCCGTGCGTCTGTGAACCCATCCTGGACCACATTTCATTTCCTCGAAGTAAAAGGTTACTACTGGAAACAAGCAAATCTCCCCAAATTTGAGTTTGGGAGATTCGTCTGGAAAATCTGATTTGCATCAAATAAATTTAACATAAATAAAAACTTCGGGGAATAGTTTAAAAAATATATATTTTATTGACTTCTTCACTTCTGTTCGGCCCACCCCATACTTCTCCGCCGCACCTCTGGCAGCTCCTCTGTCTTCTCTCTTATCTTCTTCTCTTCCCCGCATGGTCCTCTGCATGTAGGCGTTACTAGGGAATGACAGCAAGCAGAGATTTTGAAAACAGTAAGACATTGATAAGATTGCATTTTACAGAGAATAACATTAATTTGTGGCCTTTTATCACCTTCAGATTGGATTCCTGCTATCCTTCCAGCGCCTCCCGCAAATGCAGGAAAAAAGCCACTTCGAGATCGAAGGTCTGGATTTCATGGTGAGATGTTTCTTAATTTTTTTTCTTTTTTAATAATTTATGTTTATTAAATAATGAGCCCCGCAGTGTAATAGTATATACATTAATGCTGCGTGCCGTATACATTCATCCTCCTCAGGATGCTGCCCTCTGCTGGCCAGAATTAATATATCTACTTACATTTCTGGTTCCTCCTGTGGTATTAAGGCTATGTGCACACGTTGCGGATTAGGCTTAGGAATTTATGGTGCGGATTCTGCGTCTCTTGGCAGAAAACGTAGGTGCGGATTTGTCACATTTTTTGTGCGGATTTGTCACGTTTTTTGTGCGGATTTGCTGCGTTTTTTACCCCTGCGGATTTCTATAATGGAATGGTTACAAAAATGCTGCAGATCTGCAAAAAAGAAGTGACATGCTACTTCTTTTAATACGCAGCGTTTCCGCACGGAATTTTCCGTACCATCAGCATAGCGGGGGTTTTTTTGCCATTGACTTACATTGTACTGTAAATCAATTGCGGATCTGCAGCGTTTCTGCACCGCAAAAAACGCAGGAAATCCACAACGTGTGCACATACCCTTAAAAGTGTTTTTAATATACGTAGTGTACTACTGGCGCTTCTATCTATGTGTGAATGCATCTACAGTACAGACCAAAAGTTTGGACACACCTTCTCATTTAAAGATTTTTCTGTATTTTTAGCACTTGTTGGCCCTTTTGCCTTCACTCTGCGGTCCAACTCACCCCAAACCATCTCGATTGGGTTCAGGTCTGGTGACTGTGGAGGCCAGGTCATCTGGTGTAGCACCCCATCACTCTCCTTCTTGGTCAAATAGCCGTTACACAGCCTGGAGGTGTGTTTGGGGTCATTATCCTGTTGAAAAATAAATGACGGTCCAACTAAATGCAAACCGGATGGAATAGCATGCCGCTGCAAGATGCTGTGGTAGCCATGCTGATTCAGTATGCCTTCAATTTTGAATAAATCCCCAACAGTGTCACCAGCAAAGCACCCCCACACCATCACACCTCCTGTAGAGTCCATCCATTCACCTTTTCTGCGTCGCACAAAGACACGGTGGTTGGAACCAAAGATCTCAAATTTGGACTCATCAGACCAAAGCACAGATTTCCACTGGTCTAATGTCCATTCCTTGTGTTCTTTAGCCTAATCAAGTCTGTTCTGCTTGTTGCCTGTCCTTAGCAGTGGTTTCCTAGCAGCTCTTTTACCATGAAGGCCTGCTGCACAAAGTCTCCTCTTAACATTTGTTGTAGAGATTTGTCTGCTGCTAGAACTCTGTGTGGCATTGACCTGGTCTCTAATCTGAGCTGCTGTTAACCTGCGATTTCTGAGGCTGGTGACTCGGATAAACTTATCCTCAGAAGCAGAGGTGACTCTTGGTCTTCCTCTCCTGGGGCGGTCCTCATGTGAGCCAGTTTCTTTGTAGCGCTTGATGGTTTTTGCCACTGCACTTGGGGACATGTTATGACCCCAATGGCAGAGGGTCTCTGCAATAAATACCAAGTCTGCAAACACAAAAAACCAGCTCATAGGGCAGTGGTAACTGGGCTGACCGTATAGCTAATCCTAGCACCACAAATAGCAGCAGCCGGGGAACGTGCCTACGTTGGTTCTAGACGTCTCGCGCCAGCCGGAGAACTAACTAACCCTAGAAGGGAAAAGATAGACCTTTCTTGCCTCCAGAGAAAAGACCCCAAAAGTTGGATACAAGCCCCCAACAAATAATAACGGTGAGGTAAGAAGAAAAGACAAACGTAAGAATGAACTAGGTATTTAGCAAAGAGAGGCCCACTGACTAATAGCAGAATATAGTAAGATGACTTATACGGTCAGCAAAAACCCTATCAAAAATATCCACGCTGGATATTCAAGAACCCCCGAACCGTCTAACGGCCCGGGGGGAGAATACCAGCCCCCTAGAGCTTCCAGCAAAATCAGGAATCACATTTAGTACAAGCTGGACAAAAAATAAGAGCAATACAAATAACCAAAAAACAAGGAAGCAGGACTTAGCTTAATTTTGCCTGAACCAGGACCAGCAGACAGGAGCAAACAGAAAGGACTGATTACAACGATGCCAGGCACCAGACTAAGAATTCAGGAAGTTAATATAGCAACACCCCTGGACTAACGACCCAGGTGGGTGCCAAACTAGGGAAAGACAATCTCAGAGTCATACCACTAGTGACCACAAGAGGGAGCCAAAAAAGTCTAATTCACAACAGTACCCCCCCTTTAAGGAGGGGTCACCGAACCCTCACCAAGACCACCAGGGCGATCAGGATGAGCAGCGTGAAAGGCACGAACTAAATCGGCCGCATGCACATCAGAGGCAACCACCCAGGAATTATCCTCCTGACCATAGCCCTTCCACTTGACCAGATACTGAAGCCTCCGTCTGGAGAGACGAGAATCCAAGATTTTATCGGTCGTCCATGACAGCACTACGGAGAGAGGGGATCCGCCCTTCAGGAACAGGAAACCTACAGATACATAAGGGCGGCACCTCTCCCACGCATCAGTTGGTTTCCTGTTCCTGGAGGACAGGATTCCCTGCAGATACGACTTCGTTTCTCCTATCAATACCCAGGCCGGCTGTCCGACCCAGGTAGCGAGGGGGTCTCCTACCTCGGGCAGTGCGGGTCCCTGGAAGCGCCACGGTGGGTCCGGGTAGGGCTCCACGACAGTGAGCGGTGCAGTGTGGAGCGACGTCCGGAGGAGGTCCATCCCCAGTGGTCAGCAGGTGAGTATGTCCCCCCCCCCGGGGTCCGCTCTCCCCCCTGGGCCTCGGTCTTCCCCACTCTGATCCCCGTCGGTGCGGTGCAGCGCGGCGTCCTGTGTGCTCCTTTTGATTCGGGACCGGAGCTGGGGGTCGGACGCCGGCCTCTGCCGCGGTCACCGCTGGGCTGCAGCCGTGGAAGCGGCGGTGGCGTAGCGGGGGGCGGCTGGATGGTCCGGCGGCACCGTTCCCCGGCTTCCGGGCACGTTTCTGAGCGTTCTGCCCGAAACCGGAAGTGACGCGCAGGGGGCGGGGCCAAAACCGGAAGTCAAACGCCGGCCGGTTTTTTTCTAAAAACGCCGCTGTCCTGCATGCGGCGGGGGCGGGGGGGGGGGCGTTTGGGTGCAGGGGGGGGTGGAGCAGTCACCTGCAAGTCGGGGGGGTGAATTTGGCCACACACCTGCACTGATTCCGGATCCGGGGGAGGGCTATTTATAGCCAAACAGAATGCTGCAGCACTGCTTGTGAGCCCATCTGCAGCTATGGATGAGCCGGAAGCTGCCGTCGGTCTGCTGGAGCAGGAGCAGGATGGATCCTCGGAGAAGTCCCATGCGAACCCCCAGCTGAAGACCCGCGGACGCAGTAACCAGACCAGTCGCAGATCTAAGCAGAAGGATCTGGACCGACCCCCCAGTAATCCGGTACCTACTGCTACTGCCTGGGTAAGAGATCTTCGTGAATGTACCCTGATGCAGTCTTTTCCTATGTTTATTTCCGTAGGGGAAAAAAAGCGCTGGTAAATCAAAAAACAAGGAGTGCGCGCTATGCGCTTGCCCTTTGCCAGACGCCTACCCTAAGAGACTTTGTCAGTCGTGTGTACGGCAGACGGTAGGAAATAAATTGATGGGAACACTGATAGCGGTAGCGCCAGATAAATTACATAGCCTTTTTCTCCGCTCCCATAGGTGGCGGAAGAGTCTCCTGATTTCACATCAAGCCTTAGGGAGATTATCAGGAAGGAGGTGAAAGATTCCCTGAAATCCCTGTCCCGGGGGGAGTCTTCAAAAAGAAGAAGGGAGCCTAGCGCCTCAGAGTCGGAGTTGTCCGCTGGCCCTAGTAGGGAGAATGAGTCAGACGCCTCTGTCTCCTCAGCGTCCTCTTCGGAAGAGGAGTCTAACCGGTTCTGTTTCCCATTGGACCAAATGGACAAACTTATTAAGTCAGTTAGATCCACCATGGGGGTGGCTGATGAAAGGCCAGAACTCTCTACACAGGACCTAATGTTTGGCGGTCTAGACCCTAAAAAACGTAGGTCTTTTCCGCTCAATGACAAGGTCCAGAACCTCATCAAAAGGGAATGGAAAAAACCGGAGAAGAAAGGCTCTTTTCCACCTGCCTTTAAACGCAGATATCCCTTTGAGGACCCCATGGTGAATACATGGGATAAGGCGCCGAAATTGGACGCAGCGGTGTCTAAGGCGTCTAAAAAATCATCTATCCCCTTCGACGACATGGCTTCCCTAAAGGACCCTCTCGATAAGAAGGCTGACTCATTCCTTAAAGGGACATGGGAGATGTCGGCGGGTGCCCTGAGACCTGCTGTAGCGGCGACATGTGCAGCCAGATCGATGATGGTCTGGCTGGATCAGCTAGGGTCTAAGTTGGAAGGCGGTGTTTCCAGAGACTCTATGTTGAAATTCCTGCCAACAATTCAGAATGCCGCTGCCTTTCTCGCGGACGCATCTGCGGATTCGGCAAGAATGGCGGCTAGGGCGGCCGGACTATCAAACGCAGCACGCAGGGCCCTATGGCTGAAATGTTGGCCAGGTGACCTTCAATCCAGATCCCGTCTGTGCTCTATCCCATGCGAAGGGGAATACCTGTTTGGTCCAGTCCTAGACGAACTGCTGGAGAAAGCTGGAGACGAGAAGAAAAAGTTTCCCAATCTACCAGCTACCTCTTACAGGCGTCCCTTCACAGGGAAAAGATTCTTTCGGAGGAGACCAGCCAGAGACCAGAGCAGATGGGATGAGAAAAAGAAGAAAGGTACTGGATTTATGTTTGGAGGTGGAGGACGTCAGGAGCCATCCCGTGAGGTCAAAAAACCACCCCAATGACTAGTCGCCCCGGTGGGAGGTAGACTATCTGCCTTCTACCCGGCCTGGTCCAAAATCTCCAGTAGTGATTGGATTTTGGGGTTAATAGCTACGGGTCTGCGGCTAGAGTTCTCCTCCATCCCTCAGAACTTCTTCAGAGTTACCCCACTCAGGTCCTCTCCAGCAGAACAGGCGGCCCTGGAAGCAGAAGTTCACGACCTGCTCAGTAAGAATGTCCTGTCAGAGGTTCCGGAAGGAGAACAGGGTAGAGGATTCTACTCTCCTCTATTTCTAATAAGTAAACCTGATGGCTCCTTCAGAACAATTATTAACCTTAGGGCTCTTAATAATTTCCTGACCGTCCAATCATTTAAGATGGAAACTATTAACACCGCAATAAAGCTGCTGTTTAAAAACTGCTTTATGGTAGTATTGGATTTGAAGGACGCCTATTACCATATCCCCATTTATGCAGGTCACCAACGATACCTGAGGGTGGCGGTAAGGTTGGATGGGGTAATCAGACACTTCCAGTATAGGGCCCTCCCCTTTGGTATATCGGTCGCCCCTCGAGTGTTTACCAAAGTTATGGCGGCGGTTATGGCTCACTTGCATGAGTCCAACATTCTAATAATCCCCTACCTGGACGATCTCCTTATCGTAGGTAAAACGGCGGATCACTGTCTGGAACAGTTACATAAAGTGATGTCTGCTCTGGAGCGTCTGGGGTGGATGCTAAATGTCAAAAAATCACGCTTACAGCCCATGACGGTGCAGCGATTTTTAGGCCTGACCCTGGATTCCCAGGTTCAGGAATGCCGTTTGCCTCAAGAGAAAATTGATCGCCTGCACCTTCAGGTGCTGAATGCCTCTAAAAACCCCACCATGTCCCTTAGAAGAGCCATGTCTCTGTTGGGCTCTCTCTCGTCCTGTATTCCAGCGGTCCGATGGGCCCAGTATCATACGAGGATACTTCAGGGCGAGGTGCTGTTACAACAAAAAAGGTTGGGGGGATGTCTGGAGAGCCTGATGACCCTATCCCAAGACGCTATTATATCCCTCGGATGGTGGCTAGTCCAAGAGAACCTGTCCACAGGGGTCCCCTGGGAATATAATGTAACTCGTATAGTCACCTCGGACGCTAGCCCTTCTGGATGGGGGGCTCACATGGGGGATACATTGATCCAGGGGCTTTGGGATCAGGATCAGATAGAAATGTCTTCCAACCTAAAGGAGTTAACGGCTGTGGAACAGGCAGTTAAATCACTCCTTGTCTATCTACAGGGCCACCACGTGCGGGTATTCTCGGACAATCGGGTCGCCGTGGCATACATAAATCACCAAGGCGGGACTCGTTCCAAGTCCCTAATGTCAGTAGCAGATCGTCTATTCCATCTAGCAGAGCAACATCTTCTCTCATTGACGGCTCTTCACATAAGAGGGGCAGAAAACACTACAGCGGATTTCTTAAGCCGCAACACATTGAGGCAGGGGGAGTGGTCCCTGAACGACTCCATCTTCAACCTCATCGTGGAAAGATGGGGTCAACCAGAAATAGACCTGTTTGCCACAAAAGAAAACAGGAAAGTGGCACAATTCTGCTCTCTCAACCCCAGAGAAAATCCTCTGTCAGTAGACGCCCTCCTCATAGACTGGAACTTCAGGCTAGCCTACGCCTTTCCTCCCCTGTCTCTACTTCCTCTGGTGGTGAGGAAAATCAGGAAGGACAAAGCCACAGTGATAATAATTGCCCCCTTCTGGCCCAGAAGGACGTGGTTTCCATGCCTGAGGGCTATGTCGATATCCGACCCATGGGTCTTGCCAGACATCCCGGATCTCCTGTCCCAGGGCCCAGTCTACCATCCTCGGGCGGTTGGCCTTCATCTGACGGCGTGGATTTTGAGCGGGCGCTGTTAAAGGATAGGGGGTTCTCTCCGGGCCTCATTAACACTCTACTGAAGAGCAGAAAAATAATCACCACAAAGATTTATGTTAGGATCTGGAAGAGGTTCCTTCAAAACTCGGGGGTAATAGCTGGTCAGTCAATACCAATAGACCAGATTTTAGAATTCTTACAGAAAGGGTTAGATATGGGGTTATCCCCAAATACACTTAAAGTGCAGGTATCAGCCTTAGGGGCCTGTTATGACCCCAATGGCGAGGGTCTCAGAGGAACGTGGAAGTCTGCAGAATAAAAAAAATCCAGCTCATAGGGCAGTGGTAACTGGGTTGACCATATATCTACTCCTAACGCCAACACTAGAAGTAGCCGGGGATCATTCCTACGTTGATTCTAGATGACACGCGCCAGCCGGAGAATCTAGCTACCCCTAGTAGAGGAAAACAAAGACCTTTCTTGCCTCCAGAGAAGGGGACCCCAAAGCTGGATAGAAGCCCCCCACAAATAATGACGGTGAGGTAAGAGGAAATGACAAACACAGAAATGAACCAGGTTTAGCACAGAGAGGCCCGCTTACTGATAGCAGAATAAAGAAAGGTAACTTATATGGTCAAAAAAAACCCTATCAAAAACCACACTGGAAATTCAAGAACCCCCGAACCGTCTAACGGTCCGGGGGGAGAACACCAGCCCCCCTAGAGCTTCCAGCAAAGGTCAGGATATAGTTTTGGAACAAGCTGGACAAAAATACAAAACCAAAACAAATAGCAAAAAGCAAAAGGCAGACTTAGCTGATATAACTGGAACCAGGATCAGTAGACAAGAGCACAGCAGACTAGCTCTGATAACTACGTTGCCAGGCATTGAACTGAAGGTCCAGGGAGCTTATATAGCAACACCCCTAACTAACGACCCAGGTGCGGATAAAAGGAATGACAGAAAAACCAGAGTCAAAAAACTAGTAACCACTAGAGGGAGCAAAAAGCAAATTCACAACAGTACCCCCCCCCTTAGTGAGGGGTCACCGAACCCTCACCACGACCACCAGGGCGATCAGGATGAGCGGCATGAAAGGCACGAACTAAATCGGCCGCATGAACATCAGAGGCGACCACCCAGGAATTATCCTCCTGACCATAGCCCTTCCACTTGACCAGGTACTGAAGCCTCCGCCTGGAGAGGCGAGAATCCAAGATCTTCTCCACCACGTACTCCAACTCGCCCTCAACCAACACCGGAGCAGGAGGCTCAGCAGAAGGAACTACAGGCACAATGTACCGCCGCAACAAGGACCTATGAAATACATTGTGAATAGCAAACGACACAGGAAGATCCAGACGAAAAGATACAGGATTAAGGATTTCCAATATCTTGTAAGGCCCAATAAAACGAGGTTTAAATTTGGGAGAGGAGACCTTCATAGGAACAAAGCGGGAAGAAAGCCATACCAAATCCCCAACGCGTAGTCGGGGACCCACACCGCGGCGGCGGTTGGCAAAGCGCTGAGCCTTCTCCTGTGACAACTTCAAGTTGTCCACCACATGATTCCAGATCTGCTGCAACCTATCCACCACAGAATCCACCCCAGGACAGTCAGAAGGCTCCACATGACCCGAAGAAAAGCGAGGATGGAAACCAGAGTTGCAGAAAAAAGGTGAAACCAAGGTGGCGGAACTAGCCCGATTATTAAGGGCAAACTCAGCCAACGGCAAGAATGTCACCCAATCGTCCTGATCAGCAGAGACAAAACACCTCAAATAAGCCTCCAAAGTCTGATTGGTTCGCTCCGTCTGTCCATTAGTCTGAGGATGGAAAGCAGACGAAAACGACAAATCAATGCCCATCCTACTACAAAAGGATCGCCAGAACCTGGAAACGAACTGGGATCCTCTGTCTGACACAATATTCTCAGGGATGCCGTGCAAACGAACCACGTTCTGGAAAAACACAGGAACCAGATCGGAAGAGGAAGGCAGCTTAGGCAAAGGAACCAAATGGACCATCTTGGAGAAGCGATCACATATCACCCAGATAACGGACATGCCCTGAGATAGCGGAAGATCAGAAATGAAATCCATGGAGATATGTGTCCAAGGTCTCTTCGGGACAGGCAAGGGCAAGAGCAAACCGCTGGCACGAGAACAGCAAGGCTTAGCTCGAGCACAAGTCCCACAGGACTGCACAAATGACCGCACATCCTTTGACAAGGAAGGCCACCAAAAGGACCTGGCCACCAGATCTCTGGTGCCAAAAATACCCGGGTGACCTGCCAACACCGAGGAATGAACCTCGGAAATGACTCTGCTGGTCCACTTATCCGGGACAAACAGTCTGTCAGGTGGACAAGACTCAGGCCTATCAGCCTGAAATCTCTGCAACACACGTCGCAGATCCGGAGAAATAGCTGACAAGATAACTCCATCTTTAAGAATACCAACAGGATCAGCGACTCCAGGAGCATCAGGCACAAAGCTCCTAGAAAGAGCATCGGCCTTCACATTCTTTGAACCAGGTAAATACGAGACAACAAAATCAAAGCGGGAGAAAAACAATGACCAGCGGGCCTGTCTCGGATTAAGGCGTTTAGCAGACTCGAGATACATCAGATTTTTGTGATCAGTCAAGACCACCACACGATGCTTAGCACCCTCGAGCCAATGACGCCACTCCTCAAATGCCCATTTCATGGCCAACAACTCCCGATTGCCCACATCATAATTTCGCTCAGCAGGCGAAAACTTCCTAGAGAAAAAGGCACAAGGTTTCATAACAGAGCAACCAGGGCCTCTCTGCGACAAAACGGCCCCTGCCCCAATCTCCGAAGCATCCACCTCAACCTGAAAGGGAAGTGAGACGTCAGGCTGGCACAAAACAGGCGCCGAAGTAAACCGGCGTTTCAACTCCTGGAAAGCCTCCACGGCAGCAGGAGCCCAGTTAGCTACATCGGAGCCCTTCTTGGTCATATCCGTCAAAGGTTTCACAATGCTAGAAAAATTAGCGATAAAACGACGGTAGAAGTTAGCGAAGCCCAAGAACTTCTGAAGACTCTTAACTGACGAGGGCTGAGTCCAATCAAGAATAGCTCGGACCTTGACTGGGTCCATCTCCACAGCAGAAGGGGAAAAAATGAACCCCAAAAAGGGAACCTTCTGTACACCAAAGAGACACTTTGAGCCCTTGACAAACAAAGAATTTTCACGCAAAATTTTAAAGACCAACCTGACCTGCTCCACATGCGAATCCCAATTATCAGAAAAAACCAAAATATCATCCAGATAAACAATCAAAAATTTATCCAGATACTTCCGGAAAATGTCATGCATAAAGGACTGAAAAACTGAAGGCGCATTGGAGAGCCCAAAAGGCATCACCAAGTACTCAAAATGACCTTCGGGCGTATTGAATGCGGTTTTCCATTCATCACCTTGCTTAATGCGCACAAGGTTGTACGCACCACGAAGGTCTATCTTGGTGAACCACTTGGCACCCTTAATCCGGGCAAACAAGTCAGACAACAGCGGTAAAGGATACTGAAATTTGACAGTGATCTTATTTAAAAGCCGATAATCAATACAAGGTCTCAAAGATCCGTCCTTTTTTGCCACAAAAAAGAATCCCGCACCAAGAGGGGAAGAAGACGGACGAATATGTCCTTTCTCCAGAGACTCCTTGATATATGAACGCATAGCGGTATGTTCAGGTACCGACAGATTAAACAGTCTTCCCTTAGGAAATCTACTGCCTGGGATCAAATCTATAGCACAGTCACAGTCCCTATGAGGAGGCAGTGCACTGGACTCAGACTCACTGAAGACGTCCTGATAATCAGACAAATACTCCGGAACTTCCGAAGGCGTAGAAGAAGCAATAGACACAGGCAGGGAATCCCCATGAATACCACGACAGCCCCAACTTGAGACTGACATAGCCTTCCAGTCCAGGACTGGATTATGGGTCTGTAACCATGGCAGCCCTAAAACAACCAAATCATGCATTTTATGTAAAACCAGGAAACGTATCACCTCGCGGTGTTCAGGAGTCATGCACATGGTAACCTGTGTCCAATACTGCGGTTTATTTGCTGCCAATGGTGTAGCATCAATACCCCTAAGAGGAATAGGATTTTCTAATGGTTCAAGAGTAAAACCACAGCGCTTAGCAAATGAGAGATCCATGAGACTCAGGGCAGCACCTGAATCTACAAACGCCATGACAGGATAAGATGACAGTGAGCAAATCAAAGTTACAGACAGAATAAATTTAGGTTGCAAATTACCAACGGTGACAGGACTAACAACCTTAGCTATACGTTTAGAGCATGCTGAGATAACATGTGTAGAATCACCACAATAGTAGCACAAGCCATTCCGGCGTCTATGAATTTTCCGCTCATTTCTAGTCAGGATTCTATCACATTGCATTAAATCAGGTGTCTGTTCAGACAACACCATGAGGGAATTTGCGGTTTTTCTATCACATTGCACCGAATTAGGTGTCTGTTCAGACAACACCATGAGGGAATTTGCGGTTTTGCGCTCCCGCAACCGCCGGTCAATTTGAATAGCCAGTGCCATAGTATCATTCAGACCTGTGGGAATGGGAAAACCCACCATAACATTCTTAATGGCTTCAGAAAGGCCATTTCTAAAATTAGCGGCCAGTGCACACTCGTTCCAAAGTGTCAGCACGGACCATTTCCGAAATTTTTGGCAATACACTTCAGCCTCGTCCTGCCCCTGAGACATAGCCAGCAAGGCCTTTTCTGCCTGAATCTCAAGATTGGGTTCCTCATAAAGAAAACCGAGCGCCAGAAAAAACGCATCAAGATCAGCCAATGCCGGATCTCCTGGCGCCAGCGAAAAAGCCCAATCCTGAGGGTCGCCCCGTAAGAACGAAATAACAATTTTTACTTGCTGAGCAGAATCTCCAGATGAACAGGGTCTCAGGGACAAAAACAATTTACAATTATTCACGAAATTCCTAAACTTAAACCTGTCTCCGGAAAACAGTTCAGGAATCGGTATTTTAGGTTCTGACCTAGGATTTCTGATAACATAGTCTTGTATGCCCTGCACACGAGTAGCCAGCTGGTCCACACTTGTAATCAAGGTCTGGACATTCATGTCTGCAGCAAGCATAGCCACTCTGAGGTAAAGGGGAAGAAGAAAAAAAAAAAAAAAACTCAGAATCTTCTTTCTTATAATCCCTCTTCTGCAATGCATTAAACATTTAATACTGGCCTGGCAAACTGTTATGACCCCAATGGCGAGGGTCTCAGAGGAACGTGGAAGTCTGCAGAATAAAAAAAATCCAGCTCATAGGGCAGTGGTAACTGGGTTGACCATATATCTACTCCTAACGCCAACACTAGAAGTAGCCGGGGATCATTCCTACGTTGATTCTAGATGACACGCGCCAGCCGGAGAATCTAGCTACCCCTAGTAGAGGAAAACAAAGACCTTTCTTGCCTCCAGAGAAGGGGACCCCAAAGCTGGATAGAAGCCCCCCACAAATAATGACGGTGAGGTAAGAGGAAATGACAAACACAGAAATGAACCAGGTTTAGCACAGAGAGGCCCGCTTACTGATAGCAGAATAAAGAAAGGTAACTTATATGGTCAAAAAAAACCCTATCAAAAACCACACTGGAAATTCAAGAACCCCCGAACTGTCTAACGGTCCGGGGGGAGAACACCAGCCCCCCTAGAGCTTCCAGCAAAGGTCAGGATATAGTTTTGGAACAAGCTGGACAAAAATACAAAACCAAAACAAATAGCAAAAAGCAAAAGGCAGACTTAGCTGATATAACTGGAACCAGGATCAGTAGACAAGAGCACAGCAGACTAGCTCTGATAACTACGTTGCCAGGCATTGAACTGAAGGTCCAGGGAGCTTATATAGCAACACCCCTAACTAACGACCCAGGTGCGGATAAAAGGAATGACAGAAAAACCAGAGTCAAAAAACTAGTAACCACTAGAGGGAGCAAAAAGCAAATTCACAACAGGGGCCCTCTTTGGCTGCAACATTGCTGAGAATCACTGGGTCAGCAGATTCATCAGAGCGACAAAACGGTCCAGGCCAATGGTGAAGAATAGGGTCATGCCATGGGACCTGAACCTAGTCCTCTCAGCCATGACAGAGGCCCCATTTGAGCCAATTGCATCAGCCTCTATTAAAAATGTATCACTTAAAGTAGCCTTCCTGGTGGCCCTAACATCGGCGCGTAGGATAGGCGACATCCAAGCATTATCCAGGGTTCCCCCTTACATGCAGCTTAGGGATGATAGAGTGATACTATCCCCTGATCCAGCATATCTCCCTAAAGTAGTGTCCAGGTTCCACAGAACACAGGAAATAGTTCTTCCATCCTTCCTCCCCAATCCTACTAACGATAAGGAAAGGAAGCTACACACTTTAGATGTAAAAAGATGTATCCTGGAATATCTGGCAGTAACTGATCCCTGGAAGATAGATAACGCCCTATTCGTGTCCTATCAGGGTAGTAGGAAGGGTCACAGGGCATCAAAATCTACTTTAGCTAGATGGATCAGGGAGGCTATCTCGCTGGCATACATCTCAAAGGGCAAGCCGGCGCCTGAAGGTCTGAAAGCGCATTCCACTAGAGCTATGGCGGCTTCGTGGGCGGAAAGATTGGAGGTGTCGATCGACCAAATTTGTAAGGCTGCTACTTGGTCTTCTCCACACACATTCTATAACCATTATAGATTGAACTTGGGTGCCTCTTCTGACCTTTCGTTTGGTGTAAGGGTGCTGCAAGCTGTAGTCCCTCCCTAGTTAGTTACTCTCTGTAATTCTCTCCGTAGTGCTGTCATGGACGACCGATAAAGTCTTAGTTACTCACCGGTTAACGGTGTTTTTCGGAGTCCATGACAGCACCTGTACATACCCTCCCGTCTTCTTAAGTTCTGGGTGTACACCTCTTCCTTTATTTATATAATTCACGGGTAGTGAATAGTTAGTTATTTGTATCATTGTTTATTATGTATGCTATTAACCTTGGTGGTCCTCTTGTGCTCTGTAAACCAACTGATGCGTGGGAGAGGTGCCGCCCTTATGTATCTGTAGGTTTCCTGTTCCTGAAGGGCGGATCCCCTCTCTCCGTAGTGCTGTCATGGACTCCGAAAAACACCGTTAACCGGTGAGTAACTAAGACTTTCTCCACCACGTACTCCAACTCGCCCTCAACCAACACCGGAGCAGGAGGCTCAACAGAAGGAACCACAGGTACAACGTACCGCCGCAACAAAGACCTATGGAACACGTTGTGAATGGCAAACAACACCGGAAGATCCAAGCGAAAGTACACAGGATTAAGGATTTCCAATATCTTGTAAGGACCGATGAAGCGAGGCTTGAATTTAGGAGAGGAGACCTTCATGGGAACAAATCGAGAAGACAGCCATACCAAATCCCCAACACGAAGTCGGGGACCCACACCGCGGCGGCGGTTGGCAAAACGCTGAGCCTTCTCCTGTGACAACTTCAAGTTGTCCACCACATGATTCCAAATCTGCTGCAACCTATCCACCACAGAATCTACCCCAGGACAGTCAGAAGGCTCCACATGTCCCGAGGAAAAACGAGGATGGAAACCAGAGTTGCAGAAAAATGGCGAGACCAAAGTAGCGGAACTAGCCCGATTATTAAGGGCAAACTCAGCCAACGGCAAGAAGGTCACCCAATCATCCTGATCCGCAGAAACAAAACACCTCAAATAAGCCTCCAAAGTTTCATTAGTTCGCTCCGTTTGTCCATTAGTCTGAGGATGAAAGGCAGACGAAAACGACAAATCAATGCCCATCTTACCACAAAAGGATCGCCAGAACCTGGAAACAAACTGGGATCCTCTGTCAGACACGATATTCTCAGGAATGCCGTGTAAACGAACCACATTCTGAAAGAACAAAGGAACCAGATCGGAAGAGGAAGGCAGCTTAGGCAAAGATACCAAATGGACCATCTTGGAAAAGCGATCACATACCACCCAGATGACAGACATGCCCTGAGACACCGGAAGATCTGAAATGAAATCCATGGAAATGTGTGTCCAAGGCCTCTTCGGGACAGGCAAGGGCAAAAGCAACCCGCTGGCACGAGAACAGCAAGGCTTAGCTCGAGCACAAGTCCCACAGGACTGCACAAATGACCGCACATCCCGCGACAAGGAAGGCCACCAAAAGGACCTAGCCACCAAATCTCTGGTGCCAAAAATTCCCGGATGCCCTGCCAACACCGAGGAATGAACCTCGGAAATGACTCTGCTGGTCCATTTAACAGGAACAAACAGTCTGTCAGGTGGACAAGAGTCAGGTCTACCAGCCTGAAATCTCTGCAACACACGTCGCAAATCCGGAGAAATGGCTGACAAGATTACTCCCTCTTTAAGAATACCAACTGGTTCTGCGACTCCAGGAGAGTCAGGCACAAAGCTCCTTGAAAGAGCATCAGCCTTCACATTCTTTGAACCTGGTAAATACGAGACCACAAAGTCAAAACGGGAGAAAAACAATGACCAACGGGCCTGTCTAGGATTCAGGCGTTTAGCAGACTCGAGATACATCAGATTTTTGTGATCAGTCAAGACCACCACACGATGCTTAGCACCCTCGAGCCAATGACGCCACTCCTCAAATGCCCACTTCATGGCCAGCAACTCCCGATTGCCAACATCATAATTCCGCTCAGCAGGCGAAAACTTCCTAGAGAAAAAAGCACATGGTCTCATTACAGAGCAACCAGGGCCTCTCTGTGACAAAACGGCCCCTGCCCCAATCTCAGAAGCATCCACTTCAACCTGAAAGGGAAGTGAGACATCAGGCTGGCACAAAACAGGCGCTGAAGTAAACCGGCGCTTCAACTCTTGGAAAGCCTCCACGGCTGCAGGAGCCCAGTTAGCAACATCAGAACCTTTCTTGGTCATATCCGTCAAAGGTTTAACAACGCTAGAAAAATTAGCGATAAAACGACGGTAGAAGTTAGCAAAGCCCAAGAACTTCTGAAGACTCTTAACTGACGTGGGTTGAGTCCAATCATGAATAGCTCGGACCTTGACTGGGTCCATCTCCACCACAGAAGGGGAGAAAATAAAACCCAAAAAGGGAACCTTCTGTACTCCAAAGAGACACTTTGAGACCTTAACAAACAAAGCATTCTCACGCAAAACCTGAAACACCATCCTGACCTGCTCTACATGCGAGTCCCAATCATCAGAAAAAAGCAGAATATCATCCAGATAAACAATCATAAATTTATCCAGATACTTCCGGAAAATATCATGCATAAAGGACTGAAACACTGAAGGAGCATTAGAGAGCCCAAAAGGCATCACCAAGTACTCAAAATGACCTTCGGGCGTATTAAATGCAGTTTTCCATTCATCTCCTTGCTTAATGCGCACAAGGTTGTACGCACCACGAAGATCTATCTTGGTGAACCACTTGGCACCTTTTAATCCGGGCAAACAAGTCTGACAACAGAGGCAAAGGATACTGAAATTTAACAGTGATTTTATTCAGAAGCCGATAGTCAATACAAGGTCTCAAAGATCCGTCCTTCTTGGCCACAAAAAAGAATCCCGCACCAAGAGGGAAAGAGGATGGACGGATATGCCCCTTCTCCAGAGATTCCTTGATATACGAACGCATTGCGGTATGCTCAGGTACAGACAGATTAAATAATCTTCCCTTAGGAAATTTACTACCCGGAATCAAATCTATAGCGCAGTCACAGTCCCTATGAGGAGGAAGAGCACTGGACCTGGAATCGCTGAATACATCCTGATAATCAGACAAATACTCAGGAACTTCCGAAGGAGTAGAGGAAGCAATAGACACCGGTGGGGAATCATCATGAATTCCCTGACAGCCCCAACTTGACACAGACATTGCCTTCCAATCCAAGACTGGATTATGGGTCTGTAACCATGGCAGACCCAAAACGACCAAATCATGCATTTTATGCAGAACAAGAAAACGAATCACCTCCCGATGTTCAGGAGTCATGCACATGGTTACCTGTGTCCAAAACTGCGGTTTATTTTCCGCCAATGGCGTAGCATCAATACCTCTAAGAGGGATAGGATTTACCAATGGCTCAAGAACAAAACCACAGCGCTTGGCAAACGACAGATCCATAAGACTCAGGGCAGCACCTGAATCCACAAACGCCATAACAGGGTAGGAAGACAATGAGCAAATTAAAGTCACAGACAAAATAAATTTAGGTTGCAAATTACCATTGGCGACAGGGCTAACAACCCTTGTAAGGCGTTTAGAGCATGCTGATATAACATGTGTAGAATCACCACAGTAAAAACACAACCCATTCTGCCGTCTATGATTTTTCTGTTCATTTCTAGTCTGAATTCTATCACATTGCATTAAATCAGGTGTTTGTTCAGACAACACCACCAGAGGATTAACAGTTTTGCGCTCCCGCAAACGCCGGTCAATTTGAATAGCCAGCGCCATGGAATCATTCAGACTTGTAGGAATGGAGAAACCCACCATCACATTCTTAATGGCTTCAGAAAGGCCATTTCTGAAATTTGCGGCCAGAGCACACTCATTCCACTGAGTAAGCACGGACCATTTCTGAAATTTTTGGCAATACACTTCAGCTTCATCCTGGCCCTGAGAAATAGCCAGCAAGGCTTTTTCTGCCTGAATTTCAAGCAATCCGAGCGCCAGAAAAAACGCATCAATATTCGCCAATGCCGGATCTCCTGGCACTAGCGAGAAAGCCCAATCCTGAGGGTCGCCCCGCAAGAAAGAGATAACAATTTTAACTTGCTGAGCTGAGTCTCCAGACGAACGGGGTCTCAGAGAAAGAAACAATTTACAATTATTCCTGAAATTCCTAAACTTAAATCGATCTCCAGAGAACAGTTCAGGAATAGGTATTTTAGGTTCAGACATAGAACTACTGGTAACAAAATCTTGTATGCCCTGCACACGAGCAGCAAGCTGATCCACACTTGTAATCAGAGTCTGGACATTCATGTCTGCAGCAAGCTTAAGCCACTCAGAGGTAAAGGGGAGGAAGAAAGAGAGGAAAAAAAAAAAAAAAACAACTCAGAATTACCTTTCTTATTATCCCACTTCTGCAATGCATTAAACATTCAACTTGGGCCTGGCATACTGTTATGACCCCAATGGCAGAGGGTCTCTGCAATAAATACCAAGTCTGCAAACACAAAAAACCAGCTCATAGGGCAGTGGTAACTGGGCTGACCGTATAGCTAATCCTAGCACCACAAATAGCAGCAGCCGGGGAACGTGCCTACGTTGGTTCTAGACGTCTCGCGCCAGCCGGAGAACTAACTAACCCTAGAAGGGAAAAGATAGACCTTTCTTGCCTCCAGAGAAAAGACCCCAAAAGTTGGATACAAGCCCCCAACAAATAATAACGGTGAGGTAAGAAGAAAAGACAAACGTAAGAATGAACTAGGTATTTAGGAGGCCCACTGACTAATAGCAGAATATAGTAAGATGACTTATACGGTCAGCAAAAACCCTATCAAAAATATCCACGCTGGATATTCAAGAACCCCCGAACCGTCTAACGGCCCGGGGGGAGAATACCAGCCCCCTAGAGCTTCCAGCAAAATCAGGAATCACATTTAGTACAAGCTGGACAAAAAATAAGAGCAATACAAATAACCAAAAAACAAGGAAGCAGGACTTAGCTTAATTTTGCATGAACAAGGACCAGCAGACAGGAGCAAACAGAAAGGACTGATTACAACGATGCCAGGCACCAGACTAAGAATTCAGGAAGTTAATATAGCAACACCCCTGGACTAACGACCCAGGTGGGTGCCAAACTAGGGAAAGACAATCTCAGAGTCATACCACTAGTGACCACAAGAGGGAGCCAAAAAAGTCTAATTCACAACAGGGACACTTTCAAAGTTTTCCCAATTTTGTGGACTGGCTGACCTTCATTTCTTAAAGTAATGATGGCCACTCGTTTTTCTTTACCTATCTGCTTTTTACTTGCCATAATACAAATTCTAACAGTCTATTCAGTAGGACTATCAGCTGTGTATCCACCAGACTTCTGCACAACACAACTGATGGTCCCAACACCATTTATAAGGCAAGATATCCCACTTATTAAACCAGACAGGGCACACCTGTGAAGTGAAAACCATTTCCGGTGACTGCCTCTTGAAGCTCATCAAGAGAATGCCAAGAGTGTGCAAAGCAGTCATCAAAGCAGAAGGTGGCTACTTTGAAGAACCTACAATATAAGACATAATTTCAGTTGTTTCACACTTTTTTGTTAAGTATATAATTCCACATGTGTTAATTCATAGTTTTGATGCCTTCAGTGTGAATGTACAATTTTCATAGTCATGAAAATACAGAAAAATCTTTAAATGAGAAGGTGTGTCCAAACTTTTGGTCTGTACTGTATATACCTATATTGGTTACAATTGATGTGATCCGTACAGTGGTGGTGTAGCAACGTTGGTACTGGGTTATTTACTATTCTATTTAACAGGATAGATTACGTGTCCAGAACTTTCCTTATAATAGGCGATCAATAGCAGATCAGTGGGCGTCCTATAGCTGATCAGTGCCAGGTATCAGACCCCCATTCATATCATGTTGGAGTCCTATCCTTCGGCAAGTCCTGGACATTCCCTTTAAATGGTTATTCCCATCTTCCTAAATGGGAATTATTGAATAGTGCTCATAAAAATAAGCACTTTTGCAATTCATTGTTAATATTTTCAGTTGTTCTTGAGATACTAACACTTTTCTATTGTTTACAGCTGGTTGCCTAGGAGACCGACCACCACGTCATTTTAGTTGGCCAAACATGTATAGGGCTTGCAGGCTCTTTTCTATTGAGCTTGTAAGCATTACTTTGAAGCTGGCCAGGCTCGCTGGAGTGCACTGTTAGCGCACTCCAATGCAGTGTTTACAAGCTACACAGCAGAGGTTGTCGGACTCCTAGGCAACAAGTTGTAAACCATATAAAAAGTGTTAATATCTTAAGAACGACTGAAAATTTTAATTAACAGTAAATTGCAAAAATGCTTGTTTTTCCAAGCTCTATCAACTGACAATATCCATCTGTAGAGACAGGAATAACCCTTTAAGGTCTCCTTCACAAATAATGCTCTAGAATGCCGTGTAAACCAAAACTAGCAAAATAGGACACTATGTTCAGTGATTCATCCATATTACACATGTACATTTTAGCAGTGGTAGACTTTTATTCACATCCCAATAATCTGTATAATATCCCTTTGTCTTGACCAGTTTCTGTCAAATAATCGACTCCATTACAGAAGTGCCCGGACCAAAGAACTGGATAAAGTCCTGGGGGATCTCCATTGTGAGATAAGAGGTCAGATATCTAATCAGCATTTATAAAAAGGGGAAAGGAGGCTCAAGTGTCACACAATATCTAACATTTTGGAATTATTTGGCCTAATAAGCATAATACAAGTACTTTATCTAGCTGAGAGTGCTGCAAAACTGATACAAATTTGTCCAAGCTCTCGATCAGTTCCGAGTGCTGTCGCTCCTATCAGTTTTAGAGATAGTAGCAGGAAAAGGGTTGTAACAGATCTCCACAATATGGCCAGGGGTTAAAGCACCTGCAGTCTCAGGGAGGGCAGAGAAAAAAACCTGGATAAGATAAATCACATGGAAAGGAAAAGAGGCATCCTTGTTACACACAGAGTTCATATCCAGCCTATATTACTGGGAGAAATACACAGATATCACATTCAGCCTATATTACTGGGAGAGACACACAGAGATCACATCCATCCTATATTACTTGAAGAAACATGTAGCCTTCACATCAAGCCTGTATTTTTGGGAGAAAAATACAGAGGTAGAGACACACAGGGATCACATCCAGCCTATATCACTGGGAGAGACACACAGAGATCACAGCCAGTCTCTATTGTTTGGCAAAACACATGGAGATCACATCCAGCCTATACAGTATTACTGGGAGAGACATACAGAGATTGGATCTATCCTATATTACTGGGAGAGATTCACAGGGCTCAGAATTAGCCAACATTGCTGGAAGAAACATATGGCTATCACATCCAGCCTATATTACTGTGAGAAACACACATATTAAATCCAGCCTATATTACTCAGCGAAACACACAAAGATCACATCCAGCCAAATTTAGTGGGAGAAACAAACAGATAAGATATCCAACCTATATTACTGGGAGTGACACTCAGACCTCACTTCCAGCCTATATTACCAGTATAAACACTTCTACAAGAAAAAAAAAATCTGATACTTGGATCAGGTTGAAAATTATGCACTTCCAAGGGTCTGAAAAAGAATGAAAGAAAAAAAGATTGTAGACTGAAACATAGGTAACATCTAACATATATAAAAATATTTTTTTTACATGTCAAAAGTGTCCGTAGCTGCTACCTAAATACTAACCTCGCTAATCTGTGTCTACCCACAACCACCATTTTACAATTACCTTATAGTGAATTCTACAAAGAAGTTAAAAGGGTTGTCCAGTGAAGATAGGTGATAATTTATAGATTGGTGGGTCTGGGAGCCGGCACCTCCGCATATCGACTGTCAGCAGGTCCCGTGGTGGCCGGAAGTAAACGATCTACAGAGTCAAAACAGCGCAGCTAAAGGTGGCGGGTGTTAGCCGCCCAATGATCCGGTATTGGTGATCCATCCTCAGGCTAGGTTATCAATACGCCCTTGGATATACCTGTGGGAACGCACCAGTGCACCTAACGTGTGTGTCCTCCACAGACCACGAGACCATGATAATGCACCAGCTGCAGACGTTGATCCTGGAGCGGTCGTCTGTTTTACATGACGTGACGGAGTACGTCGGGCAGCTGGACGCTCTTCTCGCCATGGCCATCTCTGCCCGTGAGAATGGATACGTCCGCCCATGTTACACTTCAAACAACATCATTAATATAAAGGAGGGCAGGTGAGGAGGCAGAAGATCCCTCATGTCTCCCCTTTTCATGTATTCCTGGCTTTATACTACTTTTCTTTTTCTCTCCCAGACATCCCCTCATGGTATTTTGTTCCGGAACTTTTGTCCCAAACCCAACGGAAACGGGAGAGCAAGAGAAGAGGATAAAAATTGTGACAGGTCCCAACTCGTGTGGGAAAAGTGTATATCTGAAACAGGTAGTGAGGACAGGAAGAAAAAAGTGTGTTCATCTTCTGATAAATGATAATGTTGCCTGATTGCAGTCACCACTAGGGGGAGCTCACTGCATACAGATTTACTTAGTTAGCATTGATCCCTTTTCAGTATAGGACATACCAGGATGTGATAGCGCAGGTGTATGGAGCAGGCTCAGGACCCGAGCCTGCTCCGTATAAGGCAAGTGCCAGCTGTGTTATACTGTCAGCACCTGCTGTATCAGCAGCGACCAGAGCCGGCTGCTTCCACGGACCTCGTGTCATGTGCGCCATGCTGCTATGGGTGGTACCGCACTGACTGACTGTTCACACTGAACTTTCTCATCTCAGGTGGGTCTCATTGTTTTCATGGCTATGGTCGGGAGTTATGTACCTGCCTCTTATGCCGAAATCGGACCCATTGATGGGATCTTTACCCGATTACAGACACGGGAATCTGTTTCTCTCGGTTTGTCTACTTTCATGATTGATTTAAACCAGGTTTGTAACTCTTTTTTTTTTAATGCAGCATACTCCGGATTGTGGCATTTTTCTCTCTTTAAAAAAACGCATTGAAAACGTATTTACAAAGTCGCCCATCTGTTTGTGTCCACAGCCCCAATGCAGAAGAGTGTGTCTCCATGGTAACAGACTACAAAGGAGCACTGTGTAGTCTGACTCTGCAGACTGTAGTACCTTTGCATGGGAGCTGTATACACAAAGTGGTACTTTTTTTTTATTTCCAAAACACATTGATATATATTTTAATTTTAGATGCATTGTTGTCACAATGAAAAAAATCACTGCAATGATAGAAAAGCCCTTCTGATAGAACGTAATATCCTAATATAATTGTAATACATTTGAGGATACTATATTAAAGTGTGCAGTCCCTCCACATAGATGGCGAGAGCGGTGAATAATGCGACTGCGAATTCACTCATTCTAATAGATGAATTTGGAAAAGGGACCAATACGGTAAGAAATGTCACTGATCTCCTCGAACACCCGAGTGTATGTGTATACTGTATATACAGTACAGACCAAAAGTTTGGACACACCTTCTCATTTAAAGATTTTTCTGTATTTTCATGACTATAACAATTGTACATTCACACTGAAGGCATTAAAACTATGAATTAAGACATGTGGAATTATATACTTAACAAAAAAGTGTGAAACAACTGAAAATATGTCTTATATTCTAGGTTCTTCAAAGTAGACACCTTTTGCTTTGATGACTGCTTTGCACACTCTTGGCATTCTCTTGATGAGCTTCAAGAGGTAGTCACCGGGAATGGTTTTCACTTCACAGGTGTGCCCTGTCAGGTTTAATAAGTGGGATTTCTTGCCTTATAAATGGTGTTGGGACCATCAGTTGTGTTGTGCAGAAGTCTGGTGGATACACAGCTGATAGTCCTACTGAATAAACTGTTAGAATTTGTATTATGGCAAGAAAAAAGCAGCTAAGTAAAGAAAAACGAGTGTCCATCATTACTTTAAGAAATGAAGGTCAGTCAGTCCAAAAAATTGGGAAAACTTTGAAAGTGTCCCCAAGTTTAGTGGCAAAAACCATCAACCATCAAGCGCTACAAAGAAACTGGCTCACATGAGGACCGCTGTTATGTTTGGCTGGTGGTTAGGAGCACTAGAAATGACCAGATGAGCAAACTAGCAATACAGGACGAGCTCTGGGAAGTGGGAGCTCTGCTGACCGCAACCCCTAATCCTATCACAACAACTAGAAATAGCCGTGGAGCGTTCCTGACTCTGCCTAGACGCCTCTTCACAGCCTAAGAGCTAACTACCCACTAAAGATAGAAAATACAGCCTACCTTGCCTCAGAGAAATTCCCCAAAGAAATAGGCAGCCCCCACATATATTGACTGTGAGTTAAGATGGAAGTCACAAACACAGGAATGAAATAGATTTCAGCATAGGAGGCCAGACTAACTAAACAGACAGAGGATAGAAAAGGTATCTTTGCGGTCAGCATAAAAAACTAACAAAAAACCACGCAGAGTGTGCAAAAGAAACCACCGCACCGACTCACGGCGCGGTGGTGCCACTCTGCATCCCAGAGCTTCCAGCTAACAAGATTAAATCATAATAGCAAGCTGGACAAAAACACAGTAGTAACAAATAAGCTAGCAGGGACTTAGCTTTTGCTGAAATAGACAGGTCATCTGAAAGATCCAAGAGAACTGAACCAGTACTAGGACATTGACAGCTGGCATCAAGTAAAGATCTGAGTGGAGTTAAATAGAGCAGCCAGCCAAGGCCTGAACGAGATCAGCTGGAGAAGGAATCTCAGAACCAGCAGCTCCACTCACAGCCACCAGAGGGAGCCCATGAACAGAACTCACCGAAGTACCATTCATAACCACAGGAGGGAGCTCGAGAACAGAATTCACAACAGACCGCCCCAGGAAAGGAAGACCAAGAGTCACCTCTGCTTCTGAGGATAAGTTTATCCGAGTCACCAGCCTCAGAAATCGCAGGTTAACAGCAGCTCAGATTAGAGACCAGGTCAATGCCACACAGAGTTCTAGCAGCAGACACATCTCTACAACAACTGTTAAGAGGAGACTTTGTGCAGCAGGCCTTCATGGTAAAACAGCTGCTAGGAAACCACTGCTAAGGACAGGCAACAAGCAGAAGAGACTTGTTTGGGCTAAAGAACACAAGGAATGGACATTAGACAAGTGGAAATCTGTGCTTTGGTCTGATGAGTCCAAATTTGAGATCTTTGGTTCCAACCACCGTGTCTTTGTGCGACGCAGAAAAGGTGAACGGATGGACTCTACATGCCTGGTTCCCACTGTGAAGCATGGAGGAGGAGGTGTGATGGTGTGGGGGTGTTTTGCTGGTGACACTGCTGGGGATTTCATCAAAATTGAAGGCATAATGAACCAGCATGGCTACCACAGCATCTTGCAGCGGCATGTTATTCCATTCGATTTGCGTTTAGTTGGACCATCATTTATTTTTCAACAGGACCATGACCCCAAACACACCTCCAGGCTGTGTAAAGGCTATTTGACCAAGAAGGAGAGTGATGGGGTGCTATGCCAGATGACCTGGCCTCCACAGTCACCAGACCTGAACCCAATCGAGATGGTTTGAGGTGAGCTGGACCACAGAGTGAAGGCAAAAGGGCCAACAAGTGCTAAGCATCTCTGGGAACTCCTTCAAGATTGTTGGAAGACCATTCCCGGTGACTACCTCTTGAAGCTCATCAAGAGAATGCCAAGAGTGTGCAAAGCAGTCATCAAAGCAAAAGGTGGCAATTTTGAAGAACCTAGAATATAAGACGTAATTTCAGTTGTTTCACACTTTTTGTTAAGTATATAATTCCACATGTGTTAATTCATAGTTTTGATGCCTTCACTGTGAATGTACAATTTTCATAGTCATGAAAATACAGAAAAATCTTTAAATGAGAAGGTGTGTCCAAACTTTTTGTCTGTACTGTATATACGGTATATATATAATTACATCCCTCGCGTTGTGTCTGATTTTCCAGGTGGATGGGCTTTCCCTCTTAGCTGCCATTCTCAGACACTGGATAGAGCAGGGGTCTTCCTGCCCCCATATTTTACTTTCTACCAACTTTCACAGTCTGATCCAGCTGAAAATACTTCCTGAAAGTCCCATAGTGCATTATCAGGTGAGAACTGCAAGTAACAGTAGGATGGTAGAGGTCCATGGGCAAAGCATTTGGTAGGGAAATCGTACATCCCTTCTCTGTTGAACCTGATGGCATACTGCAGACGCTCTCGCACATCGCTGTTCAAGCCATGGACATTCCCAACACTGAAGTCTGCTCCTGCCGGGAATGCACGTTAATGGGAATCTGTTAAAACTCACATAAAACTAATTATACAAACCTATAGGGAACATAAAATCTGTTATTACATATGCCAGGGAGGGGCATCGGTGCACACTTGGTGTGGCCAAGGACTCAGTGCCCCATTCCGCCCCCTAATTTAGCATCTTCAACACTTCCTCTTAGCTTTGTAGACAGCTTGTCAAAAGTGAGCGCTGCCTGAATTCAATCATCGGTCCTGTACATCCACACTGACACTACAGTAGCCCAGGAAGAGCACAAACACACTGTGTCAGGGCACTTCCTCATCCCTCTCTCCTGTCTGTAGCAGCCGATGCAGACAGGAGAGAGGGGAGAGAGCTGGCCTACACTTACACTGTGTGTCCGTGTGCTTAATGGACTCCTGCAGTGTGAGTGAGCATGCACATCTCTGGAAATTCAGTTCAGGCAGTGCTCGCTCTGGACAAGCAAGAGCTCTCCAAAAAGCTAAAGGTACCTTCACACTAAGCGACTTTACAACGATAACGATAGCGATCCATGACGTTGCAGCGTCCTGGATAGCGATATCGTTGTGTTTGACACGCAGCAGCGATCAGGATCCTGCTGTGAGATCGCTGGTCATTGCTGAAAGTCCAGAACTTTATTTCGTCGCTGGATCTCCCGCTGACATCGCTGAATCGGTGTGTGTGACACCGATCCAGCGATGTCTTCACTGGTAACCAGGGTAAACATCGGGTTACTAAGCGCAGGGCCGCGCTTAGTAACCCGATGTTTACCCTGGTTACCATTGTAAAAGTAAAAAAAAAAAACACATACTCACATTCCGGTGCCCGGCGTCCGCTTCGCTGCACTCCTCCTGCATCCTGTGTAAGTGCCGGCCGTAAAGCAGAGCGGTGACGTCGCCGCTCTGCTCTGTGGGAGATGCCGGAGATCTTCGGCGCTGACACAGGATGCAGGAGGGGAGTGCAGGGAAGCGGACGCCGGGCACCGGAATGTGAGTATGTGTTTTTTTTTTTTACTTTTACAATGGTAACCAGGGTAAACATCGGGTTACTAAGCGCGGCCCTGCGCTTAGTAACCCGATGTTTACCCTGGTTACCAGGGGACTTCGGCATCGTTGGTCGCTGGAGAGCCGTCTGTGTGACAGCTCTCCAGCGACCACACAACGACTAAACAGCGACGCTGCAGCGATCGGCATCGTTGTCTGTATCGCTGCAGCGTCGCTTAGTGTGAAGGTACCTTTAGAGGAATTGGATGCTAATTGAGAGGGGCGTTACAAAACACTTGAGTTTTTGGCCACGCCAAGGTTGCACTGAGGCACCCCTCATTTGCATATGTAATACATTGATTTTATGTAAAACTAAAGTAATGAAATCTATACTGCAAGTGTGATTTTTAGATGTCTCCTATAGGACTGCATAAGTGGTATATTGTGAGTTTTGAGGGTGATAGACTCCCTTTAAGGGCTTATAATCATTTGCGAGAAAAACGGACAAGTGCAATCTGATAAAAAAATCGTATTGCACTCTGACTAATGTTTGTCAGCAATTCACTGCTCATCTGTGTTTTTTTCTGCTATGATTGTCCTTGTACTTCGGAAGAGACTCACCAATGCAAGTCAATGGGTGCAAGAAAAAAACAAATCGCACACAGACTATGTGTGTGCCATCCAATTTTTACGCATCCATCTCCTTGAAACCTGACATTTCATCTGCCGCGTACAGTAAAATCACAGCATGACAAGTCAGAATAGGATAGAATAGATATATACACATAGAATAGATAGATGTCAATCACATATATAATTAGTACAGTGTGTGTGTAGCTTACTGCGCATGCATTTAATTAATAAATACATTTCTGAAAAAAATGGAGTGGGATCCCCTTATAAACACCTCTCCATTACTAACCTCTGGGCTTGATGTCACCTGACACCAACCCCAATATTATTTCCATAGTTCCAAAAGCACCAGGGCAAGTGGGAAGAGCAAGGCTAAGCACCAGAATTGGCATCATATGGATGCGCCTTTTCTGGGGCAGCTGAGAACTGATGTTTTTAATCTGGGAGGGGGTCAATATCCATAGCCCTATTCTAGCCTATTGATACCAGCCCACAGCTGTCTGCCTAGACCTTGCTGGTTATTAATGATATGGTGACCCTACGTCATTTTTTTTGGGGGGGTCCCCCATTTTAATAACCAGTAAAGGCTAAGTATACAGCTGTGAGCTGACATTCATAGCCTGGGAACCTCCATTTTTATTACCTCCATCCCAGGCTATAAACATCTGCCATCAGCTATCTGTTTTCCCTCTGCTGGTTAGTGTTCTTTTTTTTCAGAAATGTATTCATTTATTACTAAAATACATGTACAGTCTGACTATTCAGGAACAACATCAGACCATTTTTTTTAAAAATGGTAATGGGTATGAGCCCTTAAAACTCCCACTTTTGGCTGTGGTTTTGCTGATCACCTCCCGCTTTGTGGCTTAGTTCACAAGATTAGCGTTTTCCTTATATTTTCCTCTGCTTTTTCCAGCATTCATAAATATTTTATTCTTCCATCTAAACAGCTTTACAAGGGCTTGTTTTATGCAGAACGAGTTCTACTTCTGAATGACACCATTTATTTTATTTACTATATAATAAGCGGAAAAATGGAAGAAAAAACTCAGTGTGGTGAAATGGTGACAAGAAAACACAATTCATTGCTTTTGGGGATTCGTTTTTAAAGCATTCATTGTGCTGTTAAAAATTACCTGCCGACATGATTCTCCGGGACTGCACAAATACGCCGATGCCAAACTTTTTTTTTTTTTTTTTACATTTTAGTGTTTAAAATGTTTATTTTTTTAGTTGCTGTTTTTTTAAACCCATATTTTTTATATTTTCCTGTCAATGAAGTTGCGTGTAGCTTTTTTTTTGTTGCATGCTGAGCGGTAGTTTTTATTGATACCATTTTGTGTACATACAATATTGTGATTGCTTTCTATTGAATTATTTTGGGGAAGTTGAGCGACCAAATTTTGCCTTTTTAGGTGGTGGAATCTCCGGGGCACGTTGTCCCCTGTGCCCCCCACATAACCCACTTTTCCTTTGCTTCAGTTTTGATAAATCTCTCCCTGTGCTGTGCAGACGTTTGAGTGGTGTCTGGATGGCGAGGAGCTCGTGTTTTTCTACCAGCTCAAACATGGTGTTTCTGAAGTGAGCCAAGCAGCCAGGGTGGCATCCATTGCCGGTATGCCGGAAGAGATCATCAAGAGAGGAGTGGAGGTAAAATACTAACTAGTCATAAGATCCTTTTACACTGACGCCACGTCCTTAGGATGATAAATCACTGACAGCATGACTTTAAGGCTGTGAGCACACGTTCTGGATTATTCGCGGATTTTTCGCGCATTTTTTCGCAACCAAAACGCTTAAAAAATGCTTAAAAACGCATACATATGCATCCCATCATTTATAATGGTTTCCGCAATTTTTGTGCACATGTTGTGTATTTTTCCGCGAAAAAAACACTTGCGGAAAAATACGCTGCATGTTCATTAATTTTGTGGATTTTAAGCGGATTTCCCACTATATTATTGCATTGGGAACCTCTGGAAAAAAACACGTAAAATCCGCAAAATACGTGATAAAAACGCATGCAGAATTCCTGCGGAAAACCTCAGGATTTTCTCAGGAAATTTCTGCATACTTACTGTTATGATCCTTAGTGGTTGAGGATCACAAATTACTCCAGCTAAGTAACAAACATAGGACAAGCTCTAGGGAGGTGGCAAACTGGACTGACCGCAAATCTGAACCTATCCAAACACACTAGAAGTAGCCGGTGAACGTGCCTAAAAATCCTAGACGTCTCGAGCCAGCCTGAGGAACTAACTACCCCTAGAGAGAAAGAAAGACCTCTCTTGCCTCCAGAGAAATAATCCCCAAAGATATAGAAGCCCCCAACAGATAATAACGGTAAGGTAAGAGGAAGGCACATACACAGGGGTGAAAGCAGATTCAGCAAATGAGGCCCACTAATACTAGATAGCAGAAAATAGAAAAGGGAATCTATGTGGTCAGTAAAAAACCCTTACAAAATGTCCACTCTGAGATTTCAAGAACCCCCACACCAACTCACGGTGTGGGGGGAGAAACTCAGTCCCCTAGAGCAACCAGCAAGCGAGGAAATCACATTTTAGCGAGCTGGACTAAAAACATAATGAACACTGATAATCAAAAAATGATCAAACAAAAACTTAGCTTGTCTTGGAGAGACTGGGAGCAAGGTAGACACAAGGAATCTGAAGAGCACTGAATACATTGATAGCAGGCAAGGAACTGAGTCTCCAGGTGAGCTAAATAGGAAACAAACCAAGGATAACGAACCAGCTGATGCAGCCAACCTGCAGAAAGACAACACTACACAGTACTGCTTGTGACCACTAGAGGGAGCCCAAAAATAGAATTCACAACAACTTACCGGACGTGTGCACATACCCTAAGATGGTCAATCAATGTATGATCAGTGGGTGTCACACCTAGGATCCCACTTATAAGTAGCATAAGTGGCATCCAGTTTTGGTCTAGTGGTATATACACCATGTTCCAAATTATTATGCAAATGATATTTAACTCCAAAACATCCTAACAGGCCAAGTTACATGTTAACATAGGAACCCTTCTTTGATATCACCTTTACAATTCTTGCATCCATTGATCTTGTGAGTTTTTGGAGATTTTCTGCTTGTATTTCTTTGCATGAAGTCAGAATAGCCTCCCAGAGCTGCTGTTTTGATGTGAACGGCCTCCCACCCTCATACATCTTTTGCTTGATGATACTCCAAAGGTTCTCTATAGGGTTGAGGTCAGGGGAAGATGGTGGCCACACCATGAGTTTATCTCCTTTTATGCTCATAGCAGCCAATGACTCAGAGGTATTCTTTGCAGCATGAGATGGTGCATTGTCAGCATGAAGATGATTTTGCTCCTGAAGGCACGTTTCTGCTTTTTATACAATGGAAGAAAGTTGTCAGTCAGAAACTCTTTATACTTTGCAGAGGTCATTTTCAGCCTTTGAAGGATCCTACACCTTGAGGTTTGAGGGACTCCAGAGGCACCAGCAGCTTCAAATATCTGTTTGCTGGTTTGTAATGGCTTTTTAGCAGCTGCTCTCTTAATCCGATGAACTTGCCTGGCAGAAACCTTCCTCATTATGCCTTTATCAGCATGAACACGTCTGTGCTCAGATTCAGCCAAAAAAACCTTAACAGTACAATTATCCTGGATCTCCTCGTACGTTTCCAACCGCACATTCAGCGTCTCCCACTCCCACACTACCTCCTCATCCCACCCTCTCTCTGTTGGAGTCCCCCAAGGCTCTGTTCTAGGACCCCTACTCTTCTCAATCTATACACTTGGCTTGGGACAACTCATAAAGTCCCATGGATTCCAGTACCACCTCTATGCTGATGACACTCAGATCTACCTCTCTGGCCCAGACGTCACTGCTCTGCTGTCCAGAATCCCAGAGTGCCTATCAGCCATATCCTCCTTCTTCTCCTCTCGCTTCCTCAAACTCAATGTGGACAAATCTGAACTCCTCATCTTTCCTCCATCCCATAGATCTTCCTTACCTGACCTATCTATCGCAATCAATGACATCATGCCTTCCCCCGTACCGGAAGTCCGCTGCCTCGGAGTAACCTTCGACTCTGCCCTGTCCTTCAAACCGCACATCCAAGATCTTTTCACCTCCTGTCGCCTCCAGCTCATAAATATCTCCAGAATCCGTCCTTTCCTCAACCCTCAATCTACTAAAATGCTTGTGAATGCCCTCATCATCTCCTGCCTTGACTACTGCAACACCCTTTTCTGCGGCCTCCCTGCTAACACCCTTGCACCTCTCCAGTCCATCCTTAACTCTGCTTCCCGACTAATTCATCTCTCTCCTCGCTACTCCTCTGCTTCCCCCCTCTGCAAATCTCTTCACTGGCTCCCATTCCCTCAGCGTATCCAGTTCAAATTACTAATACTGATCTACAAAGCCATCCATAACCTGTCTCCTCCATATGCAGCGCCCCAGAGTTCTGGTCATTGCAGTAATGTCTGTCATGATCTCCATGGCCAGAGAACTAGCATAAGCCTCAATAGGAACAAGCTCTTGGAAGATGTAACTGTACTGACCATGAACTAAACCTACCGCATCATCTAGAAGTAGCCAGGTAGCATGTCCTACTTTTTATCCCTATATGCCCAGCGCCGGCCGGAGAACTAAATAATGCTAGCAGAGGGAAATATAAGACCTGACTCACCTCTAGAGAAATGCCCAAAAAGGAGACAGAAGCCCCCCACATATATTGGCGGTGATATGAGATGAAACAACAAACGCAGCAGGAAAATAGTTTTAGCAAATTTGAGGTCCGCTTTCTAGATAGCAGAAGACAGAAAGCATACTTTCATGGTCAGTAGAAAACCCTAACAAAACACATCCAGAAATTACTTTAGGACTCTGGCATTAACTCATAATACCAGAGTGGCAATTCCTGATCAACAAGAGCTTTCCAGACACAGTAACGAAACTGCAGCTGTGAACTGGAACCAAAATACAAAAACAAAACATGGACGAATGTCCAACTTATCTAGTAGATGTCTGGGAGCAGGAACAAGCACAGAGAGACTTCTGATAACATTGTTGACCGGCAAGCATCTAACAGAGAAGCCAGGTTATATAGCGACACCCAGATCTAATCAGAACAGGTGAACAGGGAAGATGATGTCACAAGTTCAATTCCACCAGTAGCCACCGGGGGAGCCCAGAATCCAAATTCACAACAGTACCCCCCCCTCAAGGAGGGGGCACCGAACCCTCACCAGAACCACCAGGGCGATCAGGATGGGCCCTATGAAAGGCACGAACCAGATCAGAGGCATGAACATCAGATGCAGTGACCCAAGAATTATCCTCCTGGCCGTATCCCTTCCACTTGACCAGATACTGGAGTCTCCGTCTGGAAACACGGGAGTCTAGGATTTTTTCCACAACGTACTCCAACTCACCCTCAACCAACACCGGAGCAGGAGGCTCAACGGAAGGCACAACCGGTGCCTCATACCTGCGCAATAACGACCGATGAAAAACGTTATGAATAGAAAAGGATGCAGGGAGGTCCAAACGGAAGGAAACAGGGTTAAGAATCTCCAATATTTTATACGGACCGATGAACCGAGGCTTAAACTTAGGAGATGAGACCCTCATAGGGACAAAACGAGAAGACAACCACACCAAATCTCCAACACAAAGCCGAGGACCAACACGACGGTGACGGTTGGCAAAAAGCTGAGTCTTCTCCTGGGACAACTTTAAATTGTCCATCACCTGCCCCCAGATATGATGCAATCTCTCCACCACCGCATCCACTCCAGGACAATCCGAGGATTCCATCTGACCGGAGGAAAATCGAGGGTGGAACCCCGAATTACAGAAAAACGGGGACACCAAAGTGGCAGAGCTGGCCCGATTATTGAGGGCGAACTCCGCCAATGGCAAAAAAGCAACCCAATCATCCTGGTCAGCAGACACAAAACACCTCAGATATGTCTCCAGGGTCTGATTAGTCCGCTCGGTCTGGCCATTAGTCTGAGGGTGAAAAGCAGACGAAAAAGACAAATCTATGCCCATCCTAGCACAGAATGCCCGCCAAAATCTAGACACAAATTGGGTTCCTCTGTCAGAAACGATATTCTCAGGAATACCATGCAAACGAACAACATTTTGAAAAAACAGGGGCACCAACTCGGAAGAAGAAGGCAATTTGGGCAGGGGAACCAAATGGACCATCTTAGAAAAACGGTCACACACCACCCAGATGACAGACATCTTCTGAGAAACAGGCAGATCTGAAATAAAATCCATCGAGATGTGTGTCCAAGGCCTCTTAGGAATAGGCAAGGGCAACAATAATCCACTAGCCCGAGAACAACAAGGCTTGGCCCGAGCACAAACGTCACAAGACTGCACAAAGCCTCGCACATCTCGTGACAGGGAAGGCCACCAGAAGGATCTTGCCACCAAATCCCTGGTACCAAAAATTCCAGGATGACCTGCCAATGCAGAAGAATGTACCTCAGAGATGACTCTACTGGTCCAATCATCAGGAACAAACAACCTATCAGGCGGACAACGATCCGGTCTATCCGCCTGAAACTCCTGCAAGGCCCGCCGCAGGTCTGGAGAAACGGCTGACAAGATAACTCCCTCCTTAAGAATACCTGTGGGGTCAGAGTTGCCGGGTGAATCAGGCTCAAAACTCCTAGAAAGGGCATCCGCCTTAACATTCTTAGAACCCGGTAGGTACGATACCACAAAATTAAACCGAGAGAAAAATAATGACCAGCGCGCCTGTCTAGGATTCAGGCGCCTGGCGGTCTCAAGATAGATCAAATTTTTGTGGTCAGTCAATACCACCACCTGATGTCTGGCCCCCTCGAGCCAATGGCGCCACTCCTCAAACGCCCACTTCATGGCCAAAAGCTCCCGATTCCCAACATCATAATTCCGCTCAGCGGGCGAAAATTTACGGGAAAAGAAGGCACAAGGCCTCATCACGGCGCAGTCAGAACTTTTCTGCGACAACACTGCCCCAGCCCCGATCTCAGAAGCGTCGACCTCAACCTGAAAAGGAAGAGTCACATCAGGCTGACGCAACACAGGGGCAGAAGAAAAACGGCGCTTAAGCTCCCGAAAGGCCTCCACAGCATCAGGGGACCAATTAGCAACATCAGCACCCTGTCTAGTCAAATCGGTCAATGGCTTAACGACATCCGAAAAACCAGAAATAAATCGACGATAAAAGTTGGCAAAGCCCAAAAATTTCTGAAGACTTTTAAGAGAAGAGGGCTGCGTCCAATCACAAATAGCTTGAACCTTGACAGGATCCATCTCAATGGAAGAGGGAGAAAAAATATATCCCAAAAAGGAAATTCTCTGAACCCCAAAAACGCACTTAGAACCCTTGACACACAGAGAATTAGACCGCAAAACCTGAAAAACCCTCTTAACTTGCTGGACATGAGAGTCCCAGTCATCCGAAAAAATCAGAATATCATCCAGATACACTATCATAAATTTATCCAAAAAATCGCGGAAAATATCATGCATAAAGGACTGGAAGACTGAAGGGGCATTAGAAAGACCAAAAGGCATCACCAAATACTCAAAGTGGCCCTCGGGCGTATTAAATGCGGTTTTCCACTCATCCCCCTGCCTGATCCGCACCAAATTATACGCCCCACGGAGATCAATCTTAGAGAACCACTTGGCCCCCTTTATGCGAGCAAACAAATCAGTCAGCAACGGCAATGGGTATTGATATTTAACCGTGATTTTATTCAAAAGCCGATAATCAATACATGGTCTCAAAGAGCCGTCTTTTTTTGACACAAAGAAAAAACCGGCTCCTAAGGGAGATGACGATGGACGAATATGTCCCTTTTCCAAGGACTCCTTTATATATTCTCGCATAGCAGTATGTTCAGGCACAGACAGATTAAATAAACGACCCTTTGGGTATTTACTACCCGGAATTAAATCTATAGCACAATCGCACTCCCGGTGCGGAGGTAATGAACCCAGCTTGGGTTCTTCAAAGACGTCACGATAATCAGACAGGAACTCAGGGATTTCAGAGGGAATAGATGATGAAATGGACACCAAAGGTACGTCCCCATGAGTCCCCTTACATCCCCAGCTCAACACAGACATAGCTCTCCAGTCGAGGACTGGGTTGTGAGACTGCAGCCATGGCAATCCCAGCACCAAATCATCATGTAGATTATACAGCACCAGAAAACGAATAGTCTCCTGGTGATCCGGATTAATACACATAGTCACTTGTGTCCAGTATTGTGGTTTATTATTAGCCAATGGGGTGGAGTCAATCCCCTTCAGAGGAATAAGAGTCTCCAAAGGCTCTAAATCATACCCACAACGATTGGCAAAGGACCAATCCATAAGACTCAACGCGGCGCCAGAGTCGATATAGGCGTCCGTAGTAATAGATGACAAAGAGCAAATCAGGGTCACAGACAAAATAAATTTAGACTGTAAAGTGCCAATGGGAACGGATTTATCAAGCTTTTTAGTACGCTTAGAGCATGCTGATATAACATGAGTAGAATCCCCACAATAGAAACACAACCCATTTTTCCGTCTAAAACTCTGCCGCTCGCTTCTGGACAGAATTCTATCACACTGCATGTTTTCTGGCGTCTTCTCAGCGGACACCGCCAGATGGTGCACTGGTTTGCGCTCCCGCAGACGCCTATCGATCTGAATGGCCATTGTCATGGACTCATTCAGACTTGCAGGCACAGGGAACCCCACCATAACATCCTTAATGGCATCAGAAAGACCCTCTCTGAAAGTAGCCGCCAAGGCGCACTCATTCCACTGAGTAAGCACAGACCATTTACGGAATCTTTGGCAGTAAATTTCAGCTTCATCTTGCCCCTGCGATAGGGACATCAAAGTTTTTTCTGCCTGAAGTTCCAAATGAGGTTCCTCATAAAGCAAGCCCAAGGCCAGAAAAAACGCATCCACATTGCGCAACGCAGGATCCCCTGGTGCCAATGCAAAAGCCCAATCTTGAGGGTCGCCGCGGAGCAAGGAAATCACAATCCCAACCTGCTGTGCAGGGTCTCCAGCAGAACGAGATTTCAGGGACAAAAATAACTTACAATTATTTCTAAAATTCTGAAAGCTAGATCTATTCCCTGAGAAGAATTCCGGCAAAGGAATTCTCGGCTCTGATACCGGAGCATGAACAACAAAATCTTGCAAACTTTGTACTTTCGTGGCGAGATTATTCAAACCTGCAGTTACACTCTGTAGATCCATTATAGACAGGTGAACATAGAGCCATTCAAAGATTAGAAGGAGAGAGAAAAAAAAAGAAAGACTGCAGCATAGACCGACTGGCAAGTGATCCAATTAAGAGCACACTCACAACTAGAGAAAAAAAAAAAAAATTCTCAGCAGACTTCTTATTTCTCTCCTTTCTCAGCCAAGGATTTTAACCCTTTAGTTGGCCGGTCAAACTGTCATGATCTCCATGGCCAGAGAACTAGCATAAGCCTCAATAGGAACAAGCTCTTGGAAGATGTAACTGTACTGACCATGAACTAAACCTACCGCATCATCTAGAAGTAGCCAGGTAGCATGTCCTACTTTTTATCCCTATATGCCCAGCGCCGGCCGGAGAACTAAATAATGCTAGCAGAGGGAAATATAAGACCTGACTCACCTCTAGAGAAATGCCCAAAAAGGAGACAGAAGCCCCCCACATATATTGGCGGTGATATGAGATGAAACAACAAACGCAGCAGGAAAATAGTTTTAGCAAATTTGAGGTCCGCTTTCTAGATAGCAGAAGACAGAAAGCATACTTTCATGGTCAGTAGAAAACCCTAACAAAACACATCCAGAAATTACTTTAGGACTCTGGCATTAACTCATAATACCAGAGTGGCAATTCCTGATCAACAAGAGCTTTCCAGACACAGTAACGAAACTGCAGCTGTGAACTGGAACCAAAATACAAAAACAAAACATGGACGAATGTCCAACTTATCTAGTAGATGTCTGGGAGCAGGAACAAGCACAGAGAGACTTCTGATAACATTGTTGACCGGCAAGCATCTAACAGAGAAGCCAGGTTATATAGCGACACCCAGATCTAATCAGAACAGGTGAACAGGGAAGATGATGTCACAAGTTCAATTCCACCAGTAGCCACCGGGGGAGCCCAGAATCCAAATTCACAACAAATGTCATTCTTCCACCAGGGGGAGTGATATTACGTCTGAAGGCAATAAAGGAGATCTTCCTACCAGTTATCACAAACCATACACCACACTTCACAATCCAGTCCACCAGGAGGAGCCTTGCTCCTATCTACTAGGGCACTCCTCACAATTAGGTAAAACTGGTGGGCTGGATAGAAAGTTAGTCAGAAGCTGACTGGGCTTCACCCAGGCAGTATCCAGGAGTGAGATGCTGACTGGGCTTCTCCCAGGCAGTTCCTGTCAGGCAGACAGGGGGAGAGGAGGAACATCAGAGCTGCAGACAGAGAGGTCCCTGACAGGGGTGGGATCTTGTCAGAGGCCTAGATAGAAGGCCACGGAGCTGCGCCTGCCCCACGTGCGGCAGCATCCTAAGGAAGGACACGAAGAGAACTGTATTGTAGCGGGTGAGAAACTAAGTCATAGCACAAGGAGAGAAATCCAGAAGGAGTTCTGCCCTGCAAAAGGCTGCCTCCTTCTGAGGCGCAGGATCCGGTAGCCGGAACACCGAGGGAGCAATTGTCTCCAAGCCTTGCTTCAGAGACCGGCAGGACAGTCAATTCCACGTTGGCTGCCCGACCATATACCCAGGAGGCACGGTGTCAACTTGTAGGGGCTGGGGCATCTCTAGGGTCCCTGTAAAAAGCCTCAGGCCACCAGTCATACAGGTTTTGTCCTATCCATACCATCTGGGGGACAGAGAGGAAGATATAACATCTAGAACATCTACAACAGTTGTGAGGACCTTACCGAGAAGCTCAGCAGGGAGGTACTACAACACACAGGCGCTAGAGGAAGGCTACTGATTTCCACCTGGATAAGGGGACTCTGGATTTGCCTTCAGACCGGCCAGACTCTGCCTACCTTGCGGTCTGTACCCTGGACTGTGGATGCTGAAGCCTCCAGTAAAGGTAAAGAGACTGCAACCTTGTGTCCTCGTTATTCACTGCGCCTTACATCATCTACCATCACCACCTACACTTTTGGGAAGCCCTGGGGATACACTTCACCTGTGGGAAGGTATACCATCAAGCTGCCATAAAATCACCCCAGCGGACCCCTAAGCAGCGTCGGTCACCCTGACCGAATACCACAGGTGGCGTCACGAACATTCTCCCTTTAAAGACCTTTCCCCATCTTTCAACGGACGTTCCCCTAGGGCCACGGACCAGGTCAGCCACTGTGACTTCCCCCCGAACCGAAGGACCCATAGCCCTACTGGGGGCGCTCCACATATATCTCTGAACTAATCTCCCAATATCTTCCCTCACGTAATCTCCGGTCCTCCCAAGACCTCCTCTCCTCCACACTTATTCGCTCCTCATCCAATCGCCTCCAAGACTTCTCACGAATATCCCCCATCCTCTGGAATTCTTTGCCCCAACACGTCTGACTATCAACCACATTCGGATCCTTCAGACGGAACCTGAAAACCCATCTCTTGAGGAAAGTCTACAGCCTGCACTGACCCCTCTGCCTCCTCATCACTACTGAAGCTACCGCCTCACCAACGCCGGAGCTGCAGCAACCCTCAACCTATTGTCTCCTTCCCCATAATCCTGTAGACTGTAAGCCCTCAAGGGCAGGGTCCTCGCCCCTCTGTATCAGTCTGTCATTGTTAGTTTGTTTACTGTAAGTGATATCTGTAACTTGTATGTAACCCCTTCTCATGTACAGCACCATGGAATCAATGGTGCTATATAAATAAATAATAATAATAATAATAATAATGATCACTCTTAAGTTTTCGGGAAATATCTAATGTTATCATCCCTTGATCAAGGCATTTCACTATTTAATGCTTTCTTGGCAGCAGAGAGATCCTTTTTCTTTCCCATGTTACTTGAAAACTGTGGCCTGCTTAACCCCTTTCTGACATTGGACGTACTATCCCGTCGAGGTGGGGTGGGACCGTATGACCAGCGACGGGATAGTACATCATATGCGATCGGCCGCGCTCACGGGGGGAGCGTGGCCGATCGCGGCCGGGTGTCAGCTGACTATCGCAGTTGACATCCGGCACTATGTGCCAGGAGCGGTCACGGACCGCCCCCGGCACATTAACCCCCGACACACTGCGATCAAACATGATGATGTATAGGGAAGCATCTCGCAGGGAGGGGGCTCCCTGCGTGCTTCCCTGAGACCCCCTTAGCAAAGCGATGTGATGCGTTGCTCCGAGGGTCTCTTACCTCCTCCTCACTGCAGCAGGCCCGGATCCAAAATTGCCACGGCATCCGGGTCCTGCAGGGAGGTGGCTTCACAGCGCCTGCTCAGAGCAGGCGCCGGGAAGCCTCCAGGAGCTGTGCACGTCAGATCGCCGATCTGACACAGTGCACAGCAAAGTGTCAGATCAGCGATCTTACACTGTAACATGATGCCCCCCCCTGGGGCAATGTTATAGTGTAAAAAAAAAAATATTCACATGTGTAAAAAAAAATTTAAAAAAAATCCCCCCCAATTTTATTTTATTTTTTAAAAAAAAAAACATTGTTCCTATAAATACATTTCTTTATCTAAATAAAAAAAACAATAAAAGTACACATATTTAGTATCGCCGCGTCCGTAACGACCCGACCTATAAAACTTTCCCACTAGTTAACCCCTTCAGTGAACACCGTAAAAAAAAAGCAAACGAGGCAAAAAACAACGTTTTATTATCATACCGCAAAAAAAAAGTGGAATAACATGCGATCAAAAAGACGGATATAAATAACCATGGTACCGCTGAAAACGTCATCTTGTCCCGCAAAAAACGAGCAGCCATACAGCGTCATCAAAGAAAAATTTAAAAAGTTATAGTCCTCAGAATAAAGCGATGCAAAAATAAATATTTTTTCTATAAAATAGTTTTTATCGTATAAAAGCGCCAAAACATAAAAAAAATATAAATGAGGTATCACTGTAATCGTACTGACCCGAAGAATAATACTGCTTTATCCATTTTACCAAACGCGGAACTGTATAAACGCCTCCCACAAAAGAAATTCATGAAAAGCTGGTTTTTGGTCATTCTGCCTCACAAAAATCAGAATAAAAAGCGATCAAAAAATGTCATGTGCCTGAAAATGTTACCAATAAAAACGTCAACTCGTCCCGCAAAAAACAAGACCTTACATGACTCCGTGGACCAAAATATGGAAAAATTAGAGCTCTCAAATGTGGTAACGCGAAAAATATTTTTTGCAATAAAAAGCGTCTTTCAATGTGTGACGGCTGCCAATCATAAAAATCCCCTAAAAACCCCCGCTATAAAAGTAAATCAAAACCCCCTTCATCACCCCCTTAGTTAGCGAAAAATTAAAAAATTAAAAAAATGTATTTATTTCCATTTTCCCATTAGGGTTAGGGCTAGGGCTAGGGTTAGGGCAAGGGTTAGGGCAAGGGTTAGGGCTAGGGTTAGGGTTGGGGCTAAGGTTAAGGCTACAGTTAGGGTTGGGGCTAAAGTTAGGGTTAGGGTTGGGGCTAAAGTTAGGGTTTGGATTACATTTACGGTTGGGAATAGGGTTGGGATTAGGGTTAGGGGTGTGTCAGGGTTAGGGGTGTGGTTAGGGTTACCGTTGAGATTAGGCTTAGGGGTATGTTTGAATTAGGGTTTCAGTTATAATTGGGGGGGTTTCCACTGTTTAGGCACATCAGGGGCTCTCCAAACGCGACATGGCGTCCGATCTCAATTCCAGCCAATTCTGCGTTGAAAAAGTAAAACAGTGCTCCTTCCCTTCCGAGCTCTCCCGTGCACCCAAACAGGGGTTTACCCCAACAAATGGGGTATCAGCGTACTCAGGACACATTAGACAACAACTTTTGTGGTCCAATTTCTCCTGTTACCCTTGGGAAAATACAAAACTGAGGGATAAAAAATAATTTTTGTGGAAAAAAAAAAGGATTTTTATTTTCACGGCTCTGCGTTATAAACTGTAGTGAAACACTTGGGGGTTCAAAGCTCTCACAACACATCTAGATGAGTTCCTTAGCGGGTCTACTTTCAAAAATGGTGTCACTTGTGGGGGGTTTCAATGTTTAGGCACATCACGGTCTCTCCAAACGCAACATGGCGTCCCATCTAAATTCTTGTCAATTTTGCATTGAAAAGTCAAACAGTGCTCCTTCCCTTCCGAGCTCTCCCATGCGCCCAAACAGTGGTATACCCCCACATATGGGGTATCAGCCTACTCAGGACAAATTGTACAACAACTTTTGGGGTCCAATGTCTTCTCTTACCCTTGGGAAAATAAAAAATTGGGGGCAAAAAGATCATTTTTGTGAAAAAATATGATTTTTTATTTTTACGGCTCTGCATTATAAACTTCTGTGAATCACTTAATGGGTCAAAGTGCTCACCACACATCTAGATAAGTTCCTTAGGGGGTGTACTTTCCAAAATGGGGTCACTTGTGGGGGGTTTCAATGTTTAGGCACATCAGTGGCTCTTCAAAAGCAACATGGCGTGCCATCTCAATTCCTGTCAATTTTGCATTGAAAAGTCATATGGCGCTCCTTCGCTTCCGAGCTCTGCCATGCGCCCAAACAGTGGTTTAGCCCCACATATGGGGTATCAGCGTACTCAGGACAAATTGTACAACAACTTTTGAGGTCCATTTTCTCCTGTTACCCTTGGTAAAATAAAACAAATTGTAGCTGAAGTAAATTTTTTGTGAAAAAAAAGTTAAATGTTCATTTATTTTTAAACATTCCAAAAATTCCTGTGAAACACCTGAAGGGTTAATAAACTTCTTGAATGTGGTTTTGAGCACCTTGAGGGGTGCAGTTTTTAGAATGGTGTCACACTTGGGTATTTTCTATTATATAGACACCTCAAAATGACTTCAAATGAGATGTGGTCCCTAAAAAAAAAAAGAGAAATTGCTGGTCAACTTTTAACCCTTATAACTCCCTAATAAAAAAAATGTTGGTTCCAAAATTGTGCTGATGTAAAGTAGACATGTGGGAAATGTTGCTTATTAAGTATTTTGTGTGATATATCTCTGCGATTTAATTGCATAAAAATTCAAAATTGGAAAATTGTGAAATTTTCAAAATTTTCGCCAAATTTCCGTTTTTTTTCACAAATAAACGCAGGTAATATCAAAGAAATTTTACCACGATCATGAACTACAATATGTCACGAGAAAACAGTGTCAGAATCACCGGGATCCGTTGAAGCGTTCCAGAGTTATAACCTCATAAAGGAACAGTGGTCAGAATTGTAAAAATTGGCCTGGTCATTAACGTGCAAACCACCCTTGGGGGTAAAGGGGTTAATAATGTGGAACATCATTTTTAAGTAGTTTTCCTTTAATTAGAATCAACTGGAAAACTAATTATCACGTGTTTAAAGGGAAGGTGCCATCAAAAAAATTTTTTTTCCAGCGATTGAAAAAAATTTAAAGAATTAATGTTTAAATTTTCTTAAAAAATAATATCATTTGTTTATAATTTACTAAAATCTGAAAAATAATTTTAAAAGGTTTGGCATTTCCACTTTTAAACACTAGAGGGAGCAGCTACTGAAATTTGACCTAAACCTAATGTACAACTAGCTCACATTACAGCACTGCAGTAATTATGGGCGGAGTCTGCTGACGGGTGTGTGATGTCTCCTCTCCTCCCCTCCTGGGTGTTTGCTAAGGGATAAGAGAGGATGATATTCAGGAACACAGTAAGAAGCCATTTTGTTGGTGACTACAAAGTTATACTGACAAGTAGGCAGTCACAGAGGATGGCAGGTAGCAAGGATTCTCGGAGATATGTGGTGGAGGGAGCAGGGTGACAGCAGCACAGAGTATTTCAGGAGAACAGTGTGCTGGTCTATGGGGGGCACCATGTTCAGTGCGCGGAGCAGCCAGGGACTGTACATAGAGCACTGTCTTTTATACACATGGATGGACCGACTGCTTGTCTGCTCCACAAAAAAACAGGAAACATTTCTGTGGATTGATGGCCTGTTCTGATCCAGACTTTGCATGCAGACCCCATTCCCCTCCTCAGATCCTGTCTTCTCCATCCTGTCCTGGCGATGTGTAAAAGCGAGGCGACAGGCACAGTCCGGGGTGACGCTGGGAAGGAAATGGAGCCATATAGTAATGATAAAAATGAGACGCCTCTCTTCAGCTGCCTCACCGGCCTTCCCCTGACTGCACCTAACTGGAGGTCATGCTGCTCCCTTTATTACCCCAGACCCGTGTGCAGCTGCTCAGCCAGAACCACTCTAGATTGGGTCCCCTTTCTGAAGATAATACTGCCATAGTGTTCTCACATAATACCGCCATAAAGATCACATATAATACCGCCATAAAGATCACACATAATACTGTCCTATAGTTCTCACATAGTATCATCTTATAGATCGCAAATAACAATGCCATAGTGTTCTCACATAATACCGCCATATAGATCACAAATAATACCGCCATATACTTCACACATAATACCGCCATATATACCTCACATAACGACGCCATATAGATCTCACATAATACCGCCATATAGATCACACATCACACCGCCATATACTTCACACATAATACCGCCATATACCGTACAGACCAAAAGTTTGGAAACACCTCATTTAAAGATTTTTCTGTATTTTCATGACTGTGAAAATTGTACATTCACACTGAAGGCATCAGAACTATGAATTAACACATGTGGAATTATATACTTAAAAAAGTGTGAACCAACTGAAATTATGTCTTATATTCTAGGTTCTTCAAAGTAGCCACCTTTTGCTTTGATGACTGCTTTGCACACTCTTGGCATTCTCTTGATGAGCTTCAAGAGGTAGTCACCGGGAATGGTTTTCACTTCATAGGTGTGCCCTGTCAGGTTTAATAAGTGGGACTTCTTGCCTTATAAATGGAGTTGGGACCATCAGTTGTGTTGTGCAGAAGTCTGGTGGGTACACAGCTGATAGTCCTACTGAATAGACTGCTAGAATTTGTATTATGGCAAGAAAAAAGCAGCGAAGTAAAGAAAAACGAGTGGCCATCATTACTTTAAGAAATAAAGGTCAGCCAGTCCGAAAAATTGGGAAAACTTTGAAAGCGTCCCCAAGTGCAGTGGCAAAAACCATCAAGCGCTACAAAGAAACTGGCTCACATGAGGACCGCCCAAGGAAAGGAAGACCAAGAGTCACCTCTGCTTCTGAGGATAAGTTTATCCGAGTCACCAGCCTCAGAAATCGCAGGTGAACAGTAGCTCAGATTAGAGACCAGGTCAATGCCACACAGAGTTCTAGCAGCAGACACATCTCTACAACTGTTAAGAGGAGACTTTGTGCAGCAGGCCTTCATGGTAAAATAGCTGCTAGGAAACCACTGCTAAGGACAGGCAACAAGCAGAAGAGACTTGTTTGGGCTAGAGAACACAAGGAATGGACATTAGACCAGTGGAAATCTGTGCTTTGGTCTGATGAGTCCAAATTTGAGATCTTTGGTTCCAACCACCGTGTCTTTGTGCGACGCAGAAAAGGTGAACAGATGGACTCTACATGCCTGGTTCCCACCCTGAAGCATGGAGGAGGAGGTGTGATGGTGTGGGGGTGCTTTGCTGGAGACACTATTGGGGATTTATTCAAAATTGAAGGCATACTGAACCAGCATGGCTACTCCAGGATCTTGCAGACGCATGCTATTCCATCCGGTTTGCGTTTAGTTGGACCATCATTTATTTTTCAACAGGACGCCTAACACACCTCCTGGCTGTGTAAGGGATATTTGACCAAGAAGAAGAGTGATGGGGTGCTACACCAGATGACCTGGCCTCCACAGTCACCAGACCTGAACCCAATCGAGATGGTTTGGGGTGAGCTGGACCGCAGAGTGAAGGCAAAAGGGCCAACAAGTGCTAAGCATCTCTGGGAACTCCTTCAAGACTGTTGGAAGACCATTCCCGGTGTCTACCTCTTGAAGCTGATCAAGAGAATGCCAAGAGTGTGCAGAGCAGTCATCAAAGCAAAAGGTGGCTACTTTGAAGAACATAGAATATAAGACATAATTTCAGTTGTTTCACACTTTTTTGGTAAGTATATAATTCCACATGTGTTAATTCACAGTTTTGATGCTTTCAGTGTGGAATGTACAATTTTCATAGTCATGAAAATACAGAAAAATCTTTAAATGAGGTGTGTCCAAACTTTTGGTCTGTAATGTAGATCACACATAACAGGGGGGGAGAGGAGTGCATAGGAGAGGATTAGATACACGTCTCAGCACAGTATCACACAGATAGTATTAGATACATGGCTCAGCATACTGTAACACACAGGCGAGGATTAGATAAACAACTCAGCACAGTATCACACAGGAGAGGATTAGATACACGTCTCAGCACAGTATCACACAGGAGAGGATTAGATACACGTCTCAGCACAGTATCACACAGGGTAGGATTAGATACACAGCTCAGCATACAGTAACACACAGGAGAGGATTAGATACACAGCTCAGCATACAGTAACACACAGGAGAGGATTAGATACACGTCTCAGCACAGTAACAAACATGGGAGGAGATACACTGCTCAGAGTCAGCATCACAAAGGATAGGATTAGATTGCCTCTCCCCCTCCCCCTCCGATATTACTTCACTGCTGCCGGTGCTGCTCCTTTCTCCCTCCTGTCCTTGGTCTCCTCCTCCTATAACCGCACGGCTCCTGCGATTATACTGGGAAACTAGAGCTCACAGACACTCTGTGAGCTCCAGAACGATGGCGCCGATCTCCTCCCTCTGCTGTGGTGTGGACGGCTCAGGGGGCGTGGCCAGATCACAGCAGGGAGCAGCTCAATGCTAGGTATAGAGTCGGAGTCCGACTGCAGTCTCCTTTGCCCAGAGCAGCCATATTTGCAGAGTGTAAGTGTCCTGCAGCTACACTTACACTCCTGCAAAGCAAAATGGCGGCACCCAGTGGCTGAAAAAATAATAAAAAAAGTTAAAGTTAAAAAATGTTAATTTGCATTAAAAACAATCATTTTTTTTAATACAAAAAATAAAATGCGGCACCTTCCCTTTAAGATTGATTTCAGTTATCCATTGAGCCCTGAGACACAATACCATCCATGAGTTTATTTGGAAACAAAACAATTTAAGCTTTATGACACTTAAATCCAATTTGCATAATAATTTGGAACACGGTGTAGGGATCTGTTAGGCTACTTTCACACTTGCGTCGGTGCGGGTCCGTCGCTATGCGTCAGGCCGACGTACCGACGCACGTTATGAAATTTGTGCACGACGTGGGCAGCGGATGCAGTTTTTCAACGCATCCGCTGCCCATTCTGAAGTCCGAGGAGGAGGGGGCGGAGTTCCGGCAGCGCATGCGCGGTAGAAAATGGCGGACGCGACGGACAAAAAAAGCTCACTTGAACGTTTTTTTGTACCGACGGTCCGCCAAAACACGACGGCCATACGTCGCGATCCGTCGCTAATACAAGTCTATGGGCAAAAAACGCATCCTGAGAGCACATTTGCAGGATCCATTTTTTGCCCAAAACTATGGATTGCGACGGATTAAAAAAAACGCAAGTGTGAAAGTAGCCTCAGGCTTTGAATGGCATTGTGGTGTCTTCTGTGTAGGATCATTACAGATATCTACATACCAACGCACTAAAACTGGACACTCATACTTCTGTTCATTGTGCTGTAAAAATGACCCTTTTTCCGGGAGCCTCATGGAAATTCTGGGAAACATCTAAAGTGTCATCATGAAAATTGCCATTAGAATTTCATTACATTTTTCACTTTTGTACCTAAGGTTTCAGAGCTGTTTCGGAGCGGACGTGCCATACGGTGCCTTGATGATTCAGATAGGAAAGAGAAGATGGACAAGTAAGAGGAATCTACTATATAATTGTCTAAGGGTCACTTCCTGTCTGTCTGTCACGGATATTCATTGGTCGCGGCCTCTGTCTGTCATGGAAATCGAAGTCGTTGATTGGTTGTGGCAAAACGCCCACGACCATTGCCACGACCAATCAGCAACGGGCACAGCCCGGCGGCAAAATGGCCGCTCTTTCCTCCCCGCAGTCAGTGCCTGCTCCATACTCCCCTCCGGTCAGCCCTCACACAGGGTTAATGCCAGCGTTACCGGAGCGCGGTGTGACGCACTCCGGTTATGCAGCTATTAACCCTGTGTGACTAACTTTTTACTATTGATGCTGCGTATGCAGCATCAATAGTAAAAAGATCTAATGTTACAAATAAGAATAATATCAATTAAAAAAAAGGTTATTCTCACCCTCTGACATCGCCCGCTGTCCTCGGCAGTGCAAGCAGCAGGTTCCGGTGCCAAGGATGCTATGCGAGAAGGACCTTCCATGACGTCACGGTCATGTGACCGCGACGTCATCACAGGTCCTGCGCTCATACCAACCCTGGGACCGGAAGCTGCCGCGTGCACCGCACACAGGCGCCAGGACTTCAAGGGGCCTTCGGAAGGTGAGTATATGTTTATTTTTTATTTGAAGTGTTTTTTAACCACTCATATAGTGCCCCCATTGCTATATACTACGTGGGCTGTGTTACATACTGTGTGGGCTCTGTTATATACTACATCTCTGTGCTATATACTATGTAGCTGGGCAATATACAACGTGACTGTGCAATATACAACGTGACTGTTCAATATACTATGTGACTGGGCAATATACTACGTGGCTGGGCAATATACTACGTGGCTGGGCAATATACTACGTGGGCTGGGCAATATACTATGTGGACATGCATATTCTAGAATACCCGATGCTTTAGAATCGGGCCACCATCTAGTCTACTATATAATTGTCTAAGGGGTACTTCCGTCTTTCTGTCTGTCCTTCTGTCTGTAACTGAAATCCCGCGTCGCTGATTGGTTTCGCCAGCTGCCTGTCCTGGCTGCCGCGACCAATCAGCGACGGGCACAGTACGGCCGAGAATTAGTCCCTCCCTACTCCAGTCAGAGCCCGGCGCCCGCATACTCCCCTCCTGTCAGCGCTCACACAGGGTTAATGCCAGCGTTAACGGACCGCGTTATGCCGCGGGTAACGCACTCCGTTAACGCTGCTATTAACCCTGTGTGTCCCCAACTTTTTACTGTTGATTTTGCCTATGCAGCATCAATAGCAAAAACATGACATGTTAAAAATAATAAAAAAAAACAAAAAACCTGCTATTCTCACTTCCGTAGTCCACCGAGGCGCACGAGGCTGCCGCCATCTTCCGTTCCCAGAGATGCATTGCGAAATTACCCAGAAGACTTAGCGGTCTCGCGAGACCGCTAAGTCATCTGGGTAATTTCTCAATGCATCCTGGGAACGGAAGATGGCGGCGGCCACGCACGCATCGGCACAGCTTCGCTGGATCCCGGTGGGTGAGTATATTACTATTTTTTATTTTAATTATTTTTTTTTTACAGGGATATGGTGCTCACACTGCAATATACTATGTGGGCTGTGTTAAATACCACATGGCTGCTATATACTACCTGGCCAGTGTTAGATACTACTGTATGAGGGCTGTGTTATATACTGCATGGGCAGTGTTATATACTGCGTGGGCTGTGCTATATATTACGTGGCTATGTTATATACTGCGTGGGCTGTGCTATATATTACGTGGCTGTGTTATATACTGCGTGGGCTGTGCTATATACTACGTGGGCAGTGTTATATACTACGTGGCTGCTATATACTGCGTGGGCTGTGTTATATACTGCGTGGGCTGTTATATACTGCGTGGGCTGTGTTATATACTGCATGGGCTGTGCTATATATTACGTGGCCAGTGTTATATACTGCGTGGGCTGTGTTATATACTGTTTGGGCTGTGTTATATACTGCGTGGCCTATATTAACGCATTGGGTATTCTAAAATATGTATGTATGTATGTATGTATATAGCAGCCACATAGTATATAGCACAGGCCACATAGTATTTGTCTGCTATATACTACATGGCTCCTATATACTACGTGGCCTGTGCTATATACTATGTGGCTGCTATATACATACATATTCTAGAATACCCGATGCGTTAGAATCGGGCCACCATCTAGTGTTAATAATAAGTTTGTATTTCTGTAAGGGATGAGAAATAGCTGCTGTAAAAGGCTGGCATAACACATACTCGTAATGTAAAGGGGTTGGGTGGGTAGAAAATACATTTTCAAGTACTATATTCTGAGCTACCAGATGACAGACAGCGTTTTACAATCCATGTGTACTAGATGGAGTGGAAAGTGGCTAAAAATGAGAATGCATCGCATCCATCATCAATGCACTGCATGGACAGCCCAATAATTTCAACCAGAGCTGTGTAATGCTTTACTTCCCCTGCGGAGGCGCTGCAGGAAAATGAAAGACTTGCACTCTGACCACAGCAGCGGGATACCCAGTTGTCAGCCCGTTATTAGGATACCCTTTAACAAAAAAAAAAACCTTGCTAATCATGATAATGGGGGTTTTCTTATTTAATTTCCATTTATATGTTACCGGCACTGAGATAACAAGCATAGTGGTCATTGTGTCTCACACACTTTTATTTCTCTGTCTCAGGTGCCGGAAACTGGTCTCCAGTTTTCTCAGTCTAGACCTCGATGATCCACAGACCGACCTGCAGAAATACTTGTCTGACACGGTCCTGCCGCTCTCCCGGATATTCTGAGTATCATGTCCTGATAGAAAACAGCTGCAAGCTGACGCCGTACGAAGCCCCGCTGTGCACCGAGGATTTAGCAGGGTTCTTTACCATCATTTTTTAGAAAAATCATAGTTATAGACCTGAGAAAAATAGATTTAAGTGGGAAAGTTGAGTGTATATATATATATATATATATATATATATATATATATATATATATATATATATATATATATATATATACACATAAATAAGCAGATCGCTCAGTGGTTATTGCCGTCCTGTCACCCAATAAATGGCGTAAAGTTTTTTTTTGTATTTATGTCAAGTTTTCAGCATTAAAATGATTTAGTACAAAATTAGACACTTCCAATATAAGGTCTGGCCATTCATTCATTCATTCATTCATTCATTCATTCAACACTTTAATTCACACATCGGATCTCCTTGAATGACAGATTCACCTAGATAATCTTTCCTGATATACGGTAAATTGTGCAATTAATTGACAGCAAAATGACGGATCAGTGGATAATGGAACCCAAAATCATCAACCAACTGAGGGCTGGATAACAAATCACCCCGAAAATGAAAGTAAAAAAAATAAATTACAGGATCCTTTTTTCATTGTTTTCATCACGGGAACTAATAATGTGATAGGTAGCGTCTATGGTCCTGTGTTCTCTACTGTATAAAACAAAGAGATTGTAGATCGGGGCGGCTGTGAAAGATAAGATTACAGAGATAAAGAGCTCCCAGATGTTCTTTGTGCTTCATGGTTAAGATATTTATGCCCTGTAATCCCCTCGTCTTACAGACAGCGGGTCCATATGACAATGTAAACCGTCATGGGTTTGTATCCGGTTCGATATATCACCCGTGGTGGCTCTACGGCCATTGTGCAACAACTAATCCTAGTTGTTATTACGTAGTGCTTTGTTCTGATTGTTTGTCAATTACCGCTAATGGAAAAACTGGTTTCCCGTTGGACATCATGCCGCCTATTACAACGAGCTGCCTCGGGCCCACTTCTTTAGAAGCCTTTGTCTGTAACAAAACCCATCCATACACGTAAGCCATCTGTCAGCAACATAATTTACTAGTTAGCAATGGCACTATTTGTATTGTGGATTTTGCTATTTAAAGGGGAATTCCGTCTGAGCAGGTTATACCCATCCACTGGATATGTGACAACTGATCAATATGGGGGCACACGACAGGGACCCTTCCCACAGGATCTTGTGTCACCTGTCCTTCAACTCCACTTGGATGTGGTATTGTGACCAGCGGAGTCTTACGGTCTTCGTCAATACCATGTCAACTCCTGGACAGGGTCAACATTTCCTGGGGTGTCCAATGTCTGAGCCCCAACCTCACCCCCGGACCCCTGACCCAAGTGGAAGATCCACAGCTCCAGAGCACCCTTGTGCTTCCTGACCTGAATATATAGAAGAAGACTGTAGACTGCTCCTGATATCTGTGATAGAGTCACTGGCAAAATAATGGAGGGGAGATTTGTACCACTGAGGTTTTTAGCTTTAGTGATATGAACCTAGGAAAACGCTCCAGCACTCTAAGTTCTGAGAGGGGTTAATCAACCATGTATAGGGCTAGGTTGAGTGAACAGCTGTAGAGTGAGTGGGAGGCTGTTCACCATATCTCCACACAAGGGCGGAGTCCAGAGAACAAATACACAGCCTTCTGGCCCATTCAGTGTTGGGTGTGCATAGGAACACTGAAATTGTGATCAAAATAGTATGGAAAAGTGGACACCCCCTTTAAGGTGCTATTTGCGAAATCGGTATCAATCCCTACATGTCAGCGCTCCAGCATTAGGATGAACGTTTCACCTATTAAACCCTCTCACCCGTTGAGGGCATTGCAGAGTGGCCCGCTGATACTAATCCCCTCTCTGCTGACTCTGCTGCACCGCCCCGTGTGCGCTGTCCTGTCACAGATTAGTATCTCTGGCAGCAGATGCCTCATTCTGGGCACTGGTAATAAGCTGGCAGCATTCTTGTACCTCCACGTAATCTACATTTATTATGTTTGTCTGCATTCCTCCGTAGAACCTCGGTCACATGAGGCAGATTTGGTGCAGGATTTGAGACCAATTTTGAGCTGAACTGGGTGTTGATCCAAAAAGGTATAAAACTTCTCTTAGGCTACTTTCACACTAGCGTCGTTTGCAATACGTTGCAATGCGTCGTTCAGGAGAAAAAACGCATCCTGCAAAGTTGTCTGCAGGATGCGTTTTTTCCCCTTACACTTACATTACCGACGTATTGCCACACGTCGTGCGACAGTTGCGTCGTGTTTTGGCGGACCGCCGACACAAAAAAAGTTACATGTAACGTTTTTTTGTGCATCGAGTCTGCCATTTTCGACCGCGCATGCGTGGCAAAACTCCGCCCCCTCCTCCCCGGACCTTACAATGGGGCAGCGGAAGCGTCGTAAGACTTCTTCCGCTGCCCACGTCGGGCATTTATTTCACAGCATGCGTCGGTACGTCGGCCCGACGCACTGCGATGGGCCCGTACCGACGCTAGTGTGAAAGCAGCCTTATCCTTTCAGAAGTGACAACTACTCGGACTTTAGTTGTTACTTTTTGGGAGCTGATTTTTTTTTTAATCTTCATAACATTTCCAGTTAGGTTGCATCATAACAGTGCCATCATAACAGTACCATCTTAACAATGCTATTATAACAGTGCCATCATAACAGTACCATCATAACAGTGCCATCATATCAGCGCCATCATAACAGTACCATCATAACAGTACCATCATAACAATGCCATCATAACAGTGCCATCATAACAGTACCATCATAACAGTGCCATCATATCAGCGCCATCATAACAGTACCATCATAACAGCGCCATCATAACAGTGCCATCATAACAGTGCCATCATAACAGCGCCATCATATCAGCGCCATCATAACAGTACCATCATAACAGCGCCATCATAACATTGCCATCATAACAGTGCCATCATATCAGCGCCATCATAACAGTACCATCATAACAGCGCCATCATAACAGTGCCATCATAACAGCGCCATCATAACAGTACCATCATAATGCCATTATAACAGTGCCATCATAACAGTGCCACTATAGCAATGCCATCATAACAGGGCCATCATAACAGTGCCATCATAACAGCGCCATCATAACAGTACCATCATAACAATGCCATTATAACAGTAACATCATAACAGTGCCATCATAACAGTGCCATTATAGCAATGCCATCATAACAGGGCCATCATAACAGGGCCATCATAACAGTACCATCATAACAGTACCATCATAACAGTGTCATGACACCTGTACTAGCAGTGCCCGCCAGGGGACCTCCAGGACGGTTATAACATCGCTAGTGCACCTACACTAATAGTGATACCTAGAGGGTCCCCAAAGATAGTGCCTGCAAGAGGACCGCCATAATGGTAGTATATAACAGTGCCATTGGTTCCCTACAAATAGTGCCTGCAAGGGAACTTACAAACCAGTTATAACAGTGTCAGCCAGGGGGACACCAGAACAGTTATACTATAACAGTATCAGAGAGTCTCCACAATTATATCACAGGTATAATAGTGCCAGGGTACCTGCAATAATGGTGCCTTCCAGGAAATCACCAGAACATTGATACTATAAAAGTGACAGAATACCTCCAGTTATAGTGCCTGCCAGACCACACAGAAAAGTTATACTATAATAGTGTCAAATCACCTTTACTAATAGAAGCTGTCAGAGCACCAGCAGAATGGTTATGCTATAACAGTGCCAGAGGTTTCCACAAATAGGGTCTTACAGGGAACCTCCATAACAGCAATACAGAGCACCTGCACTAATAGTGCCATCCAGACGACCACCAGAATGGTGAAATATAACAGTGCCAGAGGTTCCCTACAAATACTGTACGGGCTGCAAGAGGCCACCCAGAAAAATGCACATGTAGTGACTGCCAAGAGGTCACTAGAACAGTTCTACTCTAACAGTACCAGGACACCTGTCCTAATAGTGTCTTCCACAGGGCCTCTACAACAATTATACTCTACAGTACCAGGACACCTCTCCTAATAGTGTCTCCCATAGGAGCGCTACAATAGTTATACTACAACAGTACCAGGACACCTCTCCTAATAGTATCTCCCACATGAACGCTATAGCAGTTATACTACAACAGTACCAGGACACCTCTCCTAATAGTGTCTCCCATAGGAGCGCTACAACAATTATCCTATAACAGTACCAGGACACCTCTCCTAATAGTGTCTCCCATAGGAGCGCTACAACAATTATACTATAACAGTACCAGGGCACCTCTCCTAATAGTGTCTCCCATAGGAGCACTGCAACAATTATACTATAACAGTACCAGGACACCTCTCCTAATAGTGTCTCCCATAGGAGCGCTACAACAGTACCAGGACACTTCTCCTAATAGTATCTCCCACATGAACGCTACAGCAGTTACTGTATACTACAACAGTAAAAGGACACCACTCCTAATAGTATCTCCCACAGGAACGTTACAGCAGTTATACTACAACAGTACCAGGACACCTCTCCTAATAGTGTCTCCCATAGGAGCGCTACAACAATTATGCTATAACAGTTCCAGGACACCTCTCCTAATAGTGTCTCCCATAGGAGCGCTACAACAATTATGCTATAACAGTACCAGGACACCTCTCCTAATAGTGTCTCCCATAGGAGCGCTACAACAATTATGCTATAACAGTTCCAGGGCACCTCTCCTAATAGTGTCTCCCATAGGAGCACTACAACAATTATACTATAACAGTACCAGGACACCTCTCCTAATAGTGTCACCTCTCCTAATAGTAGTATATAACACAGGTCACATAGTATAGAGCACAGCAATGTAGTATATTGCCCAGCCACGTAATATATACCACAGCCACGTAGTATATAGCACAGCCCATATAGTATATAACACAGAGATGTAGTATATAACACAGCCCACGCAGTATCTAACAGCCCAGGCAGTATCTAACACAGCCCACGTAGTCTATAGCAATGTGGGCACCATATCCCTGTTAAAAAAGAAGACTGTGGAGACCTGGGTGTCGTAACCAGTGCCTTCCCCCCTCCCATCAATCCCGTAATGAAACACACACAGTCCTAGGTGGGTTGAACAGGTCGGTCACAGTTTATTCATTAAATAAGCAGAGAAAGGCAATTACATATCGTAACGAGCGGCTCGCGCCGAGCTCCTGTCCGTGATCGACAGGGGAATTGGCCCAACGAGCGGTTACGACCTTTGCCCTCCTCCGCTTCTTCCGCTGTGACTTAATAAAGGTTACTAGGGTTAGTTATATCATATACGTAATTTTTTTTTTTTTTTTTTTAAATTATTACAATAGCATTCACAAATTTACATTGTCACGCAGGTTAGTACCATCTTTAGCCTTTAAAAGGGAGGGAGGGTGGGACAAAAGCTTCCAGGTGTCCGCCGGGAGGAAAAGAGGAAGTTCCCGGCCGGACACCTGGATTTAACCCCTGTAGGAGTGGCCGTAGGACCCCTCCCCTCCGGTGCCCACTGGCCAGCTGGGGGTCTTCCAATTAGTGCATCACTAAGGGGGAGTGATGCTAGGGGGGGACTGGCACTGACAATCTTTCCGTGCTGCTCTATTTAGGTGCTCCCCAGTCAGAGACGCGCACCTTATACAGTACCGCGTCTGCCAGACTGTGGAGACCTGGGTGTCGTAACCAGTGCCTTCCCCCCTCCCATCAATCCCGTAATGAAACACACACAGTCCTAGGTGGGTTGAACAGGTCGGTCACAGTTTATTCATTAAATAAGCAGAGAAAGGCAATTACATATCGTAACGAGCGGCTCGCGCCGAGCTCCTGTCCGTGATCGACAGGGGAATTGGCCCAACGAGCGGTTACGACCTTTGCCCTCCTCCGCTTCTTCCGCCATTGAGGATCCCGCGTATTACCTACGCGGGACTCCGACCCCACCCATCACTGTTAAGGCCTGTTCAACCCCATCCTGTAAACCAGACAGAATAATATCGAGGCCAATGTCCGTTAGGTGAACTTCGACCGATCTTAATTGTAGCGTGTTATCTCCTTGTAGGTATTGGTGACGAATCACGATACCGCCTCTTCTTCTCACATATTTTCCCATCCGCGCGTTGAATTTGCTCCTTGTCCGCTCTATGGCTTTTTTATCTCTTGCTCCTCGCCCAACGGCCCGTGGTGTTATATCCGACCACACCAGTATTATGTTCCTGAATAGACAGCTGAACCGTTCCATATCCGTTGTCGCCTATTTGTACGCTTCGGCCACCTTTTGTTTGCCAAGGTCATTGCCACCTGCTTGTACCACCATTATCACAGGGCGTTCCGTCTTCCTTGCTATGCCACCCACCATCTCCTTGAGCACCTGTTTGCCAACCATCTCCTTGAACACCTGATTGCCAACCATCTCCTTGAACACCTGTTTCCACTGGAGGCCTCTGATACCCCACCAGTTACCTTTTATGCCCGGGAGGTAGAGATTTGTTCCTCCTGGCCTCAGTTTGGCCCTCTTTACGGCCCAGTATACGTAGGAATCTCCTACAACTCAAACTTCAATCCCTGTAAGAAACAACATCTGTTAATTAAGCAAGTCGGGTCTTATGTACAGGTCCTTCTCAAAAAATTAGCATATAGTGTTAAATTTCATTATTTACCATAATGTAATGATTACAATTAAACTTTCATATATTATAGATTCATTATCCACCAACTGAAATTTGTCAGGTCTTTTATTGTTTTAATACTGATGATTTTGGCCTACAACTCCTGATAACCCAAAAAACCTGTCTCAATAAATTAGCATATTTCACCCGTCCAATCAAATAAAAGTGTTTTTTAATAACAAACAAAAAAACCATCAAATAATAATGTTCAGTTATGCACTCAATACTTGGTCGGGAATCCTTTGGCAGAAATGACTGCTTCAATGCGGCGTGGCATGGAGGCAATCAGCCTGTGACACTGCTGAGATGTTATGGAGGCCCAGGATGCTTCAATAGCAGCCTTAAGCTCATCCAGAGTGTTGGGTCTTGCGTCTCTCAACTTTCTCTTCACAATATCCCACAGATTCTCTATGGGGTTCAGGTCAGGAGAGTTGGCAGGCCAATTGAGCACAGTAATACCATGGTCAGTAAACCATTTACCAGTGGTTTTGGCACTGTGAGCAGGTGCCAGGTCGTGCTGAAAAATGAAATCTTCATCTCCATAAAGCATCTCAGCCGATGGAAGCATGAAGTGCTCCAAAATCTCCTGATAGCTAGCTGCATTGACCCTGCCCTTGATGAAACACAGTGGACCAACACCAGCAGCTGACATGGCACCCCACACCATCACTGACTGTGGGTACTTGACACTGGACTTCAGGCATTTTGGCATTTCCTTCTCCCCAGTCTTCCTCCAGACTCTGGCACCTTGATTTCCGAATGACATGCAAAATTTGCTTTCATCAGAAAAAAGTACTTGGGACCACTTAGCAACAGTCCAGTGCTGCTTCTCTGTAGCCCAGGTCAGGCGCTTCTGCCGCTGTTTATGGTTCAAAAGTGGCTTTACCTGGGGAATGCGGCACCTGTAGCCCATTTCCTGCACACGCCTGTGCACGGTGGCTCTGGATGTTTCCACACCAGACTCAGTCCACTGCTTCCTCAGGTTCCCCAAGGTCTGGAATCGGTCCTTCTCCACAATCTTCCTCAGGGTCCGGTCACCTCTTCTCGTTGTACAGCGTTTTCTGCCACATTGTTTCCTTCCAACAGACTTACCATTGAGGTGCCTTGATACAGCACTCTGGGAACAGCCTATTTGTTGAGAAATTTCTTTCTGGGTCTTACCCTCTTGCTTGAGGGTGTCAATGATGGCCTTCTTGACATCTGTCAGGTCGCTAGTCTTACCCATGATGGGGGTTTTGAGTAATGAACCAGGCAGGGAGTTTTTAAAAGCCTCAGGTATCTTTTGCATGTGTTTAGAGTTAATTAGTTGATTCAGAAGATTAGGGTAATAGGTCGTTTAGAGAACCTTTTCTTGATATGCTAATTTATTGAGACAGGTTTTTTGGGTTATCAGGAGTTGTAGGCCAAAATCATCAGTATTAAAACAATAAAAGACCTGACAAATTTCAGTTGGTGGATAATGAATCTATAATATATGAAAGTTTAATTGTAATCATTACATTATGGTAAATAATGAAATTTAACACTATATGCTAATTTTTTGAGAAGGACCTGTATCTGGCGAAGCATGCGGACTTCCAACGACCCATTCTCTGCACCTCGGCCTTTGACACTCCAGCCCTAGCAGCCTCTGTGGCCGCCCCTATCCGGAACAAATGGTTTCAAACTCCTTTGGTTTTGCGCCTTTTTTTTTTAAATTTTTTTTATTTTTTATTTTATTTATTTATTTATTTATTTATTTTTTTTTTTTAAGTATAGCTTGAAAATTGCCTGGAATTGGTATTTGGTTAGAGGGGAACCGTCTGTATGATTGAAGAAAATTCTACCAGCGTGTGTTATTACGGCGTATCTTTTAACCATTTTTAGCAGGCAAGCTGGGCCATCTGTAGAGTTAACCAGGACCCCTGTGCCCCTACTGGTGGGATCGCATTTGGATTTTCTAACCCTGATGCGCAGGGTGTCGCTGCATATTACTATGTCCTCATTGATTAAGCCTCCTTCCGACGCGTTTTTTGACCGCGGAAGCAATTCACTGGTACGCAGTGCTCTGAAAAAGACAGTCGCAAAAGCTGCCGATATGAGGGCCGCCTGATATTGAGATGAGCAGACTGTCGGGGATATCGAAGTCAGGTCCTGCAATCGTCTCAGAGGAATGGGGCGGCGACATTCTTGGCTTGGCTGAAGCCTTTTCCAACCTTTAATGGCTTGCCTTATGCAGAAGGACTTAGTTACGTCCGCCCAACCCAATAATTGAAAGAAACTGCTAGCCCCGATAATTTACATTGTGCCGAGAGCACGGTTAGGCGGTATTTACCGGGTTCCTTTTGTTCCTTTTTTTTTTTTGGAATGATGCCTACCGGAGATTCTAAAGGGGAGCGACTGGAAGGGGCCTCCTATTCTCCCCAATTGTACCTCCTTAGCTATTTTTTGTCTAAGAATTTCAGGGAATTCGCGAGCAGATTTTAGGTTATCGGACAGGGTTGGCGTTCTTGTAAACCTGAAAGGGATGAAAAACCTGTTGGAGAATCCCGCTTGCAGCTGCTGAGCCGCTTTCTTATTGGGGTAGAGATTTAGCCAGGGAGTCGCTTTCTTATTGGGGTAGAGATTTAGCCAGGGCCATCGCGGCTACGCTCACTGGGATTCTGCCGTGTAGGCGCCCTCGTTGAATAACGACCACTGAGTTTTGACCTGCGGCTGCGGAGTAATTAGTGGTCGTGGCTGAAGAGGGGGGGCTGTTTTTGGGACAGCATCAGTCGCAACCACACGTCTGTAGCTTTAACTCCCCAGCCTAGATCGGGCTGTAGGGCCAGACGCCTGCGGAACTCCTCGTCGTACTGACGCCAGGCTGAACCGCCGTGCAACTTGTACGAACTATATATCATGTCCTGATATATAAACAGTTCGGAGCAGCGTTCCGGATGTTTCTGGCCCATAATACAGCCCAATACTGTGAAGGCCTGGAGCCAATTATTCATTGTTAGTGCAATTTTTGGTCCCCCCCTATCGAAACCCCCATCGTTAGCTTTATCCACCGTTTGTTGATCCGCTGATAACAGCGACCATATGTCAATATACTCGTTGCTCCAGATTTTCAGTCTAGTTTCCTGATCTATATGACCGCCTAGCGGGCTGATCCCGCAGAAGAAGGCGTCTTTGTGTAGATTAGCGAATTGTGGTGTTGTATTGTTCACCATTTTTCCGCTCGAATGTGATAGTTGTAGGATTAACTCCTTTACCGCTGAGGTTAGCCTCATTTCCTTTAAATTACCCCCGTAGCGTAACCTTTCCTCGCTACCCTTGGAACGCTCACCGCTGTGTGGCTCTGGACGAGTGAACTCCGATCCTGGAGGAACCCCCGCAGATGTTGACGGGGTGATGTCGCAGGATGGGGAAACTCTGGCTCCCGCTACAGCGTGGGAATGGCCGATGTGCTGGCCGATGGTCTGAGTATCGTGCGTTGGAGCCCGATTACAACCACATAGTGGCGGATTAACGGCTCTGTCTTCAGAGACTGCATGGCAGTAGTTGTGGCTGGAAGCCGCGGGGGATTGTTCTCCCCGGCTGAAAGCCCTAGATGGTGCCCGAGATTTAGAGGATTTGTCCCGTGCACGATGGCTCCTATCCGGGCTGAGCGATACTTCGGACCCTTCAGATGTTGCTGATGACAACCGTCCTGAGGCCCGGGATCTGCGTCGGCTCCTATGGGAGCTGAGTCTGCATCGGTGACGGGAGGGGCGTTTAGAGGGGTAGCGCGAATGGCGACGGGAGTTATCAGAGGAGGATTGGGAGGACGCTTGGCGTCTACGCCTTCGTCCGCCGTTACTTAGCGGTGTAATGGGGGGGGGTGCAAACATTATTACGAGGGGGATTATTGGCAGTATTCGGTCCTGTAGTGCTACTTAGAAGGGGGGGCGGAAGGAGGTAACTGTATTCTATTCCATTGCTGGGATGTGGCGGGACAACGGTTAACGGGTAATTTTTATTAGGGATTTTGGCTGCGTTTACTGATCTTTCGCAGTGATTCCCGCTGTACAGCTGTTGAGCGCCTTGATCGGTCCTATTGGACCGAACAATGCGCTCTTCAGCTGCCCTGTGACCTCTCCCGACTGACCCCTGATACCCCCGTGCAGGCATCCGTGCTGCGTCTGCCGGGGGTAGACTGGAGGTCAGGCGTGGTGGAAAATCAGCACGCTGCTCGGTCGGGTTTGACCGATCAGTGCGCTCTGGGGGCTGTGAGGGGTTGATGCCAGCCTCCAGGTTACCCCCTGCGAGCGGCATATATGTGCCCGCAGGGAAGGTAATGGAGGGCTGGCCAGCGCTGTTTTCAGCGCAGAGCTGCGGTGACCGGAAGTGGGTGGGCGGGGACCGGAAGTTGGAGGGCGGAGCCTTCTCAGAGCGCCGGACCGAGCTCGAATGCGCATGAAGTCTCCGGCAGCTGCGGGGCGGCGAGGCTGCCCCCTCCCCGACTTGAAGTCGCTCCGTGGCGCGGAGTAGGCGGGCAGACCTCCTCCCACCCCGCGCAGATGGGAGATTCGCCGGAGCCGTCAGGGGAGGGGGCGATGCCTCGCGGCGCCTGGGGCGGCCAGTCTGCTCACCGCAGGTAACCGGAGCAGCGGGGGGAAGAGGCGACGCTGGCCGCTGTCTGCTGCGGCCCGACGCTTCGTCGCCTAGGGGGACTCCGATGTTTTTTTGGCGGGTGCGGCACCCGGCCCTCCCCCGCCGCCCCCGGGAAGCTGCCTCACCGACCATACCGCCCGCGGCTGGAAGACCCACGACCCGCCGCTCCTGCCCGGGGGGCTGCACTGCTCCAACCTCCGGACCACAAGGACGCAGCATGGAATGCCCCCCGGCCGGCGAGCTCGCCCGCGTCGGAGGCGAGCCAGCCACGAGGGGCCCCGGGGGAACGGGAGTAAGGGAGGACGACTCAGCAGGACCAGATAAGGGGATTAACAGCAGGGGGTCGGGAGAGGGCGCAGGAAGCTGAGCCCTGATATCGGTAAAGAGGACCTGAAGCCAGTGCTCACCTTCCTGCTCCGCTCTCCTCTGTAAGGCCTCAAACAGGGGATCCGACATCACTACTGCAGGGACAAAAGCTTCCAGGTGTCCGCCGGGAGGAAAAGAGGAAGTTCCCGGCCGGACACCTGGATTTAACCCCTGTAGGAGTGGCCGTAGGACCCCTCCCCTCCGGTGCCCACTGGCCAGCTGGGGGTCTTCCAATTAGTGCATCACTAAGGGGGAGTGATGCTAGGGGGGGACTGGCACTGACAATCTTTCCGTGCTGCTCTATTTAGGTGCTCCCCAGTCAGAGACGCGCACCTTATACAGTACCGCGTCTGCCATTAAAATAAAAAATAGTTATATACTCACCATCCGTCGACCCCCCCGGATCCAGGCGAGGCGTTTACCGATGCTCCTCACAATGCTCCGGTCCCAAGAGTGCATTGCAGTCTCGCGAGATGATGACGTAGCGGTCTCGCGAGACCGCTACGTCATCATCTCGCGAGACCGCAATGCATGGACCGGTCACCGGAGCGTCGCGAGGAGCGGGAAAGGCCTCGGCTGGATCCGGGGGCCCACGGAAGGTGAGTATATCATGATTTTTTATTTTTTTAAATTATTTTTAACATTAGATCTTTTTACTATTGATGCCGCATAGGCATAAGCATCAATAGTAAAATGTTGGTCACACAGGGTTAACGCTGCCATTAACCCTGTGTGAGCGCTGACTGGAGGGGAGTATGGAGTGGGCACTGACAGCTGGGGAGTAGGGAGGGACTAATTCTCGGCCGAACTGTGCCCGTCGCCATAAGGCCGCGACCAATCAGCAACGCGGGATTTCCTGGACAGACAGACAGACAGAAAGACAGACAGAAAGACGGAAGTGACCCTTAGACAATTATATAGTAGAAGAGTACCAGGACACCTCTCCTAATAGTATCTCCCACAGGGCCTCTACAGTAGTTATACTCTAACAGTACCAGGACACCGCTCCTAATAATGTCTCCCACAGAATCGGAGCGCTCAGCTGCATGTATTTCTATGCAGCTGAATGCTCCGACCCGAGTGCTGACGGCAGTGTCAGGTATTGACGTGTGAGACTCGTCCGAGTTCCTCACATGTGAGTATGAGCCCTTAGTCTCATTATCGCAATGCACATAAAACAGTGCCAGAGTGCCAACACTGCCAGTCAGACGTTTTCCCGCATGTGTCAGTCGGAGTCCATCATTATTACTGTGCCCCTATAACAGGGCCAGGTAGAGCTTTTCCTTTTATAAGAGCATCCAGAGTGCCAAGGCTTTGGTGAACTATAGGTTTCATGCCAAATATAAGTAGAAAATACTTGGCACTCTGGAGAGTTTTTTTGCAAATTTAAGAAATAGATTTTTATTCGGTGCATCCAGTTCAATATTTAAACGTTTTCGGTCTATACAATCAGACCTTCATCAGAAATAGTTGTGAAAACTGAAAAGTATATGTACAAAAAAGAAGGAAACATTTTTTAGATAACATTCATGATGCACAGCGTATATATAAATACATATATAAATACAGCTCATTACGTTTTATCATAACATACTGTCAAAAAATCTGTGATAAGTAACAAACAGCAACTGTGGCGGTCTGAACGAATCCGGCCTGGAGTGATGTGAGACGTAGGTCTTATTCTGAAGATGCTAGAGCTTGAAAGCGTGATAAGGACAAAAATATGTACAGTGAGGTGAGTATATACAGTCTATTTCCATGCGAAACTGGGGCATTAAACTGATGGATATATTGCTCCACAAGGATACAGATGACAGAGTGGCCCCAGACTAACGGGGATGTGCGGGTACAGTGCACAGTGAGCTGCCTAAAAATAGAAGGAAACAGAAACATGAACACATAAGATACTCGGCGTGATGCTCGGTGATGGACCAAGGAGTCCCAAGAGCTATGTCATAATGCCAGTGAAGTCTAAGGTGTGACCACTCAATACCCAGGTCCCTGATAGCTGTACTGAAGAAATGCAGTAATATGGATAAAGATAAGGTTCCTAGGGACTACAGTATAAGTACCTGGAGACCACAGTATACGTGTATGTGGATATACCCACACAATGGTCAGAAGACAGCAGGGAATCAGGAGCGCTGGGCGTCTAAAAAGACAGCAGGGAAGTACATGAAAACTACAGTGCTAAAGCTCACATGTCCAGTCTAACAAAACCGCCATAATGCACAATGCGATACCTTACTGCAGGTGACGATAAGTGAACAACGCGCTGAGGAAGGCGAGAGACTGGCAGGGACATAAGCGCTGTGAAAACAATAGAGCAAAGGTAGTAGGTTACCACATGGAGGAGGGGTGGAGAAGATTGTAGTGCCAAGCGAACCGCTGCTATACCTGAGACCGCCAGTGTAGAGGACGCCACGCCGCGAGGAAAGATGCGCTCCAGGGCTGCTGAGGGAGGATGGCACTTCCGGGTTTAAGTGCTCACCGCAGCAAGTCAGCTGACCCAGCGCGTCATGGGGCCATGTGACCGGAGGGGCTGCGCATGCGCAGAAGCCAGATAGGGGGAACGGTCGGGCCTGATGCTGGGAGAGCTAGCGCCTGCGCAGTAAATGAAAGGGGCAGGGAGCTGCTAGTCTGGGAATATGTATGGGGGTGCTGAAAGGGGAGAATCCCTGGGCAACGCACCCAGTGGCGGCGGAACGACCCCCACATACAGGTTCCTGTGAGATGGTCACACCAACATGATAGAGAATCAGTTAACGCTCTATATGATGAATGGCAAAAAGGAGTGCATACTATACCCAGTGAAGTGCACGGTGCAGAGGGTGCAGTTTAACGATTCTGTGAAGAAAAAATGAATGGATAAAGATGAAACAATACAGTTGAAAATGACACTATATACCAATAAGGCTACAACAGCGTGCTAATGTCACCTCAGTTACTATTTACACATATAAACACTGTTACAAAAAAGCTGAGACGTCGTAGTCCCTATTTAGCCCTCTTGGCTCAAGAGTCTGTAGTGTATGAATCCAGTATGCTTCTCTCCTGAGAAGCATGTTGGTACGGTTTTGGCCTCTCCTAGGGATGTCTACCTGTTCTAGGACCTGGAACCGGAGTTGAGAGATATTATGGTTTCTTTCAGAAAAATGGTATGGAAGGGGAAGGTGCGTTTTATTGCATCGAATCGTGGACTTATGTTGGGCCACTCGATCTCTCACCATCTGTGTGGTCTCCCCTACGTATGCCAGACCGCACGGGCACTTGATGACATAGACCACGTGTGTGGACTCGCAGGTAAAAAAGCCTTTTATGGGAATGGCTTTGCCCGTCTGGGGGTGGGAGACTGATGAGCCCTTCTGGACGTTGCTACATTGCAGGCAGTTTAAGCACGGGAATGTGCCTTTTCTCTGGGTCTGTAGAAAGGTCTGTTTCGGGACAGTGGTACTAGAGCCAATGTCTGCACTGACCAGTCTGTCCTTGAGATTCCTGGCCCGCTTGAAACAAGACATGAATGGTGTTTTAAACTCTGGAATGTGGGGGTAACTTCTAGTCAGAATACCCCAATGCCTCCTAATGGTGGACTGTATAAGGCCCGAGAATGGATGGAATGTGGAGACGAAGGGGATTCTCTTGCAGTTATCTTTGAGCTTGCTCACGGATATGTTCCGTTTGGCCTCAGTCAGGATCCCCCGAGGGTATCCCCTAGCCGTGAAGTTCTGTTCCATCTCAAGGAGTCTGGTTTGTTTGATACTGTCATCAGAGACAATTCTATCAACTCTATGGAATTGAGATTTGGGAATGGAATTTTTGATGGAGGGTGGATGGCAGCTGGTGAAGTGTAGGAGGCCATTGCGGTCCGTTGGTTTAGTATACAAATCAATAGATAAGTGGCCCCCCCTATCTTTATAAATCACGGTATCCAGGAAATTGATCCTGGACATATCATATTGCATGGAGAAGCCAAGCTCGGGCCAAATGTTATTGATATGATGATCAAATGTTATCAGTGACTCAAGGGGCCCATCCCAGATGCAAAAAATGTCGTCGATATACCTACGCCAGGTTTTGCAGTGGGCTGTGAACAGGGGGTGATTGAACACGAAATCGCTCTCAAAAGCCGCCATATACGCTACAGCGTAAGGGGGCGCTACATTCGCGCCCATTGCTGTGCCTTGTAGCTGGGCATAGAAGACGTCCTGAAACATGAAGTAGTTCTCTTTGAGAACCAACCCCAGGAGATCAGCACAGAAATGTCGGATTTTGATGTCAATCCTATTTTCGATCAGTAATCTGTCAGCAGCTGCTAGACCTTTTTTATGAATGATGGACGTGTACAAGCTATTGACATCCCACGTAATAAGGAAGGAAGAGGGAGATATGGGACCCAGAGACTTGATGACTAGAATGAACTCATTGGTGTCCAAAAGGAAGGACCGAGTGGTTTTTACAAGTGGTGTAAGAATTTTTTCCAATACCATTGATAGTGGTGATAAGACTGAGTCTGTAAGGGAGACAATGGGCCGGCCAGGAGGTTTGGTTAATCTTTTATGTATCTTAGGAAGCACATAAAATAAGGGGGTGATGGGGTCCTTTTTGATGAGAAAATCCCTCATCTTACTGTCAATTGTGCCTTCTTGGAAATGGAACTCAACAATGGGTGCAATTTTCTGTACTAGTTGGCTCACTGGATTATGTGGTAATATTTTATACACCCTAGTGTCCCCCAACTGTCTAAATACCTCGTCCAGGTAGTCAGTCCTGTCCATCACTACCGTCGCCCCACCCTTATCTGCCGGTTTAATGATTAACGATTTATCGGACGAAAGTTGCTCCAGTGAAAGTCTTTCTGAGGCTGAGAGATTCGTCTGGAACCGGAAACTCCCTTGGTCCATTTGCCGAATAAGGGTGTGAATATCTCTCTCAACAAGGGAAACAAAAGTTTCCACTGGAGGATTGGACCGTGGTGGCATATAGAGGCTATGGTTCCGAAGCCCCAGATTGTGGAGTTCCAGAATAGACTTGTCCTGTCTGACGGGACTCAACACTGGAGGTTGGGCTGAGAAATGGACGCACAAGCGGAGGTTCCGATAGAACCGTTGCAGGTCCATGCTGAGTTCGAAAGAATTAAATTTGTACATGGGGCAGAAGGACAAACCCTTCTGGAGGACGGCCAATTGGTGTATGTCCAAGCTTTTTGATGAAATGTTCACTACCAGGGGGAGGTCCTTACCTGTGAGCGTGTCGCCACCTGGTTTCTGGGTTCCCCGATTGCATTGGCCCCCCCGCCTCGTCTTCCTCTTTGGCGGCCGCGATTGTTCCCTAAAAAAGAAGCAGAGTTTGAAGCCCCGGGCCTGCTGTCGGTGGAACCAGAAGAGCTTATCGAGCTGTGTCGTCTGGTGAAATGCCGAGTATCCCGCCATTGATAGACACGGTTCTGTAGGTAGTCCTCGGTATCTCGTAGAAACTTTGATCTTTTCCTTTTTTCCACTTCCAATCTGTGTAGCCGTAGTTGTTCCTGATTCTTCGTCTTGAGCTCCTGGAACTCCTCCCGGGGCATGGTACTGGTTAATTGGGTTTCGATGGCATTTATTTGGGTATTCACCGTGTCCAGGTTTTGTTGAAGATAAGAGAGAGTTAAGGTCATGAGGTCTGCTGAGCATTTGTTCAGGATATGTTCAAACTTTTCACAGTACTCTTTATCCTCCCTGAAGAAGGTTGGTTGTAGAGGGACCCGCAGGCCTCGTGGAATCCTCTGGACCCGAAGGTACTCAGCTATCGTAACAATGTGTAGCTCTAGATTAACCGCTCTTCTGGACTCACGTTCCAAGTCGCGGTTCTTGATTTCTTTAGTTGGGATTTGGAGAAAGTCGCTAGGTGCGGTTACTTTAGAGAGAATTTCCGCCGCTTCTACTGCGTTGAAGGAGAAGGTTTCAGACATTGTCCAAGGTGCTCGTGTAAGGATACAACATGTAGAGATATGAACCACGGCACTCAGGGTTTCTTGAAGGTGCCCAAGTTAGGTATCCAACCCGTCAAATATAAGTAGAAAATACTTGGCACTCTGGAGAGTTTTTTTGCAAATTTAAGAAATAGATTTTTATTCGGTGCATCCAGTTCAATATTTAAACGTTTTCGGTCTATACAATCAGACCTTCATCAGAAATAGTTGTGAAAACTGAAAAGTATATGTACAAAAAAGAAGGAAACATTTTTTAGACAACATTCATGATGCACAGCGTATATATAAATACATATATAAATACAGCTCATTACGTTTTATCATAACATACTGTCAAAAAATCTGTGATAAGTAACAAACAGCAACTGTGGCGGTCTGAACGAATCCGGCCTGGAGTGATGTGAGACGTAGGTCTTATTCTGAAGATGCTAGAGCTTGAAAGCGTGATAAGGACAAAAATATGTACAGTGAGGTGAGTATATACAGTCTATTTCCATGCGAAACTGGGGCATTAAACTGATGGATATATTGCTCCACAAGGATACAGATGACAGAGTGGCCCCAGACTAACGGGGATGTGCGGGTACAGTGCACAGTGAGCTGCCTAAAAATAGAAGGAAACAGAAACATGAACACATAAGATACTCGGCGTGATGCTCGGTGATGGACCAAGGAGTCCCAAGAGCTATGTCATAATGCCAGTGAAGTCTAAGGTGTGACCACTCAATACCCAGGTCCCTGATAGCTGTACTGAAGAAATGCAGTAATATGGATAAAGATAAGGTTCCTAGGGACTACAGTATAAGTACCTGGAGACCACAGTATACGTGTATGTGGATATACCCACACAATGGTCAGAAGACAGCAGGGAATCAGGAGCGCTGGGCGTCTAAAAAGACAGCAGGGAAGTACATGAAAACTACAGTGCTAAAGCTCACATGTCCAGTCTAACAAAACCGCCATAATGCACAATGCGATACCTTACTGCAGGTGACGATAAGTGAACAACGCGCTGAGGAAGGCGAGAGACTGGCAGGGACATAAGCGCTGTGAAAACAATAGAGCAAAGGTAGTAGGTTACCACATGGAGGAGGGGTGGAGAAGATTGTAGTGCCAAGCGAACCGCTGCTATACCTGAGACCGCCAGTGTAGAGGACGCCGCGCCGCGAGGAAAGATGCGCTCCAGGGCTGCTGAGGGAGGATGGCACTTCCGGGTTTAAGTGCTCACCGCAGCAAGTCAGCTGACCCAGCGCGTCATGGGGCCATGTGACCGGAGGGGCTGCGCATGCGCAGAAGCCAGATAGGGGGAACGGTCGGGCCTGATGCTGGGAGAGCTAGCGCCTGCGCAGTAAATGAAAGGGGCAGGGAGCTGCTAGTCTGGGAATATGTATGGGGGTGCTGAAAGGGGAGAATCCCTGGGCAACGCACCCAGTGGCGGCGGAACGACCCCCACATACAGGTTCCTGTGAGATGATCACACCAACATGATAGAGAATCAGTTAACGCTCTATATGATGAATGGCAAAAAGGAGTGCATACTATACCCAGTGAAGTGCACGGTGCAGAGGGTGCAGTTTAACGATTCTGTGAAGAAAAAATGAATGGATAAAGATGAAACAATACAGTTGAAAATGACACTATATACCAATAAGGCTACAACAGCGTGCTAATGTCACCTCAGTTACTATTTACACATATAAACACTGTTACAAAAAAGCTGAGACGTCGTAGTCCCTATTTAGCCCTCTTGGCTCAAGAGTCTGTAGTGTATGAATCCAGTATGCTTCTCTCCTGAGAAGCATGTTGGTACGGTTTTGGCCTCTCCTAGGGATGTCTACCTGTTCTAGGACCTGGAACCGGAGTTGAGAGATATTATGGTTTCTTTCAGAAAAATGGAATGGAAGGGGAAGGTGCGTTTTATTGCATCGAATCGTGGACTTATGTTGGGCCACTCGATCTCTCACCATCTGTGTGGTCTCCCCTACGTATGCCAGACCGCACGGGCACTTGATGACATAGACCACGTGTGTGGACTCGCAGGTAAAAAAGCCTTTTATGGGAATGGCTTTGCCCGTCTGGGGGTGGGAGACTGATGAGCCCTTCTGGACGTTGCTACATTGCAGGCAGTTTAAGCACGGGAATGTGCCTTTTCTCTGGGTCTGTAGAAAGGTCTGTTTCGGGACAGTGGTACTAGAGCCAATGTCTGCACTGACCAGTCTGTCCTTGAGATTCCTGGCCCGCTTGAAACAAGACATGAATGGTGTTTTAAACTCTGGAATGTGGGGGTAACTTCTAGTCAGAATACCCCAATGCCTCCTAATGGTGGACTGTATAAGGCCCGAGAATGGATGGAATGTGGAGACGAAGGGGATTCTCTTGCAGTTATCTTTGGGCTTGCTCACGGATATGTTCCGTTTGGCCTCAGTCAGGATCCCCCGAGGGTATCCCCTAGCCGTGAATTTCTGTTCCATCTCAAGGAGTCTGGTTTGTTTGATACTGTCATCAGAGACAATTCTATCAACTCTATGGAATTGAGATTTGGGAATGGAATTTTTGATGGAGGGTGGATGGCATCTGGTGAAGTGTAGGAGGCCATTGCGGTCCGTTGGTTTAGTATACAAATCAATAGATAAGTGGCCCCCCCTATCTTTATAAATCACGGTATCCAGGAAATTGATCCTGGACATATCATATTGCATGGAGAAGCCAAGCTCGGGCCAAATGTTATTGATATGATGATCAAATGTTATCAGTGACTCAAGGGGCCCATCCCAGATGCAAAAAATGTCGTCGATATACCTACGCCAGGTTTTGCAGTGGGCTGTGAACAGGGGGTGATTGAACACGAAATCGCTCTCAAAAGCCGCCATATACGCTACAGCGTAAGGGGGCGCTACATTCGCGCCCATTGCTGTGCCTTGTAGCTGGGCATAGAAGACGTCCTGAAACATGAAGTAGTTCTCTTTGAGAACCAACCCCAGGAGATCAGCACAGAAATGTCGGATTTTGATGTCAATCCTATTTTCGATCAGTAATCTGTCAGCAGCTGCTAGACCTTTTTTATGAATGATGGACGTGTACAAGCTATTGACATCCCACGTAATAAGGAAGGAAGAGGGAGATATGGGACCCAGAGACTTGATGACTAGAATGAACTCATTGGTGTCCAAAAGGAAGGACCGAGTGGTTTTTACAAGTGGTGTAAGAATTTTTTCCAATACCATTGATAGTGGTGATAAGACTGAGTCTGTAAGGGAGACAATGGGCCGGCCAGGAGGTTTGGTTAATCTTTTATGTATCTTAGGAAGCACATAAAATAAGGGGGTGATGGGGTCCTTTTTGATGAGAAAATCCCTCATCTTACTGTCAATTGTGCCTTCTTGGAAATGGAACTCAACAATGGGTGCAATTTTCTGTACTAGTTGGCTCACTGGATTATGTGGTCATATTTTATACACCCTAGTGTCCCCCAACTGTCTAAATACCTCGTCCAGGTAGTCAGTCCTGTCCATCACTACCGTCGCCCCACCCTTATCTGCCGGTTTAATGATTAACGATTTATCGGACGAAAGTTGCTCCAGTGAAAGTCTTTCTGAGGCTGAGAGATTCGTCTGGAACCGGAAACTCCCTTGGTCCATTTGCCGAATAAGGGTGTGAATATCTCTCTCAACAAGGGAAACAAAAGTTTCCACTGGAGGATTGGACCGTGGTGGCATATAGAGGCTATGGTTCCGAAGCCCCAGGTTGTGGAGTTCCAGAATAGACTTGTCCTGTCTGACGGGACTCAACACTGGAGGTTGGGCTGAGAAATGGACGCGCAAGCGGAGGTTCCGATAGAACCGTTGCAGGTCCATGCTGAGTTCGAAAGAATTAAATTTGTACATGGGGCAGAAGGACAAACCCTTCTGGAGGACGGCCAATTGGTGTATGTCCAAGCTTTTTGATGAAATGTTCACTACCAGGGGGAGGTCCTTACCTGTGAGTGTGTCGCCACCTGGTTTCTGGGTTCCCCGATTGCATTGGCCCCCCCGCCTCGTCTTCCTCTTTGGCGGCCGCGATTGTTCCCTAAAAAAGAAGCAGAGTTTGAAGCCCCGGGCCTGCTGTCGGTGGAACCAGAAGAGCTTATCGAGCTGTGTCGTCTGGTGAAATGCCGAGTATCCCGCCATTGATAGACACGGTTCTGTAGGTAGTCCTCGGTATCTCGTAGAAACTTTGATCTTTTCCTTTTTTCCCACTTCCAATCTGTGTAGCCGTAGTTGTTCCTGATTCTTCGTCTTGAGCTCCTGGAACTCCTCCCGGGGCATGGTACTGGTTAATTGGGTTTCGATGGCATTTATTTGGGTATTCACCGTGTCCAGGTTTTGTTGAAGATAAGAGAGAGTTAAGGTCATGAGGTCTGCTGAGCATTTGTTCAGGATATGTTCAAACTTTTCACAGTACTCTTTATCCTCCCTGAAGAAGGTTGGTTGTAGAGGGACCCGTAGGCCTCGTGGAATCCTCTGGACCCGAAGGTACTCAGCTATCGTAACAATGTGTAGCTCTAGATTAACCGCTCTTCTGGACTCACGTTCCAAGTCGCGGTTCTTGATTTCTTTAGTTGGGATTTGGAGAAAGTCGCTAGGTGCGGTTACTTTAGAGAGAATTTCCGCCGCTTCTACTGCGTTGAAGGAGAAGGTTTCAGACATTGTCCAAGGTGCTCGTGTAAGGATACAACATGTAGAGATATGAACCACGGCACTCAGGGTTTCTTGAAGGTGCCCAAGTTAGGTATCCAACCCGTCAAATATAAGTAGAAAATACTTGGCACTCTGGAGAGTTTTTTTGCAAATTTAAGAAATAGATTTTTATTCGGTGCATCCAGTTCAATATTTAAACGTTTTCGGTCTATACAATCAGACCTTCATCAGAAATAGTTGTGAAAACTGAAAAGTATATGTACAAAAAAGAAGGAAACATTTTTTAGACAACATTCATGATGCACAGCGTATATATAAATACATATATAAATACAGCTCATTACGTTTTATCATAACATACTGTCAAAAAATCTGTGATAATAGCCCGGTTCACTATGTATTGATTTAGGCCTTCGCCGGAATTTTTTGGAGAGTCTGAAAACTATACATTTTTGGAAAGGTTATAGTATAAGCAATACGAAAAACAATGTTTCCATTTGCCCCGAGTCCCACGTGACCGCCATATTGGATTTTACAAAATGGCTGACGTAAAACCAATTTTCGTTAATATCTCAGCTTATAAATAGCATAAAAATAAAATTTGACAGCTAAACATACATTTTAGGGCTAAGAAATGCAATATTACTAGTTGCAGATGTGTTTTAGATATTTACTACAGCAGTTTTTTATAATTAATTAGTATTGACATAATAATACATAATGACAGGAATCACATGTTTTTTTTTTCTTTTATTACAGGAGTTGAACATGACAGACAAACCACAAGCTACTGAAGTCACTTGTGAAGGTGAGGCACCTATCAACTGGAAGCTATGTATGCTCTGTCAGTCTTCCAATGGCAATGAGAAGTTGGTGCAAAATCCTCGGATACAGTCTTACCAGCGCGTTTTGGACATAGTAGCAGAGAGGGCAAGTTTACAAGATGGCAACTATGTTGATATCCATCGACGGATTAGCAACAGGAAAGACACAATCGCTACACATCAGGCAGTCTACCATCGAAGTTGTTACACAAATGCAATTAACAACGACCAAATACAACGAGCCCGGGACCGTTATGCACATGCATTAGCTACTGGTAGCCACATTACCAAGAAACGAGGATTAAAAAGAGGACGTGCTGAAATGGACGAATCAGGTTCATTAACATCTGACTCTTCATCACCATTCACGAGGTCACATACATGGCCACTGGATAAGGAAAAATGTTTCTTTTGTCAGAACGATGAGAATGAGAAGCTTTATAATGTGAGGACAGTCAACGCAGGGAAATCGTTGAAACAAGCTATTGAAACATCAGATAATTTAACACTGAAAACAAGACTGAACACATGCATTGCACCAGGGGATGCACATTCTATTGACGTCCGGTACCACAAAAGCTGTTGGACAAAGCATGTTTTTCATGGACAACGAGAACGTAGTACCAACAGAACAGACCACAAAGAACCCTTATTACAACGTGCAAGTCTGCTAGAGTTGCTAAACCTAGTGGATATTCAAACACAGAACCAATCATATCTATCTATACAAGATATCGAAACCACTTATTTGAATATGCTTGGTATAGAAGGCGTGGAAAATCACAAACCTACATTCACTAGAAAGTGGCTCAAAGAAATTATAATGAATGCCTTGCCACATCTGAAATCCTGTCTTTCAAAAAACAGAAGGGAATCAGCAGTTCTTTATTCACCAGAAGCCTGTGAGGAAATCATGGTTAATTCTGCAATGGAATGTCGTAGTGATGATGCAGACAACATGCAGACAATCTACAAAGCAGCACAGTTAATTAGGAAAAGCATTGCTAATTTTACAACGGAAGTCAATGATAAAAACACCATAACGGTCACTAGTGACATACACGACGTTCCAGCAGAATTATATTCCGCTATCCGTTGGATCATAACAGGGCCGATTAACAGCCTTGAAACTCAAAGAAGGACCAAAATTGTTGACCGAGCAGCACTCACTATGAGTCAGAACATCATGTATGAATTCAAATCAAAACGCCAGGTCAACTACAAGCCAAAAACCGAATCATCAGTATTCAGACAACCCAACGCACGAGAAAACCCACAGGTCCTGGGGCTAGCTCTGACTGTTCATCACACCACTCGCGATAAGAAATTAATGAATCTTCTTAGTTCACATGGGTTTTGTGTTCCCTATGGCCGTACCCTACGAATGGAAACTGCTTTGGCTAATGCTGTTGTAGAAAACACCCGAGAGTTAAAAGGTCTTTACGTGCCACCATTCTTGAAGAAGGGTACCTTTGTGTTCTTTGCAGTTGATAACACAGACTTTGCAGAGGATACCCCTGATGGGAAAGGAACCACACATGGAACTATTACTGCTGTATATCAGCAAGTAGATGCTGTTGGAGAACCAGTTGCACCACCCTTGAAGATAACAGATGCCCACACTTTATCTGTCACTCCATACCATGTACATATGTTGCACTGTGACAAGCCAAAAGTACAACATACCCAAAGATCAGAACACTTTGTCACAAACAAGGAAATATCAGGTTCTTCCCAACTTTCACAATTTGGATGGATTGTTGCTACTGCTGTATCCAGAATGCAGCAACTAGAGAAAGCATCGAGCAAAATTCCTGGATGGTCAGGATACAACTCACTGTTGTCCGAAAGCAAGCGATTTACCAACGTTGGAGCCTTACCACTGCTACCAGAGCTAGCACACGAGTGGTCAACCTTGCTGACTGGGATCATGCAAGCAAGTGAACTGAGGAAGTTGACTGTTGGTGAAGATCATCCCACTGTTATTTCATTTGATATGGCTCTGTATGAGAAGGTTGTCCAACTTCTAGATGCAAGACCTGATCTGAAACGCACCGTTGTTCCACGACTGGGAGAGCTACATGTTGTAATGGCTGCCCTGCGCGCTCTGGGTACCTCTACGGAGAACTCGGGTATTGATGATGCATGGATAGAAGGTGATGTGTATGGGTCTGCAACAACAAGGCAAATACTGAAATGTACCCATTACAAGCGTGCTCTTCATGCTCACACATATACATATGTTGCTCTGTATGAACTGTTGCTGGACGAGTTCTTCATTGATAATCCAGAACTAAAACAGGTGTGTTTGATGGCAACAGAGGGAATTGAAGCTGCCTGTTCTGAGGAAAACAAGAACACAAAAAGTAAGTCAGTGAAACAAGCAAGCACTTCCCTACTAGAGGCCTTGACCACTGCTGACATAATCACAGTCTTTCAAACATGGGTGAAACAGAGATCCAAAAATGCAATGTTCAAGTCAATGATGAACTACCTACAGCGAGTGGAAACAATCCTTTTATTTGTTGCTGCAACCAGGAATGCAGACCTTGAGCTTCATCTTCAAGCCGGAGAGCAGCTCAGCAAGCTCTTCTTTGCATTTGACCGGATGAAATACAAGCGATTGTGGCCAAGGTATATCACGGACATGCATGACCTTAAAATAAATCACCCTCAAACATGGGAAGAAATGAAAGCGGGTAACATTTCAGTCACGAAAAGTGCTATCCCATTTGTATCCATTGGGGCGGACCATGCATGCGAGCATCTGAACAAGCTGATGAAAATCCATGCTGGCATAGTCGGCATCTCGAACAATGCCAATGCTCGTCAGAGATTCTTCATGGCCACACCTGAACTCTCCCGAGTTGTCAAAGAATATACCAGACAGTTTGATTTAGAACGTGACAAAACCAGAGAGCATCACGATCTTGGGCCAAGTGCAGTCAAGAAGTGTCATCATGTTATTGACAAGATTAAGGAAGCAATTTTGAAACATGGCAACCCATTTGCTGTTGTAGGTGACAAGTTGCACAATGTAATCACCCATGCCTACATCCCTGATGAGTACGTAAAAATGATCCTGAATGCAGATGAGACAGGTCAAAAGCTGTATGAAGACTATGTGTTGGCGCGAATCAATGGGGATGTTAGCCTATGGGCACCAGTAAAGAAGGAGAACAACAGGATGTTCATGTCGGCAAACAAGAAAACCACAGTAAAACTCCGAGACAAGACTGTTGATCTTAAGGAGACCAAGGACTTGTATGGAAGAATGATGGTTTTGGCAAGGTCCAACAGAGACATAAACCAGAAAGTGGCCATTGGGAACTACGAATTCACTCTGACCCCAAGAGCCTTTTTTGCTCCAGATGGTACAATGTTACCATGCCATGACAAATCAAAACTGATCAGTCTCCTTAACAAGTTGGTTATAGTAGAAACTCCACAGAAAGATCTGCAGCCAGAAGATAGGATGGACACAAGATCAGTTGCTCCAAGTCGCAAGATAGCCCTGGTAGATGGAATGGTTCTTCTGCAAAAGATGGCCAAGAAACCGGCAACACTAGTGACAGTCAAAGATCTCAGTTACTGCTTCAATGACAGGCTTATGTCTCTCACAGAAAATTACGATGAAATAATCCTTGTGTTTGATACGTATAGGGAAAATTCTCTCAAGGATGCTACCAGGGATAAAAGAAGAAAAGGAAAGGCACCAATTCAGTACCAGGTCAGAGATGAAACAAACATTAATCATATTCCAATGAACAGGTTCCTTTCACATGACAAGACAAAGGCTGACCTGACCAACTATCTTGCTGCAAAGACTCTAGAGTTCAACAGTTCATCACAAAAACTGGTCATCACTTGTTCTTCAGGGTGTACCAGGAGCAACAAAAACTTAGTTTTCGACGACAACAATCACGAAGAAGCAGACACACTGTTGATCTACCAAGCTGTCTTGGCAACACAACGAAACCCACCGGATGCAAGGATGGTTTTCTTCTCCCCTGATACCGATGTACTGGTGTTGGTCATAGCTAACTATGACCTCATGCTGAAGCATACATCGATTTCAATGGTCTCTGGGATGATCGAGATAGAGCCAATAAGGCGAGTCATAGGGGCAGACAGAGCAAAGGCTTTGACAGCCTTCCATGCATTCACTGGTGCTGACACAACTGGAAGGTTCTCTCGAATTGGCAAAGCAATCTGGCTGCAAGCTTACATGAACGCAACACCAGATGTAATCAGTTCTCTGCAGATGCTTTCGACTGAAAAAGAAGTGAGCGAAACTATGTTGTCAACTCTTGCTACCTTCGTATGTTTTGCTTACTCTCCAAAAGGCATTTTTATTAAGAATATTCCCGAACTGCGATGGCATCTATTTTGCAAGCATATGGCAGAAAGTGACAGGTTACCTCCTACACTCGGAGCTCTAAAACAACATGTCCTCAGAGTCCATATCCAAGCCAGAGTGTGGGGACAAGCTAACATTGCTTTGCAGGATTCTCAGCTGGATCCCGAGAAGAATGGCTATCACAAAGGGTTGGATGGACAGTTGAAACCAACCATGACAGATGTTCTTCCAGCTCCAAAAGCAATAATCGAGATGATTAGTTGTCAATGCAAACATGACTGTTCTTCTTCAAGGTGTTCGTGCCGAAAAAATAACTTATCCTGTACCGATCTTTGTCAGTGTGACAGCGAGTGTATGAATGACGAGGACACTCAGACCAAATATGAAACTGATGATGACAGTGATGGTGGCGATATGTAAAGACACTCTGGTTGTTCAAAAGTTAAAAACATTAACTCTCTGCTTTTCGAGTTCGAAAATTTGTTCAAATATAAACCGATACAATTTGTAGTCGTATATAGAGTATTTATTTGGATACCACTGCATTTCTTAGTACTCAAAATGTATGTTTAGCTGTCAAAATTTAAGTTTTACGTTACTTACAAGCTGAGATATTAACGAAAATCGATGTAAATCAGCCATTTTGTAAAATCCAAGATGGCGGCCACTTAGGACTCGGGGCAAATGGAAACATTGTTTTTCTTATTGCTTATACCATAGCCTTTCCAAAAATGTACATATTTGAAACTCTCCAGAAAATTCCGGCGAAATTACATAGTGAACCGGACTATAAGTAACAAACAGCAACTGTGGCGGTCTGAACGAATCCGGCCTGGAGTGATGTGAGACGTAGGTCTTATTCTGAAGATGCTAGAGCTTGAAAGCGTGATAAGGACAAAAATATGTACAGTGAGGTGAGTATATACAGTCTATTTCCATGCGAAACTGGGGCATTAAACTGATGGATATATTGCTCCACAAGGATACAGATGACAGAGTGGCCCCAGACTAACGGGGATGTGCGGGTACAGTGCACAGTGAGCTGCCTAAAAATAGAAGGAAACAGAAACATGAACACATAAGATACTCGGCGTGATGCTCGGTGATGGACCAAGGAGTCCCAAGAGCTATGTCATAATGCCAGTGAAGTCTAAGGTGTGACCACTCAATACCCAGGTCCCTGATAGCTGTACTGAAGAAATGCAGTAATATGGATAAAGATAAGGTTCCTAGGGACTACAGTATAAGTACCTGGAGACCACAGTATACGTGTATGTGGATATACCCACACAATGGTCAGAAGACAGCAGGGAATCAGGAGCGCTGGGCGTCTAAAAAGACAGCAGGGAAGTACATGAAAACTACAGTGCTAAAGCTCACAAGTCCAGTCTAACAAAACCGCCATAATGCACAATGCGATACCTTACTGCAGGTGACGATAAGTGAACAACGCGCTGAGGAAGGCGAGAGACTGGCAGGGACATAAGCGCTGTGAAAACAATAGAGCAAAGGTAGTAGGTTACCACATGGAGGAGGGGTGGAGAAGATTGTAGTGCCAAGCGAACCGCTGCTATACCTGAGACCGCCAGTGTAGAGGACACCGCGCCGCGAGGAAAGATGCGCTCCAGGGCTGCTGAGGGAGGATGGCACTTCCGGGTTTAAGTGCTCACCGCAGCAAGTCAGCTGACCCAGCGCGTCATGGGGCCATGTGACCGGAGGGGCTGCGCATGCGCAGAAGCCAGATAGGGGGAACGGTCGGGCCTGATGCTGGGAGAGCTAGCGCCTGCGCAGTAAATGAAAGGGGCAGGGAGCTGCTAGTCTGGGAATATGTATGGGGGTGCTGAAAGGGGAGAATCCCTGGGCAACGCACCCAGTGGCGGCGGAACGACCCCCACATACAGGTTCCTGTGAGATGGTCACACCAACATGATAGAGAATCAGTTAACGCTCTATATGATGAATGGCAAAAAGGAGTGCATACTATACCCAGTGAAGTGCACGGTGCAGAGGGTGCAGTTTAACGATTCTGTGAAGAAAAAATGAATGGATAAAGATGAAACAATACAGTTGAAAATGACACTATATACCAATAAGGCTACAACAGCGTGCTAATGTCACCTCAGTTACTATTTACACATATAAACACTGTTACAAAAAAGCTGAGACGTCGTAGTCCCTATTTAGCCCTCTTGGCTCAAGAGTCTGTAGTGTATGAATCCAGTATGCTTCTCTCCTGAGAAGCATGTTGGTACGGTTTTGGCCTCTCCTAGGGATGTCTACCTGTTCTAGGACCTGGAACCGGAGTTGAGAGATATTATGGTTTCTTTCAGAAAAATGGTATGGAAGGGGAAGGTGCGTTTTATTGCATCGAATCGTGGACTTATGTTGGGCCACTCGATCTCTCACCATCTGTGTGGTCTCCCCTACGTATGCCAGACCGCACGGGCACTTGATGACATAGACCACGTGTGTGGACTCGCAGGTAAAAAAGCCTTTTATGGGAATGGCTTTGCCCGTCTGGGGGTGGGAGACTGATGAGCCCTTCTGGACGTTGCTACATTGCAGGCAGTTTAAGCACGGGAATGTGCCTTTTCTCTGGGTCTGTAGAAAGGTCTGTTTCGGGACAGTGGTACTAGAGCCAATGTCTGCACTGACCAGTCTGTCCTTGAGATTCCTGGCCCGCTTGAAACAAGACATGAATGGTGTTTTAAACTCTGGAATGTGGGGGTAACTTCTAGTCAGAATACCCCAATGCCTCCTAATGGTGGACTGTATAAGGCCCGAGAATGGATGGAATGTGGAGACGAAGGGGATTCTCTTGCAGTTATCTTTGGGCTTGCTCACGGATATGTTCCGTTTGGCCTCAGTCAGGATCCCCCGAGGGTATCCCCTAGCCGTGAATTTCTGTTCCATCTCAAGGAGTCTGGTTTGTTTGATACTGTCATCAGAGACAATTCTATCAACTCTATGGAATTGAGATTTGGGAATGGAATTTTTGATGGAGGGTGGATGGCATCTGGTGAAGTGTAGGAGGCCATTGCGGTCCGTTGGTTTAGTATACAAATCAATAGATAAGTGGCCCCCCCTATCTTTATAAATCACGGTATCCAGGAAATTGATCCTGGACATATCATATTGCATGGAGAAGCCAAGCTCGGGCCAAATGTTATTGATATGATGATCAAATGTTATCAGTGACTCAAGGGGCCCATCCCAGATGCAAAAAATGTCGTCGATATACCTACGCCAGGTTTTGCAGTGGGCTGTGAACAGGGGGTGATTGAACACGAAATCGCTCTCAAAAGCCGCCATATACGCTACAGCGTAAGGGGGCGCTACATTCGCGCCCATTGCTGTGCCTTGTAGCTGGGCATAGAAGACGTCCTGAAACATGAAGTAGTTCTCTTTGAGAACCAACCCCAGGAGATCAGCACAGAAATGTCGGATTTTGATGTCAATCCTATTTTCGATCAGTAATCTGTCAGCAGCTGCTAGACCTTTTTTATGAATGATGGACGTGTACAAGCTATTGACATCCCACGTAATAAGGAAGGAAGAGGGAGATATGGGACCCAGAGACTTGATGACTAGAATGAACTCATTGGTGTCCAAAAGGAAGGACCGAGTGGTTTTTACAAGTGGTGTAAGAATTTTTTCCAATACCATTGATAGTGGTGATAAGACTGAGTCTGTAAGGGAGACAATGGGCCGGCCAGGAGGTTTGGTTAATCTTTTATGTATCTTAGGAAGCACATAAAATAAGGGGGTGATGGGGTCCTTTTTGATGAGAAAATCCCTCATCTTACTGTCAATTGTGCCTTCTTGGAAATGGAACTCAACAATGGGTGCAATTTTCTGTACTAGTTGGCTCACTGGATTATGTGGTAATATTTTATACACCCTAGTGTCCCCCAACTGTCTAAATACCTCGTCCAGGTAGTCAGTCCTGTCCATCACTACCGTCGCCCCACCCTTATCTGCCGGTTTAATGATTAACGATTTATCGGACGAAAGTTGCTCCAGTGAAAGTCTTTCTGAGGCTGAGAGATTCGTCTGGAACCGGAAACTCCCTTGGTCCATTTGCCGAATAAGGGTGTGAATATCTCTCTCAACAAGGGAAACAAAAGTTTCCACTGGAGGATTGGACCGTGGTGGCATATAGAGGCTATGGTTCCGAAGCCCCAGGTTGTGGAGTTCCAGAATAGACTTGTCCTGTCTGACGGGACTCAACACTGGAGGTTGGGCTGAGAAATGGACGCACAAGCGGAGGTTCCGATAGAACCGTTGCAGGTCCATGCTGAGTTCGAAAGAATTAAATTTGTACATGGGGCAGAAGGACAAACCCTTCTGGAGGACGGCCAATTGGTGTATGTCCAAGCTTTTTGATGAAATGTTCACTACCAGGGGGAGGTCCTTACCTGTGAGTGTGTCGCCACCTGGTTTCTGGGTTCCCCGATTGCATTGGCCCCCCCGCCTCGTCTTCCTCTTTGGCGGCCGCGATTGTTCCCTAAAAAAGAAGCAGAGTTTGAAGCCCCGGGCCTGCTGTCGGTGGAACCAGAAGAGCTTATCGAGCTGTGTCGTCTGGTGAAATGCCGAGTATCCCGCCATTGATAGACACGGTTCTGTAGGTAGTCCTCGGTATCTCGTAGAAACTTTGATCTTTTCCTTTTTTCCCACTTCCAATCTGTGTAGCCGTAGTTGTTCCTGATTCTTCGTCTTGAGCTCCTGGAACTCCTCCCGGGGCATGGTACTGGTTAATTGGGTTTCGATGGCATTTATTTGGGTATTCACCGTGTCCAGGTTTTGTTGAAGATAAGAGAGAGTTAAGGTCATGAGGTCTGCTGAGCATTTGTTCAGGATATGTTCAAACTTTTCACAGTACTCTTTATCCTCCCTGAAGAAGGTTGGTTGTAGAGGGACCCGTAGGCCTCGTGGAATCCTCTGGACCCGAAGGTACTCAGCTATCGTAACAATGTGTAGCTCTAGATTAACCGCTCTTCTGGACTCACGTTCCAAGTCGCGGTTCTTGATTTCTTTAGTTGGGATTTGGAGAAAGTCGCTAGGTGCGGTTACTTTAGAGAGAATTTCCGCCGCTTCTACTGCGTTGAAGGAGAAGGTTTCAGACATTGTCCAAGGTGCTCGTGTAAGGATACAACATGTAGAGATATGAACCACGGCACTCAGGGTTTCTTGAAGGTGCCCAAGTTAGGTATCCAACCCGTCAAATATAAGTAGAAAATACTTGGCACTCTGGAGAGTTTTTTTGCAAATTTAAGAAATAGATTTTTATTCGGTGCATCCAGTTCAATATTTAAACGTTTTCGGTCTATACAATCAGACCTTCATCAGAAATAGTTGTGAAAACTGAAAAGTATATGTACAAAAAAGAAGGAAACATTTTTTAGACAACATTCATGATGCACAGCGTATATATAAATACATATATAAATACAGCTCATTACGTTTTATCATAACATACTGTCAAAAAATCTGTGATAAGTAACAAACAGCAACTGTGGCGGTCTGAACGAATCCGGCCTGGAGTGATGTGAGACGTAGGTCTTATTCTGAAGATGCTAGAGCTTGAAAGCGTGATAAGGACAAAAATATGTACAGTGAGGTGAGTATATACAGTCTATTTCCATGCGAAACTGGGGCATTAAACTGATGGATATATTGCTCCACAAGGATACAGATGACAGAGTGGCCCCAGACTAACGGGGATGTGCGGGTACAGTGCACAGTGAGCTGCCTAAAAATAGAAGGAAACAGAAACATGAACACATAAGATACTCGGCGTGATGCTCGGTGATGGACCAAGGAGTCCCAAGAGCTATGTCATAATGCCAGTGAAGTCTAAGGTGTGACCACTCAATACCCAGGTCCCTGATAGCTGTACTGAAGAAATGCAGTAATATGGATAAAGATAAGGTTCCTAGGGACTACAGTATAAGTACCTGGAGACCACAGTATACGTGTATGTGGATATACCCACACAATGGTCAGAAGACAGCAGGGAATCAGGAGCGCTGGGCGTCTAAAAAGACAGCAGGGAAGTACATGAAAACTACAGTGCTAAAGCTCACAAGTCCAGTCTAACAAAACCGCCATAATGCACAATGCGATACCTTACTGCAGGTGACGATAAGTGAACAACGCGCTGAGGAAGGCGAGAGACTGGCAGGGACATAAGCGCTGTGAAAACAATAGAGCAAAGGTAGTAGGTTACCACATGGAGGAGGGGTGGAGAAGATTGTAGTGCCAAGCGAACCGCTGCTATACCTGAGACCGCCAGTGTAGAGGACGCCGCGCCGCGAGGAAAGATGCGCTCCAGGGCTGCTGAGGGAGGATGGCACTTCCGGGTTTAAGTGCTCACCGCAGCAAGTCAGCTGACCCAGCGCGTCATGGGGCCATGTGACCGGAGGGGCTGCGCATGCGCAGAAGCCAGATAGGGGGAACGGTCGGGCCTGATGCTGGGAGAGCTAGCGCCTGCGCAGTAAATGAAAGGGGCAGGGAGCTGCTAGTCTGGGAATATGTATGGGGGTGCTGAAAGGGGAGAATCCCTGGGCAACGCACCCAGTGGCGGCGGAACGACCCCCACATACAGGTTCCTGTGAGATGGTCACACCAACATGATAGAGAATCAGTTAACGCTCTATATGATGAATGGCAAAAAGGAGTGCATACTATACCCAGTGAAGTGCACGGTGCAGAGGGTGCAGTTTAACGATTCTGTGAAGAAAAAATGAATGGATAAAGATGAAACAATACAGTTGAAAATGACACTATATACCAATAAGGCTACAACAGCGTGCTAATGTCACCTCAGTTACTATTTACACATATAAACACTGTTACAAAAAAGCTGAGACGTCGTAGTCCCTATTTAGCCCTCTTGGCTCAAGAGTCTGTAGTGTATGAATCCAGTATGCTTCTCTCCTGAGAAGCATGTTGGTACGGTTTTGGCCTCTCCTAGGGATGTCTACCTGTTCTAGGACCTGGAACCGGAGTTGAGAGATATTATGGTTTCTTTCAGAAAAATGGTATGGAAGGGGAAGGTGCGTTTTATTGCATCGAATCGTGGACTTATGTTGGGCCACTCGATCTCTCACCATCTGTGTGGTCTCCCCTACGTATGCCAGACCGCACGGGCACTTGATGACATAGACCACGTGTGTGGACTCGCAGGTAAAAAAGCCTTTTATGGGAATGGCTTTGCCCGTCTGGGGGTGGGAGACTGATGAGCCCTTCTGGACGTTGCTACATTGCAGGCAGTTTAAGCACGGGAATGTGCCTTTTCTCTGGGTCTGTAGAAAGGTCTGTTTCGGGACAGTGGTACTAGAGCCAATGTCTGCACTGACCAGTCTGTCCTTGAGATTCCTGGCCCGCTTGAAACAAGACATGAATGGTGTTTTAAACTCTGGAATGTGGGGGTAACTTCTAGTCAGAATACCCCAATGCCTCCTAATGGTGGACTGTATAAGGCCCGAGAATGGATGGAATGTGGAGACGAAGGGGATTCTCTTGCAGTTATCTTTGGGCTTGCTCACGGATATGTTCCGTTTGGCCTCAGTCAGGATCCCCCGAGGGTATCCCCTAGCCGTGAATTTCTGTTCCATCTCAAGGAGTCTGGTTTGTTTGATACTGTCATCAGAGACAATTCTATCAACTCTATGGAATTGAGATTTGGGAATGGAATTTTTGATGGAGGGTGGATGGCAGCTGGTGAAGTGTAGGAGGCCATTGCGGTCCATTGGTTTAGTATACAAATCAATAGATAAGTGGCCCCCCCTATCTTTATAAATCACGGTATCCAGGAAATTGATCCTGGACATATCATATTGCATGGAGAAGCCAAGCTCGGGCCAAATGTTATTGATATGATGATCAAATGTTATCAGTGACTCAAGGGGCCCATCCCAGATGCAAAAAATGTCGTCGATATACCTACGCCAGGTTTTGCAGTGGGCTGTGAACAGGGGGTGATTGAACACGAAATCGCTCTCAAAAGCCGCCATATACGCTACAGCGTAAGGGGGCGCTACATTCGCGCCCATTGCTGTGCCTTGTAGCTGGGCATAGAAGACGTCCTGAAACATGAAGTAGTTCTCTTTGAGAACCAACCCCAGGAGATCAGCACAGAAATGTCGGATTTTGATGTCAATCCTATTTTCGATCAGTAATCTGTCAGCAGCTGCTAGACCTTTTTCATGAATGATGGACGTGTACAAGCTATTGACATCCCACGTAATAAGGAAGGAAGAGGGAGATATGGGACCCAGAGACTTGATGACTAGAATGAACTCATTGGTGTCCAAAAGGAAGGACCGAGTGGTTTTTACAAGTGGTGTAAGAATTTTTTCCAATACCATTGATAGTGGTGATAAGACTGAGTCTGTAAGGGAGACAATGGGCCGGCCAGGAGGTTTGGTTAATCTTTTATGTATCTTAGGAAGCACATAAAATAAGGGGGTGATGGGGTCCTTTTTGATGAGAAAATCCCTCATCTTACTGTCAATTGTGCCTTCTTGGAAATGGAACTCAACAATGGGTGCAATTTTCTGTACTAGTTGGCTCACTGGATTATGTGGTAATATTTTATACACCCTAGTGTCCCCCAACTGTCTAAATACCTCGTCCAGGTAGTCAGTCCTGTCCATCACTACCGTCGCCCCACCCTTATCTGCCGGTTTAATGATTAACGATTTATCGGACGAAAGTTGCTCCAGTGAAAGTGCTCTCTGAGGCTGAGAGATTCGTCTGGAACCGGAAACTCCCTTGGTCCATTTGCCGAATAAGGGTGTGAATATCTCTCTCAACAAGGGAAACAAAAGTTTCCACTGGAGGATTGGACCGTGGTGGCATATAGAGGCTATGGTTCCGAAGCCCCAGGTTGTGGAGTTCCAGAATAGACTTGTCCTGTCTGACGGGACTCAACACTGGAGGTTGGGCTGAGAAATGGACGCGCAAGCGGAGGTTCCGATAGAACCGTTGCAGGTCCATGCTGAGTTCGAAAGAATTAAATTTGTACATGGGGCAGAAGGACAAACCCTTCTGGAGGACGGCCAATTGGTGTATGTCCAAGCTTTTTGATGAAATGTTCACTACCAGGGGGAGGTCCTTACCTGTGAGCGTGTCGCCACCTGGTTTCTGGGTTCCCCGATTGCATTGGCCCCCCCGCCTCGTCTTCCTCTTTGGCGGCCGCGATTGTTCCCTAAAAAAGAAGCAGAGTTTGAAGCCCCGGGCCTGCTGTCGGTGGAACCAGAAGAGCTTATCGAGCTGTGTCGTCTGGTGAAATGCCGAGTAACCCGCCATTGATAGACACGGTTCTGTAGGTAGTCCTCGGTATCTCGTAGAAACTTTGATCTTTTCCTTTTTTCCCACTTCCAATCTGTGTAGCCGTAGTTGTTCCTGATTCTTCGTCTTGAGCTCCTGGAACTCCTCCCGGGGCATGGTACTGGTTAATTGGGTTTCGATGGCATTTATTTGGGTATTCACCGTGTCCAGGTTTTGTTGAAGATAAGAGAGAGTTAAGGTCATGAGGTCTGCTGAGCATTTGTTCAGGATATGTTCAAACTTTTCACAGTACTCTTTATCCTCCCTGAAGAAGGTTGGTTGTAGAGGGACCCGTAGGCCTCGTGGAATCCTCTGGACCCGAAGGTACTCAGCTATTGTAACAATGTGTAGCTCTAGATTAACCACTCTTCTGGACTCACGTTCCAAGTCGCGGTTCTTGATTTCTTTAGTTGGGATTTGGAGAAAGTCGCTAGGTGCGGTTACTTTAGAGAGAATTTCCGCCGCTTCTACTGCGTTGAAGGAGAAGGTTTCAGACATTGTCCAAGGTGCTCGTGTAAGGATACAACATGTAGAGATATGAACCACGGCACTCAGGGTTTCTTGAAGGTGCCCAAGTTAGGTATCCAACCCGTCAAATATAAGTAGAAAATACTTGGCACTCTGGAGAGTTTTTTTGCAAATTTAAGAAATAGATTTTTATTCGGTGCATCCAGTTCAATATTTAAACGTTTTCGGTCTATACAATCAGACCTTCATCAGAAATAGTTGTGAAAACTGAAAAGTATATGTACAAAAAAGAAGGAAACATTTTTTAGACAACATTCATGATGCACAGCGTATATATAAATACATATATAAATACAGCTCATTACGTTTTATCATAACATACTGTCAAAAAATCTGTGATAAGTAACAAACAGCAACTGTGGCGGTCTGAACGAATCCGGCCTGGAGTGATGTGAGACGTAGGTCTTATTCTGAAGATGCTAGAGCTTGAAAGCGTGATAAGGACAAAAATATGTACAGTGAGGTGAGTATATACAGTCTATTTCCATGCGAAACTGGGGCATTAAACTGATGGATATATTGCTCCACAAGGATACAGATGACAGAGTGGCCCCAGACTAACGGGGATGTGCGGGTACAGTGCACAGTGAGCTGCCTAAAAATAGAAGGAAACAGAAACATGAACACATAAGATACTCGGCGTGATGCTCGGTGATGGACCAAGGAGTCCCAAGAGCTATGTCATAATGCCAGTGAAGTCTAAGGTGTGACCACTCAATACCCAGGTCCCTGATAGCTGTACTGAAGAAATGCAGTAATATGGATAAAGATAAGGTTCCTAGGGACTACAGTATAAGTACCTGGAGACCACAGTATACGTGTATGTGGATATACCCACACAATGGTCAGAAGACAGCAGGGAATCAGGAGCGCTGGGCGTCTAAAAAGACAGCAGGGAAGTACATGAAAACTACAGTGCTAAAGCTCACATGTCCAGTCTAACAAAACCGCCATAATGCACAATGCGATACCTTACTGCAGGTGACGATAAGTGAACAACGCGCTGAGGAAGGCGAGAGACTGGCAGGGACATAAGCGCTGTGAAAACAATAGAGCAAAGGTAGTAGGTTACCACATGGAGGAGGGGTGGAGAAGATTGTAGTGCCAAGCGAACCGCTGCTATACCTGAGACCGCCAGTGTAGAGGACGCCGCGCCGCGAGGAAAGATGCGCTCCAGGGCTGCTGAGGGAGGATGGCACTTCCGGGTTTAAGTGCTCACCGCAGCAAGTCAGCTGACCCAGCGCGTCATGGGGCCATGTGACCGGAGGGGCTGCGCATGCGCAGAAGCCAGATAGGGGGAACGGTCGGGCCTGATGCTGGGAGAGCTAGCGCCTGCGCAGTAAATGAAAGGGGCAGGGAACTGCTAGTCTGGGAATATGTATGGGGGTGCTGAAAGGGGAGAATCCCTGGGCAACGCACCCAGTGGCGGCGGAACGACCCCCACATACAGGTTCCTGTGAGATGGTCACACCAACATGATAGAGAATCAGTTAACGCTCTATATGATGAATGGCAAAAAGGAGTGCATACTATACCCAGTGAAGTGCACGGTGCAGAGGGTGCAGTTTAACGATTCTGTGAAGAAAAAATGAATGGATAAAGATGAAACAATACAGTTGAAAATGACACTATATACCAATAAGGCTACAACAGCGTGCTAATGTCACCTCAGTTACTATTTACACATATAAACACTGTTACAACAAAGCTGAGACGTCGTAGTCCCTATTTAGCCCTGTTGGCTCAAGAGTCTGTAGTGTATGAATCCAGTATGCTTCTCTCCTGAGAAGCATGTTGGTACGGTTTTGGCCTCTCCTAGGGATGTCTACCTGTTCTAGGACCTGGAACCGGAGTTGAGAGATATTATGGTTTCTTTCAGAAAAATGGTATGGAAGGGGAAGGTGCGTTTTATTGCATCGAATCGTGGACTTATGTTGGGCCACTCGATCTCTCACCATCTGTGTGGTCTCCCCTACGTATGCCAGACCGCACGGGCACTTGATGACATAGACCACGTGTGTGGACTCGCAGGTAAAAAAGCCTTTTATGGGAATGGCTTTGCCCGTCTGGGGGTGGGAGACTGATGAGCCCTTCTGGACGTTGCTACATTGCAGGCAGTTTAAGCACGGGAATGTGCCTTTTCTCTGGGTCTGTAGAAAGGTCTGTTTCGGGACAGTGGTACTAGAGCCAATGTCTGCACTGACCAGTCTGTCCTTGAGATTCCTGGCCCGCTTGAAACAAGACATGAATGGTGTTTTAAACTCTGGAATGTGGGGGTAACTTCTAGTCAGAATACCCCAATGCCTCCTAATGGTGGACTGTATAAGGCCCGAGAATGGATGGAATGTGGAGACGAAGGGGATTCTCTTGCAGTTATCTTTGGGCTTGCTCACGGATATGTTCCGTTTGGCCTCAGTCAGGATCCCCCGAGGGTATCCCCTAGCCGTGAATTTCTGTTCCATCTCAAGGAGTCTGGTTTGTTTGATACTGTCATCAGAGACAATTCTATCAACTCTATGGAATTGAGATTTGGGAATGGAATTTTTGATGGAGGGTGGATGGCAGCTGGTGAAGTGTAGGAGGCCATTGCGGTCCGTTGGTTTAGTATACAAATCAATAGATAAGTGGCCCCCCCTATCTTTATAAATCACGGTATCCAGGAAATTGATCCTGGACATATCATATTGCATGGAGAAGCCAAGCTCGGGCCAAATGTTATTGATATGATGATCAAATGTTATCAGTGACTCAAGGGGCCCATCCCAGATGCAAAAAATGTCGTCGATATACCTACGCCAGGTTTTGCAGTGGGCTGTGAACAGGGGGTGATTGAACACGAAATCGCTCTCAAAAGCCGCCATATACGCTACAGCGTAAGGGGGCGCTACATTCGCGCCCATTGCTGTGCCTTGTAGCTGGGCATAGAAGACGTCCTGAAACATGAAGTAGTTCTCTTTGAGAACCAACCCCAGGAGATCAGCACAGAAATGTCGGATTTTGATGTCAATCCTATTTTCGATCAGTAATCTGTCAGCAGCTGCTAGACCTTTTTCATGAATGATGGACGTGTACAAGCTATTGACATCCCACGTAATAAGGAAGGAAGAGGGAGATATGGGACCCAGAGACTTGATGACTAGAATGAACTCATTGGTGTCCAAAAGGAAGGACCGATGTTGTGAAATTGGATTCTGGGCTCCCCCGGTGGCCACTTGTGGAATTTAACTTGTGTGCATCATCCCCTCTGTTCACCTGCTCCTATCAGGATGTGGGAGTCGCTATATAACCTTGCTCCTCTGTCAGTTTCATGCCGGTCAACAATGTAATCAGTAGCCTTTTCTGTGCATGTTCCTGCTACTAGACAACTCCCAGCTAAGTTGGACTTTTGTCCTTGTGTGTTTTTGCATTTTGTTCCTGTTCACAGCTGCTGTTTCGTTACTGTGTCTGGAAAGCTCTTGTGAGCGGAAATTGCCACTCTGGTGTTATGAGTTAATGCTAGAGTCTTAAAGTAATTTCTGGATGGTGTTTTGATAGGGTTTTCTGCTGACCATGAAAGTGCCCTTTCTGTCTTCATGCTATCTAGTGAGCGGACCTCGATTTTGCTAAACCTATTTTCATACTACGTTTGTCATTTCATCTAAAATCACCGCCAATATATGTGGGGGCCTCTGTCTGCCTTTTGGGAAAATTTCTCTAGAGGTGAGCCAGGACTGTCTTTTCCTCTGCTAGGATTAGGTAGTTCTCCGGCTGGCGCTGGGCATCTAGGGATAAAAAAAACGTAGGCATGCTACCCGGCCACTTCTAGTTGTGCGGCAGGTTTAGTTCATGGTCAGTATAGTTTCCATCTTCCAAGAGCTAGTTCTCATATATGCTGGGCTATGTTCTCTCGCCATTGAGAATCATGACAGTTTGACCGGCCCAAAAAAGGGTTAAATTACTGGCTGAGAAAGGAGAGAAAAAAGAAGTCTGCTACAATTTTTTTTTTTTTTCCCTCTAGTTCTGAGTGTGCTCTTAATTGAATCACTTGCTAGTCTGCCTATACGGCAGCCTTCCTCTTTTCCTCTCCTTCTAATCCTTGAATGGCTCTGTGTTCACCTGTTTCAAATGGATCTTCAGAGTGTAGCTACAGGTTTGAATAATCTCGCCACAAAGGTACAAAATTTGCAAGATTTTGTTGTTCATGCACCTATGTCTGAGCCTAGAATTCCTTTGCCTGAATTCTTCTCGGGGAATAGATCTCACTTTCAAAATTTTAAAAATAATTGCAAATTGTTTTTGTCCCTGAAGTCTCGCTCTGCCGGAGACCCTGCACAGCAGGTCAGGATTGTAATTTCCTTGCTCCGGGGCGACCCTCAAGACTGGGCTTTTGCATTGGCACCAGGGGATCCTGCGTTGCTCAATGTGGATGCGTTTTTTCTGGCCTTGGGGTTGCTTTATGAGGAACCTCATTTAGAGCTTCAGGCGGAAAAGGCCTTGATGTCCTTGTCTCAGGGGCAAGATGAAGCTGAAATATACTGCCAAAAATTCCGCAAATGGTCTGTGCTTACTCAGTGGAATGAGTGCGCCCTGGCGGCGATTTTCAGAGAAGGTCTCTCTGATGCCATTAAGGATGTTATGGTGGGGTTCCCTGTGCCTGCGAGTCTGAATGAGTCCATGACGATGGCTATTCAGATCGATAGGCGTCTGCGGGAGCGCAAACCTGTGCACCATTTGGCGGTGTCTACTGAGAAAACGCCAGAAAATATGCAATGTGATAGAATTCTGTCCAGAAGCGAGCGGCAGAATTTTAGACGAAAAAATGGGTTGTGCTTCTATTGTGGTGATTCAACTCATGTTATATCAGCATGCTTTAAGCGTACTAAGAAGCCTGACAAGTCTGTTTCAATTAGCACTTTACAGTCTAAGTTTATTCTATCTGTGACCCTGATTTGTTCTTTGTCATCTATTACCGCGGACGCCTATGTCGACTCTGGCGCTGCTTTGAGTCTTATGGATTGGTCCTTTGCCAAACGCTGTGGGTATGATTTGGAGCCATTGGAGGCTCCGATACCTCTGAAAGGGATTGACTCCACCCCATTGGCTAGTAATAAACCACAATACTGGACACAAGTGACTATGCGTGTTAATCCGGATCACCAGGAGGTTATTCGCTTTCTGGTGCTGTATAATCTACATGATGTTTTGGTGCTGGGATTGCCATGGCTGCAATCTCATAACCCAGTCCTCGACTGGAGAGCTATGTCTGTGTTAAGCTGGGGATGTAAAGGAACTCATGGGGACGTACCTTTGGTTTCCATTTCATCATCTATTCCCTCTGAGATTCCTGAATTCTTGTCTGACTTTCGTGACGTTTTTGAAGAACCCAAGGTTGGTTCACTACCTCCGCACCGGGAGTGCGATTGTGCCATAGACTTGATCCCGGGTAGTAAATACCCTAAGGGTCGTTTATTTAATCTGTCTGTGCCTGAACACGCTGCTATGCGAGAATATATAAAGGAGTCCTTGGAAAAGGGACATATTCGTCCTTCGTCATCTCCCTTAGGAGCCGGTTTTTTCTTTGTGTCTAAGAAAGACGGCTCTTTGAGGCCGTGTATTGATTATCGACTTTTGAATAAAATCACGGTTAAATATCAATATCCGTTACCACTGCTTACTGATTTGTTTGCTCGTATAAAGGGGGCCAGGTGGTTCAATAAGATTGATCTCCGTGGGGCGTATAATTTGGTGCGAATCAAGCAGGGGGATGAGTGGAAAACCGCATTTAATACGCCCGAGGGCCATTTTGAGTATTTGGTGATGCCTTTTGGTCTTTCAAATGCCCCTTCAGTCTTCCAGTCCTTTATGCATGACATTTTTCGCGATTATTTGGATAAATTTATGATTGTGTATCTGGATGATATTCTGATTTTTTCGGATGACTGGGACTCTCATGTCCAGCAGGTCAGGAGGGTTTTTCAGGTTTTGCAGTCTAATTCCTTGTGTGTGAAGGGTTCTAAGTGTGTTTTTGGGGTTCAGAAGATTTCCTTCTTGGGATACATTTTTTCCCCCTCTTCCATCGAGATGGATCCTGTCAAGGTTCAGGCTATTGGTGATTGGACGCAACCCTCTTCTCTTAAGAGTCTTCAGAAATTTTTGGGCTTTGCTAACTTTTATCGTCGATTTATTGCTGGTTTTTCTGATGTTGTAAAACCATTGACTGATTTGACTAAGAAGGGTGCTGATGTTGCTGATTGGTCCCCTGATGCTGTGGAGGCCTTTCGGGAGCTCAAGCGCCGCTTTTCTTCCGCCCCAGTGTTGCGTCAGCCTGATGTTGCTCTTCCTTTTCAGGTTGAGGTCGACGCTTCTGAAATCGGAGCTGGGGCGGTGTTGTCGCAGAGAAGTTCCGACTGCTCCGTGATGAGACCTTGTGCTTTTTTTTCCCGTAAATTTTCGCCCGCCGAGCGGAATTATGATATTGGGAATCGGGAGCTTTTGGCCATGAAGTGGGCTTTTGAGGAGTGGCGTCATTGGCTTGAGGGGGCCAGACATCAGGTGGTGGTATTGACTGACCACAAAAATTTAATTTACCTTGAGTCTGCCAGGCGCCTGAATCCTAAACAAGCGCGCTGGTCGTTGTTTTTCTCTCGGTTTAATTTTGTGGTGTCTTACCTACCGGGTTCTAAGAATGTTAAGGCGGATGCCCTTTCTAGTTGTTTTGAGCCTGACTCCCCTGGTAATTCTGAGCCCACAGGTATCCTTAAAGATGGAGTGATATTGTCTGCCGTTTCTCCAGACCTGCGGCGGGCCTTGCAGGAGTTTCAGGCGGATAGACCTGATCGTTGCCCACCTGGTAGACTGTTTGTTCCTGATGATTGGACCAGTAGAGTCATCTCTGAGGTTCATTCTTCTGCGTTGGCAGGTCATCCTGGAATCTTTGGTACCAGGGATTTGGTGGCAAGGTCCTTCTGGTGGCCTTCCCTGTCACGAGATGTGCGAGGCTTTGTGCAGTCTTGTGACGTTTGTGCTCGGGCCAAGCCTTGTTGTTCTCGGGCTAGTGGATTGTTGTTACCCTTGCCTATCCCGAAGAGGCCTTGGACGCACATCTCGATGGATTTTATTTCGGATCTGCCTGTTTCTCAGAAGATGTCTGTCATCTGGGTGGTGTGTGACCGTTTCTCTAAGATGGTCCATCTGGTTCCCTTGCCTAAGTTGCCTTCCTCTTCCGAGTTGGTTCCTCTGTTTTTTCAAAATGTTGTTCGTTTGCATGGTATTCCGGAGAATATCGTTTCTGACAGAGGGACCCAATTCGTGTCTAGATTTTGGCGGGCATTCTGTGCTAGGATGGGCATAGATTTGTCTTTTTCGTCTGCTTTCCATCCTCAGACTAATGGCCAGACCGAGCGGACTAATCAGACCTTGGAGACATATTTGAGGTGTTTTGTGTCTGCGGATCAGGATGATTGGGTTGCTTTTTTGCCTTTGGCGGAGTTCGCCCTCAATAATCGGGCCAGCTCTGCCACCTTGGTGTCCCCGTTTTTCTGTAATTCGGGGTTTCATCCTCGATTTTCCTCCGGTCAAGTGGAATCTTCGGATTGCCCTGGAGTGGATGCTGTGGTGGAGAGGTTGCATCAGATTTGGGGGCAGGTGGTGGACAATTTGAAGTTGTCCCAGGAGAAGACTCAGCTTTTTGCCAACCGCCGTCGTCGTGTTGGTCCTCGGCTTTGTGTTGGGGACTTGGTGTGGTTGTCTTCTCGTTTTGTCCCTATGAGGGTTTCTTCTCCTAAGTTTAAGCCTCGGTTCATCGGCCCGTACAAGATATTGGAGATTCTTAACCCTGTGTCCTTCCGTTTGGACCTCCCTGCATCCTTTTCGATTCATAATGTTTTTCATCGGTCATTGTTGCGCAGGTATGAGGTACCAGCTGTGCCTTCCGTTGAGCCTCCTGCTCCGGTGTTGGTTGAGGGTGAGTTGGAGTACGTTGTGGAAAAGATCTTGGACTCTCGTGTTTCCAGACGGAAACTCCAGTATCTGGTCAAATGGAAGGGATACGGTCAGGAGGATAATTCTTGGGTCACTGCCTCTGATGTTCATGCCTCCGATCTTGTCCGTGCCTTTCATAGGGCTCATCCTGATCGCCCTGGTGGTTCTGGTGAGGGTTCGGTGCCCCCTCCTTGAGGGGGGGGTACTGTTGTGAAATTGGATTCTGGGCTCCCCCGGTGGCCACTTGTGGAATTTAACTTGTGTGCATCATCCCCTCTGTTCACCTGCTCCTATCAGGATGTGGGAGTCGCTATATAACCTTGCTCCTCTGTCAGTTTCATGCCGGTCAACAATGTAATCAGTAGCCTTTTCTGTGCATGTTCCTGCTACTAGACAACTCCCAGCTAAGTTGGACTTTTGTCCTTGTGTGTTTTTGCATTTTGTTCCTGTTCACAGCTGCTGTTTCGTTACTGTGTCTGGAAAGCTCTTGTGAGCGGAAATTGCCACTCTGGTGTTATGAGTTAATGCTAGAGTCTTAAAGTAATTTCTGGATGGTGTTTTGATAGGGTTTTCTGCTGACCATGAAAGTGCCCTTTCTGTCTTCATGCTATCTAGTGAGCGGACCTCGATTTTGCTAAACCTATTTTCATACTACGTTTGTCATTTCATCTAAAATCACCGCCAATATATGTGGGGGCCTCTGTCTGCCTTTTGGGAAAATTTCTCTAGAGGTGAGCCAGGACTGTCTTTTCCTCTGCTAGGATTAGGTAGTTCTCCGGCTGGCGCTGGGCATCTAGGGATAAAAAAAACGTAGGCATGCTACCCGGCCACTTCTAGTTGTGCGGCAGGTTTAGTTCATGGTCAGTATAGTTTCCATCTTCCAAGAGCTAGTTCTCATATATGCTGGGCTATGTTCTCTCGCCATTGAGAATCATGACAGACCGAGTGGTTTTTACAAGTGGTGTAAGAATTTTTTCCAATACCATTGATAGTGGTGATAAGACTGAGTCTGTAAGGGAGACAATGGGCCGGCCAGGAGGTTTGGTTAATCTTTTATGTATCTTAGGAAGCACATAAAATAAGGGGGTGATGGGGTCCTTTTTGATGAGAAAATCCCTCATCTTACTGTCAATTGTGCCTTCTTGGAAATGGAACTCAACAATGGGTGCAATTTTCTGTACTAGTTGGCTCACTGGATTATGTGGTAATATTTTATACACCCTAGTGTCCCCCAACTGTCTAAATACCTCGTCCAGGTAGTCAGTCCTGTCCATCACTACCGTCGCCCCACCCTTATCTGCCGGTTTAATGATTAACGATTTATCGGACGAAAGTTGCTCCAGTGAAAGTCTTTCTGAGGCTGAGAGATTCGTCTGGAACCGGAAACTCCCTTGGTCCATTTGCCGAATAAGGGTGTGAATATCTCTCTCAACAAGGGAAACAAAAGTTTCCACTGGAGGATTGGACCGTGGTGGCATATAGAGGCTATGGTTCCGAAGCCCCAGGTTGTGGAGTTCCAGAATAGACTTGTCCTGTCTGACGGGACTCAACACTGGAGGTTGGGCTGAGAAATGGACGCGCAAGCGGAGGTTCCGATAGAACCGTTGCAGGTCCATGCTGAGTTCGAAAGAATTAAATTTGTACATGGGGCAGAAGGACAAACCCTTCTGGAGGACGGCCAATTGGTGTATGTCCAAGCTTTTTGATGAAATGTTCACTACCAGGGGGAGGTCCTTACCTGTGAGCGTGTCGCCACCTAGTTTCTGGGTTCCCCGATTGCATTGGCCCCCCCGCCTCGTCTTCCTCTTTGGCGGCCGCGATTGTTCCCTAAAAAAGAAGCAGAGTTTGAAGCCCCGGGCCTGCTGTCGGTGGAACCAGAAGAGCTTATCGAGCTGTGTCGTCTGGTGAAATGCCGAGTATCCCGCCATTGATAGACACGGTTCTGTAGGTAGTCCTCGGTATCTCGTAGAAACTTTGATCTTTTCCTTTTTTCCCACTTCCAATCTGTGTAGCCGTAGTTGTTCCTGATTCTTCGTCTTGAGCTCCTGGAACTCCTCCCGGGGCATGGTACTGGTTAATTGGGTTTCGATGGCATTTATTTGGGTATTCACCGTGTCCAGGTTTTGTTGAAGATAAGAGAGAGTTAAGGTCATGAGGTCTGCTGAGCATTTGTTCAGGATATGTTCAAACTTTTCACAGTACTCTTTATCCTCCCTGAAGAAGGTTGGTTGTAGAGGGACCCGTAGGCCTCGTGGAATCCTCTGGACCCGAAGGTACTCAGCTATCGTAACAATGTGTAGCTCTAGATTAACCGCTCTTCTGGACTCACGTTCCAAGTCGCGGTTCTTGATTTCTTTAGTTGGGATTTGGAGAAAGTCGCTAGGTGCGGTTACTTTAGAGAGAATTTCCGCCGCTTCTACTGCGTTGAAGGAGAAGGTTTCAGACATTGTCCAAGGTGCTCGTGTAAGGATACAACATGTAGAGATATGAACCACGGCACTCAGGGTTTCTTGAAGGTGCCCAAGTTAGGTATCCAACCCGTCAAATATAAGTAGAAAATACTTGGCACTCTGGAGAGTTTTTTTGCAAATTTAAGAAATAGATTTTTATTCGGTGCATCCAGTTCAATATTTAAACGTTTTCGGTCTATACAATCAGACCTTCATCAGAAATAGTTGTGAAAACTGAAAAGTATATGTACAAAAAAGAAGGAAACATTTTTTAGACAACATTCATGATGCACAGCGTATATATAAATACATATATAAATACAGCTCATTACGTTTTATCATAACATACTGTCAAAAAATCTGTGATAAGTAACAAACAGCAACTGTGGTGGTCTGAACGAATCCGGCCTGGAGTGATGTGAGACGTAGGTCTTATTCTGAAGATGCTAGAGCTTGAAAGCGTGATAAGGACAAAAATATGTACAGTGAGGTGAGTATATACAGTCTATTTCCATGCGAAACTGGGGCATTAAACTGATGGATATATTGCTCCACAAGGATACAGATGACAGAGTGGCCCCAGACTAACGGGGATGTGCGGGTACAGTGCACAGTGAGCTGCCTAAAAATAGAAGGAAACAGAAACATGAACACATAAGATACTCGGCGTGATGCTCGGTGATGGACCAAGGAGTCCCAAGAGCTATGTCATAATGCCAGTGAAGTCTAAGGTGTGACCACTCAATACCCAGGTCCCTGATAGCTGTACTGAAGAAATGCAGTAATATGGATAAAGATAAGGTTCCTAGGGACTACAGTATAAGTACCTGGAGACCACAGTATACGTGTATGTGGATATACCCACACAATGGTCAGAAGACAGCAGGGAATCAGGAGCGCTGGGCGTCTAAAAAGACAGCAGGGAAGTACATGAAAACTACAGTGCTAAAGCTCACATGTCCAGTCTAACAAAACCGCCATAATGCACAATGCGATACCTTACTGCAGGTGACGATAAGTGAACAACGCGCTGAGGAAGGCGAGAGACTGGCAGGGACATAAGCGCTGTGAAAACAATAGAGCAAAGGTAGTAGGTTACCACATGGAGGAGGGGTGGAGAAGATTGTAGTGCCAAGCGAACCGCTGCTATACCTGAGACCGCCAGTGTAGAGGACGCCGCGCCGCGAGGAAAGATGCGCTCCAGGGCTGCTGAGGGAGGATGGCACTTCCGGGTTTAAGTGCTCACCGCAGCAAGTCAGCTGACCCAGCGCGTCATGGGGCCATGTGACCGGAGGGGCTGCGCATGCGCAGAAGCCAGATAGGGGGAACGGTCGGGCCTGATGCTGGGAGAGCTAGCGCCTGCGCAGTAAATGAAAGGGGCAGGGAACTGCTAGTCTGGGAATATGTATGGGGGTGCTGAAAGGGGAGAATCCCTGGGCAACGCACCCAGTGGCGGCGGAACGACCCCCACATACAGGTTCCTGTGAGATGGTCACACCAACATGATAGAGAATCAGTTAACGCTCTATATGATGAATGGCAAAAAGGAGTGCATACTATACCCAGTGAAGTGCACGGTGCAGAGGGTGCAGTTTAATGATTCTGTGAAGAAAAAATGAATGGATAAAGATGAAACAATACAGTTGAAAATGACACTATATACCAATAAGGCTACAACAGCGTGCTAATGTCACCTCAGTTACTATTTACACATATAAACACTGTTACAAAAAAGCTGAGACGTCGTAGTCCCTATTTAGCCCTCTTGGCTCAAGAGTCTGTAGTGTATGAATCCAGTATGCTTCTCTCCTGAGAAGCATGTTGGTACGGTTTTGGCCTCTCCTAGGGATGTCTACCTGTTCTAGGACCTGGAACCGGAGTTGAGAGATATTATGGTTTCTTTCAGAAAAATGGTATGGAAGGGGAAGGTGCGTTTTATTGCATCGAATCGTGGACTTATGTTGGGCCACTCGATCTCTCACCATCTGTGTGGTCTCCCCTACGTATGCCAGACCGCACGGGCACTTGATGACATAGACAACGTGTGTGGACTCGCAGGTAAAAAAGCCTTTTATGGGAATGGCTTTGCCCGTCTGGGGGTGGGAGACTGATGAGCCCTTCTGGACGTTGCTACATTGCAGGCAGTTTAAGCACGGGAATGTGCCTTTTCTCTGGGTCTGTAGAAAGGTCTGTTTCGGGACAGTGGTACTAGAGCCAATGTCTGCACTGACCAGTCTGTCCTTGAGATTCCTGGCCCGCTTGAAACAAGACATGAATGGTGTTTTAAACTCTGGAATGTGGGGGTAACTTCTAGTCAGAATACCCCAATGCCTCCTAATGGTGGACTGTATAAGGCCCGAGAATGGATGGAATGTGGAGACGAAGGGGATTCTCTTGCAGTTATCTTTGGGCTTGCTCACGGATATGTTCCGTTTGGCCTCAGTCAGGATCCCCCGAGGGTATCCCCTAGCCGTGAATTTCTGTTCCATCTCAAGGAGTCTGGTTTGTTTGATACTGTCATCAGAGACAATTCTATCAACTCTATGGAATTGAGATTTGGGAATGGAATTTTTGATGGAGGGTGGATGGCAGCTGGTGAAGTGTAGGAGGCCATTGCGGTCCGTTGGTTTAGTATACAAATCAATAGATAAGTGGCCCCCCCTATCTTTATAAATCACGGTATCCAGGAAATTGATCCTGGACATATCATATTGCATGGAGAAGCCAAGCTCGGGCCAAATGTTATTGATATGATGATCAAATGTTATCAGTGACTCAAGGGGCCCATCCCAGATGCAAAAAATGTCGTCGATATACCTACGCCAGGTTTTGCAGTGGGCTGTGAACAGGGGGTGATTGAACACGAAATCGCTCTCAAAAGCCGCCATATACGCTACAGCGTAAGGGGGCGCTACATTCGCGCCCATTGCTGTGCCTTGTAGCTGGGCATAGAAGACGTCCTGAAACATGAAGTAGTTCTCTTTGAGAACCAACCCCAGGAGATCAGCACAGAAATGTCGGATTTTGATGTCAATCCTATTTTCGATCAGTAATCTGTCAGCAGCTGCTAGACCTTTTTCATGAATGATGGACGTGTACAAGCTATTGACATCCCACGTAATAAGGAAGGAAGAGGGAGATATGGGACCCAGAGAATTGATGACTAGAATGAACTCATTGGTGTCCAAAAGGAAGGACCGAGTGGTTTTTACAAGTGGTGTAAGAATTTTTTCCAATACCATTGATAGTGGTGATAAGACTGAGTCTGTAAGGGAGACAATGGGCCGGCCAGGAGGTTTGGTTAATCTTTTATGTATCTTAGGAAGCACATAAAATAAGGGGGTGATGGGGTCCTTTTTGATGAGAAAATCCCTCATCTTACTGTCAATTGTGCCTTCTTGGAAATGGAACTCAACAATGGGTGCAATTTTCTGTACTAGTTGGCTCACTGGATTATGTGGTAATATTTTATACACCCTAGTGTCCCCCAACTGTCTAAATACCTCGTCCAGGTAGTCAGTCCTGTCCATCACTACCGTCGCCCCACCCTTATCTGCCGGTTTAATGATTAACGATTTATCGGACGAAAGTTGCTCCAGTGAAAGTCTTTCTGAGGCTGAGAGATACGTCTGGAACCGGAAACTCCCTTGGTCCATTTGCCGAATAAGGGTGTGAATATCTCTCTCAACAAGGGAAACAAAAGTTTCCACTGGAGGATTGGACCGTGGTGGCATATAGAGGCTATGGTTCCGAAGCCCCAGGTTGTGGAGTTCCAGAATAGACTTGTCCTGTCTGACGGGACTCAACACTGGAGGTTGGGCTGAGAAATGGACGCGCAAGCGGAGGTTCCGATAGAACCGTTGCAGGTCCATGCTGAGTTCGAAAGAATTAAATTTGTACATGGGGCAGAAGGACAAACCCTTCTGGAGGACGGCCAATTGGTGTATGTCCAAGCTTTTTGATGAAATGTTCACTACCAGGGGGAGGTCCTTACCTGTGAGCGTGTCGCCACCTGGTTTCTGGGTTCCCCGATTGCATTGGCCCCCCCGCCTCGTCTTCCTCTTTGGCGGCCGCGATTGTTCCCTAAAAAAGAAGCAGAGTTTGAAGCCCCGGGCCTGCTGTCGGTGGAACCAGAAGAGCTTATCGAGCTGTGTCGTCTGGTGAAATGCCGAGTATCCCGCCATTGATAGACACGGTTCTGTAGGTAGTCCTCGGTATCTCGTAGAAACTTTGATCTTTTCCTTTTTTCCACTTCCAATCTGTGTAGCCGTAGTTGTTCCTGATTCTTCGTCTTGAGCTCCTGGAACTCCTCCCGGGGCATGGTACTGGTTAATTGGGTTTCGATGGCATTTATTTGGGTATTCACCGTGTCCAGGTTTTGTTGAAGATAAGAGAGAGTTAAGGTCATGAGGTCTGCTGAGCATTTGTTCAGGATATGTTCAAACTTTTCACAGTACTCTTTATCCTCCCTGAAGAAGGTTGGTTGTAGAGGGACCCGTAGGCCTCGTGGAATCCTCTGGACCCGAAGGTACTCAGCTATCGTAACAATGTGTAGCTCTAGATTAACCGCTCTTCTGGACTCACGTTCCAAGTCGCGGTTCTTGATTTCTTTAGTTGGGATTTGGAGAAAGTCGCTAGGTGCGGTTACTTTAGAGAGAATTTCCGCCGCTTCTACTGCGTTGAAGGAGAAGGTTTCAGACATTGTCCAAGGTGCTCGTGTAAGGATACAACATGTAGAGATATGAACCACGGCACTCAGGGTTTCTTGAAGGTGCCCAAGTTAGGTATCCAACCCGTCAAATATAAGTAGAAAATACTTGGCACTCTGGAGAGTTTTTTTGCAAATTTAAGAAATAGATTTTTATTCGGTGCATCCAGTTCAATATTTAAACGTTTTCGGTCTATACAATCAGACCTTCATCAGAAATAGTTGTGAAAACTGAAAAGTATATGTACAAAAAAGAAGGAAACATTTTTTAGACAACATTCATGATGCACAGCGTATATATAAATACATATATAAATACAGCTCATTACGTTTTATCATAACATACTGTCAAAAAATCTGTGATAAGTAACAAACAGCAACTGTGGCGGTCTGAACGAATCCGGCCTGGAGTGATGTGAGACGTAGGTCTTATTCTGAAGATGCTAGAGCTTGAAAGCGTGATAAGGACAAAAATATGTACAGTGAGGTGAGTATATACAGTCTATTTCCATGCGAAACTGGGGCATTAAACTGATGGATATATTGCTCCACAAGGATACAGATGACAGAGTGGCCCCAGACTAACGGGGATGTGCGGGTACAGTGCACAGTGAGCTGCCTAAAAATAGAAGGAAACAGAAACATGAACACATAAGATACTCGGCGTGATGCTCGGTGATGGACCAAGGAGTCCCAAGAGCTATGTCATAATGCCAGTGAAGTCTAAGGTGTGACCACTCAATACCCAGGTCCCTGATAGCTGTACTGAAGAAATGCAGTAATATGGATAAAGATAAGGTTCCTAGGGACTACAGTATAAGTACCTGGAGACCACAGTATACGTGTATGTGGATATACCCACACAATGGTCAGAAGACAGCAGGGAATCAGGAGCGCTGGGCGTCTAAAAAGACAGCAGGGAAGTACATGAAAACTACAGTGCTAAAGCTCACATGTCCAGTCTAACAAAACCGCCATAATGCACAATGCGATACCTTACTGCAGGTGACGATAAGTGAACAACGCGCTGAGGAAGGCGAGAGACTGGCAGGGACATAAGCGCTGTGAAAACAATAGAGCAAAGGTAGTAGGTTACCACATGGAGGAGGGGTGGAGAAGATTGTAGTGCCAAGCGAACCGCTGCTATACCTGAGACCGCCAGTGTAGAGGACGCCGCGCCGCGAGGAAAGATGCGCTCCAGGGCTGCTGAGGGAGGATGGCACTTCCGGGTTTAAGTGCTCACCGCAGCAAGTCAGCTGACCCAGCGCGTCATGGGGCCATGTGACCGGAGGGGCTGCGCATGCGCAGAAGCCAGATAGGGGGAACGGTCGGGCCTGATGCTGGGAGAGCTAGCGCCTGCGCAGTAAATGAAAGGGGCAGGGAACTGCTAGTCTGGGAATATGTATGGGGGTGCTGAAAGGGGAGAATCCCTGGGCAACGCACCCAGTGGCGGCGGAACGACCCCCACATACAGGTTCCTGTGAGATGGTCACACCAACATGATAGAGAATCAGTTAACGCTCTATATGATGAATGGCAAAAAGGAGTGCATACTATACCCAGTGAAGTGCACGGTGCAGAGGGTGCAGTTTAATGATTCTGTGAAGAAAAAATGAATGGATAAAGATGAAACAATACAGTTGAAAATGACACTATATACCAATAAGGCTACAACAGCGTGCTAATGTCACCTCAGTTACTATTTACACATATAAACACTGTTACAAAAAAGCTGAGACGTCGTAGTCCCTATTTAGCCCTCTTGGCTCAAGAGTCTGTAGTGTATGAATCCAGTATGCTTCTCTCCTGAGAAGCATGTTGGTACGGTTTTGGCCTCTCCTAGGGATGTCTACCTGTTCTAGGACCTGGAACCGGAGTTGAGAGATATTATGGTTTCTTTCAGAAAAATGGTATGGAAGGGGAAGGTGCGTTTTATTGCATCGAATCGTGGACTTATGTTGGGCCACTCGATCTCTCACCATCTGTGTGGTCTCCCCTACGTATGCCAGACCGCACGGGCACTTGATGACATAGACAACGTGTGTGGACTCGCAGGTAAAAAAGCCTTTTATGGGAATGGCTTTGCCCGTCTGGGGGTGGGAGACTGATGAGCCCTTCTGGACGTTGCTACATTGCAGGCAGTTTAAGCACGGGAATGTGCCTTTTCTCTGGGTCTGTAGAAAGGTCTGTTTCGGGACAGTGGTACTAGAGCCAATGTCTGCACTGACCAGTCTGTCCTTGAGATTCCTGGCCCGCTTGAAACAAGACATGAATGGTGTTTTAAACTCTGGAATGTGGGGGTAACTTCTAGTCAGAATACCCCAATGCCTCCTAATGGTGGACTGTATAAGGCCCGAGAATGGATGGAATGTGGAGACGAAGGGGATTCTCTTGCAGTTATCTTTGGGCTTGCTCACGGATATGTTCCGTTTGGCCTCAGTCAGGATCCCCCGAGGGTATCCCCTAGCCGTGAATTTCTGTTCCATCTCAAGGAGTCTGGTTTGTTTGATACTGTCATCAGAGACAATTCTATCAACTCTATGGAATTGAGATTTGGGAATGGAATTTTTGATGGAGGGTGGATGGCAGCTGGTGAAGTGTAGGAGGCCATTGCGGTCCGTTGGTTTAGTATACAAATCAATAGATAAGTGGCCCCCCCTATCTTTATAAATCACGGTATCCAGGAAATTGATCCTGGACATATCATATTGCATGGAGAAGCCAAGCTCGGGCCAAATGTTATTGATATGATGATCAAATGTTATCAGTGACTCAAGGGGCCCATCCCAGATGCAAAAAATGTCGTCGATATACCTACGCCAGGTTTTGCAGTGGGCTGTGAACAGGGGGTGATTGAACACGAAATCGCTCTCAAAAGCCGCCATATACGCTACAGCGTAAGGGGGCGCTACATTCGCGCCCATTGCTGTGCCTTGTAGCTGGGCATAGAAGACGTCCTGAAACATGAAGTAGTTCTCTTTGAGAACCAACCCCAGGAGATCAGCACAGAAATGTCGGATTTTGATGTCAATCCTATTTTCGATCAGTAATCTGTCAGCAGCTGCTAGACCTTTTTCATGAATGATGGACGTGTACAAGCTATTGACATCCCACGTAATAAGGAAGGAAGAGGGAGATATGGGACCCAGAGAATTGATGACTAGAATGAACTCATTGGTGTCCAAAAGGAAGGACCGAGTGGTTTTTACAAGTGGTGTAAGAATTTTTTCCAATACCATTGATAGTGGTGATAAGACTGAGTCTGTAAGGGAGACAATGGGCCGGCCAGGAGGTTTGGTTAATCTTTTATGTATCTTAGGAAGCACATAAAATAAGGGGGTGATGGGGTCCTTTTTGATGAGAAAATCCCTCATCTTACTGTCAATTGTGCCTTCTTGGAAATGGAACTCAACAATGGGTGCAATTTTCTGTACTAGTTGGCTCACTGGATTATGTGGTAATATTTTATACACCCTAGTGTCCCCCAACTGTCTAAATACCTCGTCCAGGTAGTCAGTCCTGTCCATCACTACCGTCGCCCCACCCTTATCTGCCGGTTTAATGATTAACGATTTATCGGACGAAAGTTGCTCCAGTGAAAGTCTTTCTGAGGCTGAGAGATACGTCTGGAACCGGAAACTCCCTTGGTCCATTTGCCGAATAAGGGTGTGAATATCTCTCTCAACAAGGGAAACAAAAGTTTCCACTGGAGGATTGGACCGTGGTGGCATATAGAGGCTATGGTTCCGAAGCCCCAGGTTGTGGAGTTCCAGAATAGACTTGTCCTGTCTGACGGGACTCAACACTGGAGGTTGGGCTGAGAAATGGACGCGCAAGCGGAGGTTCCGATAGAACCGTTGCAGGTCCATGCTGAGTTCGAAAGAATTAAATTTGTACATGGGGCAGAAGGACAAACCCTTCTGGAGGACGGCCAATTGGTGTATGTCCAAGCTTTTTGATGAAATGTTCACTACCAGGGGGAGGTCCTTACCTGTGAGCGTGTCGCCACCTGGTTTCTGGGTTCCCCGATTGCATTGGCCCCCCCGCCTCGTCTTCCTCTTTGGCGGCCGCGATTGTTCCCTAAAAAAGAAGCAGAGTTTGAAGCCCCGGGCCTGCTGTCGGTGGAACCAGAAGAGCTTATCGAGCTGTGTCGTCTGGTGAAATGCCGAGTATCCCGCCATTGATAGACACGGTTCTGTAGGTAGTCCTCGGTATCTCGTAGAAACTTTGATCTTTTCCTTTTTTCCACTTCCAATCTGTGTAGCCGTAGTTGTTCCTGATTCTTCGTCTTGAGCTCCTGGAACTCCTCCCGGGGCATGGTACTGGTTAATTGGGTTTCGATGGCATTTATTTGGGTATTCACCGTGTCCAGGTTTTGTTGAAGATAAGAGAGAGTTAAGGTCATGAGGTCTGCTGAGCATTTGTTCAGGATATGTTCAAACTTTTCACAGTACTCTTTATCCTCCCTGAAGAAGGTTGGTTGTAGAGGGACCCGTAGGCCTCGTGGAATCCTCTGGACCCGAAGGTACTCAGCTATCGTAACAATGTGTAGCTCTAGATTAACCGCTCTTCTGGACTCACGTTCCAAGTCGCGGTTCTTGATTTCTTTAGTTGGGATTTGGAGAAAGTCGCTAGGTGCGGTTACTTTAGAGAGAATTTCCGCCGCTTCTACTGCGTTGAAGGAGAAGGTTTCAGACATTGTCCAAGGTGCTCGTGTAAGGATACAACATGTAGAGATATGAACCACGGCACTCAGGGTTTCTTGAAGGTGCCCAAGTTAGGTATCCAACCCGTCAAATATAAGTAGAAAATACTTGGCACTCTGGAGAGTTTTTTTGCAAATTTAAGAAATAGATTTTTATTCGGTGCATCCAGTTCAATATTTAAACGTTTTCGGTCTATACAATCAGACCTTCATCAGAAATAGTTGTGAAAACTGAAAAGTATATGTACAAAAAAGAAGGAAACATTTTTTAGACAACATTCATGATGCACAGCGTATATATAAATACATATATAAATACAGCTCATTACGTTTTATCATAACATACTGTCAAAAAATCTGTGATAAGTAACAAACAGCAACTGTGGCGGTCTGAACGAATCCGGCCTGGAGTGATGTGAGACGTAGGTCTTATTCTGAAGATGCTAGAGCTTGAAAGCGTGATAAGGACAAAAATATGTACAGTGAGGTGAGTATATACAGTCTATTTCCATGCGAAACTGGGGCATTAAACTGATGGATATATTGCTCCACAAGGATACAGATGACAGAGTGGCCCCAGACTAACGGGGATGTGCGGGTACAGTGCACAGTGAGCTGCCTAAAAATAGAAGGAAACAGAAACATGAACACATAAGATACTCGGCGTGATGCTCGGTGATGGACCAAGGAGTCCCAAGAGCTATGTCATAATGCCAGTGAAGTCTAAGGTGTGACCACTCAATACCCAGGTCCCTGATAGCTGTACTGAAGAAATGCAGTAATATGGATAAAGATAAGGTTCCTAGGGACTACAGTATAAGTACCTGGAGACCACAGTATACGTGTATGTGGATATACCCACACAATGGTCAGAAGACAGCAGGGAATCAGGAGCGCTGGGCGTCTAAAAAGACAGCAGGGAAGTACATGAAAACTACAGTGCTAAAGCTCACATGTCCAGTCTAACAAAACCGCCATAATGCACAATGCGATACCTTACTGCAGGTGACGATAAGTGAACAACGCGCTGAGGAAGGCGAGAGACTGGCAGGGACATAAGCGCTGTGAAAACAATAGAGCAAAGGTAGTAGGTTACCACATGGAGGAGGGGTGGAGAAGATTGTAGTGCCAAGCGAACCGCTGCTATACCTGAGACCGCCAGTGTAGAGGACGCCGCGCCGCGAGGAAAGATGCGCTCCAGGGCTGCTGAGGGAGGATGGCACTTCCGGGTTTAAGTGCTCACCGCAGCAAGTCAGCTGACCCAGCGCGTCATGGGGCCATGTGACCGGAGGGGCTGCGCATGCGCAGAAGCCAGATAGGGGGAACGGTCGGGCCTGATGCTGGGAGAGCTAGCGCCTGCGCAGTAAATGAAAGGGGCAGGGAACTGCTAGTCTGGGAATATGTATGGGGGTGCTGAAAGGGGAGAATCCCTGGGCAACGCACCCAGTGGCGGCGGAACGACCCCCACATACAGGTTCCTGTGAGATGGTCACACCAACATGATAGAGAATCAGTTAACGCTCTATATGATGAATGGCAAAAAGGAGTGCATACTATACCCAGTGAAGTGCACGGTGCAGAGGGTGCAGTTTAACGATTCTGTGAAGAAAAAATGAATGGATAAAGATGAAACAATACAGTTGAAAATGACACTATATACCAATAAGGCTACAACAGCGTGCTAATGTCACCTCAGTTACTATTTACACATATAAACACTGTTACAAAAAAGCTGAGACGTCGTAGTCCCTATTTAGCCCTCTTGGCTCAAGAGTCTGTAGTGTATGAATCCAGTATGCTTCTCTCCTGAGAAGCATGTTGGTACGGTTTTGGCCTCTCCTAGGGATGTCTACCTGTTCTAGGACCTGGAACCGGAGTTGAGAGATATTATGGTTTCTTTCAGAAAAATGGTATGGAAGGGGAAGGTGCGTTTTATTGCATCGAATCGTGGACTTATGTTGGGCCACTCGATCTCTCACCATCTGTGTGGTCTCCCCTACGTATGCCAGACCGCACGGGCACTTGATGACATAGACCACGTGTGTGGACTCGCAGGTAAAAAAGCCTTTTATGGGAATGGCTTTGCCCGTCTGGGGGTGGGAGACTGATGAGCCCTTCTGGACGTTGCTACATTGCAGGCAGTTTAAGCACGGGAATGTGCCTTTTCTCTGGGTCTGTAGAAAGGTCTGTTTCGGGACAGTGGTACTAGAGCCAATGTCTGCACTGACCAGTCTGTCCTTGAGATTCCTGGCCCGCTTGAAACAAGACATGAATGGTGTTTTAAACTCTGGAATGTGGGGGTAACTTCTAGTCAGAATACCCCAATGCCTCCTAATGGTGGACTGTATAAGGCCCGAGAATGGATGGAATGTGGAGACGAAGGGGATTCTCTTGCAGTTATCTTTGGGCTTGCTCACGGATATGTTCCGTTTGGCCTCAGTCAGGATCCCCCGAGGGTATCCCCTAGCCGTGAATTTCTGTTCCATCTCAAGGAGTCTGGTTTGTTTGATACTGTCATCAGAGACAATTCTATCAACTCTATGGAATTGAGATTTGGGAATGGAATTTTTGATGGAGGGTGGATGGCAGCTGGTGAAGTGTAGGAGGCCATTGCGGTCCGTTGGTTTAGTATACAAATCAATAGATAAGTGGCCCCCCCTATCTTTATAAATCACGGTATCCAGGAAATTGATCCTGGACATATCATATTGCATGGAGAAGCCAAGCTCGGGCCAAATGTTATTGATATGATGATCAAATGTTATCAGTGACTCAAGGGGCCCATCCCAGATGCAAAAAATGTCGTCGATATACCTACGCCAGGTTTTGCAGTGGGCTGTGAACAGGGGGTGATTGAACACGAAATCGCTCTCAAAAGCCGCCATATACGCTACAGCGTAAGGGGGCTCTACATTCGCGCCCATTGCTGTGCCTTGTAGCTGGGCATAGAAGACGTCCTGAAACATGAAGTAGTTCTCTTTGAGAACCAACCCCAGGAGATCAGCACAGAAATGTCGGATTTTGATGTCAATCCTATTTTCGATCAGTAATCTGTCAGCAGCTGCTAGACCTTTTTCATGAATGATGGATGTGTACAAGCTATTGACATCCCACGTAATAAGGAAGGAAGAGGGAGATATGGGACCCAGAGACTTGATGACTAGAATGAACTCATTGGTGTCCAAAAGGAAGGACCGAGTGGTTTTTACAAGTGGTGTAAGAATTTTTTCCAATACCATTGATAGTGGTGATAAGACTGAGTCTGTAAGGGAGACAATGGGCCGGCCAGGAGGTTTGGTTAATCTTTTATGTATCTTAGGAAGCACATAAAATAAGGGGGTGATGGGGTCCTTTTTGATGAGAAAATCCCTCATCTTACTGTCAATTGTGCCTTCTTGGAAATGGAACTCAACAATGGGTGCAATTTTCTGTACTAGTTGGCTCACTGGATTATGTGGTAATATTTTATACACCCTAGTGTCCCCCAACTGTCTAAATACCTCGTCCAGGTAGTCAGTCCTGTCCATCACTACCGTCGCCCCACCCTTATCTGCCGGTTTAATGATTAACGATTTATCGGACGAAAGTTGCTCCAGTGAAAGTCTTTCTGAGGCTGAGAGATTCGTCTGGATCCGGAAACTCCCTTGGTCCATTTGCCGAATAAGGGTGTGAATATCTCTCTCAACAAGGGAAACAAAAGTTTCCACTGGAGGATTGGACCGTGGTGGCATATAGAGGCTATGGTTCCGAAGCCCCAGGTTGTGGAGTTCCAGAATAGACTTGTCCTGTCTGACGGGACTCAACACTGGAGGTTGGGCTGAGAAATGGACGCGCAAGCGGAGGTTCCGATAGAACCGTTGCAGGTCCATGCTGAGGTCGAAAGAATTAAATTTGTACATGGGGCAGAAGGACAAACCCTTCTGGAGGACGGCCAATTGGTGTATGTCCAAGCTTTTTGATGAAATGTTCACTACCAGGGGGAGGTCCTTACCTGTGAGCGTGTCGCCACCTGGTTTCTGGGTTCCCCGATTGCATTGGCCCCCCCGCCTCGTCTTCCTCTTTGGCGGCCGCGATTGTTCCCTAAAAAAGAAGCAGAGTTTGAAGCCCCGGGCCTGCTGTCGGTGGAACCAGAAGAGCTTATCGAGCTGTGTCGTCTGGTGAAATGCCGAGTATCCCGCCATTGATAGACACGGTTCTGTAGGTAGTCCTCGGTATCTCGTAGAAACTTTGATCTTTTCCTTTTTTCCACTTCCAATCTGTGTAGCCGTAGTTGTTCCTGATTCTTCGTCTTGAGCTCCTGGAACTCCTCCCGGGGCATGGTACTGGTTAATTGGGTTTCGATGGCATTTATTTGGGTATTCACCGTGTCCAGGTTTTGTTGAAGATAAGAGAGAGTTAAGGTCATGAGGTCTGCTGAGCATTTGTTCAGGATATGTTCAAACTTTTCACAGTACTCTTTATCCTCCCTGAAGAAGGTTGGTTGTAGAGGGACCCGTAGGCCTCGTGGAATCCTCTGGACCCGAAGGTACTCAGCTATCGTAACAATGTGTAGCTCTAGATTAACCGCTCTTCTGGACTCACGTTCCAAGTCGCGGTTCTTGATTTCTTTAGTTGGGATTTGGAGAAAGTCGCTAGGTGCGGTTACTTTAGAGAGATTTTCCGCCGCTTCTACTGCGTTGAAGGAGAAGGTTTCAGACATTGTCCAAGGTGCTCGTGTAAGGATACAACATGTAGAGATATGAACCACGGCACTCAGGGTTTCTTGAAGGTGCCCAAGTTAGGTATCCAACCCGTCAAATATAAGTAGAAAATACTTGGCACTCTGGAGAGTTTTTTTGCAAATTTAAGAAATAGATTTTTATTCGGTGCATCCAGTTCAATATTTAAACGTTTTCGGTCTATACAATCAGACCTTCATCAGAAATAGTTGTGAAAACTGAAAAGTATATGTACAAAAAAGAAGGAAACATTTTTTAGACAACATTCATGATGCACAGCGTATATATAAATACATATATAAATACAGCTCATTACGTTTTATCATAACATACTGTCAAAAAATCTGTGATAAGTAACAAACAGCAACTGTGGCGGTCTGAACGAATCCGGCCTGGAGTGATGTGAGACGTAGGTCTTATTCTGAAGATGCTAGAGCTTGAAAGCGTGATAAGGACAAAAATATGTACAGTGAGGTGAGTATATACAGTCTATTTCCATGCGAAACTGGGGCATTAAACTGATGGATATATTGCTCCACAAGGATACAGATGACAGAGTGGCCCCAGACTAACGGGGATGTGCGGGTACAGTGCACAGTGAGCTGCCTAAAAATAGAAGGAAACAGAAACATGAACACATAAGATACTCGGCGTGATGCTCGGTGATGGACCAAGGAGTCCCAAGAGCTATGTCATAATGCCAGTGAAGTCTAAGGTGTGACCACTCAATACCCAGGTCCCTGATAGCTGTACTGAAGAAATGCAGTAATATGGATAAAGATAAGGTTCCTAGGGACTACAGTATAAGTACCTGGAGACCACAGTATACGTGTATGTGGATATACCCACACAATGGTCAGAAGACAGCAGGGAATCAGGAGCGCTGGGCGTCTAAAAAGACAGCAGGGAAGTACATGAAAACTACAGTGCTAAAGCTCACATGTCCAGTCTAACAAAACCGCCATAATGCACAATGCGATACCTTACTGCAGGTGACGATAAGTGAACAACGCGCTGAGGAAGGCGAGAGACTGGCAGGGACATAAGCGCTGTGAAAACAATAGAGCAAAGGTAGTAGGTTACCACATGGAGGAGGGGTGGAGAAGATTGTAGTGCCAAGCGAACCGCTGCTATACCTGAGACCGCCAGTGTAGAGGACGCCGCGCCGCGAGGAAAGATGCGCTCCAGGGCTGCTGAGGGAGGATGGCACTTCCGGGTTTAAGTGCTCACCGCAGCAAGTCAGCTGACCCAGCCCATCATGGGGCCATGTGACCGGAGGGGCTGCGCATGCGCAGAAGCCAGATAGGGGGAACGTCGGGCCTGATGCTGGGAGAGCTAGCGCCTGCGCAGTAAATGAAAGGGGCAGGGAGCTGCTAGTCTGGGAATATGTATGGGGGTGCTGAAAGGGGAGAATCCCTGGGCAACGCACCCAGTGGCGGCGGAACGACCCCCACATACAGGTTCCTGTGAGATGGTCACACCAACATGATAGAGAATCAGTTAACGCTCTATATGATGAATGGCAAAAAGGAGTGCATACTATACCCAGTGAAGTGCACGGTGCAGAGGGTGCAGTTTAACGATTCTGTGAAGAAAAAATGAATGGATAAAGATGAAACAATACAGTTGAAAATGACACTATATACCAATAAGGCTACAACAGCGTGCTAATGTCACCCCCAGACGGGCAAAGCCATTCCCATAAAAGGCTTTTTTACCTGCGAGTCCACACACGTGGTCTATGTCATCAAGTGCCCGTGCGGTCTGGCATACGTAGGGGAGACCACACAGATGGTGAGAGATCGAGTGGCCCAACATAAGTCCACGATTCGATGCAATAAAACGCACCTTCCCCTTCCATACCATTTTTCTGAAAGAAACCATAATATCTCTCAACTCCGGTTCCAGGTCCTAGAACAGGTAGACATCCCTAGGAGAGGCCAAAACCGTACCAACATGCTTCTCAGGAGAGAAGCATACTGGATTCATACACTACAGACTCTTGAGCCAAGAGGGCTAAATAGGGACTACGACGTCTCAGCTTTTTTGTAACAGTGTTTATATGTGTAAATAGTAACTGAGGTGACATTAGCACGCTGTTGTAGCCTTATTGGTATATAGTGTCATTTTCAACTGTATTGTTTCATCTTTATCCATTCATTTTTTCTTCACAGAATCGTTAAACTGCACCCTCTGCACCGTGCACTTCACTGGGTATAGTATGCACTCCTTTTTGCCATTCATCATATAGAGCGTTAACTGATTCTCTATCATGTTGGTGTGACCATCTCACAGGAACCTGTATGTGGTGGTCGTTCCGCCGCCACTGGGTGCGTTGCCCAGGGATTCTCCCCTTTCAGCACCCCCATACATATTCCCAGACTAGCAGTTCCCTGCCCCTTTCATTTACTGCGCAGGCGCTAGCTCTCCCAGCATCAGGCCCGACCGTTCCCCCTATCTGGCTTCTGCGCATGCGCAGCCCCTCCGGTCACATGGCCCCATGACGCGCTGGGTCAGCTGACTTGCTGCGGTGAGCACTTAAACCCGGAAGTGCCATCCTCCCTCAGCAGCCCTGGAGCGCATCTTTCCTCGCGGCGCGGCGTCCTCTACACTGGCGGTCTCAGGTATAGCAGCGGTTCGCTTGGCACTACAATCTTCTCCACCCCTCCTCCATGTGGTAACCTACTACCTTTGCTCTATTGTTTTCACAGCGCTTATGTCCCTGCCAGTCTCTCGCCTTCCTCAGCGCGTTGTTCACTTATCGTCACCTGCAGTAAGGTATCGCATTGTGCATTATGGCGGTTTTGTTAGACTGGACATGTGAGCTTTAGCACTGTAGTTTTCATGTACTTCCCTGCTGTCTTTTTAGACGCCCAGCGCTCCTGATTCCCTGCTGTCTTCTGACCATTGTGTGGGTATATCCACATACACGTATACTGTGGTCTCCAGGTACTTATACTGTAGTCCCTAGGAACCTTATCTTTATCCATATTACTGCATTTCTTCAGTACAGCTATCAGGGACCTGGGTATTGAGTGGTCACACCTTAGACTTCACTGGCATTATGACATAGCTCTTGGGACTCCTTGGTCCATCACCGAGCATCACGCCGAGTATCTTATGTGTTCATGTTTCTGTTTCCTTCTATTTTTAGGCAGCTCACTGTGCACTGTACCCGCACATCCCCGTTAGTCTGGGGCCACTCTGTCATCTGTATCCTTGTGGAGCAATATATCCATCAGTTTAATGCCCCAGTTTCGCATGGAAATAGACTGTATATACTCACCTCACTGTACATATTTTTGTCCTTATCACGCTTTCAAGCTCTAGCATCTTCAGAATAAGACCTACGTCTCACATCACTCCAGGCCGGATTCGTTCAGACCGCCACAGTTGCTGTTTGTTACTTATCACAGATTTTTTGACAGTATGTTATGATAAAACGTAATGAGCTGTATTTATATATGTATTTATATATACGCTGTGCATCATGAATGTTGTCTAAAAAATGTTTCCTTCTTTTTTGTACATATACTTTTCAGTTTTCACAACTATTTCTGACGAAGGTCTGATTGTATAGACCGAAAACGTTTAAATATTGAACTGGATGCACCGAATAAAAATCTATTTCTTAAATTTGCAAAAAAACTCTCCAGAGTGCCAAGTATTTTCTACTTATATTTGACGGGTTGGATACCTAACTTGGGCACCTTCAAGAAACCCTGAGTGCCGTGGTTCATATCTCTATAGGTTTCATGCCAACCCTTCTGAGTCCTGAGAGCCTGGCACCGCGTTTCCTGGGGTCTATCTGAGCCTACCCCTATTAGTGGATTACTTTCCCCTATACGGTCCAGCATTGTTCCTCTGACTCCTGATCATTAATCCTTGCTGTGCTGACATCGCTGGTTCCCTCCCCACAGTTTTGTTGAACAGATTAGGCTCCCACAATAACGTGTGCGCAGCAGAGCCGGCTGTGCACCAAGGCAGCCGGGATCCTAGTAAAGTCATACACAGCCGACTGCGGCCATATATGATCAACGGCGGAGCTGTGAGATTCCACCAGATCTCTACCTTTTTTTGGCACACATAATTCATCCTCTTTTCTTCTGTAACATGGGGGAATTTAAGCCCCATTTCACCCATGAACTCCCCAGAATCCTGATGCATTCTCTCTCTCATTTGCAAGAAAGTCCCACAAAAATTAGGCTGTTGGTAAATATGCATGGAGCATATATACCCATTTTATGCCTGGGTATAGTTTGGCCTAGGCCAGTTTATACCCCGGGGTATACTCTGGCCTAGGCCAAATTATACCCGGGGTTAATCTGGGACGGGGTTACTTTGGCCTGTTACACCGGAATGGATTTTTGGATATTGCACACAGCTTGGATTTTTTCCAGACTTTCTTTTCAAAGATCTTTTTTTAGCAAAATGCAGCCTGTCCATTCTTTCAACATTTTTTCAGCATTTTTTCAGCATTTTTCACCCTTTGAAAGCAATAGGTGGTGCAAAAAGTGCTGCAAAAACGCAGGTATCAAGTTTCGCTGCGTATTTTGTGCCAAAACCTGATGAAGTTGAATATTTTTTTTTTATGCACTAAACTTTATCAGTATGCACAAGAGACAAATGTACCCTGACAAAAACGCTGCAAAAACTCAGCAAAACCTGCTTTTTGTAAGCAGCTTAAAAGTAGCTTAAACTTGGCATAAAAAAAACAGCAAAAACACAAAATAAGAGGGTCATCAGAAAAGACTTATTGTTTAAATGAGGTTTTATATTAGATTTATTATTTTAAAAATTATATATTCTGTTTAGTTTTCATTTTACTATCTATAAAAAAAAATAAAAAACAAAAAAGAAATAAAAAAAATAACAATTTCACACAGGCCACTAAGACTAATATTAGCAATAGACTGACTCAGACCCTATTTCTTTGTATAGAAGTGGTGTCTGAGCATGTTTGACTCTGAATAAAGACCATTGTGAAGGAAGAGGGAGGAGGTGAGATGTGACATCCTCTATAGTGAATGGTGGATCCTGTGTGATCTACTGTATATAGAGGTGTTATCAGTCATTGTACAGGAGGAGGAGGTGAGCTGTGGCATCACCTATTGTGAATGGTGGATCCTGTGTGATCTACTGTATATAGAGGTGTTATCAGTCATTGTACAGGAGGAGGAGGTGAGCTGTGACATCACCTATTGTGAATGGTGGATCCTGTGTTATCTACTGTATATAGAGGTGTTATCAGTCATTGTACAGGAGGAGGAGGTGAGCTGTGGCATCACCTATTGTGAATGGTGGATCCTGTGTGATCTACTGTATATAGAGGTGTTATCAGTCATTGTACAGGAGGAGGAGGTGAGCTGTGACATCACCTATTGTGAATGGTGGATCCTTTGTTATCTACTGTATATAGAGGTGTTATCAGTCATTGTACAGGAGGAGGATGTGAGCTGTGACATCACCTATTGTGGATGGTGGATCCTGTGTTATCTACTGTATATAGAGGTCTTATCAGTCATTGTACAGGAGGAGGAGGTGAGCTGTGACATCCTCTATTGTGAATGGTGGATCCTGTGTTACCTACTGTATATAGAGGTGTTATCAGTCATTGTACAGGAGGAGGAGGAGAGCTGTGACATCACCTATTGTGAATGGTAGATCCTGTGTTATCTACTGTATATAGAGGTGTCATTGTACAGGAGGAGGAGGTGAGCTGTGACATCACCTATTGTGAATGGTAGATCCTGTGTTATCTACTGTATATAGAGGTGTTATCAGTCATTGTACAGGAGGAGGAGGTGAGCTGTGACATCCTTTATTGTGAATGGTGAATCTACTGTATATACAGGTGCTACCTTCCATTGTAATCCTGCTGTGATGATAATGAGACTGCTGAAAAAATCTTCTTTTGCAGAACATGAAGAATAAATTTAGCATAAGGTCTAGCAGCCAGTAAGAAAATTACAAGATTTTTTTATCTTACACACTTTGGAAAAATCGATTTATATATTTTTTTGCAGATAGATTTAATGTAAAAAAAAAACTTGATTTCAACAATCGATCGTTTTCTGATGACAAATTCCCTTTAAGGGATATAATAGCACAATGCAAACTGTGGTAATAGAGCAGATTGTAGATGGAAACAATAATTCTGAACGATGCAATTGTCACAATAAACTCGCTGCTTATCTGGGATGTAACACTTTTTTGCCATGAGGTCAGAAAAAACTGTGAGAAGTCTGGATGGAAGGAAAAATCCTCTATTGCACTGGTCCCCACTCCCCACCCTTCATCAATGTTGCATACGTAACTCATAGGAGTCTTCTATCCTTTATGTAACACAAATCTATATGTTATGCTATTTATTTTCAGCAGCAAAATGTAAAGTTGGTGATAATACGCTGTTGATTTTGAATGTACAATCCCTGGCAAAAATTATGGAATCACTGGCCTTGGAGGATGTTCATTCAGTTGTTTAATTTTGTAGAAAAAAAGCAGATCACAGACATGGCACAAAACTAAAGTCATTTCAAATGGCAACTTTCTGGCTTTAAGAAACACTAAAAGAAATCAAAAAATGTGGTAGTCAGTAATGGTTACTTATTTTAACCAAACATAAGGAAAAATTATGGAATCACTCAATTCTGAGGAAACAATTATGGAATCATGAAAAACAAACAAACAACAAAACCCTCCAACGCATCACTAGTATTTTGTTGCACCACCTCTGGCTTTTATTACAGCTTGCAGTCTCTGCGGCATGGACTTAATGAGTCACACAGGACTCTTCATCAATCTGGCTCCAACTTTCTCTGATTGCTGTCGCCAGATCAGCTTTGCAGGTTGGAGCCTCGTCATGGACCATTTTCTTCAACTTCCACCAAAGATTTTCAATTGGATTGAGATCTGGACTATTTGCAGGCCTTGACATTGACCTTATGTGTCTATTTTTGAGGAATGTTCTCACAGTTTTTGCTCCATGGCAGGATGCATTATCATCTTGAAAAATGATTTCATCATCCCCAAACAGCCTTTCAATTCATGGGATAAGAAAAGTGTCCAAAATATCAACATAAACTTGTGCATTTATTAAAGACTAGACTGTGGCCCGATTCTAATGCATCGGGTATTCTAGAATATGCATGTCCCCGTAGTATATGGACAATGATGATTCCAGAATTCGCGGCAGACTGTGCCCGTCGCTGATTGGTCGAGGCAACCTTTATGACATCATCGTCGCCATGGCAACCATTATGACATCTACGTCGATACTGTGCTCGTCGCTGATTGGTCGAGGCGAATTTGCGGCAGACTGTGCCCGTCGCTGATTGGTCGAGGCAACCTTTATGACATCATCGTCGCCATGCTGTGCCCGTCGCTGATTGGTCGAGGCATGGCGGCCTCGACCAATCAGAGATGCGGGATTTCCAGGACAGACAGACAGACAGAAAAACCCTTAGACAATTATATATATAGATGCAATTGCTGCCATCTTCCCAGTGCCTTTACCTGACATGCAGCCCCATATCATCAATGACTGTGGAAATTTGCATGTTCTCTTCAGGCAGTTATCTTTATAAATCTCATTGGAATGGCACCAAACAAAAGTTCCAGCATCATCACCTTGCCCAATGCAGATTCACGATTCATCATTGAATATGACTTGCATCCAGTCATCCACAGTCCACAATTGCTTTTCCTTAGCCCATTGTAACCTTGTTTTTTTCTGTAAAGGTGTTAATGATGGCTTTCATTTAGCTTTTCTGTATGTAAATCCCATTTCCTTTAGGCGGTTTCTTACAGTTCGGTCACAGACGTTGACTCCAGTTTCCTCCCATTCGTTCCTCATTTGTTTTGTTGTGCATTTCCTGTTTTGGAGACATATTGCTTTAAGTTTCCGGTCTTGACGCTTTGATGTCTTCCTTAGTCTACTAGTATGTTTGCCTTTAACAACCTTCCCATGTTGTTTGTATTTGGTCCAGATTTTAGACACAGCTGACTGTGAACAACCAACATCTTTTGCAACATTGCATGATGATTTACCCTCTTTTAAGAGTTTGATAATCCTTTCCTTTGTTTCAATTGACATCTCTTGTCTTGGAGCCATGATTCATGTCAGTCCACTTGGTGCAACAGCTCTCCAAGGTGTGATCACTCCTTTTTAGATGCAGACTAACAAGCAGATCTAATTTGATGCAGGTGTTATTTTTGAGTATGAAAATTTACAGGGCGATTCCACAATTTTTTCCTCAGAATTGAGTGATTCCATAATTTTTCCCCTATGCTTGGTTAAAAAAAAGTAACCATTACTGACTACCACATTTTTAGTTCTTGATTTCTTTTAGGGTACCGTCACACAGTGGCATTTTTATCGCTACGACGGCACGATTCGTGACGTTGTAGCGATATCGTTACGATCTCGCAGTGTCTGACACGCTACTGCGATCAGGCACCCTGCTGAGAATCGTACGTCGTAGCACATCGTTTCAAACTTTCTTTCGTCGCTTGATCACCCGCTGACATCGCTGGATCGTTGTGTGTGACAGCGATCCAGCGATGTGTTCGCTGGTAACCAGGGTAAACATCGGGTAACTAAGCGCAGTTCCGCGCTTAGTAACCCGATGTTTACCGTGGTTACCAGCGTAAAAGTAAAAAAAAACAAACAGTACATACACACCATCTGATGCCCGTCAGGTCCCTTGCCGTCTGCTTCCTGCTCTGACTGAATCCGGCCGTACAGTGAGAGCAGATCACAGCGGCGACGTCACCGCTGTGATCTGCTCTCACTTTCCGGCCGGCAGACAGTCAGAGAGGAAAGCAGACGGCAAGTGACCTGACGGGCATCAGATGGTGTGTATGTACTGTTTGTTTTTTTTTACTTTTACGCTGGTAACCACGGTAAACATCGGGTTACTAAGCGCGGCCCTGCGCTTAGTTACCCGATGTTTACCCTGGTTACCCGGGGACTTCGGCATCGCTCCAGCGCAGTGATTGCACAGTGTGACCGCAGTCTACGACGCTGGAGCGATAATCATACGATCGCTGCAACGTCACGGATCGTGCCGTCGTAGCGATGTAAATGGTACTGTGTGACGGTACCCTTAGTGTTTCTTAAAGCCAGAAAGTTGTCATTTGAAATTACTTTAGTTTTGTGCCATGTCTGTGATCTGCTTTTTTTCTACAAAATTAAACAACAGAATGAACATCCTCCAAGGCCGGTGATTCCATAATTTTTGCCAGGGGTTGTATAAAGATCCAGGTTCTTGTCTATTATCCAGGGCAGAGAACAGCTACACAGAGCGTCACCATGTAGAGGCTCCAACACATAGACGCTCCAACACAGCTGTATGCTGTGCTTTGTACAGACAGTCCATATATTTAGGTTATGTTCACGCTGATTTTTTTTCAGGATTTTTTGTGGGGCAGAAACTCTCCAAAATCCTCCTGCTTCAAAAACACTTGGGAAAATTCTTCCAATTAATTTCTATGGGAAACTCACTTTGGGGTATTTGCACACGACACCTTTTTCAGAAAGCGAGCTTAAGAATGAACACATACATTTCTATGTAAAAAAACCCTTGCTGTACACATTTTAAGGCTTTTTAATGTCCTTTTTTCAGGTTCCTAAAAACGCCAAGCAGTTAAAAGAAGTGACCGGCCAATATTCTCGCATTTTTCCACTCAAAAACATTTTGTACTACACAATATAAGTCAATGGGAACACGTAAAAAAACAACTGGACGTCTTTTGGAGTGATTTGCCGTTGTTCTTATGGTTTCTTCATTATTCATTGGAGTGAAGAAAAAAAATGACCAGAAAACAACTGGAAAACCATTTAGTAAAATGCTCAGAAAAGTACATAAAAGTAGCTCCATGAAAAAAGAATTCCTGAGTTTCCTGAAGCATCTTCTGCTTGAAAAACTCAGCGGTTTCGATTGAGTTTAAAAGACGTCAGGGGCACATTTGAGGCGTTTTGGGAGGTTTTTTTTTTCCCTGGAGAGGTATTGAAAAAACTCGCAGGTATAAAAAGAAAGCGCACGTCAGTACTTTGAAGTGGTTCCTGAAGGAGACCGCTCCAAATTAGGAATTATCCAATCAATAAGCTGCAAAAAAAAAATAAAACTTTTCCAAAATTTTTCCAAACAACTTCAAGAAAAGAACTTCTCCAAAAACTCTCCCCAAACAGAAGCATTTCCTGAAACTGTTTTTGCATGAAAATCTCATGGTTTTTGACAACCTAAAAAAACTGAAGACTTGTGGGCAGGCTCCTCACAGATAAGAGGTGATGGCATAGCTCCCAACCGTCCAGGCTTCTAAATACTCACTTTTCTCTGACGTCTTCATCGCTCCATTGCTCCTTCTCCTCTTTTTGGGGGGCGGGGCGCTTCTCTACGCTCAGTGCATAATTTAAATTACATATTCTCTTCTTCTCCTGCAATCAGGACTTCAACTCACATCTCAATGTTCACTTGCAGCAGTTTTATCTGTGAACCACAGCTCATAATGATAAACATAGGAGAATTTGGTAATTTTGTCCTGTATTGCAGGTAGTGAACCAAAAAGCAGATTATGTACCGTATTTTGTGCAGCATAAGACGCACCATTATTTTATTTTAAACTTTTTTTTATTTTTTCCATTAAAAATTTGCAGACTATAAGACTCACCCCAAATTTTGGATGGAAAATAGGATATTTTAAAAACAAAATTAGTGATGCGTCTTATAATCCATTTTAGTGGGGCGGGTGGCAGTGTTGGAGTGGGGTCACAGGGGGCAGGGTCGCTGCTTCAGGAGGGCTGCGGTGGCAGGAGTGCGATGATGCGGCAGTGCCTGGGTGCCTATTTGATGAAGGCGCAAGTGAGCGGAGGTCCCCTTTCCTATTTAGTTCCCTGCTTTGGGAAAATGGCCCCCGAAGGCGGTGCATGATTTAAGATCTTGGGAGACGAGATCTCGTTTCCCTAAATCTAAATGTGAGCATGCGCCATCTCCGGTGGCCATTTTCCCGAAGCCCACTAGAGAGATATATACAGGAAAGGGGACCTCCGCTCACCGATGTTGACATCTAATAACCGACCGGGCACTGGAGCATCATCACACTCCTGCCGCCGCCTTCCTCCTGTGACCCCACTCCACCACTGCTGACCGCCCCCCCCAAGGTAAGCTCCATTCAGATTATAAGATACATCCCCATTTTACTCCCAAATGTGCAAATGTGGAGTAAAAAAAGTGCATCTTATCAGAAAAATATGGTATGTACATAGAAATAAATTGTATATTTTAATGTTCCCTGTATACTGAGGTGAAGAAAAAGTCAGATTGTTTTTTTGCTAAAAATAATAAAAAAGCATTGACAAAAATGTAATTTTTTTGTGTGAGTCTCCCCTGTAATCGAATTCACAACCTTCAATATTACAGGCAGGAGATAAAGCAGCTGATCCACAAGCTCTGGTGATGTAATGGGAAGAATTTTGTGTACTTGATCTGTATTGCAGGCTCTGACTCCACAGGCAGTTTATACTGATGCATCTGACCATAGCAGGGTTTCTCTATGTCACCGTATTCTACAGTATTCTAGAAGGAAAATAAAAGATGTTTTTTAATCCTAAAAAATACTAAAAATAATGAAAAACACTTAAAATATTGTAATTTTTTTTAGTGCTTTTTTTTTTTTTTAAATAATGAACATCACAAATCAGTAAATAACAGACACATTTGGGGTCCCTGTAATTATAATGACCTGTACACCACAGTGATCAAATTATTTAAGGGGTAAATTACGTAAAAAAGCGGTAAATGACATTAAAAAAATGGAGCGATTGATCATTTTTTTCTATTAAACCCATAAAAAAGTAATAAAAATGTAACGCTGAGGCTTTGTTCACATGCATTTTTTTACGCCTTTTGTTTTTGCAGGTGTCCGCACAACACAACAACAATCTTCTCTGTTTATTGGGTGTTTGCTACGTTTCTTTTTTGTGCGTTCCCCCATATTTAATGTGTTTTTGGGCAGATGTGAATCCGTGTTTTCTTTTTTTGGTCTGATCTGGGAATGGCCGCTTGGCCCAGACTGCTGACACCCTCGGTTCCAGGCCACATTGGTGACTTTCTGCTCTCGGTGCCGTTGTGGAGGGAAACAGCTTTTTCTGAGTTTTTGGACTGTTTTTACAGAAGTGTCCATGTGAATGAGGTGTAAACGGAAAATATTCACATTACAGCTATGGGGATTACAGGAGGACAGAGAAAAGTTTGGGAAACATCTGGGCAGAAGTTCCAAATTCCACTTCTCTTTCTCTCTAGGGTCTATTCTCTCACGTGGTTTTTAGATTCTGCAGTTTCCCATAGATTTATCATTTCTTTCTTTTTCTTCATGTTTCTTTATTTTCTATATAGGTCCCAAATTACAAAGTTCAAGCTGTGACCCGGACTTATAGTGGATGGTGTCCGAGCATGTGAATAATCACACCCCATAGTGCCCCATTATACAGAATGGGACCCAAGGAACAGAACCACGGCTGCGCCAAACTCCACTGCTACACAGGGAGCTAAATAGCAAAAAGCCTTTTATATATTTTTAAATATTTTTTAAGAATATTTTAAAATGTTTTCTTTTTTTATGACCCATTGGGGGAACTTGACCTTCTTGATCTTTTAAGCAATTCTGTAATATTGTAAGATTGACCGTCTGGGCGTCCCTGGAGTGCCAACATGGCCGACACATGGTCCCGACTGCACTACCATTACATGACACCATTGCTTCTCAGGGGTTCTGATGGACATTGGACAACAGAAGGGACACCATGATTAACAATGGCATCTAAGGGCTAAACTGCTGCAAATCTGAGCTACAAACTACTTGACTTCCTATTATCCACTGTTGACACACTATATGTCTGCTGTATGATACGCAGCTTCTTATATGTCCCTGTCACGCAGATAATAGGGAATTAGATGCTGCTGCTGCACCCCCTGCTGCCTCACAGTATAAAGCCTCATCTGCACTATGAGTGCAGCTGCACCCCCCACTGCCTCACAGTATAAAGCCTCATCTGCACTATCATTGCAGCTGCACCCCCCATTGCCTCACAGTATAAAGCCGCATCTGCATGATCATTGCAGCTGCACCCCCCACTGCCTCACAGTATAAAGACTCATCTGCACTATCATTGCAGCTGCACCCCCCACTGCCTCACAGTATAAAGCCTCATCTGCACCATCATTGCAGCTGCACCCCCTGCTGCCTCACAGTATAAAGCTTCATCTGCACTATGATTGCAGTTGCACCCCCCACTGCCTCACAGTATAAAGCCTCATCTGCTCTATCATTGCAGCTGCACCCCCCACTGCCTCACAGTATAAAACCTCATCTGCACTGATTGCAGCTGCACCCCCTGCTGCCTCACAGTATAAAACCTCATCTGCACTGATTCCAGCTGCACCCCCCACTGCCTCACAGTATAAAGCCTCATCTGCACTATGATTGCAGCTGCACCCCAAACACTACCTCACAATATAAAACCTCATCTGCACTATGATTGCAGCTGCACCCCCTGCTGCCTCACAGTATAAAGCCTCATCTGCACTATGGTTGCAGCTGCACCCCCCGCTGCCTCGCGGTATAAAGCCTCATCTGCACTATGATTGCAGCTGCACCCCCCACTGCCTCACAATATAAAACCTCATCTGCACTATGATTGCAGCTCCACCCCCACTGCCTCACAATATAAAACCTCATCTGCACTATGATTGCAGCTGCAGCCCCCACTGCCTCACAGTATAAAGCCTCATCTGCTCTATGCATGCAGCTGCACCTCCGCTGCATCACAGTATAAAGCCTCATCTGCACTATGGTTGCAGCTGCACCCCCCCCCCCCGCTGCCTTGCAGTATAAAGCCTCATCTGCACTATGGTTGCAGCTGCACCCCCCGCTGCCTCGCGGTATAAAGCCTCATCTGCACTATGATTGTAGCTGCACCCCCCACTGCCTCACAATATAAAACCTCATCTGCACTATGATTGCAGCTGCACCCCCTGCCTCACAGTATAAAGCCTCATCTGCACTATGATTGCAGCTGCATCCCCCGCTGCCTCACAGTATAAAACCTCATCTGCACTGATTGCATCTGCACCCCCTGCTGCCTCACAGTATAAAGCCTCATCTGCACTGATTGCAGCTGCACCCCCTGCTGCCTCACAGTATAAAGCCTCATCTGCACTATGATTGCAGCTGCACCCCCTGCTGCCTCACAGTATAAAACCTCATCTGCACTATGATTGCAGCTGCACCCCCCCACTGCCTCACAGTATAAAGCCTCATCTGCACTATGATTGCAGCTGCACCCTCGCTGCCTCACAGTATAAAGCCTCATCTGCACTATGAGTACAGCTGCACCCCCCACTGCCTCACAGTATAAAGCCTCATCTGCACTATGATTGCAGCTGCATCCCCCGCTGCCTCACAGTATAAAGCCTCATCTGCACTATGATTGCAGCTGTACCCCCTGCTGCCTCACAGTATAAAACCTCATCTGCACTATGATTGCAGCTGCACTCCCTGCTGCCTCACAGTATAAAGCCTCATCTGCACTATGATTGCAGCTGCACCCCCTGCTGCCTCACAGTATAAAACCTCATCTGCACTGATTGCAGCTGCACCCCCTGCTGCCTCACAGTATAAAACCTCATCTGCACTGATTGCAGCTGCACCCCCCACTGCCTCACAGTATAAAACCTCATCTGCACTATGATTGCAGCTGCACCCCCCACTGCCTCACAGTATCAAGCCTCATCTGCACTATGATTGCAGCTGCACCCTCGCTGCCTCACAGTATAAAGCCTCATCTGCACTATGATTGCAGCTGCACCCCCTGATGCCTCACAGTATAAAGCCTCATCTGCACTATGAGTACAGCTGCACCCCCCACTGCCTCACAGTATAAAGCCTCATCTGCACTATGATTGCAGCTGTACCCCTTGCTGCCTCACAGTATAAAACCTCATCTGCACTATGATTGCAGCTGCACTCCCTGCTGCCTCACAGTATAAAGCCTCATCTGCACTATGATTGCAGCTGCACCCCCTGCTGCCTCACAGTATAAAACCTCATCTGCACTGATTGCAGCTGCACCCCCTGCTGCCTCAGAGTATAAAACCTCATCTGCACTGATTGCAGCTGCACCCCCCACTGCCTCACAGTATAAAGCCTCATCTGCACTATGATTGCAGCTGCACCCCCCACTACCTCACAATATAAAACCTCATCTGCACTATGATTGCAGCTGCACCCCCCCGCTGCCTCGCAGTATAAAGCCTCATCTGCACTATGATTGCAGCTGCACCCCCCACTGCCTCACAATATAAAACTTCATCTGCACTATGATTGCAGCTGCACCCCCACTGCCTCACAATATAAAACCTCATCTGCACTATGATTGCAGCTGCAGCCCCCACTGCCTCACAGTATAAAGCCTCATCTGCTCTATGCATGCAGCTGCAGCCCCCACTGCCTCACAGTATAAAGCCTCATCTGCTCTATGCATGCAGCTGCACCTCCGCTGCATCACAGTATAAAGCCTCATCTGCACAATGATTGCAGCTGCACCCCCTGCTGCCTCACAGTATAAAGCCTCATCTGCAGTATGATTGCAGCTGCACCCCCCGCTGCTTCGCAGTATAAAGCCCCATCTGCACTATGGTTGCAACTGCACCCCCCACTGCCTCGCAGTATAAAGCCTCATCTGCACTATGATTGCAGCTGCACTCCCCACTGCCTTACAGTATAAAGCCTCATCTGCACTATGATTGCAGCTGCACCCCCACTGCCTCACAGTATAAAGCCTCATCTGCACTGATTGCAGCTGCACCCCCGCTGCCTCACAGTATAAAGTCTCATCTGCACTACGATTGCAGCTGCATCCCCTGCTGCCTCACAGTATAAAGCCTCATCTGCACTATGATTGCAGCTGCACCCCCCACTGCCTCACAGTATAAAGTCTCATCTGCACTATGATTGCAGCTGCATCCCCTGCTGCCTCACAGTATAGAGCAGTGTTTCCCAATCTCCAGTCCTCACTGACCTCTAACAGATCATTTACCATATTGTGGCACACATGTTACAAAATAATATGACATAACAATTTATAGTCCACAGTTGAGTCTCTTTATATGTCCTACTATAATAAAGCATAAAGTAAAGTCTCATAAACTCAAAAACAACATAATAATACCCTTCATCCAGTGTCCTACATTACCACCTGGGACTTAAGATCTATATTTTCACAGGATATTTGCACGCAGGGAGATTATACATCTGAGAGCTAAACCAACTTGAACTCAAGGCAGCTTTACTTTCTGATATATTTTTCCATTTCAATTCCTCCCATTTTCAAGATCTCTGCTTACAGTCTCTGAATTGTCCATAATCTTTCCTGACCTAACAATTTCCTTAGCTATTTGCTGCAATTGCCTCCTGTCACTAGGACATGTAGTACTATCAGGAGAAGGGAACTGTAGTGATGATGTGTTAAAACACCCCGTCATTTGGCATAAACATATATATTTTTACCTGGTGTAAATGCCGCTGTTCTCCTGAATCCGGAATTGTTTTTCTTTTGTTCCTGCTCCTCTCCGTTCCTGAGATATGGCCACTTCTTTCTTATATATAAATCTAGTCCTTTTTAGGCAAGTAGGTGTGGTCATCTACAAAATGTCCCCAAAAAGAGTTAGGGACCACTCCCCCTTGGCTAACAGGACTAGATTTATATACAGGAAAGAGGAGACCATATCTCAGGAACTGAGAGGCGCAGGAACAAAAGAAAAACATCACCAGATTCAGGAGAACAGCGGGATTTACATCAGGTAGGCAGAATAGATATATTTGGCAAGTGATATAATCACTTTAAACACTCACAGACTGGACACAACTGTAGCAAACCATGGGAGAAAAATTAGGTCTGTTCAGTTTTTTGAGGGGTTAAAATAAAATAGTGTAACAAAAAATACAAAACAGCATCGGACCCAAGTGGCTGTATTGTGTTTCCAGCTATTTAAGACTGTGAGAAGTATGTAAAATATGCATTGTGTTCGCAATGTGTTTTCTCTGCCGTCACAAAGTCACATAATTATTACTGAGATTCGAAAAAAAGACGCGGAAGTTGTAACCGTAAGAGAAGAGGAGAATGACAGGTGAATTCGGAGAAAACAGGAGCAGAACGGACACGGAGGGACAAAGAGGGGACTGAGACAAAGGGACAGTGAAGTGGGGGAGGGGAGCGAAAGGACTGAGAGATGAGAAATGTTTCTGGTCCCATCTGGTCCAGGGTCCCATGTGTTTAATGAACCCCTTGCACATGTGACAGTCTCTGAAACCACAGGAAGCATCACAAGCTACAAAGAGAAAGAGGTAGAGACTTAGCAAGAATCACAGAGATTATATGGGAAAAGGGAGGGGGAAGAGACAGCAAACTGGCCCATAGACTGACCCAGGGACTGGGCAGAGGAGTAAGGAGAAAGTGCGAGAGACACGCAACCATCATAGCTAATCCTGCAGAGGGGGAAAGCAGAGCCAGGAACACGGCTACTGACAGATGAAGAGACTGGCAGGAGAGAGAGTGTGAGTAAAGAGACAGCTAGAGACAGACTGCAGGGAGACGAGAGCGTATTAGAGACGAGGTCCCTCATCAGTGGGGGAAGACGCTGCTTCTGGAGGGCCGACTGGTGGGGCACAGTGTATGGTCATAGCCTTGAGGGGACTTTGATGTCATTTTTATAAGTAGGGGGGGTTAGAAATATTGGAAAATGCAGTAATAAGGGGCAACTAACAACCCGGAGCGGACAGGGGTCACAGACTCACAAAGATAGTCTACATCCAAAATAGAGACAGTATACAAAGAGACCAAACACCTAAAGACCCAGGACATAAAGGATAGATATATCCCTGAGTGGACAGGATTCATTGCTTGTCAGAGAAACAGCCTGACATCTAAAATTTGAACAGTAGCCAAAGACAGACGACCACCGGAGACCCAGGACATAAATGATAGATAGGTAGTTTTGATTACGATAACCTTACATCATCATGAGAGCATCGTTTGTGTCCTGTCCTACCTCCCCCCTCTGTAACCCCAGCCCCTCTTCTTCCAATGTTGGCCCCTCTCTCCCTGGAGCTTTGGCCCCTGGTTCCGCTGCTTTTCCTTGTCCTTCCCGGGGCTTTCTCCGCAGCCTTCGGATCCTCTACCACATTCTGGAAGAAGAAGGTGGTGGCCGGGTGCACGTGCAGGATATTGAGGGACTTTGGCGAGGACCAAGCATTCTCGCAGGGGTCCCACAGGCTCTTAGAGATGCAACTGCTTCAAGTGGTGGATACCTGAGTTTTCCCAGACTGGTGAAGGGGCTTACCCAAGCGCTGAGAGCAGGAGACCCTCAGAGCACAGCTGCACCAAGGAAGAAGGGTAAGTGTGAGGAACATTATACATATTTCTACCATATTGATCTCTTGTATTTCTCTACATGTATCTTTGAGATTCCTCTCCATCTTCTCATCCATACTCCTGCAGGTCCTCCGTCCTTCTCCTCGCTGTGCCGTCTCTGAGCTGACACTCGTGTATCATAACCCTCCTTAATCTGCACCATCTGTCTGGGTGTAATCTGTACATTAAGAGAAAAAGGGCTAAGCATGTAGGGGATTATTACTTCATGTAAAAAAAATTACTTTACCGGAGTATTGAAGGATTTCTCTATGCCTAGCGGGGGGTCTGACTTCTGTCAATGTCCTGAGAAAGTTTCTGGAATTTGTAATTTCTCCGGTGGGAAGGCCATGGGTTACTATGGTAAAAAGATTGTCCAAAAAGTAACATATATGACATAGCCACGGTTTAGCTGGGTAGTTCGACAGCTGGGATCCCCACTGATCTCATGGGCCAATGTCCCAGAGTCTCCTGTATGAATGGAGCAGTAGTGAGCATGCGCGATCACTGATCCATAGAAAAGTGGTGGCTGCATCTAGCTATTGACCCACCTATAAAGTATCTACCTGCCTGTCTAGTTATCTATCATTGATCTATCTCTCTACTCATTATCTTTATGTATCTACAAATCCAATTCTAAAAAAGTTGGGACGCTGCGTGAAATGTAAAGAACGCAAGAATGCGATGATCTGAAAATCTCTACTCGCCATATTTTATTAACAGGAGACAGATCAGAAGGTGAACGTTGGACATTTCTCCTTTAGGAATTGATGACCGAGACACATCTAAAAAAGTAATGTCTGGGCCGTGTCCATTATTGTGCAGCGCCTCCTCTTCTTTTTACAACAGTCTGTAAATGTCTGAGACGTGAAGAAACAATTGCTGCTGATTTGTGAGGAATGTGGTCCCATTCTTATCTGGTGTCGGATACATGTTGCTCCTCAGTTCGGGCACCAAATGTTTTCTACTGGTGAAAGCTCTGGACTGCACGCAGCCAGATCATCTCCTGAACTCTTCTCCTGTGGAGCCATGCTGTGGTGAAGGATACAGTATGTGGTTTACCATTGTCTTGCTTAAATATACAAGGTCTTCCTTGAAATAAATGTAATCTGGATGGAGCAGATGTTGTTCTGACATCTTTATATAATGCTCAGCATTGATGGCGTCTTTCATACGTTAGCTGCCCCTGGCATAAGCACTAATGCAGCCCCAACCATCAGAGATACAGAAGTGTGTGCTGATAACAAGCTGGATGGTCCCTCTCCTTGATAACAAGCTGGATGGTCCCTCTCCTCTTGATTTTGAAGGACACACCTTCCGTGGTTTGCAGAAAGAATTATACATTTTGATTCATCAGACCACAGAACAGTTTTCCATTTTGATTCTGTCCTGTATACAGTAAATCAGTTTTGGCCCAGAGAAAACAGTTGAGTTTCTGGATTGTGTCGATAATTTGCTTCTTCTTTGCATGATGGAGATATCCCTTGTATTTGTGGATTGCACAGAAAACTGTGTTAGCAGACAATGATTTCTGCATGTATTCTGGAGCCCATGTTGTGATTTCCACATCTGAATCATGCCTGTTTTTTAATACTGTGCCACCTGAGGCCCCATAGAGCATTCAATACTGATCATTGGTCTCTTTCCTTGTAGACATGGATTTCTCCATAATCTCTGACTGGTTTGATGGTATTATATCCTTTAGATGGTGGAATATTCAAAGTCTTTGCAATTTTACATTTTCTAAAATTGTTCCACAATTTTTAGATGCAGTAGTTCACAGATTGGTGACATCTCAGCATCTTTGCTTCTGAGAGACTCTGCCTCTCTCATGTGTTTTTTTATACAGTCATGTGATTTAGTTTTAAAATCTCCCTCCAACTGTTCTTCTTTAGCATTGCTTACTTTTCCAGCCTTTTCTTATCCATCCTATCTTTTTTGAGATGTATTGCTGCCAGACGTTTGACATCTGATCTGTTCTATATTCTGTGGTGAATAAAATATGGATATAAGAGTGTTCAAAATAATTACTTTTTTAGTTTTCTTTACAATTTACACAGTGGTAAGAATTGGGGTCTTATCTCTATCTGTCTACTTATCTATCTATCTATCTATCTATCTATCTATCTATCTATCTATCTATCATCTATCGATTATTAATCTATTATCTATCTATCTATCATCTATTAATCTATTATTTATGTCTCTATTATCTATCTATCTATTATCTCTCTATTATCTATATCTCTATTATCTATCTTTCCATTTGTCTATCTATTATCTACCTATTATCTATCATCTATCTATCTGTTATCTATCTATCTATCATCTATCTTTCTATTATCTATCTGTTATCTATTTATTACCTATCTATTATCTATCTATCTATCTATCTATCCATTATCTATCATCTATCTATCTATCTATCTTTCTATCTATTATCTATTGATCTATCTATCTATTATCTCTCATCTATCTAAATCTTTAAAGAGATTTTACAAATTTCCCTTAATAAATAATTTTTAAAACACATCTACTTTTCTTGACCTCAATGTCAGTGAATGGAAGCATTCAATTTTGCATTCAGCAGAAAACTCCTATAGATATGCTGATGACACACAACTATACATGTCATCCCCTGACCTTACCCCCACTGTACTACAGAACGCCAGTGACTGTCTGTCTGCAGTCTCCAACATCATGTCCACCCTCTATCTGAAACTCAACCTCTCCAAAACTGAACTTCTTCTGCTCCCGCCATCTACTAACCTCCCTAAACCTGACATTTCCCTCTCCGTGGGTGGCACCATAATAACACTCTGGCAGCAGGCGCGCTATCTGGGTGTTACGTTTGACTCCGATCTCTCCTTCACCTCCCACATATAAACTCTTGCCCACTCGTGCCGCTTAAAACCTAAAGAATGTCTCTAGAATGCACCCTTTTCTCACCATGGAAACAACAAAAACCCTCACTGTCGCCCTAATCCACTCCCGCCTGGACTACTGTAACGCTGTACGAATTGGCCTCCCCCTCATGCGATTTTCCCCTCTCCAGTCTATCCTTAATGCAGCAGCCAGGGTCGTCTATCTAGCTAATCGTTTCTCAAACACGTCCGCTCTTCGCCAGTCGTTACACTGGCTGCCCATTCATTACAGGATACAATTCAAAGTACTTGTTCTCACCCACGAACCTCTCCACAGTGCGGCACCCCCTTATATCTCCTCCCTCATTTCTGTCTATCGGCCTAGCCAACCGCTGCGCTCTGGAAATGACTTTCGACTAACCTCTGCACTAATCCGTACCTCCCACTCCCGACTCCAAGACTTCTCCCGTGCTTTGCCAATCCTCTGGAATGCTCTACCCCAAGATATTAGGACCATCTACAACTTGCATAGTTTTAGGCGCTCGCTCAAAACACATTTGTTCAGAGCTGCCTGCCTCGTTCACTAATCAAAATCATTTTATGTTTGTGTGTGTGTGGCCCATTCACTATCTCCATCTACCCCCCACTCCCTGACGATGGCTGGACCATCATTGTAAATACATCATTGTAAATACACACCTGTACTTTGTGTCTCCCCGACCTCATTGTAGATTGTAAGCTCTCATGAGCATTGTCCTCTTATTGTGCTTTAATTATTGTATTGCTAACATTATTACTTACGACTGTTGTGTTTGAAACTGTTAAGCTGTAACGCGCTGTGGAATATGTTGGTGCTATATAAATAAAGATTATTATTATTATTATAGATCTAATACTTCTCACAGATAAGAGTTTTCTACAGTGTAATCCTTTGCTCTCGTCCTAGACGCTCCGTATATGCAGAGCGTGCAGATTTTGTATATAGTCAGACATATATGACGAAATATGGTGATAAAATTACCAGTCCCTGTACCACCACGTCCTAGAGATGAAAATCTGTCTGTACCCGGTCCTGGAGTGAACTCTTAATTTCATCAGAACAGATGCAGGTTCATAAGATGGGAACAGATGGAGAGATCAAAACATTAATTACTGAAAGAGGAATATCAAGCCTCTTATCATAAACGTCCTTCTTAAAAGAACAGCTCTCGGCCTGGTGCCATGGAGGCGGGGGGTGAAAACCCACAAGTAATGCCGTTCTCTCTGTCTGGCAGGGTCTAAGACTGTCACCCGTTCCCAGAGCATCAACAATGACGTCAACTCCACGGTGCGCCTCACACGCCAGGAGCAACGCATACGGCGCCACACGCTGACGAGCGGGATCGATTACAACACGGTAACCAGCAGTGCCCATCATTAATGCCCATGTTCCCAGTGTGTTTTGACTATCTAGTAAGTGATGTACATACAACAAAAGGGGCCCCACGCAAACATCTGAAACCACGATTTTGGTACTCCAATGTTTGCTTACCCTGTTACAACCTTTGTATGTTCTTATTTTCGAACAATGCTGTTCCTCGGGGGAGGGGTTATCAGCCAAGCACAAGGAGGAGAGACCAATAAGACTTAGCTTCAGTAGCTGATTGGTCAAATTGTGGGCACTGAGTTTATACTACATTAGGATCCAGCGGCCTCTAGGGTCCAGGTGTTTCTCCAGATATGGGGCCAGTCTGTAGACTCTGGTACATGACCAGTTTCTGGGAGGTGATGATATTGTTCCTCCAGTCACTGATGTACCTCTCCTGACCCTCATCTACCATCTTTCTGATTTTGTTTTTGTCAGGCTGCTATTTTGGTGTTTTGGTCTGGTTGGGTTCGGGTGAGTGGTTAATGTGGACCACCTATATGTAGCATGACTTTATGATGATGAGAGCTTGGATTGGTACTATATACAGTAGGTGAGCCTGGAAGAACTGCGCTCTCTTCAGAACTACTAGGTGTAGAGGGAAAATGCCCAGCTCATCCTGATAGGCACTGATGGTGGTGCGCCGATGGACCTGGAGAAGGTGCTTACAGAATTTCAGGTGGAATATTTCTGTTGGACTGGAATCCCACCTCGACAAGTCTGGGTATGTTTCAGGGCCCCAGACTTCGCTCCGGTACAAGAGGCTTTGAGCGATCATGGCATCGAAGAGTTTTAGCCAGACCCTTACTGGTGGCTTCTGATGGTAGAGTTTCCTTTAGATTCCATAGAAAGTTCTGTAAGCCTTGACTTTAAGGATTTCTATGGCTTGTTTGAAGTTCCCTGATTAATGAATTTCCAGGCCCAAGTAGGTGTATTTGTCCATTCTTGTAAGTGCGCAGTTCTTTAGTCTGTAGTTTTCCCTGCTCGCCCTCCTCTGCACCCGCTCAGCTATGTTCTTCTACACAGGTGCCATTGCTTGTACACAGTTTTCCATGTGCGGCGGAATGTTCTGGACTGTTCTTTGTATTGTGACACTCGATCCTTTCCATTTTCTCCTTGTTTTCATCATGGTCCCCCTCATCTCTGAGGCCTGTGTGCCGCACAGAGGGTGGGTGCCGGAGCTGACAGATGAGGGAGGGGTGGGAATGAGCGCTGACTGGGGAGTGTCAGCTCCACTCACATAACTTCTCTATTCACACGGGACGGCTGTTGGGAAGCTCCAGGCGGACAAGTCTGTGCTGCTCCACTGTGGGGAGTGGGGAAAGGGGTCACCTGGGGGGACGACACCAAAGCTTCCGCCAGGGGCAGGTGCAGGCACACAGGTAATAACAGGGGATGAGGGAGCACAGAGCGGAAAGAGGAGAAGCAAGAACAAAAAGAAGGGAGAGAAGAGGCAACCACACAAAGTCTGGAGAGAGGAGAAGGTTGGGAGGTTAAACAGGTAGATACAGCGGCACGCCCGCAGCTCCGAGGGAGTGTATACTCACACCCACTGGTGTACAGCTGCACACAGGCGCCTACGTGTATGTGACCACAGCTCTGTGTGTATGGAGCCCACCGCAGTATACAGACATTTATTACATGTCATCTCCTAACACACCACCTGTATGGCTGCACACGTGGCGTATACCATCCTCATCCTCCCACTGCACGACAGCCGAGAGGCCCTGACCTTCTACCTGTGGGTGAGTCCCTGCAAGTGTCTGGTGTGGGGTCCGGGGGTAAATTGCAGAGGGGTGTGCGAGGTGTCTATCTATTATATATCCATGTGTCTATTGTCTATCCATTATCTATCTATCTATTATCTATCTATTATACTGTATATCTATTATCTATCGTATTTATCTATCGTACCTATCTATTATCTATCTATCTATTATCTATCTATTATACTGTATATCTATTATCTATCGTATTTATATATCTACCTATCTATTATCTATCTATTATATATCTATTATCTATCATCTATCTATTATGTATCTATTATATATCTATTTTCTATCTATTATCTTTCTATTATCTGTCTATCATATATCTATTATCTATCTGTTATCTATCTATTATCTGTCTATTATATATCTATTATCTACCTATCTATCTTTTATCTATCTATCTTCTATCTATTTATCTATTACCTATCTATTATCTATCTATCTATCTATCTATCTATCTATCTATCTATCTATCTATCTATCTATTATCCATCTATTTCTATTATCTATCTATCTATCTATTATCTATTTGTCTATCTATCTATTTATTATCTATCTATCTATGTATCTCTCTATCTATGTATCTCTCTATCTCTCCTCTTGTATCCCGTCCTGTCACTTTATCTTCCTGTCTGTCCTTTCCTCTCTGACACATGCTGTAAATCAGTTAATCCGATGGGGGTTGTAATAACCCGGTTTGTGGCAGATTCAGTGCCGCCTGCTGTATGTGTCCTCTGATTTATGGTGTCACCCCAGCAGTCGCCTCCCTTCCCTTATAAAATGTCAGATTCTTCTTTTACCACTGACAGCACCTTACATCTATATCATCACGACTGGTAATTAGCGGTGACTGTACTTTATGGAGTGTACGAGCCAGGCCACACCATCATCATCCTCATCATCATGCCTGAGTCATGTGTTACTTGTATATACTATCCATCTATATATTTATTTACACACTATTATTACTCTTATATATTCTTATTCTTATATATTCTGCAGAAAGTGCATGGAAATTCCATTATTCATTTTGTATTGAGCCAAAACATAGATTTAATCCAATGAAAGCAGCGCCGCCCTATCTACTGTAAGATGTCATAGCAACTAAGAATGAAAAAACAGGTTCTGAAAAATATAAATATAACTCCCAGCATGTTGCTGGTGAAGAAAGTAATGTGTCTTCTGGGTATATATTTGGAATTTACTGTCATTACATTTTCCCTATCTATAGATGGAGGTCTATCTGCAGTGAACTTTTTCCTATGATTGTATTTTGTATTGTTAGTAATCACACCCATCCTGCACAATAACTCCCATCATCCCAGAGGCCTCAACCAACACTTATCATGGAGGATCCTATTAATTTATTAGGCCAAATCAGGGGACGGAAGCAATTTATTACTAATTACAGTTTATCTGCAAGAAGCGTCTGGTAACACCGAGACACCGACCTCTCACCGGGGTCCGACATTCCTCACGGCTGTGATACTTATGTGTCCAGCCTGACAGATTCCTACTGATACTGCGGCCAAAATACACCTTATATATGACTCTTCTATCTATCTATCTATCTATCTATCTATCTATCTATCTATCTATCTAACAACCCATCCAATCCACACAGGCAAAGAAATCATCTATGGATGTCCGTAAATTAAAGGAGTACTCTGGTAAGATAAAAAAAAATGTTCTATTGTCCCTGCCCTCAAACTATAAAGATGAGATGCTCAGTGCAGTTTTATTATCTTTAAAACACTTGTAATTCAGTATGACAGGAGCTGCTCCTCACTGCTCCCCCCTCCCATTTGGGACAATAAGTCATACACCAGTGTTCAGATACCCACTGTGAGGAACAGCCAGCATGAGAAGAGTGGGCATGATCATGACCCCTGTTCTATGCAGAGAATCAGTTATTATCAGGAGATGGAGCTGCACACTGCTGTAATGTCCCAGATGGGAGGAGTGAGCAGTGAAGAGCAGCTCCTGTTAGGGTATGTGCACACGTCCGGATTTCTTGCAGAAATTTCCTGAAGAAAACCGGAAATTTTCTGCAAGAAATCCGCATTTTTTTTTTTGCGTTTTTTTTCCGGTTTTTTTCGCTTTTTTTTAGCATTCTGCAAGCGTAATTAGCTTGCAGAATGCTAAAGTGACTGACAAGTTGGTCACACTTGTCAAACATAGTGTTTGACAAGTGTGACCAACTTTTTACTATAGATGCTGCTTATGCAGCATCTATAGTAAAAGATAGAATGTTTAAAAAAAATAAAAAAAATAAAAAAATGCTTATACTCACCTGCAGACAGCTGATCTCCTCAGCGGCGTCCGTTCCTATAGCTGGTGTGTGTGCGCAGGACCTTCCATGACGTCACGGTCACGTGAGCGGTCACATGACCGGTCTCGCGACCAATCACAGGACCGCGACGTCATCGCAGGTCCTTCACCGCACACCAGCTATAGGAACCGAAGCGGCAGCATGCACCTGAGAGGCGGGAAGACATCGAAGGTGAGTATATCACTATTTTTTATTTTAATTCTTTTTTTTTGACCAATTATATGGTGCCCAGTCTGTGGAGGAGAGTCTCCTCTCCTCCACCCTGGGTACCAACCGCACATAATCTGCTTACTTCCCGCATGGTGGGCACAGCCCCGTGCGGAAAGTATACAGATCAATGCACTCCTAGGTATGCGGAATCCCCGCAATTCCGCATTTTTAATGAACATGTTGCTTTTTTTTCCGCAATGCGATTTTTTCGTGGAAAAAAATGCAACATTTGCACAAGAAATGCGGAATACACTGTAAATAATAGGAGGCATATGTTAGTGTTTTTTTCGCGTTTTTATCACGTTTTTATAGCGAAAAAACGCGAAAAAAACGCAAAAAATACTGAACGTGTGCACATGGCCTTATGCTAGCCCCAGATAATGTCTCCCTGTTTCCAGTCAAAGATGACGGGGCTTAGCCTGCTTCCTGCTAGTATTAGCCAGCCCACTGATAACGTCTCCTTCACTATACCAGGAGATGAGGGGGCATGGCGAGGACATAACCTGCCCCTTGGCTTCTAATAGCAGCCTGCCTCCTGATAATGTCTCCTTTGCTGAAGGGCTATTAGCAGGAAACAGGTCATGCATCTTTATAGTTTATGAGGGCAGAGACATTACACTTTTTTTATCTCCTCGGAGTACCCCTTTTAGTTTAGTTTTGTGTAGTAATGAAAAATGAAATGGGGAAAAAGTATTGAACATGTGAAGAAAGAGAGGTGCAAAAACCCCTGGAAAGTCTTGACACCAGCTGAAATCTGTCAGTGATTAGAAAACAATCCTGTCACTTAGTGAAAAATAATATCAGCTGGTTTATCTGATGGCCTATGAAATGGTGTCTCATTATCAAGTTGCCACACAAAAACATCTCATGATCGGTAAAACCAGGGAGCTGTCTCAAGGCCTACACAACCTTATTGTTGCAAAACATATTAATGTAATTTGTTACAGAAAAATTTCTAAACTACTGAAGGTGAGCACTGTTGGGGGCCATATTGCAGAAATGGAAGGAACATAATTTCACTATAACCAGCCACGACCAGGTTATTGGAAGAGTTGCCCAATAGTCAGTGACCATCTGTGGAGAGCTACAAGTAATGCATGTTCAAGCGCATTTACAATATGCTCAACAAAATTTAGATATGGCTAAATAACTGTACTGAGATATTCTTGAGAAAATCTGCTGCCATCTACCAGGATGATGAAGATGAAACGAGGGTGGACATATCGGCAAGACAATGATCCTAAACAAACAGCTAAGGAAACTCTCAATTGGTTTCAGAAAAAGAAAATAAAGCTGCTAGAATGGCCGAGCCGATCACCAGACCTGAATCCAATAGAAAATGTATGGAAGGAACTAAATCTCAGTTCTTAGAAGGAGCCCACGAGACCTTCAGGATGTGAAGAGAGTGTGTGTGGAAGAATGGGCCAAAATCACACCAGAGCAATGCCTGCATTTTAAAGCTGTCATCACCAACAAAGGCTTTTGTACAAAATATGAATTACTAGATGGCAGCCCGATTCTAAAGAATCGGGAGTCTAGAATCCATATATACTTTATTTATTCAAATGTAAGAATAATACAATTAATAAATAATAGTAAGAAAGAGCAAAAAATGGCTGCACTCACCAGCTCTTGACAATTCTTGTTATTTAAGGTACAGTTACACAGGATCCATGAACATGCTTATGAGGGGAGTGATGAAAGACATCAGACAACAACTTTGCGTGTTGTGGCAAATGCCACAACAACGGTTCTTTGCTTAAGAACAATAATGTAAATAATAAATAATATGTATCAATAACTATGTATATTGGTATGTTCTTTCTTGGCACAAATTGCAGGAAGTAGTATTCTAGGCAATTATATATTAGATGGGCATTTCCTGAAGGAAATACATGGTGCTTGAACAGCGCTACCAGCTTTACAGCAGCACTTTTCACACACGGGACTGGGGGGCGCGCTTACTTTTGCACCCGGGGCCGGGGGCGCGCTTACTTTTGCACCCGGGGGCGCACTTACTTTTGCACCCGGAGGCGCACTTACTTTTGCACCCGGGGGCGCACTTACTTTTGCACCCGGGGGCGCACTTACTTTTGCACCCGGGGGCGCACTTACTTTTGCACCCGGGGGCGCACTTACTTTTGCACCCGGGGGCGCACTTACTTTTGCACCCGGGGGCGCACTTACTTTTGCACCCGGGGGCGCACTTACTTTTGGGGCCGCACTTACTTTTGGTGGGCGGGGCTCCTCGGCCTCCGATTTGGTTGGTGGGGCCCCTCGTCCTCCGATTTGGTGGGTGGGGACCCTCGGCCTCCGATTTGGTGGGCGGGGACCGGCCTCCGATTTGGTGGGCGGGGCCCCTCGGCCTCCGATTTGGTGGGCGGGGACCCTCGGCCTCCGATTTGGTGGGCGGGGACCCTCGGTCTCCGATTTGGTGGGCGGGGACCCTCGGCCTCCGATTTGGTGGGCAGGGACCCTCAGCCTCCGATTTGGTGGTCGGGGACCCTCGGCCTCCGCTTTGGTGGGCGGGGCCCCTCTGCCTCCGATTTGGTGTGCGGGGACCCTCGGCCTCCGCTTTCGTGGGTGGGGCCCCTCGACCTTCGATTTGGTGGGCGGGGCTCCTCGGCCTCCGATTTGGTTGGTGGGGCCCCTCGGCCTCCAATTTGGTGGGCGGGGACCCTCGGCCTCCGATTTGGTGAGCGGGGCCCCTTATCCTCCGATTTGGTGGGCGGGGACACTCGGCCTCCGCTTTGGTGGGTGGGGCCTGTCGGCCTCCGATTTGGTGGGCGGGGCCCCTCGGCCTCCGATTTGGATGGTGTGGACCCTCGGCCTCCGATTTGGTGGGCGGGGCCCCTCGGCCTCTGATTTGGTTGGCGGGGCCCCTCGGCCTCCGATTTGGTGGGCGGGGACTCTCGGCCTCCGATTTGGTGGGCGGGGACCCTCGGCCTCCGATTTGGTGGGCGGGGACCCTCGGCCTCCGATTTGGTGGGCAGGGACCCTCGGCCTCCGATTTGGTGGTCGGGGACCCTCGGCCTCCGCTTTGGTGGGCGGGGCCCCGCTGCCTCTGATTTGGTGGGCGGGGTCCCTCTGCCTCCGATTTGGTGTGCAGGGACCCTCGGCCTCCGCTTTGGTGGGCGGGGCCCCTCGGCCTTCGATTTGGTGGGCGGGGCCCCTCGGCCTCCGATTTGGTTGGTGTGGACCCTCGGCCTCCGATTTGGTGGGCGGGGACCCTCGGCCTCCGATTTGGTGGGCGGGGACCCTCGGCCTCCGCTTTGGTGGGCGGGGCCCATCGGCCTCCGATGTGGTGGGCGGGGCCCCTTCGGCCTCCGATTTGGTGGGCGGGGACCCCCGGCCTCCGATTTGGTGGGCGGGGCCCCTCGGCCTCCGATTTGGTGGGCGGGGACCCTCGGCCTCCGATTTGGTGGGCGGGGACCCTCGGCCTCCGATTTGGTAGGCGGGGCCCCTCGGCCTCCGATTTGGTTGGCGGGGCCCCTTATCCTCCGATTTGGTGGGCGGGGACTCTCGGCCTCCGATTTGGTGGGCGGGGACCCTCGGCCTCCGATTTGGTGGGCGGGGTCCCTCGGCCTCTGATTTGGTTGGCGGGGCCCCTCGGCCTCCGATTTGGTGGGCGGGGCCCCTCGGCCTCCGATTTGGTTGGTGGGGCCCCTCGGCCTCCGATTTGGTGGGCGGGGACCCTCGGCCTCCAATTTGGTGGGCAGGGACCCTCAGCCTCCGATTTGGTGGTCGGGGACCCTCGGCCTCCGCTTTGGTGGGCGGGGCCCCTCTGCCTCCGATTTGGTGTGCGGGGACCCTCGGCCTCCGCTTTCGTGGGCGGGGCCCCTCGACCTTCGATTTGGTGGGCGGGGCTCCTCGGCCTCCGATTTGGTTGGTGGGGCCCCTCGGCCTCCAATTTGGTGGGCGGGGACCCTCGGCCTCCGATTTGGTGAGCGGGGCCCCTTATCCTCCGATTTGGTGGGCGGGGACACTCGGCCTCCGCTTTGGTGGGTGGGGCCTGTCGGCCTCCGATTTGGTGGGCGGGGCCCCTCGGCCTCCGATTTGGATGGTGTGGACCCTCGGCCTCCGATTTGGTGGGCGGGGCCCCTCGGCCTCCGATTTGGTTGGCGGGGCCCCTCGGCCTCCGATTTGGTGGGCGGGGACTCTCGGCCTCCGATTTGGTGGGCGGGGACCCTCGGCCTCCGATTTGGTGGGCGGGGACCCTCGGCCTCCGATTTGGTGGGCAGGGACCCTCGGCCTCCGATTTGGTGGTCGGGGACCCTCGGCCTCCGCTTTGGTGGGCGGGGCCCCGCTGCCTCCGATTTGGTGGGCGGGGTCCCTCTGCCTCCGATTTGGTGTGCAGGGACCCTCGGCCTCCGCTTTGGTGGGCGGGGCCCCTCGGCCTTCGATTTGGTGGGCGGGGCCCCTCGGCCTCCGATTTGGTTGGTGTGGACCCTCGGCCTCCGATTTGGTGGGCGGGGACCCTCGGCCTCCGATTTGGTGGGCGGGGCCCCTCGGCCTCCGATGTGGTGGGCGGGGCCCCTCGGCCTCCGCTTTGGTGGGCGGGGCCAGGCCCCTCGGCCTCCGCTTTGGTGGGCGGGGCCGCTCGGCCTTCGATTTGGTGGGCGGGGCTCCTCGGCCTCCGATTTGGTTGGCGGGGCCCCTCGGCCTCCGATTTGGTTGGCGGGGCCCCTCGGCCTCCGATTTGGTGTGTGCTCTGCCTGGGGCCACTGTGCTCTGCCTGGGGCCCCATATGCTGCCTGGGGCCCCTGTGCTCTGCCTGGGGCCCCATATGCTGCCTGGGGCCCCTGTGCTCTGCCTGGGGCCTTATGTTCTGCCTGGGGCCCCTGTGCTCTGCCTGGGGCCACTGTGCTCTGCCTGGGGCCCCATGTTCTGCCTGGGGCCACTGTGCTCTGCCTGGGGCCCCATAAGCTGCCTGGGGCCCCTGTGCTCTGCCTGGGACCACTGTGCTCTGCCTGGGGCCCCATATGCTGCCTGGGGCCCCTGTGCTCTGCCTGGGGCCCCTGTACTCTGCCTGGGGCCCCATGTTCTGCCTGGGGCCCCTGTGCTCTGCCTGGGGCCACTGTGCTCTGCCTGGGGCCCCATATGCTGCCTGGGGCCCCTGTGCTCTGCCTGGGGCCCCATATGCTGCCTGGGGCTCCTGTGCTCTGCCTGGGGCCCCTGTGCTCTGCCTGGGGCCCCATATGCTGCCTGGGGCCCCTGTGCTCTGCCTGTGGCCCCTGTGCTCTGCCTGGGGCCACTGTGCTCTGCCTGGGGCCCCATATGCTGCCTCGGGCCCCTGTGCTCTGCCTGGGGCCCCATATGCTGCCTGGGGCCCCTGTGCTCTGCCTGGGGCCACTGTGCTCTGCCTGGGGCCCCATAGGCTGCCTGGGGCCCCTGTGCTCTGCCTGGGGCCCCTGTGCTCTGCCTGGGTGTAGGACACTGGTGACGTCACTTATCTCCGGACATTAGCTCCGGACATTAGCTCCGGACATTAGCTCCGGACATTAGCTCCGGACATTATCTCAGGACATTAGCTCCGGACAAAGCCACGGAAGTTGGCACAAATTGCAGGAAGTAGTATTCTAGGCAATTATATATTAGATATTTTCAGTAAGCGTGTTTATCACAGTATTATTTCTCACATAACTCAATTTATGGACATGTATGGTCTGATTTCTTTGCCTGTGTGGATTGGATGGGTTGTTACTGACTTGTAAGAATTTCATGTCAATAGCACCTTTAGAAATAGATTTACTTAAAACGTTAGCGCCATGTTCAATACTTATTCCACCCGCTGTACATACTAGTGCTTCTCACTAAATTAGAATATCAACAAAAAGTTAAATTATTTCAGTTCTTCAATACAAAGTGAAACTCATATATTATATAGAGTCATTACAAACAGAGTGATCTATTTCACGTGTTTATTTCTGTTAATGTTGATGATTATGGCTTACAGCCAATGAAAACCCAAAAGTCATTATCTCAGTAAATTAGAATACTTTACGTCAGCTTGAAAAATGATTTTAAAATCCGAAATGTTGGCCTACTGAAATGTATGTTCAGTAAATGCACTCAATACTTGGTCAGGGCTCCTTTTGCATCAATTATTACATCAATGCGGCGTGGCATGGAGGCGATCAGCCTGTGGCACTGCTGAGGGGTTATGGAGGCCCAGGTTTCTTTGATAGCAGCCTTCAGCTCTTCTGCATTGTTGGGTTTGGTGTCTCTCATCTTCCTCTTGACAATGCTCCATAGATTCTCTATGGGGTTAAGGTCAGGCGAGTTTGCTGCCAATCAAGCACACTGATACTGCTGTTTTTACACCAGGTACTGGTACTTTTGGCCGTGTGGACAGGGGCCAAGTCCTGCTGGAGAATGACATTTTCATCTCCATAAAGCTGTCGGCAGATGGAAGCATGAAGTGCTCTAAAATTTCCGGGTAGACGGCTGCGCTGACTTTGGTCTTGAGAAAACACAGTGGACCTACACCAGCAGATGACATGGCTCCCCAAACCATCACTGATTGTGGAGACTTCACACTAGAACTCCAGCAGCTTGGAATGTGGCCTCTCCAGAAAAAAAACAAAAAACAAATTTCTTGGGATCCTAGACACCAACAAGAACCAGAGAAACAAGGATCATTAAGGCTACTTTCACACTAGCGTCGTGCACTGCACGTCGCTATGTGTCGTTTTGTAGAAAAAGCGCATCCTGCAAAATTGCTTGCAGGATGCGTTTTTTCTCCATTGACTTGCATTAGCGACGCATTGCGACGCATTGCCACACGTCGCAACCATCGTGCGACGGTTGCGTCGTGTTGTGTTGGACCGTCGCCACCAAAAAACGTTGCTTGTAACGTTTTTTGGTGCATCGTTTCCGTCTTTTCTGACCGTACATGCGCGGCCGGAACTCCGCCCCCGCCTCCCCGCACCTCACAATGGGGCAGCGGATGCGTTGAAAAACAGCATCCGCTGTCCCCGTTGTGCGGCGCATTCACTGCTAGCGTCGGTACGTCGCAACGATGCAATTCGTAGTGCGTCGTCCGACGCTAGTGTGAAAGTAGCCTAAAATATAACTTTTAATCCATAAAGTTAAAAATAATTATTCCAAATTTGGAGACATTGCCACAAATGGGTTACCATAGGGAAAACAGTACATTAAATGTGTACTATTAGGCCCTGCAGGTCCACTAATGATTCGCTTTGATTATTACCCATTTTGATTGGGAGTGTCTTTTTACCCATTGGTACTGAATAAGGATACAGGGTCATTGTGCCATGATGGTTGTAAACGAAAGGACACTGCCAATATGAATAGACACAATTTTTTGATGGGTATGAATGACGTATAAGCCATCTGGAGCAGAGTTTTCTCCTTTTGTATTTTAACATTTGGACAAATGAGACATTTACACATTTTCTTGCTCAGATCATATTTGTATATTTGAATCCTATTAGGTATATACAAGTGTAAAAAAACAAATTTAGTTTTTTTGTTTTTTGTTGTTTTTTCTAATTTTTTTCTATTATTTTCTTCAATTTTGCTTGGTTTTTCTTATTTTTTTTTTGGGGGGCAATGGGTGTATTGGGACATGATTTTTTAATTATCGGTACTATAGGGATTGACTAGGGTTAGAAGGGCAAGCCGCCGCTGAGTGGGGGCGCCTACCGCTGAAACTTAGGGTGCCAACAGTCAGTCAGGCAGGGGCCAGCATTAGTGGACCTGCAGGGGCTAATAGTACACATTTAATGTATTGTTTTCCCTATGGTAACCCATTTGTGGCAATGTCTCCAAATTTGGAATAATTGTTTTTGACTTTATGGATTTAAAGTTATATTTTAGGGATCCTTGATTGTGGCCTCTCCACTCTTCCTCCAGACTCTGGGACCTTGATTTCAAAATGAAATGCAACATTTACTTTCATCTGAAAACAACAGCTTGGACCACTGACAACAGTCCAGTTCTTTTTCTCCTTGGCCCAGGTAAGATGCTTCTGGCGTTGTCTATTGGTCATGAGTGGCCTGACACAAGGAATGTGACACTTGTAGCCCATGTACTGGATACGTCTGTGTGGTGGCTCTTGAAGCAATGACTCCAGCAGCAGTCCACTCCTTGTGAATCTCCACCACATTCATGAATGGCCTTTTCTTAGCAATCCTTCCTTATCCCGGTTGCTTGTGCACATTTTTCTACCACACTTGTGTAGGGGACAGGGACCTGGTGAGCTGTGCAGACGGGTGGAACCATTGTTGCCGGGAGTCGGGGTTCCGGGGGACGGATTTGAGGGGTGCATGGGAAGCCAGGCTCATGTGACAGGAGGAAGAGTGACGCAGGGAGAGGAGAGGATAAAAAGCAAAACGCGCGAAAGCAGGGGCAGAGAAGCGCGGGAAATCTCTGAGGAGAGGAAACTGCAGCGCAGTTGTTGTGAGTGTGCAGGCCGCAGTGAGACTTGCTGGAAGCAGGGGGAAAACGTGCAACAGACACTGCGGGCAACTACCAGAGCCCCCAAAAAGAGGCGCATTCGTCGTCAGCGACCCCCCAGGCAGAGGGGTAGTGCTGACCAGCTCAGGGACAGTATTACCGCGCTCCCTGAGAGCACCTTGCCAGAGAGTGCTACGGACTCGCATGGTTTCGTCTCAGCTGTGACTGATACTGATTATTCTCCTAATCCTCCTCAAAAAGACTCTTCTCTGGACTGGGAGGCTGTTACCTCGGATCAACGTCCGCCTGCAGGAGGGAACGCAGCACCGCAAAAGACATTCTGGACTCGACTCTACGCCTGGGCCCGTCGCCAGAAGACACCTCCTTCCTCCGCCATCAGGACTACGGCGTTGTCGGAGCCTCACCGTCAGGACTACATCGCTGAACCAGCACTGATAAGTGACCGTTGTTGACTTTATCTTAGTAGGGAGTCACTAGTGAGGCGCTGCCGCGTTCTACGGGTATAGTTCAGGGCGGTCATATAGTAATTAGGATTTACTGCGAGATTGTGTTCTTGTATATAAGTTCCCTGCGTGGAAAAACGTTTGTCATCTTTTTGGTTGGAAGTTAAAAAGAAAGTTAAAAAACGCTATTTGCTTTCTGGCTCCTATTTGTCCCTGCATCCTTCTTTACCTGCGGTCCCTACATTTGGCGTAGTCGGCAGGATGCAGGATCCAAAGAAGGAGCCAGAAGATACGGAGGATGGGGCTGGGCCTAGAGCTTCTCTCTCATTGGGGGCCATGTTAAACAATTTGCCCAAGTTTAATGGGAGCAACATGTTGTTGTGGAGCTGGACTGAAAGGATGAGGGGGCTGTTGAGAATGCATCCTATGACCCCAGCCCTGGAAGCAGAGGTGGCCATTATGGCCTTAGACGGAGAGGCTCAGGATTCAGTGATGTTGAGACCCCCCACAGAGTGGAATACTTTTACCGGGGTGTTACATGTGTTAGAGGGGACGCACGGGGATCCCACCGACGTGGGAGAGCTGCGGGCCCGGTTGTTTGGACGGCGACAAAAAGAGGGCGAGACTGTCACTCAGTACATGAATGCTCTGCAAGAGCTAAACATTGCAATCGTGCGGAAAGATGGTATGGGGATGGGACATGTTGACGTGACCCTGCGCGACCAACTGGTGACGGGACTGCGGGATGAGTTGACCAAACAGGCTCTACGTGAACGAGTGCGGGTCGACCCGCGCCTGACTTTCTCCGACATAGGCAATGAGGCCCGCACCCGGGAGCAAGAGAGGGGGGTGACGGTCCTGACAGGAGAGGCTCGGGTTATCCAGACCGCTGCACCAGGAGGGGGTGAGCCGTCGTGGGTTCAGGAGATGCGGCAGGAGCTCAAACAAATCCGAGAGGAACTGGCCGAAGTTAAAAAAAATGCGCGAAGCCCAAGGGAGCTACCCCGGGGGCAAGGGTCTGGGAGTCCAGCTCGTGGCGCTCGTTCAGGATATTATCCGGTCCCCGGTGCTTGCTATGGTTGCGGGGAGGCAGGACATTTCGCACGGGAGTGCCCCCGGAGAGGGAGGGCCTCGTCACGGCGGCCGTTAAACTAGAGGACTCCGAGCTAAGGGGACGACGCTCGGAGTCAGAATCCCCGCGGATGGGTGGTGAAAGTCCCGAAAATTTGGTTGCCAGCTGCCCCCTGGTTTGGGCAGAGTTTGAAGGGCGGGCTGTACGTTGTCTGGTGGACACCGGATCTCAAGTCACGACGATGCCCGAGGCCTATTTTAGAAAACACTTCCCTGTGTCAGTCAGACCCCAATGGGGCCCCATAATCCGGTTGCAGGCCGCCAATCAGCTGCCCATCCCAGTGGAAGGGGTCACCTGGATGCAAATATCTTTATGTGGGAAAGACCTGGGCCGCCGGGGGGTTGTGTTGACGCGGGGGGATCCCAGCCCACAACATATCGTGACTTTGGGGATGAATGTATTGAAGGACTTTGGCAGTTTGCTGTTAGGGGAGACCACACAAGAGACACTCAATCAGTGGGGGACCAGTACACCTCAAGGCTCCATGTTCAGACAGTTAGTGAGGGAAGTCCGTGTGCAAGAGACCTTTCAGGAGGGAGACATACTAGGGAAAGTAATCACCTCCCCGACAGCAGAAGTGACGTTTCCCCCAGGACAGACTGTTATATCCCTGCCCATCCGAGCTCGCATCCCTCTGGAAGGAGTGCAAGTGCAGGTTGAGCCCACCTTTACGTCCCCTTTGCCCACAGGACTGCTGGTGGCCCGATCTCTGGCTACTGTTAAAAATGGGGCCGTACCAGTGCGATGTGTGAATGTGGACGAACACGATGTCGTGCTACGGGTCCGAAGTGAGATGGCCAAAGTGTTACGACCGTTAGAAGTGATGCCTCCTCCAGATACTTTACAGTTAAAGGTGGATTCCCCTGATCCCTGGATGGTCAGTGTCCGGTCTACACAGGATCCTGAGCTGATAGCGTTCCGAAAAGGTCAAACTATTCTGGAACATATGCGAGCAGAATTACCGGGTCTGGATCCATCACAAGTCTCGCGAGTGCAGCGGCTCCTTGGACACTATGCTGAAGTGTTTGCGCAACATGAAGATGATTTTGGCTGTACCACGGCCATCGAACATGGAATTCCGACCGGAGATACAGTGCCCATCAGGGAGCGGTACAGACAGATTCCCCCGCAGATGTACCAGGAAGTAAAGACGTTGTTAGGCCAGATGCTACAAAAGGGAGTGATCCGCGAGAGTCAGAGCCCGTGGGCTGCCCCGATCGTGCTGGTGCGGAAAAAGGACGGCACGCTCCGGTTCTGTGTGGACTATCGTAAGCTAAATGCATGCACCGTCCGAGACTCTTATCCACTTCCCCGTATCGAGGAGTCTCTCTCCGTGCTGGGTCGGGCCAAATATTTTTCCACCTTAGACCTAGCCAGCGGATACTGGCAGGTCCCGATGACAGAAGCAGATCGTCCTAAGACAGCGTTCATCCTTCCCATGGGACTATTTGAGTTCAATCGAATGCCGTTTGGGCTGGCCAACGCTCCAGGCACCTTCCAACGATTAATGGAGCGGTGTCTGGGGGATTTGAACTTCGCGGCCACTCTCATTTATCTGGATGACATCATCATCTACGCCCCAACATTCGAGGAACATCTGTGCCGACTGGAACAGGTACTAGACCGGTTGCTGAAATACGGGCTTAAGGTGAAGCCCCAGAAGTGTCACTTGTTCCGGGAACAGATCGAGTACCTGGGGCATGTGGTGTCCGCCGAAGGAGTCCGGCCATCGCAGGAGAAGATTGCTGCAATCCAGGAGTGGCCCACACCGGAGACCGCTAAGGATGTACGGGCGTTCTTGGGCCTCGCTGGGTACTACCGGCGCTTCGTGAAGAATTTTGCTCGCCGTTCTCACAATCTACAAGTCCTGCTGAAAGGAAGCTCCCCCAAGGAACGGGGAAAGAAGATACAATGGCAGGAGTCACAAGAAGCAGCGTTCCGGGACTTGAAGACAGCTCTCATGGAGCCGCCGGTGTTGGCTTATGCGGACTTTTCGCAACCGTTCATCCTACACACCGACGGCAGCTCTCAGGGATTGGGGGCTGTGTTGTCTCAGGTTCAGGATGGGCGGGAGAGAGTGATCGCCTATGCGAGTCGGTCTCTTCATGACTCTGAGTTGAACCCAGACAATTACAGTTCTTTCAAGGTGGAGCTGCTGGCCGTGGTGTGGGCTATGACGGAGTGGTTCGCTGAGTACCTGGCCGGTTCCGAGGTGCTGATACGCACGGATAACAACCCATTGGCACATCTGGAAAATGCAAAATTGGGTGCCCTAGAACAGCGCTGGGTAGCCCGGATGGCCAAGTACAGATACCGTATCCTTTACAAGCGAGGAGCGGAGAATGTTCATGCTGACGCATTATCTCGTCTGCGGAAGAATCCCACAAGGACTAACCGAGATGAGGAGCTGGAGGGAGAAGAAATCCCCTACGCCATCGGGTGCGCTACTCGGACGGCTGTGAGCCGGGAACAGACCGGGAACGGAACGGCTACAGGACTGTTGGTTCAGAGTCGGGACGAATGGATACGGCTGCAACAGGAAGACCAGGAACTAGCTCCATTGCGACAGTGGATAACGAATGGTCTATTGCCCGTGAGAAGCCCTGGACAAACTCTCCCGTCAGACCTGAACCTTCTTCTGCGGCAGTGGGAGCGCCTAACTCTTCAGGACGGGCTCTTATGCCACTTAACCATGGCTCAGGCAGATTCCGAGCCGACCTGGCAGATGGTCTTACCAGGGCCCGTGGTGGCCGCAGTTGCTAAAGAAGCTCATGAGTCCGGGGCACACTTCGGAGTGAAGAGGACGTTTAAGTGGCTGCAAACTCGGTTCTATCATCCTCGGCTGCTTGCGGAAGTACAAACTGCCTGTAGACAATGTCGACAATGTGAGCTAACCAAGTCACCGGAGGAAAGGGCGCCTGTGCAGAGCATCACGACGTCTGCCCCTTTTGAAGTATTAATGATAGACTACATTACCATTGGAGCAGCGCATCAAGGCTACGAACACTGCCTCGTTATGGTAGATCATTTTTCAAAATTCGCGGTAGTCACCCCTACCCGTGATCAGACAGCTGAGTCGGCGGCGAGCGCTATCTGTAAGAACTTTATTCAAGTTTACGGCTGTCCGAGGCGAATACATTCGGATCAAGGCGCCTGTTTCTTGGGCAAAGTCATGGAAGAGCTGCATCGCCTCTACGGCATTGATAAGTCACGCACCACACCGTATCATCCCCAGGGAAATGGGGCTTGTGAGCGGTTTAACCGGACTTTGCTTCAAATGCTGCGTGCGCTAGAACAAGATCAGAAGGCCCGCTGGCCGGAGTATGTGTCGGACCTAGTGTGGGTCTACAACAATAGAGTTCATCAAGTCACAGGACGCACCCCGTATGAAGTGGTCTTTGGGCGCCCAGGAAAAGGCATGACAGATCTGGAACTGTCTTCGGAGGAAGAAGGCCCCCGAACAGGGATGGCTTCGTGGGTGCGTGATCATCGGCATCAGCTGCAGACCTTACACCGACTGGTACACACTCGAATTCGGGAAGTGGAGCATCGGAGCACCCCTACAGCAAAACCCCCAGAGTTCCGGCCAGGTGATCGAGTACTCGTTCGAGAGCAAAGACCGCAAAACAAGTTAGACCATCGTTGGGAAAAAACACCCTATCGGGTGCTTCGCCGTATAGACCCGCATGGACCTGTATATGAAGTGCAGTCTGAGGCCCTCGGAAGTACAGGTACTCGCATTCTTCATCGCAACATGCTCTGGTTGTGTCGCTCTGTTGACTCGGACACCCCGGAATCCGCAATCAGGGAAGAGCCACCTACGACTGAATCCCCCAACAACCATTGGTGGGATGAAGAAGATGATGAAGAAGAAGAACGGCGTCAAAATACTCCCCCTATCTCGACTACTACACTACCCCTGACCAGTCACTCTTCCGCTGACGACATTTCCCCAACACCCCCTATACAAGGACCCGAGCCACGACGTTCTGAACGTTCTACTGCCGGTAGACCCCCAACTCGCTACAGTCCTGACTTACACACCAGACAGACCCAAGTGTGGAACAATCCGTCAGGTGGGCGACCTGTCAGTGCGAAGGCCTCGCCCAGGGACTGGCGAGCATACAGGGTGGGGGAATGTAGGGGACAGGGACCTGGTGAGCTGTGCAGACGGGTGGAACCATTGTTGCCGGGAGTCGGGGTTCCGGGGGACGGATTTGAGGGGTGCATGGGAAGCCAGGCTCATGTGACAGGAGGAAGAGTGACGCAGGGAGAGGAGAGGATAAAAAGCAAAACGCGCGAAAGCAGGGGCAGAGAAGCGCGGGAAATCTCTGAGGAGAGGAAACTGCAGCGCAGTTGTTGTGAGTGTGCAGGCCGCAGTGAGACTTGCTGGAAGCAGGGGGAAAACGTGCAACAGACACTGCGGGCAACTACCAGAGCCCCCAAAAAGAGGCGCATTCGTCGTCAGCGACCCCCCAGGCAGAGGGGTAGTGCTGACCAGCTCAGGGACAGTATTACCGCGCTCCCTGAGAGCACCTTGCCAGAGAGTGCTACGGACTCGCATGGTTTCGTCTCAGCTGTGACTGATACTGATTATTCTCCTAATCCTCCTCAAAAAGACTCTTCTCTGGACTGGGAGGCTGTTACCTCGGATCAACGTCCGCCTGCAGGAGGGAACGCAGCACCGCAAAAGACATTCTGGACTCGACTCTACGCCTGGGCCCGTCGCCAGAAGACACCTCCTTCCTCCGCCATCAGGACTACGGCGTTGTCGGAGCCTCACCGTCAGGACTACATCGCTGAACCAGCACTGATAAGTGACCGTTGTTGACTTTATCTTAGTAGGGAGTCACTAGTGAGGCGCTGCCGCGTTCTACGGGTATAGTTCAGGGCGGTCATATAGTAATTAGGATTTACTGCGAGATTGTGTTCTTGTATATAAGTTCCCTGCGTGGAAAAACGTTTGTCATCTTTTTGGTTGGAAGTTAAAAAGAAAGTTAAAAAACGCTATTTGCTTTCTGGCTCCTATTTGTCCCTGCATCCTTCTTTACCTGCGGTCCCTACACTTGTTCCTTCCAGTCAACTTTCCATTAATATGCTTGTATACGGCACTCTGAACGGCCAGCTTCTTCAGCAATGACCTTTTGTGGCTTCCCCTCCTTGTGGAATGTGTCAATTACTGTCATCTGGACATCTGTCAAGTCAGCAGTCTTCCCCATGATTGTGGGACCTAGTGAAACAGACTAAGGGACCTTTTTAGATGCTTAGGAAGCCTTTGCAGATGTTTTTTGTTAATTATTCTAATTTACTGATTTACTGAGATAATGACTTTTGGGTTTTTCATTGGCTGTAAGCCATAATCATCAACATTAACAGAAATAAACACTTGAAATAGATCACTGTTTGTAATGACTCTTTATAATATATGAATTTCACTTTTTGTATTGAAGAACTGAAATAAATTAACTTTTTGGTGATATTCTAATTTAGTGAGAAGCACTTTTACAACTCTGCTACACACACAATCCCCCCAGGCAAAAAAGATTAGATCACATGACTGTGATATACTTGAAACTCATTCAGTTCTAGTGGTTATTGGCTGTTTCAGGGTCTACACTACAATGAGGACCTCGCAGGTCCCCTTCAACTTTAGTGATGTGTATACTGTGGAGCACATGGGTGATTTTAAATGGTCCCTCAGCCACTTCCCTAACCTCGCTCAGTCCTTTATATGCACCACAAAGACATATTGCTTGTAGTGAAGCCCATTCGTGTTACCACACAGTATGGTACCCTTTCATGGTCCTCACAGTGATCCCTCCCCATACAGTATGATGCCCACACTGTTCCACCACAAAGTATGATTCACTCCACAGTCCCCCCCCATAAAATATGATGCACCTCACAGACCCTGAATACAGTATAATATGCACCACAGTTCTCCCATACAATCTGTGCCTCCTCTGTTTCTGCTTTGCCCACTGGACAGCAGCGCAACATTGCTGTTTGTGACTCATGACAGCGCCAGCCCTGTTTTTGCCTGTGATATTTGTGCCGCTTTGTAGAGAGCTATGAGTTTAATTTTAACCTAGGCTTTGATCACTCCTTCCTGAGAGCCCTGGGCGGGACAGCCTGCTATTTAACCCCTTTCCGACGTTGAGTGTAATAGTACGCCCACTTTGGACTCCCTCTGTTTGGTGTGGGCTCCGGCGCTGAGCCTGCACCTTTCCGGGCACATGACAGCTGATCTATACAGCTGACATTTCCCTGCAACAGCTGCGGGGAGAATTGCGATCCACCTGTGGCTGTTAACATGTTAAATGCCGCTGTCACTCATGCTTACCGGAAGCGCATTGTAAATCCCACCCATTCGTGACCTTGTTACATGATCACGGGTCACCGACCGGTCGGCATGACAACCAGAAGTCTGAAGCAGACCTCTATGGTTGTCATTGCCGGACTACTATGAGCGCCACCTTATGGTCGGCGCTCATAGCAAGTGAGCATTTCTGCTACACACTGGCGATCTGATCATCGCCTGTGTGTAGCAGAGGCGATGAAAGTACTGTAGCTCCTAGTCTCCAATGGAGACTATTGAACCATGCAAAAAGTAAAAAAAAAATGTTTTTAAAATATTGAAACAATAAAAAAAATAAAAGTTCAAATCATCCCCCTTTTGCTCCAATGAAAATAAAACAATAAAAAATCAAATTTACACACATTTGGTATCGACGCTTTCAGAATCGCCAGATTTTTCAATGTAAAAAAATCAAAATGCAGGAATTATGTTTTTTGGTGACTGCTACATTGCAATAAAATGCAATAACGGGCGATCAAAAGATCATTTGTTCACCAAAATTGGATCAATAAAAATGTCAGCTTGGCGCACAAAAAATAAGCCCTCACCCATCCCCAGATCGCAAAAATGGAGATGCTACTGGTCTCGGAAAATGGTGCCTTTTTTTTTTTTTTTTAAATTGTGGAATTTTTTTTCACTACTTAAATAAAAAAGAGCCTAGACGTGTTTGGTGTCTGTGAACTCGTAATGACCTGGAGAATCATAATGGCAGGTCAGTGTTAGCATTTAATGAACATGGTAAAAGAAAAACTAAAACAAAAAACAACTGTGGAATTGCACTTTTTTTTGCAATTTCACCGGAATTGGATTTTTTTTACTGTTTTCCAGTACACAATATGTTAAAACCAATGGCGTCATTCAAAAGTACAACTTGTCCCACAAAAACAAGCCCTCACATGGCCATATGGACAGAAAAATAAAAAAGTTATGGATCTGCGAAGAAAGAGAGAAAAAAAACAGAAGCTCAAAAACTGAAAAAACCCTGGTCATTGAGGGGTTAAACCGCTGAAGCTCTGACTCCGCTGCCAGTCAGTAGTTCTGCTCTCCTGGTTTATACCTCTGTGCTGTCTTCCTGTGTGTTGTCCTGATTATTCCCATTTTTTTTTATCTCGCCTTAACATTTTACTACTTGTTTTGTTATTATGTTCCTGACGTGGCCTCCTGGACCTGACCCGGCTACCTGAATATTCTTCTTGCCAGCTTGTGCCACCGAACAGCAGCTGACTCTGTGGCCCTTGCCCAGGGATCTCTGTGAAGATTCAGATCTATGTACACGGGTTTACGGGTTAAAGAGTGAAGGCCAGAGCATGCCCTGGGTTCTCCCACACACTTGGGTACTCCCAATCTTCCACACACAGTATGATGTCCCCACAGTCCTACCATGCTGTATGATGACCACAGAGTATGATGTCCCCACAGTTCTACCACTCCCAATCTTCCACACACAGTATGATGTCCCCACAGTCCTACCATGCTGTATGATGACCACAGAGTATGATGTCCCCACAGTTCTACCACTCCCAATCTTCCACACACAGTATGATGTCCCCACAGTCCTACCATGCTGTATGATGACCACAGAGTATGATGTCCCCACAGTTCTACCACTCCCAATCTTCCACACACAGTATGATGTCCCCACAGTCCTACCATGCTGTATGATGACCACACAGTATGATGTCCCCACAGTCCTACCACCCCCAATCTTCCACACACAGTATGATGTCCCCATAGTCCTACCATGCTGTATGATGACCACACAGTATGATGTCCCCACAGTCCTACCACCCCCAATCTTACACACACAGTATGATGTCCTCACAGTCCTACCATGCTCTATAATCACCACACAGTATGATGTCCCCACAGTCCTACCATTTCCACACACAGTATGATGTCCCCATAGTCCTACCATGCTGTATGATGACCACAGAGTATGATGTCCCCACAGTCCTACCATGCTCTATAATGACCACACAGTACCCCTCACAACATCACGATAAGTACAGTCTATATGGCAGTAATGCAGTTCAAAATTCATTCATTCAATATTTCCATACATCTTGGTGTATAGAGTGGCTGCTGCACTTTCCGGTGTGTGTATATAATACAGTCACATCATCTTATATTTATTCATATTTGTTATTCATTCAAGTCAGTTTTGTTTCTTTGTATCCTACAATTGGAGATCTCCTCAGTATGTGGACTGTAATATTGGCAATTATCAAGACCCACTCAATAAAGGAGTGGTTCTGCAGGTGGGGACCACATCTCAGTACCAATGCTTTCTGGCTGATGTTTTGGTCACTTTTGAATGTTGGTTGTGCTTTCACACTCATGGTAGCATGAGACGGACTCTACAACCCACACAAGTGGCTTAGGTAGTGCAGCTCATCCAGGATGGCACATCAATGCGAGCTGTGGCAAGAAGGTTTGCTGTGTCTGTCAGCATAGTGTCCAGAGGCTGGAGGCGCTACCAGAAGACAGGCCAGTACACCAGGAGACATGGAGGGGGCAGTAGGAGGGCAACAACCCAGCAGCAGGACTGCTACCTGTCTTTGTGCAAGGAGGAACAGGAGGAGCACTGCCAGAGCCCTGCAAAATGATCTCCAGCAGGCCACAAACGTGCATGTGCCTGCACAAACGGTTAGCAACCAACTCCAAGAGGATGGAGTGCCCGACATCCACAGATGGGAGTTGTGATCACAGCCCAACACCGTGCAGGACGCTTGGCATTTGCCACAGAACACCAGGATTGGCAAATTTGCCACTGGAGCCCTGTGCTCTTCACAGATGAAAGCAGGTTCACACTGAGCACATGTGACAGATGTGACAGAGTCTGGAGACGCCTTGGAGAGTGATCTGCTGCCTGCAACATCCTTCAGCATGACCGGTTTGGCAGTGGGTCAGTAATGGTGTGGGGTGGCATTTCTTTGGAGGGCCGCACAGCTGTCCATGTGGTCACCAGAGGTAGCCTGACTGTCATTAGGTACCGAGATGAGATCCTCAGACCCCTTGTGAGACCATATGCTGGTGCGGTTGGCCCTGGGTTCCTCCTAATGCAGGACAATATGTTGATCATTTTAGGTTTTATTGTTCTCAACACATTCCACTATGTAGTGAATAAAGATTTACACCTGGAATATTTCATTTAGTGATATCTAGGATGTGGGATTTTAGTGTTCCCTTTATTTTTTTGAGCAGTGTACAGTATATCTATTATCTATCTATTATCTATCATCTATCTATTATCTATCTCTATCTGTCAATTATCTATCATCTATCTATCTATTATGTATCTATTATCTATTATGTATCTATTATCTATCTATCTATCTATCTATCTATCTATCTATCTATCTATCTATCTATCTATCTATCTATCTATCTATCTATCTATCTATCACACTGGTCAACAGCATTTTTGGTGCCAAAGATATTTCATCGAATTTAGGGTATTTTTGGGGTGCTGATTCTGAATATGTCATCAGTTTTGCCAGATTGGCTCAAGTTTTTGAGATTCTTGGTATCTTATTTATAGCACTTGTTGGTAAATGCGACGCATCATCTCATTAATTTCTTTGGATTAGTACTTGAACTGAGCAGTTCTCAATGTAGTTTTGTGTTAATTAGTGTTCTAAAAGTTTGTTCATAGCTTGATTTTTGCACTAACTTTATGTTGTTGTCTGTTTTCCAGTGAAAAGCATTAACTCATCAAGAAGAAGTTGTCTTAACGATCCAGACTCATTCTGTTACATTTGTGGTGAATACACACTGCCAAAACATAGAAGAAACATAACAGACTTCGTAAAAAAAGTGTATTTTGCCTATTTTGGGGTTATGCTTGGGGACCAAGACAAGTTTTGGGCACCACACATAGTGTGCAAAGCATGTATCGAATTATTACGAAAATGGAGCAAAGGACAAAGAAAAAGCTTCAAATTTGGTGTTCCAATGGTGTGGAGAGAGCCAAAAAATCATCATGATGACTGTTATTTATGGTAAACACAGGTACAGGCACATCTTCACAATGAGGGACAGGCCTTCTTGCAGATTCCATGTTACTCCCATTTTCGTTTCTTATGCTTATTGAATCCTTGCACTTGCACTGCACAGAAATAACAGTCATCATGATGATTTTTTGGCTCTCTCCACACCATTGGAACACCAAATTTGAAGCTTTTTCTTTGTCCTTTGCTCCATTTTCGTAATAATTCGATACATGCTTTGCACACTATGTGTGGTGCCCAAAACTTGTCTTGGTCCCCAAGCATAACCCCAAAATAGGCAAAATACACTTTTTTTACGAAGTCTGTTATGTTTCTTCTATGTTTTGGCAGTGTGTATTCACCACAAATGTAACAGAATGAGTCTGGATCGTTAAGACAACTTCTTCTTGATGAGTTCATGCTTTTCACTGGAAAACAGACAACAACATAAAGTTAGTGCAAAAATCAAGCTATGAACAAACTTTTAGAACACTAATTAACACAAAACTATATTGAGAACTGCTCAGTTCAAGTACTAATCCAAAGAAATTAATGAGATGATGCGTCGCATTTACCAACAAGTGCTATAAATAAGATACCAAAAATCTCAAAAACTTGAGCCAATCTGGCAAAACTGATAGCATATTCAGAATCAGCACCCCAAAAATACCCCAAATTCATTAAAATATTTTGGACACCACAAAAAAAATTTTTTTTTGTTGACCTGTGTTATCTATCTATTATCTATCTATCTATTATCTATCATCTATCTATTATCTATCTTTATCTATTATCTATCTAGCTATCTATCTATTGTCTATCTATCTCTATATATCAATTATCTATAATCTATCTTTATCTATCTGTCATCTATCTATTTATTATCTGTCTGTCTATCTATCTATTATCTATCTATCTATCTATCTATCTATCTATCTATCTATCTATCTATCTATCTATCTATCTATCTATCTATCTATCTATCTAAAACTGTAATTAGAAACATCAAATAACTTTTTATTTAAAATAAATGTGGCAGAATTATCTTTTACTGACTTTTCTATTGCTAATCAGCATTCCTGCGTACGTCCTTGTATCATGTATAGACATATTTTAAGAATTCAAGACATTCAGAGGTTGTGTAATAAATATGTCACTGCTTTCATGGATATAATACTGCTACACTTCTAAAAAAAAATTGTAATTTTCCAGCTATTGCCAGAGGGAAGATCTATACAAAGCAATGCAGAACTGCTGCCTATAGGTGTAACCTTATAAACACCTCTATAGAGAAAGCCTCAGGCTTCACATCTGTAAGCCCAAATTCGGTACTGATTAATTTCTTACATATCCTCAAAGCGATCTGTGCTCTGGTCACCTGATACAGGTAGACAAAGGGTTCTGCAAATGTTTTTTTTTTTTCTTGTTTTAATTTTTTGTCGAAATTGTAGACATGTTAGGCAGGTTCCTCCACCTGGAATATAATACTTCAAGAAATATTCTGTTCCTGGATTCTATATTCACATCAAGTGAATGTTAGGTTGCAACATGCCTATCTATCTATGTATCTGTCTGTCTACAGTTTTGGTGAACATTATTGGCTCATCTAAATTAACGCCTGAAATAACAAAATAAAAACCGTTATATGAAAGGAAAAGGGAGACACAAAGCGCAAATAGGGTCTTATCCCACAATAAGGAAGATAAATCACCAAGAAAGTTGCTCACCTGGTGAAGCCAAATGCAGGCTGGTAAAAATTTCGGCTGCCGCAGATCCACAGGCCGGTCACCGACCATATGAAGAAGTAAAACTATAGGAAATGTGGATTAAATCCGCGCTGCCGCAATAATGACAGTTGATAGTAGAATTAAGACAGTGGTTTATTCAACGCATTTCAAGGCTCCTATGGCCCCTTCTTCAGGATTTACCACATACAACATACCATAAAATAAAAACCGTGACACATGGCAGAAGACCTTATAGAGAAAAGTGCCCCCACCCACAGTGACACATAGTGGAGGAACCTATAGAGGAAAGTGTCCCCCACCTATAGTGACACATGGTGGAGGATCCCATAGAGAAAAGTGCCCCCACCTACAGTGTCACATGTTAAATGATCCCACAGAGAAATGTGCCCCCACATACAGTGACACAATGCGGAAGCTGGTGCAACAGCAGAGATGTTCGGATGCTATGGTCCTGATCCTGGCGATTTCCCAGAAACAAAAAGGCCTGAACCCCGGTCGCATCCTCTACCGCTGAGATTCTTGCAGACTGCAGATGGGAGAGCCAGGATCCAGGAACTGGTGAGTGAACTGCGAGACCTAGGCTGGTCAGATGCGACAAAGAGGTGAACCAGCACCAGATCTGGAGAAACGTTATCGGACCCTCTAGCCGCAAGGTACCGAGAGTTGGCATCCTGGAGTGTGGTCGGTACTTACGACTGTCAGTAGAGAAGGGGATCCATTAAAGAGTTTGGGACTCATCATCACATCTCGTTCAACCATCGGGCAGTAGAGACTGAACACTTGTTCAGTCCTTGTAGGAGTACAGCAACTACACTTTTAAAATATTTGAATGAGGCCCGCCAGTTGTTGCCTTTCAGGGGTCTTTGGATGACGGTCCTTATAATTATGTCCTGGCTTTGTACTTTGTGAAAAGCCTTTATGAGTTTAGAAGTACATAAACTACACTTTCAAAATATCTATGTAACAAATTTATTTATGGATTCAATTAGTCATACATACAGTTTAACATGGTTATTGCTAAATTACGGTGGTATGTGAAACAAAAAAAAAAGCATTAAAAAATGTGCCTGGGTTAAGTTTCTCACCCTACACTATTCTGTGGTCTGGGATAAATTTCTGTGATATCTAGCCATCCAAAAAAAGTTCAAAAATGTATCTGGATTCAATTAGTCATCCATACACTATTATGTTTTCAGGGGTTCATTTCGGTGGTATATAACACTCAAAAAACTTGTTAAGAAATACATCATAGAATCATAGAATGTTAGAGTTGGAAGGGACCTCAAAGGTCATCGTGTCCAACCCCCTGCTCAAAGTAGGATTCACTAAACCATCTCAGACAGATGTCTGTTTGAAAACTTCCATTGAAGGAGAACTCACCAACCACCTCTTGTGGCAGCCTGTTCCACTCATTGATCCCCCTCACTGTCAAAAAGCTTTTTTCTAATATCTAATCTGTATCTTCTCCCTTTCAGTTTCATTCCATTGCTTCTCGTGTTTCCATGTGCAAATGAGAATAAGGATGATCCCTCTACACTGAGACAGCCCTTCAGATATTTATATACAGCTATTAAGTCTCCTCTTAGCCTTCTTTTTTGCAAGCTAAATATTCCCAGATCCTTTAACTGTTCCTCGTAGGACATACTTTGCAGTCCGCTCACCATCCTGGTAGCTCTTTTCTGGGCTTGTTCCGGTTTTTCAATGTCTTTTTTGAAATGTGGAGCCCAGGACTGGACACAGTATTCCAGATGAGGCCTGACCAAGGACGAGTAGAGGGGGATAATTACGTGATCTAGAATCTATGCTTCTCTTAGTACATCCTTTTTTGCTTCTGCATCACACTGTTGACTCATGTGCAGTCTGTGTTCTATTAGTATACCCAAGTCGTTTTCACACTTGCTGTTGTTTAGTTCTATTCCTCCGGTATTGGTATTGTATTGCTCATCCACACAGAATAACTTGCTCTTGGGTACAATTCATTGCTATATAAGTCTTCTTTCAGACTTCCGTTGGTACGCGGCCATCGCTAAGCGTCGGCGCGACGTACCGACGGACGTTGAAGTTTTTTAGCACAACGTGGGCAGCAGATGCAGTGTTTCAATGCGTCTGCTGCCCATTGTGAAATCCCAGGGAGAAGGGGGTGGAGTTCCGGCCGCACCTGCGCAGTTTAAAATGCAGGGCCCGACAAATAAAAAACGTTCCCTTGAACGTTTTTTCGATACGACGGCCCGCCAAATACCGACGCATCCAGTGCACGACGTATGGAACGTGTGTCCATACGTCGCGATGCGTCGGTAATACAAGTCTATGTGAAAAAAACGCATCCTGCGTGCAACTTTGCAGGATGCGTTTTTTACATAGAACGACGCATTGCGATGTCTTGTAACAGACGGAAGTGTGAAAGTAGCCTAACCCTTCAAGAACTTGTTAACAAATTATCAGAATTATATTTCTCACCCATGCAGTATTATGTGTTCTTAGGTACATATCATTGATATATAACGCTCCATAAACTTGTTAAAAAATGTATCGGTATTATATTGCTCATGTATGTAGTATTACGTGGTCTTGGGTACATTTTGGTGGTACAAACAGAACAGAACAAAAGTTTGGACACACCTTCTCATTTAAAGATTTTTTTGTATTTTCATGACTATGAAAATTGTAAATTCACACGGAAGGCATCAAAACTATGAATTAACACATGTGGAATTATATACTTAACAAAAACGTGTGAAACAACTGAAAATATGTCTTATATTCTAGGTTCTTCAAAGTAGCCACCTTTTGCTTTGATGACTGCTTGAACACTCTTGGCATTCTCTTGATGAGCTTCAAGAGGTAGTCACCGGAAATGGTCTTCCAACAATCTTGAAGGAGTTTCCAGAGATGCTTAGCACTTGTTGACCCTTTTGCCTTCACTCTGCGGTCCAGCTCACTCCAAACCATCTCGATTGGGTTCAGGTCTGGTGACTGTGGAGGCCAGGTCATCTGGCATAGCACCCCATCACTCTCCTTCTTGGTCAAATAGCCCTTACACAGCTGGGAGGTGAGTTTGGGGTCATTGTCCTGTTGAAAAATAAATGATAGTCAAACTAAATGCAAACCGGATGGAATAGCATGCCGCTGCAAGATGCTGTGGTAGCCATGCTGGTTCAGTATGCCTTCAATTTTGAATAAATCCCCAACAGTGTCACCAGCAAAGCACCCCCACCATCACACCTCCTCCATGCTTCATGGTGGGAACCAGGCATGTAGAGTCCATCCGTTCACCTTTTCTGCGTCACAAAAACACGGTTGTTGGAACCAAAGATCTCAAATTTGGACTCATCACACCAAAGCACATATTTCCACTGGTCTAATGTCCATTCCTTGTGTTCTTTAGCCCAAACAAGTCTCTTCTGCTTGTTGCCTGTCCTTAGCAGTGGTTTCCTAGCAGCTATTTTACCATGAAGGCCTGCTGCACAAAGTCTCCTCTTAACAGTTGTTGTAGACATGTGTCTGCTGCTAGAACTCTGTGTGGCATTGACCTGGTCTCTAATCTGAGCTGCTGTTAACCTGCGATTTCTGAGGCTGGTGACTCGGATAAACTTATCCTCAGAAGCAGAGGAGGTGACTCTTGGTTTTCCTTTCCTGGGGCGGTCCTCATGTGAGCCAGTTTCTTTGTAGCGCTTGATGGTTTTTCAACTGCACTTGGAGACACTTTCAAAGTTTTCCCAATTTTTCTGACTGACTGACCTTCATTTCTTAAAGTAATGATGGCCACTCGTTTTTCTTTACTTAGCTGCTTTTTTCTTGCCATAATACAAATTCTAACAGTCTATTCAGTAGGACTATCAGCTGTGTATCTGCAGCGCCCCAGAGTCCTGGTCGTTGCAGTACTGTGGCTCCGCCGCTAAGGGGGGCTATGGTACGTCTGATGGCACTGAAGGGCTTCATCTGACCAGGTATCACAGACACCAATACATTTCACAGTCTGGCCTCCAGGGGGAGCTAAGGGTTCTATTTATTAGGCCACTCCTCACAATCTGGTAAAACTGGGGGTTAGGCAGGAAGTTAGTTCAGAAAGCTGGCTGGGTTGGAACCAGGCAACACTGTTGTGAACTCTGTTTTCGGGCTCCCTCTAGTGGTCACAAGCGGTACTGTGTAGTGTTGTCTTTCTGCAGGTTGGCAGCATCAGCTGGTTCGTTATCCTTGGTTGGTTTCTTATTTAGCTCACCTGGATACTCAGTTCCTTGCCTGCTCTCAATGTATTCAGTGCTCTTCAGATTCCTTGTGACTACCTTGCTCCCATTCTCTCCAAGACAAGCTAAGTTTTTGTTTGATCATTTTTTGATTATCAGCATTTATTATGTTTTTAGTCCAGCTCGCTAAAATGTGATTTCCTTGCTTGCTGGTTGCTCTAGGGGACTGAGTTTCTCCCCCCACACCGTTAGTTGGTGCGGGGGTTCTTGAAATCTCAGTGTGGATATTTTGTAAGGGTTTTTTACTGACCGCACAGACCCCTTTACTATTTTCTGCTATCTAGTATTAGTGGGCCTCATTTGCTAAATCTGTTTTCACCCCTGTGTATGTGCCTTCCTCTTACCTCACCGTTATTATATGTTGGGGGCTTCTATATCTTTGGGGATTATTTCTCTGGAGGCAAGAGAGGTCTTTCTTTCTCTCTAGGGGTAGTTAGTTCCTCAGGCTGGCTCGAGACGTCTAGGATTTTTAGACACGTTCACCGGCTACTTCTAGTGTGTTTGGATAGGTTCAGATTTGCGGTCAGTCCAGTTTGCCACCTCCCTAGAGCTTGTCCTATGTATGTTACTTAGCTGGAGTAATTTGTGATCCTCAACCACTAAGGATCATAACACAACACCTTGTGGCAGGGGGTGTTGTAGGGGAAGATTCAGAGGGGTCCCTGTCAGGGGTGGGATCCTGACAGAGGCCTAGCAATCAGAGAGAACGCTACGGGACCGCGCCTGCACGATATAGCGGCGGTACCCCAAGAAAGGACAAGAAGCGAGATTTATTGTGCTGAGTGAGAAACGAGATCAACGCAACTAGGAGAATACCAGTAGGAGTCGTGCTGTAAGATCGAGGCAACATCCTATTGAGGCGCATAACCGGTGGCCGGAACGCCGAGGAAGTATAGAGCTCCAAGCCAAACTTCAAACCTACGGCAGGACAGTCAGTCACAGGCAGGCTGTCTCACACAGACCCAGGAAGACACAGGGGGGTAACAACAGGAGAGGGGTGACGATAGAGCCCAGGAAGAACCTCCGAGCCTCCCCGTCATACGGGTGCATCCTAACCGTAAGATCAGGGGGACGTAGAAGAACATCAGAATCGAGTTGTGAGGGAACACGAGAAACAGACACAACAGTTGTGGGGTACTATCCCGTAAGCACAGCAGGGGAGGACCACAACACAAGCGCAGGAAGGTAGGCACAGATTTCCACCTGTAAAGGGAACTCTGGAGGTGCCATCGGACCGGCCGGACTTGCGCAGCCCTGTTAACCGTATTCCGGATTGAGGACTCAGAAGCCTTCAGTAAAGAGGTAAAGAGACTGCAACCTGGTGTCCTCATTATTTACTGCAACCTGCACCGCACCACCACAACATCATCACCATTCCCTCCACCTTTATTGTACGCCCCTCAGCAGGGTCACGGACCGGGTCTAGCCACCGTGACAACCCCAGAGCAGAGACTCAGAGGCCCGGTACCGGGTACCCCTCGGCCCTGCGGCAGTGGGGGCGCTACATATCCACCAGACTTCTGCACAACGCAACTGATGGTCCCAACACCATTTATAAGGCAAGAAATCCAACTTATTAAACCTGACAGGGCACACCTGTGAAGTGAAAACCATTTCCGGTGACTACCTCTTGAAGCTCATCAAGAGAATGCTAAGAGTGTGCAAAATATTTAGAATTGAGAGTCATCAGTGGTTGATACCTTTTAATGGCTAACTGAAAAGATGGTAACAAATTGCAAGCTTTCGAGACTACTCAGGCCTCTTCATCAGGCCAGAGGCCTGAGTAGTCTCAAAAGCTTGCAATTTGTTACCATCTTTTCAGTTAGCCATTAAAAGGTATCGACCACTGAGGACTCTCAATTCTAAATATTTTTCTATTTACTGGCTAACACGGTACCAAGATATATATCTTTCCTGTATCAAGAGTGTGCAAAGCAGTCATCAAAGCAAAAGGTGGCTACTTTGAAGAACCTAGAATATAAGACATATTTTCAGTTGTTTTGCACTTTTTTGTTAAGTATATATTTCCACATGTGTTTATTTATAGTTTTGATGCCTTCAGTGTGAATTTACAATTTTCATAGTCATAAAAATACAGAAAAATCTTTAAATGAGAAGGTGTGTCCAAACTTTTACTCTGTACTGTAACTCTCCAATAAAACTTTACATTTTTTTTCCTAATTCAATTAGTAATCCATACAGATTGACGTGCTTTGTGTAAAATTACAGTGGGATAACATTTTTATAAACCTCTTGTCCTGGTAAAATGTAATTATTTTTTTTGTCCAAAAACTGTCTATTGTCACATATACTGTACGACTTGGTTTGTGTGCATTTTATTTGGTTTGAAACAAAATCCAAAATTGGTCTGGTAAAAGGTGTAGAAATTTGATTGTTCAAAAATTTACTTTTGTCACATATATTAGACACTGAAATTCCCTGCACAATGGGATTAGTAGAAAGTCAAAATAACTCTGCAATATAAATCAAAAACAGGACAGGACAGGTTGATTAGGGCAAACAGGGGAATCATAGAGTATATTAGACTTAAATAAACACATTTTATTAACAATAAATAATAACACATTAAAATGAAAACAGAGTATCACTACTTATGCAGGATTTCGTTGGGGATCCAAAAGGGAAGTACCGCTACAGTACACAGGTAAGTATAGGCAAGAATTTAGGTACAAAATATAAAGTCACACAATTTCATGATACCTTCTTAGTGTCCATGCCCTCAAGATATTTTTGGCAAGAAGGGAAAAGTTTTAAAAGATGGTCAAGCAATACCTGGCCGACCATGCCAGCGTACTCCCCAATTCCTTTGTGACCTTCAGCTATTGGGTTTTACAGCTCAACACCTGGCAAGAGCTGTTCCTCTATGACTTGGAGGTGATGTGCTGCCCTGCGGCTAGCATCTTGTCTGAGCGGATTTTTAGTGCCGCGGGGTGGTGTGGGGGGTGTCATAACTGACAGGTGCTTTTGCCTGTCAACGGAAAGTGCTGACAGACTCACTCTGATAACAATGAACAAAGCCTGACTTAGGCCTGACTTTTACACACCACAAGATAATAGCAGCACATCATATAAAGTGTTTTCAATGTTTTATATTTGAATGAGGCTTGCCAATTGTTGCCTTCTAGGGTCTATGAATGACCCTACTTATTCTTTTTTCCTGGCTTTGCACTTTGTGTAAAGCCTTAATGAGTGTAGGAGAGACACAACTACACTTTGTTCACAATATTTGAATGAGGCAATACAGTTGGTGCCTACAATGGTGTATGGATGACCCTGCTTGTAATTTTTGGCAGGATTTGCACTTAGTACATAGAATTAAGAATCTTGGAGTACAGCTACATGACAATTTGAACAGAATGTGTATGAGAACCTCCTTTATGTCTAATGCAGTGTGTATCAGAGTCTCTAATTTTTGCAAGATCTTGCTTCCTTCATAAACTAAACTGAAATTTCTTATTTTTTTAATAAGAAATTAAATGATGGTTTACTTAAATTATAATTTTTTCTAAATTATTTTTAAATTTTGCCTTTATATATGTCAGTATACAGGAATAATTGTTTCTTAACATTTTTTCCCTGTAAAATGCAATTTCTCGTTGATTTGGAATGTTTCATTATCACTCCTTAAAGTGGAGTAAAAGTGTGACACCATTGTTCTCAGCAGCGATTTGGGAGTCAGAGATCCTTCCTGCGGTCTTCCCCATGATCTTTTCCTTCAATTCAGCACTTTTCCCATTCAATTCAACATTTTCACTGCTCCCTAGACCTCTTTGTAGGGTCTGGTGGAAAAAAGCTTGGCTTTCCCATTGACTCCTATTATACTTGTTTCGCAAAACGAGCATGTGAGTATTAGGAATTGCCCAGTTTGAGCAACGAGCACCCAAGCATTTTAGTGCTTGCTGATATCTATCTATGATCTATCTATCTATCATCTATCTTTTATCTATTGTAGTGCAGCAGGGTAGGTGCAGTGTGACAGATAGACAGGGACCACAGGAAAGTTCAAAGCAAATGTCTTTTATGTCGAAAAAAACTCACACGAAGGAATGATGTCGTCCATATTGCAGTTGGGTTTCCGTAAACACAGTCCAGAACGCAGAACCCGTTGCCGTGGACGATGGCACCATCATGTCTTTTGGTTGTGTCAGCCGTCTTGAGTTTCCTAGCTCTGTGTTAGCTTCACACAGACCTGGGTTGCACAGAGCCACCTCCTCTGCAACTTCCAAACTCCAAACTGACACCCCCAAAGCAAAAACTGACAGATTTAAATGGAATTGTGGTCATAGAGCCACTTCCAAAACCCAGAGTGGAGAGAGGGATTCACCCCACTACCAAACCTGCAAATCCCTCTAAAAATAAAAGCCCTTAATGGGTTTTCCTAACAACCTGACTGAGTCACTACTTGGACCCAATCCACTCTTTCTTTTATTTTGCCTTGTGACTCCCAGGCGCCCTGCTGTGAAGACAAGGCCCTCCAGCGGGTTTAATAGGACTCTGTCCACATCCTGGGAAACACATATCGACCCTCGCATATGATTCTGTCATGGTTAGGACATGGTTAATGTCCTGTTCTCTCAGGGTTAATTCTGCTGGCCTCCTTTTCGATCTGGGAGGGGTATTTATACTCACTCAAGACTAGGATTCCCTGTCAGCTATACTTATGTCTTGTCTGTGTGCCTGACCTCTGGAGTGTTTGATCGGTTTGCATTTGTGTTCCTTGCTCTTTGTGCGTTGCTCTTCTCGTTTGTTCTTTTGGATTTCTGACCTCTGGCTTCTCTTCTGACAATCCCCTGTCTCTCCCCTTTCGTACTTCTTGATCCCCTGGTTCTGATCTTAGCTTGTTTGACTATTCTCCTGTGTGTATCGTCTCCTCTGCATCCTGGCATTTGGCTCTGCCCCGACCACCTCCCACTCTGTTACTCTGTTACCTGGTTAGTAACCTGGCGTTTTGCTCAGCTCCCTTGCTGCTGTGTGCAGCTCTCCCTGCAGCAGTATTACCTGGGAGCCGTGACAGATCCCCTTCATAGCTTCACACTATGTTTCTATCATGTATCTATTATCTCTCTGTCTATCTCTATCTTTCCATCATCTACCTATTATTTATCTATCTATTATCTATTTATCTATCTATTATCTATCTATCTATCTATCTATCTATCTATTATCTATCTATTATCTATCTGTCTATTATCTATCTATTTATTATCTATTATCTATCTATCTATTATCTATATATCGATCTATTTATTATCTATCTATCTATCTATCTTACATTTCTATTGTTACATAGTTATTATCTGTAGTATTATGTTTGTCTGTTTCTGTATTATTAAGAATTCCATTGCTAGAACTACAGATTAATGATCCTATAATTCCTCCTGCCGGTCTTTTCTGTTTTCTCTCCTTTCTGTAGAACATTCCTCGTCCGCCCATTCACTCCCTGTTCTGTAATGTCACGACAAGTTGTGAAAACTCTTTTTTTCCTACAGCTGCGTCGTATGAAAGAACTGGAGCAAGAGCGAGACGCTCTTCTAGACGGTGTCCAACTGGTGGACCGTGCCCGGGACTGGTACAGAGAGCGTCTACAGGTCTCCGAGCAGCAGAGGGATTGGCCGGGCACCTTGGTATGGATATCGCCATTTATGCCTTTGTATGAGATGATAGACTCCCACCAGTTATATTACCCCGCACCACTGTCCACTTGCCCCCTAGACTCAATGCCCAGTAGATTAGTACAATATAAACTTGATGCTATGCTTCTTCTCCCCAGGACCAGATTCCGCCGCCTCCTCTCCTTGGCTCCACGGTTTTGGTGCAGATCCAAGAAGTCAACAGATTCTTGAGTGACCTCATCTCACTTCCTGAAAAGGTGGCAGACGCTAATACTTGTGGACCTGTCATAAATATGTATTTTCTTACCTGGTGAAAATGCTGCTGTTCTCCTGAATCCGGCAATGTTTTTCTTGTGTTCCTGGGCCTCTCCATTCCTGAGATATGGCCTTCTCGTCCTTACATATAGAAATGCTCCTTTTATCCAAAAGGGTGTGGTTCCCAACGTTTCCCTACGGGAGTCTTCTTGAAGATCACGCCCATTTGGATAGCAAGACTAGATTTATGCACAAGGAAGAGGAGACCATATCTCAGGAATGGAGAGGGTCAGGAAGAAAAGAAAAACATTGCCAGATTCAGGAGAACAGCTGGATTTACACCAGCTAAAAACATTACATCATTATGGCAAATGACAGTGCCTCTTTAAAGGGGTTGTCCAATATTACACAAATAAAGCTTAAAGGGGTATTCCCACAGTATAAGCCATAAATGCAAGATAGGTCCCTATTCCATCTCTGGAACCTCACCTACCTTAGAGAGTATCGAAGCTACGACAAGAGTTGGGAGGTGGGACCTGCACCTATCACAGATTTATGCCATATCCTGTGGATGCTGATTTGTTTTCCCCCATACTTTATACCTCAGCTCTATGTGCTAACATATCTTGACCATATATCACCTATGAGTTTTTAGGTCAATCGGAGACAAGCCCCTTACTCAACCAAGCATCCAGACCCCATCACCACCTTGAAGTTCCAGAACCAACTGCTGACCAGGGTAAGTGAGCGATGGCAATAAAAGCCAGAGCTCCTACTGTATATGCTTGATGGAAGGGAGATTTTTTTAATTATTTTTTCTTAAAGGAAACCTACACTCTTGGAAATGCTCAGCAATCTACGTGCAACTTGTTATGGAGCTGGAGATGCTGAGCAGATTGATATATAGTTTTGTGGGAAAATATTCTGTATAATATGTATTTTTTTTCATTTAAAACCCTGCATTCTAGTAAAGTCCAGTGGGCAGTCTTATTGACTTAATAGGACCACCCACTGGACTACTAAGCATAGAAAAAGCAGGAATTAAAAAATAATTAAGTTCTATTGAATATTTCCCCATTAATCCTTATATCAAACTGTTCAGGTTCACTTGCTCTATAAGATGCCGTCTACAGATCAGACTTTTTTTGTTTAGTTTTAGGGTTTTTTTTCTTCTTTTTTTAATCCTTTTTTATATGTTGTCCAAAATGGCAGTTTTTTTTAACTCCCTGTGTATGAAGCACTATCAGTGATTATTGTCTTCTAACTTTCCTCTGCTCTCCTGATTATTATTTTTTTTTATTCGCTATTCTGTTCCAGAGATATGGTCTTCTTATTTAGTGCTAATTTATATGGGTTATTCCCAAGGGGGTGTGATTCACAGGATCCTCTGGGGCGTGTCTTTAGCTGCTCTGCATAATTACCCTGTGAACCACGCCCCCTTAGTAAAAAATAAACCCAAGATAGACAAAATAGAACTAAATTAAAAGGTTCATATGTAATGGAATAGTTAGGAGACCAGCCGGAATAAAATATAGGCAAATAGTGAACACCTTTGATCTGGTGACAGGACCCCTTTAAAGGGGCAGCCCCTGCTGCGGTGGGGGTTCTATAGACATAGTGACAAAATGTGACTGTCCTGACAGGCGGATGTGTCCTTACAGGAACTTTCCGTACAGAATGAAAGGATATGGAAACTGCAGAGAGAGAATGAGGCGCTATACAGAGAGCTGGAGGAGCGGCACATACACAGAGCCACCTTCATCTGACACTGGACGGGCCCAGGGACCGCCGTGCTGGAGGACTGCGAATACTGCGGCCATTCGTGGTGGACCTAACACTATCTGGCCCTCAGCTTCTATAGCGGCAGCTGCATTCCTGGCCTGTGTCTGATCTGCTATCCAGGCCCACATGGTGCTTTGTAATATACCGTCCTGCAGAGCATCGCTCCTCACCCGACATGGACCTTGCAGACTGTCACTAACAGCAGAGACTTGAGATGTAAAGCAGAGGACGTGTCTGCAGAGTATCATGCACAGAACTGCTGCCGGGCTTTACAATGAGGCAGCCCTACGTAGGGTTGTGTGAAGCCCACCTATGGTTTGTACTACAAATATAATGACTGGTTTACAGTATGGGATGATTTGTGCTCTGTGATGGAAATAAAGACCAGGAGGATTCCAGGGACCGATCCAGTGGGTCCTGATCATCATGATCGTCTGTTTGCTTTCCAGGCACAGCGCCATACATTGCATAGTGGTTACTCCGTCCAATTTGCCTTAAACGGACGATTGTTTAAATCTGTTTTTTATGTGAAATGTATCATCGTAATTTCACATATGTATTGCCGAGATCTTTCAGTTTCCACACTGGCCACTAGGTCGAATACTGGACTCGTACGTCCATTTCTTTTCTGCAGTCATAGACGGTCTCTTACTAGGCATCTCTGAGGAGGTGAGCTGTGACATCCCCTATTGTGAATGGTGGATCCTGTGTTATCTACTGTATATAGAGGTGTTCTCAGCCATTGTACAGTAGGAGGAGGAGGTGAGCTGTGACATCCCCTATTGTGAATGGTGGATCCTGTGTTATCTACTGTATATAGAGGTGTTATCAGTCATTGTACAGTAGGAGGAGGTGAGCTGTGACATCCCCTATTGTGAATGGTGGATAATGTGTTATCTACTGTATATAGAGGTGTTATCAGTCATTGTACAGGAGGAGGAGGTGAGCAGTGACACCATTCACCTATTGTGAATGGTGGATCCTGTGTTATCTACTGTATATAGAGGTGTTATCAGTCATTGTACAGGAGGAGGAGGTGAGCTGCGACATCACCTATTGTGAATGGTGGATCCTGTGTTATTTACTGTATATAGAGGTGTTATCAGTCATTGTACAGGAGGAGGAGAAGGTGAGCTGTGATATCACCTATTGTGAATGGTGGATCCTGTGTTATCTACTGTATATAGAGGTATCAGTCATTGTACAGGAGGAGGAGGTGAGCTGTGACATCATCTATTGTGAATGGTGGATCCTGTGTTATCTACTGTATATAGAGGTGTTATCAGTCATTGTACAGGAGGAGGAGGAGGTGAGCTGTGACATCATCTATTGTGAATGGTGGATCCTGTGTTATCTACTGTGTATAGCGGTGTTATCAGTCATTGTACAGGAGGAGGAGGTGAGCTGTGACATCACCTATTGTGAATGGTGGATCTTGTGTTATGTACCGTATATAGAGGTGTTATCAGTCATTGTACAGGAGGAGGAGGTGAGCTGTGACATCACCTATTGTAGATGGTGGATCCTGTGTTATCTACTGTATATAGAGGTGTTATCAGTCATTGGACAGGAGGAGGAGGTGAGCTGTGACATCACCTATTGTAGATGGTGGATCCTGTGTTATCTACTGTATATAGAGGTGTTATCAGTCATTGTACAGGAGAAGGAGGTGAGCTGCGACATCACCTATTGTGAATGGTGGATCCTGTGTTATTTACTGTATATAGAGGTGTTATCAGTAATTGTACAGGAGGAGGAGAAGGTGAGCTGTGATAACACAGGATCCACCATTCACAATAGGTGATATCACAGCTCACCTTCTCCTCCTCCTGTACAATGACTGATAACACCTCTATATACAGTAAATAACACATGATCCACCATTCACAATAGGTGATGTCGCAGCTCACCTCCTCCTCCTGTACAATGACTGATAACACCTCTATATACAGTAGATAACACAGGATCCACCATTCACAATAGATGATGTCACAGCTCACCTCCTCCTCCTGTACAATGACTGATACCTCTATATACAGTAGATAACACAGGATCCACCATTCACAATAGGTGATATCTACTGTATATAGAGGTATCAGTCATTGTACAGGAGGAGGAGGTGAGCTGTGACATCATCTATTGTGAATGGTGGATCCTGTGTTATCTACTGTATATAGAGGTGTTATCAGTCATTGTACAGGAGGAGGAGGAGGTGAGCTGTGACATCATCTATTGTGAATGGTGGATCCTGTGTTATCTACTGTGTATAGCGGTGTTATCAGTCATTGTACAGGAGGAGGAGGTGAGCTGTGACATCACCTATTGTGAATGGTGGATCTTGTGTTATGTACCGTATATAGAGGTGTTATCAGTCATTGTACAGGAGGAGGAGGTGAGCTGTGACATCACCTATTGTAGATGGTGGATCCTGTGTTATCTACTGTATATAGAGGTGTTATAAGTCATTGGACAGGAGGAGGAGGTGAGCTGTGACATCACCTATTGTGAATGGTGGATCATGTGTTATCTACTCAGTCATTCTAATCCTGTCTGTCATGATAATGAGACAGCTGAAAAGTGATCTGTACAGAATAAAAGGTGTGAAACTAAATCTAAGCTTAGTAGCCAGTTTAAAAATTGCAAGATTTGATTGATGGGTGTGCTGGAAGTTGGACCCCCATCAATCTGATAAAGATACGCCAATCATATAAATGATATGTCTGCCACCCCTAGAGGGTGCTCACTACATGTGGTTTTGGACAGACACTGTATATCTCAGTGGTGGCGGTATAAACAGGGCCGACGTCACCACTCGGTGCACCCGGGCAAGTGCTGGGGCCCCGAGCAGGTGGGAAGGCATTTGCCATCGGGGACACCGGAACGCTATGGGAGCCTGGTGTCAGTGAATGGCTCCCCTCGTTTGCTCTGGGCCCAGGCACTTGCAATACTTACCTCTCCCCGTTCCTGCGCTGCGGCGTTTCCTGACTGTGATGTTTCAGGTCAGAGGGCACGATGACGTCACTACAGTGCGTCCTCTGCCTGAACAATCACAGTGCAGAGAGCCGGAAGACGGTCTGGAGCAGAGCAATGGCCAGCGAGGAGAGGTGAGGATTTAATTTTTTTTTAATGTTTGGAGCATTATATGGGGCCCATCATATACTGTATGGAGCATTATGTAGAGCTCATGTATGGAGCAATATATGGTGCCCATTACATATGGAACCTTATATGGGGCTCATTATTTTGTATGGAGCATTATGTGACTATGTTGTGCCCATAATACTGTATGGAGAAAAATAAGGGGCTTATTATACTGTATGGAGCAATATATGGTGATCATTATTCTGTATGGAGCAATATATAAGGCTCATAATTCTGTATGGAGCAATATATGTGGCTTCAGGGCCACCATGAAGGCATCACTGCCCTTACTGCTGTATGGGGCATGGTAAGCAGCAGTACAGAGGGGGGACCTCAGGTCCGGGACCCCCCTCTTGTACTTCTGCTCACCGGGCCCCACGTGCTGTGCGCCATCGGGTCCCAAGTGCTGTGCACTGTGGTGCACACATTGGTGCTGGAGCCCAGGAACTTTCTCGGAGCTGTGCATGGCCGTCTAACCTTGATGGCTGCACAGCTCCCGCTCCCTCCGTGTTCTCTGTGAGGGAGTGGGGCTGCACATGATGAAGTGGGGTGTAAAAGGGACTGTACATGAAGTGGGGGGTAAAAGAGGACTACACCCAATGAAGTGGGGAAAGTGGGGCTGCATATGATGAAGTGAGGGGTAAGGGGGACTGCACATGATGAAGTGGGGGGTAAGGGGGACTGCATATGATAAAGTGGGGGGAGTGGGGCTGCACATGATGAAGTGGGGGGAGCAGGGCTGCACATGATGATGTGGGGGGTGAGGGTGACTGCAAGTTATGCAGTGGGGGGTGTGGTTGACTGCAAATGATGAAGTGGTGGGAAGGGGGACTGCAAATGATGATGTGGGGGATAAGGGGGACTGCACATGATGAAGTGGGGGGGTAAAGTGGACTGCACATGATGAAGTGGGGGGAGTGGGGCTGCACATGATGATGTGGGGGGATTGGGGCTGCATATGATAAAGTGGGGCGGTAAGGGGGACTGCATATGGTGAAGTGGGGGGAGTGGGGCTGCTCATGATAAAGTGGGGCGGTAAGGGGGACTGCATATGGTGAAGTGGGGGGAGTGGGGCTGCTCATGATAAAGTGGGGGAGTGGGGCTGCATTTGATGAAGTGGGGGGTAAGAGGGGACTGCACATGATGAAGTGGGGGTAAGGGGGATGCACATGATGAATTGGGGGGAAGGGGACTGCACATGATGAAGCGGGGGGAAGGGGACTGCAAATGATGAAGTGGGGGTAAGAGACCAGCCAAAACAACCAAAAACATGAATAGCCAAAAGAATATCAAGCAGGAAGTAGGTAATAAAATGCCTTTATTAAGTAGAAATGCAATAATAAAGTACAAATTGTGCGCATATCAGGACAAGAATTACATATACATTATATATATATATATATATATATATATATATATATATATATATATATATAGCAAACCAGATAAGGACGGCAGACCCGATAACCTTATTTAAAAATATATTCCTCAGTTGTGCAATCCAAAAAACTAAGTAAATTCATAGTGGTGTAATAAAATAATAAAAAATTAATAAAAAGTGCTGGTTAGTATTTAAGATACAAATAAAATAATGTGCCAAAAAAAGTTCAAAGTGCAAGGCAGGGGATACAAAAGACCATTTACGGTCACCACATCCAAATGATCAATCCAAAAAATACACAACAATTAAAGTGCTACGTGCAAGGAGGAGGCACAGCAATATATTAGTAATATACCTTTAAGGGTCGCCACGTCCAGTAACTGCGTACCCCGATGCGCATTTCGGAAAAACTGTCTTTGTTGTTACCCCCTGACAAAGGAAGTTTTTCCTGAAATGCGCGTCAGGGTGTGCGGTTACGGGACGTGGCGACCTTTAAAGGTATATTGCTACTATACTGCTGTGCCTCCTCCTTGCATGTAGCACTTCAATTGTGTATTTTTTGGATTGATCATTTGGATGTGGTGACCGTAAATGGTCTTTTGTATCCCCTGCCTTGCACTTTGCACTTTTTATGGCACATTATTTTTATTTTTATCTTATAAACTAACCACACAGATTGATCTGTTTACATTACCAGCACTTTTTATTAATTTTTGCTTATTTTACTACACCACTATGAATTTATTTAGTTTTTTGGATTGCACAACTGAGGAATATATTTCAAAATAAGGTTATCGGGTCTGCCGTCCTTATCTGGTTTGCTATATATATATATATATATATATATATATATATATATATATATATAATGTATATGTAATTCTTGTCCTGATGCGCGCACAATTTTTATTTTATTATTGCCATTTCTACTTAATAAAGGCATTTTATTACCTACTTCCTGCTTGATATTCTTTTGGCTATTTATGTTTTTGGTTGTTTTGGCTGGTCTCTTACCTTAGTGGTATCCACTGTCTTTCTCAGAACACCGTGACTACTGATTTAATATATATATATATATATATATATATATATATATATATATATATATATATACACATTTTCTTCTAATATTTTATTTGAATATTGTCTCTGGTGTGTCTGTGTTTTAACTTGAAGTGGGGGTAAGGGGACTGCACATAATGAAGTTGGGGGAAGGTGACTGCACATGATGATGTGGAGGGAGTGGGGCTGCACATGATGAAGTGGGGGAAGGGGACTCACATGAGAAAGTGTGGGGTAAGGGGATGCACATTTTAAAGTAGAAGGGTAAGGGTGACTGCACATGATGACGTGGGGGAAGGGGACTGCACATGATGAAGAGGGTAAGGGGGACTGCACATGATGAAGTGGGAGGGAAGTGGACTGCACATGATGAAGTAGGAAAAGGGACGGGGCCGTATTTATAGTTTCTGCTGCCCTAGGCACTTTTAGTGCTGCCCCCCCCCCTTTGGTGAGTATGACACTATCTGCAGTGACTTTGGCAAAAATCGCTGATGTAAAAGTAGCCTTTTGCAGCAGATCCGGCAGTTTTTCCGCATCTGCCGCGTAACAGATCACTTACGGCAAGACTGCGTTCGGCTTCATTCATTCCCTATGGGACTTGCGGATATGTGCGGCACTTGCGGTTTTGCAGCATGTGATTTGTATACTTCTGACCACATTCAGACTAGACGTGCCCGGCCTCGCACAGTTCATTTTCATTGAGTGAGGCCACACATGTCTAGTCAGCACGTGACCGCATGTATGTAGATTGCAGCACGAGAGAATCCTGACAGCGTGCAGTGCGCACTGTGAGAATTCAGAAGTCTGCAGTCACATAGAATGACTGCAGACTCATCACAAACCTGGACATCCCCTTTAATGCTCCTAACATAAATAAAAACATGAGAATTAGTCAGTATCAAAAATAACATTTATATCCAGTTACCGGATAGATGACGTCGTCTCTGGACTAACACTACTCTGGAGTAATTCTCCTTCTTTTCTTCATTTTGTCCAGATCCTCCTCCCATCTTTGTATGTGTGGCTTTGCTCCCCCTCCTCCCATCTTTGCATGCGTGGCTCTGCTCCCCCTCCTCCCATCTTTGCATGCGTGGCTCTGCTCCCCCTCCTCCCATCTTTGCATGCGTGGCTCTGCTCCCCCTCCTCCCATCCTTGTATGCATGGCTCCCCCCTCCTCCCATCTTTGTATGTATTGCTCTGCTCCCCCTCCTCCTTGAGGGGGGAGGGCGGGCGGACCCCAGCCCTAAAAAAACAAACCCTTGCTCAGGTGCCGCCCCCCACATCCTGGCGCCTTAGGCACGTGCCCACACGTGCCTAGTGGCAAATATGGCCCTGAGAAGGGGACTGAACATGATGAAGTGGGGAGGTAAAGGGGACTGCATATGATGAAGTGGGGGTAAGGGGACTGCACATGATGAAGTTTTGGGAGAAGGGGACTGCAAATGATGAAGTGTGTCTGAGGGGAGACTGCGCATGATGAAATTAAAGGGGGATAGGGGGCTGCAAATGATGAAGGGGCACTGCAGATAAAGTGATGGCGGACTGCAATTGGTGAAGTAAGGGAGACTGCAAATGATGACGTGGGGGGGGTGATGGGGAATGCAAATAATGAATTTAGTGTGAGGGATGGGGCAGCAGTTTAATTGAAGGTGGCGGGTGTGGAGAGCAAATGATGAATTGAAGGTTGGGGGTGGGGAGAGCCAATGATGATCTAAGGAGAGAACAAATAATGATGAATTTTGAAGGTGGGGGAGTAAATCATGTATTGAATGTGGGGTAGAGCAGTTGATAATGAATAGAGGGTGGGAGTGAAAGACATGACAATGATTTGGGGTGGGAGGCACATGTAAATATAATGAATCAGGGTTAGGGTTAGAGCGGGAGGTACTTAGTAGGAAACGTTGAGGATGACGTGACTGGTAATGAATTGGGGAAAGAGTACAGGTGCTAATTAATTTATATATTAAATGGGGAAAGTGGCTATTTATAGTTAGTGGGGGCACAGTGGCAGATTATAATTTATATTTGGAATGGTGGGTTTCATAATAACCAATTATATATTAATGGTGGTTGCACGTCTGTATTCAGTTGTGTAGTGTAGAAGAAAGGTAAAAAGTGGGGAATGTGCTCTGGAAGCGGTGCTCTAGGTGACTGTGTTATTTTATGCAGAGACGAGCCCTGGCTGGAAGAAGTGACGGCAGTCTGTGCTGGATGAAAAAGAAAAGCAAAGATGAAGGACTTCAGCTAGAGACATCACTGGTGAGTCAGTGTGTTACCTATACACTGACACTATACACTGTATATTATATACAGAGTTCCAGTGTATAATGGCACTAGTGATCACACTGTATAATCTGTACACTGACACTGTAAACTATATACAGAGCTCCTGTGTACAGTATCACTGGTGATCACTGTATTACCTGTACACTGACAATTTACACAAAGCTCCTGTTTATTTTGTCACCAGTGATCACTGTATTACCTGTACACTACACACTATATACAGAGCTCCTGTGTATAATGTCACTGGTGATCTCTGTATTACCTGTACACTGACAGTAAATACAGAGTTCTTGCGTATGATATCACTTAGTATTGTTTTTTTAATCTATTTTTTTTATTCATGATCAGTATTGTAGTAATCAGTCACTATGTGATGGTAATATGTGATCTGGTCATGGTGTGGTGGTATTTGTTCCTTGTATGTGGTAGTATTTGGTCACTTTGGGGTGGTAATATGTGGTCTGGTCATGGGGTGACGGTATTTGTCGCTTGTATGTGGTAATAATGGTCATTTAAAATAATGTGTGTGACTCATTCCCTGAAAGAAAAATAGATAAAAATATACTTATTTTTAATAGTTTAGAGTAGAGTAGGGCCTGGCCAAAAGAGTCTACCGTGTTGTGGTGGTGGCTTAAAAATTGTTTTGGCCAGAATGAAAGCTGCTGGTTATGAAGGTGATCTGGTGTTAGATGGGAACTGTAAATATCTGGTTGGCGAGGACATGGTGGAGAAGTTGAGTTTTTTCAAGAGTGGGCAGTGGGATGGTGGAGGTGGAGCTGGGGTGGAGCCTGGGTGGAGTCTCAAGGGGGCACAAAAAGTTTTCCAGTATGGGGCCCTGAAATTCCTAGTGGCAGCCCTTTGTGGCTTATTATACTGTATGGAGCAATATATGGGGCTCATTATTCTGTGTGAGGCACTATGTGGTGCCCATAATACTGTATGGAGGACTATACTGTCTGATTTCTATTGTAGAATTTACAATAGATATCACTCATGTAATGTAAGAAGTAAGTGAAATCTTTGGAATTGTACTATACCTATATTTCTCTGCATCTGGGCATCATGAATCATGGTATGTATTGAAGGGCCCACTGACAGTCTTTCGCCCGGGGCCCACTAAAATCTGGGGCCAGCCCTTGGTATAAATACTGATGTGATGGCTGCAGGGCAGGCACACATATAATATTAGAGAAGTCGTAGCCTGAGGTCATGATATTCAAATAAGCTAAGATACATGGAATTTAACTCTCATGTTTCCGCTTCACTCTGCAGAGCTGCCTGAAATATTCATTTACTTTTTAGTGTTTGTATTACCTGAAATTCTTCCTTCTAACACTAGATGGCAGCACCTGTCATATCAGTATGTCACAGGGCTTGGACTGCCCCCTAAGGGCTCTGCAGGGTCCCCCACTGTGGAGATTCAGGGGGTGATCTGCTGGTATCACTCGCTTCCATACAGCTCTGATAAACCATTTGGCAAAATTTGATAAAGTGTCAGAAACCGATCTCAAGGATACCTACATCCAGTAGGCGGCAGTAGAGTGTCTTCTTTCCTCTTGGAGGAGAGGTAATTTGCATAACTTATTTGCTATCAAGATCATTTTTTGTACGATTTAGGATTTGTGACACCCAATAGACACCGCAATGTATATATTTTTCTGCAATTGCTAATGATTTGCGATTTTTTTCAGCCATGCATTCAGCTCAGCTTGTATGCAACTTGGCTTGACCAAAGTTGCCTTAGCCTAAATATTGTGTTTCTCGTGGAAGTTTAGGATCTTGCAAAACCATGAATCTACCAGAAGGTGGCAGTATAACATCACAATCCATAAAAAACTACTGCAAAGGGGCGTTACGTCCTAATTGAAAGGGGTTGTGCGGCGCCTGTCATTTCTGCATAGGACGACACTGCTGCCCACTGAGCAGGAAAGTTACTGACTAGAGATGGGCAAACCCAAACAGTAAAGTTTAGCGCCCGTACCAAACACCTACTGTTTGGGCACGGACACCGAACACGAACTTCACCAGGAAGTTCGACTTCGGCCCCTCGAACACCGGGTGTTAGTCTCCCTGTCATGTGCATGACAGCGCGGCAAACACCGCTTCTGATCGGTGGTAGAATCGTCACCACGGGTCAGACAGTCGCGGCTCCCACGTTATCAGATGACACGTGAGCCCGCAGCTGAGATTGGAGGTATAAAGTTTACCTCTGATCACTGGTGTCAGCTGATGGGACTACAGCTCCCACCATCGGACACCTGCTGCCCCTAATAACAGCAAGAGCAGGAGTGGCTGATGAGTATCCATCAGCCGGCACCTGTGCTATAAATAAATAATGAAAAAACAAAACCCATCATGGGTTCCCCTGTATTTTTGATAACCAGCCAGGCAAAACTTACAGCTGGGCGCTGTAACCCTCAGCTGTCAGCGTTAGCAAGGCTAGTTATCAAGGATAGAGGGGTCCCATGCCGTATTTTTTAATTATTTAAATAAGTAATTAAAAAAACGGCCTGGGATCACCCCCCTATTTTTGACAACAACCTTTCAAATAAAGGACTTTATTCTGGCTGTGTCTTTATTTACCATCTAACTATAGGATTAGTATTAAATAGGTGTCTTATAGACACCTCTCCATTACTAACCCGTGGGCTTGATGTCACCTGACAATACAAAGGTGACATCAACCCCACAAATATGAACCCCACTTGCCACCGCTACAGGGCAAGTGGAAAGAGCCGGGCAAAGTGCCAGAATTGGTGTATCTAATAGATGCGCCTTTTCTGGGCGGCTGTGGGCTGCTATTTTTAGGCTGGTAAGGGCTCCTTACCAGCCTGAGAATACCAGCCCCTAGCTGTCTTCTTTAGCAAGGCTGGATGTAAAAAATGGGGGAGACAAAGCTGTTTTTTAAATTATTTATTTAAATAATTTAAAAAACATAGAGGGGACGCCTCTATTCTTGATAACTAGCCTTGCTGAAGCTGACAGCTGAGGGTTGCAGCCCCAGCTGTGAGTTTTGCCTGGCTGGTTATCAAGAATACAGGGAAACCCACGCCATTTAACAAAAATATATTTATTTACAGCGGCTGATGAATACACCCATAAGCCGCTCCTGCTTTTGCTGTTATTAGCGGCAGCAGGCGTTGGCTGATGGGAGCAGTTGTCCCATCAGTTGACACCAGTGACCGGTGGTAAACTTTATACCTCCGATCACAGCTGCGCGCTCACAATGTCATTCGACAGCATGGGAAACGCGGCTGTCTGACCGGTGGTGATGATTTCCCAGCCGGTCAGAAGCGGTGTTTGCCGCACTGTCATGCACATGACAGCGTTGCAAACACTGGATGTTCGGGCCCCCTGCACTGGTACCCGAACCTGAACTTTTTGTAACTGTTCAGCCAAACCCGCCGGACCGGAACATCCAGTGTTTGCCCATCTCTATTACTGACTCAACCATCAGAGGCAGAGCAGGTATCATCCACGTGTCCTGTTGGTCAGATGCCCAATGAGTATCATGATTAATACTCATTGGGCATCTGACCAATACTTCAACAATTGTGCAGTCAAGAAGGCGGCGGGGTCTCTTCACTTCCAACACAGAAATGACAAAACCCCATTAATTTAGAATGTAAGGTCTTTTATTGGCGTGTTCCATGAATTGTAATGTTACTATACTGCTCTCAAGTGGCACAATCAGGGTACTGCACAATTACAAATTTCCATGAGAACGGCCGGTGGTGCAGAGCTCCGTGACACCAGCACAGTCCTGTAATAGGAGCCACCGAGGTAACCAGTCCGTCCATGACATTTCTTCTCTCCTAAATCTTCCACCATCACGTCTGAGTGGAAGAAACGGCAGCAACTCAGCCACGAAATAAAGACCCTGTAACATTACAAAGTGGGGGGCCAAGTGCTGAGGAGCAGAAGGCAGAAAAGTCACCACCGCTATACCATCAGCACAAACACTGCACCCCTGCCGGGAGATTCATGGCCAAGCAGCTACATGCGGCCGTACATCACCAAGCACAATGACGAGCGTTGGATGTGGTGTTAAGCCGCCATTACTGGACTTTAAATTCTACAGTAGGTGAGGTAATTTCACAATTTAGGTACCAGACAATAAAATGATTGATTTTTCCATATAAATCTAAGCCTCCCTCTATACAGCGCTAAAGCGTATGTAACCACTATAGAAATAATACTAAATATATGAAAATGAATAATCTTGACAACTGGCAAAAGATAAAAATATTATTTTATTCAGGGTGCGTCGTTCTTATGATGTCTGGATAATCTGTGCAGGAATAAGGTTGTTCCTATGAACGCTATTTAAAGAGACAGACGTAAAGAAAAATCACCGACAGCAGGGCAGGTGCAGTGCGGGTGTCAGCCATTCATCTGCTTGCTACAGTTTGGATAGCCACGCTGCCACTATGGCTGCCAGGATGCCAACAGCAGGAACCTCCAGGTGTGCGGCGGAGTTGCAAAGATTGGTGCTACAGCAGGTATTCATGACCGAGATGGTCGTGCCCATCACGATGTCCGAGGTCTGAGTGCCGCACACAGTGGAGTTGGCACATCCCTGTTTATGGATTGTCTTGAGGGCTGTGGGGGAGAGAAACAAAACATGTCAGGAAGGTCTAAAAGTAACCGGCAGCTGCTCGTCTCCCGCTCGTCAGTCCTATTTCTGCGGGACCGTCCACTATAGATCTTGGGCAATCAGATGAAAAGTTTGGGGGTTTTGGCAGGTAGGGGATCAGAGGGTTGAGGCACAGCTGCACGGGGCTCAGAGGCCACAGCTACTCACCTAATTTCCCAGACTTTGTCACACAGACCTCTTTAGTTGCGCAGGTGACTTTTGAACTCAAGACACTTAAATAATCAGAGAAACGGCACTCCAGGGGGGTATCTGAGGAGACAAAAATGTCACTGGTCACGTGGCTGGTCACTTAATCTACAGAAATAACAAACACAACATTACATGTATTATGTCCTGAGATACAGCTGAATTCACAATTCAGAGCTGAAGTTTCCCAGCATGCTTTGCTTCTTCTGTGCATGATTTGCATTCAGTAAAGGGTCCTTATGTCAGGCGATATGCAGCAATGTGGTGTTGGAAAAACTAACTGTGCTCTGTATTTTTTTTTTTTCAACTATGTCATCTGTTCCTTATAACCAGCAGCAGAATAGTGAGTGCAGCTCTACTCAGATGTTGCTCGCTGTGGTAATTGTAGATGCGGTCGCTACTGATCCTGCTGTGTGCTGCTGAGAAACCACCCCCTCTCCACCCGAGGACCTGCTCTCTCTCTTACCCAGGGAGTGAGTTGGCTTCCTGGCATGAGTGAAGGAGCCAAGTCCCAGGCTTCTGTTTCCCGGACCAGGCCAGCAGGCGGCAGAAGAAACCAGCAACCGGTCTGCACAACAGAGGACTCGGGGGTGAGACGCTCCACCAGGAGTCGCAGCAATGTGTCTCCTACTCCCCCCAGGTGGGCAGAGACCCAGAGAAGCCGCAAAGCTTCCAACATGGAGGAGAAGCCTGCTAGCATGCAAGATGGCGGTCCTTCCGGAGGAAAGCTGAGTGCTCACGTAGGTGAGGCCAACCTCACTGAGGTTGGTTGGGGACTGCAGAGACCATGGGAGTCTGTGTCCACCTATGGCTCCCGGGTCATGAGCCACCTCCGTGAGTATGAAGAAGCGAGCAAGACCATCAGGAGGCTTCGGGAGGAGCTGCACTGCACAAGCGGCAAAGCTGCAGGTGCCTCCAAACTGAGGAAGAATCAGCTCCAGGCGGAGGTAAGCAGACTGAAGGTTAAAATAATGAGCTTGAAGTGAGGAAATCTTTTATTGGAGAAAAAAGTGGACAATTAAAAGAAAAACTACTTAATGAAGACCGATTCAGAGTTATGGCTGACACCAGAGAGCAAAGGCAGGTGGGGCTGTAGCCTGAGAGCCTGGTGGATGATGATGATGAGGAGGAGGAGGATGATGAGGACCAGCAGAAAGCCCCACCTAGCAGCCTGCAAAGTCACCCGCAGGCCACGTGCAGTGAGCTCCCTTCAGGACAGGCGACATTGACATCTGGGCGCTGTTCTGCTGGCTCTGGGGAAGACAGTGACAACAGCAGCCAAGGCGAGGCGCTAATGGCGGAGATCAAGCTACTGGAGTTCTCAGTGTGCCTTCAAAACTTCCATCTTGGTGACTAGGGTTGAGCGACTTTCATTTTTTTAAGATCGAGTCGGGTTTTGTGAAACCCGACTTTGTCCAGAGTCGAGTCGAGTGCAGTCGGCCGATTATCGCGAAAAGTCGGGGATCGACCGAAACACAAAACCCAATGCAAGTCAATGGGGAAGCATAGTCGGCAGTGAGTGGAGGCCAGGAAAACACCTACAGTGCCCATTTTAATGCCAAAAACATCCACTCTTGTTTCTGAAGCTTGTCAATCTTAATTAACTTTATAATAATAGTTGGGCATTGGAACTTGGGGGTCATTTTGCAAAAGTTGTGGAGGGTAGGGCTGGTTCAAGCTTTTAGTGGGCCCAGGAAACGTGGACTACGTCACGGCGGTGGAGCAGTGAGAGGTAAGTATGTCAAGTTTGCAAGTGCTGTGATCCTAAGCAAGCAGGGAGGCCCCCTCGTTGGCATTGGCACTGGCACAGGGCCCCTCAAAGTACAGCGGTGTGTTTGCACGGCGGGGGCGCCTCCCACCAGCAGCGACACTTTTGTGTACTCTGAGGGGCCCTGTGCCAGTGACGTCGCCAACGAGTATACCCCCCCCACCTGATGAAGGAACCTGCACTTTCATCTGCACCTTCCTCTTTGTCCCTCTGTAAGGTGGTATAACATGCGGGAAGGGGAACCTTACTTTCAGCAGGGTCAGATTCTGGCTGTGTAGAGTGCAAGGGGAATGTAGTGGTCTAGGTCAATGTACCAGCAGACTCATCTAGCAGTGGCTGGGGAATGGGCAGGATGAGGAGGAAACAGATATAGGGCCAAAGAATAAAGTAGGCTAAATGCAGTTCAAAATTGGTAACAGGACTAAACAGGCGGCATTGCTTTGTTGAGTGGAGTAGCAAACCCAGGAGCAGCAGACACTGTTTTAAGGGCCCAAACACACTAATAGGCCAAATGCAGTTTAATATTTGCTACTGTAGGCCAAAAGCCAGAAGGTTGAAGCTCAGCTTTATTCAGTTGAGGACAACACCAGGCAGGGGCAGACACCGTTAGTAGGCCGGAACCACCAATTTTTTAAAAAAACAGCACTTAATGAGAGCCAGAAGGTAGAAGCTCAGCTTTATTCAGTTGAGGACAAACACCAGGGAGCAGCAAACAGAGGTATTAGGCCCCATCCAGCAATTAAAAAAAAAAAAAAAAAAAAGCTTGATCAGAGCCAGAAGGTAGAAGCTCAGCTTTATTCAGTTGAGGACAACACCAGGCAGGGGCAGACACCGTTAGTAGGCCCATAACCACCTATTTTTAAAAACAGCACTTAAAGAGAGCCAGAAGGTGGAAGCTCAGCTTTGTTCAGTGGAGGACAACACCAGGCAGGGGCAGACACCGTTAGTAGGCCCATAACCACCTACTTTTAAAAACACAGCACTTAAAGAGAGCCAGAAGGTGGAAGCTCAGCTTTATTCAGTTGAGGACAACACCAGGCAGGGGCAGACACCGTTAGTAGGCCCTAAACACCAATTTTTTTTAAAAAAATAGCTTAATCAGAGCCAGAAGGTAGAAGCTCAGCTTTATTCAGTTGAGGACAACACCAGGCAGGGGCAGACACCGTTAGTAGGCCCATAACCACCTATTTTTAAAAGCACAGCACTTAAAGAGAGCAAGAAGGTGGAAGCTCAGCTTTGTTCAGTGGAGGACAACACCAGGCAGGGGCAGACACCGTTAGTAGGCCCATAACCACCTATTTTTAAAAACAGCACTTAAAGAGAGCCAGAAGGTGGAAGCTCAGCTTTGTTCAGTGGAGGACAACACCAGGCAGGGGCAGACACCGTTAGTAGGCCCATAACCACCTATTTTTAAAAACACAGCACTTAAAGAGAGCCAGAAGGTGGAAGCTCAGCTTTCTTCAGTGGAGGACAACACCAGGCAGGGGCAGACACCGTTAGTAGGCCGGAACCAACAATCTTTTAAAAAACAGCACTTAATGAGAGCCAGAAGGTAGAAGCTCAGCTTTATTCAGTTGAGGACAACACCAGGCAGGGGCAGACACCGTTAGTAGGCCCATAACCACCTATTTTTAAAAACAGCACTTAAAGAGAGCCAGAAGGTGGAAGCTCAGCTTTGTTCAGTGGAGGACAACACCAGGCAGGGGCAGACACCGTTAGTAGGCCCATAACCACCTATTTTTAAAAACACAGCACTTAAAGAGAGCCAGAAGGTGGAAGCTCAGCTTTCTTCAGTGGAGGACAACACCAGGCAGGGGCAGACACCGTTAGTAGGCCGGAACCAACAATCTTTTAAAAAACAGCACTTAATGAGAGCCAGAAGGTAGAAGCTCAGCTTTATTCAGTTGAGGACAACACCAGGCAGGGGCAGACACCGTTAGTAGGCCGGAACCACCAATCTTTTACAAAACAGCACTTAAAGAGAGCAAGAAGGTGGAAGCTCAGCTTTGTTCAGTGGAGGACAACACCAGGCAGGGGCAGACACCGTTAGTAGGCCCATAACCACCTATTTTTAAAAACAGCACTTAAAGAGAGCCAGAAGGTGGAAGCTCAGCTTTGTTCAGTGGAGGACAACACCAGGCAGGGGCAGACACCGTTAGTAGGCCCATAACCACCTATTTTTAAAAACACAGCACTTAAAGAGAGCCAGAAGGTGGAAGCTCAGCTTTCTTCAGTGGAGGACAACACCAGGCAGGGGCAGACACCGTTAGTAGGCCGGAACCAACAATCTTTTAAAAAACAGCACTTAATGAGAGCCAGAAGGTAGAAGCTCAGCTTTATTCAGTTGAGGACAACACCAGGCAGGGGCAGACACCGTTAGTAGGCCGGAACCACCAATCTTTTACAAAACAGCACTTAAAGAGAGCAAGAAGGTGGAAGCTCAGCTTTGTTCAGTGGAGGACAACACCAGGCAGGGGCAGACACCGTTAGTAGGCCCATAACCACCTATTTTTAAAAACAGCACTTAAAGAGAGCCAGAAGGTGGAAGCTCAGCTTTGTTCAGTGGAGGACAACACCAGGCAGGGGCAGACACCGTTAGTAGGCCCATAACCACCTATTTTTAAAAACACAGCACTTAAAGAGAGCCAGAAGGTGGAAGCTCAGCTTTCTTCAGTGGAGGACAACACCAGGCAGGGGCAGACACCGTTAGTAGGCCGGAACCAACAATCTTTTAAAAAACAGCACTTAATGAGAGCCAGAAGGTAGAAGCTCAGCTTTATTCAGTTGAGGACAACACCAGGCAGGGGCAGACACCGTTAGTAGGCCGGAACCACCAATTTTTTTAAAAACAGCACTTAATGAGAGCCAGAAGGTAGAAGCTCAGCTTTATTCAGTTGAGGACAAACACCAGGGAGCAGCAAACAGAGGTATTAGGCCCCATCCAGCAATTAAAAAAAAAAAAAAGCTTAATAAGAGCCAGAAGGTAGAAGCTCAGCATTATTCAGTTGAGGACAACACCAGGCAGGGGCAGACACCGTTAGTAGGCCCTAAACACCAATTTTTTTTAAAAAATAGCTTAATCAGAGCCAGAAGGTAGAAGCTCAGCTTTATTCAGTTGAGGACAACACCAGGCAGGGGCAGACACCGTTAGTAGGCCCATAACCACCTATTTTTAAAAGCACAGCACTTAAAGAGAGCAAGAAGGTGGAAGCTCAGCTTTGTTCAGTGGAGGACAACACCAGGCAGGGGCAGACACCGTTAGTAGGCCCTAAACACCAATTTTTTTTAAAAAATAGCTTAATCAGAGCCAGAAGGTAGAAGCTCAGCTTTATTCAGTTGAGGACAACACCAGGCAGGGGCAGACACCGTTAGTAGGCCCTAAACACCCATTTTTTTAAAAAAAATAGCTTAATGAGAGCCAGAAGGTAGAAGCTCAGCTTTATTCAGTTGAGGACAACACCAGGCAGGGGCAGACACCGTTAGTAGGCCCATAACCACCTATTTTTAAAAGCACAGCACTTAAAGAGAGCAAGAAGGTGGAAGCTCAGCTTTGTTCAGTGGAGGACAACACCAGGCAGGGGCAGACACCGTTAGTAGGCCCTAAACACCAATTTTTTTAAAAAAATAGCTTAATCAGAACCAGAAGGTAGAAGCTCAGCTTTATTCAGTTGAGGACAACACCAGGCAGGGGCAGACACCGTTAGTAGGCCCTAAACACCCATTTTTTTAAAAAAAATAGCTTAATGAGAGCCAGAAGGTAGAAGCTCAGCTTTATTCAGTTGAGGACAACACCAGGCAGGGGCAGACACCGTTAGTAGGCCCATAACCACCTATTTTTAAAAGCACAGCACTTAAAGAGAGCAAGAAGGTGGAAGCTCAGCTTTGTTCAGTGGAGGACAACACCAGGCAGGGGCAGACACCGTTAGTAGGCCGGAACCAACAATCTTTTAAAAAACAGCACTTAATGAGAGCCAGAAGGTAGAAGCTCAGCTTTATTCAGTTGAGGACAACACCAGGCAGGGGCAGACACCGTTAGTAGGCCCTAAACACCAATTTTTTTAAAAAAAATAGCTTAATCAGAGCCAGAAGGTAGAAGCTCAGCTTTATTCAGTTGAGGACAACACCAGGCAGGGGCAGACACCGTTAGTAGGCCCATAACCACCTATTTTTAAAAGCACAGCACTTAAAGAGAGCAAGAAGGTGGAAGCTCAGCTTTGTTCAGTGGAGGACAACACCAGGCAGGGGCAGACACCGTTAGTAGGCCCTAAACACCAATTGTTTTTAAAAAAATAACTTAATCAGAGCCAGAAGGTAGAAGCTCAGCTTTATTCAGTTGAGGACAACACCAGGCAGGGGCAGACACCGTTAGTAGGCCGGAACCAACAATCTTTTAAAAAACAGCACTTAATGAGAGCCAGTAGGTGGAAGCTCAGATTTATTCATTTGAGGACAACTTGAATTAGGGACTGCAGACAGACTTACCAGGCTGTCCCCTGTGTGGACCATGCATCCAATACATTAACCCATTGCGCCACAAAGGACACGTAACCTTCCGTGGCCATGCCTACAGGTCCATGTGTCTGTTGTCAGGTGTACCTTTGGACTCACAGATTGACAGAATGCAAGGACAATGTGGTCTTTAACATGCTGGTGGAGGGGTGGGATGGCTTTTCTCGCAAAAGAATTGTCAACTGGGTAGCTCATAGCGTGGTACAGCGTAGTCCATCATGGCTTTATTAATATTAAATAAAATAAAAAAATAGGCTCTATGCACTGTAAAATAGGTTCCAGGGGTACACGGGCAGCAGTGGTCTGGTCAGTGGAGGCCTAGTGGAAGGAGGGACCGCAGACAGGCTTCGAAGGCCTAACATAATAAAATGGGCTGGCTGTAGGCACTTTATAATTGGTTCCAGGGGTACACGGGCAGCAGTGGTCTGGTCAGTGGAGGCCTAGTGGAAGGAGGGAACGCAGACAGGCTTCGAAGGCCTAACATAATAAAATGGGCAGGCTCTATGCACTGTAAAATAGGTTCCAGGGGTACACGGGCAGCAGTGGTCTGGTCAGTGGAGGCCTAGTGGAAGGAGGGACCGCAGACAGGCTTCGAAGGCCTAACATAATAAAATGGGCTGGCTGTAGGCACTTTATAATTGGTTCCAGGGGTACACGGGCAGCAGTGGTCTGGTCAGTGGAGGCCTAGTGGAAGGAGGGACCGCAGACAGGCTTCGAAGGCCTAAGATAATAAAATGGGCAGGCTCTATGCACTGTAAAATAGGTTCCAGGGGTACACGGGCAGCAGTGGTCTGGTCAGTGGAGGCCTAGTGGAAGGAGGGACCGCAGACAGGCTTAGAAGGCCTAACATAATAAAATGGGCTGGCTGTAGGCACTTTATAATTGGTTCCAGGGGTACACGGGCAGCAGTGGTCTGGTCAGTGGAGGCCTAGTGGAAGGAGGGACTGCAGACAGGCTTCGAAGGCCTAACATAATAAAATGGGCAGGCTCTATGCACTGTAAAATAGGTTCCAGGGGTACACGGGCAGCAGTGGTCTGGTCAGTGGAGGCCTAGTGGAAGGAGGGACCGCAGACAGGCTTCGAAGGCCTAACATAATAAAATGGGCTGGCTGTAGGCACTTTATAATTGGTTCCAGGGGTACACGGGCAGCAGTGGTCTGGTCAGTGGAGGCCTAGTGGAAGGAGGGACCGCAGACAGGCTTCGAAGGCCTAACATAATAAAATGGCCAGGCTCTATGCACTGTAAAATAGGTTCCAGGGGTACACGGGCAGCAGTGGTCTGGTCAGTGGAGGCCTAGTGGAAGGAGGGACCGCAGACAGGCTTCGAAGGCCTAACATAATAAAATGGGCTGGCTGTAGGCACTTTATAATTGGTTCCAGGGGTACACGGGCAGCAGTGGTCTGGTCAACGGAGGCCGATTGTAATGAGTGTCTGCCAGTTAGTAGTCCAAAACAACAAATAAATGTGAATGTCTCGCATTAAAACAAAACAAAAACACTAAAGGGTGCAATCATTAGGTTCAGGGGTGGGATCCTCTGCGTTGTTTCAGACCTACTAATTTAGCGCAAAGTATTTACTGTGGTAAATAGAGGACACTGCCCCTGACTATGTTAAGTACCATCATACATGTCAACACAATGGTATTGTCAGTGGCAGGTATGGAAGGATGTCAGCGCATAGACTAAACATTGGTGGAAGTGTGAGAGATAACTGTGGAAGTGGTAGAGCAATGTTTGACCTGGGGGTGGGTGAACTCTCTTGTGGCCGGCGGTACAGGCCCAGGGCCCCTCATGTTACAACAGTGTGTCTGACGTTGCGTGCGCACCACCACCGACAGAGACACTTTATTGTACTATGAGGGACCCAGTAGCAATGCCGTCGACCAAAAGCGAGCACACCCACCTCTTCAGACAAACAACAGTCTCACGGGTGCTTGCGCCAAGTCGCGATACCACGGCCCCGTGTGGGGAGTTTGGCCATTTAGGGAGGTGTAAACATGTCGTATGCTGGACAATCAGCTGCAGCAAATTAGACATTAGAAAAGTAATTCACAGTAGTCCACAGGCAAGAGCTTTTCATAGGAAAGCTAGGTGTCGGCCGGGCAAGGTGGGGCAAAAGATTTCTAAATCCAGTTGTGGTTCATTTTAATGAATGTTAGATCATCAACATTTTGGGTAGCCAGACGAGTCCTTTTTTCGGTTAATATTGAACCTGCAGCACTGAATACTCTTTCTGATAGGACACTAGCTGCCGGGCAAGCAAGCTCCTGCAATGCATATTCTGCCAATTCTGGCCAGGTGTCTAATTTTGATGCCCAGTAATCAAATGGGAATGACGGTTGAGGGAGAACATCGATAAGGGATGAAAAATAGTTAGTAACCATACTGGACAAATGTTGTCTCCTGTCACTTTCAATTGATGCAGCAGTACCTGTCCTGTCTGCGGTCATAGCAAAATGACTTCACAACCTGGTCAGAAAACCCCTCTGTCCAACGCCACTTCTGATGTGTGCACCCCTAACACTCCTAGTCTGCTGGCCCCTGGAGCTCGTGTGAGAACGATCACGTGCGCTGTGTGCTGGGAATGCCTGAAGCAAACGGTCAACAAGAGTTGATTGTTTGGTTGCTAATATTAGTTCCAAGTTCTCATGTGGCATAATATTTTGCAATTTGCCTTTATAGCGTGGATCAAGGAGGCAGGCCAACCAGTAATCGTCATCGTTCATCATTTTTGTAATGCGTGTGTCCCTTTTTAGGATACGTAAGGCATAATCCGCCATGTGGGCCAAAGTTCCAGTTGTCAAATCTCCGGTTGTGATTGGTTGAGGGGCAGTTTCAGGCAAATCTACGTCCCTTGTGTCCCTCAAAAAAACAGAACCCGGCCTTGCCACGCAACCAATTTCTAGTGCCCCCGGGAAAGCTTCCTCATTAAAAATATACTCATCCCCATCATCCTCCTCGTCCTCCACCTCCTCTTCGCCCGCTACCTCGTCCTGTACACTGCCCTGACCAGACAATGGCTGACTGTCATCAAGGCTTTCCTCTTCCTTTGGTGCAGACGCCTGATCCTTTATGTGCGTCAAACTTTGCATCAGCAGACACATTAGGGGGATGCTCATGCTTATTATGGCGTTGTCTGCACTAACCAGCCGTGTGCATTCCTCAAAACACTGAAGGACTTGACACATGTCTTGTATCTTCGACCACTGCACACCAGACAACTCCATGTCTGCCATCCTACTGCCTGCCCGTATATGTGTATCCTCCCACAAAAACATAAGAGCCCGCCTCTGTTGGCACAGTCTCTGAAGCATGTGCAGTGTTGAGTTCCACCTTGTTGCAACGTCTATGATTAGGCGATGCTGGGGAAGGTTCAAAGACCGCTGATAGGTCTGCATACGGCTGGAGTGTACAGGCGAACGTCGGATATGTGAGCAAAGTCCACGCACTTTGAGGAGCAGGTCGGAGAACCCAGGATAAGTTTTCAATAAGCACTGCACCACCAGGTATAAGGTGTGAGCCAGGCAAGGAATGTGTTTCAGTTGGGAAAGGGAGATGGCAGCCATGAAATTCCTTCCGTTATCACTCACTACCTTGCCTGCCTCAAGATCTACTGTGCCCAGCCACGACTGCGTTTCTTGTTGCAAGAACTCGGACAGAACTTCCGCGGTGTGTCTGTTGTCGCCCAAACACTTCATAGCCAATACAGCCTGCTGACGCTTGCCAGTAGCTGGCCCATAATGGGACAACTGGTGTGCAACAGTGTCATCTGCCGATGGAGTGGTTGGCCGACTGCGGTCTGTGGAAGAGCTGTCGCTTCTGCAGGAGGACGAGGAGGAGGAGGAGGGGGTGCGAACGCCTACAGCCAACTGTTTCCTAGACCGTGGGCTAGGCACAACTGTCCCGAAATTGATGTCCCCTGTGGACCCTGCATCCACCACATTCACCCAGTGTGCCGTGATGGACACATAACGTCCCTGGCCATGCCTACTGGTCCATGCATCTGTAGTCAGGTGCACCTTTGTACTCACAGATTGCCTGAGTGCATGGACGATGCGCTGTTTAACATGCTGGTGCAGGGCTGGGATGGCTTTTCTGGAAAAAAAGTGTCGACTGGGTAGCTCGTATCGTGGTTCAGCGTACTCCATCAGGGCTTTGAAAGCTTCGCTTTCAACTAACCGGTAGGGCATCATCTCTAACGAGATTAGTCTAGCTATGTGGGCGTTAAAACCCTGTGTACGCGGATGCGAGGATAAGTACTTCCTTTTTCTAACCAGAGTCTCATGTAGGGTGAGCTGGACTGGAGAGCTGGAGATCGTGGAACTTTCGGGTGTGCCGGTGGACATGGCAGACTGAGACGGTTGGAGACGGTATTGTTTCCGCCGGTGCCCTTGATGCAATATTTCCTCCTACAAAACTGGTGATTCCCTGACCCTGACTGCTTTTGGCTGGCAAAGAAACCTGCACAGATACTGCCGGTGGTGCGGAAAATGGTGGCCTTACAGTGACGGAAGGGATGTTGCGTTGCTGACTAGCTTCATTGGCCGAGGGTGCTACAACCTTAAGGGACGTTTGGTAGTTAGTCCAGGCTTGAAAATGCATGGTGGTTAAGTGTCTATGCATGCAACTAGTATTGAGACTTTTCAGATTCTGACCTCTGCTTAAGCTAGTTGAACATTTTTGACAGATGACTTTGCGCTGATCAATTGGATGTTGTTCAAAAAAATGCCAGACTGCACTCTTCCTAGCATCGGATCCCTTTTCAGGGATTGCAGACTGAGCTTTAACCGGATGGCCACACTGTCCTCCAACAGGTTTTGGCTTTGACACGCGTTTTGGCCCAGATACGGGACCGGCAGATGGAACCTGTTGCGATGTTGATGCCTGCTGCGGCCCCTCCTCCACCTCCGCTTCTGACCTACTGCCGCCTGCACCCTGTTCCCCCAATGGCTGCCAATTGGGGTCAACAACTGGGTCATCTATTACCTCCTCTTCTATCTCGTGTGCAACTTCGTCTGTGTCACCGTGTCGGTCGGTGGTATAGCGTTCGTGGCGGGGCAACATAGTCTCATCAGGGTCTGATTGTGGATCAGTACCCTGAGAGGGCAATGTTGTGGTCTGAGTCAAAGGAGCAGCATAGTACTCTGGCTGTGGCTGTGCATCAGTGCACTCCATGTCAGAATCTACTTGTAATGGGCATGGCCTGTTAAGTGTTTCACTTTCTAAGCCAGGGACGGTATGTGTAAAGAGCTCCATGGAGTGACTCGTTGTGTCGCCTGCTGCATCCTTCTCTCGTGTTGTTGTTTTTGCTGAAGAGGACAAGGAAGCGACTTGTCCCTGACCGTGAACATCCACAAGCGACGCGCTGTTTTTACATTTACCAGTTTCAGAAGAGGAGGCAAAAGAGCTAGAGGCTGAGTCTGCAAGGTAAGCCAAAACTTGCTGTTGCTGCTCTGGCTTTAAAAGCGGTTTTCCTACTCCCAGAAAAGAGAGCGTTCGAGGCCTTGTGTAGCCAGACGACGAACCTGGCTCCACAGCTCCAGACTTAGGTGGAATATTTTTATCCCCACGACCACCTGATGCTCCACTACCACTACCATCATTACCAGCCGACAATGAATGCCCACGGCCACGACCTCTTGCACCAGACTTCCTCATTGTTTTAAAAACTTAACCAAAGTAACTTTATTTGTTGCTGTCAAACAACTTACACGGTGAGCTATAACTTCAGTATGATTTCAATATCCCTTTACAGGTTGGTGAGACCACAAGGAAAATCAGGCCCAATGTTACACACTCTGTTTTCTGTGGCACCAAATCACAGAGATGCCACAGACGCAGGACTGTCACTCAAGCACAAATGTCAATATTAATCTCCCACCTATTTTTTTTTTTTTTTCAGGGAGACTTTAGAAACCAAATAAGATAAAATGATTTTTTCAGAGAGACTTTAGAAACCAAATAAGATAAAATGATTTTTTCAGGGACAATTTAGAAACCAAATAATAAAAAAAAAGGCTTTCTATGGCCCACTGAGTGAGAGATGGCACACACAGGAGTCAGGAGTGGCACACAAGCCCTGAGGCCAATATTTTTCTCCCACTGATTGATGTAGTGATTTTTTTTCAGGTAGATTTTAGAACCCAAATCAAGCAAAAAAATAAATAGGCTTTCTATGGCCCACTGAGTGAGAGATGGCACACACAGGAGTCAGGAGTGGCACACAAGCCCTGAGGCCAATATTTTTCTCCCACTGATTTATGTAGTGATTTTTTTTCAGGTAGATTTTAGAACCCAAATCAAGCAAAAAAATAAATAGGCTTTCTATGGCCCACTGAGTGAGAGATGGCACACACAGGAGTCAGGAGTGGCACACAAGCCCTGAGGCCAATATTTTTCTCCCACTGATTGATGTAGTGATTTTTTTTCAGGTAGATTTTAGAACCCAAATCAAGCAAAAAAATAAATAGGCTTTCTATGGCCCACTGAGTGAGAGATGGCACACACAGGAGTCAGGAGTGGCACACAAGCCCTGAGGCCAATATTTTTCTCCCACTGATTGATGTAGTGATTTTTTTTCAGGTAGATTTTAGAACCCAAATCAAGCAAAAAAATAAATAGGCTTTCTATGGCCCACTGAGTGAGAGATGGCACACACAGGAGTCAGGAGTGGCACACAAGCCCTGAGGCCAATATTTTTCTCCCACTGATTGATGTAGTGATTTTTTTTCAGGTAGATTTTAGAACCCAAATCAAGCAAAAAAATAAATAGGCTTTCTATGGCCCACTGAGTGAGAGATGGCACACACAGGAGTCAGGAGTGGCACACAAGCCCTGAGGCCAATATTTTTCTCCCACTGATTGATGTAGTGATTTTTTTTCAGGTAGATTTTAGATCCCAAATCAAGCAAAAAAATAAATAGGCTTTCTATGGCCCACACAGGAGTCAGGAGTGGCACACAAGCCCTGAGGCCAATATTTTTCTCCCACTGATTGATGTAGTGATTTTTTTTCAGGTAGATTTTAGAACCCAAATCAAGCAAAAAAATAAATAGGCTTTCTATGGCCCACTGAGTGAGAGATGGCACACACAGGAGTCAGGAGTGGCACACAAGCCCTGAGGCCAATATTTTTCTCCCACTGATTGATGTAGTGATTTTTTTTCAGGTAGATTTTAGAACCCAAATCAAGCAAAAAAATAAATAGGCTTTCTATGGCCCACTGAGTGAGAGATAGCACACACAGGAGTCAGGAGTGGCACACAAGCCCTGAGGCCAATATTTTTCTCCCACTGATTGATGTAGTGATTTTTTTTCAGGTAGATTTTAGAACCCAAATCAAGCAAAAAAATAAATAGGCTTTCTATGGCCCACTGAGTGAGAGATGGCACACACAGGAGTCAGGAGTGGCACACAAGCCCTGAGGCCAATATTTTTCTCCCACTGATTGATGTAGTGATTTTTTTTCAGGTAGATTTTAGAACCCAAATCAAGCAAAAAAATAAATAGGCTTTCTATGGCCCACTGAGTGAGAGATGGCACACACAGGGGTCAGGAGTGGCACACAAGCCCTGAGGCCAATATTTTTCTCCCACTGATTGATGTAGTGATTTTTTTTCAGGTAGATTTTAGAACCCAAATCAAGCAAAAAAATAAATAGGCTTTCTATGGCCCACTGAGTGAGAGATGGCACACACAGGAGTCAGGAGTGGCACACAAGCCCTGAGGCCAATATTTTTCTCCCACTGATTGATGTAGTGATTTTTTTTCAGGTAGATTTTAGAACCCAAATCAAGCAAAAAAATAAATAGGCTTTCTATGGCCCACTGAGTGAGAGATGGCACACACAGGGATGGCACTCTAGCAGAAATGCCAATCTTAATCTCCCACAAAAAAAAAAAACAGGGACTGTCCTACAATTACTATCTCCCTGCAGTAATCTCAGCCAGGTATGGCAGGCAGCAATAAGGAGTGGACTGATGCACAAATTAAATAAAAAGTGTGGACAAACAAAAAAGATAGCTGTGCAGAAACGAAGGAACAAGAGGATTTGTGCTTTGAAAAAAGCAGTTGGTTTGCACAGCGGCGTACACACACAGCAATGCAGCTATCAGGGAGCCTTCTAGGGCAGCCCAATGAGCTACAGCGCTGAGGAAAAAAAAAAAAAATGTAGCTTCCACTGTCCCTGCACACCGAAGGTGGTGTTGGACAGTGGAAATCGCTACAGCACAAGCGGTTTGGTGGTTAATGGACCCTGCCTAACGCTATCCCTGCTTCTGACGAAGCGGCAGCAACCTCTCCCTAAGCTCAGATCAGCAGCAGTGAGATGGCGGTCGGCGGGAACGCCCCTTTATAGCCCCTGTGACGCCGCAGACAGCAAGCTAATCACTGCAATGCCCTTCTCTAAGATGGTGGGGACCAGGACCTATGTCATCACGCTGCCCACACTCTGCGTTCACCTTCATTGGCTGAGAAATGGCGCTTTTCGCGTCATTGAAACGCGACTTTGGCGCGAAAGTCGCGTACCGCATGGCCGACCCCGCACAGGGGTCGGATCGGGTTTCATGAAACCCGACTTTGCCAAAAGTCGGCGACTTTTGAAAATGAACGACCCGTTTCGCTCAACCCTATTGGTGACGATTTAGGCTTCTTTCACATTTCCTTCGGCAATGTCCCTTCCTAATGCGTCGGGAAGACGTGCCGACGGATGTCGATAAAATAGTGATATAACGGAGGGAACGCATCCAGAGTTATGACAGATGGGTCAGCTGAGCTTTATGTAGATATGGGACTTGGTATTCAGGGTCGAGAGAGAGAAAGAGAGAGAGAGAGAGACTTTTTCCCGGACTTCAAATCTGTCCGGGCATGCTCAGAGGGAAAAAACGTGATACGTCGCTGGATTCCTGTGTGTGACGGTCAGCGACGGATCCTGCGCCCATAGGCTTCCATTATAGCCGACGACGGACAGCACATTACCCATCACTGAACGATTTTCCGACGTGCAGAAAAAACGTTCCTCTGAACGTTTTCCCTCCACGATGGACCGCTATTTTCCGACGGTTCCAGTGCACGATGGATGAAATGGATGGCCATCCGTCCAAATCCGTCACTAATACAAGTCTATGGGAAAATGCAGGATTCTGCAAATTTTTTTGCATTTTCAAAAATCGACGGGTTTTGACGTGAGACAAAAGACGGAAGTGTGAAAGAGGCCTTACCAGAGGAGGCACCTGGGGGCCAGAAGAAAAAGGCAAAGACCACCAAGCCAAAGCTGCATGAAGCCATAAGCTATGTGTGTGCCCCCCTCCCTGTACTCCCTGAGATGGCTGCAGGGTCAACTCACTGTATAAGCCCCGTTTCCCAGCTCAGCATGGGTTCTGCTTTGGATCTGGTGCAAAGGAGCGGGGAGATTACAAAGCAACGTAGTGAGGCACAGATCTCCGTCTCTGCTTGTAGTAGTGGGGACATAGCAGCAGGTGCATCAGCTGAGAGGCTGGACAGTGAGGGCGGCCCAGCATCGGGCGTACGATCAGGCCAGTTAACTGTGGTGCGCTCCTCAGTGGAAGGGGGGAGTGGCCCAGTGTCGGGGGCAGCCCGGTAGCCTCGGCGCCCCTGAATGCTGTTGCCGCTGATCACTTAGTTGAGTAACGGCAGCAGTGTGAGTGGGTTTCCGGGTCTGGGAGTTCCAGTCCTCAAAAGTCCTGCTCTGTGTTGGTGCCGCTGGTCAGCAAGATCCAGATATAAAGGATCAGTGGCGCCTCACAGTGGCAAAAAATCAATTTTTGTCTAGGGGTGTGGTTGCTCGTTTGGTGGAGGGTGAGGGGGGTTATGGAGGTGGGTAATAGTGATACTGTTGGTGTGGATGTGGTCACTGGTCCGCTTGCCCCACCAGTGGTGGCAGAACCCATCAGGGTCACCTCCGGGGGAAATTGAGCGCACTCATCGTCTCTGGGCTCTGGCGATGGCATGTTGCAGCAGCATCTCCTGGAGGCTCTAAATAAGGGGAGAGATCACTAATGGTAGAGGGTTGAGAGGATGATCTATCCTTCTAGATAGAGAGGCATGGCCTTGGGGCCTTCCGAGAGCAAAGAGGGGGGATACAGTGTGGTCCCTCCCAACAGCTGAGCCGGGTAGTATACTTAGAAATGTGGTCTGTCTTCGGTGGAGGGGCAGTGATGCCTGTCCTCCAAGGTCTAAGGTTGTGGAGCTCCTGCTGAGGATGAGTTTCAAGGTGATTGACATCTGCGCCTTGATACATGCCTATTCCATGCCTGAGTTTGATGTCAGCTTTGTTCGGCAAGAGGGGCTTGAGCTCTTCTGATCGAATTATGAATTGGCAAAATGTGAGCCCGGCTGGCGAGACTTTGCCGTTTAGGGGATGTCTCGCCAAAACCAAGTCAAGAAAGTTACCGTGATGACTTGTAACAAGTCGCTTTCTTGTTATGACATCATGAAGTGGCTTGGCCGATATGGAGAGGTGGTGGAGACGCCAAAGAAAAACCATGATGAGTTTCGTATATCTGGTCAGGGGCCTGGATCTGGGCCTATGATTATGGACATAAAGTCTGAAATGCGTCAGGCGTGTGGGGGATGTTTATCCCTTGACATTCTATGACATGTATGTTTTAAACTTTTTACAAACCATGGATTAAATAAAAGACAAAATTTGAATTTTTATGGATATCACCTGGTGCTGGTTTTTCCTTTTTTGCCTGCATTTACAAGTGGACTCCAGCCACATTGAACCTGGCACCCGTGGTCCTGTGATATTCTGGTGACCACTGTGAAAATCCTTTTTCCCCCTTCTCCCATGTTAATTTAGGGGCCTGGATGTTTATGGTAAAACTTAAAACATACCATCTTCTGCTTTCCTGGGTAGGGATCGTATCCTGGTCTTCTACCAGGGGCAACCGAAGCTCTGTCACAGGTGCGGCGACCCCACACATTTCAGTGCAAACTGCACTGTGCAGAAATGTGCATTGTGTGGGGATATCGGCCATCTTGCAGCATCTTGTGTGGAGATTAGGTGCCAACTGTGTGGTGAGTTAGGTCACCCATTCAGCTGTTGTCCTTGCTCCTTCGCTAATGCAGTCGTGACCCCGGTGCGAGAAAGCTGTGAGGCTGATTCTGCTGGGGAAGGGACTAGCAGCTGAGGGGCCAAGGAGGAAAAGCAATAAAAAGACGCCTGCCCAGCTGAGGTGTCTAGACAAGCGCAGACAGGATAGGAAGCTGGGCGAGCCTCGGGCTACTGGGGCGGCCCCTGTCCTGGACGCCAGTCTTGCTGCTGAGGCCCTAAGGGATGATGAGTTGGATGAGGAGGTCAGGAGGATCCACAGGGAGGAAAGCGCAACTGCCTCCGAGTCCTCCCATTATGAAAGTATGGATGAGGATAATAGGCAGTGGCTAGAGGAGAAGCGTAAGCTCAGCACCAAAAAGAAGAGAAAGAAGAGAGATAAAACATCTTCTCCTGCTTTGACCAAGGTACCTAAGAAAGGAAAAACTGACTCCCCTCTGGTTGGTCTTTCTAACCGGTTCCAAGCCCTTGAGAACATCTCTTCCTCTGAGGAGGAAGCTGAGGTTGAGGTTCTGGCTTTGGCGAGGCTTATAGGGGGTGCCGAGTCTCCTTCTTCTGGAAATGTAAGGTCCTTGGAGGGAGGGACTGGCCCAGAGTCCGGAGACGAGGACGATAAAAAGAAAAAACACATGGGAATGGATACCTCTATGTCATTAAAGAGGGGGAAAGATTCCTTCTCTGAGGGAGAGGATAAGGGGAGTGGGAAGAAGAAAGCCATCTAACTCAATCACCAATGACGGCAGTACCCACTCCTTTGATGCTGGCGTCCATTAATGTCACCAGCATAAAGTCAAATACAGATAGATTAGCGGCCTTAGATTTTTTCAGCCGGGTTGAAGCTGACATTTTCTTTTTGCAAGAGACCAGGCTGCCAAACATGGCAGACGTATTTAAAGCTAAGAGGGAGTGGAGACTCAGGCCCTCCTATTGGTCTCTTGCGGCCAAGCCGTATAGCGGAGTGGCGGTCCTTTTTACTGCATCGGTGGAATGCTGACAGGTTATTGAGTTAGAAATCGGCAGGTGCCTGATCTTAGATGTCCTCATGAAAGGACAAAAGCTCCGGCTCATTATCATCTATGGTCCCCAATCTAAGTGGGACCGGAAGTGCCTCTTTATTATTATCTAGCCCTACCTTTTTACAAGTCGGCAGGTTGTCTTTGGAGGGGACTTTAATACTGCCACGAGGCCCCGAGATAGAGGAGGTTCCAGAGACAAGCTGACTTATGATAGCGTCACCCTTAATAGTATAGCTAGTGAGGCTTGCCTGGTGGATGTCCACATTCGGCACACCCCAGGCCACGAGGGATTCACCTATCATAGAGGTAACTGTACGTTCAGAAGAGATAGGTTTTATTTAAAGGAGATTGACATAAAAGAGAAAGGAGTACCAGATCACCCATGATAGTTAAAATATAATATTTATTATGAATAATTCTAAAATCATGTAACATACACTATACAAAATAGTATAAAATATATATATTTATGGACAAATACATAAAATTGTGAAGGACACAGACAAAAACCAACCACATTACATAGTGTACACAAGATCCTATATATCTGGTAGTGCATATAGCAACATATAACGCTAGTCAAAGGGAGAGATCCAGGGAAAACCACATAGATCACCACAATTGTGGTCCAAGAATAAGTATCCCAAACTCAGTGTACTATGTGCCAATCAAATATACAAATATCTCACCCAGATGGATCCGTGTATGTGGTCAGACGTGGGGCTACTGAGTTTGGGATACTTATTCTTGGACCACAATTGTGGTGATCTATGTGGTTTTCCCTGGATCTCTCCCTTTGACTAGCGTTATATGTTGCTATATGCACTACCAGATATATAGGATCTTGTGTACACTATGTAATGTGGTTGGTTTTTGTCTGTGTCCTTCACAATTTTATGTATTTGTCCATAAATATATATATTTTATACTATTTTGTATAGTGTATGTTACATGATTTTAGAATTATTCATAATAAATATTATATTTTAACTATCATGGGTGATCTGGTACTCCTTTCTCTTTTATGTCAATATCCTTTCTGGAGTATGTGTTGTGCCTGTTTTTGACAGTGCTGATTTTTTATCAAGATTTCTGGGTTTTTTATTTATTTAAAGGAGGAAGCTGCCTTTTCTGCAGTGTCTGTTGTTGAGGGGGAGTTCTGCGACCACTGCTTAATTTTGTTTTCTCTGGATGTTACAGAGACCCCCTGGATGGGAAGAGGCTTTTGGAAGCTCAATTCATCTCTCTTGGAAGAAATGGAGATAAGACAGTCCTTTGAGGATTTTCTTCAGAGCCGGGTACCCTTACAGGATCTTTGCAGTAGTAAGTCAGAGAGCCTCAGGGCCTCGTGGCAGTATTGAAGTCCCCTCAGGGACCGCCTGTATCAGGGTCTGAGGAGGAAACTCGAGCATCTTGTCTCAACTGGAGGTAGCCTCGAGTAGATCTCCAGAGTGAAATCTTTGCTTATGAGGTGTCAGTACGATAGACATGCATCTTTGGTTTTTGAGAGAGATTACGGGAAGTACCGCTTGCCTGACCCATACAGAAACTGCAAGATGTCAGTGAATAGTAAAGTAGTTACAGGACTGGTCGATGCTACGGGGTCCCAGAGGCGATCCAAATCAGGGACCCTGGAGGTTGTCAGATCCTTCTACTCGCACCTCTTGTGGAAGAGGGATCTTGATTGGTATGAGATGTCGGCTTTCCTGGCTGAAGCCATCCCCGAACCAAGGGTAGACCCCTCGCTTGACGTTTTGACAGAGCTGATAAGTGAAGAGGAAGTTAAGTTGGCGATTGAAGGGCTTGCCCCCCCAAAAAACTGCCTGGTCCAGATGGCTTAACATCTAAATTCTATAAGACCTTTAAGGACACTTTGGTTCCCCTCTTGACTGAGGTATTCAATGAGTGTTTTTCCTCAGGCACTCTGCCAAAGTCAAAGAGGAGGTCTGCCCTGATCATCTTGTCAAAGGGTAAGGACCCATCTTGCATTGAGAATTGGCATCCCATAGCGCTTCTCAATGCAGACAGGAAGGTTCTGGCAAAGGTGCTGTTTAATCGGCTGGTGAAATTTGCACCCCGACTCCTTTTGGAGGCCCAGCATTGCTCTGTTCTAAGCCACAGCACATTTAGTGCTGTGCTCTGTGTCCAAGAGGCAGTGGAGCACGGTAGGGCTGGTCACTGGAAAGGGTATATACTGTCACTGGACCAGGCAAAAGCGTTTGATCGGGTTATGTCATGATCCTATGGTAGGTCTTTGACTGACGTGATAGGGGTTAATCATTGTGGCCTCTCTCTGGATCTAGGAGGGCTTTTTATAGCCTCGGTTAGCTCGAATCCTTGTCAGTTATACTCCTGCCCTCGGCTGAGTTAGTTGACCCTGGTGTATTTGTGTGCTTGTGCCTTGTGCCTGCTCTGGGAGAGTATATCCTGTTGCTGACCCAATTTGTCCCCCACATTGCTCTTGCCTGTCAATTTGGTACTGTTCTGTTGGTTCTATGGTTGATTGACTCTGGCTTGATCCTTGACTACCCTTCTGTCTCTGCCCTTGGTACCTGTATTACCCGCTCGGTTTTCTGACTTCTGCCTGTACCGGTTTATCCCTCTATGAGTGTGTTTGTTGGCTTTCTCACTTCTTACCTTTCCCGTTAGACTCCGCTGCGCTCCGTTCAGCTATCCATGAGATCCCGTGGCTGGCCCCGCCTCGGCCCCTCCCTCTGCGGTCACAGGTCGCAGGCCCTGCGTGTCAGCGGGGCAGGTTACCTCGTCGGCCACACTGTCAGTTACAGGTTAATCACGAGTACCTCTGGTCCTTCCTTCTGAGATATGGCCTGTCGGGGGGTTTGTTGATTGGCTTAAGACCTTGTACAGTGGGGCAGAGCGTGTCCCTCTTGTGAATGGTTGGATTGGCAGCTCTTTTGAGGTTGGGTCCGGTGTTTGCCAGGGTTGTCCCTTGAGCCCGCTGCTGTACGTGTTTGCGATTGACCCACTTCTTAGGAGAGTGGAGCGTGGACCGTTGGCCGGGTTCGGGATGGATCGGGCAGCATCGGAAGCCATTCTGAGGGTGGTGGCGTATGCCGATGATGTCACTGTTTTTGTTTCTTTTCACGAGGAGGCAGGATGATTGATGTCAGAGGTAGATTGCTACTCGGAGGCATCCGGATCCCAGATCAACCGGGATAAGTGTGAGAGTCTCTGGCTGGGAGGAGGAGATCCTTGTTTTGATCTCCCTGACACCCTTCCAGGACCCAAAGTCTCAGCAAAAGTCCTTGGCATCGAATTTGGCCAGGGGAATTACCCCAAACAAAATTGGGACAGCAGGCTAGAGATCGCCACTCAGAAGGTGAACCAATGGAAGGGTTGGTCTTTGACCCTAAGGGAAAGGGTAAACTTGATCAAAACTTACCTGCTCCCTTTACTGATTTATCTGGGCAGTGACTGCATCTTGCCGGAGCCTCTCTGGACTCGGGTCTACAGTTTGTTCTTCCAACTGTTATGGGGAAATAGACTGAACCTGGTCAAGAGGGAGGTTACTTAACGTACGAGGAGACTAGAAGGGTTGGGTATGGTCAACCCTGTGGTATTCCTTGTGGATACATTCATTTTGATCAATATTGCAAACCTCTGGAAAGAGAGGGTTCCTCCCTGAGTATTCTCCTGTAGGGGATGGTTTCAGCCTTTCTTCCAGGAATGGGAGACTAGAGGGCAAGTGAAGGATCTTCGCACACTGCATTGACATTTTCCGGCTTACGCTACCTTGGTTCTGAAGGTAATTCACAGGTGGGGTCTGAGAATGTGGGAGATCAGGACTCTGCCAAGGAAACTACTTGACAATAGGGTTCTGTTGACCCATTTCCAGAGGCCTCTGGTGCTCAGGGATTGCCCAAGTCGGGATCTTGGGGTGGGTTTGCATCTTTTGAATTCTATCAGGATCCCCTCAAAGTTTTGGGACTTGGCTTGGCGCTGCTTCCATGGGAAACTGTGTGTGAGGGACAATCTAAAGTGTAGGAGCTCTGAGGACAGGAGCTGTCCTCGGGAGCATTGTGGTACCGTGCTTTAAAGCATGGACCACTTCCTGCTTCATTGTCCCTTCAACACAGAGGTGTACAACAGGGTGGGTGCCTACATTGGCTGGTCTCGGCTGGCCAGTCTCTCCTATGCGGAATGGTCCTGCGGAGCATTCAGAGACCTATGTGGTCGGGACCGCTGCACCTTATTTCTAGCACACGTGGAATGCACAGTGCTTAGTATCGACGCAACGAAAAATCCTCCCAGTGGACGATGTGTTTAGGACCATACTCGGTGACCTGGTGAAGGTGCGCTCTCTGGAGTATGAGAGACTGGGCACACGAAGGGCCGCTCTCCTCTGGAGGGGCTTTTCTCACTGTATATTTTTATTTTGTTTAATCGGTATACAGTGATGTAGGGCTGCAGGCCCCGAACTTAGGCTTTGTGATTTGTGGTTACTGTAGTGTGTGCTGCTGTATATAGGGATATAGATTTGGGTGTAGGTGTTAGGTTGGGTGGTGGGAAAAAGGGGAGGTGGGTTTATCTTGTGGAACTATGGGACACTGGGGTGTTAGGGGGAAAAACTGGCACTGCCTGATCTGGCCTATGGACGTTCGACATGGACTGAGGTATGAGATGCAGGACCAGTTCTCAGGTCAGAGTGGGGGTTGGCAATGGTGGGCATTAGCTTAGTATTAGCTTAGTGGTTAGCTTATTAGCTTAGTAGTTAGCTTAGTATTGTATTTATTTATTATAGTTTGTGTTTGTTTGTATTTAAAATAATAAAAACATTTTTTAACCCCTTTACCCCCAAGGGTGGTTTGCATGTTAATGACCGGGCCAATTTTTCCAATTCTGACCACTGTCCCTTTATGAGGTTATAACTCTGGAACGCTTCAACGGATCCTGATGATTCTGACAATGTTTTCTCATGACATATTGTACTTTATGATAGGGGTAAAATTTATTTGATATTACCTGCGTTTATTTGTAAAAAAAAAATGGAAATTTGGTGAAAATTTTGAAAATTTCACAATTTTCCAACTTTGAATTTTTATGCCCTTAAATCACAGAGATATATCACACAAAATATTTAATAAGTAGCATTTCTCACATGTCTACTTTACATCAGCACAATTTTGGAACCAACATTTTTTTTGTTAGGGAGTTATAAGGGTCAAAAGTTGACCAGCAATTTCTCATTTTTACAACACCATTTTTTTTAGGGACCACATCACATTTGAAGTCACTTTGAGGGGTCTATATGATAGAAAATACCCAAATGGGACACCATTCTAAAAACTGCACCCCTCAAGGTGCTTAAAACCACATTCAATAAGTTTATTAACCCTTCAGGTGTTTCAGAGGGATTTTTGGATTGTTTAACAAAAAATGAACATTTAACTTTTCTTCACAAAAAATTTACTTCAGCTCCAACTTGTTTTATTTTACCAAGGGGAACAGGAGAAATTGGACCCCAAAAGTTGTTGTGCAATTCGTCCTGAGTACGCTGATACCTCATATGTGGAGCTAAACCACTGTTTGGGCGCATGGCAGAGCCCCCACAAGTGACACCATTTTGGAAAGTAGACCCCCTAAGGAACTTATCTAGATGTGTGGTGAGCACTCTGACCCACCAAATGCTTCACAGAAGTTTATAATGTAGAGCCGTAAAAATAAAAAAGTCATATTTTTTCACAAAATGAATTTTTCGCCCCCTATTTTTTATTTTCCCAAGGGTAACAGAAGAAATTGGACCCCAAAAGTTGTTGTGCTATTTGTCCTGAGTACGCTGATACCCCATATGTGGGGGTAAACCACTGTTTGGGCTCATGGCAGAGCTCGGAAGGGAAGGAGCGCCGTTTGACTTTTCAATGCAAAATTGGCTGGAATTGAGATCGGACGCCATGTCGCGTTTGGAGAGCCCCTGATGTGCCTAAACAGTGGAAACCCCCCAATTCTAACTGAAACCCTAGCCCAAACAAACCCTAACCATAGCCCTAACCACACCCCTAACCCAAAAACGCCCCTAACCCTAATCCCAACTATACCCCTAACCCCAACACACCTCTAACCCTAATCCCAACCCTAACCACACCCCTAACTCCAACACACCCCTAACCCTAATCCCAAGCATAACCATAACCACACCCCTAACCCTGACACACCCCTAACCCTAATCCCAACCTTAAATGTAATCCAAACCCTATCCCTAACTTTAGCCCCAACCCTAACCCTAACTTTAGCCCCAACCCAAACCCTAATTTTATCCCCAACCCTAACCCTAAATTTAGCCCTAACCCTAACCTTAATGGGAAAATGGAAATAAATATATATATTTTTTTATTATTTTTCCCTAACTAAGGAGATGATGAAGGGGGGGTTTGTTTTAGTATTTATAGCAGGTTTGTTTTTTTAGCGGACTTTTATGATTGGCAGCTGTCACGCGCGCTAGGCAACGCTTTTATTGCAAGAAATTGTTTCTGCGCCTCCACATTTTGAGAGCTTATAATTTTTCTATATTTTGGTCCACAGAGTCATGTGAGGTTTGTTTGCGGGACGAGTTCACGGTTTTATTGGTACCATTTTCAGGCACGTGACATTTTTTGAATGCTTTCTATTCCGATTTCTGTGAGGCTGAATGACCAGAAACCAGCAATTTATGAATTTCTTTGGGGGGGGGGGGGGCGTTTATTTTTCGAGTCAGTATGATTACAGCGATACCTCATTTATATCATTTTTTTATGTTTTGGCGCTTTTATACGATAAAGATTATTTTATATAAAAAATAATTATTTTTGCATTTCTTTATTCTGAGGACTATAACTTTTTTATTTTTTCGCTGATGACGCTGTACGGCAGCTCGTTTTTTTGCGGGACAAGATGACATTTTCAGCGGTATGATGTTTTTTTATATCCCTCTTTTTGATCGCGTGTTATTCCACATTTTGTTCGGCGGTATGATAATAAAACGTTGTTTTTTGCCTCGTTTTTTTTTACGGTGTTCACTGAAGGGGTTAATTAGTAGGACAGTTTTATAGGTCGGGTCATTACGGACGCAGCGATACTAAATATGTGTACTTTTATTGTTTTTTTTATTTAGATAAAGAAATGTATTTATTGGAACTATTTTTTTTTCTTTATTTAGGATTTTTTTTTTTTTTACTTGTTTACTTTGTCCCATGGGGTAACATGACTATATAGTGTCAGATCGCTGATCTGAGACTTTGCAGTGCACTGTGTCAGATCAGCGATCTGACAGGCACTGCAGGGAGGCTTCCCGGTGCCTGCTCTGAGCAGGCACTTGCAAGCCACCTCCCTGCAGGCCCCGGAAGGCCCCTGTGGCCATTTTGGATCCGGGGCCTGCAGGGAGGAGGAGGTAGGAGACCCATGGAGCAACGCGATCACATCGCGTTGCTTCGAGGGTCTTAGGGAAGCACGCAGGGAGCCATCTCCCTGCGCGATGCTTCCCTATGCTGCCAGAACGCTGTGATCATGTTTCATTGCAGTATTCCGGGGGGTTAATGTGCCGGATGTCAGCTGACACCCGGCCCCGATCGGCCGCGCTCCCCCCGTGAGCGCGGCTGATCGGTGATAGCGTACTATCCTGTCGGTGGTCATACGGGCCCATACCACCTCGACGGGATAGTGCGTCATATGTCAGAAAGGGGTTAAAAAACTTTAAAAAATATATATATTAAAAATAAAAATAAAAAAGTTTATGTATATAGTTTTTGTTTGCTATTGTTTGTTTTATTTATTTGTTTGTTATTATTTTGTTTGGTGACCGGACCAAAAGGTGTAAGTACTTAATATTAGTTATTATTCTGTATATACTGTATGTATAATATGTGTGAGAGGAGAGAATGAGCGGCTGGATGAGTGTTCATTATATTGATTCTTTTTCTGGCTGATATTTCTGTTTTGTTTCTGTTATTATTATTGTTATGTTTTTCATTTTTAGAATAAAAGATCAACAGGATGTATATTATCAGCCCAGCTCGTACTCCAGTTGCTGATGATGGTCCCACCAATATCAAGCAGACAATTTTATTTATTATGTATTAAATTCAGAAAGTTGTGAGTTAAGCTAAGTGTCCATGATCAGTAGCTCCTCTAATCTTACAATCTGTAGGGGGTCTGGTTATTGATGTCCACCAATTCTAACTTTTCATCAGTAGTACGCGTAAATATATACACAGCCTTTAAGGGTGACTTTTCATGTATTTCCATGTATATCTGCACATTGTTTCACAAGCTTTCATATGGAGGTCCACATAGGAAGTACGGGGCACCACATACCTCTGATGTCACTGGTCCCTGGATTATTAGGATTCGGGCCGGAGGCACTGACAATCCGGGGGTCGTTACACAGGTCTTTGTCACAACACTTCCGGACTATAGAGCTGTCGCCTGGATTGTTAGTGCAGTAATATGTAGGCTGACAGCCCATCTGCCGGCTTTGGAGTTTTCCATCTGCAAATAAAATGCAAGAAGTGATCAAATTTCAAGGTCAGTATGTGACAATGATGAGAGACGGCTCCATGAACTGGGGCCATGTAATACTGCATCTCCGTATGGGGTTTCCAGCTCTTGGACCCGTTGTTGGTTGGGTGATGAAGACTACGGGACCCGCGGCTGGTGACGTTTTATCATTGACTTGAATGGGAGCTGCATGTACAGCACCTGCACATGATGCAACCCTATAATAGTACATTGTGGCCTCTGCGCTATATTCATAGTTGGATATGGATAATTTCCATCAGTCAATTCAGATTTTGTATTTGTAAACACAAAAAAAACAAAAACAAAAAGCTCAGAAAAAAAAGCTGAAAAGAAAAAGCTCAGGAAAAAATCATCTCAGGAAGAAACCTCTCAGGAAGAAACCTCTCAGGAAGAAACCTCTCAGGAAGAAGCAGCTCAGGAAGAAAGAGCTCAGGAAGAAAGAGCTCAGGACAAAACATCTCAGGAAGAAACAGCTCAGGAACAAACATCTCAGGAAAAAAAATCTCAGGAAAAAACTCTCAGGAAAAAATATCTTAGAATAAAAATATTTAAGGAAAAACATCTTGGGATAATAATAATAATTTTCTTTCTATAGCGCTGACATATTTCACAGCACTTTACATTTTAGAGGGGACTTGTACAGACAATAAAATACAGTACAGAATAACAATAATCACATAAATAAACAAATAAAAACATGTCAATAAAAACATGTCAAGCTTCAGAAAACTCCCAATCAGCATGTGCTAGGAAGCAGCACATTCATGTAAAGCCCCTTTAATTAGAGCATTTTGTTGGGGCATTAATGCAAAATCAATTATTGAAGTTTTATTCTCAGATGCAGTGGGCGGGCACATTACTCTTCTGCTCCGCCCACCACCGGCCTACTAGTCATTGATTGACAGGCCACTCTTCCCTAAGTAACCTGTCTCCTCTACAGAAGCACTGTTGTTGTCCATGTTCGCTTCATCGGACGGGGGCAACATCTGCATAGTGAGCTCCTGATCACTGAACCAAGTCTGGCAACATCATCTAGGAGCTCACAGCGCCGTCATTGCAACGAACTAGGGCAATGATGGCACCTGCGCAAGGAGGAGAGAGAGTTCACTGAGGGAAGAGTGTCCTGTCAATCAACGTCCAGAAATCTCCTGCTGACAGGTGTTTCCCTTCTCCACACCGACAGCCAGAGCTCTACGTGCAGGTACCTGATGGCTGCTTCCCCCTATGCTGGTATTTCCTACTGTGAACGAGGCTTCAAGAGCTGCTTTTTTTGGTGTTTGAGTACAGAATAAACTAATGATTTTACTATGAGTAGATAAGGCACATCACATGTAGGGGAGATATACACAGTCATGGATGAAAGTGTTGGCATCCTTGAAATTGTTCCAGAAATGAAGTATTTCTCCCAGATAATTACACACGTTTATTTCCTCTGTGTGTATGAAAACAACAAAAAAACTGAATAAAAGGCAAATTGAACATAGTTTCACAAAACAAAACCTAAAATGGTCTGCACTAAATTGTTGGCACCCTGAACTTAATATTTGGTTACACACCCTTTGCAATAAATAACTGCAATCAATTGGTTCCTATAACCATCCACATGTTTCTTACACCTCAACTGGAATTTTGGAGCACTCTTCTTTTGCAAATGGCTCCAGGTCTCATATTTGAAGACGTCTTCTAGCAACAGCAATTTTAAGATCTCTCAACAGGTGATCAATGGGATTTAGATCTGGACTCATTGCAGCCACTTCAGAACTTTCCATCGCTTTCTTTCCATCCATTTCTGGGTTCTTCTTGAAGTATGTTTGGGGTCATTGTCATGCTGAAAGACCCATGACCGAGGACTTAAACCCAGCTTTCTGAAATTGTGCACTACATTGTGACCCAAAATCCTTTGGTAATTTGGTAATCTTTATATTTAATGATGCCTTTTACACAGTCAAGTCACACAGTGCCAGAGGCAGCAAAACAACGATAAAACATCTTTGAACTTCCACCATATTTGACTGTAGGTGCTGTGTTCTTTGTTTTGTAGGCCTCTTTCCATTTTTGGTAAACAGTAGAATTATGTGCTTTACTAAAAAGCTCTAACTTGGTCTTATCTGTCCACAAAACACTTTCCCCAAAGGATTTTGGCTTACTCATGTACATTTTGGCAAACTGCAGGCTAGCTTTCTTATGTTTCTGTGTCAACAGTGAGGTCCTCCTGAATCTACTGCCATAGTGTTTCCTTTCATTCAAATGTCGGCGGATAGTTCGCGCTGACACTGATGCACCCTGAGCCTGCAGGACAGGGAACTTGATCAGGGCTGCTTATTCACCATCCGGACTTTCCTGCATTGCAACTTTTCATCAATTTTTCTCTGTCGACCACATCCAGGGATTATATTGCGTACCACAGACAAAGGAACATCAACATCTGTATTACATGAACTTTTAACCTTGAGATTGTTTATATTTTTCAAGAATTTTGGTTCTCAAGTCCTCAGACAGTCCTCTTCTCTATCTGTTCTCAATGGCACACACAGACCCACAATGCAAAGATTGAGTCCACTTCTCCCCTTTTTATCTGTTTTCAGGTGTGATTTTCATATTGCCCACATCTGTTACTTGCCACATGTGATTGTGAACAAGCATCACATGCTTGAAACAAAGTTGTTTATCCCCAATTTTGAAAAGGTGGCAACAATTTTGTTTGGGACATTTTGGGGGGTTTTGTGTGAAATTATGTCCTATTTGCCTTTTTTCAGTTTTTTTGTGTGTTGTTCCAGTACACACAAAGGAAATAAACGTGTGTATAAAAATATGTGTAATTGCAATCATTTTCTGGGAGAATTACTTCTATTTCAAGGGTGCCAACACTTTCTGCCATGACTGTATTTTTTTCTATTTTGGTGGGGGCATATCAGTCTGTAATATGATGTAATCCAGGGGAAGGTGGCACTGCCCTATTACTGATATGAGAAACTAAGGTCACATCTAAGTAATTAGAAGCTCTTTATTAGTACAACAATATGGCTGGTAATTGGTAATTATGTGGAACTCTGCCTGGGCATGTACTAATTAAGAAAAGTCGGAAAAGTGGAGAGGGAAGGGCACTTAATAGACACTCTGCCCAGAGTGAAATAAAGTCTATCACCATCCTTGTGTAAGCGACCTGTGTAATAGCTGCAAATGACTCATTATAATTACAGACATCAGTAAATTAAACTTACCAGCGTATGCTTCGACTGTCATACATTGCTGCCCCTGTTCACACGTTGCGGTGCCATTATTTTCACAATTCCCATCGCATGAATAACAAATGAGAGCCGAGCCTGGGAAATTAGGGAGAGGGATCCATGAATGAGTAATGAACAAAGAATCCCTTTGGGGCTGGTTTTCGCTCTGTGATGCCCCCATCACATTCCACTGAACCCCTCAAATGTAAAGAAACCTTTTTCAATCCCTCCGCTCTTCCAGATCACATATCCGAGCTCCTCACCTGCACCTTATAATCATTTCACAATAAATCAGCTTTTATTTCGGCTTTGAGTCAAGGAAATGCTTGTACATGCCCTCATCATCTCCTTCCTAGACTACTGCAACTTCCTTCATTGTGTCCATCCTGTTATCGTCCCTCCAATGCATTCTCAATTCTTCTTCCACTTCTCCCCTTACTCCATAACCACCAAGTCTCTGCCAATCCCATCATCGGCTACCCATGTCCAATGATGAAAACAGGGCAGCCCACAAATTGTCCTCGGTCCCCCAGATCACTGCCATAATCTCCTGATATTTCCTCACAGGTCCTTCCTTTTGTTTTCTCCTTTGTTTATCATCTCCAAAATTTCTCTTGTTGTTCCCCGATATTCCAGAACCCACAACCTTAACACATCAGATTTTCTCAACCATCCAAACTTTCTAAAGCAACCTGAAATACCAACTCCTGTCCCAATTGTGGACTGTGGAAAATTGTAGAAATCATTTTTTGTTAAAAAGGGGTCCTCAAAATATCTTATAAAATGGATCATCTATAATTTTGAAGCAAGAACTCAATTTCCCTGCAGCTCCCCCGCAGGCACAGATGTGCTGGGTCCTCCTGAGTGAGAAATGCTCTTTGCACCCAATGATCGATCTATAACTAATCTATGAAGGTCCTGAATGATGCGACCATCTAGATAACTGGTACTTCCATAATTCAGCCACCTATGCTCTCTGCAATGCCACCAGGGGCCATGTACGAGCTTGTGCTATTGACCTCGCGCTGCCCATCTTCGGAAATTCAGCATTAGCAATTAAAGGTCTAATGTGCGCCTCCTCAGTCACAACACACATAATAAGTGGCAATAATATAAATAACACAGCAATGCAAAAGATGTAGCTAAAGGAAAAAAGCAGAATACTACCTGGCAGTAATACAGTACTGCAGTACTACACGGCAGATACACATTACATAGTATAGCATAAGGCATATGGTGGTGTTTTCTTATGTAGGTATGCTAGTCTCCAAGCTGGAGCTTCTTTATGCTCCTCTTCGGTCTTCACTAAGCCCCAATTCAGCACACCTTATTAGTGAGTGCAACTCACCCCCACTTGCTAGCTAGCTCTGACACAGCCATCTCTATCAGCTACACAGCTTCTCCTCCTCCTCTATATGTGTCTAACTTTTACAGGCAGGAAAATCTTAGCTTTAAGTTCTCTGGACTATACTTAGGGCAGGAGGATAATTACTAATTCTGACCCAACTAGCAGCTCCATGTACATTTACTCTTAAAGACAGCACAAAACTCTACGTCCTGTTAGTGGTACCAAACAACATCCTCAACAACCATTTTTAGACATCGTGTTAATACTTTCTCCCATGTATCATTAGCACTGTCATGACTCGCTCACACTACTACACCATGACATGTATACACAGCGCAGTGCACACAACAGTCATCTCCTCCTCACACTACTACACCATGACATGCATACACAGCACAGTGCACACAGCAGTGTCATCTCCTCCTACTACTACTACACCATGACATGTATACACAGCACAGTGCACACAGCAGTGTCATCTCCTCCTCACACTACTACACCATGACATATATATACAGCACAGTGCACACAGCAGTGTCATCTCCCCCTCACACTAATACACCATGACATGTATACACAGCACAGTGCACACAGCAGTGTCATCTCCTCCTACTACTACTACACCATGACATGTATACACAGCACAGTGCACACAGCAGTGTCATCTCCTCCTCACACTACTACACCATGACATATATATATATATACAGCACAGTGCACACAGCAGTGTCATCTCCCCCTCACACTAATACACCATGACATGTATACACAGTACAGTGCACACAGCAATGTCACCTCCTCCTCACACTACTGCACCAGTAATGATACTTGGTACCAATTATACCAGTATCAGTATAAGTCTCCTTACACCATTGTCACCCTAAGTGCACATATACAAGTATCATCCTTCTTACATCTAGCACAGTGCCCTCCATAGAAAAACTGAATTTTCCTGGAAGAGATCAATGCACATATACTGAACCCATTGCACAAATCTACCTCAAGACTCAATTGCAGAATCAAAATCCAAATTTTTCCTGTTATCTACCCATAACCAAAACAGTCTCCCCTATACCCCTGACAGTGCAAAATATGAGAACCGTCTTTTGACCCTCTAACAGCCGGTGTCTCCAGCAGTGTCAATTGCTTTCATGCTCTTCATGACTTTCTTACCAAGGTGGCATCTGAGGAAAATGAAGAGGATAACTGGGAAAATTCCTTTTATCTGCATCCTTAAAGTTTCCCAAGGTTCTTCCTTGCTATCTGTCTTGGAACTGTCTCTTGTTACCTCCTTGAGACTTTTATATATTGTTTTATCGCACCCAACCTCTCCCAAATGAGATGATAGCACCAACTGGGTGTGTCCAGATCTGCCGAGAGCTCAGTTTTGGATACAGCTGTTGAGTCTCATAAATGCAGGGATAGGAGATATCTCATAATATCAATATCACAAACAATGCCTTGAAAAAGTATTCATTCATACCCTGTGAACGTTTCCCCATTTTTTCACATTACACCCACAAGGTTAAATGTATGTTATTGTGACTTAATGTGAGACCAACACAAAGTAGCAAGTTGTGACGCGTAAACGAAATGATTTGAGGTTTTCTTAATATTTTTAAAAATATCAATCTGAAAATTGTGACGTGCATTTGTATTCAGCCCCCTTGAATCAATACTTTGTAGGACCACCTTTCGCTGCAATCACTGTTGCAGTCTTTTGGGGTCTATCTCTACCAGATTTTCACATCTGGAGGGGACATTTTTGCCCCTTTCTCCTTGCTCACTCGCTCTCAGTGATATTGGATGGTGTGAGGCAGCGACAGGTGTGTCCCCCAGGATATGCACAGAAGCATATTGAGGCCGCGGGAGTGCTGACTTTGGTTTTGATAAAACACAGTGGACCTACACCAGCAGATGACATGGCTCCCCAAACCATCACTGATTGTGGAGACTTCACACTAGACCTCCAGCAGCTTGGATTGTGGCCTCTCCACTCTTCCTCCAGACTCTGGGACCTTGATTTCCAAATGAAATACAAAATTTACTTTCATCTGAAAACACCTTGGACCACTGACAACAGTCCAGTTCTTTTTCTCCTTGGCCCAGGTAAGATGCTTCTGGCATTGTCTATTGGTCATGAGTGGCTGACACAAGGAATGTGACACTTGTAGCCCACGTCCTGGATACGTCTGTGTGTGGTGGCTCTTGAAGCAATGACTCCAGCAGCAGTCCACTCCTTGTGAATCTCTCCCACATTTATGAATGGCCTTTTCTTAACAATCCTTTCAAGGCTGAAGTTATCCCGGATGCTTGTGCACCTTTTTTCTACCACACTTTTTCCTTCCACTCAACTTACCATTAATATGCTTTGATACAGCACTCTGTAATGACCTTTTGTGGCTTACCCTCCTTGTGGAGTGTGTCAGTTACTGCCATCTGGACACTTGTCAAGTCAGCAGTCTTCCCCATGATTATGGAGCCTGCTGAAACAGACTAAGGGGCCTTTTTAAATGCTTCGAAAGCCTTTACAGGTGTTTTTGTCAATTACTTTAATTTGCTGAGATAATTACTTTTGGGTTTTCATTGGCTGTAAGCCATAATCATCAACATTAACAGAAATAAACACTTGAAATAGATCACTCTGATTGTAATGACTATATATAATATGAGTTTCACTTTTTGTATTGAAGAACTGAAATAAATTATAAATTATCTTTTTGATGATATTCTATTTGTGAGAAGCACTTGAATATAGTGAGTATATACCAGCAGTGAATAAAAGATGTACATAAATATATACCAGCAGAGAATAAATGGTATACATAAATATATACCAGCAGTGAATAAACCATATACACAAATATATTCCAGTGGTGATTAAACCATATACGGTACATAAATATATATACCAGCAGGGAATAAAACGTATACATAAATATATACCTGCAGTAAAAAATCATATACATAAATATATACCAACCGTGATTAAACTGCACACATAAATATATACCACCAGTGAATAAACCATACACATAAACATATACCTGCAGTGAATAAACCATATACATAAATAAATACCTGCAGTGAATAAACCGTATACATAAATATATGCCAGCAGTGAATAAACCATATACATAAATAATAGGGAATAAACCATATACATAAATATATACCAGCAGTAAATAAACCATATACAAAACCTACATCAACAGTGAATAAACCATATACTCTACATAAATATATACCTTTCTTGTCTATCGCAGTCTGAGGAAGGTCTTTGTATAAGACCAAAACGTTACAACTAGTAATGAGCCCTTGCAAAATGTATAAAATGGCGGCGCAAAGTGTCACAGCTGTTCTAGATTCCTGCAGCAATGCCGACAAACCTCCACAGTAAGTTTGTAAAAAGTGTAAAAAAAACCCCAGAATATATATATATATATATACACACAAGGTATATATAGGTATGCGCTGGAAAAACTAGCGGAACCAGAAAGACAAAGTTTAAAATATCCTTATAAAAACAAAGTGACCCTTTGCAGGAATGCCTAACAGTTGAGATCTAGTGTCCAAAATCCCGCGGATATACTCGCGGATCAGGGTCCTGAGGAAGGAGACAGGCGTCTCTGAAACGCGTTGGTTGTGTGATCCTAGCTGCACTCCGTACTCACTCTCCGGGGCGTACGGTCACGTGACACACTACGTCACTCAGGTCCTGCGCACCGTTTGTACTCACCGCCGCTAGCACATGCGGCGTCGGCTCTGCAGGATCCCGTCTTCACCCGGAGGTATTTTATGGTGGCTTGCCGCCGGCCAGGGCAGCCACCAGTCTACACTTGTTCTATTCACCAGAAAGCCTTTGGAACAGATCTAACGTCCCAGACTTCTCAGAAAAGCAACGGAGGTAAGAAAATCTTCTAAGTGCCTCCATAAACTTTCCAGCAGTGAACACACCGCGAGTATATCCGCGGGATTTTGGACACTAGATCTCAACTGTTAGGCATTCCTGCAAAGGGTCACTTTCTTTTTATAAGGATATTTTAAACTTTGTCTTTCTGGTTCCGCTAGTTTTTCCAGCGCATACCTATATATACCTTGTGTGTATATATATATATTCTGTTTTTTTAGTAATGAGCCCTAACTGTTCCACCACCCCAACCACTCCATATTCCAGACCTCTGCCCTTCCCTAATAACCTCCCTCTCCAACATCACTGAAGGAGAGCTTACTCGCCTCTTTTCCAAATCACACCTCACCACCTGTGCACTTGACCCCATCCCCTCCCACTTGCTCCTCAACCTCACTAACCTGCTCATTCCAGCCCTAACCCATATCTTCAACCTATCGCTATCTTCTGGTACCTTCACTGTTATGATCCTTAGTGGCTGAGGATCACGAATAGACCAGCAAGTGAATAAACTAAGGACAAGCTCTAGGGAGATGGTAACTGGACTGATCGCAAATCTGAACCTATCCAACACAACTAGAGGTAGCCGGTGAACGTGCCTAAAAAATTCCTAGACGTCTCGAGCCAGCCTGAGGAACTAGCTACCCCTAACGAGAAAGAAAGACCTCGCTTGCCTCCAGAGAAATAATCCCCAAAGATTTAGAAGCCCCCAACAAATATTAACGGTGAAGTAAGAAGAAGGCACATACGTAGGGATGAAATCAGATTCAGCAAAAGAGGCCCACTAGTACTAGAAAGCAGAAAATAGAGCAGGGGTCTATGCGATCAATAAAAATCCCTTACAAAATATCCATCCTGAGATTTCAAGAACCCACGCACCAACTAATGGTGTGTGGGGTTAAACTCAGTCCACTAGAGCATCCAGCAAGCGAGGGAATCACATTTTAGCAAGCTGGACAAGAAAACATGATAAACACTGCTGATCAAAAAATGAGCAAACAAAACTTAGCTTGTCCTGGATGGACTGGGAGCAAGGTAGTCAGAAGGAATCTGAGTAGCACTGATTACATCGACAGCCGGCAACAAGTGAAAGTAAAACAGAGCTATATAGGAACCTCCCAGAGGATAACGAACCAGCTGATAGCCAGAGACCAGCAGGATAACAAACAAAGCCACCAGGGGGAGCCCAAAGCAAAAGTCACACCATACCACCAGTGACCACAAGAGGGAGCCTGAAAACAGAGTTCACAACACTTCCCCTCTGCCTTCAAACATGCCACCATCACGCCCATCCTTAAAAAAACTAACCTTGACCCAACTGCTTTGCCCAGCTACCGCCTCATATCACTGCTTCCATTTGCTTCAAAACTCCTTGAGCAGCATGTCCATGCTCAAATTTCCTCCCACCTCTAATCTAACTCTCTTCTTGACAACCTCCAATCTGGCTTCCGCCTCCACCACTCCACCAAAACTGCCCTTACAAAAATTACTAATGACTTACTCACAGCCAAAGCTAACAGACAGTTTTTCATCCTCCTCCTTCTTGACCTGTCCTCTGCTTTCGGCACAGTCGATCACTGCCTACTGCTACAGATTCTTTCTTCTCTTGGCATCAAAGACCTTGCCCTGTCCTGGATTGCCTCATACCTTTCCGACCGCACATTTAGCGTTTCCCACTCCCACACTACCTCCTCATCCCGCCCTCTCTCTGTTGGAGTCCCTCAAGGCTCTGTCCTAGGGCCCCTACTTTTTTCCCTCTATACCCTTGGCCTAGGGCAACTCATAAAGTCCCATGGCTTCCAGTACCACCTGTATGCGGACGACACTCAGATCTACCTCTCTGGCTCAGATGTCGCCTCTCTTCTGTCCAGAATCCCGGAGTGTCTGTCAGCCATATCCTCCTTCTTCACCTCTCGCTTCCTAAAACTCAATGTAGACAAAACCGAACTCATCATCTTTCCCCCATCTCACATATCCCCCCTACCTGATCTATCTATTCTGGTAAACGGCATCACGTTCTCTCCCGCACCTGAAATCCGCTGCCTCGGGGTAACTCTCGACTCTGCTTTGTCCTTCAAACCGCACGTTCAAGCTCTTGCCACCTTCTGTCACCTCCAACTCAAAAATATTGCCAGAATCTGTCCCTTCCTCACCCCACAATCTACTAAGACTCTTGTGCATGCCCTTATCATCTCCCGCCTAGACTACTGCAACACCCTCCTCTGTGGCCTCCCCGCTAACTCTCTTGCACCACTCCAGTCTGTCCTCAACTCTGCTGCCCGGCTAATCCACCTCTCTCCTCGCTACTCCCCTGCTTCTCCCCTTTGCAAATCCCTCCACTGGCTCCCAATTCCCCAATGAATCCAGTTCAAACTACTAACATTGATCTACAAAGCCATCCACAACCTGTCCCCTCCCTATATCTCTGAACTAATCTCCCAATACCTTCCCTCACGTAATCTCCGATCCTCCCAAGACCTCCTGCTCTCCTCCACACTTATTCGTTCCTCACACAACCGCCTCCAAGATTTCTCCCGAATATCCCCCATCCTCTGGAATTCCATGCCTCAACATGTCCGACTATCCACCACCCTCGGATCCTTCAGACGGAACCTGAAAACCCATCTCTTCAAGAAAGCCTACAGCCTGCAATAACCATTCTGCCGCCTCGCCATCGCCAGAGCAGCCGCCTCACCACCGCCAGAGCTGCTGCACCTCCGACCTTCTGTGTCTTCACCACTATCCCATAGAATGTAAGTCCGCAAGGACAGGGTCCTCTCCCCTCTGTACCAGTCTGTCACTGTAAACTTGTTTACTGTAAACAATATTTATAACCCTGTACTGAACCCCTTTCTCATGTACAGCACCATGGAATTAATGGTGCTATATAAATAAATAATAATAATAATAATAATAATAATAATAATAATAATAATAATAATGAGCGAGCACTAAAATGCTCGGGTGCTCGTTGCTCGGGTCGAGCAGATTGGAATACTTGGGTACTCGGACAGAACAACGAGCCCAATGTAAGTCTATGGGAGACCCGAGTATTTTTACCGCAATCCCCCCCCCGGGTCCTTTTAAGGTCTAAAAATGTCTGAAAATGATGGAGACACTGCTAAAATTACACAGGAATATCATGGGGATCTCCCCTGGAAGCATTCCTGACTCCTAGTTCACAGCTGTAAACATTATTTTCCGAGATTCATGCCATTTTTCCCGGTGCAACAAAAAACACAGTAAAACGAAACCAAAACGGATTTTGCAGGGAAATAAGTTAAGGTACGTCCTTTGCAGGTTAAAGATTTGTCTGTAAGGCCAAATTATTAACCCCAGACCGAAATGTTCCTTCTCCACTTGGGCTTAGTTCAGACGCAGCGTTTTTGAAGCGTTTTTCAACTTTAACATTACTTTCAACCACTACAAATGCATTCAATGGGAAATGTCATTGTGACATTTAACAACCCTAGCTGGCCATGTGGTGTGTGACACATAAGCAGACCCATCTTGTTTCATCAGGTGGCATTAATCTTCTTAAAGGGCCATTATGAAACAGTGGGTCTCCCAAACTGTTGTAGCCTATGCTGTGAGAGGATGGGCTGCCAAGAATTACGACGCACCACAATACCCCTTTCATAAGATGTCCAGGGGGACCCCTGAAAAAGTGTTGCATTGAATGCAAGGCCTGCCCTGCTACCAATTCATATGCACCCCAATAAGTCTTTGAACCCACATTCTGGATGGGTCCATGAAAATCCACTTCACAATATGCATTTTGTTTTACACATTGGCAGCAAAGCCAGCCCTGCTGCATAGTCAGTCATATGCACCACATTAGGCCATGGAACCCACATACTGGATGGGCCCATGAAAATCCACTTGTATTTTTTAATGGTATAATGGTTCCCTCTTTGCAGAATTATTTACAGTTACAGGAGAATTTGGCAATTTTATTTGCCATGTTTTTAAAACTAAGGATTCAGATACGTCTTTAAAAAAGACTAATACTTGCAATACAACACAATTTTAATGCAAAGTACAAAATTCAAGCAATAATATGATTGAATTGCATGAGTACATACACTTTTGTATATGTACTTAACATACAAAGGTTAATAAGTACATATAAGGATTAAATACATATAATGATAATGTATATATAAAGATTAACTACATACAGCATACTTACATCATCATCAAAGAGGCTTTTAAACATCATCTGTCTGGAATATCGGAGAAGCAACACCAAGACAGAGAACCCCTGGGAGATTACCTGCACTGCATTGGTGTCCCCAATTATGCAGGTATGAGCACACTGTACATGTACAGGTACCCCAGTTTTGGCATCTGTCTTAGTCATGTTTCTCTGGTCTTATATAGTGATTTACACTATGTAGTAACTCTAGATTCACCCAGCCCTTCAAGTGGCCAGCTTTCAAAGTTGTATGAAACTGAGATATCATGGACTCATCGGACTAAGAGCCATAAACCCCTAGAATATAAAAGCCACAAGGGTTTGCATCAAACCACCACAGGCAGAGTTTCAGAAAAACCTTAATGTTTTACAATGACAAACAGCAAAAATATAGAGGCTTAGAACTGTTTGTGAAGCGAATAAACAAACATTTCTCGAGATTGTGTCACTATGAGCATTGTCTGTCACATCTGAAAATGCTTTACAAAAAATGCAGCTATGTAATTGTCTGAATGCATTCGCTATACAGTATTTTAATCTGGATCACAAATTGCTATTTGTATATTTGCCATTTAACCTCATGACCCAATACCAACATGGGTTTACTAGGGACCGTTCCTGTCAGACTAATCTCATCAATTTCTATGAAGAGGTAAGTTACGGACTGGACCAAGGGAACCCAGTTGATGTAGTGTATATGGACTTTTCAAAAGCTTTTGATACAGTGCCACACAAAAGGTTGATACATAAAATAAGAATAATGGGGATAGGGGAAAATACAGTTAGGTCCATATATATTTGGACAGAGACAACATTTTTCCAATTTTGGTTATAAACATTACCACAATGAATTTTAAACAAAACAATTCAGATGCAGTTGAAGTTCAGACTTTCAGCTTTCATTTGAGGGTATCCACATTAAAATTGGATGAAGAGTTTAGGAGTTTCAACTCCTTAACATGTGCCACCCTGTTTTTAAAGGGACAAAAAGTAATTGGACAGATTCAATAATTTTAAATAAAATGTTCATTTCTAGTACTTGGTTGAAAACCCTCTGTTGGCAATGACTGCCTGAAGTCTTGAACTCATGGACATCACCAGACGCTGTGTTTCCTCCTTTTTGATGCTCTGCCAGGCCTTCACAGCGGTGGTTTTCAGTTGCTGTTTGTTGTGGGCCTTTCTGTCTGAAGTTTACTCTTTAACAAGTGAAATGCATGCTCAATTGGGTTGAGATCAGGTGACTGACTTGGCCATTCAAGAATATTCCACTTCTTTGATTTAATAAACTCCTGGGTTGCTTTGGCTTTATGTTTTGGGTCATTGTCCATCTGTAGTATGAAACGACGACCAATCAGTTTGGCTGCATTTGGCTGGATCTGAGCACACAGTATGTCTCGGAATACCTCAGAATTCATTCGGCTGCTTCTGTCCTGTGTCACATCATCAATAAACACTAGTGACCCAGTGCCACTGGCAACCATGCATGCCCAAGCCATCACACTGCCTCCTCCGTGTTTTACAGATGATGTGGTATGCTTTGGGTCATGAGCTGTACCACGCCTTTGCCATGCTTTTCTCTTTCCATCATTCTGGTAGAGGTTGATCTTGGTTTCATCTGTCCAAAGAATGTTCTTTGAGAACTGTGCTGGCTTTTTTAGATGTTTTTTAGCAAAGTTCAGTCTAGCCTTTTTATTCTTGATGCTTATGAGTGGCTTGCACCGTGCAGTGAACCCTCTGTATTTACTTTCATGCAGTCTTCTCTTTATGGTAGATTTGGATATTGATACGCCTACCTCCTGGAGGGTGTTGTTCACTTGGTTGGCTGTTGTGAATGGATTTCTCCTCACTATGGAGATTATTCTGCGATCATCCACCACTGTTGTCTTCCGTGGGCGCCCAGGTCTTTTTGCATTTATGAGTTCACCAGTGCTTTCTTTCTTTCTCAGGATGTACCAAACTGTAGATTTTGCCACTCCTAATATTGTAGCAATTTCTCGGATGGGTTTTTTCTGTTTTCGCAGCTTAAGGATGGCTTGATTCACCTGCAAGGAGAGCTCCTTTGACCGCATGTTTACTTCACAGCAAAACCTTCCAAATGCAAACACCACACCTCAAATCAACTCCAGGCCCTTTATCTGCTTAATTGAGAATGACATAACGAAGGGATTGCCCACACCTGCCCATGAAATAGCCTTGGAGTCAATTGTCCAATTACTTTTGGTCCCTCTAAAAACAGGGTGGCACATGTTAAGGAGTTGAAACTCCTAAACCCTTCATCCGATTTTAATGTGGATACCCTCAAATGAAAGCTGAAAGTCTGAATGTTGTGTATCCGCTTTTTGGGCTCCCCTGGTGGTTGCTGGTGGTACTGGTGACTTGTTTGCCTTTGCTGCTTCTGTTCACCTGCTTCCATCAGTGTTTGGGAGTTTCCTATTTAGCCTTGCTCTCCAGTCATTTCCTTGCCGGTCATCATTGTAACCAGAGCCTTCGGTTGCATGTTCCTGCTACTAGACTGCTGATCAGCTAAGTGGACTTTGTCCTTTTGTTTTGTATCTTTTGTCCAGTTTGCAGTTTTTGTAATTCTCTGTAGCTGGAAGCTCTTGCGGGCTGAAATTGCCACTCCTGTGTCATGAGTTGACACAGGAGTCTTAAAGTAATTTCAGGATGGTTTTTGAAAGGGTTTTCAGTTGACTGTGAAGTCCTCTTTTGTATCCTTCTGCTATCTAGTAAGTGGACCTCTCTTTGCTAAATCTACTTTCATACTGTGTATGTTTTTTCCTCTTGATTCACCGTTATTACATGTGGGGGGCTGCTATCATCTTTTGGGGTATTTCCCTAGAGGTAAGCCAGGTCTGTTTCTTCCTCTACCAGGTGTAGTTAGTCCTCCGGCTGGCGCGTGGCATCTAGGAAGTCGTAGGTATGCTCCCTGGCCACTATTAGTTGTGTGGTAGATTTAGCTCACGGTCAACTTGAGTTTCCATCACCCGAGAGCTCGTTCATTATTTATATGTTTCTTACGCTCCCTTGCCATTGGGAACCATGACAGTATGACCGGCCACTGTTAAACTTATTGGCAGAAGAAAGGAGAGAAAAAAGAAGTCTGTAAATTTTTTTTTTTTTCTTTTTCCCTATGCTTGCTCCATAGTTGGATCAGTTGTATTTCAGCTCTAATTACTGCCTTTGCCTTTCTCTCCTTATAATCCTTGAATGGCTCTGAGCTCACCTGTTTAAAGATGGATCCTCAGAGTTTGGCTGCAGGTTTAAATAATCTTGCTACGAAGGTTCAAAATTTACAAGATTTTGTTATGCATACTCCTATTTCTGAACCTAAAATCCCTACACCAGAGGTATTTTCCGGAGATAGATCTCGGTTTCTGAATTTCAAATATAATGGTAAATTATTCCTTTCTCTCAGACCTCACTCCTCAGGAGATCCTGTCCAGCAGGTCAAGATTGTAATTTCTTTGCTGCGAGGTGACCCTCAAAATTGGGCATTTTCATTGGCACCAGGGGATCCTGCGCTGCTCAATGTGGATGCGTTTTTCTTGGCTTTAGGGTTGCTTTATGAGGAACCTAATTTGGAGATTCAAGCTGAAAAAGCTTTGATAGCCCTATCTCAAGGGCAAGATGAAGCAGAGATATACTGCCAAAAATTTCGTAAATGGTCTGTGCTTACTCAGTGGAATGAGTGCGCCTTAGCGGCAAATTTCAGAGAGGGCCTTTCTGATGCCGTTAAAGATGTTATGGTCGGGTTCCCTGCGCCTACAGGTCTGAATGAGTCCATGACAATGGCCAGACGGAGCGAGATGTCTGTCATCTGGGTGGTGTGTGACCGTTTTTCTAAAATGGTTCATTTGGTGCCATTGCCTAAGTTGCCTTCCTCATCTGAGTTGGTCCCTCTGTTTTTTCAAAATCTGGTTCGCTTGCATGGTATTCCGGAAAACATCGTTTCTGACAGGGGTACCCAGTTCGTGTCTAGATTTTGGCGGGCAGTCTGTGCCAGGTTGGGCATTGATTTGTCCTTTTCGTCTGCATTCCATCCTCAGACCAATGGCCAGACGGAGCGAACTAATCAAACTTTGGAGACTTATTTGAGGTGTTTTGTGTCTGCGGATCAGGATGATTGGGTTGCCTTTCTGCCGTTGGCGGAGTTTGCTCTTAATAATCGGGCTAGTTCTGCCACTTTGGTTTCTCCTTTCTTTTGCAATTCAGGGTTTCATCCGCGGTTTTCATCTGGTCAGGTTGAATCTTCGGATTGTCCTGGAGTGGATGCGGTGGTGGATCGGTTGCATCGGATTTGGGGACAAGTGGTGGATAATTTGGAATTGTCCCAGGAGAGGACTCAGCAGTTTGCTAACCGTCATCGTCGTGTTGGTCCATACCTTCGCGTTGGGGACTTGGTGTGGTTGTCTTCCCGTTTTGTCCCTATGAGGGTTTCTTCTCCCAAATTTAAGCCTCGGTTCATCGGTCCTTATAGGATTTTGGAGATTCTTAACCCTGTTTCCTTTCGTTTGGACCTCCCGGCATCTTTCGCTATCCATAATGTGTTCCATCGGTCGTTGTTGCGGAGATATGAGGTACCGGTGGTTCCTTCTACTGAACCTCCTGCTCCTGTGCTGGTGGAGGGTGAATTGGAGTACGTCGTAGAGAAGATCTTGGACTCCCGTATTTCCAGACGGAGACTTCAATATCTGGTTAAATGGAAAGGCTATGGTCAGGAAGATAATTCTTGGGTAACTGCCTCTGATGTTCATGCCTCGGATTTGGTTCGTGCCTTTCATAGGGCTCATCCAGATCGCCCTGGCGGTTCTTGTGAGGGTTCGGTGCCCCCTCCTTAAGGGGAGGGTACTGTTGTGTATCCGCTTTTTGGGCTCCCCTGGTGGTTGCTGGTGGTACTGGTGACTTGTTTGCCTTTGCTGCTTCTGTTCACCTGCTTCCATCAGTGTTTGGGAGTTTCCTATTTAGCCTTGCTCTCCAGTCATTTCCTTGCCGGTCATCATTGTAACCAGAGCCTTCGGTTGCATGTTCCTGCTACTAGTCTGCTGATCAGCTAAGTGGACTTTGTCCTTTTGTTTTGTATCTTTTGTCCAGTTTGCAGTTTTTGTAATTCTCTGTAGCTGGAAGCTCTTGCGGGCTGAAATTGCCACTCCTGTGTCATGAGTTGACACAGGAGTCTTAAAGTAATTTCAGGATGGTTTTTGAAAGGGTTTTCAGTTGACCGTGAAGTCCTCTTTTGTATCCTTCTGCTATCTAGTAAGTGGACCTCTCTTTGCTAAATCTACTTTCATACTGTGTATGTTTTTTCCTCTTGATTCACCGTTATTACATGTGGGGGGCTGCTATCATCTTTTGGGGTATTTCCCTAGAGGTAAGCCAGGTCTGTTTCTTCCTCTACCAGGTGTAGTTAGTCCTCCGGCTGGCGCGTGGCATCTAGGAAGTCGTAGGTATGCTCCCTGGCCACTATTAGTTGTGTGGTAGATTTAGCTCACGGTCAACTTGAGTTTCCATCACCCGAGAGCTCGTTCGTTATTTATATGTTTCTTACGTTCCCTTGCCATTGGGAACCATGACATCTGAACTTCAACTGCATCTGAATTGTTTTGTTTAAAATTCATTGTGGTAATGTCTGTAACCAAAATTAGAAAAATGTTGTCTCTGTCCAAATATATATGGACCTAACTGTATGTGTAAGTGGGTTAAGAGCTGGCTCAGGGCTTGGAAACAAAGGGTGGTTATTAATGGAGCACATTCGGAATGGGTTGCGGTTAGCAGTGGGGTACCACAGAGGTCAGTATTGGGCCCTCTTCTTTTTAATATATTTATTAATGATCTTGTAGGGGGCATACAGAGGGGAATTTCAATATTTGCAGATGACACTAAACTCTGCAGGGTAATCAATACAGAGGAGGACAATTGTATATAACAGGATGATTTATGTAAACTAGAAGCTTGGGCTGATAAATGGCAAATGAGCTTTAATGGGGATAAATGTAAGGTCATGCACTTGGGTAGAAGTAATGAGATGTATAACTATGTGCTTAATTCTAAAACTCTGGGCAAAACCGTCAATGAAAAAGACCTGGGAGTATGGGTGGATGACAAACTCACATTTAGTGGCCAGTGTCAGGCAGCTGCTACAAAGGCAAATAAAATAATGGGATGCATTAAAAGAGGCATAGATGCTCATGAGGAGAACATAATTTTACCTCTATACAAGTCACTAGTTCGACCACACTTAGAATACTGTGCACAGTTCTGGTCTCCGGTGTATAAGAAAGACATAGCTGAACTGGAGCGGGTGCAGAGAAGAGCGACCAAGGTTATTAGAGGACTGGGGGGTGCAGAGAAGAGCGACCAAGGTTATTAGAGGACTGGGGGGTCTGCAATACCAAGATAGGTTATTACACTTGGGGCTATTTAGTTTGGAAAAACGAAGGCTAAGGGGTGATCTTATGTTAATGTATAAATACTGTATATGAGGGGACAGTACAAAGACCTTTCTGATGATCTTTTTAATCACATCCCTGAGACAGGGACAAGGGGGTATCCTCTACGTCTGGAGGAAAGAAGGTTTAAGCATAATAACAGACGCAGATTCTTTACTGTAAGAGCAGTGAGACTCTCTGCCGTATGATGTTGTAATGAGTGATTCATTACTTACATTTAAGAGGGGACTGGATACCTTTCTTGAAAAGTATAATGTTACAGGGTATATATACTAGATTCCTTGATAGGGCGTTGATCCAGGGAACTAGTCTGATTGCCGTATGTGGAGTCGGGAAGGATTTTTTTCCACAATGTGGAGCTAACTCTTTGCCACATGTTTTTTTTTTTGCCTTCCTCTGGATCAACATGTTAGGGCATGTTAGATTAGGCTATGGGTTGAACTAGATGGACTTAAAGTCTTCGTTCAACCTTAAAACTATGTATGCTACTATGTTACTATTTGTACATTTGATGCAGCCAAAGTTATGGCTCTCAAGGAGGGAAACTAATCTAGTGGACAAAGAAATATTTATAATGAACTTCTGAGCCAAACTAAAAGCATTGCTTTATCAATATTTTATATGAAGTGTATTGTGTCCAATGTGAGCAACCAGGCAACACAAAAAGGAGCTTTTCAAGTGAGCTCTTTAAGGTACACAAATGTTATGAAGTCTTTGCCAACAAGGATGTGGTTTCGCCAATGGGGGTACCTTTTTTAAAAGCACACTATTGCCATCACAGCCCCCTTGCTCAAAATTCTGTGGCCTATAACAGTACAGAACATGTTCACCCAGGTCATGTCGTCGGAGATAAGGAAGAGACATTGCAGGAAACCGAGTTACCTTTCCACTTACCTTTACCTCATACCTTTCCAACCGCACATTCAGCGTCTCCCACTCCCACACTACCTCCTCATCCTACCCTCTCTCTGTTGGAGTCCCCGAAGGCTCTGTTCTAGGACCCCTACTCTTCTCAATCTACACACTTGGCCTGGGACAACTCATAAAGTCTCATGGATTCCAGTACCACCTCTATACTGATGACACTCAGATCTACCTTTCTGGCCCAGACGTCACCTCTCTGCTGTCCAGAATCCCGGAGTATATGTCAGCCATATCCTCCTTCTTCTCCTCTCGCTTCCTCAAACTCAATGTGGACAAATCTGAACTCATCATCTTTCCTCCATCTCATAGATCTTTCATACCTGACCTATCTATCGCAATTAACGACATCACGCTTTCCCCCTGTACTGGAACTCCGCTGCCTTGACTCTGCCATGTCCTTCAAACCGCACATCCAAGCTCTTTCCACCTCCTGTCGCCTCCAGCTAAAAAATATCTCCAGAATCCGTCCTTTCCTCAATTGTCAATCTACTAAAATGCTTGTGCATGCCCTCATCATCTCCCGCCTTGACTACTGCAACACCCTCCTCTGTGGCCTCCCTGCTAACACACTTGCACCTCTCCAGTCCATCCTTAACTCTGCTGCCTGACTACTTCATCTCTCTCCTCGCTACTCCTCCGCTTTCCCCTCTGCAGATCTCTTCACTGGCTCTCATTCCCTCAGCGTATCCAGTTCAAATTACTAATACTGACCTAAAGATGTTTGGAATTGAGAGTCCTCAGTGGTTGGAGGACTCTCAATTCTAAACATCTTTCTATCTACTGGCTAACACGGTACCAAGATATATATCTTTCCTGTAATACTGACCTACAAAGCCATCCATAACCTGTCTCCTCCATATATCTCTGAACTAATCTCCTGATATCTTCCCTCACGTAATCTCCGGTCCTCCAAAGAACTCCTTCTCTCCTCCACACTTATCCGCTCCTCACCCAACCGCCTCCAAGACTTCTCCCGAATATCCCCCATCCTCTGGAATTCTTTGCCCCAACATATCCGACTATCAACCACATTCGGATCCTTCAGACGGAACCTGAAAACCCACCTCTTGAGGAAAGTGTACAGCCTGCACTGACCCCGCTGCCTCCTCACCACTACTGAACCTACCGCCTCACCAACACCGGAGCTCCTACAACCCTCAAGCTATTTTTCCATCCCCACCATCCTGTAAAATGTAAGTCCGCAAGGGCAGTGTCCTCGCCCCTCTGTATCAGTCTGTAATTGTTAGTTTGCTTACTTTAAGTGATATCTGTAATTTGTATGTAACCCCTCCTCATGTACAGCACCATGGAATCATTGGTGCTATATAAATAAATAATAATAATTATTATTATAGGAAGAGACCAAAATGGGGGACACTATACCAGTAAGGGGTGCAGGATGATGGACATTATTATAGAAGGGGGCCAGGATGGGCAACATTATGATAGGAAGGGACCAAGATGGGGGACACCATACCAGTAAGGGGTTCAGGATGGGGGATATTGTTATAGGAAGGTGCCAGGATGGGCAACATTATAATAGGAAGAGACCAAAATGGAGGACACTATACCAATAAGGGGTTCAGGATGATGGACATTGTTATAGGAAGGGGCCAGGATGGGCAACATTATGATAGGAAGGGACCAAAATGGGGGACACTATACCAGTAAGGGGCTCAGGATGGGGGACATTATTATAGGAAGGAGCCAGGATGGGAGACTTTATTATATGAAGGGGCCAAGATGGAGGACTTTAAACTTGGCCAGGATGGGGGACATTATTACTGGAAAGGACACACGATGCAGGACATTATACCAGGAAGGTGCCCAGGATGGTGGACATTAATATTGGAAAGGGCTCCGGATGGGAGACATTTTTATAAGAAGGAGCCCAGAATGGGAGACATTATTTCTGGAAAGGGCACAGGATAGGAGACATTATTATAAGAAGAGGCCCAGGATGCTGGGATATTGTACCAGGAAGCGGCCCAGGATAGTGAACATTATTATTGGAAAGGGCTCAGGATGGGAGACATTATACCAGGAAGGGGCACAGGATGATGGACATTATACCAGTAAGTGTACCGGGATGGTGGACATTATTACATCAAGGTGCCAGGACGGGGAACATCATTATATGGGGAGGGGGGTTGCAGATAATAACTTTATAGGATTTAGAATGGTACAAGGGCCCATACATCTGACCAACAGGCAGGCCGAGGTCCAAATTTTGCCTTGGGTCCAATCGGCCTCTAGTTACAACACTGGGTGTCATCAATGTGTCTCAGGTTTTTCTTGGATTTTCCTGTATGATTCAGGAGCAGCTTTGGTTTCAGGGACTAGTTTAATCCTAGGACGGTATAATTAAATATTGCAATAGTCTCCCATTATGTGTCTTTGCATAATAACAGTAGGCAGACAGAAGAAAAAGTGCAACCTGTAAAAAAGGCACAAAATTTGCTTTCTGCTGCAGTTGGGCGTGCCATTGGTCCTGATGGACTGGATAACCAGAGTTTGCACCCCAGATCTTAGATTTTGTGCCCAAAGGTATAAAAAGGCAGCTACATATCCTCCCTATGATTGTATGTGGCCACAATAGGTACATTGTAATGGGGGGCATTTACTGAAGGTTTTGCACAATTTAACAACCAACCCAAGTCTGGCCCTGTCTCGTGATCTGTAAACGTCAGGGCTCTAGTGGGTTAGAAAAACATGGCCATTTTCTTCAACAAACAGCGCCAGCCATGTTTAAAGGTCACTTGTCGTATTGCAGCTTTACTCCATTATATTGAATGGGGTTGAGCCTCAAGACCACAGACCACCTATGGACAGGTATGGAGCTGTGTCTGGAAGTTTGCAGCCATGTTTGTGTAATTCTGTAAATCATATTACAATTGTAGTATATTAGATAGCTACGAATATGAATTCACATGGGCATGCGCTAGTGGTATATAGATAATTGTTTCTCCTATATACACAGAGCAGAGCACACCTGCTGCCGGATACTGTTATTGTAATGGGAAGGACCATAACTTATATTTATGAAGATATAAAGCAAAAAAACCCCACAATCCATTATGTTCCCACTGCTTATGTGTGGTCACCTTCCTCTCCAGTACAACGTTCTTTAAGATACTAGCCTTTATTTTGTCATAGGCAAAGATTAAAAATACATGTTCACTGTCAAGAGTGGAGGAAAAGGTATTCCTAGGACTGATGCCTTTCTCATCACCCTGTCCATACCCATTCACATGAAGAGCATGTACTAGTCATAGTATTCCTAGGACTGATGCCTTTCGCATCACCCTGTCCTTACCCATTTATATGAAGAGCACATACTAGTCATATACAATAGACTATGAAAAGATCAAATAGGGCTGTGCATGCTTTTTCTATACTATGGACTATGAGTAAGGACCAGATGGTCAGAAACGCGTCAGTCCTAGGAATGTTTTTTTCTCCACTCTGACAGTGAACATGTAGGTTCCGCTGTCTGCACATGTGGTCAGCGCCTTCAGCTCCTTTCCATTTAGTCTGATTCCCATCTTGCTAAATTTTATCCAGGAAATCACCTGCTGGACCACCTAGTGACCCTTAACCAACATTTGTTCTTTCACTGGATTTTGCAGGACGCTGACGGGACCAGAAAAAAAGATTGAAATCTGATGGTATTTTGGGGGATATTTTTATTCTATTTTTGAAGGGCTTGATTAGCCAAGGTGGTAATTACATAAGGTCCTGAAAAAAGTTTGGTTGAAAGGAAGATTTCAATTTGCCTATTCATGAGAAATCCATCAAAAACCAGATCCAGAGATCCCTTAACTGCCAGAGACCCCTCTACAGAGTCTTTGTAATTTATTAAATAGGGTCCGGGGAACATTGCTAGACTATATAGAGATTGTTGGACTAGAGCACATTGGGTCCACCAGAAACGGTGATGCTGATGCCAGTTTCCTGCAATACCCAGTGAAGGATACGAACTTTGGTTAATGTGTAGGACGTAAGGGTTGCTAGATGGTCCAGCAGTTGGTTCCTTGGATAAAATTTAGCAAGAGAGGAATCAAGCCAAATGGAAAAAAAGCTGGAGGCTTTGACTCCATGTACGGACAGGGGAACCTACTATGAGTGGCTACAAAATCAGTAGTCCTGAACCAGCCTTTGTGAGATGGGATGGAGAGCAAGAGACATACTCTCCAGGTGAGGTCAGCCCCTGGATTGTGACTATTAGGCAGAGAGGATTTGCATCCTGAGAAAAGTCTATAATTCTAACCACCTGTGGAGATCCTCCAAAGTGTACAGACTAGTGTTATACTAGAACGGGGTGAGGACACACAGAGGTACAAAGTGGTTCCCTACATAATGACCAGATCAATCTCATGAGTGGTGTAATAATGGGGCAGGCTATGGAAGAAAGTAGCCCCTTCGAATTGGCTGCATTGTCTACTGAAACTTTGGCTCAACCATGGTGGGAATCCCTGTATATGTTGATATCCGGACCGCACTGTACAGTCGTGTTGCCTGAAATTAATAAATCTGTTAATCTGCAACTTCTGTTTTTTTACCCCAAATCCCCAGTTACCATAAATATTAATAATCATAATAGAAGGGGTATCATGAAGAGATAGGATAACAGAAGAATTAGGGAAGCAAGGCATACGCAATAAGAATCGGACAGATGCAGAATCTTGGTACGGGAATGCAAAACAAGCAAAGACGGTAGAACTGAAGGTCAGTAAGGTCTGGTACCATAGAGGATTGTTAAAAAGAATTGTCCGTCAAAGCACGGATTCAATAACAGCTAGCAGAGCTGGACATGCGTTATGAAATGGATGAAAGTCCCTATAATGCAAAACTAATTTGGGAGACTTTGTCATTGTTTGTGGACTACTTAGGCTAGTTTCAGATCATATTGACTAGTGTCCTGTTTGCACACAAACTTTTTGGGTATTATGTATACTGGAGTCTACATCACAGACCGGTTTCTTATATAGGTCAACCAATGTTGTCATTATTTCCATCTGTTCTTACCAAAAATTCCCAAATGTGAATATGATTTCGGGATTATACAAAATGATGACATACAGTACAAAGCTTCATTACAACTGTAAATCAGTATCACACAACTAAAGCTCCTGTAAAATTACTACCGACTATGGAAGATTAAAAAGCATTAAGGAACTGCAAAATTGGAAGCTAACAAAGGATACAAAAGATAAAGTGGAGGCAAATAAGAACAGAAGAGAAAACCCGGTCATCATTCCACTTCTGTAAATATGGCTGAAGACAGGGCAAGTCCAAATACTACCAATCAGCAGATGCAACTAAACATAGATACCGAACCAAGGTGTTCAGTAGTGTTGAGTAGTGTTGAGCATTCCGATACTGCAAGTATCGGGTATCGGCCGATACTTGCTGTATCGGAATTCCGATACCGAGATCCGATATTTTTGTGATATCGGGTATCGGTATCGAAACAACATTAATGTAAAAATGTGTAAAAGAGAGAATTAAAATAAAAAATATTGCTATACTCACCTCTCCGACGCAGCCTGCACCTTACCGAGGGAAGCGGCAGCGTTCTTTGTTTAAAATTCGCGCTTTTCTTTCCTTTACGTGAGTCCCGGCTTGTGATTGGTTGCGTGCCGCCCATGTGACCGGGACGCAACCAATCACAGCAAGCCGTGACGTAATTTCAGGTCCTTCAGGATTTTAAAATTACGTTCCGGCGTTGTGATTGGTTGCGTCGCAGTCACATGGGCGACGCAACCAATCACAGCAAGCCGTGACGTAATTTCAGGTCCTTAAGGATTTTAAAATTACGTCCCGGCTTTGTGATTGGTTGCGTCGCAGTCACATGGGAGACGCAACCAATCACAAGCCGTGACGTCACGGGAGGCTGGACACGCGCGCTTTTTAAAATGGGAGCGTGTCCAGCCTCCCGTGACGTCCCGGCTTGTGATTGGTTGCGCCGCGGTCAACCAATCACAAGCCGGGAGGCTGGACACGCGCGCATTTTAAAATTTTAAAATGCGCGCGTGTCCAGCCTCCCGGCTTGTGATTGGTTGACCGCGGCGCAACCAATCACAAGCCGGGACGTCACGGGAGGCTGGACACGCGCCCATTTTAAAATGCGCGCGTGTCCAGCCTCCCGTGACGTCACGGCTTGTGATTGGTTAATGGCGGCCATGTTGCCGGGACGCGGACCAATCACAGCAAGCCGTGACGTAATTTCGTCACGGCTTGCTGTGATTGGTCCGCGTCCCGGCAACATGGCGCCGTGACCAATCATAAGCTGGGACGTCACTGGAGGCTGGACACGCGCGCTTTTTAAAATGGCGCGTGTCCAGCCTCCCGTGACGTCCCGGCTTGTGATTGGTTAATGGCGGCCATGTTGCCGGGACGCGGACCAATCACAGCAAGCCGTGACGTAATTTCGTCACGGCTTGCTGTGATTGGTCCGCGTCCCGGCAACATGGCCGCCCTGACCAATCACAAGCCGGGACTTCACGTAACCAAGTAAAAGCGCAAATTTTAAACAAACAACGCTGCCGGTTCCCTCGCTGAGGTCCAGGCTGCGTCAGAGAGGTGAGTATAGCGATATTTTTTATTTTAATTCTTTCTTTTACACATTTATATGGATCCCAGGGCCTGAAGGAGAGTTTCCTCTCCTTCAGACCCTGGGAACCATCAGGAATACCGTCCGATACTTGAGTCCCATTGACTTGTATTGGTATCGGGTATCGGTATCGGATTGGATCCGATACTTTGCCGGTATCGGCCGATACTTTCCGATACCGATACTTTCAAGTATCGGACGGTATCGCTCAACACTAGTGTTGAGCATTCCGATACCGCAAGTATCGGGTATCGGCCGATACTTGCGGTATCGGAATTCCGATACCGGGATTCCGATACTTGCCGCGTATCGGATACCGGAATCGGAAGTTCCCAGATTCAAAATGCACAAATTCAGCCAATGAGAATGATTTCAAGTGTGGGCACATCCTGTTCAGCATGGACGGCATGAAACTACTGGCATGGCTGTGATTGGCTGCTGAAATGATGTCATGATGCAGTTTAAAAGTCGCTGGCGCCATTTTGCGATCACTCTGCTGTGAATTCAGTTAGTGACAGGACGCTGTTTGCTGACTGAGGGCCAGTTTAGAGATAGCGATTTGCTTCTTTGTGCTTTCCAAAGGCTAATTTAGCAACCGCTGTGTTCACCTACTATTCACCTTGCTTTTGCCTTGTAGCGCTGTTTTCACAGCGATCTGCAAGGTCTGTGTGTGTGTGTGTGTGAGTGCAGCCCACTATCTAGTCTGAGTGCAGCCACATAGGCCATCCATAGCTGTAAGTACCAGCTGCTTCAGGCGCAAAGAAGTCGCAGTCAGCGCCGTACAGACTTCACAACCACAGAGTGGGCCACTATGAATGACGTCTGCCAGGTTTTGCGTCCCTTTGATTATTCCACGCGGATGGCGAGTGCAGATGATGCACTAGTCAGCATGACTGTCCCCCTTATCTGCCTGCTTGAAAAATCACTGCAAGCGCTAAGGGATGATGTTGTGGAAGAGGTGGAGGATGAGGATTCAGCATTTCCATCATCTTCTGGACAGTCAGCGCCACGTGGTTCCTCACAAACGCGTAGGCAGGGGACAGTTTGTGAGGAGGATGAGGAGGAGTCAATGGAGGAGGAAGACATCCATCCAGAGGAGGGAGTTACACAATTGTCCAGTAGTCAGTGTGTACAGCGAGGGTGGGGTGATGACGAGCGGGCAGAGATCACGCCTCCAGCAGGGGACAGCGTTTCTTGGGCAGTTGGCAGTCTGCAGCACATGGTGGATTACATGCTGCACTGCCTGAGAAACGACCGCCGCATCGCCCACATTCTCAACATGTCTGATTATTGGGTGTTCACCCTCCTCGATCCTCGCTACCGGGACAATGTAGAAAGCCTCATCACACCGTTGAACCGGGAGCGAAAAATGCGGGAGTACCAAGACACACTGGTGAATTCCATCATCTTCTCCATTCCAAGTGAGAGAAGTGCTGCTAGTGCATTCCAAAGCAGCTCAGTGCGTCCAGGCAGTGGTGGAGGCTCTGCACAAAGAGGGAGCAGAAGCAGTGCCTCTGCCCAAGGCAAGAGCAGTATGGCCCAACTGTGGCACAGTTTTCTGTGCCCACCACAAAAGTCTACACCATCACAGACGGCTCCAGTCAGCAGGAGGCAACGGTTCCGTCAGATGGTGAAAGACTATGCAGCACCCCAGAGTCCTGGTTGTTGCAGTGCTGTGGCTCCGCCACTACGGGGAGCTATGGTGCGTCTGATTGCACTAGGGAGTTTCTCTGATCAGGTACACTCACACCACACTTCACACTCCGGCCACCAGGGGGGGTGGTCCTATCTAGTAGGCCACTCCTCACAACTCTGGTAAAACTGGGGGTTGGACAGGAAGACAGGGAGAAGTAGCTGGGAAGAGCTAGTGAGAGGACCTGTCAGGGATGGGATCCTGGCAGACTCCTCAGAGCAGAACTGACCAGTAAACAACGGGAATACAGAAAAGGAGAAATACCAGAAGGGGTCTTGCTGTTAGACCGAGGCAACATCCTTCTGAGGCGCAAACAGTCGGTGGCCGGAACGCCGAGCAAGTAAGAGACTTTAAGTACATTGCAAACCACGGCAGGGCAGCTAACTACAGGTTGGCTGTCTCACTTAACACCTAAGCAGACAACGGAGGCAGCTGTGGGAGAGGGGCGACTCTAGGGTCCCGGAAGAACTCCAGGCCTACCCCGTCATACGGGTGCGTCCTACCATATCAACTGGAGGACGGAGAAGGAACAGTAGAGACAGAAAGAAACAGTTGTGAGGACTATCCCGGAAGCTCAGCAGGGAAGAACTACAACACACAGCGCTAGAAGGTAGATACTGATTCCCACCTGTACAGAGAGCTCCTGATGTGTCGTTGGACCGGCCGGTCTCTGAAAACCCAGTTAACAGCGCTCTGGACTGAGGTCTCCCACATCTTCAGTAAAGAGGTAAAGAGACTGCAACCTGGTGTCCTCGTTATTTACCGCGACCTGCACCCCACAACGGCACCGCTATACCACCGTTAACAGCACCTATTTGCAACGGACGTCCCCCACTGACAGACAGGGCCACGGACCGGGTCTAGCCACCATGACAACCCCAGGACTGAGATCCCAGAGGCCCGGCTCCGGGTACCCCTCGGCCCTGCGGCGGTGTGGGGGCGCTCCAAATCTTGGCGTCACGAACAGGATCTACTTAAGCCTGAAGAATCAGGTCATGTGTGCCTAGAGACTGTGATTTGTCGTGCTTGAACTGTACTTTATTGATAGAACTGTGTGCTACTGCTTGCCGTGGAAAGTTACCGCCAAAATTCGCCATTGCCGCGCGCGGAGGGAGGAGCCTTAGCTACATGGGCGGGATCGGCCAAAAGAAGCGCGGAACGGAAAGCGCGGTGAGACGCCAATCCCGGAAGAGGAACTCCGACCTCCAGCAGGTTAGTGGGAGGAAGGGACGGCCATGTCCGAGTCGGGAGGAGAGGAGGTGGCGGTCGCAGCCGCGGACGCAGGGGCAGCTCCGGTCCCCGCAGCGGGCGAAGCCGCGGCCCTAATACCGCCACTGGCTGCCGCAGAGCCCGCTGCACCCATCAGCCAGTCGGACACCGCCGCTAACGCAAAAGCCATAATGCCCTTCTCCATGCCCTACCTGCCCGGAGCGACCTGGCTCCCACGATACTCTGGGGAGGCGCATACATTCACTGACTTTAAAGAAGGGCTCTGCAGCCTACTCGAGTTCTATCCCCTAACCGAGCCTCAGAAGGTCCATATGATAACCGGTCAACTCTTTGGGGCGGCTCTGAGAGAAGTGAAATCCTGGCCCGCTGAGGATAAAGGAACTGCACAACAGATTTTTGCCAAGCTTAAAGCCACCTTTGATACTCGCACTGCCACAGAGATTAAACTGACTTTCTATGGATGCAAACAGAGGTCGCAGGATAGCTTACGGGACTATGCCCTTAATCTCCAGGAAGCGATGCGGGCCATTAAGCAGAGTGACCCCGGCAGCATGCAGGATGAGGATAAAATCCTGAAGGAGCGGTTCATCGAGGGGCTCCTGTGCAGTCACCAGCGGGGCCAATTGCACTTCCTGGCCATGCAAAATCCAGACTTGACTTTTGCGCAGTTTAAAGATAAAGCTATCCAGGCATTGCAGGAGCGGCAGCCCAGCCGCGCAGTGCCACCCAGGCGCCCCGCTCTCACCTACCACCAGGAGGTGGCATCGGATACCCCAGTTGCCGCGGAGGCCGACGCCCAGAGCTTCGAGGACGACTCCCCTGCAGGACTCCGTCTCCAGATGCAAGAGCTAACCAAGAGCGTTGCTGCCCTGGCCCGGACGGTGCAGTCCCTACAGGAGGCCCCCAAAGAGAAGATCCAGTTGGCTTCCAGCCCGGAGGATGTCCCTTGGATGCGACGGAGGAGGACTCCGCCGACCAGGAGCCGGCCCGACGATCGCTTCCACCAGGATGGACGACCCATCTGCCGCCGCTGTCATCAGGTGGGCCATCTTGCAAGGTACTGTCCTTTAAACGAGTAACCCCTGGGGCAAAGGGCCAACCCCCAGGAGTAGGACGGTCAGGCCCGCAGCATTGGAGAACCAAGTATATTGGAGGACGACCAGTTCTCCCTGTAGTGATTGATGGAATCCCCTTGAATGCTTTGCTGGACACCGGTTCTCAGGTGACGACTATACCTTACGTGCTCTACAAACGGTATTGGGAGGACGCTGATATTACTCGTGGCCCTGACGATGATTTCACCATAATCGCCAGTAATGGTCAGCCGTTGCCACAAGTGGGGTATAAGGAGGTCACCATCAAAGTGGGGCGGGTGGAATTGAAAGCCCAAGGGATTGTGATTGTAGATATTGATCGTCGAGAATGTAATCCCATGATGACTCTTGGTACTAATGTTATAGAAAATTGTCTTGCAGAAGTGATTGTTTTGTTGCAACAGGTGGCAGAAAACGCTGGCCACAGTGAGCAACGTGCCCTGCAGAAGGAAATCAGAGCTCTGATGCAGAGACAGCAGGTAGAGCTGACTGGTGGTGAGATTGGTCGTGTCACTGTAAGTGATTCAAACCCCATCGCGATACCTCCCAAGAGTGAAATGTTAATATGGTGTCGAGCAGCCATAGGCCTCAGGGGTAAGGACTACCAGGCCTTGGTGGAACCTGTATATTCAGACAATAGGCCTACTGTTCTGACAGCCCGGGGGGTGGTTGACGTCCGACAGGGGAGAGTGCCCGTACGTGTCCTCAATTGTGGGGAGGAAGAGGTCCACCTAACCAAGTATACCACGCTCGCCAAATTGTTCACTGTCAATAATAGTGTAATACAGACACCTGAACCCTTGGTCCCGTCAAACGTGGCGGAGAACAAAGGTTCTGCAGAGCACTCGAAAGACTGGTGTCGGGAACTGCATGTGGGCACTGACTCCACCCCGTCTCATCAAATACAGGGGGCTTACAGGGTGGTGCACGAGTACGAGCAGGTATTCAGCAAACACCCCTCAGATTTTGGGCAGGTGAAAGGGATCCAACATCACATCCCCACAGGAGATCATCGACCCATAAAAGAGAGATATCGCCCTGTACCCCCAGCTCATTACCAGTGTGCCAAGGACATGTTGCGGGAAATTAAGGAGGCTGGGGTGGTGAGAGACAGCTGTAGCCCTTGGGCAGCTCCGTTAGTCCTCGTTAAAAAGAAAGATGGTACAATGAGGATGTGTGTTGATTACAGGCAGTTGAATCGCATTACACATAAGGACGCATACCCACTGCCCAGGGTAGAGGAATCTCTGGCTCCTTTAAAATCTGCTAACTACTTCTCTACCTTAGATCTCACCAGTGGGTACTGGCAGGTTCCTGTAGCGGAGGCGGACAAGGAGAAGACGGCCTTCACGACACCAATGGGTCTCTGCGAGTTCAACTACATGCCCTTCGGACTGTGCAATGCTCCAGGAACGTTCCAGAGGATGATGGAATGCTGCCTAGGACACATGAACTTTGAAACTGTGCTGCTGTATTTGGATGATGTCATTGTCTTCTCTAAGACCTACGAAGACCATCTGAAGCACCTGGCCGAGGTGTTCGAAGCCCTGTCCAAATTCGGCTTAAAGGTGAAACCGTCCAAGTGTCATCTGCTCAAACCTAAAGTGCAGTACCTGGGCCATGTGGTGAGCGCTGAAGGAGTGGCCCCAGACCCCGACAAGGTCACAGTGATCAAGGACTGGCCAAAGCCTAGTGACCTCCACGAAGTCCGGCAGTTCCTCGGGTTGGTAGGTTACTATCGGAGATTCATTAAGGATTTCACCAAGAAGGCCGCACCCTTGCAAAATCTGCTGGTGGGCCAACCAAAGAAGACCAAGGGGAGGAAAACCCCCTTTGACTGGAACGAAGAGCTGGAGGAATCCTTCACCTGTTTGAAGTCGGCACTGACGGGAGAAGAGATACTGGCTTACCCCGAATACGATCAACCGTTTGTGCTGTACACAGATGCCAGTAATGTGGGATTAGGAGCCGTGCTGTCCCAGGTTCAGAACGGCAAAGAAAGGGTGATCGCTTACGCCAGCAGGAAACTCCGTCCCACGGAAAGGAACCCTGACAACTATAGTTCCTTTAAGCTGGAATTCCTGGCCCTCGTCTGGGCAGTGACAGAGAGGTTTAAGCACTACCTGGCCTCCGCGAAATTCACCGTCTTCACGGACAACAATCCGCTAACGCATCTGGGTACTGCCAAACTCGGGGCTTTGGAACAGCGGTGGATGGCCCGGCTGTCCAACTATGATTTCACCATCAAATATCGGGCAGGACACCAGAATGCCAATGCCGATGCTCTGTCCCGAATGCCCAATCTACCAGAAGTGGGAGAAGACCCGGAGGCACTTGAAGAGGTGGAGCTGCCTGCCTTCCATCGCCCCAAAGCCACTCAGAACTCTCACCATGTGAAGAACAGGCACAAGAACCAACCGGATGCCACGCTGAATCCCCTGCCCCACCACGGATGGGCAGAAACCCAGGATAGTGACCCCGCGGTCCGTCAGGTGAAGGAACTCTTGACGCAGGCTGGGTTGCACCCTGGCCCAGATGATCCACAAGAAACTCAACAGCTGTGGAAGGGGAGAAGCAAACTGTTTATCCATGATGGCAAGTTGTGCAGGAGGAGCATCGACCCACGTACTCATGAATTGGTGTGGCAGATAGTGGTGCCAAGGCGAGATGCGCCCATGGTTCTGGGAGCCTACCATGATGGAGCCGGACACTTCGGATGGAGGAAGCTGGAGAAGCTGCTCCGAGGGAGGTTCTATTGGATTGGCATGAAGAGAACCATTGAGAAGTGGTGTTGAGAGTGTGGTCCGTGTAGTCTGCGAAGGAAGGACCATGACAGTCAACGGGCTCCCCTGCGGCCTATCATCACCAAACGGCCGCTCGAACTGGTCGCGCTGGATCATGTGAAGCTGACGCCTAGCCGGTCGGGCTATATCTACGCCCTTACCATCGTGGACCACTACTCCAGGTTTTTGGTGGTTGTGCCTGTCAAGGATCTAACAGCTAGGACTGCCGCCAGGGCCTTCCAGCAGCACTTTTGTAGACCCCATGGCTACCCAGAGAAAGTACTGACCGATCAGGGGCCTGCATTCGAAGCGGAAGTGTTCCAAGAATTCTGCCAGTTGTACGGGTGTAAGAAGATCAGAACTACACCGTACCACCCCCAAACCAACGGGATGTGCGAGAAGATGAACCAGGTAGTAATCGATTTATTGAAGACCTTGCCTGTGGAGGAACGGAACCTGTGGCCGACAAAGTTGCCTGACTTGGTGGATATGTACAACCACATCCCAGTAAGTTCCACCAACTGTACTCCAGCGTACCTGATGCGAGGAAGGTCTAGTCGGTTACCCGTTGATCTGGACATGGGGGTCCTAGTACCCGAAGATACCTCGCCGGAGGCAGATTGGGATACAGAAAGGCAGCGAAGATACCGCGAAGTACAGGAGTGTGTGGAGAGAAGTCTCGCCCAGGCTAGGCAGAAACAAGAAAGGGACTACAATCAACACGCTCCTGCGATTCCCCTGTCACCTGGTGAGCAAGTGCTTAAACGAAAGAGGAGGTTACACAAGCTTGATGACCAATGGGAAGCGGAACCGTATACCATCTTGCCATCCGACTTCGACAACACTAAGGTCTGTCTCATCAGCAAGGACAGAGGGGAGACCTCGACAGCGGTATCCAGGGATCACCTTAAGGTCTGCCCCGATAAGTTGAAAGAGAGGGGCCCGGCCCCAGAAATCTCCCCGCCGGTGGAAAAGGAGAAGATGTTCCATACTGTCCTTGGTGACTTTCCCCAGTCCTGGACTCAGATAAATCAGGCCATCGCGGTACCTGTTCTAACGTTTCCACAGCCGGACCCACCAGAAACAATGGTGGTACCAGATCATCCGGTCCCGCAACCTCAACAAGCCTTGCCTGAAGAAGCCATGCCAACCGTTGAACCGGCAAATCCTCCCTCTGTTATCAGTGAGCCTGCCGTACCCACTGTTGATAGCAGCAGCTCTGAGAGCCCCAACCTGCCAGTGCTACCCAGACTCACTAGAAGTGTAGTTAGAAAACAGCACACTACACCAGCGGTAGCAAGCATAGCGGGCCCTGTTAGACCAATAGCAACCCCTGCGCTGCGAAGGTCCACACGCAGCACTCAAAATCAAACTCCCCTCCGCTACAAAACTTGGAGGTATTGATAGGGCTGCTACGCAATTGAAAATGTTTGTATGCATATCCTTTTGTTACAGGTTTTTAAATGGACACTAGAGTAATGGACGGTGAATTGCTCAAAAAACTTCCACAAGGGGGGCCCCTTTGTTTACCCGGGGTCCCCGCTGTTTCAACCACTGAACTGAGAGTCATAAACTGTGCATGACCAAACTTTCGCAACGTTCAAGAATCCTCACCTCCCGTAAAGGGAAGCTCTGTTATGTTCAATTGTTATGCTATTTCAAAAATTTGTGTGTTTCCTGTTAACATGTATTATTGTTCTTGTTTTCCCAGTCCCGGAGTACTGGATTTAACCGGGGGGGAGTGCAGCACCCCAGAGTCCTGGTTGTTGCAGTGCTGTGGCTCCGCCACTACGGGGAGCTATGGTGCGTCTGATTGCACTAGGGAGTTTCTCTGATCAGGTACACTCACACCACACTTCACACTCCGGCCACCAGGGGGGGTGGTCCTATCTAGTAGGCCACTCCTCACAACTCTGGTAAAACTGGGGGTTGGACAGGAAGACAGGGAGAAGTAGCTGGGAAGAGCTAGTGAGAGGACCTGTCAGGGATGGGATCCTGGCAGACTCCTCAGAGCAGAACTGACCAGTAAACAACGGGAATACAGAAAAGGAGAAATACCAGAAGGGGTCTTGCTGTTAGACCGAGGCAACATCCTTCTGAGGCGCAAACAGTCGGTGGCCGGAACGCCGAGCAAGTAAGAGACTTTAAGTACATTGCAAACCACGGCAGGGCAGCTAACTACAGGTTGGCTGTCTCACTTAACACCTAAGCAGACAACGGAGGCAGCTGTGGGAGAGGGGCGACTCTAGGGTCCCGGAAGAACTCCAGGCCTACCCCGTCATACGGGTGCGTCCTACCATATCAACTGGAGGACGGAGAAGGAACAGTAGAGACAGAAAGAAACAGTTGTGAGGACTATCCCGGAAGCTCAGCAGGGAAGAACTACAACACACAGCGCTAGAAGGTAGATACTGATTCCCACCTGTACAGAGAGCTCCTGATGTGTCGTTGGACCGGCCGGTCTCTGAAAACCCAGTTAACAGCGCTCTGGACTGAGGTCTCCCACATCTTCAGTAAAGAGGTAAAGAGACTGCAACCTGGTGTCCTCGTTATTTACCGCGACCTGCACCCCACAACGGCACCGCTATACCACCGTTAACAGCACCTATTTGCAACGGACGTCCCCCACTGACAGACAGGGCCACGGACCGGGTCTAGCCACCGTGACAACCCCAGGACTGAGATCCCAGAGGCCCGGCTCCGGGTACCCCTCGGCCCTGCGGCGGTGTGGGGGCGCTCCAGACTACATGTCTTGCCCTCTTGCTGTACTCCCAGACGGCTCTTCCCCTTTCAAGTTTTGGGTCTCAAAGCTGGATACATGGCCAGAGCTAAGCCAGTATGCATTGGAGGTGCTGTCTTGCCCTGCGGCCAGTGTATTATCGGAACGTGTCTTTAGTGCTGCAGGTGGTGTACTAACTGACCGTCGCATGCGACTATTCTCCGATAACGTTGACCGGCTTACTTTCCTGAAAATGAACAAGGCCTGGATCTCGCAGGAATTTGCCACTCCTCTTCCTGATTAAATAATTAGGTGACTGTCTACAGTATCCAGGTCTCCTGTTGTGTTCATCTTTCTACCACCCGAACTTAAATTCCTGGGCTCCAACACCGCCAGTTGAGGCTCAGAAGTGCCGTCTGCACAGTCAAAACATACGACCCAGTGTTATTGGGTTTCAGTAACGTCAGCTGATCCCCAGCTGTGTAGCCGGCAATGTGTCCTGCGACCGCCACGCTGACACAACAACTGAAATGTAAGGGAACCTGTCCCCCCCCCAAGGCGTTTGTTACTGAAAGAGCCACCTTGTGCAGCAGTAATGCTGCACAAGGAAAAGGTAGCTATTTTTGTTTAGCTCCTTGCACACGCAGAACTTAACACTTATAAAATGTGTCCACTGATACCGTAAAACCGTCCCGGAGGTGGGACTTTCCTTCGTAATATGACGCAGCACAGCTGTCATTCCTACCCCCTTGGCGCCGTGCCCCGGCTCCTCAGCGTTGTTTGATTCCGTCCCGGAGCCTGCGCTGTTATGTTATCCCTTGGCCAGGCACACTTAGCGCTGCCCGTCTTCTGACATCATTTGGTGTCAGGATGGCTGCGCCTGTGCGGCCGCGCTGGCCGAGAGCCCGCCTCGCAGTGTCTTCTGATTTCATCCCACTGGGGGCCTGAGATCCATGGACATGCGCAGTGCATATCTGAACCTCCACCTCTCACTCATCTCCCTACGGCTTCTTCAGACTGTGCGGTGTCAGCTGGTCCCTAATAGCAAGCCACGGCCGTGACACCGCACAGTCTTAAGAAGCCGTAGGGAGGGGAGTGAGAGGCGAGGATATGCACTGCGCATGGCCACGGATCCCAGGCCCGCGGTGGGATTACATTAGACGACACTGCGAGGCGGGCTCTCGGCCAGCGCGGCCGCACAGGCGCAGCCAGCCTGACACCAAATGATGTCAGAAGATGGGCAGCGCTAAGTGTGCCTGGCCAAGGGATAACATAACAGCGCAGGCTCCGGGACGGAATCAAACAGCGCTGAGGAGCCGGGGAACGGCGCCAAGGAGGTAGGAATGATGGCTGTGCTGCGTCATATTACGAAGGAAAGTCCCACCTCCGGGACGGTCACACGGTATCAGGGGACACATTTTATAAGTGTTTAGTTCTGTGTTTGCAAGGAGCATCATGAAAAGAGCCACCTTTTCCTTTTGCATCTTTTTTGCTGCACAAGCTGGCTCTTTCAGCTACAAATGCCTTGGGGGGGGGTTAAAGGTTCCCTTTCGACTTTCTCCAATCAGGCTTCGGCCTACATTGTGTTCCTCTGCTTCTCCTCCTGTCCCTGGGCTCCAACACCGCTAGTTGTTGCCTGGTAGTGCTGTACGCACAGTCAACAGTCCCTCCTCTGTTATTGGGGTTCAGTAACGTCAGCTGTTCCCCAGCTGTGTGTGTGGCAATCCCTCCTACCTCCTCCTACCTCCTCCACCTCCTCCTCCTCCACCTGTCCCTGGGCTCCAACACCGCTAGTTGCCGTCCAGAAGTGCTGTCCGCACAGTCAACAGTCCCTCCTCTGTTATTGGGGTTCAGTAACGTCAGCTGTTCCCCTGCTGTGTGTGTGGCAATCCCTCCTACCTCCTCCTACCTCCTCCACCTCCTCCTCCTCCACCTGTCCCTGGGCTCCAACACCGCTAGTTGCCGTCCAGAAGTGCTGTCCGCACAGTCCCAACAGTCCCTCCTCTGTTATTGGGGTTCAGTAACGTCAGCTGTTCCCCTGCTGTGTGTGTGGCAATCCCTCCTACCTCCTCCTACCTCCTCCACCTCCTCCTCCTCCACCTGTCCCTGGGCTCCAACACCGCTAGTTGCCGTCCAGAAGTGCTGTCCGCACAGTCAACAGTCCCTCCTCTGTTATTGGGGTTCAGTAACGTCAGCTGTTCCCCTGCTGTGTGTGTGGCAATCCCTCCTACCTCCTCCTACCTCCTCCACCTCCTCCTCCTCCACCTGTCCCTGGGCTCCAACACCGCTAGTTGCCGTCCAGAAGTGCTGTCCGCACAGTCCCAACAGTCCCTCCTCTGTTATTGGGGTTCAGTAACGTCAGCTGTTCCCCTGCTGTGTGTGTGGCAATCCCTCCTACCTCCTCCTACCTCCTCCACCTCCTCCTCCTCCACCTGTCCCTGGGCTCCAACACCGCTAGTTGCCGTCCAGAAGTGCTGTCCGCACAGTCAACAGTCCCTCCTCTGTTATTGGGGTTCAGTAACGTCAGCTGTTCCCCTGCTGTGTGTGTGGCAATCCCTCCTACCTCCTCCTACCTCCTCCACCTCCTCCTCCTCCACCTGTCCCTGGGCTCCAACACCGCTAGTTGCCGTCCAGAAGTGCTGTCCGCACAGTCCCAACAGTCCCTCCTCTGTTATTGGGGTTCAGTAACGTCAGCTGTTCCCCTGCTGTGTGTGTGGCAATCCCTCCTACCTCCTCCTACCTCCTCCACCTCCTCCTCCTCCACCTGTCCCTGGGCTCCAACACCGCTAGTTGCCGTCCAGAAGTGCTGTCCGCACAGTCAACAGTCCCTCCTCTGTTATTGGGGTTCAGTAACGTCAGCTGTTCCCCTGCTGTGTGTGTGGCAATCCCTCCTACCTCCTCCTACCTCCTCCACCTCCTCCTCCTCCACCTGTCCCTGGGCTCCAACACCGCTAGTTGCCGTCCAGAAGTGCTGTCCGCACAGTCCCAACAGTCCCTCCTCTGTTATTGGGGTTCAGTAACGTCAGCTGTTCCCCTGCTGTGTGTGTGGCAATCCCTCCTACCTCCTCCTACCTCCTCCACCTCCTCCTCCTCCACCTGTCCCTGGGCTCCAACACCGCTAGTTGCCGTCCAGAAGTGCTGTCCGCACAGAGCCAAACACCTCGCCAATGTGTTAGTGGGGTTCAGTAACGTCAGCTGTTCCCCTGCTGTGTATACGGCAACGTGTACTGCGACCGCCACGCAGGCACAACAAGTTAAATTTAAGGGAACCTGTCCCCCCCCCCCAGGCGTTTGTTACTGAAGGAGCCACCTTGTGCAGCAGTAATGATGCAAAGGGAAAAAGTGCCTCTTTTCGTGGTGCTCCTTGCACATGCTGAACCTAACACTTATGAAAAGTGTCCCCTCCTACCGTGATACCGTCCGGTAGGTGGAACTTTCCTTTGTGATGTGACGCAGCACAGCCGTCATTCTTACCCCCCTTGGCACCGTGCGCCGCCTCCTCAGCGTTGTTTGAATCAGTCCCGGAGCCTGCGCTGTTAGGTTAGCCCTTGGCCATGCACACATTTTGCGCTGCCCGTCTTCTGACATCATTTGGTGTCAGGCTGGCTGCGCCTGTGCGGCCGCGCTGGCCGAGATCCCGCCTCTTACTGTCTTCTGATTTCATCCCACTGGGGGCCTGAGATCCATGGACATGCGCAGTGCATATCTGAACCTCCACCTCTCACTCATCTCCCTACGGCTTCTTCAAACTGTGCGGTGTCAGCTGGTCCCTAATAGCATGCCACGGCCGTGACACCGCACAGTCTGAAGAAGCCGTAGGGAGGGGAGTGAGAGGCGAGGATATGCACTGCGCATGGCCACGGATCTCAGGCCCCCAGTGGGATTAAATCAGAAGACAGTACGAGGCGGGATCTCGGCCAGCGCGGCCGCACAGGCACAGCCAGCCTGACACCAAATGATGTCAGAAGACGGGCAGCGCAAAATGTGTGCATGGCCAAGGGCTAACCTAACAGCGCAGGCTCCGGGACTGATTCAAACAACGCTGAGGAGGCGGCGCACGGCGCCAAGGGGGTAAGAATGACGGCTGTGCTGCGTCACATCACAAAGGAAAGTTCCACCTACCGGACGGTATCACGGTAGGAGGGGACACTTTTCATAAGTGTTAGGTTCAGCATGTGCAAGGACCATAATTAAAAGAGCTAAGTTTACCTTTTCCAGCATTAGTGCTGTACACGATGGCTCTTTCAGCTACAAACGCCTGGGGGGGGGTTAAAGTTTCCCTTTCAACTTGCTCCAGTGCAGGCTTCGGCCTACACTCTGCTCCCTCTCCTCCTCCTGCTGACCCTGGGCTCTAACACCGCCAGTTGGGGCCCAGATGTGCTAGCTGCACAGAGAAAAACACCAGCCAATGTGTCAGTGGGGTTCAGCACCGCCAGCTGTTCCCCTGCTGTGCAGCCAGCAACGTGTCCTGCAACAGCCACGCAGACACAAGAACTGGAATTGAAGGAAACCTGTCCCCCCTCCCCCAGGTGTTTCTACGTTTTACAGCCACCTTGTACGACAGTAATGCTGCATGTGTGCAAGGTGGCTCAGAAACTTATTCTCCTTGCCCATGTTGAACTGAACACGTCTAAAATGAGTCCTCTGCGACCATTAAAACGTCCCTCAGGTGTGATTTTCCTTTGTATTGACACGCAACAAGCTCCTTGGTAGCGCTGCCCGTCTTCTGGCATCATTGTTTGGCAGCCTGCGCCTCTGCGGCCGCCTTGCCCCACACAACGCCCCTCGGTGTCTTATTTATTTGTACTGCGAGGGTGTGATTGATGGGCATGAACGGTGCATTTCTTCGCCTGTCCCTCATCTCCTTCCGCCTTCTTCGGACTGTGCGGCTTCATGGCCATGGCATGCGATAAGGGATCAGCTGACGCCGCATAGTCTGAAGCGGGTGTAAGAACCCAAGCGAGAGGCGAACATATGTACTGCACCAGACCATGAATCCCAGCCCCGCAGTGTTTTAACAATGTTAAGACACTGCGGAGCTGGGATTCATGGTCATCGTAAACCGCAACGGCCGACATTACATGATGTCAGAGGATGGGCAGCGCTAACAGCGCAAGGCCAAGGGATAACACGACAGCGCAGACTCCTGTGCAACAAATAACGATGCTCAGGAGGCCGCGCCAAGCACCAAGGTGGCATTTTTGCCAGCTGTGCTGCGTCTCATTACGAAGGGAACTCACGCCTCCAACACAGTTTGACTGTATAAAGGGCTAAATGTTATACGTGTTTCATTCGGCGTGTGCAAGGAGAAAAATTAAAAGAGCAACCCTTGACTTGTGCGGCACTACTGCTGCATAAGCTGTGGCTCTTCTAGTTTGTAACCCCTGAGGGGGGGTTAAAGGTTACCTTTGAAATCGGTTCAATTAGGCTTCGGCCTACACTCTGCTCCACCGGCAGAGCCCGGGCTCCAACACCGCCAGTTGGGGCCCGGTACTGCTAGCTGCACAGAGAAAAACACCAGCCAATGTGTCAGTGGGGTTCAGCACCGCCAGCTGTTCCCCTGCTGTGCAGCCGGCAACGTGTCCTGCAACAGCCACGCAGGCACAACAGACCCAAAGCTGCCGCCAGTGCAGGCTTCGGCCTACACTCTGCTCCATCTCCTCCTCCTGCTGACCCTGGGCTCTAACACTGCCAGTTTGGGCCCGGTACTGCTAGCTGCACAGAGAAAAACACCAGCCAATGTGTCAGTGGGGTCCAGCACAGCCAGCTGTTCCCCTGCTGTGTAGCCGGCATCGTGTCCTGCAAAAGCCACGCAGACACAAGAACTGAAATTGAAGGGAACCTGTCCCCCCTCCCCCAGGCGTTTGTACGTTTTACAGCCACCTCGTACAGCGGTAATGCTGCATGTGTGCAAGGTGGCTCATAAACGTATTCTCCTCGCACATGTGGAACTGAAAACACGTCTGAAATGTGTCCTCTGTGTGACCATTTAACCGTCCCGGTGGTGTGACTTTCCTTTGTAATGACACGCTGCAACCCCCTTGGTAGCGCTGCCCGTCTTCTGGCATCATTGTTTGGCTGCCTGCGCCTCTGCGGCCGCCCTGACCCACACAACGCCCCTCGGTGTCTTATTTATTTGGACTGCGAGGGTGTGATTGATGGGCATGAACGGTGCATTTCTTCGCCTATCCCTCATCTCCTTCCGCCTTCTTCGGACTGTGCGGCTTCATGGCCGTGGCATGCGATAAGGGATCAGCTGACGCCGCATAGTCTGAAGCGGATGTAAGAACCCAAGCGAGAGGCGAACATATGTACTGCGCCAGGCCATGAATCCCAGCCCCGCAGTGTTTTAACAATGTTAAGACACTGCGGGGCTGGGATTCATGGTCATCGCGAACCGCACCGGCCGACATCAAATGTTGTCAGAGGACGGGCAGCGCTAACAGCGCAAGGCCAAGGGATAACACGACAGCGCAGACTCCTGTGCAGCAAATAACGATGCTCAGGAGGCCGCGCCAAGCACCAAGGTGGCATTTTTGCCAGCTGTGCTGCGTCTCATTACGAAGGGAACTCACGCCTCCAACACAGTTTGACTGTATAAAGGGCTAAATGTTATACGTGTTTCATTCGGCGTGTGCAAGGAGAAAAATTAAAAGAGCAACCTTTGACTTGTGCGGCACTACTGCTGCATAAGCTGTGGCTCTTCTAGTTTGTAACCCCTGAGGGGGGGTTAAAGGTTACCTTTGAAATCGGTTCAATTAGGCTTCGGCCTACACTCTGCTCCACCGGCAGAGCCCGGGCTCCAACACCGCTAGTTGCTGTCCGGAAGTGCTGGCTGCACAGAGCCAAACACCTCGCCAATGTGTCAGTGGGGTTCAGCACCGCCAGCTGTTCCCCTGCTGTGTAGCCGGCAACATGTCCTGCGACCGCCACGCAGGCACAACAGACCCAAAGCTGCCGCCAGTGCAGGCTTCGGCCTACACTCTGCTCCATCTCCTCCTCCTGCTGACCCTGGGCTCTAACACCGCCAGTTGGTGCCCAGTACTGCTAGCTGCACAGAGAAAAACACCAGCCAATGTGTCAGTGGGGTTCAGCACCGCCAGCTGTTCCCCTGCTGTGCAGCCGGCAACGTGTCCTGCAACAGCCACGCAGGCACAACAGACCCAAAGCTGCCGCCAGTGCAGGCTTCGGCCTACACTCTGCTCCCTCTCCTCCTGCTGACCCTGGGCTCTAACACCGCCAGTTTGGGCCCGGTACTGCTAGCTGCACAGAGAAAAACACCAGCTAATGTGTCAGTGGGGTCCAGCACCGCCAGCTGTTCCCCTGCTGTGTAGCCGGCAACGTGTCCTGCGACAGCCACGCAGACACAAGAACTGAAATTGAAGGGAACCTGTCCCCCCTCCCCCAGGTGTTTCTATGTTGTACAGCCACCTTGTACAGCAGTAATGCTGCATGTGTGCAAGGTGGCTCATAAACGTATTCTCCTCGCACATGTGGAACTGAAAACACGTCTAAAATGTGTCCTCTGTGTGACCATTTAACCGTCCCGGAGGTGTGACTTTCCTTTGTAATGACACGCTGCAACCCCCTTGGTAGCGCTGCCCGTCTTCTGGCATCATTGTTTGGCTGCCTGCGCCTCTGCGGCCGCCCTGACCCACACAACGCCCCTCGGTGTCTTATTTATTTGGACTGCGAGGGTGTGATTGATGGGCATGAGCAGTGCATATCTTCGCCTGTTGTCACTCATCTCCTTCCGCCTTCTTCAGACTGTGCGGCTTCATGGCCGTGGCATGCGATAAGGGATCAGCTGACGCCGCACAGTCTGAAGCGGGTGTAAGGACCCGAGTGCGAGAGGCGAACATATGTACTGCGCCAGGCCATGAATCCCAGCCCCGCAGTGTTTTAACTATGTAAAGACACTGCGTGGGTCGGATTCATGGTCATCGCAAACCGCAACAGCCGACATGAAATGATGTCAGAAGATGGGCAGCGCTAACAGCGCAAGGCCAAGGGATAACACAACAGCGCAGACTCCTGTGCAACAAATAACGATGCTCAGGAGGCCGCGCCAAGCACCAAGGTGGCATTTTTGCCAGCTGTGCTGCGTCTCATTACGAAGGGAACTCACGCCTCCAACACAGTTTGACTGTATAAAGGGCTAAATGTTATACGTGTTTCATTCGGCGTGTGCAAGGAGAAAAATTAAAAGAGCAACCTTTGACTTGTGCGGCACTACTGCTGCATAAGCTGTGGCTCTTCTAGTTTGTAACCCCTGAGGGGGGGTTAAAGGTTACCTTTGAAATCGGTTCAATTAGGCTTCGGCCTACACTCTGCTCCACCGGCAGAGCCCGGGCTCCAACACCGCTAGTTGCTGTCCGGAAGTGCTGGCTGCACAGAGCCAAACACCTCGCCAATGTGTCAGTGGGGTTCAGCACCGCCAGCTGTTCCCCTGCTGTGTAGCCGGCAACGTGTCCTGCGACCGCCACGCAGGCACAACAGATCCAAAGCTGCCGCCAGTGCAGGCTTCGGCCTACACTCCCCTCCCCCTGCTCCTCCTCCTGCTCCTCCTCCTGCTGACCCTGGGCTCTAACACCGCCAGTTGGGGCCCGGTACTGCTAGCTGCACAGAGAAAAACACCAGCCAATGTGTCAGTGGGGTCCAGCACCGCCAGCTGTTCCCTGTTATGACCCCAATGGCGAGGGTCTCAGAGATATCAGCAAGTCTGCAAAGTACAAAAATCCAGCTCATAGGGCAGTAGTAACTGGGTTGACCATATATCTACTCCTAACGCCAACCCTAGAAGTAGCCGGGGAACATGCCTACGTTGGTCGCTAGATGTCTCGCGCCAGCCGGAGAGCTAACTACCCCTAGAAGAGGAAAACAAAGACCTCTCTTGCCTCCAGAGAAAGGACCCCAAAAGTAGGATACAAGCCCCCCACAAATAATAACGGTGAGGTAAGAGGAAATGACAAACACAGAGATGAACTAGGTTTAGCACAGAGAGGCCCACTTACTAATAGCAGAATATAGTAAGATAACTTATATGGTCAACAAAAACCCTATCAAAAATCCACGCTGGAGATTCAAGAACCCCCGAACCGTCTAACGGCCCAGGGGGAGAACACCAGCCGCCCTAGAGCTTCCAGCAAGGTCAGGATACAGATAATATACAAGCTGGACAAAAAATGCAAACAAAAACGAATTGCAAAAAGCAAAAAAGCAGACTTAGCTTAATCAAGCAGGAACCAGGATCAGTAGACAAGAGCACTACAGATTAGCTCTGATATCAACGTTGCCAGGCATTGAACTGAAGGTCCAAGGAGCTTATATAGCAACACCCCTGACCTAAGGACCCAGGTGAGCATAAAAGGAATGACTGACAACCCCAGAGTCAAATCACTAGTAGCCACTAGAGGGAGCCAAAAAGTAAATTCACAACAGTACCCCCCCCTTAGTGAGGGGTCACCGAACCCTCACCAAGACCACCAGGGCGATCAGGATGAGCGGCGTGAAAGGCACGAACTAAATCGGCCGCATGCACATCAGAGGCGACCACCCAGGAATTATCCTCCTGACCATAGCCCTTCCACTTGACCAGGTACTGAAGCCTCCGCCTGGAGAGACGAGAATCTAAGATCTTCTCCACCACGTACTCCAACTCGCCCTCAACCAACACCGGAGCAGGAGGCTCAGCAGAAGGAACCACAGGCACAACGTACCGCCGCAACAAGGACCTATGAAATACGTTGTGAATGGCAAACGACACCGGAAGATCCAGGCGAAAGGATACAGGATTAAGGATCTCCAATATCTTGTAAGGACCAATGAATCGAGGCTTAAATTTGGGAGAGGAGACCTTCATAGGAACAAATCGAGAAGACAGCCATACCAAATCCCCAACACAAAGTCGGGGACCCACACCGCGGCGGCGGTTGGCAAAACGCTGAGCCTTCTCCTGTGACAACTTCAAGTTGTCCACCACATGATTCCAGATCCGCTGCAACCTATCCACCACAGAATCCACCCCAGGACAGTCAGAAGGCTCCACATGTCCCGAGGAAAAACGAGGGTGGAAACCAGAGTTGCAGAAAAATGGCGAAACCAAGGTGGCAGAACTAGCCCGATTATTAAGGGCAAATTCAGCCAACGGCAAGAAGGTCACCCAATCATCCTGATCAGAAGAGACAAAACACCTCAAATACGCCTCCAGAGTCTGATTAGTTTGTTCCGTTTGTCCGTTAGTCTGTGGATGAAAAGCGGACGAAAACGACAAATCTATGCCCATCCTACCACAAAAGGATCGCCAGAACCTGGAAACAAACTGGGATCCTCTGTCCGACACAATATTCTCAGGAATGCCGTGCAAACGAACCACGTTCTGGAAGAACACAGGAACCAGATCAGAAGAGGAAGGCAGTTTGGGCAAAGGAACCAGATGGACCATCTTGGAGAAACGATCACATATCACCCAGATGACAGACATGCCCTGAGACACCGGAAGATCCGAAATGAAATCCATAGAGATGTGTGTCCAAGGTCTCTTCGGGACAGGCAAGGGCAAGAGCAACCCGCTGGCACGAGAACAGCAAGGCTTAGCTCGAGCACAAGTACCACAGGACTGCACAAATGACCGCACATCTCTTGACAAGGAAGGCCACCAAAAGGACCTGGCCACCAGATCTCTGGTGCCAAAAATTCCTGGGTGCCCTGCCAACACTGAGGAATGAACCTCGGAAATGACTCTGCTGGTCCATTTAGCAGGCACAAACAATCTGTCAGGTGGACAAGAGTCAGGCCTACCAGCCTGAAATCTCTGCAACACACGTCGCAGATCTGGAGAAATAGCTGACAGGATAACTCCTTCCTTAAGAATACCCACAGGTTCAGCGACTCCAGGAGCATCAGGCACAAAGCTCCTAGACAGAGCATCGGCCTTCACATTCTTAGAACCTGGTAAATACGAAACCACAAAGTCAAAACGGGAGAAAAACAATGACCAGCGGGCCTGTCTAGGATTCAGGCGTTTAGCAGACTCGAGGTACATCAGATTTTTGTGATCAGTCAAGACCACCACACGATGCTTAGCACCCTCGAGCTAATGACGCCACTCCTCAAATGCCCACTTCATGGCCAACAACTCCCGATTGCCCACATCATAATTTCGCTCTGCCGGCGAAAACTTCCTAGAGAAAAAGGCACAAGGTCTCATAGTAGAGCAACCAGGGCCTCTCTGCGACAAAACGGCCCCTGCCCCAATCTCCGAAGCATCCACTTCAACCTGAAAGGGAAGTGAGACATCAGGCTGGCACAAAACAGGCGCTGAAGTAAACCGGCGCTTCAACTCCTGGAAAGCCTCCACGGCAGCAGGAGCCCAGTTAGCCACATCAGAGCCTTTCTTGGTCATATCCGTCAACGGTTTAACAACGCTAGAAAAATTAGCGATAAAACGACGGTAGAAGTTAGCAAAACCCAAGAACTTCTGAAGACTCTTAACTGACAAGGGTTGAGTCCAATCATGAATAGCTCGAACCTTGACTGGGTCCATCTCCACAGCAGAAGGGGAAAAAATGAACCCTAAAAAGGGAACCTTCTGTACACCAAAGAGACACTTTGAGCCTTTAACAAACAAAGAATTTTCACGCAAAATCTTGAAAACCATCCTGACCTGTTCCACATGCGAGTCCCAATCATCAGAAAAAAACAGAATATCATCCAGATAAACGATCAAAAATTTATCCAGATACTTCCGGAAAATGTCATGCATAAAGGACTGAAAAACTGAAGGTGCATTAGAGAGCCCAAATGGCATCACCAAGTACTCAAAATGACCTTCGGGCGTATTGAATGCGGTTTTCCATTCATCTCCTTGCTTAATGCGCACAAGGTTGTACGCACCGCGAAGGTCTATCTTGGTGAACCACTTGGCACCTTTAATCCGGGCAAACAAGTCTGACAACAACGGCAAAGGATACTGAAATTTGACAGTGATCTTATTCAAAAGCCGATAGTCAATACAAGGCCTCAAAGATCCGTCCTTTTTAGCCACAAAAAAGAATCCCGCACCAAGAGGGGAAGAAGAAGGACGGATATGCCCCTTCTCCAGAGACTCCTTGATATATGAACGCATCGCGGTATGTTCAGGTACCGACAGATTAAACAGTCTTCCCTTAGGAAACTTACTGCCTGGAATCAAATCTATTGCACAGTCACATTCCCTATGAGGAGGCAATGCACTTGACCTAGACTCGCTGAAGACATCCTGATAATCAGAGAAATACGCCGGAACTTCCGAAGGCGTAGAAGTAGCAATAGACACGGGCAGGGAATCTCCATGAATTCCATGACAGCCCCAACTTGACACTGACATTGCCTTCCAGTCCAAGACTGGATTATGGGTCTGTAACCATGGCAACCCCAAAACAACCAAATCACGCATCTTATGCAGAACAAGAAAACGTATCACCTCCCGATGTTCAGGAGTCATGCACATGGTAACCTGTGTCCAAAACTGCGGCTTATTTTCTGCCAATGGCGTAGCGTCAATACCCCTAAGAGGGATAGGATTTTCTAATGGCTCAAGAACAAAACCGCAACGCTTGGCAAATGACAGATCCATAAGACTCAGGGCAGCACCTGAATCTACAAACGCCATGACAGGATACGATGACAGTGAGCAAATCAAAGTTACAGATAGAATGAACTTAGGTTGCAAATTACCAATGGCGACAGGACTAACAACCTTAGTAAGACGCTTAGAGCATGCTGAGATAACATGTGCAGAATCACCACAGTAGTAACACAAGCCATTCTGGCGTCTATGAATTTTCCGCTCATTTCTAGTCAGGATTCTATCACATTGCATTAAATCAGGTGCCTGTTCAGATAACACCATGAGGGAATTTGCGGTTTTGCGCTCCCGCAACCGCCGGTCAATTTGAATCGCCAGGGCCATGGAATCATTCAGACCTGTGGGAATGGGAAAACCCACCATCACATTCTTAATGGCTTCAGAAAGGCCATTTCTAAAATTTGCAGCCAATGCACACTCGTTCCACTGGGTCAGCACGGACCATTTCCGAAATTTTTGGCAATACACCTCAGCCTCGTCCTGGCCCTGAGACATAGCCAGCAAGGCTTTTTCTGCCTGAATCTCAAGATTGGGTTCCTCATAAAGCAAACCGAGCGCCAGAAAAAACGCATCAATATCAGCCAATGCCGGATCTCCTGGCGCCAGCGAGAAAGCCCAATCCTGAGGGTCGCCCCGTAAAAAAGAAATAACAATTTTCACTTGCTGAGCGGAGTCTCCAGAGGAACAGGGTCTCAGGGACAAAAACAATTATTCCTGAAATTTCTAAACTTAAATCGGTCTCCGGAAAACAGTTCAGGAATCGGTATCTTAGGTTCTGACCTAGGATTTCTGGTAACATAATCTTGTATGCCCTGCACACGAGCAGCAAGCTGGTCCACACTTGTAATCAAGGTCTGGACATTCATGTCTGCAGCAATCACAAGCCACTCAAAGGTAAAGGGGAAAAAGAAAAAAAAAATGAGAGAGAGAAAAAAAAACTCAGAACTTTCTTTCTTATAATCCCACTTCTGCAATGCATTTAACATTTAGTACTGGCCTGGCAAACTGTTATGACCCCAATGGCGAGGGTCTCAGAGATATCAGCAAGTCTGCAAAGTACAAAAATCCAGCTCATAGGGCAGTGGTAACTGGGTTGACCATATATCTACTCCTAACGCCAACCCTAGAAGTAGCCGGGGAACATGCCTACGTTGGTCGCTAGATGTCTCGCGCCAGCCGGAGAGCTAACTACCCCTAGAAGAGGAAAACAAAGACCTCTCTTGCCTCCAGAGAAAGGACCCCAAAAGTAGGATACAAGCCCCCCACAAATAATAACGGTGAGGTAAGAGGAAATGACAAACACAGAGATGAACTAGGTTTAGCACAGAGAGGCCCACTTACTAATAGCAGAGTATAGTAAGATAACTTATATGGTCAACAAAAACCCTATCAAAAATCCACGCTGGAGATTCAAGAACCCCCGAACCGTCTAACGGCCCGGGGGGAGAACACCAGCCGCCCTAGAGCTTCCAGCAAGGTCAGGATACAGATAATATACAAGCTGGACAAAAAATGCAAACAAAAACGAATTGCAAAAAGCAAAAAAGCAGACTTAGCTTAATCAAGCAGGAACCAGGATCAGTAGACAAGAGCACTACAGATTAGCTCTGATATCAACGTTGCCAGGCATTGAACTGAAGGTCCAAGGAGCTTATATAGCAACACCCCTGACCTAAGGACCCAGGTGAGCATAAAAGGAATGACTGACAACCCCAGAGTCAAATCACTAGTAGCCACTAGAGGGAGCCAAAAAGTAAATTCACAACAGTTCCCCTGCTGTGTAGCCGGCAACGTGTCCTGCGACAGCCACGCAGACACAAGAACTGAAATTGAAGGGAACCTGTCCCCCCTCCCCCAGGTGTTTCTATGTTTTACAGCCACCTTGTACAGCAGTAATGCTGCATGTGTGCAAGGTGGCTCGGAAACTTATTCTCCTTGCCCATGGGGAACTGAACACGTCTAAAATGAGTCCTCTGAGACCATTAAAACGTCCCTCAGGTGTGATTTTCCTTTGTATTGACACGCAACAAGCTCCTTGGTAGCGCTGCCCATCTTCTGGCCTCATTGTTTAGCTGGCTGCGCCTCTGCCGCCGCCTTGCCCCACACAACGCCCCTCGGTGTCTTATTTATTTTGACTGCGAGGGTGTGATTGACGGGCATGAACGGTGCATTTCTTCGCCTATCCCTCATCTCCTTCCGCCTTCTTCGGACTGTGCGGCTTCATGGCCGTGGCATGCGATAAGGGATCAGCTGACGCCGCATAGTCTGAAGCGGGTGTAAGAACCCAAGCGAGAGGCGAACATATGTACTGCGCCAGGCCATGAATCCCAGCCCCGCAGTGTTTTAACAATGTTAAGACACTGCGGGGCTGGGATTCATGGTCATCGCGAACCGCACCGGCCGACATCAAATGTTGTCAGAGGACGGGCAGCGCTAACAGCGCAAGGCCAAGGGATAACACGACAGCGCAGACTCCTGTGCAGCAAATAACGATGCTCAGGAGGCCGCGCCAAGCACCAAGGTGGCATTTTTGCCAGCTGTGCTGCGTCTCATTACGAAGGGAACTCACGCCTCCAACACAGTTTGACTGTATAAAGGGCTAAATGTTATACGTGTTTCATTCGGCGTGTGCAAGGAGAAAAATTAAAAGAGCAACCTTTGACTTGTGCGGCACTACTGCTGCACAAGCTGTGGCTCTTCTAGTTTGTAACCCCTGAGGGGGGGTTAAAGGTTACCTTTGAAATCGGTTCAATTAGGCTTCGGCCTACACTCTGCTCCACCGGCAGAGCCCGGGCTCCAACACCGCTAGTTGCTGTCCGGAAGTGCTGGCTGCACAGAGCCAAACACCTCGCCAATGTGTCAGTGGGGTTCAGCACCGCCAGCTGTTCCCCTGCTGTGTAGCCGGCAACGTGTCCTGCGACCGCCACGCAGGCTCAACAGACCCAAAGCTGCCGCCAGTGCAGGCTTCGGCCTACACTCTGCTCCATCTCCTCCTCCTGCTGACCCTGGGCTCTAACACCGCCAGTTGGTGCCCGGTACTGCTAGCTGCACAGAGAAAAACACCAGCCAATGTGTCAGTGGGGTTCAGCACCGCCAGCTGTTCCCCTGCTGTGCAGCCGGCAACGTGTCCTGCAACAGCCACGCAGGCACAACAGACCCAAAGCTGCCGCCAGTGCAGGCTTCGGCCTACACTCTGCTCCCTCTCCTCCTGCTGACCCTGGGCTCTAACACCGCCAGTTTGGGCCCGGTACTGCTAGCTGCACAGAGAAAAACACCAGCCAATGTGTCAGTGGGGTCCAGCACCGCCAGCTGTTCCCCTGCTGTGTAGCCGGCAACGTGTCCTGCGACCGCCACGCAGGCACAACAGACCCAAAGCTGCCGCCAGTGCAGGCTTCGGCCTACACTCCCCTCCCCCTGCTCCTCCTTCTGCTGACCCTGGGCTCTAACACCGCCAGTTGGGGCTCTAGGAAGACAAGCTTGAATAGGTCCCCATCCTGGTTCCAGTACCGTCAGCTGGTTCCGGGCAGAGCCTTTGGCTTAGGTGCCTCCCTCTGGGTATCCGAGTTCCACCAACGTCAGGTGGTCCTTGGTAGTGCTTTCAGGCACGGGTACCTCCTGCTTAGTAACCGGGTTCCAGTAACGTCAGCTGGTCCTCGGTAGTTCCATTGGCTCTTGGACCTTTGGCTACCCATCCGGGTTCCAGTACCGTCAGCTGGTTCTCGGCAGTGTCTTTTGCTCTTGTACCTTCTGCTCCCCATCCTGGTTCCAGTACCGTCAGCTGGTTCCGGGCAGAGCCTTTGGCTTAGGTGCCTCCCTCTGGGTATCTGAGTTCCACCAACGTCAGGTGGTCCTTGGTAGTGCTTTCAGGCACGGGTACCTCCTGCTTAGTAACCGGGTTCCAGTAACGTCAGCTGGTCCTCGGTAGTTCCATTGGCTCTTGGACCTTCGGCTACCCATCCGGGTTCCAGTACCGTCAGCTGGTTCTCGGCAGTGTCTTTTTCTCTTGTACCTTCTGCTCCCCATCCTGGTTCCAGTACCGTCAGCTGGTTCCGGGCAGAGCCTTTGGCTTAGGTGCCTCCCTCTGGGTATCCAAGTTCCACCAACGTCAGGTGGTCCTTGGTAGTGCTTTCAGGCACGGGTACCTCCTGCTTAGTAACCGGGTTCCAGTAACGTCAGCTGGTCCACGGTAGTTCCATTGGCTCTTGGACCTTCGGGTAGCCATCCGAGTTCCAGTTCCATCAGCTGTTTCTCGGCATTTTCTCAGCCTTCTTGTACCTTCTGCTACATTTCCAAGTTCAAGACCCTAAAGACGATGACCCGGAAGACCACCCCTAAGATGATGACGACACCAGAGACGACAACCACCGAGATGACGACGACCCTGGAGACGATGACCCTGAAGACGACCCCAATGACGACGACCCCGATGACGACGACCCCGGAGACGACGACCCTGGAGACGACGACGACATGGGAGACCGAGAAGCAGAAGAACAAGAGGCTGCAGAACAAAGAGCAGAAGAACATTAAGCATAAGACTAAATATCAGAGCAAAAGATATTATCTAAATTATAAGCAGAAGAAGACTAAGCAGTGTATGGGGGTGAGTCCGTTCCTCCTCGTGGTGCCCCTGGATAAAGCCTGATGCTGCAGGCCAAACTGAACGCGGACAAATGTAACTCTTTTGTGACAGGCAGAACGGAAGGTGTAATCTTCAAACTTTTATAGATAACAACTACGGGAATGCCTGTCACAAATAAGAATATGATGAAGAAGTTGAATATGAAAAAGATAATAGTTAAATAAAAAGAATATGAACAATGTAAAAAAAAAAATTAGAGGTAGAATAAGATGAATAAGGTGAAGAGATAGTTGATGTCAAAGAAGCTGATGATGAGGATAATGAAGAAGAAAGTGTGGGAGAAGTAAAAAAGAAGGTGAAGGACGTGGAAGTAGTGAAACATCAATATCTGACAAAATAAAAAAAAAAAATAGTCAAAATCTTTCTAACGCCGAACGTCATAAAAAAAAACAAAAAAACCTGCTATTCTATTTGTTTGGGCTAAACCTCTGTGCCTTTAATGTCTCCGCCACCTCCCCCAATACATCCTACATTATTCTTAGCTGTTTTCCTTCATGTAGAATTAACCTACAAGGAAAGAAAGGGTTTATTTTAATTCCGATATTTTCGTCCCATTGACTTGCATTGGGATCGGGTATCGGTATCGGATTAGATCCGATACTTTGACGGTATCGGCCGATACTTTCCGATACCGATACTTTCCGATATCGGAAGGTATCGCTCAACACTAGTGTTCAGTAAGAGAAAACAAACATAAACCACCGGAACGTCTCTTGCATAGCCATTGTATATGAACCCACATTTTGGGAAGACAAAGCTCTGCTTTTAGAATGTGAAGCCAATAAATGTATAAAGATTAATGTGGAAGAAAAGAATAATATGAAAACTAAAGCAGTCAAAGTATTGAAAGATCAGAAGAAGGAGGAAATATCAAAAGTAGAGAAGAAGAGATCGATTAGCAGGACTTTGGTTCATTGACTATTACTTTGCGGGGGTCATTATGTGGATTTTGACTAGTTGGGGTGGGGCAACGTCATCTGTGCAATGATAACGTGATCCCAGCCCTGGCTAATGAAAAGCCCCTCCAGAAATCCTGGAAGGAAAGAGATTTGCAAGCCTCCCATGCAGTAGCCAGAGGCTACTGTCCTGGACAATGGCCTAAAGTCCTGCAAATCATTCTGCCCATTTCAGAGGGTACAAAAAGGCAGATGAAACTTCTCACAGAACAAACAAAGCGAGATAGATAAAGGGCAAGAGAGCAAGATACAGGGAGGAGATGTAGAAAAGTATTGAGAAAGAAGGTGCTAGGACTTGTTCAGGTACGGAAGAAAAAGAGGAGGAAATAAGGCATGATGATCACTGAAAAGAACGTTCTGAAGGTGAAGATCACGGAATTTAGACAAGCAATGAAGAATATTTTTGCAAACTCACTGCGGAGCGTGATGTTCTAGGGTGATCAAATAGATGGGCTTAGTGGAATAAAACTTAGCTACTGAGTGTTGGACTGTGCAACATCTACAAGCTTATGCAGTAGAGGGACTATCTTGACAAGGTAGTGAGTTCACTGTTACAGTTTGCTTCTATGCATGTCGTTCCTCTCAAGACGGTATTGTATGACCTCTATGTGTGTGTTCTTCCTGTAAACCTTCTTGATTGCTGTATGTTCCAAATAGAACAGTTTATTCTCCCCTTATATTAAAATGCTGAAGATTCTGCTGAAAGCTGAAATCTGCAACATTGCCAGATAAAGTAGTAGTCAGATTATAATCTAAATTGTAGATATTATTTAATCAGGGGTGTAACTATAGTAGGTACAGGAGTGGCAGCCGCAACCGAGCCATGGAGCTAAGGTGGCTCAAAAGATCCCTCTTGCCAAATATTATTAAAGACCTGTGATAATTGGGGACCATATTGGAGATTTAGCATTGGAACCCACGAGCTTCAAGTTATGCGGCTGCATATAATTATATAGAGAAATCCAGGAACCAGGGCACCAGACATCCTCTTTTTGATAACTTTATTAGTATAGGAGAATCCCAAGATTTTGGCCACGCAGGGCCTTTATCAAGCCATAAAAAAAGAGAGAGATGCATTTATTGCACATAATTAAACCGTCCATTTCCAGATAAAGCAGTATTCATGTATGACACCAACCATGGTGACCATCATATGATGCCAACTATATTTTTTTTATAGATTATTAGTACCCGTAAGTTGTAAATATTACAGTAGCAGCCACGCACCCAATGTGGGACATTGACACATATTTATATATATATTATATAAATATTTAGAAGATGTCTGATACCTGGATGCTATATTGATGGGGTGGAAAAGATTAATTCAGGAGAAAGCCCATATCATGCAAACAAGGGTGTGTTCGATCAACCCAAGAACACCTATGCGTCCCTGAGACTATGAGAGAAGCTGCATGATAATTCCTATTGTTCCAATTCAGGTCGTGTAGACTAAGGTGCAGAACTGTCCCGCCATCTGTTTTTAAGGCATGGATGACTATGGGACCATTATGGACTGTTGTCTTGGCATAAATGTGCCTGAATCTATAAAACGGGGACAGACAAGACCATGTGATGTCCTCTGTAAAGTGATTATTATTTTTTTCAAGATGAGTCAAGTTTCTCCAGGGAAACATGAACAATAGAAACCTGGTTTCACTGGTATTTGTATCTGGTATTGGTTTAATTTGCATTTATTTAATATGTTTTTATGAGTCATGTCCATTTACCTTATTGCACAAGTTGTCCTTGCAGATAATAAAGTGCGTGAGATGTCCCAGCATATTGTTTCTGCTTGAATCTTCACAGTTTAATAACGTGAAACTCTTCCCACCGCCCTGTCCCCAGTTCTAGGGTGGTCCGATGTGGACAATATCATTTAGTTAGAAAGCTCCCACTATTGAATGATGCTACTATTGTAACCTCCCCTAGAGATCAGCTGCAATCTGCATGGGAATCTTTTTTCTGCAGCACCCCCACTGGAGAGATGAAGCATTACACAATTTCTACTAAAATCAATAGATTCGCCATGCAATGCATGGTCGTGCCAGGTCCACCAAAATGAAATATCGTCTACGTACCTTTTGTAGCCTACTAAGGCTAATAGATGACGAGCCTGCACAGAGAATACCCTTTTTAAATATGAATTTAATGGCAGAATATATATATATATATATATATATATATATATATATATAACCTAGGCAAGTTAAAGGCTGAAGAGTACAATCCGTCTCCCAAGACGTCCATCCATTCACAACTTTCTAACTTTACTGGATTACCGTCGATGTGAAGTCATGTGATCCCAGCAGCATGGCCTCCGTGATCACATGCCTTATGTTCTTGCATCATTGGATTCAATTTGTAAAAAAGAAGGACCATGACTGGTTTAAATATTTTAATTTCTAACATTATTAGCTATTAAAGGAATTGCAGTCATATTGGTTAATTACCTTCTCACCTGGTTTGAATGAGCAGTGTGTAATACTTATTTTCCCCTGTAGGAGTGCTGCAGAGAAATGAAACACGTAATATCATGTTTTCACCCGGATTACAGACGATCACTGGAAGTCATTTTGCGATCACATTATTAGCATGTGACCATTCTAACAAGCCGGTAATGTCTAAAGGAGAAAATTCTTTTAGAAGTGACTTCATCTCTTTACTTTTTGGTAAAAACGGTCGTCACAACAAAAACAAAGACAATTCCCAAATCAGTGAAAGAAAATAAAACAATCACCAATGTTTAGTCACCCTTATTTTTCATTTGAGCAACCCAGTGGCAGGATAATTACAGATACAGGTAGTTATATGAGAAATTTTACTGTGTTACTCAAATAACATTATATTTTTACCTTTTAAAAACGTAATGATGTATTTTTCTGGGTGCACGCCCTCATTAAATGTTAATTCTACTCATAAATACTTAATGAAAGAGCCGCACGTAGAATTACATACTATTGGAAAATCTCTGAAGATCTGAAAGTGGTTGCTTGGTTTGGAAAACTAATTTTCAAATATCCTATTATGTAATTCTAAATTTATAGTGGTAGGTGCCTCATTCAGGACCTCCATAAATGTGGAATGGCGACGAAGAGTATTTGTCTCTTTGGAGGACCCAGCATATTCGTGCTTTACATAGATGTTGTGCAATACTTCATTTTGCCTTTGGAGGCACTGTAGGGAAATGTAATACTTCCTTCTGGGTTCTCCAACAGTTAATAGCTGTAAACAGGTATCAAAAGGGCCCAATTAATTCCAGAACAAATATTTAGTTTTTGTTGAAAACTATGTAAAACTGATTGGTAAAAATGCTCGAAGTGAGATTATTGTAGAAAATATTGCTTATAGATAGCATATTTTGTGATTTTGGCACATATATGTACCATTGTGAGCGCCACCGGTATCTAGTTTAGATTCCACAAATGAGATTACTCAGTAATCCCAGCAAAGATCATTGGCAGTTTTATTTGATCCCCTGTTGCTGCTCTTATAGAGAGGTGGCATTTAATGAAATAAAACATAGGAGGTGGAGGGAGTGATTGCCAAGGTTATTATTGTTATCAAAAAGTTCTTAGGGTGTGACAAATTAGAAACTTTTATAAAATCTCTTACCAGTCTTGACATGACCGTGCTGCGGGGTATGTGTGTACTGTTCCTTCGACAGTCTGGTGTGGATGATGAATTCAGAGGCTCTGGCGTGGAATTACTTAAGAGACTATATTTGGGAATTTGATTTCATAGCAATACACTAGATAATTAGGGATTTGTCCACTTTGAGATCATCAAATGGCAATCTGATGCCAGGGTCTTTTACAGAGAATCTGATATTAAGAACTCAATCTCCCTGCAATGCCCCCGCAGGAGCATTGGAGTATTGCACAGTTCTCAATGGAACCCGCACAAACAAACATGATGGGTCCTCCAGAATAAATTCTTTATAGCCTTTCTTTCCTCTGACTTACAGATTAGGTTCTGGAACCTGAGTTTTCTTCCCTATTAATTAGTTATTTATACACCGTATAGTGGCTTTATTTGGAAATTACATGGCGGCATTATTTTAGCCCACACATAGATCCATAAAACTAAAAAATTCTGAACCTTAATTAATTGAATAACGCGATGAAAATACTATAGGATACCTGAAACATTATTGTTGTATAGAATCAGAACTTTGCAATGAATTTGTTACTGTGAATCCCCAGAATTATTTAGATATACAGATATACATAAAACTGCTCAAAACTCTGCAAAAAGACTCATTGTGCACATACTCAAACTGAAGAAAAAACTTCCTTCTCAGGCACCTAATAGATTTGGCTGCTGACTAAGGCCGGTTTCACATTTGCGGTTGTGTCCGCAGCGGTTCTTCCGCAATTATCCGCATGCGTTGTGTTTTCCTATATTTAACATTAGGGATGCATGTGTCTGCGTTTAATTGCGTTTTGCCGCGTTTGACGACGCATGCGTAATTTCGTAGTCTGCGGTTTGGCGCGGTAAACGCTACATGTAGTAATTTTAGAGGCGTCAATTTGCAGCCTAGAAACATATGCGGTTGTTAGCGGAAGAAATGCAGCCAAAAAACGCATTGCTGTCTATGTGAACGCATGCGGCCGCAAGCACATGCGTTTGCTTGCGTTTGTGAACGCATGCGTTGCACCAGAGAAAAACATGTCTAGACACTGATAAGCCACCCCCCACATACAAGGTGATAAAGGGAGGGAGTGGACAGTTGCAGGTCACTACTCAGCAGACAGAGAAGCAGAGCAGACGCAGGCCAGAACCTTGGAGGAAACAAGACACTGAACAATGTGAGCATATCAAAGCTAATGCCTTTATTTTCTATTTTCTGTCTCTACATGTCCTAATTCCTGCCATTTCTTTCTCTCTGCATGCATCAGAATGTCTTCTTCTGATGAGGAGCAACGTCGTGGACCTTCTCAAGCCGAACAAGTCAGTGAAGTGAGTACTCAACTCCTCAGATTGGTAAGTATTCACTGTCACATCTTCACATGTGACAATTTTTTTTCCTTTTTTTTGAGCACTTCTTCCACTGCGGCAGAGGGTGAGCAGGAGCAGCGGGGTCACGGTCGGGTGGCAAGGCGGCAGCGTGTAAGCATACCTGGCTGACTGTTTACTGTATCCTCACTTTAGTATTCTTGAATCGTCCTTTCTTTACTTTCCTCTTTCTTTACTTTATTCTTCTGGACTCCTTTTTTATCTTGACTTTCCTTATTCATGCCATTTCTCAGCCTCTGTTTTCTTTCTTTTACTTATGTTAATGTATACAACATTTAATGTCTTTATTTATGTTTTAGGTTCCAGAACGGGATGAGGACCTCATTGACAACGATATCCTCATCTCCCTGGTCCATGAGCGAGTCCCGTTGTGGGACACCTGGGCTCCACAGCATTCGGACGTGACGATCCGGCGCCTATGGAATGAGGTGGCCAAAGCGATGTGGGATGGCTGGGACAATGCCCCGACTTGGGTCCGAACTGCATTTTGTAAGTATTGCAATGCAGTGTGAAGCAGCAGAGACCTTGGCCGTGCTCACACAACTGTGTGTGATGACACAAACTCTCAGGAGTTTCTCTCATCACACACAGTTGTGTGAGCACGGCCAAAAGTACATTGTCTAACCATTATGTTTTGTTTTTTGAACAGTGCTCAAAGTCAAAACACGTTGGCTTTCGATGAAGGACCGCTTGAACAAGGACCTGCGTCAAGAGAGCCGTGTTCCCAGTGGTTCTGGAGCAAGGATCCGAAAGTATAAATACCATCTAGTGTTGAGCATTCCGATACTGCAAGTATCGGGTATCGGCCGATATTCGCTGTATCGGAATTCCGATACCGAGTTCCGATATTTTTGCGATATCGGATACCGGAATCGGAAGTTCCCACAGTGCAAAAATAGAGTATAATGGAGTGTGGGTGGTGCGTGGGCAGAGACTGCGTCTGTCTGTGCAGGCGGGGTCTGTGCGGGACCGTGGGTGGTCTGTGCGTGCCTGCCGGGGGGTCTGTGCGGCCTCTCCGAGGTCTGTGCGGCTTGCCAGGGGGGTCTGTGCGGCCTCTCCGGGGTCTGTGCGGCCTCTCTGGGGTCTGTACGGCCTGCCGGGGGGTCTGTACGGCCTGCCGGGGGGTCTGTGTGGCCTCCCCGGGGTCTGTGCGGCTTGCCGGGGGGTCTGTGCGGCCTCACGGGGTCTGTGTGTGCCTGCCGGGGGGTCTGCTTGGCCTGCCGGGGGGTCTGTGCAGCCTCTCTGGGGTCTGTGCGGCTTGCCGAGGGGTCTGTGCGGCCTCTCCGGGGTCTGTATGGCCTGCTGGGGGGTCTGTATGGCCTGCCGGGGGGTCTGTGTGGCTTCTCCGGGGTCTGTGCGGCTTGCGGGTGGGTCTGTACGGCCTGCCAGGGGTCTTTGTGTCTGTGCAGGCATCGTCCTATGGGACTACAAGTCCCATCGGGCTATGCCTGCTACAATGACAGTGATTGATACATTAGCCAATGATGGGACAGTAGTAGTCCCATCATCCGGCTAATGTGTTGAATGTAAAAAAAAAATAAAATAGTCCATACATGATACATACATTCTACATACATACTACATACATTCTACATACATACATAGTACATACATACTACATGCTGCATACTACATACATACTACATACATGCTACATACATGCTACATATATGCTACATACATGCTACATACATGCTACATGTTACATACATGCTACATACATACATACTACATGCTACATACATACTAAATACTACATACATGCTACATACATACTACATACTACATACATGCTACATACATGCTACATACATACTACATACATACATACTGCATACATACTACATACATACTACATGCTACATACATGCTACATACATACTGCATACTACATACATGCTACATACATGCTACATACATACATGCTACATACATGCTACATACATACTACATACATACTACATACATGCTACATACATGCTACATATATATGGAGCGCCCCCACACCGCCGCAGGGCCGAGGGGTACCCGGAGCCGGGCCTCTGAGTCTCAGTTCTGGGGTTGTCACGGTGGCTGGACCCGATCCGTGGCCCTGTCTGTCAGTGGGGGACGTCCGGTGCGAAAAGTGGTGTTGTAACGGTGCAGGTCGCGGCAAATAATGAAGACACCAGGTTGCAGTCTCTTTACCTCTTTACTGAAGATGTTGGAGACCTCAGTCCAGAGCGCTGTTAACTGGGTTTTCAGAGACCGGCCGGTCCAACGACACATCAGGAGTTCTCCTTACAGGTGGGAATCAGTATCTACCTTCTAGCGCTGTGTGTTGTAGTTCTTCCCTGCTGAGCTCCCGGGATAGTCCTCACAACTGTTTCTTTTCTGTCTCTACTGTTCTGTCTCCGTCCTCCAGATCATATGGTAGGACGCACCCGTATGACGGGGTAGGCCTGGAGTTCTTCCGGGACCCTAGAGTCGCCCCTCTCCCACAGCTGCCTCCGTTGTCTGCTTAGGTGTTAAGTGAGACAGCCAACCTGTAATTAGCTGTCCTGCCGTGGTTTGCAATGTACTTAAAGTCTCTTACTTGCTCGGCGTTCCGGCCACCGACTGTTTGCGCCTCAGAAGGATGTTGCCTCGGTCTAACAGCAGGACCCCTTCTGGTATTTCTCCTTTTCTGTATTCCCGTTGTTTACTGGTTAGTTCTGCTCTGAGGAGTCTGCCAGGATCCCCATCCCTGACAGGTCCTCTCACTAGCTCTTCCCAGCTACTTCTCCCTGTCTTCCTGTCCAACCCCCAGTTTTACCAGAGTTGTGAGGGGTGGCCTACTAGATAGGACCACCCCCCCTGGTGGCCGGAGTGTGAAGTGTGGTGTGAGTGTACCTGGTCAGAGAAACTCCTTAGTGCAATCAGACGTACCATAGCTCCCCATAGTGGCGGGGCCACGGTACTGCAACAACCAGGACTCTGGGGTGCTGTACTCCCCCCCGGTTAAATCCAGTACTCCGGGACTGGGAAAACAAGAACAATAATACATGTTAACAGGAAACACACAAATTTTTGAAATAGCATAACAATTGAACATAACAATGCTTCCCTTTACGGGAGGTGAGGATTCTTGAACGTTGCAAAAGTTAGGTCATGCACAGTTTATGACTCTCAGTTCAGTGGTTGAAACAGCGGGGACCCCGGGTAAACAAAGGGGTCCCCCTTACGAAAGTTTTTGAGCAATTCACCGTCCATTACTCTAGTGTCCATTTAAAAACCTGTAACAAAAAGATATGCATACAAACATTTTCAATTAAATGGCAGCCCTTATCAATACCTCCAAGTTTTGTAGCGGAGGGGAGTTTGATTTTGAGTGCTGCGTGTGGACCTTCGCAACGCAGGGGTTGCTATTGGCCTAACAGGGCCCGCTATGCTTGCTACCGCTGGTGTAGTGCGCTGTCTTCTAACTACACTTCTAGTGAGTCTGGGTAGCACTGGCAGGTTGGGGCTCTCAGAGCTGCGGTTTTCAACAGTGGGTACAGCAGATTCACTGATAGCAGAGGGAGGATTTGCCGGTTCAACGGCTGGCAGGGCTTCATCAGGTAAGGCTTGTTGAGGTAGTGGAGCCAGATGATCTGGTACCACCATTGTTTCTGGCGGGTCCGGCTGTTGAAACATTACGACAGGTACCACAACGGCTTGGTTTATCTGAGTCCAGGACTGGGGAAAGTCACCAAGGACAGTATGGAACATTTTCTCCTTTTCCACCGGCGGGGAGATTTCTGGGGCCGTGCCCCTCTCTTTCAACTTATCGGGGCAGGCCTTAAGGTGATCCCTGGATACCGCTGTCGAGGTCTCCCCTCTGTCCTTGCTGATGAGACAGACCTTAGTGTTGTCGAAGTCAGATGGCAAGATGGTATACGGTTCCGCTTCCCATTGGTCATCGAGCTTGTGTAACCTCCTCTTTAGTTTAAGCACTTGCTCACCAGGTGACAGGGGAATCGCAGGAGCGTGTTGGTTGTAGTCCCTTTCTTGCTTCTGCCTAGCCTGGGCGAGACTTCTCTCTACACACTCCTGTACTTCGCGGTACCTTCGCTGCCTTTCTGCATCCCAATCTGCATCCGGCGAGGTATCTTCGGGTACTAGGACCCCCATGTCCAGATCAACGGGTAACCGACTAGACCTTCCTCGCATCAGGTACGCTGGAGTACAGTTGGTGGAACTTACTGGGATGTGGTTGTACATATCCACTAAGTCAGGCAACTTTGTCGGCCACAGATTCCGTTCCTCCACAGGCAAGGTCTTCAATAAATCGATTACTACCTGGTTCATCTTCTCGCACATCCCGTTGGTTTGAGTGTGATACGGTGTAGTTCTGATCTTCTTACACCCGTACAACTGGCAGAATTCTTGGAACACTTCCGCTTCGAATGCAGGCCCCTGATCGGTCAGTACTTTCTCTGGGTAGCCATGGGGCCTACAAAAGTGCTGCTGGAAGGCCCTGGCGGCAGTCCTAGCTGTTAGATCCTTGACAGGCACAACCACTAAAAACCTGGAGTAGTGGTCCACGATGGTAAGGGCGTAGATATAGCCCGCCCGGCTAGGTGTCAGCTTCACATGATCCAGTGCGACCAGTTCGAGCGGCCGTTTGGTGATGATAGGCCGCAGGGGAGCCCGTTGACTGTCACGGTCCTTCCTGCGCAGACTACATGGACCACACTCCCGACACCACTTCTCAATGGTTCTCTTCATGCCAATCCAATAGAACCTCCCTCGGAGCAGCTTCTCCAGCTTCTTCCATCCGAAGTGTCCGGCTCCATCATGGTAGGCTCCCAGAACCATGGGCGCATCTCGCCTTGGCACCACTATCTGCCACACCAATTCATGAGTACGTGGGTCGATACTCCTCCTGCACAACTTGCCATCATGGATAAACAGTTTGCTTCTCCCCTTCCACAGCTGTTGGGTCTCTTGTGGATCATCTGGGCCAGGGTGCAAGCCAGCCTGCGTCAAGAGTTCCTTCACCTGACGGACCGCGGGGTCACTATCCTGGGTTTCTGCCCATCCGTGGTGGGGCAGGGGATTCAGCGTGGCATCCGATTGGTTCTTGTGCCTGTTCTTCACATGGTGAGAGTTCTGAGTGGCTTTGGGGTGATGGAAGGCAGGCAGCTCCACCTCTTCAAGTGCCTCCGGGTCTTCTCCCACTTCTGGTAAATTGGGCATTCGGGACAGAGCATCGGCATTGGCATTCTGGTGCCCTGCCCGATATTTGATGGTGAAATCATAGTTGGACAGCCGGGCCATCCACCGCTGTTCCAAAGCCCCGAGTTTGGCAGTATCCAGATGCGTTATCGGATTGTTGTCCGTGAAGACGGTGAATTTCGCAGAGGCCAGGTAGTGCTTAAACCTCTCTGTCACCGCCCAGACAAGGGCAAGGAATTCCAGTTTGAAGGAACTGTAGTTGTCAGGGTTCCTTTCCGTGGGACGGAGTTTCCTGCTGGCGTAAGCGATCACTCTTTCCTTGCCTTTCTGGACTTGAGACAGCACGGCTCCTAATCCCACATTACTGGCATCTGTGTACAGCACAAACGGTTGGTCGTATTCGGGGTAAGCCAGTACCTCTTCCCCCGTCAGCGCCGACTTCAAGCAGGTGAAGGATTCTTCCAGCTCCCCGTTCCAGTCAAAGGGGGTGTTCTTCCCCCTGGTCTTCTTTGGTTGGCCCACCAACAGGTTTTGCAAGGGTGCGGCCTTTTTGGTGAAGTCTTTAATGAACCTCCGGTAATAGCCTACCAGCCCGAGGAACTGCCGGACTTCGTGGAGGTCACTGGGCTTTGGCCAGTCCTTGATCACTGTGACCTTGTCAGGGTCTGGGGCCACTCCTTCAGCGCTCACCACATGGCCCAGGTACTGCACTTTAGGTTTCAGCAGATGACACTTGGACGGTTTCACTTTTAGGCCGAAGTTGGACAAGGCTTCAAACACCTCGGCCAGGTGCTTCAGATGGTCTTCGTAGGTTTTAGAGAAGACTATGACGTCATCCAGATATAGCAGCACGGTTTCAAAGTTCAGGTGTCCCAGGCAGCTCTCCATCATCCTCTGGAACGTTCCGGGAGCATTGCACAATCCGAAGGGCATGTAGTTGAACTCACAGAGGCCCATTGGCGTCGTGAAGGCCGTCTTCTCTTTGTCCGCCTCCGCTACAGGAACCTGCCAGTACCCACTGGTGAGATCTAAGGTAGAGAAATAGTTAGCAGATTTTAAGGCAGCCAGAGACTCCTCTATCCTGGGCAGTGGGTATGCATCCTTATGTGTAATGCGATTCAACTGTCTGTAATCAACACACATCCTCATTGTACCGTCTTTCTTTTTAACAAGGACTAACGGAGCCGCCCAGGGGCTACAGCTGTCTCTCACCACCCCAGCCTCCTTCATTTCTCGCAACATGTCCTTGGCACACTGGTAATGAGCTGGGGGTACAGGGCGATATCTCTCTTTTATGGGTCGGTGATCGCCCGTGGGGATGTGATGTTGGATCCCTTTCACCTGCCCAAAATCTGAGGGGTGTTTGCTAAATACCTGCTCGTACTCGTGTACCACTCTGTAAGCCCCCTGTATTTGATGAGATGGGGTAGAGTCAGTGCCCACATGCAATTCCCGACACCAGTCTTTCAAGTGCTCGGCAGAACCTTTGTTCTCCGCCACGTTTGACGGGACCAAGGGTTCAGGTGTCTGTATTACACTATTATTGACAGTGAACAGTTTGGCGAGCGTGGTATACTTGGTTAGGTGGACCTCTTCCTCCCCACAATTGAGGACACGTACGGGCACTCTCCCCTGTCGGACGTCGACCACCCCCCGGGCTGTCAGAACAGTAGGCCTATTGTCTGAATATACAGGTTCTACCAAGGCCTGGTAGTCCTTACCCCTGAGGCCTATAGCTGCTCGACACCATATTAACATTTCACTTTTGGGGGGTATCGCGATGGGGTTTGAATCACTCACAGTGACACGACCAATCTCACCACCAGTCAGCTCTACCTGCTGTCTCTGCATCAGAGCTCTGATTTCCTTCTGCAGGGCACGTTGCTCACTGTGGCCAGCGGTTTCTGCCACCTGTTGCAACAAAACAATCACTTCTGCAAGACAATTTTCTATAACATTAGTACCCAGAGTCATCATGGGATTACATTCTCGACGATCAATATCTACAATCACAATCCCTTGGGCTTTCAATTCCACCCGCCCCACTTTGATGGTGACCTCCTTATACCCCACTTGTGGCAACGGCTGACCATTACTGGCGATTATGGTGAAATCATCGTCAGGGCCACGAGTAATATCAGCGTCCTCCCAATACCGTTTGTAGAGCACGTAAGGTATAGTCGTCACCTGAGAACCGGTGTCCAGCAAAGCATTCAAGGGGATTCCATCAATCACTACAGGGAGAACTGGTCGTCCTCCAATATACTTGGTTCTCCAATGCTGCGGGCCTGACCGTCCTACTCCTGGGGGTTGGCCCTTTGCCCCAGGGGTTGCTCGTTTAAAGGACAGTACCTTGCAAGATGGCCCACCTGGTGACAGCGGCGGCAGATGGGTCGTCCATCCGGGTGGAAGCGATCGTCGGGCCGGCTCCTAGTCGGCGGAGTCCTCCTCTGTCGCATCCAAGGGACATCCTCCGGGCTGGAAGCCAACTGGATCTTCTCTTTGGGGGCCTCCTGTAGGGACTGCACCGTCCGGGCCAGGGCAGCAACGCTCTTGGTTAGCTCTTGTATTTGGAGACGGAGTCCTGCAGGGGAGTCGTCCTCTAGGCTCTGGGCATCGGCCTCGGCGGCGACTGGGGCATCCGATGCCACCTCCTGGTGGTATGTGAGAGCGGGGCGCCTGGGTGGTACTGCGCGGCTGGGCTGTCGCTCCTGCAATGCCTGGATAGCTTTATCTTTAAACTGCGCAAAAGTCAAGTCTGGACTTTGCATGGCCAGAAAGTGCAATTGGCCCCGCTGGTGAATGCATAGGAGCCCCTCAATGAACCGCTCCTTCAGGATTTTATCCTCATCCTGCATGCTGCCGGGGTCACTCTGCTTAATGGCCCGCATCGCTTCCTGGAGATTAAGGGCATAGTCCCGTAAGCTATCCTGCTGCCTCTGTTTGCATCCATAGAAAGTCAGTTTAATCTCTGTGGCAGTGCGAGTATCAAAGGTGGCTTTAAGCTTGGCAAAAATCTGTTGTGCAGTTCCTTTATCCTCAGCGGGCCAGGATTTCAATTCTCTAAGAGCCGCCCCAAAGAGTTGGCCGGTTATCATATGGACCTTCTGGGTCTCGGTTAGGGGATAGAACTCGAGCAGGCTGCAGAGCCCTTCTTTAAAGTCAGTGAACGTATGTGCCTCCCCAGAGTATCGTGGGAGCCAGGCCGCTCCGGGCAGGTAGGGCATGGAGAAGGGCATTATGGCTTTTGCATTAGCGGCAGTGTCCGACTGGCTGATGGGGGCAGCGGGTTCTGCGGCAGCCAGTGGTGGTATTAGGGCCGCGGCTTCGCCCGCTGCGGGGACCGGAGCTGCCCCTGCGTCCGCGGCTGCGACCGCCACCTCCTCTCCTCCCGACTCGGACATGGCCGTCCCTTCCTCCCACTAACCTGCTGGAGGTCGGAGTTCCTCTTCCGGGATTGGCGCCTCACCGCGCTTTCCGTTCCGCGCTTCTTTTGGCTGATCCCGCCCACGTAGCTAAGGCTCCTCCCTCCGCGCGCGGCAATGGCGAATTTTGGCGGTAACTTTCCGCGGCGAGCAGTAGCACACAGTTCTCTCAATAAAGTACAGTCCAAGCACGATAAATCACAGTTCCAAGGCACACATGACCTGATTCTTCAGGCTTAAGTAAATCCTGTTCGTGACGCCAAATTTGGAGCGCCCCCACACCGCCGCAGGGCCGAGGGGTACCCGGAGCCGGGCCTCTGAGTCTCAGTTCTGGGGTTGTCACGGTGGCTGGACCCGATCCGTGGCCCTGTCTGTCAGTGGGGGACGTCCGGTGCGAAAAGTGGTGTTGTAACGGTGCAGGTCGCGGCAAATAATGAAGACACCAGGTTGCAGTCTCTTTACCTCTTTACTGAAGATGTTGGAGACCTCAGTCCAGAGCGCTGTTAACTGGGTTTTCAGAGACCGGCCGGTCCAACGACACATCAGGAGTTCTCCTTACAGGTGGGAATCAGTATCTACCTTCTAGCGCTGTGTGTTGTAGTTCTTCCCTGCTGAGCTCCCGGGATAGTCCTCACAACTGTTTCTTTTCTGTCTCTACTGTTCTGTCTCCGTCCTCCAGATCATATGGTAGGACGCACCCGTATGACGGGATAGGCCTGGAGTTCTTCCGGGACCCTAGAGTTGCCCCTCTCCCACAGCTGCCTCCGTTGTCTGCTTAGGTGTTAAGTGAGACAGCCAACCTGTAATTAGCTGTCCTGCCGTGGTTTGCAATGTACTTAAAGTCTCTTACTTGCTCGGCGTTCCGGCCACCGACTGTTTGCGCCTCAGAAGGATGTTGCCTCGGTCTAACAGCAGGACCCCTTCTGGTATTTCTCCTTTTCTGTATTCCCGTTGTTTACTGGTTAGTTCTGCTCTGAGGAGTCTGCCAGGATCCCCATCCCTGACAGGTCCTCTCACTAGCTCTTCCCAGCTACTTCTCCCTGTCTTCCTGTCCAACCCCCAGTTTTACCAGAGTTGTGAGGGGTGGCCTACTAGATAGGACCACCCCCCCTGGTGGCCGGAGTGTGAAGTGTGGTGTGAGTGTACCTGGTCAGAGAAACTCCTTAGTGCAATCAGACGTACCATAGCTCCCCATAGTGGCGGGGCCACGGTACTGCAACAACCAGGACTCTGGGGTGCTGCATATACATACATACTAGATACATACTCCATACATACAATACATTACATACAATACATACATATAGACATACAGTTCATTAAACATAGATTACATACTCACCATTACTTGTCATTTTGATCCCCGAAGCCAGTGTCAACCTGTAAAAAATATGAAAAAAACAAACAACCAATATACTCCCTGTCCGCAGAAATCCACGAGTGTCCCACGACGATCTCCCATGGAGAACGGCAGCAACAGCTGGTGCGACCGCTCTCCAGGGGACCCAGAAACACAATGACGGGAGGAAGGTATTCCTCCGCCGCTGTAAAAAAAAAGTCCCTAGTCTCACTTATGGCATTGCTGTATGAGAAATTTCCCCAGGCAGCAATTGCCATAAAGTAAGACTTTGAACTATAGTAACCTCAGTGATGCACTGCAGGAGCCATTGTCTCCTGTCAGTGTGTCACTGAGGGTCCTATAGAGCAGTGACATCACCCGATGTCACTGTTCTATAGGGGAGATCGTCGTGGGACACTCGTTATTAATTGGACTATGGCGGACAGGTAGTATACGGTTTATTATTTTACGTTTTTTCAGGCGCTAAAGTATGGTAAGTATGGTGAAATTAAGAATATTAAAATACTTTTTCCTAATGTGTGCGTGTTTTATTAACCCTTTCTTACTATTGGATTAATAACGGATAGGCGTCTTATTGACGCCTCTCCGTTATTAACCCAGCTTAATGTCACCTTACAATAGCAAGGTGGCATTAACCCCTTATTACCCCATATCCCATTGCTACATGGGAGTGGGAAGAGAGGGGCTAAGTGCCGGAATTGGCGCATCTTACAGATGCGCCATTTCTGGGGCGGCTGCGGACTGGTATTTGTAGCCGGGGGGGGGGGCAATATCCATGGCCCCTCTCCAGGCTATGAATATCAGCCCGCAGCTGTCTGCGTAGCCTTTCTGGCTATAAAGTATAGGGGGACCCCACGTCATTTTTTTGGGGGGGGTCCCCCTATTTTAATAGCCAGTAAAGGCTACGCAGACAGCTGTGGGCTGATATTCATAGCAGGCTACAAATATTGGCCCCCGGCTGTCGGCTTTCCCCCTCTGGCGCAGAAAATTGCGCGGGAGCCCACGCCGTTTTTTTCCGTTTCCGTTTTTTTTTTAATTCAATGCTCATAAAGGCCTCTTTCACACTTGCATCAGTACGGGTCCGTCGCTATGCGTCGGGTCGACGTACCGACACACGTTGTGAAATTTGTGCACGACGTGGGCAGCGGATGCAGTTTTTCAACGCATCTGCTGCCCGTTCTGAAGTCCAGGGAGGAGGGGGCGGAGTTTCTGCCACGCATGCACGACGGACGCGACGTGTGGCCATCTGTCGCGATCCGTCGCCAATACAAGTCTATGGGAAAAAACGCATCCTTCGAGCACATTTGCAGGATCTGTTTTTTTCCCAAAACGACGGATTGCGACGGATCGCTAAAAACGCAAGTGTGAGTATGTAATCTATGTTTAATGTACTGTATGTCTATATGTATGTATTGTATGTAATGTATTGTATGTATGGAGTATGTATGTAGTATGTATGTATGTAGCATGTATGTAGCATGTAGTATGTATGCAGCATGTATGTAGTATGTATGTAGCATGTATGTAGCATGTATGTAGCATGTAGCATGTATGTAGCAAGTATGTAGTATGTAGCATGTAGTATGTATGTAGTATGTATGTATGTAGCATGTATGTAGTATGTATGTAGAATGTATGTATGTAGCATGTATGTAGCATGTATGTAGTATGTAGTATGTATGCAGTATGTAGTATGTAGCATGTATGTAGCATGTACAGTATGTAGCATGTATGAAGTATGTAGTATGTACTGTATGTAGCATGTATGTAGCATATATGTAGTATGTAGTATGTACTGTATGTATCATGTATGTAGCATGTATGTAGTATGTACTGTATGTAGCATGTATGTAGTATGTAGTATGTATGTATGTAGCATGTATGTAGCATGTATGTAGTATGTAGTATGTATGTAGCATGTAGTAAGCATGTATGTAGCATGTATGTAGCATGTATGGAGTATGTATGGAGTATTTTTATATATATTTTTTTTACATTCAACACATTAGCCGGATGATGGGACTACTAATGTCCCATCATTGGCTAATGTGTCAATCACTGTCATTGTAGTAGGCATAGCCCGATGGGACTTGTAGTCCCATCGGACGATGCCTGCACAGATACAAAGACCCCCGGCAGGCCGTACAGACCCCCGGCAAGCCGCACAGACCCCGGAGAGGCCGCACAGACCCCCCGGCAAGCTGCACAGACCCCGGAGAGGCCGCACAGACCCCCCGGCAGGCCGTACAGACCCCCCGGCAGGCACGCACAGACCCCGGAGAGGCCACACAGACCCCCCCGGCAAGCCGCACAGACCCCGGAGAGGCCGCACAGACCCCCCGGCAGGCCGTACAGACCCCCGGCAGGCACGCACATGCGGCGCCCCCGCACCGCTGCAGGGCCGAGGGGTACCCGGAGCCGGGCCTCTAGTTCTCAGTCTCGGGGTTGTCACGGTGGCTAGACCCGGTCCGTGGCCCTGTCCGTCAGTGGGGGACGTCCGGTGTAATAGGTGGTAGTAATGGTAGCGATGTAGCGGTGCGGTTGTGGGGTGTAAGTCGCGGTAAATAACGAGGACACCAGGTTGCAGTCTCTTTACCTCTTTACTGGAGATCTCTGAGTCCTCAGTCCAGAACACGGTTCACCAGGCTACGCAAGTCCGGCCGGTCCAATGGCACCTCCAGAGTTCTCCTCTCAGGTGGAAATCTGTGCCTTCCTTCTAGCGCTATGTGTTGTAGTCCTTCCCTGCTGTGCTCACGGAAAGTAACCCCACAACGGTTGTGTCTGTTTCTTAAGTTCCCTCACAACTCGATTTGATGTTCCTCTGTAATCCACCCCTTCCCTGTATTCAGGTTGGAATGGCACCCGTTTGTCAGGTAGGCCTGGAGTTCTTCCGGGACCCTAGAGTCGCCCCTCTCCCGCAATTGCCCCCCAAGACTTCATAGGTGATATGTGGTAGACAGCCCGCCTGAGACCGACTGTCCTGCCGCTGTTTGGAGTATGGCTTGAAGCTGTATTCTAATCCACTCCCTCGGCGTTCCGGCCACCGGTATTGCGCCTCAGCAGGGTGCTGCCTCTTTCAACAAAACCCCTGCTGGTATTCTCCTTCTGCTTGATCTCGTTTCTCACTCAGCACAATCTATCTCGCTTCTAGTCCTTTCTTGAGTCCCGCCGCTTCCAGGAGCCTGCGCGGACCCGTTACGTTCTTTCAATGCCAAGCCTCTGCCAGGATCCCACCCCTGGCAGAGACCCTACAGTCTCTCCCTTCACAACACCCCCTGCCACAGGGTGTTGCTCCGTTCAATCCCGTCAGCGTTCTCTTACTAACTTCCTGCCTGACCCCCAGTTTACCCACTATGGTGGGGAGTGGCCTAATGAATAGCACCCTTAGCTCCCCCCGGAGGCCCTGCTGTGAAACATATTGGTGTCTGTGATACCTGATTGGAGGAACTCCTTCGGTGCCATCGAACGTACCATGGCTCCCCTTAGCGGCGAAGCCACAGCACTGCAACGACCAGGACTCTGGGGCGCTGCACACAGACCCCGGAGAGGCCGTACAGACCCCCCGGCAGGCCATACAGACACCCCGGCAGGCACGCACAGACCCCGGAGAGGCCATACAGACCCCCCGGCAGGCACGCACAGACCCTGGAAAGGCCGCACAGACCCCCTGGCAAGCCGCACAGACCCCCCGGCAAGCCGCACAGACGCCGGAGAGGCCGCACAGACCCCCCGGCAAGCTGCACAGACCCCGGAGAGGCCGCACAGACCCCCCGGCAGGCCGTACAGACCCCCCGGCAGGCACGCACAGACCCCGGAGAGGCCACACAGACCCCCCCGGCAAGCCGCACAGACCCCGGAGAGGCCGCACAGACCCCCCGGCAGGCCGTACAGACCCCCGGCAGGCACGCACATGCGGCGCCCCCGCACCGCCGCAGGGCCGAGGGGTACCCGGAGCCGGGCCTCTAGTTCTCAGTCTCGGGGTTGTCACGGTGGCTAGACCCGGTCCGTGGCCCTGTCCGTCAGTGGGGGACGTCCGGTGTAATAGGTGGTAGTAATGGTAGCGATGTAGCGGTGCGGTTGTGGGGTGTAAGTCGCGGTAAATAACGAGGACACCAGGTTGCAGTCTCTTTACCTCTTTACTGGAGATCTCTGAGTCCTCAGTCCAGAACACGGTTCACCAGGCTACGCAAGTCCGGCCGGTCCAATGGCACCTCCAGAGTTCTCCTCTCAGGTGGAAATCTGTGCCTTCCTTCTAGCGCTATGTGTTGTAGTCCTTCCCTGCTGTGCTCACGGAAAGTAACCCCACAACGGTTGTGTCTGTTTCTTAAGTTCCCTCACAACTCGATTTGATGTTCCTCTGTAATCCACCCCTTCCCTGTATTCAGGTTGGAATGGCACCCGTTTGTCAGGTAGGCCTGGAGTTCTTCCGGGACCCTAGAGTCGCCCCTCTCCCGCAATTGCCCCCCAAGACTTCATAGGTGATATGTGGTAGACAGCCCGCCTGAGACCGACTGTCCTGCCGCTGTTTGGAGTATGGCTTGAAGCTGTATTCTAATCCACTCCCTCGGCGTTCCGGCCACCGGTATTGCGCCTCAGCAGGGTGCTGCCTCTTTCAACAAAACCCCTGCTGGTATTCTCCTTCTGCTTGATCTCGTTTCTCACTCAGCACAATCTATCTCGCTTCTAGTCCTTTCTTGAGTCCCGCCGCTTCCAGGAGCCTGCGCGGACCCGTTACGTTCTTTCAATGCCAAGCCTCTGCCAGGATCCCACCCCTGGCAGAGACCCTACAGTCTCTCCCTTCACAACACCCCCTGCCACAGGGTGTTGCTCCGTTCAATCCCGTCAGCGTTCTCTTACTAACTTCCTGCCTGACCCCCAGTTTACCCACTATGGTGGGGAGTGGCCTAATGAATAGCACCCTTAGCTCCCCCCGGAGGCCCTGCTGTGAAACATATTGGTGTCTGTGATACCTGATTGGAGGAACTCCTTCGGTGCCATCGAACGTACCATGGCTCCCCTTAGCGGCGAAGCCACAGCACTGCAACGACCAGGACTCTGGGGCGCTGCACACAGACCCCGGAGAGGCCGTACAGACCCCCCGGCAGGCCATACAGACACCCCGGCAGGCACGCACAGACCCCGGAGAGGCCATACAGACCCCCCGGCAGGCACGCACAGACCCTGGAAAGGCCGCACAGACCCCCTGGCAAGCCGCACAGACCCCCCGGCAAGCCGCACAGACCCCGGAGAGGCCGCACAGACCCCCCCGGCAGGCCGTACAGACCACCCAGCAAGCACGCACAGACCACCCACGGTCCCGCACAGACCCCGCCCGCACACACAGACACTCACAGTGTCTGCCCACGCACCGCCCACACTCTTCCCCCCTCCGGAACAGCATATAGAAGGACAGAAAGGGCTTATTTACGTTCCGATATTTTGGTCTCATTGACTTGCATTGGTATCGGGTATCGGTATCGGCGATATCCGATATTTTTTGGATATCGGCCGATCCAATCTGATACCGATACTTTTGAATATCGGAAGGTATCGCTCAACACTAATACCATCGCATTCTGGCATTTTTAAGACCGGTCCTTGCCCAGAGAACGTAAGTATTTCTCCTGTGTATTAGGTTGTGTTGTATTGCCATAATCTGTATGTTTCTATTCAACAGGAGTTGGCATTTATTTAGTTTTTGGTATTAATTTTTTTTCCTTTGTTCACAGCACATGGAGCAGCACTGTTGACCCAGGTTCTGGAGCGGTCCTTCATCAGACAGCCATGGACCCGTCCCAGCCATCCAGCAGCGCTGCAGCAAGTGGGTCTGCCACACTAACTGGAGACCAGGAAGCTGGTCTATCAGGTGTTCCCCTTTCCCAGTCCTCTGCCTCTGCCCCTTTTTTTTGGGCTCCTCCCGGCAGTGGCAGAGGGCATCGGACAGGTCACTCATGCCCGAGTTTTTGCACTTGAGCTCGGTTTTTCACGATGGCCTCAAGGCTTTGGGCGACCGACTGGATACTGCCATTAGCCATATGAATACACGTATCCAGAAGGTCACCAAAAGCCTTGACCAAGTAAAAGCCGACCTCCAGAGGCCAGCACATCATTTTTTTAACCAAATTGAACAGGGCATGTCGGAACACCTTACTCCTGATATCCAGCTTAGTGTCATGCAGGCCTGCAATGCTGCTTACGTGCAGGCTATGCAGCAGACAGTGGCAGCATATCCACCTGTGCCAACACTGTCACGATTGACCTCAATGCCGACCTCTGCTGCATACCACTGCACGGCCACCTTCATTCCTAGCACTGCCGGACACCACTACAGCACCACCACCATGCCGAGTGCTGTAGGACAGCCCACCGCCACCACCATGACAGCCGCTGCTCCTGCTTGGACCTCCTCCACTGACACCATGATGCAGCAGCAGGACCCTGGCATGGCCTTCTGCTCCGCCACCACGATGCAGCAGCAGGACCATGGCATGTCCTTCAGCTCCGCCACCACAATGCAGCAGCAGGACCCGGGCATGGCCTACCAACCTCCAACCGCAACCATGCAGCAGTGGGACAAAGAGACTGACAGTTCGGCCACTATGACCAGGCCGCAAGAAATGAGCCCGCCGAGGCTCCACAGACCGCAGCGCCGATCCCAAAAAGGGAAAAAAAACAGCGGACTATTTCTATTCCTCCCCCCTCACCTCCCAATATGTCTGTAATGTCAGGTTTGTCTCACCCTTCCAGTGTGTCTCAGCCCTCTCATGTGTCGAGCCCCATACCCAATCTGCCAGACCCCAGTAATTTATTTGCCCCTTCTCCTGCCACCACTGCGTCGTCCACAGTCAGTCAAGGTTCACAGCTACATACCCCCCGTTTCCAGCACTCTACCCCAAGCCGGCGCAGTTAATGTTTCTTTTATTTGTTAAAAAAATAAATAATAATATTTTTTGCCCCCAAAAAGGTTTGGTTCATTGTGTATTTCGCCGCCGGCAACACACACCATGCGCCAAGTAAAAAACTGCGCCGCACACTTTTTTTTTTGGCCCACTTCATAGCTCCAGTAGTTAGCAAGTACAACACTGCAGCTTTGTGTGTCTTTAGTATAGAGATATGAGGTGGGCCAAAAAACTTATACTTGTATTTTATCCATAATCTCTTCCTTCTGCTTAGTCTGTGACTAGTGTTGCAGACTGAAGAGAAAATGGTGGCAATACCATGCAAAACTATACTCAACAGGTCAGGTGTCCATAAACTCTTTAGTTAGGACACCTGACCTGGTGAGTAGAGAACTGCCTTGTATAACCACAATTTTCTCTTCTGTGTACTTAATCTATTTCACACAAAGTGAAGGGACGATGGCGGTCATACAAGCCCTTTATCATGTACAGCACCATGGTATTAATGGTGCTATATAAATGAATAATAATAATACAAGGCATATCTATGCTCACCTGGACATGTGTCAGAAATAGTGAATTTATAAGGCTGTTATATGTGCATCATGAATTCATTATTTCTGACACCTGACTTGATGAGTATAGATCTGTTTTGTAAAACAGCCATCGTCTCTTCAGTCTGCGTCCAATAGATACTGCAGAACAGAATCAGGACGCAATGACGTCAACAATCTAACCACTAACAACCTAAGGCTGCCGTCACACTAGCAGTATTTGGTCAGTATTTTACATCAGTATTTGTGCCAAAACCAGGAGTGGAGCAATGAGAGGTAAAGTATAATATAAACATATGCACCACTTCAGCATTTATCACCCACTCCTGGCTTTGGCTTTGAAAAACTGATGTAAAGTACTTACCAAATAATGTGATGGCAGCCTTGGTTTCTATAGGAAATACATAGGAGACACGGTCAAGATACCAAAATTATAAAGTTTATTAACAACAAATATTAGTAAAATTTTAAACATAACAGGTACAGACCCGAACCCAACAGGACATTTTACACTATATTGTCCTGCCATGCACGTCCAATATCAGAATCAAAAAAGGCGGCAAATTGGTTCCGCATGTGGCCAACTTCAGCAGTTGACCGCAGTGGGTGATGCTGGTAGTCTGGCAATAGATTTGCAACTGGTTCATCCAGTTCAATGGTGGGTCGCTCCTTAGCCATTATATAATTGTGGAGAACCACACAGGCTTTGACCTCCTCATCGACTGTCTCCATTTTTGGATTAATGGCTGTTGCAAGAATGCGCCATTTTGAGTCTAGAATGCCAAAGGTACACTCTACTGTTCTTCGGGCCCAGGTCAGTCTGTAGTTAAGGATCCTTTCAGTGTGGTTCAAGTCCCAACTGGAATATGGCTTCAGTAGGTTTTCACACATCTGAAAAGCCTCATCCCCAACCATAACAAATGGCATCGGTGGACCTTGAGTGTTGGGGAGAGGTTGTGGCCGTGGAAAATTTAAATGTTTGCCATGCACACGGCGGCCCATATCTGAGTTCTTAAAAGTCTGGGAATCGTTGCCACGGCCAAAAGCTCCAATGTCCACAGCGATGAAGTGACAGTCCACATCGGCTGTTGCCATGAGCACAACAGAAAAATATTTTTTATAATTGAAGTACTCCGATCCTGTTCTGGCTGGTTTGATAATGCGGATGTGCCTTCCATCCACCGCTCCCAAACAGTTGGGGAAATCACACACACTCCAGTATTTTTCAGCAATTTCAATCCACTTGTCCGCAGTGGGTAGTGGTATAAACTCATCCCGGAGTACATTCCACAAAGCCCGACAGGTGTCCGCAACTATTCCAGACAGGGTGGAAATTCCAAGCCGGTATTGGAAGTGGAGGGATGATAAACTCTCTCCGGTTGCCAGAAATCTGGAAGAAAATAAATAAGAAAAAAAATTACAATCAATTCTATTTATGGTGTTGTTATGCTAAAAACATAAAGAAAAAACAAAAAATACATGTCAGAACACCCAAAATTAGCACTGGCATTTGTTTAGGTTTGTTAAATACCTTAATGTAACCAGCAGATGTTCCTCTGGTGGAATCGCTCTACAGAGCTGGGTGTCCTGTCTCCGTATGGCTCCTTGGACACGAGCAAGCAAATCCCGGAAAGAGTCTTGCGACATCCTTGTATATTCCGGGAATTTGTCCGGGTTGGCATTAAGCTCGCCATACAGCGTGTGATAGGCTCCACGGCTCTCACGTAGTTCGATAATGGGGTGTCTCCAAAAACGCCTACGCCGTCTCCTTCTCCATCTTTCGCGATTTCTGTCTTGCTCCCAAGCAAACGCACAGGCAAGAAACAGCTTGATGCTTAAATCCAGGTTGAAATAAAAGCTCTCATGCGAAGATCCATCATGACACAGGATACAGTAGCACACTGTTAAGATTTCAGCAGTCCTAGGGTCTATATATAGAGATCCCATAATACACGCCCTCTGTAGTCACATTGGCGGTGTCTGGTTATCTAGATTTTTCTCCTGTAAAATTTTTCACCATGCGCACAAAAAATGCAAACGCATGACAAAACGCATGGAAAAGCGTGAAAACCGCATGCATCTAAAAAAACGTCGCGCTTGTACGTGTTTCTATGTGTTTCTTCCTGCACTTGCGGATGCGGATTAAACGCTGCGGATTCTAACGCAAATGTGAAACTAGCGTAAGCCAAAGAAGAGTCCAAGGGATTGTGAGATCTTCCGTCTTAACCCTCACAGGGTTTTTTGGACTTCCCCATATGAAATCCTCAGGTCATTATCCCTAGAGTAGTTTCTGTTAGAAATCACTAGTGCGTATATAAAGTGGCCAGGGGTTTAGTGGTGGTAGCCATCCCACAGAAGGCATTGGTGGACAGTAAGGGCAGGGGCAACACTATGAGAACCTTAAAAACTACTCTTTTTACGGAAGGCGGCATGAAATTCAAAATAAGAAACAGTCCACATGGAGCCTGTACACTTCTTGGTTCTCATAAGGAGGCAAAACACTTCTATGTTCCGTCATCAGTAACAAGATGAATACTAAGAAAGTTTGCTAATCTGGGCTCTGCATCACTGACTTGTTCTTCTGGAGTTTTCTCACCAGTTTCCTGGGAACATAATTCTTGCCTCATAATAAAAAAATAAATAAAACAGCGAAACTCCCTGTCCTATCTGATAGTCCTCTCAATTAACATTATGCAGGCAAATTCCACACCCAATGCCTTAGGCACCTAACACCATTCATGCTGCCTCCTTTGCACACTCTGCCCAATCTGGGCTCACACGCAGCTCACTCTACCCTGAGACTGTCACTTCTGTTTACCTGGTATTGGGCTTTCATTCTAGATGTCATCTCTGAAGCCGTCTCTTGATCACTGAATAGATATGGTTACATAGTTATATAGGTTGAAAAAAGACCTAGGTCCATCAAGTTCAACATTACCATCGCGATTCCACCATGCTGTGAGTGACAGCTCATCCACTCTATAGGATAGGGGCATGCTGAGTTGTCAGTTTTGTGAGTGACAGTCCAATCACCCAATCTGAGGCAGGGTCGTGCTGGGCTGTTGATGTAATTGACAGCCCAGCTGCCCAGTTTGACAGTGCTTGCAGGGTCTTCCAGGTGTTACCCGTTCTGGGTGATTACCCAGCTATTTAGTTGCCTGGCTATTTTCAAACCTTGCCAGTTGTAGCTTTTAGCTCAGTGATATGTTTGCTCTGTGCTTTCTTTTCTGAAATTCTGATCTTTGTTGCCGGACTTTGGATTTGCCTTTTTGAGTATCTGTTTGTATTACCCCTTTTTGCCTTGGCGCACTCTGATCGTGGTTTCCTACTCCCTGACTTTGCCTTTGACTATCCATTTGTATTCTTTCTTTGTCTATGACGTACCCACCTGGAATTTGACCTCAGACCCCTCGACTTCACTGCCTCACAATTGTTTTGTCTTATGCTCTGTAAGGAGGTGAAGCACAAGAAGAGTCTGGGAGCGGTTACCTTCTTGGCTCTGTGCCTGGAACCATTGAGCTGTGCTGCAGGTTCCCCAGGGGGCAGACTTAGAGACTGGGACAGGAAGGAAGCCGGGCAGAGAGCGGGAAAGGCACACGCGCAGGGAACAGAGCAGCGTGAGCAGCGGTCAGAGCAGGGTGCAGCTGCGCTCCGGGAGAGAGAGAGCTCTCGGTCAGAGGACAAATACAGGGAGATTGCCCAGAAAGACTGCATCTTGTGAGTACATGAAAGCAGACTCTGCTGTGACTGGAGAGGGGCGTTTTGAGACCTGTGTAGAGACATTGGCCCGTGCAGAGACTGCGACCCCCTGGTACCCGCTGTATCAGTACAGAGACTGTGATTCCTGGTGAGAGCAATGCACCAGAGATGGATCCTGGGAGAGGACGACCAGCAGTATGGGCCTGAGTTTGCAAGACAGAGAGGTAACGGGCCAAGATGGAACAGGGATTGTGAGATGAAGAGAGTGCGGGAGTTCCAAGACATCAGCAAGTAAAAGAGATAAATAATGGCCATAGTGGAAACTAGTTCACATAAGAGAATGGAGGACACAGAACTACAGATTGAAATATAGGACTCCCACTTACTGGACGGTGGAACCATTATTGGGGACTGGAGAAACGCCCGAAGTACTGTGCTGGTGAGGGTAAAGATAGAGATGTTAGCAGAGACAGAGGCATGTGAGAATAGAGAAGGAAAATTGGGGTGTCTGTTCCTGTGGGGTGCAGTGTCAGAGCGCTGGGAAGCTGTCCCTGATCTAATAGTATGTACATGATGACCTACAGTCTGTAAGCCAGCATGGCGTACTACACATATGTATGCAATTGGCTCCCAAAAAGGTTATCTGTGTGCATTTAGAATACTGGTCAGCCATTGCCACCCTCCATGAATGGCTGGTGTGTGAGTGGTTGCTTTATCAGTATTATGCACTTATTCAGCCTCCACCTTTATCATAAAGACCTATTGCATCCACCAGTAAAGTGACTGCATCATAGCTAGAAATGGGGGTGAGTAACACTGATTATACATTCTGCTACAGGAACATGGAGAAGGTTGAAAAGTAGGAAAGCAGGAAGCTTCAGCGTCTACTGATGTTATTGTCCAATGTTGAAGGTGAAGGGGACCAGCCCACCTGAACTAAAAAGAAGGGGTGAGGTACTTCAGCACAGGGTAGCATACAGACCTAAATTTGTATGTGAAGAGTGCATTTGCCAAAATAGCAAATTTTAGCTGCCATAGCAAAGGGAAGTGTTACGATTTGGGACCAGGAGAACAAGGTAGGTGAACCCACTGAACCGAAACAGCGAACCTCCCCAGGACGAGTGGACCAGGTAGACCACCCCCTATACAGGGAGCGTTAGGAGCAGGCCCAGGGGAAATTACTGCACGGCAGCCGGTACCAAGAGCAGAAGGGAAGGACTAGGCAGGAACGACGGGAAAAAAAACAAGAAAGATGATGAGAAGCGGGTAACGGGAGACTGACAAAAACAGACAGAAGATGGGAGACAAACCAGTAGACAGGATGAAGACACAGGACCTCGGATGAGCAGGAGACGAAGGCGGGAGGGCTAAACAGAGGAACAGGAGCACCGAGGAAACGGAGACACAGGAGGACAGGAGCTGAAAGGAAGCACGGAAACAGACAATGGTTAGACACAGAAACGAAGAACCAGCAACGAAAGACAAGCCGCAGAGAGAACGCAGAGTACACTGCGAAGCGTGAGAGCCGGAGACACTTGCAAGAAACAAATGACAAACGGGCACAGCCGAAAAGAAGAGGCAGCCTTAAATGCAGAGCGGCAGCATACCTTCCGGGTCATGGTCCTCCAGGGCCATAGAGAACAGCGGAAGGAGCGGCTTGTCAAAAGAAACAGTGTGCGAGTGCACAGAGAAACCTAATGCGCGCGCGCCCGACAGGAAGCAGGAGCCGGGAGGACGAGCAGAGGAGATGGCGCTGGAGGAGGAACAGGAGCGCGCCGGGATGCCGTGGAACAGTAAGTATGATCGGGCAGCAGGGGCCGTGGTGGTGAAAACGGCGACCTGACAGTACCCCCCTTACCTCCCCCCTTCCTAAGACCAGAAAGAAATCTAGCCAAAACTCGAGGAGCTTGGATGTTTTCCCGAGGCTCCCAAGATCTCTCCTCTGGACCAAAACCCTTCCAATCCACAAGAAAAAAGGTCCTCCCTCTTACTTTCTTCATGGCTAGAATGTCCTTGATCTCAAAAACATCATTAGCGGAGACAGGCCGAGAAGAATGAGTAGTAGAGGCATGGAACTGGTTAAGAACAAGCGGCTTCAGGAGGGAAACGTGGAAGGAATTAGGAATACGGAGCGAGGGAGGTAGCTTTAACTTGTAAGAGACATCATTAATACGGGTCAAGATCTGAAAAGGTCCAATATAACGGGGACCCAATTTACGTGAAGGAATCTTTAAGCGAAGAAATTTAGAAGATAACCACACCCTATCACCAGGATGATATAGCGGAGGATCTAAGCGCCTCTTGTCAGCATACCTTTTCATTCTGTCACACGCAAATTCGAGAGCGGTCTTGGTCTCCTGCCAGATCCTGGAGAACTCCCTGGACAGAAGATCAGCTCCCGGCACCCCCGAGACAGGAGGAACCGGTAGAGGTACATCAGAATCTTGCCTGTAGACTATAAAGAAAGGCGATTTGGAAGAAGATTCACTGGGATGGTTGTTGTATGCGAATTCAGCCCACGGGAGTAGATCGGACCAGTCACTGTGATGGGAATTGGAAAAATGACGAAGATAAGTCACCAGAGTCTGATTAGTGCGTTCCACTTGACCGTTGGTCTGTGGGTGGTAGGCAGAAGAGAAGTCAAGCGAGATGTTCATAAATTTACAGAGAGCTTTCCAGAACCGAGAGGTGAACTGAACTCCTCTATCCGAAACGATATGTTGAGGGAAGCCATGAATACGAAAAATATGGCGAACAAAAATGTTTGCCAATTCAGGTGCAGAGGGTAGACCAGGAAGAGATATGAAATGAGCCATTTTGGAGAACCTGTCCACAACAACAAGGATGACAGTGCAGCCGGAAGAGCGAGACAAATCGATAAAATCCATTGCAATGTGTTGCCACGGAGCCGAAGGAACTGGCAGCGGATGAAGAAGACCACAGGGCCATTGCCTTGGTATCTTGTTCTTGGCACAAGATGGACAGGAGGCAATAAAATTTTGAACGTCCTGGGAAAGAGTTGGCCACCAGTAGTAGCGGGACAGAAGCAAGAGAGTCTTCTTAAAACCAACATGACCAGCAATTTTGGAGGCATGGCCCCAACGTAAGACCCGCCTCCTGATGCGCTCAGAGACGAAGGTCTTGCCCGGAGGCAACGAAGACAGATTGACGTGAGCTACTACGATGACTTTGGAGGGATCCAAGATGTGCGAAGCCTCCTCCTCCGAATCGATAGACAAAAAGGATCTGGAGAGAGCATCGGCCTTAAGATTTTTATTGCCAGGACGAAAATGTAACTCAAAATTAAAATGAGCAAAGAAGAGAGACCGTCTAGCTTGCCGGGGATTAAGTCTTTGTGCCGAACGAATATAAGCTAGGTTCTAGATCCTGAACGGGTGAACAGCTCCTTCCAATAGGTACCTCCACTCTTGCAAGGCCAACTTGATGGCCAATAACTCCCTGTCCCCAATCAAATAGTTTCGCTCAGAAGAGGAGAAGGTTTTGGAAAAGAAACCGCAGGTGACGAATCGCCCAGACGAAGATTTTTGAGAAAGTACTGCCCCGGCACCTACAGCAGAAGCGTCTACTTCTAGAATAAAAGGTTTATTAGCCTCAGGGTGATGAAGCACGGGAGCTGTGGAGAAGGCTTGTTTCAGAGACTGGAAGGCATCTTCAGCTTCAGAGGACCAGATGTGAGGATTGGATCCCTTGCGAATCAAAGAGATGATGAGTCTGATCAGAGAAGAGAAGTGAGGAATGAACTGTCGGTAGTAATTTGCGAAACCGATGAATCGCTGGATAGCTTTGGTACCAAGAGGACGAGGCCAGTTGAGCACGGCGGACACTTTTTCCGGGTCCATACATAAACCAGAGTCGGAGATAATGTAACCCAGGAATGGAAGAGATGACCGCTCAAAGGCGCACTTCTCGATTTTGGCGAAAATGTGATTCTCCCTCAGACGCAGAAGAACAAGACGAACGTCCCTTCTGTGAGTAGACAGGTCAGGAGAGTAAACGAGAATATCGTCCAAATATACCACCACACAGGAATACAAAAGGTCTCAAAAAATGTATTTCACAAATTCTTGGAATACTGCGGGGGCATTGCATAAGCCAAAGGGCATGACCAGGTACTCATAATGAGCATCTCTGGTATTGAAAGCGGTCTTCCACTCATCTCCGGAATGAATTTGGATAAGATTGTAGGCCCCATGAAGATCCAGCTTAGTAAAGATTCGTGCTCCCTGTAGCCGATCAAAGAGTTCAGGAATGAGAGGAAGTGGATATTTGTTCTTAATAGTAATACAATTAAGACCTCGATAGTCGATGCAGGGACGGAGGGTCCCATCCTTCTTCTTAACAAAAAAGAGACCTGCGCCCGCGGGTGAGGAGGACTTTCGGATGAAACCCCTGGCCAAATTCTCCTGTACATACTCGGTCATGGCTTGAGACTCTAGAGGATTCAGCGGGTAAATTCATCCCCTGGGTGGAGTTGAACCAGGAACGAGGTCGATCAGGCAGTCATATGGACGATGCGGAGGCAAGTTCTCCGCCTCTTTCTTGTCGAAGACATCTGCAAAGGAATGGTAGGCCGAAGGCAAACCTGCCGGTGGAGTAATAGACACAGACGACCTTAATGGAAGAACAGGACGCAGATATCTAGTCTGACAGGAATGACCCCATCGGAGGACATCACCAGACCGCCAATCCAAAACAGGCTCATGTATTCTTAACCAAGGAAGACCCAGGAGAAACGTATGAGACAACGATGGCAACACGTAGAAGGCTATCTTCTCCCGATGCAAAGCTCCGATTTGCAGCTCCACTTTTTCGGTGACCAAGGTAACGGTCTCCTGCAAAGGCCGACCGTCTACTGAAGCTAACTGCCGAGGAGACTCCAAGGATCTGACAGGAATTTGAAACCTACTGACCACCTCCAGTTGAATAAAATTCCCAGCCGCTCCAGAATCAACATAAGCTACCTCAGAAAAGCGACTAGAACCAATATGCAACAGAACAGAGAGAGTAAAGGGTAGAGAGGTATCACTATCACCTAAGTAGGCCTCCCTTACCTGTCCTAGGCGGAAGCCTTTTCCGGCCTCACTGGACAGGAACGTAGAAGATGAGAGGCACTTGCAGCGCCCCAGAGTCCTGGTCGTTGCAGTAATGTCGCTCCGCCACTAAGGGGAGTGATGTTACGTCTGACTGCACTAAAGGAGTTCACCTGACCAGGTAACACTCACACTACACTTCACACTCCGGCCACCAGGGGGAGTGGTTCTATCTAGTAGGCCACTCCTCACACTCTGGTAAAACTGGGGGTTGGACAGGAAGACAGGGAGAAGTAACTGGGAAGAGCTAGAGAGAGGACCTGTCAGGGATGGGATCCTGACAGATTCCCAAGAAAGGACAAAAAGTGAGAAAAACAGGAATACAGCAAAGAGGCGATAGGACCAGAAGGAGTCGTGCTGTAAGATCGAGGCAACATCCTTCTGAGGCGCAAACAGTCGGTGGCCGAGAAAGTAAGAGACTTTAAGCATTACTTCAAACCACGGCAGGGCAGCCAATTATAGGTTGGCTGTCTCACTTAAACACCTAAGCAGACAACGGAGGCAGCTGTGGGAGAGGGGCGACTCTAGAGTCCCGGAAGAACTCCAGGCCTACCCCGTCATACGGGTGCGTCCTAGCCATATCATCTGGGGGACGGAGAGAATGAACATCAGAGACAGACAGAATAAGTTGTGAGGACTATCCTGGGGTGCTCAGCAGGGAAGGACTACAACACACAGGTGCTAGAAGGTAGACACTGATTCCCACCTGAAAAGGGAACTCCGGATGTGCCGTTGGACCGGCCGGTCTCAGCCAGCCCTGTTAACAGTGCTCTGGATTGGGTAACTCCAAACCTTCAGTAAAGAGACTGCAACCTGGTGTCCTCGTTATTTACTGTGACCAGCACTGCACCGCACCATAACATCATCACTATCCACACCCTTTCATTGGGCGCCCCTCAGCAGGGTCACGGGCCGGGTCTAGCCACCGTGACAACCCCAGAGCAGAGACTCAGAGGCCCGGTACCGGGTACCCCTCGGCCCTGCGGCAGTGGGGGGCGCTACAACTTGGCGTCACGAACAGGATGTACTTAAGCCTGAGGAATCGGGTCATGTGTGCCTTGGAACTGTGATTTGTTGTGCTTGGACTGTGACTTATTGCAAAGACTGTGTATTGCCAATTGCTGCCAAGAGTTCCCGCCACAATTCGCCATTGCCGCGCACGGAGGGAGGAGCCTTAGCTTCGTGGGCGGAACCGGTCAAAAGAAGCGCGGAACGAGAAAGCGCGGTAAAGTGCCAACCCCGGAAGAGAAACTCCAACCTCCAGCAGGTTAGTGGGAGGAAGGGACAGCCATGTCCGAGTCGGGAGGAGCGGAGGTTGCGGTCGCAGCCGTGGACGCAGGGGCAGCTCCGGTCTCCGCAGCGGACGAAGCCGTGGCCCTAATACCACCACCGGTTGCCGCAGAACCCGCTGCCCCTCTCAGCCAGTCGGACGCTGCCGCTACCACAAAAGCCATAATGCCCTTCTCTATGTCGTACCTGCCCGGAGCGGCCTGGCTCCCACGATACTCCGGGGAGTCGCATACATTCACTGACTTTAAAGAAGGGATCTGCAGCCTGCTCGAGTTCTATCCCCTGACAGAGCCTCAGAAGGTTCATATGATAATCGGCCAACTCTTTGGGGCGGCTCTGAGAGAAGTGAAGTCCTGGCCCGCCGCGGATAAGGGAACGGCACAGCAGGTTTTTGCAAAGCTTAAAGCCACCTTCGATACCCGTAGTGCTACAGAAATTAAATTGACTTTCTATGGATGCAAACAGAGACCGCAGGATAGCTTACGGGACTATGCCCTTAATCTCCAGGAGGCGCTGCGGGCCATTAAGCAGAGTGACCCCGGCAGCATGCAAGATGAGGATAAACTCCTGAAAGAGCGGTTCATTGAGGGGCTCCTGTGCAGTCACCAAAGGGGCCAATTACACTTCCTGGCCATGCAGAATCCAGACTTGACTTTTGCGCAATTCAAGGATAAAGCTATCCAGGCGCTGCAGGAGCGACAACCCAGCCGCGCAATACCACCCAGGCGTCCCGCTCTCACATACCACCAGGAGGTGGCGTCGGATGCCCCAGTTGCCACCGAGGCCGACGCCCAGAGCCTAGAGGACGACTCCCCTGCAGGATTCCGCCTCCAGATGCAGGAGCTGACCAAGAGCGTTGCTGCCCTGGCCCGGACGGTGCAGTCCCTACAGGAGGCCCCCAAGGAGAAGATCCAGCTGGCCTCCAGACCAGAAGATGTCCCCTGGATGCGACAGAGGAGGACTCCACCGACCAGAGGCCGGGACAACGATCGCTTCCATCAGGACGGACGACCCATCTGCCGCCGCTGTCACCAGGTGGGCCACCTTGCAAGGTACTGTCCTTTAAACGAGCGACCCCTGGGGCAAAGGGCCAACCCCCAGGAGTAGGACGATCAGGCCCGCAGCATTGGAGAGCCAAATACGTTGGAGGGCAACCAGTTCTTCCTGTTGTGATCGACGGTATCCCCATGAACGCTCTGCTGGACACCGGTTCTCAGGTGACGACTATGCCTTACGTGCTTTATAAACGGTATTGGGAGGACACCGATATTACTCGTGGCCCCGATGACGATTTCACCATCATAGCCAGTAATGGTCAGCCGTTGCCACAAGTGGGATATAAAGAGGTCACCATCAAGGTGGGGCGGGTGGAATTGAAGGCCCAAGGGATTGTAATTGTTGATATTGACCGCCGTGAATGTAATCCCATGATGACCATCGGTACCAATGTTATAGAAAATTGTCTTGCAGAAGTTATTGTCTTGTTACACAGGTAGCAGAAACCGCTGGCTACAGTGAACAACGCGCCCTGCAAAAAGAAATCAGAGCTCTGATGCAGCGACAGCAGGTAGAGCTGACTAGTGGTGAAATTGGTCGTGTCACTGTGAGTGATTCAAACCCTATTGCGGTACCCCCCAGGAGTGAGATGTTAATATGGTGTCGGGCAGCCATAGGCCTCCAGGGAAAGGACTACCAGGTCCTGGTAGAACCCGTGTATTCAGACAATAGGCCTACTCTCCTGACAGCCAGGGGGGTGGTCGACGTCCGCCAGGGGAGGGTGCCCGTACGTGTCCTTAATTGTGGGGAGGAAGAGGTCCACCTCACCAAGTATGTCACGCTTGCCAAACTGTTCGCCGTCAATAATAGTGTGATACAGACACCTGGACCCTTGGCCCCGTCTAACCTGGCGGAGGACAACGGTTCTGCGGGGCACTCGAAAGATTGGTGTCGGGAATTGCATGTGGGCACTGACTCCACCCCATCCCATCAGAAACAGGGGGCCTACAGGGTGGTTCACGAGTACGAGCGGGTATTTAGCAAACACCCCTTAGATTTTGGGCAGGTGAAGGGGATTCAACATCATATCCCCACGGGAGATCACCGGCCCATAAAAGAGAGATACCGCCCTGTACCCCCAGCTCATTACCAGTGTGCCAAGGACATGTTGCGAGAAATGAAGGAGGCTGGGGTGGTGAGAGACAGTTGTAGCCCCTGGGCAGCTCCATTAGTCCTTGTTAAAAAGAAAGATGGCACAATGAGGATGTGCGTTGATTACAGGCAGTTGAATCGCATTACACATAAGGATGCATACCCACTGCCCAGGATAGAAGAGTCTCTGGCTGCCTTAAAATCTGCTAACTACTTCTCTACCTTAGATCTCACCAGTTGGTACTGGCAGGTTCCCGTGGCGGAGGCGGACAAAGAGAAGACGGCCTTCACGACGCCGATGGGTCTCTGCGAATTCAACTACATGCCCTTCGGATTGTGCAATGCCCCGGGGACGTTCCAGAGGATGATGGAGTGCTGTCTGGGGCACAAGAACTTTGAAACCGTACTGCTGTATTTGGATGATGTCATTGTCTTCTCTAAGACCTACGAAGACCATCTGAAACACCTGGCTGAGGTGTTTGAAGCCCTGTCCAACTTTGGCTTAAAGGTGAAACCGTCCAAATGTCATCTGCTGAAACCCAAAGTGCAGTATCTGGGCCATGTGGTGAGTGCTGAAGGAGTGGCCCCAGACCCCGACAAGGTCACGGTGATCCAGGACTGGCCGAAGCCCAGCAACCTCCACGAAGTCCGGCAGTTCCTCTGGCTGGTAGGCTACTACCGGAGGTTCATTAAGGACTTCACCAAGAAGGCAGCGCCCTTGCAAGACCTGTTGGTGGGCCAATCAAAGAAGACCAAGGGGAAGAACACCCCATTTGATTGGAACGAGGGGCTGGAAGGATCCTTCACTTGCTTGAAGTCGGCACTGACGGGAGAAGAGGTACTGGCCTACCCTGAATACGACCAACCGTTTGTGCTGTATACGGATGCCAGCAATGTAGGATTGGGGGCCGTGCTGTCCCAGGTCCAGAAAGGCAAGGAGAGGGTAATCGCTTACGCCAGCAGGAAGCTCCGTCCCACGGAAAGGAACCCTGACAACTACAGTTCTTTTAAGCTGGAATTCCTTGCCATCGTCTGGGCAGTGACAGAGAGGTTCAAACACTACCTGGCCTCGGCGAAATTCACCGTTTTCACGGATAACAATCCGCTGACGCACTTGGATACCGCCAAACTCGGGGCCTTGGATGGTGGATGGCCCGGCTGTCCAACTACGACTTCACCATCAAGTACCGGGCAGGACGCAAGAATGCGAACGCCGATGCCTTGTCTCGAATGCCCAATTTGCCAGAAACGGGGGAGGACCCGGAGGCACTTGAAGAGGTAGAGTTGCCTGCATTCCATCGCCCCAAAGCCGCTCAGCACTCCCATCATGTGAAGAATAGGCACAAGAACCAACAGGATGCCACGCTGAATCCCCTGCCCCATCACGGATGGGCGGAGACCCAGGATGGTGACCCCGCGGTCCGTCGGGTGAAAGAGCTCCTGACGCAGGCAGGATTGCATCCCGGCTCCGATGACCCGCAGGAGACACGACAGCTGTGGAAGGGGAGAAGCAAACTGTTTATCCATGATGGCAAGCTGTGCCGGAGGAGCATCGACCCACGTACTCATGAATTGGTGTGGCAGATAGTGGTGCCAAGGCGAGATGCGCCCATCGTTCTGGGAGCCTACCACGATGGAGCTGGACACTTCGGATAGAGGAAGCTAGAGAGGCTACTCTGAGGGAGGTTCTATTGGATTGGCATGAAGAGAGACATTGAGAAGTGGTGTCGGGAGTGCGGTCCATGTAGCCTACGCAGGAAGGACCGTGGTAGCCAACGGGCTCCCCTGCGGCCTATCATCACCAAACGGCCGCTCGAACTGGTCGCGCTGGATCATGTGAAGCTGACACCTAGCCGGTCAGGCTATATTTACGCTCTTACCATCGTAGATCACTACTCCAGATTTTTGGTGGTTGTACCTGTCAAGGATCTAACGGCCAGGACTGCCGCCAAGGCCTTCCAGCAGTACTTTTGTAGGCCCCATGGCTACCCGGAGAAGGTACTGACCGATCAGGGACCAGCATTCGAAGCAGAGGTGTTCCAAGAGTTCTGCCAACTGTACGGGTGTAAGAAGATCAGAACCACACCGTACCATCCTCAAACAAATGGGATGTGCGAAAAGATGAACCAAGTGGTGATCGACTTATTGAAGATCTTGCCCGTAGAGGAACGGAACCTGTGGCCGACAAAGTTGCCTGACTTGGTGGATATATACAATCACATCCCAGTAAATTCTACCAACTGCACTCCAGCCTACCTGATGCGAGGAAGGTCTAGCCAGTTACCCGTTGATCTGGACATGGGGGTCCTAGTCCCCGAAGATACCTCGCCGGATGCAGATTGGGATGCAGAAAGGCAGCGAAGGTACCGCAAGGTACAGGAGTGCGTGGAAAGAAGTCTCGCTCAGGCTAGGCAAAAACAAGAAAGGGACTACAACCAGCACGCTCCTGCGATTGCCCTGTTACCTGGTGAGCAAGTACTCAAACGAAAGAGGAGACTACACAAGCTCGATGACCAATGGGAAGCGGAACCGTATACCATCCTGCCATCCGATTTCGACAACACGAAGGTCTGTCTCATCAGCAAGGACGGAGGGGAGTACTGGATTTAACCGGGGGGGAGTGCAGCGCCCCAGAGTCCTGGTCGTTGCAGTAATGTCGCTCCGCCACTAAGGGGAGTGATGTTACGTCTGACTGCACTAAAGGAGTTCACCTGACCAGGTAACACTCACACTACACTTCACACTCCGGCCACCAGGGGGAGTGGTTCTATCTAGTAGGCCACTCCTCACACTCTGGTAAAACTGGGGGTTGGACAGGAAGACAGGGAGAAGTAACTGGGAAGAGCTAGAGAGAGGACCTGTCAGGGATGGGATCCTGACAGATTCCCAAGAAAGGACAAAAAGTGAGAAAAACAGGAATATAGCAAAGAGGCGATAGGACCAGAAGGAGTCGTGCTGTAAGATCGAGGCAACATCCTTCTGAGGCGCAAACAGTCGGTGGCCGAAACGCCGAGAAAGTAAGAGACTTTAAGCATTACTTCAAACCACGGCAGGGCAGCCAATTATAGGTTGGCTGTCTCACTTAAACACCTAAGCAGACAACGGAGGCAGCTGTGGGAGAGGGGCGACTCTAGAGTCCCGGAAGAACTCCAGGCCTACCCCGTCATAGGGGTGCGTCCTAGCCATATCATCTGGGGGACAGAGAGAACGAACATCAGAGACAGACAGAATAAGTTGTGAGGACTATCCTGGGGTGCTCAGCAGGGAAGGACTACAACACACAGGCGCTAGAAGGTAGACACTGATTCCCACCTGAAAAGGGAACTCCGGATGTGCCGTTGGACCGGCTGGTCTCAGCCAGCCCTGCTAACAGTGCTCTGGATTGGGTACCTCCAAACCTTCAGTAAAGAGGTAAAGAGACTGCAACCTGGTGTCCTCGTCATTTACTGTGACCAGCACTGCACCGCACCATAACATCATCACTATCCACACCCTTTCATTGGGCGCCCCTCAGCAGGGTCACGGGCCGGGTCTAGCCACCGTGACAACCCCAGAGCAGAGACTCAGAGGCCCGGTACCGGGTACCCCTCGGCCCTGCGGCAGTGGGGGCGCTACACACTGCCACAATAAAAGCAGGGACCCTGTGCAAGTCTCTCCTTGCGACGCTGTTCTGCCGGCTTGATACGGTCCACTTGCATAGGTTCAGGTGCCGATGCTGTTGAAGAAGAGACCTGTAGAGAACGAGGAGGACTGTGAGAAGGTGGAACTGGTCGAGGCAATTTCCTCTCCCTGGCAGATTCACGGAGACGTTCCTGAAAACGCAAATCTATGCGGGCCGCCAGGGAAATAAGATCCTCCAGGGATGTTGGAGTGTCTCTACCCGCCAACTCGTTTTTAATTCGACCAGACAGACCGCGCCAAAAAGCTCCTACCAAAGCCTCATTGTTCCAGCCCAGCTCGGAGGCCAAAGTACGAAAATGAATGACGTACTGGCCGACAGAAAGGGTGCCCTGGCGGAGATTAAATAGAGACTCAGTGGTCGAAGCTAACCGCCCTGGCTCATCGAAGACCTTATGAAAAGTCTCCAGAAAAGTAGAAAGTTGGGAGATGAGAGGATCATCTCGTTCCCAGAGGGGATTAACCCAGGCCAGAGCCACACCCTCCAAGTGAGACACAATAAAAGCCACCTTAGCTCGGTCAGTGGGGTATTGTTGTGGCAGTAGTTCAAAGTGCAACTGGCATTGATTTAGGAAACCCCGACACAATTTGGGGTCACCACTATACCGCGGAGGTTTAGCCAGACGAGGAGATGGGTGAGAAGCCGGAGTCTGGGCAGGAGCAGAGGCGGCAGTTTGTAGGGTCAGTAGACAGTTATCCACCGAAGCCATGTAATTAAGTATGTGGCCCTGAGTATCGCATTGCTGGGAGAGCTCCTGCTGGAGACCGGCCAGCTGAGCTGCGCTCCCAGGGTCAGAGGGCTGAAGAGCAGTTAAACGGGATTCCATAGATTTAAAAAAAACCATAATCCTGGTTTGGTTCCCCCGTAGAAACAACAGTTCCTTTTGGGTGGAAACAGAAGTACCAGCGGGGTCCATGGCCTGTTTGTACTGTTACGATTTGGGACCAGGAGAACAAGGTAGGTGAACCCACTGAACCGAAACAGCGAACCTCCCCAGGACGAGTGGACCAGGTAGACCACCCCCTATACAGGAAGCGTTAGGAGCAGGCCCAGGGGAAATTACTGCATGGCAGCCGGTACCAAGAGCAGAAGGGAAGGACTAGGCAGGAACGACGGGAAAAAAAACAAGAAAGATCATGAGAAGCGGGTAACGGGAGACTGACAAAAACAGACAGAAGATGGGAGACAAACCAGTAGACAGGATGAAGACACAGGACCTCGGATGAGCAGGAGACGAAGGCGGGAGGACTAAACAGAGGAACAGGAGCACCGAGGAAACGGAGACACAGGAGGACAGGAGCTGAAAGGAAGCACGGAAACAGACAATGGTTAGACACAGAAACGAAGAACCAGCAACGAAAGACAAGCCGCAGAGAGAACGCAGAGTACGCTGCGAAGCGTGAGAGCCGGAGACACTTGCAAGAAACAAATGACAAACGGGCACAGCTGAAAAGAAGAGGCGGCCTTAAATGCAGAGCGGCAGCATACCTTCCGGGTCATGGTCCTCCAGGGCCATAGAGAACAGCGGAAGGAGCGGCTGGTCAAAAGAAACAGTGTGCGCGTGCGCAGAGAAACCTAATGCGCGCGCGCCCGACAGGAAGCAGGAGCCGGGAGAACGAGCAGAGGAGACGGCGCTGGAGGAAGAACAGGAGCGCGCCGGGACGCCGTGGAACGGTGAGTATGATCGGGAAGCAGGGGCCGTGGCGGTGAAAACGGCGACCTGACAGGAAGCATATAGGCTTATTTCCGACTATGAGGATTATAAAACAAGAGAAGTCTGAGTGCTAGTACCTGAGTGTGAAGAAGATTGCCACCTCAAGCCTGGAGACTGGTGTTTGAGTGTGGAGGACTATGATGATGTAACTGAATAGGCCACAAGTGAAGGGGGAATGGGGCAAATTGCCAACATTTTTTTACTCAGGACGTTTTTGCCAATAGGGGTGACCCTGAGGAGGGTTCGTGACCACACTGTAGATATGTGGTGTATTCCATTATGGGAAATGCAGAATCTATTCCAGAATAATGAAAGTGCTGCTGAAGTGATTGCCAGCAAACTGCTAACAGTACAAGCAAGGTGTTGCATGCGTCAGTCCACTGTTCTAATACCAAGTGTACTGCTACTAATACATGAAGCTCGTTGCCTCTCTGGGAGTAAAACTGTTGAAATATTAGGGCTTCTTAGGAAAAGTGTGATTTCCTTACAAGCACAACCGGTCCGAGAAAGAACGGGTGTTATTGCTTATTGGCTGTCAGGAGACAATAGAGAACAAAAAATGTCTGTGTGTGGAGCGTGCCCTGTACACGCAACCATAAGTGCTGCTTGTGGTACCGTACTGGAAGGGAGGGAGCACGCAAATGAAGCACATCATGTCACTCTGAAAAGGCTGCAGGGTGTCCAATTCAGGAGACACTGATCCTAAGAGCTAAAAATCTCCTGCAAAAAATACACAATATACAACAGAGTTCACACTGGAAGCAGTTTCTCTTCATCTTTAACCCCTTCGCCTCGCCGCCTGTTTTCACCTTCCTGGCAGGCCAATTTTTACAATTCTGACCACTGTCAATTTATGAGGTCATAACTCTGGAACGCTTCAATGGATCCCACTGATTATGAGACTGTTTTCTCGTGACATATTGTACTTCATGATATTGGTAAAATTTATTTTGATATGACGAGTTTATTTGTGAAAAAAACAGAAATTTGTTTAAAATTTCGCAATTTTCAAACTTTTAATTTTTATGCCCTTAAATCAGAGAGTCATATCGCACAAAATAGTTACTAAATAGCATTTCCCACATGTCTACTTTACATCAGCACAATTTTTGAACCATTTTTTTTGTTAGAAAGTTATAAGGGTTAAAAGTTGATCACCGATTTCTCATTTTTACAACAAAATTTGCAAAACCATTATTTTTAGGGACCACCTCAGATTTGAAGTGGCTTTGAGGGGCCTATATGACAGAAAATACCCAAAAGTGACACCATTCTAAAAACTGCACCCCTCAAGGTACTCACAAAACGTTCAAACTTTATTAACCCTTCCGGTACTTCACATGAATTTTTGGAATGTGGAAAGGAAAAAATAAACATTTACTTTTCTTTCAGAAAAATTTTCCTTTAGACCTGACCTTTTTTTTACTTTCGCAAGGGTAACAGGAGAAAATGGATGATACAATTTGTTCTGCAATTTATCCTGAGCCTGCCGATATCCCATATGTGGGGGAAATCTACTGTTTGGGCGCACGTCAGGGCTCGGAAGGGAAGGAACGTCAATTCACTTTTTGAATGTAAAATTTGCTGGCATAATTAGCAGACGCCATGTCATGTTTGGAGAGCTCTTGATGTGCCTAAACAATGGAAATCCCCAACAAATTTTGGAAACTATACTCCTTAGGTAACTTATCTAGATGTGTGTTGAGCACCTTGAACCCCCAGGTGCTTTACAGAAGTTTACAATGTAGAGCCGTGCAAATAAAAAATGCTTAGCCACACAGAGAGTCTCAGGAGGGACGGAGTGCTATTTGCCTCCTGGAGTGCAGATTTTCCTAGAATAGTTTACGGCCTTCATATACAGAGCCCCTAAGTGCTAGAAAAGCAGAATCCTCCTCAAGTGACCCCATTTTGAAAATTGTACCCCATTGGGAATTTATCTACAGGTGTAGTGACGATTTTGACTCCATGGGTGTTTTCTAGAAAGAAGCATCAGTGGATGTTGCTGAGTGAAAATTGCATACTGCCATTCTAGTGACCAGTACGCTGTGACTAGTATATTGCAGTCACCAGTACATTATGCCCAGTCCATGCTTCTGGAGACGCGCGCCTGTAAGTTAGGCAGGCTCTCATCACTACAGAAATGCCAAACATGTGGGCACTAAATGTGGTTTAGACATACTGGGGCTCAGAAGGGAGGGGGGCATTTGGATTTGGGAGCGGAGAATTTGTAGAATTTTTTTGGGGGGAGCAATTTCGCTTTTCCAGAGCCTTTGTGCTATCAGTAACATGGATGCCCCCTATATTTCCGTTAACAGATGACAGACCTGAGTGGGGACTTGCTTTTTTGTGGATTGAGTTGAAGCTTTTATTGGGAACATTTTACATAACGTTTGGGATCACATTTATCCGGAGCTCTATGCTGAGCAGTGCACTTACATTGGGGTTTCCATCTAAATTTCCGAGTGACGTGACACATGAAACCCCCAATGTATCCATTCACTATAATGAGGTAGCGGTACAATGGACTCCTTCTGGACTCTGTTCAGCGTTGTCCTTCTTTTCAGAAGTGCACAAAACTGTGGCTAAAGGTAATTTTATGCAATCCTAAAAAGACGGACACCACCGGATCACAGGTCCTATGGCATCCACAGTACCTACGTCTGCCTCATTATAGGGAATCTTCCACCAGAGGTTTCCTCTGAATCACGTATTTCATAGATTTACATGGAAACCCTGGTGTAAGCGCCCAACGTAGAGGGCAGGATAAATGCACACCAAACCTTACTACGATCATTAGGAGGCAGACTGATAAAATCAACAGCATGTGAAGAATTGGTTTTATTTATTTTGTATGCGGTTCCTTGTGCGGTATAGGTGATTTGGTGACTTTACTCTTCGGGTTTACTCATCTACCAGACTTATATCGAGTTTTTATGTTTGGCAGCTGTCACACACTAAAAGGCGCTTTTTATTGCGGAAACTAGTTTTTGCATAACCACAGTTTGAGAGCTATAATTTTTTCTTATTATGGCTGACAGAGTCACGTTAGGGCTTGTTTTTGCGTGACGAGCTAACATTTGTATTGGTACCACTTTCGTGTACATGACATTTTTAGATCGCTTTCTATTCCAATTTTTGGGAGGTAGAATTAACAAAAACCAGCAATTCAGGAATTGCTCTTTGTTTTTGTTTTTTAATATCACTCCGCATGTGGTAAAATTGATAAGGCAGCTTTATTATTCAGATCAGTACGATTACAGTGATACCCAATTTATGTCGCTTTTTTATGTTTTGGCGCTTTTACCCAATAAAAACTATGTTATAGAAAAAATAATTATTTTTGCATCGCTTTATTCAGAGAGCCACACTTTTTTTATTTTTCTGCTGATGGAGCTGTATGGCAGCTTGTTTTTTGCAGGACAAGATGACGTTTTCAGCAACACCATTTACATTTACATCCATCTTTTTGATCGCGTTTTATTGCACTTTTTGTTCGGCGTCATAATGATAAAGCATTGTTTTTTGCGTTTTTTATTTCTTTTACGGTGTTTACTGAAGGGGTTAACTAGTGGGTGATTTTTATAGAGCGGGTTGTTACGGATGCAGCGATACCAAATATGTGTACTTTTATTGTTCTTTTTTATTTACATAAATAAATGTATTTATTGGAAAAATATTTGATTTTTTTTCTTTATTGGGGGATTTTTTTTTTTTTTAAATATTTTTACACTTTTTAATTTTTTTTATTTTTCTTCTTTACTTTGTTCCATCCTGGGACATCACTGTATGGTGTCAGATCGCTGATCTGATGTTCTGCACTGCAGAGTATCACATCAGAATCTGACAGGCAGGGAAGGAGGCGTGCAGTTCTCAGCAGGCGCTCACATGCCACCTTACCTGCAGGACCCTGAAGGACCCCGTGGCTATCTTGTGGCGAGGGTCTCCACAGAAACCATCAGGAAAATGTGATCGCTTTGTGTTGTCCTGATGGAAGCCCACAGGGAATGAGCTCCCTGTGCGATGCTCATCTATGCCGCTGTCATTACCATGCCTCCCAACTTTTAAGGAAGGGAAAGAGGGACAAAATTAGCGGCTCGCGGTGAATTTTAGGCCACGCCTCTGATCACACCCATTTCACAACTAGTCACATCCCAACCACACCCATCTAGCACTGCTGGTCACAATGTTTCATAAACAATAATTATAAAAAAAAAATATGGCTACACAGTGCTCCATACTGTATAATGGCCACACATGTTGCTCCATACTGTATAATTGTCCCACATGACACTTTATACTGTATAATGGCCACACATGATGGTCCATACTGTATAATGGCCACACATGATGCTCCATACTGTATAATGGCCACACATGATGCTCCATACTGTATAATGGCCACACATAGTGCTCCATACTGTATAATGGCCCCAAATGATGCTGCGTACAGTGTACTGGCCCCACGTGATGCTCCATACAGTATAATGGGCCCACATGATGCTCCATACTGTATAATGACCACACATGATGCTCCATACTGTATAATGGCCCCACATGATGCTCCATACTGTATAATGGCCACACATGATGCTCTATACTGTATAATGGCCACACATGATGCTCCATACTGTATAATGGCCACACATGATGCTCCATACTGTATAATAGCCACACATGATGCTCCATACTGTATAATGGCCACACATGATGCTCCATACTGTATAACGGCCACACATAGTGCTCCATACTGTATAAAGGCCCCAAATGATGCTGCATACAGTGTACTGGCCCCACGTGATGCTCCATACAGTATAATGGGCCCACATGATGTTGCATACTGTATAATGGCCACACATGATGCTCCATACTGTATAATGGCTCCACATGATGCTCCATACTGTATAATGGCCACACATGATGCTCCATACTGTATAATGGCCACACATGATGCTCCATACTATATAATGGCCACACATGATGGTCCATACTGTATAATGGCAACACATGATGCTCCATACTGTATAATGGCCACACATGATGCTCCATAATGTATAATGGCCACACATAGTGTTCCATACTGTATAATGGCCCCAAATGATGCTGCGTACAGTGTACTGGCCCCACGTGTTGCTCCATACAGTATAATGGGCCCACATGATGCTGCATACTGTATAATGACCACACATGATGCTCCATACTGTATAATGGCTCCACATGATGCTCCATACTGTATAATGGCCCCACATGATGCTCCATACTGTATAATGGCCACACATGATGCTCCATACTGTATAATGGCCACACATGATGCTCCATACTGTATAATGGCCACACATGATGCTCCATGCTGTATAACGGCCACACATAGTGCTCCATACTGTATAAAGGCCCCAAATGATGCTGCGTACAGTGTACTGGCCCCACGTGATGCTCCATACAGTATAATGGGCCCACATGATGCTGCATAACTGTATAATGGCCACACATGATGCTCCATACTGTATAATGGCTCCACATGATGCTCCATACTGTATAATGGCCACACATGATGCTCCATACTGTATAATGGCCACACATGATGCTCCATACTATATAATGGCCACACATGATGGTCCATACTGTATAATGGCAACACATGATGCTCCATACTGTATAATGGCCACACATGATGCTCCATAATGTATAATGGCCACACATAGTGTTCCATACTGTATAATGGCCCCAAATGATGCTGCGTACAGTGTACTGGCCCCACATGTTGCTCCATACAGTATGATTGGCCCACATGATGCTGCATACTGTATAATGGGCACACATGATGCTCCATACTGTATGATGGCTCCACATGATGCTCCATACTGTATAATTCCACACATGATGATCCATACTGTATAATGGCCACACATGATGCTCCATACTGTATAATGGCCACACATGATGCTCCATACTGTATAATGGCCCCAAATGATGCTGCGTACAGTGTACTGGCCCCACGTGATCGTGATGCTCCATACAGTATAATGGGCCCACATGATGCTGCATACTGTATAATGGCCACACATGATCGTCCATACTGTATAATGGCTCCACATGATGCTCCATACTGTACAATGGCCAAACAAGATGATCCATACTGTATAGTGGCCCCACATGATGCTGCGTACAGTATACTGGCCCCACGTGATGGTCCATACAATGTAATGGGCTCACATGATGCTGTGTACAGTATAATGGCCCCACACGATGCTTTGTACAGTATAATGGCCCCAAACGATGCTGGGTACAGTATAATGGCCCTACATGGTTACCCCACCCCCATCATTGCCTTCTCCATCACTACACACACACACCTTTCCCTGCGCTCCCTCGCAGCAGCCGGCAGCTTTCACTCTCGCGGCGCTGAATGATGTCATCCAGCTGTGCCGCTGACTGCTCACGTTGCTGCAGCTGTGATACGCCACTGATAAAGACCTCTCCGTGCCTCCTGTGCCAGTCAGTGTCAGAGCGAGGAGCAATATCTGCTCCGATCCGACACAGCTAGTGTCCGCTCCGTACACCTCGTACACACACACGAATCTGCTCCATACACCTTGCACACGCAGCTCTGCTCCGTACACCTTGTACACACACGGCTCCTCTCCAGACACCTCGTACACACACACACATGACTCCACTCTGTACACATACACAACTCCGCTCCGTGTACCTCGTACACACGCGGCTCCGCTCTGTACACCTCGCACACACACACTGCCGGGACCGGTATAGGAGGGAAAGTATGCAGGAAATTAAGAGAGGTGCTGTGGCACAAAAATGAGGCCCTACCTATACTACGAGCAGCTTAATTTTCTTACTCCGATAAAGGAGCTGTAGTCGTAGCTGCACGATTTTATTGGTTCATTGTCAAAAGGATGTGTATTGTACCAATTTTTATTTGAACATTTTATGTCCAAAACTGACATACGGGACATGGAGTCTGTTAGAGAGCCTGACATTGTGTAGCCCACTGAACCATCTGGACCTGCTGAAGTGGCCAATCCTGAGGAGCTAGATGCAAGCACTACTAAAATGGTGTCTCTGTAGTAACCAGCAAAAGCTTCTTGTGCGCCAAGAAAGAGCCGGAAGCAGGAGGACCCCAACATCACCAGCAGAGTAGGCGCGATTGATGGTAGGGTGTTGGACTATCTGTCTTACACTGTGAATGATAATGGGGAGGAGTCTTTGCGGCAGTATGGCACCTTATTTGAGGGAAGTTCCAAGACCCATTCAGCTTCGGGCCAGGGCACCTTTCCAAATTGTCCTGGATGCAGCAACACCAACACATGACCCCAGGGAGCTGTTCTGTTATGACCCCAATGGCAGAGGGTCTCAGAAATAAATACCAAGTCTGCAAACACAAAAAACCAGCTCATAGGGCAGTGGTAACTGGGCTGACCGTATATCTAATCCTAGCACCACAAATAGCAGCAGCCGGGGAACGTGCCTACGTTGGTTCTAGACGTCTCGCGCCAGCCGGAGAACTAACTAACCCTAGAAGGGAAAAGATAGACCTTTCTTGCCTCCAGAGAAAAGACCCCAAAAGTTGGATACAAGCCCCCAACAAATAATAACGGTGAGGTAAGAAGAAAAGACAAACGTAAGAATGAACTAGGTATTTAGCAAAGAGAGGCCCACTGACTAATAGCAGAATATAGTAAGATGACTTATATGGTCAGCAAAAACCCTATCAAAATTTCCACGCTTGATATTCAAGAACCCCCGAACCGTCTAACGGCCCGGGGGGAGAATACCAGCCCCCTAGAGCTTCCAGCAAAATCAGGAATCACATTTAGTACAAGCTGGACAAAAATAATAGCAATGCAAATAACCAAAAAACAAGGAAGCAAGACTTAGCTTAATTTTGCAAGAACCCGGACCAGCAGACAGGAGCAAACAGAAAGGACTGAATACAACGATGCCAGGCACCAGACTGAGAATTCAGGAAGTTCATATAGCAACACCCCCTGGACTAACGACCCAGGTGGGTGCCAAACTGAGGAAAGACAATCCCAGAGTCATATCACTAGTGACCACAAGAGGGAGCCAAAAAAGTCTAATTCACAACACTGTTCACTGTTTGAGCAATGGCAACAATCACCCTCCAGCCTCCATAGGCATTTTTAATCCACCCCCCATGCCTTCCCAACACCCACCTGCTCCTGCCCATTCTCACATGGGTCATTCTGCCCAACATAACCATTACTGAGCTGGAGATGGGTCCCAAGCTGAGCCTCATGGGTATGATGCCCCATCACATCACACCCTATTTGTGCATTGTTATCAGGGTGACCATCCTTACCCTCAGTCCCATTATGCCCAAATCTATCATTCTGCTTCTCCAGCCAGACCCTATTTCCCATCCTACCCCCCATTGGTCACCTCAGCCTGCAGGCCAAATGCCAGAATCCCCCACACATGTACATTTGGCGAGATCCCCTAGTTCCTCTTATAATTTGTGTCTATTTATTAGGTTACCCTTTTTTCATGTAGTAATGTTTTTTTGGGGACTGTTATCCAATTGCTTAATCTTTTTGCCCCTCCAAAAATCCTTTCTTGGAGCTAATGTGTATATCCTTGTAAATATTTGTACATAAAATAAAAAAACAATGTTGCAATTGCGACCATTGTGTGTGTCAAATTATTGGACAGGATGTTCACGGCTTACACACAATCATTTACACAACACATTTGTTACGGTATCTATTGTTTTATATCACAATGCAGAAAACAGTAACATAACTGTCTTGCCATGGAGTTGCAAAATAGTTGGCAAACAATTGGCGCAATTTGAGTCTCGAAGAGGAATGATGACTTTGTGAAACAAGATGGACAGGGGCAGGATTGGTGCCGTCTTCTCTTTCATCTTCCACAGAAACAGGAGAATCATGTATCAGGGCGTAATTGTTGAGGATGACACACGTTTTTATTACACCATTCACATTAGGCGCATTCCACCAATCCCCGCGCCCTGGAAAGGCGGTAAATAAATATGTGGTGACGGTGATCAAATCTTCTGTGTGGATAAAGGTACAGTACATTGGCCTCATCAGCAACCAATACAATTGGTGGTTGTACAGTACCATAGTGGTGACTCACCCATTTGATTTTACAAAAGTCACCAAAGATGCTTGCATCTCCAGATCTTTCATATGCCTTTATTTCTACACTAATAAACTTGTAGGTGCAGTCGACCAAGGAAAAGAGCATAATAGAAAAGTATTGCTTAAAATTGTAGTATCGGTACCCTGAGTTCAGCGGCTTCCTCACACGGCTGTGTTTCCTCTCCATGCCGCCATTACTGTGGGGAATTGGCAGTTTTTTTTGCAAAACCCTTGCAATACTGTATGTTCACAGTGTTGGGTTGTAGGCTTCAGCATCGCCAATTGGTGGAGTTTGTTCCAGACGACTTGACACATGGACTGCACAATGAGTGAAATGGTAAACTTCCCAACCAGAAACTCCAGATATAAGGCAGCAAACAAAGTGCCTGAAACCTGTCAGATAAACAATAAGACGCATGTATCACGGATTATGTATACATTTTCTCTAGACTTCGGAGTGAGCAGACGTGCCTATCTGCTCTCTGCAAGTCAGAGGAGATAACATGGAGCCGTGCTACTGGCAGCCCATTGCAGCAGCAGCAGCTACTCTTTTGCTTCTTTTGTCTCTGTATGTTGTCTGTTCTTTTGGACATTCTTTTGGGCTTTCTACTGGCTTTGGTACCTTTATGGACTCCTAATTTGTAACCGTGGATTGATGGATGGTTTATGCTCTGCGGATCGCACTGTTCCTGTATGACGGACCGTTATGGGAAGGCGGAAACCATTCACCCATACAACTAACTGCCTCTAGACACACAGCATTGGATCAGCACCCGGATCTGCCACTACTACGTACATCCTCCTACAGGTACATGCAACTCCTAAATGGATACCAGTAATGCGACGCACCCATGGCCATGTATCTAATGCAACCACTACCAGCTACAGTTCCACAATACACACAGCTTCTACCTTGTTGGTTACTGATTCAGCCATCTGTGTAAAGAGGAGAACACTGGAAACAGTCAGATAAGGCGCGGACTGGAGCAAAGGACAGGGACACTGATCTGCTGGTTGCCCCTAAGTCTGTCACTAAACGTGTTGTGTATTCAAGGGATCGACTTCTGGAGCTGAGCAGGATGAAGGCAACTCCAGCTGTGGACATACCACTTGTTCCCCGTGAAGTGTGGAGACCTTTCAGAGGCTGCAGAGCAGGAAAAAAGGTTAAGTCCAGGAGAAGAAGGTTTAAACCAGCAGTCCCATCCATTATCATGGGTAATGTACGCTCGCTGGGAAATAAGACGGATGAACTGCTAGCTCTGTGTAAAACCCAGATGGAGTTCAAGGAATGCAGTCTCATGTGCTTTACAGAAACCTGGTTACATGGGGAGGTCCCTGATTCAAGTGTCTCAATTCCAGGGTTTCACATGGTCCGGACTGATAGAGACAAAGCTAAGTGTGGTAAGAAAAAGGGTGGTGGGGTGATATTATACATTAATAACAGATGGTGCAATCAGCTTCATATTACTGTTAAGGAAAGTCACTGCAGTCAAAACATTGAATTCTTATCAGTTGGCCGCAGGCCTTACTATCTACCTAGAGAATTCACCATTTGCATTACAGTAGTCCTGTATATCCCTCCATCCGCAAACCAAGAGGCGGCTGGGGAAGTATTGTTAGGGGTGTTAGACCGCATTCAGACAAAGCACCCAAACTCATTAACGGTAATCTCTAGGGACTTTAACAGAGTAAAGATCTCAAAGGTTCTTGCAAAGTTCTATCAATATGTAAAATGTGCCACAAGGGACAACAGTATATTGGATCTCCTCTATGCGAATGTTAAAGACGCCTATTCATCGTCTGCACTGCCCCCCTGGGGAAATCAGACCACAACCTCATACTATTGTCTCCATCATACCAACCTGTTGTTAGTAAACAACCAGCGACAATAAAACTAATCAGGAAGTGGACTCCAGAGGCAGAGGAGGCTCTACGAGACTGCTTTGACCTCACAGACTGGGAGGTGATATGCGACAGGGGAGAGCATGATGATGTAAATAATATTGTCAGACGAGTAACGAATTATATACATTTTTGTACTGACACTTCTACCAGCTAAAAAGATTTGATGTTATGCAAATAACAAGCCTTGGATTACAAAAGAATTGAAACACTTACTAAACAAGAAAAAACTGGCATTTAAAATGAAGGATACAAAGAAACTGAAATTGATACAAAGGGGAAAATTAAGAATGCCCGTGAGGCGTTTCGAAATAAATTAGAAAATAAATTGTCACACAACAATTCCATGGAGGTGTGGTCGGGCAAGAAACAGCTAACTGGGTTTAAGGCAAAGCCGGAACATGGGGAAGTGGACCTGCCCTTGGCTAATAAAATGAATGAGTTTTTCAACAGATTCACCAACACAAGCACAGCGTCATCAGGAATGGGGGATGGAGCTGGGAAAGGATCGGCAGCATTGACATTGGGGGATAAACTGCCTGCTTTCACTGTCTCCCAAAGTGACGTGAGAAGACAGTTTAGTAGACTTGTTATTAGCAAAGCAGCTGGGCCTGATGGCCTCAGCCCACGTGTCCTCAGAGCATGTGCAAACCAACTGTGTACTGTCTTCCAGCACCTGTTTAACTGGAGCCTTCAATCACAGGGTGTACCAGTACTGTGGAAGACCACCTGCCTGGTGCTGGTTCCTAAGACCACTTTTCCAACTTCCCTACAAGACTATCGTCCAGTGGCCTTAACCTCACATGCTATGAAATCCTTGGAAAGAATAATACTCGCCTACTTGTGTCCGAGGGTGAGGGCTGTTACTGACCCCCTACAGTTTGCGTACCAGCAGAGATTGGGGGTGGATGATGCTGTAGTGTCTCTGCTACATACAGTACATTCATTCTTGGACAATGATGGATCTGTAGTGCGCGCCATGTTTTTTGACTTCTCAAGTGCTTTCAATACCTTACAGCCGCCCTTACTACGTAATAAGTTGACTGATATAGCGGTAGATGAGGGGATGGTGAACTGGATAAACGACTACCTGACGGACAGGCCGCAGTTTGTAAGGATGGGGGAGGTGGTATTTGGCAGTGTATGGAGCAGTGTTGGAGCCCCTCAGGGTACAGTGTTGTCGCCTTTCCTCTTCACATTGTATACAGCTGACTTTCAGTATAAATCAGATTTTTGTCACCTCCAGAAATTCTCAGATGACTCAGTGATTGTAGAGGGCATTGTGGGTTTCTGACTTTGTGGATTGGTGCCGGACTTACTGTCTAGAACTAAATGTAAAGAAAACCAAGGAGTTGGTGGTAAGTTATAGAAAGAAAAAGGAGGATTACTTACCGATCAATATTGCTGGCCAGGAGGTAAAGATGGTTGAGAGCTACAAATATTTGGGGGTTCACCTTGACAGTAAACTCGATTGGAGGTGTCATACAGAAAAGGTTTACAAGAAGGGAATGAGCAGACTGTACTTTCTTCAGAAGCTCAGGTCGTTCAATGTGTGCAGTAAAATGCTGGAAATGTTCTACCAGTCCTTTATGGCAAGCGCCATTTTTTTGCTATCATATACTGGGGCAGTAGTGTGCGAGTATCTGACACTAATAAGCTCAACAAACTTATCAAGAAGGCAAGCGCGGCTGTTGGCCTCCATCTGGACTCTTTTGAGGAGGTAGTGGAGGATAGAATTCAGAAGAAGCGTAGGGCTATAATGAACAATAATACACACCCACTATATGGGCTGTTCTTGAAGCAGAAGAGCACATTCAGGAGCCGTCTAATCCTACCAAGGTGCAAGAAGGACAAATTCAGGAAATCGTTTGTACCTACTGCTATGGGTATATATAATAATTTCCTAAGGGTGGTAGACAATGATGACTGATTGCTGGTGTGCTAATGTCAATTAACAGTGACTTATATACCTGAACTACCCACATTTATTTGTTATGTAATGTTGGTATACTTGTGCAAGATTTGTGTCCTAATATTTTATGTACTGCTGTTTGTATTGCTGCTGTAATACTGTAATTCCCCCCCGGGATCAATAAAGTGTATCGCATTGTATCGTATCGTATGTAGGGATTTACTCTCTCAGGTAGGCATTAGGTAGCATTCATACATGAAATGCGGGTTGGTCCAGCTTCAACACACAGACTGATCAGCTTTCCTAGCTGACCTATGTAGTCTCCATTCAGAGAGAGACCCCGACACATCTCACTTTCAGCTACAGCTCACGTTTTGGCTGGTCACTCACCAGCAGCACATTTTACTCTGCTTCATCCATTAGACTGGCAAACACTTAGTGAACACAAGCCCTAGTTGTAGGAAAAAACTAGGCAGGTGCATCAATCCTGCAGAGCTGAGAGTTAACCCATATCCTACCTGGCTTTGCTAAACAGAGCACATATATTTCTGTGATTAGGGCCATACTCACATCATCTACAAGTCACAAGATGGATTAACATTACTTGCTTTTTAGGGTGTTTGTGGAGATATTGCTATGTGCACTGATGTCTGTTATACGGTGTCCGGTAACCACAATATATAATTTATGAGAGGGGAAGGCCATAGCATCATGTGAGTCAAGCCATTCTGTAATCACGCACAAGCTATTAAAATTAAAAATACACATTTACGTATCAACAAGAAAAAAATGGCCACCAGAAACCATCATAAATAAAATCAATTGAAGGCAAACCACACTGGTTCCTCTGCCAAAATACAATGTCTCATTTTTGTATTTTGGAACATAAAGTCAGGATGAAGCTCCTCCAACATGAGATCAAAAATTACTAGGCGTATGTTAGAAAATGAAAAAAATGTGTCTGAGTGGCATGTGGCTCCCCATACAGTTGGTGAAGTGGCCCTTAGAGGCCTGTTGGCTGACCAGAGGATGAATCCGCAGTTTGGACACCTCCTTGGTTCCACAATCATTCTTCGCCACTCTCCAAATCGCCTTGACACCACCCAGGTCAGAAGGACTCTCTCAGCAAGGGTGAAGGATACATTAGCCATATTGAGACCTTGCTCAACAACATCCAACAATCAGTAATCAATTTGGGATATCGCAACAACATGGATGTGGTCGGTTGTTTGCATAGTTTTAGGATCAAAAAAGTCCTTAATTTCATAGGAAATAGAAATAAGAAGCAGTTTGCATGCAATTAAAAGCTGCACATTCGGAATGCACTGGGGTAATAAAAGAAGATTCTTACTTGTATAGAAAATACTTAGAAGAAGCTTTAGTCTTAGCTAACTCTACAGTCATGGCCAAAAGTTTTTACACTGACCAATATTTTGGTTTTCACCCAATTCGCTACTTCACTGTTTTTATATCATTTAGTTGGGTATTTCTATAATTACTGAAATACAATTCTAAACATTTCATAAGTTTGTAAACTTTTATTGACAAACACATGAAGTTTATACAAAGACTCAGGCCTCAGGTAGTAACTTCATGCCTGTTTTTTGTCTATTTTTTGAAATTTTTCGCCTGGTTTTCCATTTGCTCCAAATTCTTCGTGCCGTTTGCGCCTTTTTTAAAATCTACTTTGTACTTGCTCACCTGTTTGTTTTTATGTCCGCCATTCTCAATGGAGTTTGGGATTTCCAAATGCTTTTGACTGACTTTTTGGAGAAACTTTTTGCATTAACAAGTTGCAAAAAAACAATTAAGGACAGAAAAAAGACCGTTTTTTGACTTTTAAACCATTTTAGCCATTTTGAAGAGGTTGATTCCAAAAACTGCAATGAATACCACAAGACAAAAAAGAAAAGTGATAAAAAAATTTAAATGATGAATCGCGGCCTCAATATTCACAGTGTTGTCCCTTATTTTTCCAGACTTCTACCCTTTCGCCCTGGCAGCTGGATACTTCTGTGACAAATCCTGACTGATGGCTGCCCATTATTGTCTCATTAGTATCACAATTTCTGGCTTTTTGTTTGTCCTCCCACTTTTTGAGACTTACCCACAATTTCTCGGTGGTATTGAGATCTGTTTCCTGGCTGTGGAGTTTCCTAGCTGTGGACCCAAAATATAAATGTTTTGTTAACTGAGCCACTTAGTCATCACTTTTGTGTCATGACACGGTCTCCATCATCCTGGAGAAAGACACATTGCCCTAGGATGGATGGGAGACGTTGCTCTTGGAGGACGTTCGGATCGTATTCTTTATTCATTTGCAATGTTCTTGGCAAAATTGTGAGTGAGCCCACTCCATGGATGAAAAGCCACTGGACTCATGGCAGTTTCACCTTTTCTTCTCCGGACAATCATTCTTCCAGGTCCCAAACAGTCAGAAAAAAATAACTTTTCCCCCATCCTCTGTAGTCCAATCCCCGTACAAAGTTATGTGTTGCCATCAGTCCGGATTAGGTCTAGAAGCTGATATCAAGTTGCCAGGGTGAATTGCAGAAGTCTTAAAAATATAAGGATCAACATAAGGAACACAGAGTCTTTGCCTAAATGTGATGCATTTTTTAATAACATTTTTTTAAAAACCCTACGAAATGCTGATTGTACTTTAGAAACCATGCAAACATCTAAGAGATCTAAAAACACAGTGGCAGCAGAATACGAAAACCAAAATGTGTGCCAGTCTCAAAACTTTTGTCAACAGCTATATAAAGAAGAAGAGTTGCAGATTCCAAACCCAGGAGCAGTTTGCTGACATACTTTTATTGAGATAGATATTTTGTCTGGTGGTGTAAGGACTTTGTTTTTATCAATGATCATGACAGCTGGTGGTAAGGAAGCTATGGTTGCCCCTTATTCAGGTGGTTGAAACCCATAGAAGGTCACCCCCTCTTCAGTAGGTGTTATGGCCAACAGAGGTGTTGTTCCCACATTTGCAGTTTCTCAGGAAGAGGTTAAAAAAAAAACAGAAGGCGTAACTATTTAACCCCCCCCCCCACCCCCCCGAACCCCCGAATGGTACTTTGCATTGGGGGCTGAGTAATTTTTGTCTCTGTGCAAGGGAGACATGCAAGACCTCCTCAGATCTAAAGTGCATTTAGGTTAACAAAGTAGTAGTCAAATCTTTTAAAAGGGAGCTAATCCTTAAAGGGGTATTCTCAGCTTGGAAAGGAAACATTGCCAGGATATGTCATCACTTTATGATCAGTGAAGTCTGGCCTTTGGGACCCTCCACGATACTGAGAATGAAGAATGAAGAAGGTGCTGGTCTAGCGTAACTTGCTCCACGCCCAGAGAGTAAAGGGGAAGCAACAGAGGACAAGCATCTTCTTCATTCTCCGAATCATTGGGTCCCAGACGTCAGAACTGCAGAAGGGCCTGATATGGGTGTGTAAGGACCCATTGTGGTTCCCTGCACGGTTGTGTGGCCAGAAGTGCTGCTGTGCAGGAATAAGCACCAGTGCTGTTTCCCTTCATTCTTATGGTTGGTGAGAAAACCCTGATATATTAAGTGAAGGGCAACACAGTGACTATATCCGTACAGTGGAAAGTTGTGCTTCCAAAAAATGCATGCCAGCTGACAGTCATGTTTGTTTGTGTTCCGCAATGTGACTGCGTTGACAATTTTTAGATGCCGTATTGCAATGTGGCGATTTTTACGTCCTTTACTTTTACAACAAGCAGATGTCTAAAAATGGCAAGGAGCTGAAATACACTGCTCAAAAAAATAAAGGGAACACTAAAATACCACATCCTACATATCACTGAATGAAATATTTCAGTTGTAAATCTTTATTCATTACATAGTGGAATGTGTTGAGAACAATAAAACATGAAAATGATCAATGTAAATCAAAATGAATATCCCATGAAGGTCTGGATTTGGAATGATACTCAAAATCAAAGTGAAAAATCAAATTACAGGCTGATCCAACATCAGTGGAAATGCCACAAGACAAGGAAATGATGTTCAGTTGTGTGTGTGTTGCCTGCATGTGCCTGTATGACCTCCCTACAATGCCTGGGCATGCTCCTGATGAGGCAGCGGATGGTCTCCTGACTCTGAGGGATCTCCTCCCAGACCTGGACTAAAGCATCTGCCAACTCCTGGACACTCTGTGGTGCAACGTGACGTTGGTGGATGGTGCGAGACATGATGTCCCAGATTTGTTCAATCGGATTCAGGTCTGGGGAATGGGCGGGCCAGTCCATAGCTTCAATGCCTTCATCTTGCAGGAACTGCTGACACACTCCAGCCACATGAGGTCTGGCATTGTCCTGCATTAGGAGGAACCCAGGGCCAACCGCACCAGCATATGGTTTCACAAGGGGTCTGAGGATCTCATCTCAGTACCTAATGGCAGTCAGGCTACCTCTGGCGAGCACATGGAGGGCTGTGCGGCCCTCCAAAGAAATGCCACCCCACACCATTACTGACCCACTGCCAAACTGGTCATGCTGAAGGATGATGAAGGCAGCAGATCGCTCTCCATGGCATCTCCAGACTCTGTCAAGTCTGTCACGAGCTCAGTGTGAATCTGCTTTCATCTGTGAAGAGCACAGGGCGCCAGTGGCGCATTTGCCAATCCTGGTGTTCATGGCAAATGCCATTCGTCCTGCACGGTGTTGGGCTGTGAGTACAACCCCCAACTGTGGACATCGGGCACTCAGACCATCCTCATGGAGTCGGTTTCTAACCATTTGTGCAGACACATGCACATTTGTGGCCTGCTGGAGGTCATTTTGAAGGGCTCTGACAGTGCTCCTCCTGTTCCTCCTTGCACAAAGGCTGAGGTAGTGGTCCTGCTGCTGGGTTCTTGCCCTCCTATGGCCCCCTCCACGTCTCCTGGTGTACTGGCCTGTCTCCTGGTATCACCTCCATCCTCTGGACACTACGCTGACAGACACAGCAAAAATTTTGCCCTAGCTCGCATTGATGTGCCATCCTGGATGAGCTGTACTACCTGAGCCATTTGTGTGGGGTGTAGAGTCCGTCTCATGCTACCACGAGTGTGAAAGCACAACCAACATTCAAAAGTGACCAAAACATCAGCCAGAAACCATTGGTACTGAGATGTGGTCTGTGGTCCCCACCAGCAGAACCACTCCTTTATTGAGTGTATCTTGATAATTGCCAATAATTTCCATCTGTTGTCTATTCCATTTGCACAATAGCATGTGAAATTGATTGTCAATCAGTGTTGCTTCCTAAGTGGACAGTTTGATTTCACAGAAGTTTGATTTACTTGGAGTTATATTCTGATTAAGTGTTCTCTTTATTTTTTTGAGCAGTGTACAAAGCCTATCAGAGAGGTGCAGAACACATCATTATGTAATGATTATGCTTTATTTACATCTATCTGGAAAATCCCTTTAGGCGCTTACAGAAGGTGCGGTGTTTGTTTCTAGGATGGACAGAAATTGCACATTAGTCATCCACATGACCTGTGTGCCTGGAGGGCCAGCTGCTAAAATTATTAGCATCCATAACTGATATGGACATCTTTGAAGGTTTTTTTTGCTTTATGCATGTATTTTGGGATAAAAATTAATTTTCAATTTTGGTTTTATTAAAAATTTCGTCTGTTTTGGCTTCTATATAGCAGACTGAAGAATCAGTTTGCTACGCACCTACCTCGGATCCAAGCTTTGTTTCCCTCACCCCGGTCTGCTAAACTCCGTTGTGCTCCATGTCAGGCTTTGCAGACTGCTTAGCGATCTCCCATGTGATCATCTTCCTGGGCCTTGTGTCTTGGTGTTAAGACTTTCACTGTAGTTTATCTCTGCAAAGTTCCCAGTGCGGGGTCTTTCAGGACGTCTCCTATCTGCCTGCAGCTTCCAGTATCTCAACTACCTGTCTGTCTATGACTTTCAGTACTTCAGCTACCTGTCTGCCTGTGACTTTAAGTTCCTCAGCTACTTGTGTGCCTGTAGCTTCTAGTACCTCAGCTATCTGTCTGCTTGTAGCTTCCAGTACCTTAGCTACCTGTCTGCTAGTGGCTTCCGGTACCTCAAATACCTGTCTGCCTTCAGGTTCCAGTACCTCAGTTACCTGATTGCTTGCAACTACCAGTACCTCAGTAACGTGTCTGTCTACGGCTTCCAGTACCTCTGCTACCTGTCTACATATATGAAAAAAACCTGGCACTCAACTTATTATATCTGGAGATATGTTTTATTGTCAGCAACAAAAACGTTTCGGTCCCAAACCGGACCTTCCTCGGTTACTGAAAGTGCAAATAATATACAAAATAAAAAGAACAAAACACATAAATAAAGTATATACAATACTGGTCATCCAGTGTATAACAAACATGGCGGTACAGTTACTACGGTGGTACAAAAACAGTACAGAACCAACCAATACTGGCACAATGCTACTTTGGATAGTGAGTGATTAGAACTATTGTAAGTGAGGGAGTAATCACATACCGTTATAAGTGGAGGATTTGAGAAAGATGTGCCCGTGTAGGCAGGTGATGAATGATTTCTGTAATAGAGGGCATATAGCATAAGTGATGGACCAGGGAGAAGGTGGTGGTGGTGGTGTAAAACGAGAAAATCATACCCATGAGGATGCAGACCTTAGGTCTGTGTAAGGCTGTGTGGACAAAGCCCTAATCGGTAAAAAAGGGGGGGGAGGAGGGTGGCAAAGTGTCAGCTTACATGACCAGGCTCTATTGAAAGGAACGCTCACATTGGAGACAGGCTTACCTTGCAGAAGTGGCGTGACCGACGCGGTGTCCACCGCTAGTCTGATGCCATCTGCTTAGTAGTGTGATGTTTTATATATGCACGCCGTCACTGAGGGCCTGTGGATCGCTGAGACGGATGTGGGCGTGTCCGGCGCACAGGGCTGTTAAGTGAGGCTGTGAGCGTCATCACCAAGATGGTGGTGCGTTCCAGGGAGCGGAGTTTTGCGGGTCACGCTGGGGGGCGTGTCAGTGGAAGGAGGTGCAGCCCTGTACATGGCGTCACCAAGGTGGTGGTGCGTTCCAGGGGCGGAATTATGTATGTCATGCTAAGGGGCGTGTCGATGAGCGAAAATGCACTCCTGTAAACGGGCTATTAGCCGCTGGCTAGGAGTAGAATAAGCCCCAAGCATCATAGTGTGAGCTTCAAAATAGGAACGCAATCACCACCATGGTGGTGCGTTCCAGGGAGCCTAGCTAGCGTTTTATCTGCAAGGGCATGTGAGATAGGGGACGGTGCTCCCTAGATGATAGCAGTGATATGTAGAGTGTGGTGACAAATCACTGAAAGGAAATATATGCTCCTTGATGGGTACAGATGCTAGGGGACACATGGATGGGATGATCCATGTGAGGATATGCAGTGGGACAAAGGTGATTGATTGAATGTATCTGTATATACCTATATCCAAGGATATATGCGTTAAACCGTATTCATAAATGTGACAACAGAATAAATAAAGAAAGAGTAAATAAGGATGGAACGAATAACGTGGGAGGATATAGAGAAAGGCCAAGTTACGTTCAATTTACTGAGACAGTGCTGGTGATTAGAGGGTGAGCCGTCATATCGAGAGTGAGTGCCACATGGGAGGATTCTGGGTCCAGAAGTCAATACAGGTGATTCTAAAATAACAGAAGACAGGAATTATTAGCATACACATGATGAAGGCGTAATAAATAAACGACGCAACCACAAAAAATGACAAGATTATATTAGATGAATGCCAATAGGTCATATTCCCTGTTTAACCCTTTAGGTGTTAGGGTTTCTAAGGTATGTATCCAGAAAGCTTCCCGTTTTTTTAGGAGTGCAATCCTATCACCCCCTCGTCGTTGTGGGGGAACTGAATCAATCACCTGGTATCTGAGTTGTGAAATGGTATGGCCATGGGTGGAGAAATGATGGGGGACTGGCAAAAGTAAATTATTGCAGCGGATAGTGGATTTATGTTTGGATATTCTATCCCGCACCGATTGGGTGGTCTCCCCGATGTACAGTAATCCGCATGGGCATTTGATGAGGTAGATAACGAATGACGATTCACATGCATAATAATTTCTGATCTGGAAGCTTTTGCCTGTGTGTGGATGCTGGGGAAAGTGTTACCCTTTTGTATATTCCCGCATTGGGCACAATGTAGACATGGGAATGTTCCCATTTTGGGGTGTGACAGAAATCTTGATTTTGTTGTCTGTGTGGGCCCAAAATCCGCCCTAACCAAGGTGTCCCTGAGATTCTGTGGTCTCTTAAAACATGGAAGGAAAGGGAGTTTGAACTCAGGAACCGTGGGATATGCTATCGAAAGTAAAGGCCAGTGTTTTCTAATACGTTTAAGGAGGATGGAGGTGACCGGGTGATAGACATGTACAAAGGGGACTCTTTTACCCTGTTCATTGCTCCGGATGCGAGCAGAAGGGTTTTGTTGTTCTTGTAAAAATCGTTCGGGGTAGCCACGACGCTGGAACTTCGTGGTCATATCCCGTAGGCGTTGGTCCTGTAAGTCCTGATCAGAAACAATACGGCGTACGCGTTGATATTGCGATTTAGGGATACAGCGTTTGACTGCTGGGGGATGAAAGCTATCGTAATGCAAAATGCTATTACGATCAGTGGGCTTTACATGGAGGTCTGTGGTTAAACGACCTTCTTGATCTTTCACTACCATAGTGTCTAGGAAACTTACGGTCCTAATGTCGAGGGTTATGGTAAACTTAATGCCTGGCCATGCTCCGTTCAGAAATGTAAAAAATGTTTCCAGGGATTCCAACGTGCCCCCCCATAGGCAAAATATGTCATCTATATAACGTGTCCAGTACAGGACGTTCGAAGTGAAGAGGGGATGCCTATGTAGCGCCCCCCCCCCCCACTGTCGCAGGGCCGAGGGGTACCCGGTACCGGGCCTCTGAGTCTCTGCTCTGGGGTTGTCATGGTGGCTAGACCCGGTCCATGACCCTGCTGAGGGGCGTACAATAATAGATGTGGATGATGCTGATGTTATGGTGCGGTGTAGTGCCGGTCGCGGTCAATAACAAGGACACCAGGTTGCAGTCTCTTTACCTCTTTACTGAAGGCTTCTGAGTCCTCAATCCGGAATACGGTTAACCGGGCTGCGCAAGTCCGGCCGGTCCGATGGCACCTCCAGAGTTCCCTTTGCAGGTGGAAATCTGTGCCTACCTTCCTGCGCTTGTGTTGTGGTCCTCCCCTGCTGTGCTTACGGGATAGTACCCCACAACTGTTGTGTCTGTTTCTCGTGTTCCCTCACAACTCGATCTGATGTTCTCCCTCTACGTCCCCCTGATCTTACGGTTAGGACGCACCCGTATGACGGGAGGCTCGGAGCTCTTCCGGGACTCTTGCGTCGCCCCACTCCTGTTGTTACCCCCCTGTATCTTCCTGGGTCTGGGTGAGACAGCCCGCCTGTAACTGACTGTCCTGCCGTAGGTTCGAAGTTTGGCTTGGAGCTCTATACTTCCTCGGCGTTCCGGCCACCGGTTATGCGCCTCAATAGGATGTTGCCTCGTCTTACAGCACGACTCCTACTGGTATTCTCCTTGTGCGTTGATCTCGTTTCTCACTCAGCACAATAAATCTCGCTTCTTATCCTTTCTTGGGGTACCGCCGCTATATCGTGCAGGCGCGGTCCCGTAACATTCTCTTTGGTTGCTAGGCCTCTGTCAGGATCCCACCCCTGACAGGGACCCCTCCGAATCTTCCCCTACAACACCCTCTGCCACAAGGTGTTGCCTGGTTCCAACCCAGTCAGCTTTCTCTCTAACTTCCTGCCTAACCCCCAGTTTTACCAGATTGTGAGGAGTGGCCTAATAAATAGAACCCTTAGCTCCCCCTGGACGCCAGACTGTGAAATGTATTGGTGTCTGTGATACCTGGTCAGATGAACTCCTTCAGTGCCATCAGACGTACCATAGCCCCCCTTAGCGGCGGAGCCACAGTACTGCAACGACCAGGACTCTGGGGCGCTGCACTCCCCCCCGGTTAAATCCAGTACTCCTGGACTGGGAAGAAAACAACAATACATGTCAGCAAAAAGACATACAATTTTGAAAATGCAAGTACAAGTAAACTTTTTAACAGAGCTTCCCTTTATGGGAGGTGAGGACACTTGAACGTTACAAACATGGTTAAATACTTTAAATAACATACTATAAATACTTTTCTTACCCAACCGGGTATTCTACCGAGTGCAAATTCTGAACAATAATTTAACATTGCCTTTAAGGACGTACTCGCTAAATCCACTAAAGACTTTCTTATAATCACATTATAAGGCTAATCAACTTTTATGCATTCTCCTTCTTTACGTCTGCAGGACCGCCTGTCCTAACTGCTCCAGACCTACTGCCTCTCTTTTCTGTACAGGACCGCCCCTTTCCGCCCGGGCCTACTGTCCTTCCACTACTATACACAGTATAGAACATATCATTTTTCTTTCAGTTCAAGATCACTGAGCCATCTCTGTATGGCCCCTAGGAGGACTCACTAACTAACCCCGTACGGGTTCACTTCCTGTCCTTGTTCTTCTATCAACATTATTAAACATTTCTTACAATCAACTAGTTAGTTACATTTAACTTTCACATATCAGCATCATCAGTACTTTCTTTTCAAGACATTATTGCCATTCGACCATCTCAAGGCAACACTGTTCATAAGTGCAATACGTGAACATCCCCTTTAAGAGGGGACCAAGTCTCTATGAAGTAGTGCAACTTCTCAAGCTGCAAGTCTGTTTGCAGTAAGGACTCCAATGCTGGTTCTGCGACCAGTGTCTTCGCAAAGAGTCCTTCCGTTTGTAAAACCAGTAGAGAGCACCTTTAAGAAGGTGCAAACTATTTACAAGATCAGTTTTTGAATCATTCACCGTCCATGATTCGGCAGTCTCTTGATAACTGAAGCAAAACGTAGAAAACAAACAAAAGGCAATAGGGATCCCGGGTCAACAAAGGGATCCCTTTAAGAGTTAACCCTGGACGGGTTTTAGCAGCAAAACAACAGAAAAACAAACAGTTAACTATGTACAATCAATAAAGCATTTTTGCTTACTCAGTCTTCTTGCAATGTAGGGGGTGGTCTCCTTCCAGGCCTCACCCGGCCAACGGGTCGCCTTGGTGTAGCAAGGGCCGGTCCCGGCTCCAGCAACGATAGGATCCCACTGCGGGATGCCCTCCTTACTCGTGGGCAAGCACGACCCAGGGGCACACGGTGAGCCCGGACTTCCGGGGGTTCCGCGGGGACGGGCTCCATCACTTTCTCTGCAGGAGGCTCATCCTCAGATGTCCCGGTAGCAGCCTGGAGTGCGACACACCGCTGGACGCCCCGAGCCATCCAGCCAGTTTCGCCAGCTTCCCTCCTCCACCGGGTGTAGGTCACTGCGTCACCAGGCTCCAGGTCGGATTCATACCTTCCCCCGCAGGGCTCTACTTCTTCCCGGTCAACACGGACCTGTAGTGGCTCCCCGATCTCCTGGATAACTCCCCTTCCCTTCCGGGAGTTGAAGGACATCACAACACCCCAGTGTGACGGTGGAGTCTCTGCGACGCTTGTCAGTTCGACCTGGGCCGCAGGCTGGGGTTTGTTCCGCCAAGCCGTCATCAAGCGCTGCAGGTGTTCTGCCTCCGGTAGGATCCTCAGGCCCTGTGCCTGCAGCTCACACTCCGCCACGGTCGGGACGAAAGAGGCGGGGGACACCGGAGATAGGTGGACCTCCGTAGGTTGGCCCAGCCGAGCGATCACACGGGCGTCGGCTTCCAGGCGGTAGGCTATCTGCCGGGCCTCGGCTGCAGCCACACACTCCTCGGACAGCGGCCGGGGGGGTCGGCCCATCGGTAGCTCCGCAAGGGTCAGTTCCCGCAACGATGGCGTGTCCGGGGCTGTGTCGGGTTGTGCAGCCTCTTGCTGAGTCGGGTCATTCCCACGCGGTGCTCCCGGCGTCGCCATTTTCGCTTCTTCTCCAGTGTCCTCTTCCCGCGGTCTCTTTCGTGGGCGGCCCCGTCTCCATGGTCTCCATCCTCCAAAGAGAATCACTAGGCGGACCTCGGCTGCTGACGGACACGTCCTCAGGACACAGAAATATTTAGACTGGGCGGCCATTGTCGTTCGCGCTCTCCAGCTTGTCTACGCCCACTCCATGCCCCTCTTCTTCTCCTGCGCGCTCCTCAGCGCTGTAATGGCGGATTTTGGCGGCAAGTGGCGCTGCACAGTCTTTGCAATAAGTCACAGTCCAAGTATAATAAATCACAGTTCCAAGGCACGCATGACCTGATTCTTCAGGCTTAAATAGATCCTGTTCGTGACGCCAAATTTGTAGCGCCCCCCCACTGCCGCAGGGCCGAGGGGTACCCGGTACCGGGCCTCTGAGTCTCTGCTCTGGGGTTGTCACGGTGGCTAGACCCGGTCCGTGACCCTGCTGAGGGGCGCACAATGAAAGGTGGTGGTATGGTGCTGATGTTATGGTGCGGTGTAGTGCCGGTCGCGGTCAATAACAAGGACACCAGGTTGCAGTCTCTTTACCTCTTTACTGAAGGCTTCTGAGTCCTCAATCCGGAATACGGTTAACCGGGCTGCGCAAGTCCGGCCGGTCCGATGGCACCTCCAGAGTTCCCTTTGCAGGTGGAAATCTGTGCCTACCTTCCTGCGCTTGTGTTGTGGTCCTCCCCTGCTGTGCTTACGGGATAGTACCCCACAACTGTTGTGTCTGTTTCTCGTGTTCCCTCACAACTCAATCTGATGTTCTCCCTCTACGTCCCCCTGATCTTACGGTTAGGACGCACCCGTATGACGGGAGGCTCGGAGCTCTTCCGGGACTCTTGCGTCGCCCCACTCCTGTTGTTACCCCCCTGTATCTTCCTGGGTCTGGGTGAGACAGCCCGCCTGTAACTGACTGTCCTGCCGTAGGTTCGAAGTTTGGCTTGGAACTCTATACTTCCTCGGCGTTCCGGCCACCGGTTATGCGCCTCAATAGGATGTTGCCTCGTCTTACAGCACGACTCCTACTGGTATTCTCCTTGTGCGTTGATCTCGTTTCTCACTCAGCACAATAAATCTCGCTTCTTATCCTTTCTTGGGGTACCGCCGCTATATCGTGCAGGCGCGGTCCCGTAACGTTCTCTTTGGTTGCTAGGCCTCTGTCAGGATCCCACCCCTGACAGGGACCCCTCCGAATCTTCCCCTACAACACCCTCTGCCACAAGGTGTTGCCTGGTTCCAACCCAGTCAGCTTTCTCTCTAACTTCCTGCCTAACCCCCAGTTTTACCAGATTGTGAGGAGTGGCCTAATAAATAGAACCCTTAGCTCCCCCTGGACGCCAGACTGTGAAATGTATTGGTGTCTGTGATACCTGGTCAGATGAACTCCTTCAGTGCCATCAGACGTACCATAGCCCCCCTTAGCGGCGGAGCCACAGTACTGCAACGACCAGGACTCTGGGGCGCTGCACCTATAGATGATAGATTCCTCGAAGTGTGCCATGTAGGCATTAGCGTACGGGGGCGCAACGTTGGAACCCATGGCGGTCCCACGTACCTGGAGGAAAAATTGGTCCTGGAAAAGAAAATGGTTATTGAACAAAATCAAAGTAAGGAGATCCACACATAAATTAATCTGATTAACGTCTAAACCGGCTGATGTCAGTAGATGGTGGACCGAATTGATACCCTCTATGTGGGGCATTGAGGTATATAAGTCCTTGACATCCATTGTCACTAGGATCGTGTGAGTAGGTATAGTGCCAATCGATTGAATTTTGTTTAGGAACGCCCCTGTGTCCAGAAGGAAGGATGGAGTATTCCTGATTAAGGGTGTAAGGACTTTTTCTAAATAAATGGATAGAGGGGACAAAATAGATTCGGTGGATGCCACTATCGGTCTACCCGGGGGATTTTGAAGATTTTTGTGGACCTTCGGTAAGATATAAAAAACCGGTATCACCGGGTTCCTTTTGGTCAAGAACTCAATGGTTTTGGTGTCAAGGATCCCCAATGTAGAATATTTCAATAATGTGGCCTCTATTTTGTTTTGAATGTCCCCAGTGGACTTTCTACTGAGTTTAGTATATACCGACTCGTCCTGTAGTTGTCGTGCAACTTCCGACAGATACATGGACTTGTCCATGACCACCAGGGCACCCCCTTTGTCAGCTGGTTTTATTATCAAACTGCTGTCCTCCCGAAGGGATCTAAGGGCCTGTCTTTCAACGGGGGACAGATTAGGGGGGAAAAAGAGTCTCCCTTTCTCAATGTCGTCACGTATGTCAAGAAAGGATTGGTATACAAAACTTATAAAAGTCTCCACTGCATGCGACCCCTGTGGTGGGCGGAAATTACTCTTACACCTCAGTCCCAACTGTGTAATAGAAAGGGGATTGTTAGGAACGCTTACATCAGGAAGAGAAGGTGGTGTGTTGGCCATACCATTTCACAACTCAGATACCAGGTGATTGATTCAGTTCCTCCACAACGACAAGGGGGTGATAGGATTGCACTCCCAAAAAAACGGGAAGCTTTCTGGATACATACCTTAGAAACCCTAACACCTAAAGGGTTAAACAGGGAATATGACCTATTGGCGTTCATCTAATATAATCTTGTCATTTTTTGTGGTTGCGTTGTTTATTTATTCCGCCTTCATCATGTGTATGCTAATAATTCCTGTCTTCTGTTATTTTAGAATCGCCTGTATTGACTTCTGGACCCAGAATCCTCCCATGTGGCACTCACTCTTGATATGACGGCTCACCCTCTAATCACCAGCACTGTCTCAGTAAATTGAACGTAACTTGGCCTTTCTCTATATCCTCCCACGTTATTCGTTCCATCCTTATTTACTCTTTCTTTATTTATTCTGTTGTCACATTTATGAATACGGTTTAATGCATATATCCTTGGATATAGGTATATACAGATACATTCAATCAATCACCTTTGTCCCACTGCATATCCTCACATGGATCATCCCATCCATGTGTCCCCTAGCATCTGTACCCATCAAGGAGCATATATTTCCTTTCAGTGATTTGTCACCACACTCTACATATCACTGCTATCATCTAGGGAGCACCGTCCCCTATCTCACATGCCCTTGCAGATAATACGCTAGCTAGGCTCCCTGGAACGCACCACCATGGTGGTGATTGCGTTCCTATTTTGAAGCTCACACTATGATGCTTGGGGCTTATTCTACTCATTGCCAGCGGCTAATAGCCCGTTTACAGGAGTGCATTTTCGCTCATCGACACGCCCCTTAGCATGACATACATAATTCCGCCCCCTGGAACGCACCACCACCTTGGTGACGCCATGTACAGGGCTGCACCTCCTTCCACTGACACGCCCCCCAGCGTGACCCGCAAAACTCCGCTCCCTGGAACGCACCACCATCTTGGTGATGACGCTCACAGCCTCACTTAACAGCCCTGTGCGCCGGACACGCCCACATCCGTCTCAGCGATCCACAGGCCCTCAGTGACAGCGTGCATATATAAAACATCACACTACTAAGCAGATGGCATCAGACTAGCGGTGGACACCGCGTCGGTCACGCCACTTCTGCAAGGTAAGCCTGTCTCCAATGTGAGCGTTCCTTTCAATAGAGCCTGGTCATGTAAGCTGACACTTTGCCACCCTCCTCCCCCCCCTTTTTTACCGATTAGGGCTTTGTCCACACAGCCTTACACAGACCTAAGGTCTGCATCCTCATGGGTATGATTTTCTCGTTTTACACCACCACCACCACCTTCTCCCTGGTCCATCACTTATGCTATATGCCCTATTTTACAGAAACCATTTATCACTTGCCTACACAGGCACATCTTTCTCAAATCCTCCACTTATAACGGTATGTGATTACTCCCTCACTTACAATAGTTCTAATCACTCACTATCCAAAGTAGCATTGTGCCAGTATTGGTTGGTTCTGTACTGTTTTTGTACCACCGTAGTAACTGTACCGCCATGTTTGCCATACACTGGATGACCAGCATTGTAAATACTTTGTTTATTTGTTTGTTCATTTTATTTTATATGTTATTTGCACTTTCAGTAACTGAGGAAGGTCCGGTTTGGGACTGAAACGTTTTTGTTGCTGACAATAAAACATATCTCCAGATATAATAAGTTGAGTGCCAGGTTTTTTTCATATATGGTTATGGTGTTGGAACCTACCTGAGCACCACTAAGATTAAGGCAGTGCACGAGTCTATTTATTGACCTGTCTACATATGACATCCAGTACCTTAGCCATGTATCTGCCTGTGGCTTCCAGTACTTCAGCTACCTGTCTGCCTGTGGCTTCAAGTACCTCAGTTAGCTGTCGGCCTACGGCTTCCATTACCCCAGCTACGTGTCTGCCTGCGGCTTGCAGTACCTCTGCTACCTGTCTGCCTATGGCTTCCAATACCTCTGCTACTCATTTCTAACATGCCTCACCTGCCTGCTGTACCGATGCTGTGGCCCATGTGTCCACCCAAACCTTTGACTTGGATGATCAACCCCACCAGGTGAGACTAACACAGTTCAAATGGAGTAATGGAATTAAATATTAATGACCAATCTTCAGGATGGTAATGAATATCTGGGTCCCCTAATTATAATAGGACCCCGTTTACTTCATTTCGAGCTGAGCTGCAGTAACCAAGAATGATCACTACTCAGTGTGCGGTGCTGTGCTGTTTCGGTAGCTGTGGGGCCAGATAACAAATACAACATTGGACCTCTGCATGAATACTTCGTGTCATGTCCCACGACTTGGGAAATCATTCAATGTTTGCATTGCTTGTGTTCTATCCTTCTTTCTAGGCAGAAGTTTGCTTTTCCCTGTATTTTGTCCCAACTCTCTCACTGTAGTCCTGTGATGTATGTTTGTTCACGCCCTTATTCTCCATTTTGTCATCATTCCCATATCTGTATGCATCCTATTACATGTCCTCTGTTGAATATTCCTTTTTACCTGCTGCTTTCATCATAATACAAGAATTTCAGTTAAAGCAATCCTCTTTTCCTGGAGTCTTCTTACATGAGAACGTGGCTGAGTTAAGCTATCTGATAAATCGGTATGAACGTGAGTACAGGTCAATACGGAAGCGCCCAAAAGAATTGGCCTATCCAGGCACCACTGCGTTCTACATACCCATGAGTCAGAATAGTAAAAAGGAATAGCCTGCCTTCAGAGACAGTAACTCAAGGTCTGTGCTGAACCTCAGTGGAAAAGGACATTTCCCAGATACACAGTAACCCAGTTCCCAGCCAGACCCCAGTGTGCATAGAAGCACACACTGCAGATAAACAGTGAGAAGTATAACCCTCATCATCCACTCTTCCTGCCTGCAAGCAAATCATGTCTGAAGCAAGGAATACAATGTCCCTACCAGACTTACAAACACAGGACAGAGACCCAGATCCCCATCCACCAGCTAGTGAAAGAGGAAAACGTACAGTTAAACCTACATGGAAAGTCATGGAGAATTTAGAGACTGAAAAATGTGTTGTATATAGTGATGTGTCTTCACTGTGGGAGAAAGTGCTGAGTCACATAGACACTGTATCAAGGCCTGCTTCTCATGAGTTACCACTTGAGGGAGCCCTAGAACAATTATGCACAGCATACCAAAGGTATATGGAGAAGACTGACCAATACATTATTCTCCTGAAGAAACTGAATTTGCCAGAGACTTTAAAAGAATTGCAAAGTTTCCAGCAGCTTAATTCTGAAAGAGACTGCACCGTACGCGACATTAAGACAAAGATAGAGGCTAAAATTGCACGGACACCAGATGCATCATCTCGCTCATCCAAATCGTCTAAGCACTCAAAACGCTCATCTAGGTCAAGTTCATCAAAATATTCCACTCTCAGCCAGCAGCTTATAAGGGCACGTGCTAAGGCAGAAACGTCTAAGATACAAGCTGCCTTTGCGCAAAGGAGAGCAGATATGGACGCAGCCACAGCACAAAAGAGAGCAGAAATGGATGCAGCCACAGCACAAAAGAGAGCAGAAATGGATGCGGATGCAGCACGCAAGGAAGCTCTGGAGAAGGAATGTGAGCACGCAACAGCCATGGCGGAGTTAAGGATCCTGGAGCGAGCTATCAGTGGGAGTCAAGGAGACAGCATCAGTTTGTGTGAAGTGGAGGCGGAGGACCCTATTGAACGCACAAGAGACTACGTGCTAAGCCAAAATGGCGAACCGCAGATCATCACTAACACTTCTGATGGCGTTCATGCTTCTCCAGGACACCAGGATGCCGATCAACTTACAGAACCCTACACTCAAGGTCAGTACAATGCTCCCAAACTTGAACTTCCTTCGTATTCCAGTATGCGCCAAGACCCTGCATCTCATCAAACTCCACAGGCTATTATCTACACGCAACCCAATATACCGGCAGGTCATTATACTCTCGACAACCGCACAGTGCCAGCTCCGCATGTAGCAGAGACTATACCCACCAAACCGGTTGCTGGACTAAATGCATATGCCACTCCATACTTACCCACGTTTCAAGTCCAAGACGTCTCCACTCCTATGTACAACACCGCTCAGCCCACATTCGTGCATCCTAAGTCAGAAAGAACAGACATGTCCGACTTCGCAAGGTACATGATTCGCCGCGAACTTACTAAAACCGGTCTCACAAGGTTTGACGACCAACCTGAAAATTACAGAGGTTGGAAAAATGCCTTTAGAACCGTAACTAGTGACCTCGGCATCACTGCTGCCGAAGAGCTGGACCTGCTAATCAGATGGCTAGGACCACAATCCACCGAGCGTGTCAAGAGACTCAGGTCTGTACATATCAGTAATCCAACGGCTGGTCTCATGGCTGCATGGGAAAGACTAGAGAAAAACTTTGGCAGTCCAGAAGCCATAGAGGACGCACTGTTCAAGCGACTACAGAGTTTTCCAAAGATATCAAGCAAAGACAGTTCAAAGTTCCTGGAGCTCAGTGACTTGCTGTTAGAGCTCCATCTGGCCAAGGCAGACACCCACCTACCTGGCCTCAGCTATCTGGACACTGCTCGTGGAGTAAATCCCATTATCTCCAAGCTACCGTACAACGTACAAGAAAAGTGGACTACACTAGGGTCAAAATACAAGAAAGACCATCAAGTGTCATTTCCTCCATTCTCCTACTTCTGTGAGTTTATAAAAGATGTGGCAGAGCGCAAGAACGACCCAAGCTTTTCTTACCAAGAATCCAGTGGCCCAGCTTCACCTCCTTCTAAATACGTCAGCGCACGCTCGAACGACAGAAACCGCAGAGGTCCAGTGTCAGTGAAGAAGACGGATATTCTTCCCTTACCAACATCAGCCCCAGGCAAGAGTAACAAGGGTGAAAAGATAGAGAACCCAAATCGTGAATGTCCCATCCACAAGAAGCCACATCCCTTACAAAAGTGCATCGGCTTCAGGAAGAAACCGCTCCAAGAACGCAAGGAGCTTCTAAAGAAGTTCGGGGTATGCTACAGATGTTGTGCTTCTACTGAACACCTTGCTAAAGACTGTAAAACTACAATTAAGTGCATGGAGTGTGACAGTGAGGACCACGTACAAGCACTCCACCCATTCCGTCCTGACTTTACACTTACTCCTTCCCCCACCACGAGCCATGGCGGGGAGGACGCAGCTCAAACTGCAAGCCATACCACAATATCTTCTTCATGCACAGAAGTCTGCGGAGAAGACCTCTGGGACAAGTCCTGTGCGAAGATTTGCCTGGTGAACGTATATCCCAACGGTCACCCAGAGAAAGCAGTGAAGGTGTACGTCCTTCTGGATGATCAGAGCAACCGATCACTTGCAAGGTCAGAACTCTTTGATATGTTTAACTTAAAGGGAAATGCCTACCCTTACACCTTAGGTACCTGCAGTGGTGTTACAGAGGTTTATGGGAGAAGGGCCAGTGGTCTTACAGCGACATCTCTCGAGAACACCGTCGAGATACCGTTACCTACACTGGTCGAGTGCAACCAGATTCCATCCAATCGAGAAGAGATCCCAACGCCAGAGGCTGCTCTTCATCACCAACATCTCAAGGGGATAGCAAACAAGATACCAGCCCTCAACAACAGTGCAGATATCCTGATTCTGCTAGGCAGAGACATCCTCCGGCTGCACAAGGTGCGTCAGCAAATTAATGGACCACACGATGCACCATTTGCCCAACGCTTAGATCTAGGCTGGGTAATCATAGGCAATGTTTGCATACACAAGATGAAGAGACCTAACAACATCTCCTCTTACAAGACACACATTTTGTCAAATGGTCGCAGCACCCATTTCCAACCATGCCCACATCACTACTGGGTGAAAGAGAAAGTGAGCAACACCAAGTGGCAACAGGAATCCTTCAACAACATGAACACACTCCAGTCCTGGGAAGAAAACCTCGGGTCATCAGTGTTCGATTCCACAAGTAATGACAACAAGTTGGCACCCACAAGGGAAGATAAAGAATTTATAAAGGTTATGGATAAAGAATTTGTTCAAGACGACTCCAACAGTTGGGTAGCTCCTTTACCCTTTCGTTTCCCAAGAGTGAGGTTGCCGAACAACCTGCAGCAAGCAACTGCAAGGTTCTCATCCTTAAAGCGTACCCTAAAGAGGAAACCAGAGATGGAGAAGCATTTCATTGACTTTATGCAGAACATCTTTGACAGAAATCATGCTGAACCTGCGCCACCACTGAGGGAGGGAGAAGAATGTTGGTATCTTCCATCCTTTGGTGTCTATCACCCTCGCAAGCCTAACCAGATCAGAGTGGTGTTTGACTCCAGTGCTCAGTTTGAAGGCCTCTCTCTCAATAACCTGCTCCTAACTGGGCCCAACCTGAACAACAGCCTCCTTGGAGTATTGATCCGCTTCAGACAAGAACCTGTTGCCATAATGGCCGACATTCAGCAGATGTTTCATTGCTTCATTGTGAAAGAAGACAACAGAAACTATCTTAGGTTCCTATGGCACAAAGACAACAATGTCATCAATCAGGTCATAGACTACCGGATGAAGGTCCATGTCTTCGGCAACAGTCCCTCACCTGCTGTGGCGATCTATGGACTGAGACGGACAGCCCAGGAAGGTGAGAGAGAGTACGGTTCCAATGCTCGGCAATTTGTAGAGAAGAACTTCTACGTGGACGATGGGCTCAAGTCCTTGCCCACAAGCGAAGATGCAATTGACCTACTCTCCAGAACACAGGAAATGCTATCCACATCAAACCTCAGACTCCACAAGATTATCTCTAACAGTCAAGAGGTAGTGAACGCATTTCCATCTGAGGACCATGCCTCAAACCTAAAGGACCTCAACTTGGGTTCCGATGTTCCTCCAACACAGCGCAGCCTTGGTCTACTGTGGGATATCAAACGGGACACCTTCACTTTCCAAGTGTCACCCTATGACAAACCCTTTACCAAACGAGGAGTCCTATCTGTCATAAATAGCATCTATGATCCTCTCGGGTTTGTAGCACCCATCACTATTCAAGGCAAGATACTGTTAAGACAGCTTACGGCCGAGAACACGGATTGGGACACCCCGCTCCCAACTCAGAAACAGCAAAGGTGGGAGGCGTGGAAGAAGTCTCTGAAGTTCTTAGAGCAACTCCAAGTCCCACGTTGTTATTCTCCAAGATCACCTTCGACTGCAATCAGAAGAGAAGTCCATATTTTCTCTGACGCATCTACAGAAGCCATAGCCGCAGTAGCTTATCTGATGACCTTAGGAGCTAACAAGGTACACTGTGGTTTCATCCTGGGTAAAGCCAAGTTAACTCCAAAGCCTGCACACTCTGTACCCAGACTCGAGCTTTGCGCTGCGGTATTGGCAGTAGAAATTGCTGAAGTTGTACAAGAAGTAATGAACGCGTTTCCATCTGAGGACCACGCCACAAACCTAAAGGACCTCAACTTGGGTTCTGATGTTTCTCCAGCCACACTTCTCACACAGAAGATTGGAGCTGCTACAGTTCCGCCTGGGAACTTCGATAATAAGGACATTTACAGACGTCAGTGGAGGCAAGTACAACACCTGGCTAACGTGTTTTGGCATCGATGGAAGACCAAATATTTACACTTGCTTCAAAACCGTCACAAATGGCAGACGCCCAGTCCCAATCTCCAAGAAGGAGACCTTGTTCTCTTAAAGGATACAGAGGCTCATCGTAATGACTGGCCAATGGGACTTATCACCAAGGTCCTACCCAGTGAGGACGGAAAGACTCGTAAGGTAGAAGTTAAGGTGACAAAAGGGGGCTCTACCCGAACCTTCTTCCGCCCGGTCACTGAACTCGTGTTGCTTCTACGAAAGGAGAACATCACATGAACTGAACATGCTCCTGGACGTTGTTCACGGCGGGGAGCATTCCTCCTCATTCCCCAGTTTATTGAATGTTGACATTTTCCATTGGATTGAACCCTTAACATTCCCATTGGATTCTGGGTTGGTGGAAGAGTTTGCATGTTTGCGGCTTCCCCAATCTGAAGATGGGTTTTATATACTTGAACTTATCTTTCGGTGTGATCTACGGGTCAACAACAACGAGTTGGACTTAAAAATCTTTTATGTTTATTATTGCATGCATGTTTTCTTCCTCTTGTTTTTTTCAGGTTCGAACGACTTCGAAGAATTACGGACATCGTGAAATCCAAGGATTTCAGACGGGGAGTGTCATGTCCCACGACTTGGGAAATCATTCAATGTTTGCATTGCTTGTGTTCTATCCTTCTTTCTAGGCAGAAGTTTGCTTTTCCCTGTATTTTGTCCCAACTCTCTCACTGTAGTCCTGTGATGTATGTTTGTTCACGCCCTTATTCTCCATTTTGTCATCATTCCCATATCTGTATGCATCCTATTACATGTCCTCTGTTGAATATTCCTTTTTACCTGCTGCTTTCATCATAATACAAGAATTTCAGTTAAAGCAATCCTCTTTTCCTGGAGTCTTCTTACATGAGAACGTGGCTGAGTTAAGCTATCTGATAAATCGGTATGAACGTGAGTACAGGTCAATACGGAAGCGCCCAAAAGAATTGGCCTATCCAGGCACCACTGCGTTCTACATACCCATGAGTCAGAATACTTCGTCTTTCATGATCCTGTGGTTCACAAGTATTTTTCCCTCTGGATCACTGGGACCACCTTCAGATGTCTATATCTCTTTCAGACATACCCCATTCCTCCTCCACCTGTTAGGACTATGTTAGTCTCACCTGGTGAGGTAGACGCATGAAGCCATAGGTCATGGTGGACACATGGACCCATGGTATTAGCGCAGTCACATGGAGTGAATGTGGTAGAGTAAGGACTTGGGCAACCTGGAAACCACAGAGCCCGGAAGACAGACCAGAGGGAAAATAAAAGTCTGAAGCAGCACACAGAGGAAGGCAGAGAAACAACAGATGATTTGGAAGGATGACTGCACAAATGAACAGAATCCAATAACAGTTTGCTATTCTAAGGAGCTGGACATACTGCCCCCATTCCCACTTGAAGACACACATATTGTTGTAATGTGTAATGTGTATTGTGACATACGTTATTAGTGATAATTTGGTAGTTTGACCAACAGAAGGGAGAGTTAGGGTTAATGTTTGGGACAAGCCCAGACTAGGAGGGGTTAAAGTACAGAGACAGTTTCCTATCAGAAGAACAGATAGGGCTCTGCCTGCAGTGAAAGCAAACCTAATGGCCGGCCTAGTTAGCAGAGCCACTTATTTTCAGAACTGTAGTTAAATCAGACTGTAATTGTTACTAAGGCTACTTTCACACATCAGGCTTTTTGTTTCAGGCAAAATCTGGCAATTTTTGGAAAAAACGGATCTGGTTTTTCTCTATGGGAAAAAACGGATCCGGCATAAAAACCAGATCCTTTTTTTCCAAAAATTGCCAGATTTTGCCTGAAACAAAAAGCCTGATGTGTGAAAGTAGCCTTAGTAACAATTACAGTCTGATTTAACTACAGTTCTGAAAACACAATATCATAGAACAGAGATAGTTCCCTTACCAGATATACTTTATCCAGAAAAATTGAGTTTTAGTAAGAAAATGCAAGATAAAGTTTTACACAACTGTTCTACTAGACTGCTTCTTACAAAATGACTGCTTCACCAGGACCTTCTAATGCAAAATGCATTGTTTTTATCCCACAATCCAACGGACAGCTTTGCAGAAAAATAACTTGTAATACAATTAAGCTTCACCAGATGGTGCTATTACCACATTAGATGTCACTATCAGGATATTACAGCTTATTAAAGTGACAACAGTTTTTTTTGTTTTTTTTTGCCCTACTAGGCAAAACACCACGTGATGTGGGTGTATCTGACCTGAGTGGAGACTAAAGCAGTGGATAGCGAGATCCAGAGTAAGGGCTTGTTTCCATTTGCGAGAAACACGTCCGTGTCTCGCATGTGGAAACCAAGCTCTGGTGGCGGCACTTGGGAGAGGAGCGTGCGACCGCATAGCAACACATGGAGCTGCACGCTCCGCTCTGGAGTGCCGGCGCCAGAGCTTGGTTTCCACATGCGAGACATGGACGTGTTTCTCGCAAATGGAAACAAGCCCTAAGGATGAGAAAAAGCAACAGAAAGGCAGAGTGATGCATTGGAGAAGGATCCTGGGACAGGACGCATAGTGGTATGGCCCAACAAGTTTGCAACTCAGAGAGGTAACAGGCCATGATGGAACAAGGAACATGAGATGAAGAGAGCACCACGGCTGGGAGTTCCAAGGTCTCAGCAAGTAGAGAAGCTAAGTAAAGTCCATAGTGGCTGTTCTGTCCTCACTAAATGAGGCAGGCTCATGTAGCTATCCAGTCAGCTAAACCGCTATACCGGGTCCAATAAGGAGACTGTGGTTGAGTCTGTGCTTTATTAAACGTATTGGTATATTGATGCGGTGAAACTGTGAACAATGATATACATGGAATCAGTACATGGTATAGAACGATACATACTACACATGATAAACATTATGCATTACATTTAGAAGGCTAGTAACTGAACTAGGAGTGCAACTGGTTAAGCTAGGCTAATATAGAGCAGAAATATCTAGAGAAAAAACATAAAGACATACCGGCAATGCAATCGCAAGGGGAATGAAGTGTAAGCGTCTTCCCTGGAAGGCAAACTAGAGGAAGTGAATGAAAACTGGAGGGAAATGTGGGCTGAGCTACCATAATGCATTGCAAAGGAGGATCAGACATAAAAAATGCATAGCAGAAAAATAGAACAGTCAACATATCTCTGACCGCTAGAGGGAGCCAAAGCACTACAGATGAATACAGGCATGAATATATCAATACTGTATACTGAGAAACTGCGATTATGCAAACAGATAATTGGAGGCAACAAATTAGATGGCGGAGACAGAACACTCCCCGTCTGACATCAACGGATGTCACTACTCCTTTCTTCCGAAGGCAACAATAGGACCAGTTCAGATACCGGTCTGGAAAATGTCTTAGGTTCATTCCCTTTGGTCATCCTTAGTTCAACTTTGCGGACATTGCCATCCTTGCTGGGGAACGTTGCGGTAACTAGACCAAGTGGCCACTGGTTCCGGTGAATTTGACAGTCCTTCACAAGAACAAGGTCACCTACGTTCAGATTAGGTTTAGTAGATTGCCACTTCGTATGTGGCTGCAGGGTAGACAAATATTGTTTGCGCCACCTGTCCCAGAAAGTATTTGCAAGACTTTGTACCTGTCTCCATTGGCGCTTGACCAGATTGTGGTAATGTTGTACGATTAGGTAGGCAACATGACATTTTCCGGGAAGTATAAGAGGGAATTTCTCCACAAACTCCATCTCAGCTTCTTTGAGTCGGCCTCCTACTCTCAGTAGACCACTGTTGTCGATGAATGGGTCGAGTTTTCTCAATACGCTGCTCACTGGTATTGGAGCTTTGTTGATAAGACATTGGATTTCTGCAAAGTAGGATTCTCTTTGAACAGTGAGGATGATGTGATTTCTAGAGAACTCTAAGTCGGAGGTAACATAGGTATTTTTACAAAGATGCCAACCTTTACATTTTTCTGTGCCACAAGTTCTGGTGGTCTTGAATGAGCGAGCTATATGAGTCAGGCAGGTAATAGCTCGAGTAAGTGACTTCCAACTTGAGAATCTGTCGAACCTGCAAGATCCAAGCTGGATAACAGAGGTCATTGTATGAAGTGTAGACACCTGAGGGCGGATTTCAGCATCTGAGTCCTCTCCTACTAGTTCAAAGGTGTCTGGAAAACATTCCTCAATGTACAATAGTTTTGGTCCTGACAGCCACGTTGTGCTTCCTAGTCGACTTGCGTCAACTGCTCTAGTTGCATGATCTGCAGGATTCTGGTCTGTGGGTATGTAATGCCACTGCTTTGGATGAACTGATCTCCTGATTCGTAGCACTCTGTTATTGACATAAACGTAGAATCGCCTGGTTTCGTTGTGGATATATCCCAGGACTACTTTGCTGTCTGAGTAGAACTTGGCCTGTGTCAGGTCGATATCCATTTCGGATGTGATGAACTCTGCTAACTCAATGGCTAGGACTGCGGCACAAAGCTCTAACCTGGGTATAGTGTGCTCTGGTTGTGGTGCGAGTTTGGCCTTCCCCATAATGAAACCAATGTGGCACTGACCTTTGGAGTCTACAGTTCTCAGGTAGGCAACAGCGGCAATCGCTTTGACAGAAGCATCTGCAAATACGTACAGTCTTTGGCTTTGTATTTCAGTAGATGGCACAGAGGCGTATGGTCTTGGCACATTCCGGTTGGAGAGTGCCGCTAACGAGTTCTTCCACTCTTCCCACTGGATCCTCTTATCAGGTGGCAGAGGTGCATCCCAGTCAGATGTTTCCCTAGTTAAGTCTCTTAGTAGGGCCTTGCCTTGTATAGTAACAGGAGCTGCGAAACCCAAGGGATCGTACAGACTGTTGATGGTAGACAGGACGCCTCTACGTGTGAAAGGCCTTTCTTCCTGGTTGACCTGAAAGGTGAAAGTGTCTGACTGTAGATTCCAGAGAAGCCCAAGGCTGCGTTGCATTGGTGCGGAGTCTGACCCCAGGTCCAGGTCTCTGAGACCATTACATAGGTCCTGAGAAGGGAATGCTTCCATGAGTTCTTGGCTGTTTGAGGCTATTTTATGAAGCCTAAGGTTCGAGCAGGCAAGCATGTCCTGGGCTCTCCTGAGAAGACTGATGGCAGTCTCATTTGAAGGCATGGCTTTCAGACAGTCGTCGACGTAAAAGTCCTTTTCTATGAATTGTCTGACATCTGCTCCGTATTCTGCTTCTCCTTCCTGAGCCGACCTTTTGAGTCCATAAATGGCGACTGCAGGGGAAGGACTGTTGCCAAAGATGTGCACTCTCATGCGATACTCTGTGACTTCTTTAGTAGGATCATTGTCTCTGTACCAGAAGAATCTTAGGAAGTTCCTGTCTCTCTCTCTCACAAGGAAACAATGGAACATTTGCTGGATGTCAGCGATGAAGGCAATGGAATCCTTACGGAAGCGCATAAGTACTCCCAGCAGTTTGTTATTGAGGTCTGGTCCTGTTAGTAGAACGTCATTTAGGGAGACATCATTAAATTTGGCACTGGAATCGAACACGACTCTAATCTGGCCTGGTTTCTTAGGGTGGTATACTCCGAACATAGGTAGGAACCAGCATTCTTCAGAGTCTTTGAGAGTGGGAGCTAGTTCTGCGTGACAGTTTTCAAAAATCTTTGACATGAAGGAGAAAAAGTGATCTTTCATCTCTGGTTTCTTTTGCAGATTACGTTTGAGAGAGGAGAAACGTTGTAATGCCTGATTTCTGTTGTTCTGTAGACGTGGTCTGTGGGTTTTGAAGGGAAGAGGTGCGACCCAGCTGTTGGTCTCATCTTTAACGAGTCCCTTGTCCATTACCTCCAAGAACAACTTGTCCTCTACCGACATTGCCACTTGGTTGTCCTGCTTAGTTCTCTGGAAGACTGTGCACCCTAACTGATCCTCATAGCTTCCCGACACTATACTGCTGTCGTGAGTAAAGTCTATTAAATGATTGGGCAGTTGGATGCTGTGTGGCAGTTCCCTGACATGGAACTCATTGTTACAAGGTTGAAACAGAGATGGTCGTCCTTTCTCCAATGTATTTGTCAGCATGCTTGTCACAGAAGATGGGGCGTGCATGCGTCCCAAGCATACGTTGCCAATTATGACCCATCCTAGGTCTAGCTTTTGGGCATAGGGAGCATTGTGGAGTCCATTGATATGACGTCTCACTTTATGAACCTGCAGGATATCTCTCCCCAACAGCAGAATTATCTGGGCCTGATGGTCGAGTTGCGGTATAAGGTGTGCTGTTCGCTTTAAGTGAGCGTGATGGATTGCTACATCTGGCGTAGGGATTTCAGATCTGTTGTCTGGGATCTGGTTACATTCGATGATCGTAGGTAGTGGTAGGCAGAATTGTCCGTCTAATGACTCGATTTGGTAGTCTGTAGCTTTCCTGCCTGCTGTTGTCACAGTACCTGCACACGTCTTTAATGAGTAGGGAGTGCTTGGCCCTTTGATGTTGAATAGGTCAAAGAATGTTGATCTTGCCAAGGATCGATTACTTTGATCATCCAAGATAGCATACAGTCTTACAGCCTGGTCTCTATGGCCTTTTGGGTATACTCTGACAAGGCATATTTTTGAACAGGACCTACTGTCTATTGTCCCTTTGCAGACCTCGGTACATTGTGAAGTGATCTCTGGCGTAGCTGTATCAGTGTTCCTTTCCTCCCCGCCATGCTCACTGTCAGCTGGCGTGTTTTGTGCACTCCATGGAGCTGGGCCTGGGTGTAGAGCAGTGTTATGGTCTGTGGTGCCACATTCTGTGCATTTTACACTGACCTTGCAGTCCTTGGCGAGATGAGTTGTGGACGAGCAGCACTTGTAGCAGATACCGTTCTCTTTCAGGAAGCTTCTGCGGTCTGGCATAGATTTTCCTCTGAAGGCTCTGCATTTCAGGAGAGGATGAGGCTTCTGATGAAGTGGGCACTGCTTGTCAGGGTCCTGCACCTTTGTCTCTGATTGGGAGCAGCCAGCAGACCTGTAATTAGAACCTGGAGAAGAAACATAAGTCTTGTGTAATGCCACGGATGTTCTGCGTGGATTTGCAGGTGGTGACGGTGTGGCATATGGCATTGCAAAGTCAAAGCTGGGATCGTTTCTAATTCTCGCTTGTTGGTGTATAAAGTCTACAAAAACGGAGAAGGGAGGAAATGGAACACTGTGTTTGTATTTGTACGTGGAACCATGTGTGAGCCACCTCTCCTGTAGATTGTAGGGCAACTTCTGGACTATAGGGTTAACACCTCTGGCTGTGTCGAGAAATGCAAGTCCCTGTAGGTCGTCCTCGTATTTGGCAACTTGGACTTCCTTTAGTAGGTCGCTTAGCTCTCTAAGTTTCTGGAGACCTTTGTTAGAAATTTTAGGAAAGTCATCGATTCTTTTGAACAAGGCTCTTTCTATTACCTCTGCCGAACCGTAACACTCATCCAGCCTCTTCCAGATCTCTCTGAGGCCAGTCTCCGGGCGATTTATATTAATGTCTCTGATTCTTACTGCGTGTTTGACTGACTCTTCTCCCAGGTATTTCACTAACAGGTCTATCTCTTCCCTGTGTTGTAGCCCCAAGTCTCTAATGACATTTTGGAAGGAAGCTTTCCAAGCTCTGTATCCTTCAGCTTGGTCAGTGAATTTCATGAGCCCCTTGGCAACCAGTTCACGTCGTGTGAAGAACCTGGCAAATTCTGTCGTGAACCGGTTGTCAGCAGAGTAAGCTGGTGATGGGTCGCCCTGATAGTGATGTGAGGTGCGTTCATACCTGTTAGTGTCCTCAGGGTGGCGCCAGCCGGTGTCGTATTGCTTCGGTCTGACGTACGGTGTGTCAGCAGGGTGATCCACATTGGTTACCTGGTGAGGGGCAAGGTAGTCATTAGCAGAGTTGTTTTGTGTCACGTTTTCGAGTTTGTTTCTGTCCTGGAGCTGAGCCTCGTGATGACTCTCGCTCACTTCGCTGGAGACGTCGTATTCTCGTTTTGGTGCTGGTTCAGGGTTATAGTTTGGATCGGGAAGTTCATTAACATACTGAGATGTGCGTTGTGTTGAGTCTTGTAGTGGAAACTCCAGACTCGACGTACTGCTTTGGCTATGCAGCTTGGGACTTTGCGCGGCTTCTAGCGATTCCGCTTCAGCGAGGGCTGCGGCAGCTTCCCTTTTGCTGCTAGGCTTTCTAAGGCGGCATCCACACGTGCCTTTTCTAACTGTGTCCTTCTCTCTTGGTCGGCTCTCTCTAAGCGTGACCTTCTCTCTTGCTCGTCTCTCTCTAATCGTGACCTTCTCTCTTGCTCGTCTCTCTCTAATCGTGACCTTCTCTCTTCATCATCTAAGCGTGCCTTTTCTAATTTAAGTTGCATCTCTTGGTCAGCAAAGCTCGCTCGTATTTTGGCGGCTTCAGCATTTGCGCGGGCAATGGCGACTGCGCTGCTGATGGATGTTGTCTTTGAGGAGACGGAAGTAACAGATCTTGTTCTATGCGATTTGTGAGACATGGTGTCTTGGGAAAGTGCTTGGCTGTGCAGAGATTGCTGTAGCTGTATTTAGTCTCTCTGTAGCCGGTGACTTGAATCCCACTAGATGGATGGCTGCCGTTTCACTGTTCTGTCCTCACTAAATGAGGCAGGCTCATGTAGCTATCCAGTCAGCTAAACCGCTATACCGGGTCCAATAAGGAGACTGTGGTTGAGTCTGTGCTTTATTAAACGTATTGGTATATTGATGCGGTGAAACTGTGAACAATGATATACATGGAATCAGTACATGGTATAGAACGATACATACTACACATGATAAACATTATGCATTACATTTAGAAGGCTAGTAACTGAACTAGGAGTGCAACTGGTTAAGCTAGGCTAATATAGAGCAGAAATATCTAGAGAAAAAACATAAAGACATACCGGCAATGCAATCGCAAGGGGAATGAAGTGTAAGCGTCTTCCCTGGAAGGCAAACTAGAGGAAGTGAATGAAAACTGGAGGGAAATGTGGGCTGAGCTACCATAATGCATTGCAAAGGAGGATCAGACATAAAAAATACATAGCAGAAAAATAGAACAGTCAACATATCTCTGACCGCTAGAGGGAGCCAAAGCACTACAGATGAATACAGGCATGAATATATCAATACTGTATACTGAGAAACTGCGATTATGCAAACAGATAATTGGAGGCAACAAATTAGATGGCGGAGACAGAACAGTGGCAATCTAGCTCCACTATAGTGAAAAGAAGGACATGGAACCGGTTGAAGTTCAGGACTCTCATTTATTGGACTGTAGTACCATTATTGGGGACTGGAGAGTATTGTGCCAGGTGGTGGTGAAGATAGAGACACTAGTGGAGGCAGAGGCAAGTGAGCCTAGAGAAGGAAAGCAGAAAATGTGGGTAAAGATGCTCAATGTTCTAAAATACATTTTCGTGAAGTTATGCATCGGCTATCTATTGTACATAGTTTCCGCCAAGTTACTGTTCAGTAAAAAACTGTTTATTCTTGGCTGGTGGTCTTCCTCATTGAATCTTTCAACGCCTGATCCTGGCTATCTGAAGTCAGCTGCATCATGCATCCTGCAAGGCCGTAATGCCCCTGTATCTAAAGACCACACACTCAGCCAGGACCCCCATCTTCATTTAGCGTGCCGGGGCAGTGAAAGGCGAGTACCTTGCCCACGGCTACCGCCCCACGCCATGTTACACTTATTTCAACCAACGGGTTAATCCAAAAGGTGGGTAGCAAGGGTTAACCTGCAGAATGTAGGGTATGCAGGACTCACAGGAGTATTGCAGGATGACTGCATAGTGTGAACTGACATAGAAGCACCCTGTGCTGTTCAGTTTATTCTGATAGACTTTCAGCCATACATGGACATTTATGTAATGGTAATATACCTAGTTCTATCGTTTATTATATTTGTTATACTTTGCTGCCATCTACTGGCCATTGCTGTATCACACTGTAATATTCCTTAAGGAACTTTCCCACAATGCCTTTCTGTCTTTAGTTCCTCCTATCTTCTTCCTTCTTTTCCTGTTTTGTACTCTGTGCCATCTTAGATCTCACATGTGCTGCAGAGCTGGAGAAAGGATTCTCTTGTTACCTCTAACCTGGAGCTTCTACTATCTCTATCTGGTGATCCTGTAATACCTCTAACCTGGAGCTTCTACTATCTCTATCTGGTGATCCTGTAATACCTCTAACCTACAGTCCTCATCTCACCAAGGTACTGTAAATAAAACCTGTTGAATGTATCACTGCATCATCCTTCCGGATCACCACGCACAGCTGATAAGGACTAGGAGCACAGTTAGTGAGTAACGCTGTCCACCATTGTTTATATAGCGATTTGTGATCACATCCCTCAGACACATCTCATCCACGTATATCGGTGGCAGAATAGTAACAAGAGACCTAAGTCTACAGTGTCTGTGTGCATATGCATTGTCTGCTAGCAAGTCTTAACCGTCCACTATCTTAGCTAAAACATGTCCACAAAGGGCACCGTGGACCCATCTGCAAGTGAAGCACATCAGGTTCCCCACACCATAGATGCTGCAGGAGCAGAGTCCACACTTACTACAGAGCAGGATGTACGACCCAGACGTGTAACCAAGCCGACACAAAAGGCCAGAGAGAACTTTGAGACTACTAGAGACGAGTTCCATGATAACCTAGAACATTTATGGGGCAGAGTTGATCACTATTTAGCAGCTCTTCCACGCTATCACAGTGACGCCGCAGGTTTAACCGCCACATTGAAGAGTTTATCTGCCGCCTATGATCGCTACCAGAGACTGTCTGTAAAGTACATCACATTCCTGAGTAACTGTGACATGGAAGATGCCCCAGCAGAACTAACTGAAAGGGAAACTCTTCTCCAAGAAAAGACCTCATTAGTCCGAGATGCTCAGGATAAAGCAGAACTCTGCATCGCTCACCTCCAAGAGGTTAGGTCACATCGCACAACATCGACCAAAATCACAGCTCGGTCTTCCAGATCATCTCACTCCAGGAAGTCAACATTGTCCAACAAGCTACTGGAGATCCGTGCGGCTGCAGAAGAAGCTAGAGTAAAAAGCTCCTTTGCTAAGAGGGAGGCTGAAGTGGAAGTGGAAGCCCAAATGGAAGCTCAAAGAAATGAGATGGAAGCTCAAAGAAACAAAATGGAAGCTCAAAGGAAATTAAAAATACTCCAAGCAGAAAGGGAAGAAGCAACAGCCCTTGCTAAACTGAAGGTCCTTGAACAAGCACTGGGACAAGATGATAATTCGGACTGTCTTATTCCAGAAGAAATGGAAGACGCAGCTGATCGCACTACTGACTACGTGCTAAGACATTCAACATCTGCACCAGCGCCACCTCCAGTTTCTAACACGGATGTGCCCGCAAGTCAAGAAATGTCGCCACCTACTGCCGACAAGGTAACTTCCAGCACTAACCCACAATTTAGGCAACAGCCAACAGAACCTTTAGAGACTAAACAGCAGTTTAACCCTTATGCCGCATCATTTCGTCCTGATTTGTCGCAGTCATATAAGCCAGAGAACTTACATCCCCTACGGATACCACAAGTTCATCCTGCAACAATGACCGGGAGATCAGACATGTCTGACTTCGCCAGATACATGATTCGCCGGGAGTTAATAAACATTAGTCTCTCAAAGTTTGATGATCGTGCTGAGAATTATAGAGCCTGGAAATCCACCTTCCAAGCAGTGATCCAAGACCTTAATCTCACTGGCAAGGAACAACTGGATTTGCTTGTTAACTGGTTAGGCCCTGAATCAGCAGAGCGCATAAGGACAATAAGGGCAGTTCATGTGGACTATTCAGATGCAGGTCTTATTGCAGCCTGGGAGAGACTGGAACAAACCTACAGCAGCTCAGAAGCAATAGAAAGTGCCTTATTTAAAAGACTGCAAACCTTCCCAAAGATAACTAACAAGGACAATAGAAAACTTCAAGATTTGAGCGACCTGCTAAAGGAAATAGAATTGGCAAAATTAGACCCACGTCTTTCAGGACTGAGCTACCTAGATACTGCTCATGGCGTTAATCCAATAGTGTCCAAGTTGCCACACGGCATGCAGGATAAATGGGCAGACCACGGCTCACGGTATAAAAGGCAGTATGATGTGTCCTTTCCCCCCTTTTCATATTTTTCCAGGTTCATCAGTGACCAAGCTCGGAAGAAGAATGATCCCAGCTTCGACTTCACTGAGCCTACTTCACCAGCATCATCATCATCTACAAGGTATGATAACATTGCCAAACGTAGAGATTCAAGGAACACAGTATCTGTGAGAAAGATTGACGTTCCACTTACTACACCTGCCTTCACTAAAACAAATAATGTTGCTCCTAAAGTCATGGACAGTAACCGTATGTGCCCTATCCACAAAAGGCCTCACCCACTCAAAGAATGCCGTGGATTCAGAGCAAGAACTCTGCAGGAGCGTAAAGACACCCTCAAGGAGCTAGGGATATGTTATAAGTGTTGCACCTCCTCAGACCACCTCGCTAAGGACTGTAAAGCCGTCATTAAGTGCACTGAATGCAGCAGTGATAAACACATCACAGCCATGCATCCCACGCCAGCTCCACACAACTCACAACCTTCTGCAGCATCCAATCCTGCTCAAAAGCATGGCGGGGAGCCACAAGTCCCTGACCCAACTGCAACTGCTGTTTCCTCCTCATGTACTGAGGTATGTGGAGAAGGGATCGTTCCTAAATGCTGTGCCAAGGTATGTCTGGTTAAGGTCTATCCAGAAGGACAACCCGACAAGGCCTCTAAAATGTATGCCATAATAGATGAGCAAAGTAACCGATCTCTAGCAAGGCCCAAATTCTTTGAAATCTTCAACATAAAGGGACAAACGACTCCATACACCCTCAACACCTGCTCTGGTCGTATTGAGACTTCTGGAGGAGAGCCTCTGGGTACATAGTCTCTTCAATCAAGGGAAACGTGCATATACCCTTGCCAACCATAATTGAATGTGACCAGATACCTGATAACAGGGAGGAGATCCCCACTCCGGAAGCCGCACTTCATCATCGCCACTTGAGGCACCTGACTAATGAAATTCCTCCTCTGGACATGAATGCTGATATTCTAATCCTACTCGGAAGGGACATTCTGAAGGTCCACAAGGTACGCCAACAATGCAACGGCCCAGATGATGCTCCATACGCCCAAAGACTCGACCTAGGCTGGGTAATCGTGGGCGATGTATGTCTGGATAGGAGTCATAAGGCATCTGAAGTCAACGCCTGTAAAACGTATGTGCTCCAAAATGGTCGCGCAACTCACTTTAAGCCATGCCTTCATCACTACGAAGTGAAAGAAAGATTCTCTGATTGCATCCAGGAGCCTGACATCCCCACTCCCTACGGTGATGACTTAGGGAGAACAGTGTTTCACACAACAAAAGATGATAACAAAGTCGCCTTATCCATAGAAGACAAGGAGTTTCTTAAAATCATGGACAGTGGATTCTTCAAAAATGAATCTGACCGCTGGGTTGCTCCCTTACCCTTCAAGGCTTCAAGGACCAGGCTTCCTAACAACAGAGAACAGGCCTTATCTAGATTCATCTCACTGCAGAGAACATTAAAGAACAAGCCTGAAATGAAGGAACATTTCATAGCTTTTATGGACAAGATATTTCGCAATGATCACGCAGAGCCAGCTCCACCATTGCAAGCTGATGAAGAATGCTGGTATCTACCTTCCTTTGGAGTGTATCATCCAAGAAAGCCGAAACAAATCAGAGTGGTGTTCGATTCTAGCGCCAAACATGACGGCGTATCTCTGAATGACGTTCTCCTCACTGGTCCGAACCTGACTAATAACCTGGTGGGAGTGCTCATGAGATTCAGAAAGGAACCTGTCGCCATTACCGCTGACATCGAACAAATGTTCCATTGTTTCATCGTGCAACAAGATCACAGAAATTATCTCCGTTTTCTATGGCACCGAGACAACGACACCAACAAGGAAATGATCGAATACCGCATGAAGGTGCACGTTTTCGGAAACAGTCCCTCTCCTGCAGTCGCTACATACGGCCTACGTAGGACCGCCTCCGATGGCGCCGCAGAGTTCGGGAAGGATGCCCAACAGTTCGTTGAAAAGGACTTCTACGTGGACGATGGCCTTAAATCCTTGCCTACAGCGGAGAAAGCGATAGATCTGCTCAAACGGACACAAGGTATGCTTTCTAAAGCTCATTTAAGATTGCATAAAATTGCCTCCAATAGTGCTGTTGTCATGAAGGCCTTTCACCCTAATGATCATGCCGCAGAATTTAGGGACTTGAACCTAGGCTCAGACAATCCACCAGTACAGAGAAGCCTAGGCCTGAGGTGGAATTTGCTAAAGGACTCCTTCAGCTTTCAGGTTAATGGTGCAGAAAAACCATTTACTAAGCGTGGGGTTCTGTCAGTGGTGAACAGTCTATATGATCCACTTGGGTTTGTCGCACCCCTGACTATACAAGGCAAGCTCCTGCTGAGACAACTCTCAGAGTGCATTAAGGACTGGGATATACCACTCCCTGCGGACAAACAACTAAGGTGGAAGTCGTGGAGAGAATCTCTTTGCGCCTTGGATAAGATCCACATACCACGTTGTTACACTCCGGCATCCCTAACTACGAGTCAAAGGAAAGAGATTCATGTATTCGCTGATGCCTCCACTGAAGCTATTGCCGCTGTCGCTTACTTGAAGGTTGTAGACTCTAATAATGAAGCCCATGTTGGATTTCTGTTTGGAAAGGCTAAACTGGCTCCTAAACCCGAGCACACCATACCCAGACTTGAGCTCTGCGGGGCTGTACTAGCCATAGAGATTGCAGACTTCATACAGAGCGAACTAGCTATTCACGTGGATGACACAAAATTCTACACAGACAGTAAGGTAGTTCTGGGCTACATATACAACCAGACGAAACGCTTCTACGTCTATGTCAGTAACCGCGTGGAAAGAATCAGGAAATCCTCCAAACCCCAGCAATGGCAGCACGTCCCATCCCATCTTAACCCTGCGGACCTTGCTACTAGACCAGTGTCTATTGGTACCTTCGCAAGCTCTTCTTGGTTGACAGGACCAGAGTTCCTTCACGAACAGTGCGAAGAGACTGACGTTGAAGACAGCTTCAGCCTTCAGGATCCAGATGTCGACCCAGAGATCCGTCCTGATGTCAGCACCTTCATCACCAAATTCAAGGAGAAGGTTGGCATGGACTGTTGGCGTTTTGATCGCTTCTCAAGATGGACGAGACTGGTTCGTGCCATTGCAAGGTTAGTACACATTGTACAATGCTATCGCAATAAGGACAGTAACACTGATTGTCACGGTTGGCATATCTGCCATAAGCCTCTCTCTGCAGAAGACATTGCTCTGAGTGAACTCATTGTGATACGCAATGTGCAGCAGAATGTTTTTTCACAAGGAACTTCAACCTTTGGATTACAAATGGGTTGGAGACAGTTTGGCCTATCGCGGCTTCTCCAATCCGAAGATGGGTTATCCATTGGATTACTTCAGGAACTCGTTATAGACATTTGTCTATCTTGTTATACAATATGTTATTGTTGCATTGCATGCATTGTTTTTATCTTACAGGTTGAGGTATCCCTCCATGCACTTCTGGTTAACACTCCCAATTCGAGACTTATGGTATAGTGAAATCCAAGGATTTCAGACGGGGAGTGTGCTGTTCAGTTTATTCTGATAGACTTTCAGCCATACATGGACATTTATGTAATGGTAATATACCTAGTTCTATCGTTTATTGTATTTGTTATACTTTGCTGCCATCTACTGGCCATTGCTGTATCACACTGTAATATTCCTTAAGGAACTTTCCCACAATGCCTTTCTGTCTTTAGTTCCTCCTATCTTCTTCCTTCTTTTCCTGTTTTGTACTCTGTGCCATCTTAGATCTCACATGTGCTGCAGAGCTGGAGAAAGGATTCTCTTGTTACCTCTAACCTGGAGCTTCTACTATCTCTATCTGGTGATCCTGTAATACCTCTAACCTGGAGCTTCTACTATCTCTATCTGGTGATCCTGTAATACCTCTAACCTACAGTCCTCATCTCACCAAGGTACTGTAAATAAAACCTGTTGAATGTATCACTGCATCATCCTTCCGGATCACCACGCACAGCTGATAAGGACTAGGAGCACAGTTAGTGAGTAACGCTGTCCGCCATTGTTTATATAGCGATTTGTGATCACATCCCTCAGACACATCTCATCCACGTATATCGGTGGCAGAATACACCCCAACAACTGAACTCTAGAGTCTGAATACTAAGACACGTGTGTGTCTATATCTGGGTCTTAAGACGTCGATGGTGATGACATCTCTGAAACATGCTGGCAATTTGCAAAACCCAACGTGGAACACAGAAATGGGCGGCAGCCATAGGGGAAGGGAGCAGAGCCTGGACAAACCAGGACAGGTGCATAACAGGATCATTTCTTCTAGGGCCCCTCCCAGAAGAGTCAGCACTAGAAGAAAGGCTGATTAGCATAAAATCTCTTGAGCAAGATTGGAGCAAATGTTCTTTTTGGGTACCCAGCATCTCTCTTTGTGACCAATCCTTTCCGATCTATCTAATAGCAGAGATTCCCACGGACCTTCTTACAGTCCAAAGTACAGTATAGAGATTGTTCTAATGATCTTTTTTACACCTGGGACTGCAATGATGATATCCTCCACCTCTAGTGGAAAGAAGATTTTATCATAATCACAGACTGCATTTTTTTTTCTGTGCGAGTAGTGAGACTATGAGTACTTTATGGTGTGAGCAATGAGACTATGGATTCTTTACTGTAAGAACACTTAGACTATTAATTATTTACTGTAAGAGCAGTGACACTATGGATTCTTTACTGCACGAGCAGTGACACTATGGATTCTTTACTGTAAGAGCAGTGACACTATGGATTCTTTGCTGTAAGAGCAGTGACACTATGGATTCTTTACTGCACGAGCAGTGACACTATGGATTCTTTACTGCAAGAGCAGTGACACTATGGATTCTTTACTGTAAGAGCAGTGACACTATGGATTCTTTACTGCACGAGCAGTGACCCTATGGATTCTTTACTGCAAGAGCAGTGACACTATGGATTCTTTACTGTAAGAGCAGTGACACTATGGATTCTTTACTGCAAGAGCAGTGACACTATGGATTCTTTACTGCAAGAGCAGTGACACTATGGATTCTTTACTGTAAGAGCAGTGAGACTATGGATTCTTTACTGTAAGAGCAGAGACACTATGGATCTCTATACAGCTTGATGTTCTAATGGTCAATTCATCAAAAAAGTTCATCAAGGGCCTCCATTTATTTAGTGGTAAATACAATGTGGGCAATTTATATGGATACAGCTGGGTGGGACATGTATATGGATACAGCTAAATAAAATGGGAATGATTGGTGATATCAACTTCCTGTTTGTGGCACATTAGTATATGGGAGGGGAAAAACTTTTCAAGATGGTGGTGAGCATGGTGGCCATTTTGAAGTTGGCCATTTTGGATCCAACTTTATAAATGGCCCACCCAGGTGTATCCATATAAATGGCTCACCCTGTATAATACACTATATTCCAAATTATTATGCAAATGACATTTTTCTCGGATTTTCCTAAATGGTCGGTGCAAATGACAGTCAGTCTAATAAAAGTCATCACCCGTTAGAGTATACATCAAATTTTATTGAAGAAACCTCCCAATGATAACAGTATAATCTCCAAAACGAATAAAAACTCAAAATGCACTGTTCCAAATTATTACGCACAGTAGTATTTCTAAACATTTGATATGTTTTAAAGAACTGAAAATGCTCATTTGTGGAATTTGCAGCATTAGGAGGTCACATTCACTGAACAAAAAAGCTATTTAACTCCAAAACATCCTAACAGGCCAAGTTACATGTTAACATAGGACCCCTTCTTTGATATCACCTTCACAATTCTTGCATCCATTGAACTTGTGAGTTTATGGAGAGTTTCTGCTTGTATTTCTTTGCATGAAGTTGGAATAGCCTCCCAGAGCTGCTGTTTGGATGTGAACTGCCTCCCACCCTCATAGATCTTTTGCTTGATGATCCTCTAAAGGTTCTCTATAGGGTTGAGGTCAGGGGAAGATGGTGGCCACACCATGAGTTTATCTCTTTTTATGCCCATAGCAGCCAATTACTCAGAGGTATTCATTGTCAGCATGAAGATGATTTGTTCCTGAAGGCACGTTTCTGCTTTTTAGACCATGGAAGAAAGTTGTCAGTCAGAAACTCTATTTACTTTGCTGAGGTCATTTTCACACCTTCAGGAACCTTAGAGGGCCCTACCAGCTGGTTCCCCATGATTCCAGCCCAAAACATGACTCCTCCACCTCCTTGCTGACGTCGCAGCCTTGTTGGGACATGGTGGCCATCCACCAACCATCCACTACTCCATCCATCTGGACCGTCCAGAGTTGCTGAACACTCATCAGTAAACAAGACTGTTTGAAAATTAGTCTTCATGTATGTCTGGGCCCACTGCAACCGTTTCTGCTTGTGAACACTGTTTAGGAGTGGCCGAATAGTAGGTTTATGCACCACAGCAAGCCTTTGAAGGATCCTACACCTTGAGGTTCGAGGGACTCCAGACGCACCAGTAGCTTCAAATAACTGTTTGCTGCTTTGTAATGGTATTTTGGCAGCTGCTCTCTTAATCCAATGAATTTGTCTGCCAGAAAACCTCCTCATTATGCCTTTATTTGCATGAACTCTGTCTGTGCTCTGTTTCAGTCACAAATCTCATCAGAGTATGATGATCACTCTTAAGTTTTCGTGAAATATCTATTTTTTTGATACCTTGTCCAAGGCATTGCACTATTTAACGCTTTTCAGCAGCAGAGAGATCCTTTTTATTTCTTATATTGCTTGAAACCTGTGACCTGCATAATAATGTGGAACATCATTTTTGAGTAGTTTTCCTTTAATTAGAATCACCTGGAAAACTAATTATCACATGTGTTTAAGATTGATTTCAGTGATTCATTTAGCCCTGAAACACAATACCATCCACGAGTTTATTTGAAAAACAAAACAATTAAATCCAATTTGCATAATAATTTGGAACACAGTGTATAGGCTATAGGTTGAACTTGATGGATTTGTGTCTTCTAATGATCTTAAAACTATGAACCTATGATATGAGCAGACAACCAGCCCTACTCACGTTCGGTACTGATGAAGTCCTGACACAGGAAACTATCTTCTATGTTCCTAATGTTCAGGGTAGGAAGCTATGCCAATAACCAACAAACAATATCATCACTATAAAAAAAAAAAACACCTAAACAATAATGCCCTCTTAGCCAACCGAGGGCGTACCTCTAGGCCTAATCATGTGAACCTAAAAAAGACGCACCAAACTGGCAAATAATCCCTGGATCTAAGCGATCATATGAGGAAAAGACCAAAAGTCTGTGCATGAGAATAGAGGTACAAGAGACAGTTATTATGAACAGATATTTATTAAAGTATCAAATATACATACAATATTAAATATAATAATACATGGACAAGAGGGTGGTAGGGAGGAGCAGCTAAAAGATAGCATGTAGTAGATGGCAAAAAGACAACAATGCTAAAGATAACATGAAAAAAACAAAAAGATTAGAGCACCCTACTCTGGCCGCAGCCCAGTAAATACTGGGTAGTGTGAAAAAATGCAATGCACAAGATGTCAAAGGGATAGATCCCTATGATAATCCCCTAGCTAAGGTAGATGGTAGGGGATATATGTCTAAAGCAAGCAACATGGTCATAATAACAGTAGGTGAGCTCAAAATAACATACTATTACCTTGGGACATAGTTGCGGTAAATAACGGTGCTGTGGGCAGAGCGGGAAGCCTCGACGCGCGTTTCACCTGAGTGGCTTCGTCAGGAGGCGTGGCCGTTAAGAGGAAGGGCTGGGGTATATGTAGTGAATCGGGGGAACTAATAGTCCAATCGGCGCACAGCCCGGCATGATGCGGTTAACCATGGACAGCCAGGCGAGCCGCGCGCCACAGGAGATGGGCGGGAGGACAGACGTCATCTCCGCCCATCCCCATAGCAACGCGGCCAGCCCGCGACGCCACCCAGGGAACCACAGCGCATGTCCGAGGTGCGCACGGACCAAAGAGGGCGAGGAGAAGACCGGAGGTATGAGGTGAGTATAGGGTACAAGAAGGAGAATTAAGATAACAGCGATAGTCTAATCCACTAAGGGATCTGCCAGAGATGGCCCCGCACGGCAGGAGGAATTAACCACATAAAAAACTGCACGAGCAGTGGCAAGTTGACAATACCATCCGCTTATAAGCTACCGAGGCCGGTTGACTACAGAACTATAGAGGGTCACTATAATCCATTCGTGCTGCCAACAACAGGAGGAAAGAGGTCCTCCACCATTCTATCAAAGAGTAAGTAATATACATCGGCAATCATGAGAATATTAAAGAAAAAATACAGATAAGTATAATTGTAATATCGAACAGACTATTCGTGCTATAAGCGGGGGCTGTGGCCATCGTTCAATGAATAGAAAACACATAGCCACCCAAACAAAAATTCAGAAAAAATACAAATAAAGATAAATGCAGTAACAGTATAATTGCAAAAAATATTCAATATATAATTACAACAACAGCATGTTAAATTACAGTAAAAAATAAACATAATTATAATAAGGATAAAAATCGGACCACTACTGCGGTAGGAAAAGCCCCACTGCTATCTGTCCATGACAGGGGACTACAGAACATAACATAATATATTTAGTACAAGCAGGAGCAGCAGATTTACCGGTATATATAGATATATTGTTACTAAAGGTTAATACTGTAAGAGTCATTAGTAATAAGTCACGACGAGGTCCGAATTTATTGCTGCAAAGATGGCTGCAGAGGCTCCTTTTGATAGGTTCTAAATAGGAGCAGATCCGGAACAACTTAAATATTAGAACGTCCTCCAAATTCCTCCCGAAAGTGGACATGATGAGAAAAAAGGGTAGAGATGATATCTAGATCAAAATAACAAAAACAAATCAATATCAAACCCAAAAACATAAAACAACACAACACCAATGGAATGAGTTAAAATAACCCCAGACCTACAGAAAAATAAAAGAAAGCTCAAATTATCAATTTTAATTTTTACAAAAAGGACTTGAAGCTGATGGCCTCATTGAGGCCAGAGGTGAGAGTGTATTAAGCGTAACCATCCAACGTGTCTCTTTCTGGAGGAGTTTCTGTTTAATATTGCCACCCCTGATCCCTGTATACACGTGATCAATCCCACGAAATTGAGGCCTTTAGGATTGCTATTATGGGCCTCACGGAAGTACCTAGGGATAGTTTTAAGAAGGGCAGGTTCGATACACTTTACTGAGTTGTTAATATCTCTAATGTGCTCCTGAACACGGACTTTAAAGGGTCTTGTGGTCATGCCAATGTAAATCCGGTTACAGGGACATTGAGCGTAATAAACAATAGCCTCCGTGTTACAGGTGATGTGATGTACAATCCTGTAGTTTTTATCCCCGGCAGAATTTGAGAACTCTTTCGTCCTGCAGATATATCTGCAGGCTGAACAATTCCCGCAGGGGAAACAGCCCCAGGGGGGACCCTGTTGCGAACTGTGTTTCTGGGCTCCCTCTGGTGGTCACTAACGGTATTGTGTTAGGTATGTCTTGTTGCAGGCCTGAGCTCCAGCTGTGTCGTTAAGCAGCGGGTGTTTCCTATTTGAGTCTCCTCTGGACTCAGTCTCTTGCCTGGCATCGTTGTATCCAGACCTATTTGGTCTCCTCCGGATTCCTTTCAGTCTGCCTCATGCAAGAAAAGCTAAGTCTGTTTTGTACAATTTGGATCGTTTGCATTATTTAGTGTTTTTGTCCAGCTTGCTTTACATTTGATTTTTGACTCGCTGGAAGCTCTAGGGGGCTGATATTCTCCCTCCACACCGTCAGTCGATGTGGGGGTTCTTGAATGTTCAGCGTGGATGTTTTGTAGGGTTTTCTGCTAACCGCATAGTCCACTATCTATTTTCTGCTATCTAGACTATTGGGCCTCACTTTGCTGAATCTAGTTCATCTCTACGTTTGTGTTTTCCTCTTGCCTCACCGTTATTATTTGTTGGGGGCTTTCTATATCTTTGGGGTTCAATTTCTCTGGAGGCAAGCGAGGTCTTATTTTTTCCCTCTAGGGGTAGTCAGTTCTCCGGCTGGCTCGAGACGTCTAGAACCAACGTAGGCACGTTCACCGGCTACTTTTAGTTGTTTGTGTCAGGATCAGGTATGCGGTTAGCCCAGTTTCCACCTCCCTAGAGCAGTATTTATATTTTTGCTATCTTGCCGGAATATCAGAGATCCTCTGCCATTGGGATCATAACAGAATGCCAGGCCAAAAGAAAATGTTTAATGCATCGCAGAAGTGGGATTAAAAAGAAGTTCTGAGGGTTTTTTTTTTTTTTTTTGCTGCAGTTTGCCTAGCTTCTTCCATCCCCTTTTTCTCTGAGTGGCTGAAACTCTGCTGCAGATATGAATGTCCAGACTTTGACTTCTAGTGTGGATCAGCTTGCTGCTAGGGTGCAAAGCATTCAGGATTTTGTTATCCATAGCCCTATGTCTGAACCAAAAATACCTATTCCTGAGCCGTTTATTGGAGATAGATCTAAATTCCTGAATTTTAGGAATAATTGTAAATTGTTTCTGTCTCTGAAACCTCGTTCCTCTGGTGATTCCGCTCAGCAAGTTAAGATTGTTATTTCCTTCTTGCGCGGCGACCCTCAAGATTGGGCCTTCTCTCTGGCGCCAGGAGATCCTGCATTGGTGAATGTTGATGCGTTTTTTCTGGCAGTTGGTTTGCTTTATGAGGAGCCTAATCTTGAAAATCAGGCTGAAAAAATGTTGCTGGTTATCTCTCAGGGTCAGGACGAAGCTGAGGTATATTGCCAAAAATTTCGGAAATGGTCCGTGCTTACTCAATGGAATGAGTGTGCACTGGCCGCAAATTTCAGAAATGGTCTTTCTGAAGCCATTAAAGATGTGATGGTGGGGTTTCCTATCCCTACAGGTCTAAATGATTCAATGGCTCTAGCCATTCAAATTGATCGACGTTTGCGGGAGCGCAAATCTGATAATCCTTTGGCGGTGCTGTCTGAACGGTCACCTGATTCTATGCAATGTGACAGAATTCTGACCAGAGCCGAGCGACAAAATCATAGACGTCAAAATGTGTTGTTTTTCTACTGTGGTGATTCAACACATGTTATCTCAGCATGCTCTAAACGTTTAAAGAAAAAATTAATCCTGTCACCATTGGTACTTTTCAGCCTAAGTTTATTTTGTCTGTGACTTTAATTTGTTCATTATCTTCTTACTCAGTTATGGCTTTTGTGGATTCTGGTGCTGCTTTAAGTCTGATGGATTTGTCGTTTGCCAAGCGCTGCGGTTTTGTCCTGGAGCCTTTGGAAAATCCTATTCCTCTTAGAGGAATTGATTCTACGCCATTGGCAGAGAATAAACCTCAGTATTGGACGCAAGTGACCATGTGCATGACTCCTGTACATCAGGAGGTGATTCGTTTTCTGGTACTGCATAAAATGCATGATGTTGTCGTTTTGGGTCTGCCATGGTTACAGGCCCATAATCCAGTTTTAGATTGGAAAGCTATGACTGTGTCTAGTTGGGGGTGTCAGGGGATTCATGGCGATTCTCCATTGGTGTCTATTGCTTCTTCTACTCCTTCTGAGATCCCTGAGTTTTTGTCAGACTTTCAGGATGTATTTAATGAGGCCACGTCCAGTGCCCTTCCTCCTCATAGGGACTGTGATTGTGCTATAGATTTGATTCCTGGTAGTAAGTTTCCTAAGGGACGACTCTTTAATTTATCTGTGCCAGAGCATGCCGCGATGCGGAGTTATATAAAGGAGTCTTTGGAGAAGGGACATATTCGCCCATCCTCGTCCCCTCTTGGTGCAGGATTCTTTTTTGTGGGCAAGAAAGACGGGTCTCTGAGACCTTGTATTGATTATCGTCTTCTGAATAAGATCACTGTTAAATTTCAGTATCCTTTGCCATTGTTGTCTGATTTGTTTGCTCGGATTAAGGAATCCAGTTGGTTCACCAAGATAGATCTTCGTGGTGCGTATAACCTTGTGCGCATAAAGCAGGGAGATGAATGGAAAACGGCATTTAATACGCCTGAGGGTCATTTTGAGTACCTGGTGATGCCTTTCGGATTATCTAATGCTCCTTCTGTGTTTCAGTCCTTCATGCATGACATCTTCTGGAAATATCTGGATAAATTTATGATTATTTATCTGGATGATATTTTGGTTTTTTCTGATGATTGGGAGTCCCATGTGAACCAGGTCAGGATGGTGATTCAGGTTTTGCGGGAGAATGCTCTATTTGTGAAGGGCTCAAAATGTATCTTTGGGGTACAGAAGGTTTCTTTTTTGGGTTTTATTTTTTCCCCTTCTACTGTGGAGATGGACCCAGTTAAGGTCCGTGCCATTCATGACTGGACTCAGCCCACGTCTGTTAAGAGCCTGCAGAAGTTCTTGGGCTTTGCTAATTTTTACCATCGTTTTATCGCTAATTTCTCCAGCGTGGTTAAACCTTTGACGGATATGACCAAGAAGGGTTCTGATGTTGCGAATTGGTCTCCTGCGGCCGTGGAGGCCTTTCGGGAGCTGAAGCGTCGGTTTACTTCAGCGCCAGTCTTGTGCCAGCCGGATGTCTCTCTTCCCTTCCAGGTTGAAGTTGATGCTTCTGAAATTGGTGCAGGGGCTGTTTTGTCGCAAAAAAGTTCTGATGGCTCCGTGATGAAGCCATGCGCCTTCTTTTCAAGGAAATTTTCGCCTGCTGAGCGGAACTACGATGTTGGTAATCGGGAGTTGTTGGCCATGAAGTGGGCATTTGAGGAGTGGCGGCATTGGCTCGAGGGAGCTAGACATCGTGTGGTGGTCTTGACTGATCATAAAAATCTGATTTACCTCGAGTCTGCCAAGCGCCTGAATCCTAGACAGGCCCGTTGGTCGTTGTTTTTCTCCCGTTTTGACTTTGTGGTCTCATACCTGCCTGGTTCGAAGAATGTGAAGGCTGATGCACTTTCTAGGAGTTTTGTGCCTGATTCTCCGGGAGTCTCTGAGCCGGCTGGTATTCTCAGAGAGGGAGTAATTTTGTCTGCCATTTCCCCAGATTTGCGACGAGGGCTGCAAAAATTTCAGGCTGATAGGCCTGATCGTTGTCCACCAGAGAGATTGTTTGTCCCTGATGGATGGACCAACAGAGTTATTTCTGAGGTTCATTCTTCGGTGTTGGCGGGACATCCTGGGATTTTCGGTACCAGAGATTTGGTGGCCAGGTCCTTTTGGTGGCCTTCCTTGTCGCGGGATGTGCGTTCTTTTGTGCAGTCCTGTGGGATTTGTGCTCGGGCTAAGCCTTGCTGTTCTCGTGCCAGCGGGTTGCTTTTGCCCTTGCCTATCCCGAAGAGGCCTTGGACGCACATTTCCATGGATTTCATTTCGGATCTTCCGGTGTCTCGGAAGATGTCTGTCATCTGGGTGGTGTGCGATCGTTTTTCTAAAATGGTCCATTTGGTGCCCTTGCCTAAGTTGCCTTCCTCCTCTGATTTGGTTCCTTTGTTCTTTCAGAATGTGGTTCGTTTGCATGGCATCCCTGAGAATATTGTATCTGACAGAGGATCCCAGTTTGTGTCCAGATTCTGGCGATCCTTTTGTGCTAAGATGGGTATTGATTTGTCTTTTTCGTCGGCTTTTCATCCTCAGACTAATGGCCAGACCGAGCGAACTAATCAGACGTTAGAGACTTATTTGAGATGTTTTGTTTCTGCTGATCAGGAGGACTGGGTTACCTTTTTGCCACTGGCCGAGTTTGCCCTTAATAATCGGGCTAGTTCTGCCACCTTGGTTTCACCCTTTTTCTGCAACTCTGGTTTTCATCCTCGTTTCTCCTCGGGTCAGGTTGAACCTTCTGACTGTCCTGGGGTTGATTCTGTGGTGGATAGGTTGCAGCGGATTTGGAACCATGTGGTGGACAATTTGAAATTGTCACAAGACAAGGCCCAGCGGTTTGCCAACCGCCGCCGCGGTGTGGGTCCCCGACTTCGTGTTGGGGATTTGGTTTGGTTGTCTTCTCGGCATGTTCCTTTGAAAGTCTCCTCTCCTAAGTTCAAGCCTCGCTTTATCGGTCCTTATAAGATTTTGGAAATCCTTAACCCGGTGTCTTTTCGCTTGGACCTTCCAGCGTCTTTTGCTATTCATAATGTGTTCCATAGGTCCTTGTTGCGGCGGTACGTGGTGCCTATGGTTCCTGCTGTTGAGCCTCCTGCCCCGGTTTTGGTTGAGGGCGAGTTGGAGTACGTGGTGGAGAAGATTCTGGATTCTCGTATCTCTAGACGGAAACTCCAGTATTTAGTTAAGTGGAAAGGCTATGGTCAGGAGGATAATTCCTGGGTTGTCGCCTCTGATGTTCATGCGGCTGATTTGGTTCATGCCTTTCACGCTGCTCATCCTGATCGCCCTGGGGGTCTTGGTGAGGGTTCGGTGACCCCTCCTCAAGGGGGGGTACTGTTGTGAACTGTGTTTCTGGGCTCCCTCTGGTGGTCACTAACGGTATTGTGTTAGGTATGTCTTGTTGCAGGCCTGAGCTCCAGCTGTGTCGTTAAGCAGCGGGTGTTTCCTATTTGAGTCTCCTCTGGACTCAGTCTCTTGCCTGGCATCGTTGTATCCAGACCTATTTGGTCTTCTCCGGATTCCTTTCAGTCTGCCTCATGCAAGAAAAGCTAAGTCTGTTTTGTACAATTTGGATCGTTTGCATTATTCAGTGTTTTTGTCCAGCTTGCTTTACATTTGATTTTTGACTCGCTGGAAGCTCTAGGGGGCTGATATTCTCCCTCCACACCGTCAGTCGATGTGGGGGTTCTTGAATGTTCAGCGTGGATGTTTTGTAGGGTTTTCTGCTAACCGCATAGTCCACTATCTATTTTCTGCTATCTAGACTATTGGGCCTCACTTTGCTGAATCTAGTTCATCTCTACGTTTGTGTTTTCCTCTTGCCTCACCGTTATTATTTGTTGGGGGCTTTCTATATCTTTGGGGTTCAATTTCTCTGGAGGCAAGCGAGGTCTTATTTTTTCCCTCTAGGGGTAGTCAGTTCTCCGGCTGGCTCGAGACGTCTAGAACCAACGTAGGCACGTTCACCGGCTACTTTTAGTTGTTTGTGTCAGGATCAGGTATGCGGTTAGCCCAGTTTCCACCTCCCTAGAGCAGTATTTATATTTTTGCTATCTTGCCGGAATATCAGAGATCCTCTGCCATTGGGATCATAACAGGACCCTTCAGATGCGTGCCAAAGGGATTGCTTCTCGGGGGTACATAGTGGCTGTCACACAGCATGTCTCCCAATGTGCGAGATTTGCGCCAAGTAATGAGTGGATAGGGGGTCAGCTGACTAGACAGATCCCTATCCGCAAGCAGGATCGGCCAATGTCTTCTAAAGATATCATTAATTACTGACCAGTTAGAATTAAATTTGGTGATAAACCGTGGTACTAGGTCTGTATTCTTAGAAGACTTTTTTGGCCGCCCTGCCAGTAGAGAGGGTCTGTCTGAGTGTAAGGCACGAGAATAGCCCCTGTTGATATCAGCGTATTTATAACCCCTGTTTTTAAAACGCCGTGTTAAATCTGCCGCCTGTTTATGGAACGCATCGTCGTCGGAACAGATGCGATGCATCCTTAAGAATTGACCCACCGGTATTGAACTTTTTAGTTTAGGTGGGTGTGACGAGGAGAAATGGAGAAGTGCGTTAGTAGATGTGCTTTTCCAAAAGACATCAGTGGTAATATACCCGTCGGTAGTTTTTGAAATGGACAAATCCAAGAAATTAAACGATTTTTGACTATAAGTCCAGGTAAGTTTGATATTTAAAGGGTTAGAATTCAAAAGATTTAAAAATGTGTCCAACTGCGACGTGGAGCCCTGCCAGATAAAGAAAATGTCGTCGATATAGCGCAGCCACGAGATGACGGAGCTGTGACCAGGGGTGTCAAGGACCGTATCCCTCTCCCACAGCCCCAGGAACAGATTAGCATATGAGGGCGCACAAGACACCCCCATTGCTGTGCCCTGGAGCTGTAGGAAGGGGCGATCCTTGAACACAAAGAAATTGTGGGTTAGTATAAATTGTAATAGCTCTAAGATGAAATTCGTAAGCTCTGGTCCTAAATTGGTCATGTCCAAGAAAAATTTGGCAGCCCGCATCCCGTGGCTGTGGCCAATCGACGTATACAGGGACTCCACGTCGCATGTGACAAGCCACATGTCCTCCTCGAGCACGAGACCGTCAATCCTCCTCAGCACATCGGTCGTGTCCTGTACGAAGGATGGAAGAGTCTCTACGCACTTCTGCAAATAAAAATCGATAAATTGACACGAAGGTTCACAAAGACCCCCCATGCCCGGGACAATAGGTCTACCCGGGGGGCATGAGGGGTCCTTGTGAACCTTAGGCAGCAGATAGAACGTAGGAATGATGGGAAAGTCAGGGAAAAGGGCCTCTCTCATTTTATGGGTAATTGCTGAGTATTCTACCCCTTCATCCAGGAGACTTTTGAGTTTCTGCTGGAACATTGGAAGTGGGATGGAATCAAGTTTTTTATAGTGTTCAGGTTTTTGGAGCTGACGAAAAACCTCAGCCTCATAAAGTGACACCGGCCATAACACAACATTACCACCCTTGTCGGCCCGCTTAATGACTACATCCCTCACAGCTCTAAGATCTTTAATAGCTTTCCTAAAAGTAGGAGTAATGTTATCATGGTCGATGGCTGGGTTTAAACTATTCAGCTCCTCCCGAACCAGTTTGACAAAAATTTCCACTGAGGGGCAGGCCGACAAGGGTGGAAAGACCTGCGAGCGCCGGTGTAAAAATGTGGGTACTGAGGGAGAGTCATTCTGAGCATTCTCAGACTCCAGATCCTCTAGGTCAGACAAGACCTGTAGATCAGTAGGAGACAAAGAAGGGTCATGTTTGGGAGAAAAAAACTTTTTCAAGACTAGTTTTCTAGCAAACAATTCTAGGTCTTTAATTAGGGTAAAATTATCAGAACCCTCTGTAGGTGAAAAAGAAAGACCCAGAGAGAGTACCTCCAGTTGAGGTTTAGTGAGAATATGTTGTGATAAGTTTATTACCTTTAGAGTCTCTTGACTTTCTTGTCTCTCATATTGTATTGATGTTTTTTCTTTTTTGCTGCCGATGCAAGGGGAAATCGCGGATGAGACCCGGAGCCCGGACCGCCGTCTGTAAGGGCGGATCCCCTGTCTAAAAAATGATCTCCACATGTTCCCTCTGAGGCTGTGGACAGGCTAGAGATAGATTGGGATCTCAATTGTTTTTTAGAAGGTTTTTGACGCCACCGATAAACTCGGTTGAGTTGGTAATCCTCTAGATCTTGGAGATACTTTTTAGTCTTATTATTTTGAATTTCCAGTTCCCACTTAGAGAGTTCCTCCTCCAGAGATGAGTCGAATTTTTTACGCTCGTCACCAGAAATATTATTTTGAATCTGTTCTCGTATGGACTCAATCTCCTTTTCGAGAGTCTCAAGGGACCTTTTATCTACTCCCACCAGTAGCTCCAACAAAGTCCTTGAGCACTTGGTGAGGGTTTCCTCCCACTTGGACGTGAAGGAAGAGTCTTCCACGCCCAGTGTAGGAAATAGTTGGACACGCAGTCCCCTAGGAATGATATCTTTTTGTAAATAATTTTCTAGGGCTGCCTTGTTCCACCAAATTTTTGTTCTTTTTTTGAGGAGATCCCTGATTTTCAGCTTCAAGTCCTTAAGGTCATGAGTATCTTTGTCGTTCAACTGCTTCTCACCGAACACCGTCCCGAGTTGTCTTGTCCATGTATTATTATATTTAATATTGTATGTATATTTGATACTTTAATAAATATCTGTTCATAATAACTGTCTCTTGTACCTCTATTCTCATGCAAAGACTTTTGGTCTATGACCTTTTCCTCATATGATCGCTTAGATCCAGGGATTATTTGCCAGTTTGGTGCGTCTTTTTTAGGTTCACAATATCATCACTATAGTCTGAATGGCACCTATAACAGATGTGGGGGTCTTCAGAACCATTAAGTGACATAAATAAATCTATTGTTGTAACAACTCTGCTGGCATGCCTGCATGGCCTCCCATCCCTCACACACCATCTTACCCACTGCTCCAGGTCATGTTGTGGTCTCTGTCTGCTGCTGGCTCCATGCTCTGTGTCTCTTGCTTTCTGCCTGCTCTCTGCATGCTTCCTGGCTGTGTGCATAGGGGGGGGCAGTGCCAGAACTCTCTGGTTCTTATGGAATCAGGGTGCACCTGTCTAATGTGTCCCTGACCAATTACCAAGAGGCTTCTAGTATTTAGAGCAGCTACACCCTGTGGAACTGGCCGGTGCAATGTGTTAACTCAGTTAGTGGTTTGCTTCTGAGCTGCCAGGCCTTGCTCTGTGTTTTGCCTTCTCTGGAGGCTTTTCTCTTTGCCTTGCCTTGATCTTGTTTGTCTGCCCTCCAGGAGGCTGTATATCCTGCTCTCAGTGTCTTTGTTCTAGCCTTGCCTTGATCTTGTTGTCCGCCCTCCAGGAGGCAGAATATCCTGGTCCCTGTGTCTTTGTTCTTGTACCTTGTCTTGTTCCATTACCTTGTCTGAACTTTGTCCTATCTCTGTCTCCTCTGTCTGTCGCTTCTTTCCCTGCTGTGTCTTTCCTTGTGTCCTCTCTGTTTGCTTATGCTCCGCACTCTTGCGGCTCTGCCTGCTCTGTACCCTTGTGACTTTGCCTGTGCTCCGGTCTTTTGCGCCTTTACCTCTGCTCCGCACTCCTGCGGTTCTTCTCCGTTCTACTCTGCTCAGCTCCTGCTGCTGCAGAAATCTCTTGCTGCAGCTCCTCTCTGCATTCCTTGTGGTTCTGCTCTGCTTAGCTTCTGTTGCTGCACTATCTCTTGCTGCTCTACCGCTCCTATCCACAGCCTTGTGGTTCTCTTCCTGTGTGAACAGGTCCCAACGTGTTCCTTCACAATTCATTGCTTTCTGCTTGTATCCATACCTGCACCTCCTGTGTGAACAAGTCCCAACCTGTCCCTTCATACTCCACTTGCTCCCGTCTGTTCTAGTACTAGCATCTGCTGTGTGAACAGGTCTCTACCTGTTCCTACATACACCACACCAGCCTGCCCTGTGTCTCAACCTTGCCTGCCTGCCCTGTGTCTCAGCCGTGCCTGCCTGCCCTTTGTCTCAGCCGCGCCTGTCTGCCCTGTGTCTCAGCTGTGCCTGCCTGCCCTGTGTCTCAGCTGTGCCTGCCTGCCCTGTCTCTCAGCCGTGCCTGCCCTGTGTCTCAGCCGTGCCTGCTTGCCCTGTGTCTCAGCTGTGCCTGCCTGCCGTGTCTCAGCCGTGCCTGCCTGCCCTGTGTCTCAGCCGTGCCTGCCTGCCCTGTGTCTCAGCCATGCCTGCCTGCCCTGTGTGCTCGTTTGAGTTTCATCCGTGCTCATCTGCTAGTCCTGCCTGATTCACCTATCCTAGTGTTCCTGTTCTCCAAGTGGGATCAGCAGCCACAGCCAGACACCACCCTGGAGTAGCACCTGGCAGCTGCCTGCCGAACAAGTCTGACCTCACCATCTGAGGCTCCAGAGAAGACCAAGGCAGCTGTCCTAGTCACGCCCCTTCCAGGGTAGTCTGGTTGGTGGCACAGTGGGGCCACAAAACCCCTTGCTCACGCCCACCAGGCAGGGTGTGAGCGTGACAATTGTAATGAAGGGATATTGCGATGATAACTCAAGAAAAAGAAACAAGAGAACTTTACAAGCTTAGAAGACGAACGGACAATCACATCTACACAAGGCAGAAATTGACCTGCTGTCCAGCCATTTAGTCGACAATTTGTGGATCCTTGATGCTCGTTATTGTAGTGGAGAAGTCAAAATAGGCAACAGAACCCAATCATTGAGGATTTCCCTCTGACCCTTGATAGAGGTGAAATCTGAAACAATTTTTCCAGAGTTTAGAATAATTTTGCCTGTTCTCTTTCCGGTCTCTGTACAACTACTTAAGATGACGTGACGCATCTCATGGGATGCAACCATCTTGGCCTACACTAGCTAAGGGTCACAATGAAACTAGTCAGTCGATCACGGATGACTCATGTGATACTTGCAGTTAATCGCAGGAATCAACATTGCGACCAATTATTGGTTCACCTGCTTGCAGACAATGAGTGGCAGCCTGTAGTTCTACTTTTCCTTCTTATATATGCAAAAGAAGACCCCAATATATCAGTCATGCATTAACCAAAGAAAAACTAGAGGAGGGGGATGCAGCCAGGGGCGATCGCATTCAGTAGAAGCGTGTTGCGGAGCAGAGAACCTCCAGATTCCTGCACTGCAATACATGCTGCTGACCAGTCAGAGGCTGGCAGCTGACATCAAGACGCCCTTCACGTTAGACTCATGGTAGTGGCGTCTGTGACGGGCACGCCAAAGTCAGCTGCGCCAATTGTGGGAGCGGGGAGAGGTGAGAACAATTGTTTATTTATTTATTTTTTAAATGTGTAGAAAAGCATCAGAACTAAGGGCATTATTACTTGCTGGAGCCTAGGAAAGTGGACATTATCACTGGAAGGGGCCATGATGGGGGACATTATTACAGGAAGGGTCCCAAGTTGATGGACATTATTACAGGAAGTAGCTCACCATCTTGGGGACTTTATTACAGGTAGGGCCCAATGATGGGGACATTATTACAGGAAGGGTCCCATGTTGATTGATGTTATTACAGGAAGTAGCTCACCATCTTGGGGACATTATTACAGGTAGGGGCCCATGATGGGGGACATTATTGCAGGGAGAATCTCATGTTGATGGACTTTATTACAGGAAGTAGCTCACCATCTTGGGGACATTATTACAGGTAGGGGCCCATGATGGGGTACACTATTACAGAAAGAGTCCCATGTTGATGGACGTTATTACAGGAGCTAGCTCACCTTCTTGGTGACATTATTACAGGTAGGGGCCCATGATGGGGGACATTATTACAGGAAGGGTCTCATGTTGATGGACATTATTACAGGAGCTAGCTCACCTTCTTGGTGACATTATTACAGGTAAGGGCCCATGATGGGAGACATTATTACAGGAAGGGTCCCGTGTTGATGGACATTATTACGGAACTAGCTCACCATCTTGGGCTCATTATTAGAGATAGGGGCCAATGATGGGGGACATTATTACAGAAAGGGTCTCATGTTGGGGGCAGTATTACAGGAAGGGGCCCACCATGTTGGGGATATTATTACAGGTGGGGAACATTATTACATAAATGGGTCCATGATGGAGGATATCATTACAGCAAGGGTCCCATTTTGGGGACAATATTACAGATAGGGGTCAGGATGGGAGACAGTATTACAGCAAGGGACCCAGGATGGGGAACATTATTAAAGAAAGGGTCCCATGTTTGGGGTACTATTACAGGAAGGAGCCCACCATGTTGGGAATATTATTACATGTAGGGGTCCATGGTGGGGAACATTATTACAGAAATGGTCCCATGATGGAGGATATCATTACAGCAAGGGTCCCATTATAGGGACAATATTACAGGTAGGGGGCCAGAATGAGAGACAGTATTACAGGAAGGGACCCAAAGATGGGGGACACTATAATAGGAAGGGGAAACTATAGAGGACATTATTACAAAGGGAGTGATCACATATGTCTTTAAAGAATCTTGTATGCTACAAGGGCTCATATGCCTGACCAACATGCTGCTGGGGGTCCAGGTCTAATTTTGCACCTGGGCCCATTGGACTCCAGTTTCCGCCACTGGATGCAGCTGCAGAACTTTTCCTTCTCTGTTAAGCTTCATACTAAGAGAGGGGGTGAGGAGAGGCAATGATGGAGACGTGTGATTGTCCCCGAGCACACGGCACAACCCTTACATTGCTTCATTAGTAAGGAGATAAAAAATGTAGAGAAAGCAGCAGGAAGATGGAAACAAAAAGATATCTATGGCAGACACGCTGGTTAGTTGACGGGTTCATCTCACAATCACTGGACACGTTCAGCACAATGAAACATTTTATATCACTCCCATCATTTACTTAAAAAATTGCATTGATAGTAATGGAAACCAAGGTGAACCCGATTATTGGTCACGGAAACCACAATTGGCTCCGCTGTCATTTTAAAAGGAACGTGTTTCTACAAATAATCAGTTTTTCTGCCATCTGATGTACATTATTCGGAAACATGGCAGCAATTGTCCAGCAGCTCAACCACATGGGAAATGGAGCGTAACGTTACACAAGTCTTACTGAAATCAGTAAACGGTCGGAGGATTGCATGGATGTGGCAAACACTTTGTATCCGCTCTCAACTGCAACAGATATTCGAGGGTCCTAAGTGAAACATCCCACTCCTCAAATTTCCCTCGCAGGAAACTCAAGTGAAAATGGATTTTTATCAACTGAGTATCCTCATAAAACATCGTAATAAAAGTTCAGTGATTGGGTCATTTCAAGGCCAGAATGTCGTTATTTGGAAATAAACACAAATTACATTACATCCACATTGGCAATTATGGGATGTACAACCCATTTACACCTCCTACACTGAATGCTGCAATCAACAAGATAATAAAGCTATAAAATGGGAACGGGATAGGTGCACCGATTACTGGACCTAGAGACGGTGTGAAGACAATCTGAGCACAATGCAGACCCCACAACTCGTCTACCTTACTGTTCTCATAGCATGCGGCGCTCAGACTGGTAAGTAATGTGAAGTATACAAGAGAACATGCTACCTTGTGTCTATAGTACCTGTTTATGATGGAGATGACACTGCTGTGTGCACTGTGCTGTGTATACCTGTCATGGTGTAGTGTGAGGAGATGACACTGCTGTGTGCACTGTGCCGTGTATACAGGTCATGGTGTAGTATTATGAGGAGGAGATGACACTGCTGTGTGCACTGTGCTGTGTATACATGTCATGGTGTAGTAGTGTGAGGAGGAGATGACACTGCTGTGTGCACTGTGCGGTGTATACATGTCATGGTGTAGTAGTGTGAGGAGGAGATGACACTGCTGTGTGCACTGTGCTGTGTATACCTGTCATGGTGTAGTGTGAGGAGATGACACTGCTGTGTGCACTGTGCCGTGTATACAGGTCATGGTGTAGTATTATGAGGAGGAGATGACACTGCTGTGTGCACTGTGCTGTATATACATGTCATGGTGTAGTAGTGTGAGGAGGAGATGACACTGCTGTGTGCACTGTGCGGTGTATACATGTCATGGTGTAGTAGTGTGAGGAGGAGATGACACTGCTGTGTGCACTGTGCGGTGTATACATGTCATGGTGTACAGTGAGGAGGAGATAACACTGCTGTGTGCACTGTGCGGTGTATACAAGTCATGGTGTAGTAGTGTGAGGAGGAGATGACACTGCTGTGTGCACTGTGCTGTGTATACAGGTCATGGTGTAGTAATGTGAGGATGGATCGCCCCAGGCGCAGGGCAATAGGGTACTCGGCACCGAGTCCCTCGGTCTCGGTTCTGGGGATGTCACGGTGGCCCGACCCGGCCCGTGGCCCTGCTGAGGGGTGCCCAATTAAAGGTGATAGTTTGTCAAGTGTTCGTGACGCCACCCGTGGTGTTCGGTCAGGATGACCGACGCTGCTAGGGGTCCGCTGGGGTGATGGAATGGCAGCTAGATGGTATACCTTCCCACAGGTGAAGTATGTCCCCAGGGCTTCCCAAGGTGTGTGGATGGTGATAGTGGATGATGTAAGGCGCAATGAATAACGAGGACACAAAGGTTGCAGTCTCTTTACCTTTTACTGAAGACTTCAGAGTCCACAGTCCAGAGTACCGCTCATAGGGCTGGCTGAGTCCGGCTGGTCCGAAGGCACATCCAGAGTTCCCTTAGCCAGGAGGAAATCAGTAGCCTTCCTACTAGCGCCTGTGTGTTGTAGTACCTCCCTGCTGAGCACCACGGTAAAGTCCTCACAACCTTTGTAGATGTTTCTGATGTTCTCTCTCTCTGTCCCCGAGATGATATGGATAGGACAACCCGTATGACGGGGTAGGCCTGGAGCTATTTTATAGGGACCCTAGAGACGCCCCTCTCCTACAGTTGCCTCCGTGTCTTCTTAGGTATTTAGGTTGGGCAGCCAACTTGGAATTGACTGTCCTGCCGTTGTCTGGAGTAATGCGTAGAGTCAGTACATCCCTCGGTGTTCCGGCCACCGGCTACGCGCCTCGGAAGGAGGCTGCCGATCTCGGGGCAGGACTCCTCCCGGTATTATCTCCTTGTGCTGTGACTTCAGTTCTCACTCTCCACAATATACTTCGCTTTGTGTCCTTTCTTAGGATGCTGCCGCAATGATGTGCAGGCGCAGCTCCGTAATGTTCTATCTCTTGCTAGGCCTCTTTTAGGATCCCACCCCTGACAGGACCTCTCTGGGTCAAACCCAGGCTGCTTCTCCCTCGATGTTATCTGGTCGAAGCCCAGTCTGCTTCTTTCTGTCTCACTTCCTATCCAACCCACCAGTTTTACACGTGTGTGAGGAGTGCCCTAGTAGATAGAAGCTTTGCTCCCCCTGGTGGACTGGAGTGTGAAGTGTAGTGTGTGACTGTGATACCTGGCAAGGTGTACTTCTTTAGTACCATCAGACGTAACATCACTCCCCCTGGTGGAAGAGCGACATTACTGCAACGACCAGGACTCTGGGGTGCTGCACTCCCCCCCCCCCGTTAGATCCAGTACTCCCGGACCGGGAAAAGAAGAACAACAATACATGTTAGCAAAAAGACATACAAAATTTTGGAATGCTGTAAACAAGTAAATATAACAATGCTTCCCTTTATGGGAGGTGAGAACACTTGAACGTTGCAAACAAGAACATATTTACATTGTGCTTATGATTTTAAATAACACTTATTAATTAACTAACTATGAATAACCGTTATTACTCATACGGGTATGCTACCTACTAAATACAGAACAGTATCTCTCCTTTAATGGCGTGTACCCACTAAAGTATACTATAAAATTTCAAAAGTGCAAATCAACATTCTCTTCATTTCTCTTTCACTTTCACATATGCAGGACTATCTGTCTACCCCTATGGGCCTACTGCATCCTTCTTTAGCTTTCTCTCATCAATTCTAATAATTACTTTATCTTCACTTTTATTCAAAGAACATCATTAACATTTCTACTCCTAACTACATACTATCACTATGTAAGAACATTATTACTATCTAACTATTTAAGGCAACATTATCACTTTTAGGCGAAGTGCAACAACTAACATTCCCTTTAAGAGGAAACCAAGTCTCTTCTGAGGTAGTGCAAACAATCAGTTTGCAAGTCAGTTTAAAGCAAGAACTTTCACGCTATAATCGGGAACAGTCTCTTCAAAAATCTCTTCTTTGTAAAACCAGTAGAGAGCACCCTTAAGAAGGTGCAAACTATGTACAATCAGTTTGTGAACCATTCACCGTCCATGATTCGGCAGTCTTTTAGAAAAAGTAGAAAAACTTAACTTGAAATAAAGCGCCCCCACACCGCCACAGGGCCGAGGGGTACCCGGAGCCGGGCCTCTGAGTCTCAGTCCTGGGGTTGTCACGGTGGCTAGACCCGGTCCGTGGCCCTGTCTGTCAGTGGGGAACGTCCGGTGCAAATAGTGGTGTTGTAACGGTGCAGTTGTGGGGTGCAGGTCGCGGTAAATAACGAGGACACCAGGTTGCAGTCTCTTTACCTCTTTACTGGAGATCTCTGAGTCCTCAGTCCAGAATATGGTTCACCAGGCTGCGCAAGTCCGGCCGGTCCAATGGCACCTTCAGAGTTCACTTCACAGGTGGAAATCGGTGCCTTCCTTCTTAGCGCTATGTGTTGTAGTCCTTCCCTGCTATGCTTACGGAAAGTGTTGTGAATTTGCTTTTTGCTCCCTCTAGTGGTTACTAGTTTTTTGACTCTGGTTTTTCTGTCTTTCCTTTTATCCGCACCTGGGTCGTTAGTTAGGGGTGTTGCTATATAAGCTCCCTGGACCTTCAGTTCAATGCCTGGCAACGTAGTTATCAGAGCTAGTCTGCTGTGCTCTTGTCTACTGATCCTGGTTCCAGTTATATCAGCTAAGTCTGCCTTTTGCTTTTTGCTATTTGTTTTGGTTTTGTATTTTTGTCCAGCTTGTTCCTAATCTATATCCTGACCTTTGCTGGAAGCTCTAGGGGGCTGGTGTTCTCCCCCCGGACCGTTAGACGGTTCGGGGGTTCTTGAATTTCCAGTGTGGATTTTGATAGGGTTTTTGTTGACCATATAAGTTACCTTTCTTTATTCTGCTATCAGTAAGCGGGCCTCTCTGTGCTAAACCTGGTTCATTTCTGTGTTTGTCATTTCCTCTTACCTCACCGTCATTATTTGTGGGGGGCTTCTATCCAGCTTTGGGGTCCCCTTCTCTGGAGGCAAGAAAGGTCTTTGTTTTCCTCTACTAGGGGTAGCTAGATTCTCCGGCTGGCGCGTGTCATCTAGAATCAACGTAGGAATGATCCCCGGCTACTTCTAGTGTTGGCGTTAGGAGTAGATATATGGTCAACCCAGTTACCACTGCCCTATGAGCTGGATTTTTGTATTCTGCAGACTTCCACGTTCCTCTGAGACCCTCGCCATTGGGGTCATAACAGTTTGCCAGGCCAGTATTAAATGTTTAATGCATTGCAGAAGAGGGATTATAAGAAAGAAGATTCTGAGTTTTTTTTTTCTCCTTCCCCTTTACCTCAGAGTGGCTATGCTTGCTGCAGACATGAATGTCCAGACCTTGATTACAAGTGTGGACCAGCTGGCTACTCGTGTGCAGGGCATACAAGACTATGTTATCAGAAATCCTAGGTCAGAACCTAAAATACCGATTCCTGAACTGTTTTCCGGAGACAGGTTTAAGTTTAGGAATTTCGTGAATAATTGTAAATTGTTTTTGTCCCTGAGACCCTGTTCATCAGGAGATTCTGCTCAGCAAGTAAAGATTGTTATTTCGTTCTTACGGGGCGACCCTCAGGATTGGGCTTTTTCGCTGGCGCCAGGAGATCCGGCATTGGCTGATCTTGATGCGTTTTTTCTGGCGCTCGGTTTACTTTATGAGGAACCCAATCTTGAGATTCAGGCAGAAAAGGCCTTGCTGTCTATGTCTCAGGGGCAGGACGAGGCTGAAGTGTATTGCCAAAACTTTCGGAAATGGTCCGTGCTGACACATTGGAACGAGTGTGCACTGGCCGCTAATTTTAGAAATGGCCTTTCTGAAGCCATTAAGAATGTTATGGTGGGTTTTCCCATTCCCACAGGTCTGAATGATACTATGGCACTGGCTATTCAAATTGACCGGCGGTTGCGGGAGCGCAAAACCGCAAACTCCCTCATGGTGTTGTCTGAACAGACACCTAATTCGGTGCAATGTGATAGAAAAACCGCAAATTCCCTCATGATGTTGTCTGAACAGACACCTGATTTAATGCAATGTGATAGAATCCTGACTAGAAATGAGCGGAAAATTCATAGACGCCGGAATGGCTTGTGCTATTACTGTGGTGATTCTACACATGTTATCTCAGCATGCTCTAAACGTATAGCTAAGGTTGTTAGTCCTGTCACCGTTGGTAATTTGCAACCTAAATTTATTCTGTCTGTAACTTTGATTTGCTCACTGTCATCTTATCCTGTCATGGCGTTTGTAGATTCAGGTGCTGCCCTGAGTCTTATGGATCTCTCATTTGCTAAGCGCTGTGGATTTACTCTTGAACCATTAGAAAATCCTATTCCTCTTAGGGGTATTGATGCTACACCATTGGCAGCAAATAAACCGCAGTATTGGACTCAGGTTACCATGTGCATGACTCCTGAACACCGCGAGGTGATACGTTTCCTGGTTTTACATAAAATGCATGATTTGGTCGTTTTAGGGCTGCCATGGTTACAGACCCATAATCCAGTCCTGGACTGGAAGGCTATGTCAGTCTCAAGTTGGGGCTGTCGTGGTATTCATGAGGATTCCCTGCCTGTGTCTATTGCTTCTTCTACGCCTTCGGAAGTTCCGGAGTATTTGTCTGATTATCAGGATGTCTTCAGTGAGTCTGAGTCCAGTGCACTGCCTCCTCATAGGGACTGTGACTGTGCTATAGATTTGATCCCAGGCAGTAAATTTCCTAAGGGAAGACTGTTTAATCTGTCGGTACCTGAACATACCGCTATGCGTTCATATATCAAGGAGTCTCTGGAAAAAGGACATATTCGTCCATCTTCTTCCCCTCTTGGTGCGGGATTCTTTTTTGTGGCAAAAAAGGACAGATCTTTGAGACCTTGTATTGATTATCGGCTTTTAAATAAGATCACTGTCAAATTTCAGTATCCTTTACCGCTGTTGTCTGACTTGTTTGCCCGGATTAAGGGTGCCAAGTGGTTCACCAAGATAGACCTTCGTGGTGCGTACAACCTTGTGCGCATTAAGCAAGGTGATGAATGGAAAACCGCATTCAATACGCCCGAAGGTCATTTTGAGTACTTGGTGATGCCTTTTGGGCTCTCTAATGCGCCTTCAGTTTTTCAGTCCTTTATGCATGACATTTTCCGGAAGTATCTGGATAAATTTTTGATTGTTTATCTGGATGATATTTTGTTTTTTTCTGATAATTGGGATTCGCATGTGGAGCAGGTCAGGTTGGTCTTTAAAATTTTGCGTGAAAATTCTTTGTTTGTCAAGGGCTCAAAGTGTCTCTTTGGTGTACAGAAGGTTCCCTTTTTGGGGTTCATTTTTTCCCCTTCTGCTGTGGAGATGGACCCAGTCAAGGTCCGAGCTATTCTTGATTGGACTCAGCCCTCGTCAGTTAAGAGTCTTCAGAAGTTCTTGGGCTTCGCTAACTTTTACCGTCGTTTTATCGCTAATTTTTCTAGCATTGTGAAACCTTTGACGGATATGACCAAGAAGGGCTCCGATGTAGCTAACTGGGCTCCTGCTGCCGTGGAGGCTTTCCAGGAGTTGAAACGCCGGTTTACTTCGGCGCCTGTTTTGTGCCAGCCTGACGTCTCACTTCCCTTTCAGGTTGAGGTGGATGCTTCGGAGATTGGGGCAGGGGCCGTTTTGTCGCAGAGAGGCCCTGGTTGCTCTGTTATGAAACCTTGTGCCTTTTTCTCTAGGAAGTTTTCGCCTGCCGAGCGAAATTATGATGTGGGCAATCGGGAGTTGTTGGCCATGAAATGGGCATTTGAGGAGTGGCGTCATTGGCTCGAGGGTGCTAAGCATCGTGTGGTGGTCTTGACTGATCACAAAAATCTGATGTATCTCGAGTCTGCTAAACGCCTTAATCCGAGACAGGCCCGCTGGTCATTGTTTTTCTCCCGCTTTGATTTTGTTGTCTCGTATTTACCAGGTTCAAAGAATGTGAAGGCCGATGCTCTTTCTAGGAGCTTTGTGCCTGATGCTCCTGGAGTCGCTGATCCTGTTGGTATTCTTAAAGATGGAGTTATCTTGTCAGCTATTTCTCCGGATCTGCGACGTGTGTTGCAGAGATTTCAGGCTGATAGGCCTGAGTCTTGTCCACCTGACAGACTGTTTGTTCCGGATAAGTGGACCAGCAGAGTCATTTCCGAGGTTCATTCCTCGGTGTTGGCAGGTCACCCGGGAATTTTTGGCACCAGAGATCTGGTGGCCAGGTCCTTTTGGTGGCCTTCCTTGTCAAGAGATGTGCGGTCATTTGTGCAGTCCTGTGGGACTTGTGCTCGAGCTAAGCCTTGCTGTTCTCGTGCCAGCGGTTTGCTCTTGCCCTTGCCTGTCCCGAAGAGACCTTGGACACATATCTCCATGGATTTCATTTCTGATCTTCCGCTATCTCAGGGCATGTCCGTTATCTGGGTGATATGTGATCGCTTCTCCAAGATGGTCCATTTGGTTCCTTTGCCTAAGCTGCCTTCCTCTTCCGATCTGGTTCCTGTGTTTTTCCAGAACGTGGTTCGTTTGCACGGCATCCCTGAGAATATTGTGTCAGACAGAGGATCCCAGTTCGTTTCCAGGTTCTGGCGATCCTTTTGTAGTAGGATGGGCATTGATTTGTCGTTTTCGTCTGCTTTCCATGCTCAGACTAATGGACAGACGGAGCGAACCAATCAGACCTTGGAGGCTTATTTGAGGTGTTTTGTCTCTGCTGATCAGGACGATTGGGTGACATTCTTGCCGTTGGCTGAGTTTGCCCTTAATAATCGGGCTAGTTCCGCCACCTTGGTTTCGCCTTTTTTCTGCAACTCTGGTTTCCATCCTCGCTTTTCTTCGGGTCATGTGGAGCCTTCTGACTGTCCTGGGGTGGATTCTGTGGTGGATAGGTTGCAGCAGATCTGGAATCATGTGGTGGACAACTTGAAGTTGTCACAGGAGAAGGCTCAGCGCTTTGCCAACCGCCGCCGCGGTGTGGGTCCCCGACTACGCGTTGGGGATTTGGTGTGGCTTTCTTCCCGCTTTGTTCCTATGAAGGTCTCCTCTCCCAAATTTAAACCTCGTTTTATTGGGCCTTACAAGATATTGGAAATCCTTAATCCTGTATCTTTTCGTCTGGATCTTCCTGTGTCGTTTGCTATTCACAATGTATTTCATAGGTTCTTGTTGCGGCGGTACATTGTGCCTGTAGTTCCTTCTGCTGAGCCTCCTGCTCCGGTGTTGGTTGAGGGCGAGTTGGAGTACGTGGTGGAGAAGATCTTGGATTCTCGCCTCTCCAGGCGGAGGCTTCAGTACCTGGTCAAGTGGAAGGGCTATGGTCAGGAGGATAATTCCTGGGTGGTCGCCTCTGATGTTCATGCGGCCGATTTAGTTCGTGCCTTTCATGCCGCTCATCCTGATCGCCCTGGTGGTCGTGGTGAGGGTTCGGTGACCCCTCACTAAGGGGGGGGGTACTGTTGTGAATTTGCTTTTTGCTCCCTCTAGTGGTTACTAGTTTTTTGACTCTGGTTTTTCTGTCTTTCCTTTTATCCGCACCTGGGTCGTTAGTTAGGCGTGTTGCTATATAAGCTCCCTGGACCTTCAGTTCAATGCCTGGCAACGTAGTTATCAGAGCTAGTCTGCTGTGCTCTTGTCTACTGATCCTGGTTCCAGTTATATCAGCTAAGTCTGCCTTTTGCTTTTTGCTATTTGTTTTGGTTTTGTATTTTTGTCCAGCTTGTTCCTAATCTATATCCTGACCTTTGCTGGAAGCTCTAGGGGGCTGGTGTTCTCCCCCCGGACCGTTAGACGGTTCGGGGGTTCTTGAATTTCCAGTGTGGATTTTGATAGGGTTTTTGTTGACCATATAAGTTACCTTTCTTTATTCTGCTATCAGTAAGCGGGCCTCTCTGTGCTAAACCTGGTTCATTTCTGTGTTTGTCATTTCCTCTTACCTCACCGTCATTATTTGTGGGGGGCTTCTATCCAGCTTTGGGGTCCCCTTCTCTGGAGGCAAGAAAGGTCTTTGTTTTCCTCTACTAGGGGTAGCTAGATTCTCCGGCTGGCGCGTGTCATCTAGAATCAACGTAGGAATGATCCCCGGCTACTTCTAGTGTTGGCGTTAGGAGTAGATATATGGTCAACCCAGTTACCACTGCCCTATGAGCTGGATTTTTGTATTCTGCAGACTTCCACGTTCCTCTGAGACCCTCGCCATTGGGGTCATAACAGGAAAGTACCCCACAACCGTTGTGTCTGTTTCTTAAGTTCCCTCACAACTCGATTAAGTGATGTTCTTCTAATCTTCCGTCCCTTCCTGATGTTACAGTTAGAATGGCACCCGTTTGTCGGATAGGCCTGGAGTGCTTCCGGGACCCTAGAGACGCCCCTCTCCCGCAATTGCCTCCCAAGACTTCATAGGTGATATGTGTTAGACAGCCCGCCTGAGACTGACTGCCCTGCCGCTGTTTGGAGTATGGCTTGAAGCTGTATGTTATTCCACTCTCTCGGCGTTCCGGCCACCGGTAATGCGCCTCAGTAGGATGTTGCTCCGGGCTTACAGCACGACCCCTACTGGTATTCTCCTATCGCTTGATCTCGTTTCTCACTCAGCACAATCTATCTCGCTTCTAGTCCTTTCTTGGGCACCGCCGCTACCCGGAGCAGGCGCGGTCCCTTTTCGTTCTTTCTCGTTGCCAAGCCTCTGTCAGGATCCCACCCCTGACAGAGACCCTACTGTCTCTTACTCCACAACACCCTCTGCCACTAGGTGTTGCTTCGTCCAATCCAGTCAGCTTTCTGATCTAACTTCCTGCCTGACCCCCAGTTTACCCACTATGGTGGGGAGTGGCCTAATGAATAGAACCCTTAGCTCCCCCCGGAGGCCCGGCTGTGAAATGTATTGGTGTCTGTGATACCTGATCAGATGAACTCCTTCAGTGCCATCGAACGCACCATGGCTCCCCATAGTGGCGGAGCCACAGTACTGCAACGACCAGGACTCTGGGGCGCTGCACTCCCCCCTGGTTAAACACAGTACTCCGGGACTGGGAAGAAAACAACAATACAAGTTAGCAAAAAGACATACAATTTTGTTGAGTGCAAAACAATAAGTATTCTTGAACAGGCTTCCCTTTATGGGAGGTGAGGACACTTAAACGTTACAAACATAGTTAACATTATAAATTACAGGCTATAAATAACTCCTGTTACCCAACCGGGTATTCTACTAAGTGTAAAATTGTTGAACAATAATTTAACATTGCCTTTAAGGACTCACACTCTAAATCCACTAAAGACCTTCCTATAATCACATTATAAGGCACTTTAACTTTTTCATTCTCCTACTTTGGATCTGCAGGACCGCCTGTCCTATCGGCACCAGACCTACTGCCTCTCCTTTCTATTACAGGACCGCCCCGTTCAGCCAGGGCCTACTGCCTTTTCAACTACTATACACAGTATAGAACATAACTTTTCTTTCAGTTTGAGAACACTGAGCCGGCTCTACTTGGCTCCTAGAAGGACTCACTCACTAACCCCTACGGGTTCACTTTCTGTCCTTAGTAACACATTATTAACTTTCGATGGGGAACGCAGGGTCTACCTTCTATCCCCCCCCTTCTTTTTCTTATCAACATTATTAACTATCTTCTTTCCGAAAATATTATCAGCATTCCTTTACATTTAACTAATTGCATACACATAACTTTTACATGTGAGTGTTATCATCACTTTTCTTTATCAGCATTATAGCTATTGGCCTTAAAGCATTATCAACAAATGAACATCCCCTTTAAGAGGGGATCAAGTCTTTCTGAGGTAGTTCGTCTTCTCAGACTACCAGTCCATGCTCAACAAAGGTTCCGGTAAGGTATCTTCACAAAGAGTCTTTGTTTAAGTAAAACCAGTAGGAAGCGCCTTTAATAAGGTGCAAACTATTTACAAGGGACAAGTTTGTATCATGCACAGTCCATGATTACTGCAGTTCTTATAACATTGTGAACCAAAAAGCAAAAATGAAAGTGAAAGCAAAAATAAAAAGCAATAGGGATCCCGGGTAAACAAAGGGATCCCTTTAAGAGTTAACCCAGGACGGGTTTTAGCAGCAAAACAGCAAGGAAATAAACAGTTAACTATTTACAGTTTCAGGTTTCCGAGGTTTAGTTGGACGGCTTCCAGGGCTGCACCTGGCACTTAACCCTTCTTGGCCTGGGCAAAGTGAGGTCCAGGGTTACACCCAGTGCTGGACAAACGCCGTTAATCCGTCCTTCATGTATGGTTAAATCATGCGCAGCGATGGAGGTCTGCGCAACTTGAGTATGGGCATTTGCTGCAGCAGAGGTAGCGGCCGCTGCAAGATCAGTCACTGGAACGGAGTCAGCAGCTGTGGCACTAGCAGTCACTGGAGTGGTGTCGGTCGTCAGGGCAGGGTCGTCTTTCATACCTGCTTCAGATGCGGTCCCTCCGGTGCCGATCTGCTCCGTCTCCGCTGGGATCTGGAACGCTGGTTGCAGGGCCTTGTGCTGCGACATTGTCATCTCTGCTTGCAGCATACCCCTTTCCGGCAGGGCCTTGCTTTCCAGCTTCGGAGCGCTGGGACTTCTTCCCTGCTCCGGACCAGATGAGGCTGCCGACAGATGTCCGGTGAGGCTCCTGATGATGGCCTTCTTCCACCCGGCCTCAGTGCTCAGCTGCGTCCGCCGGGGTCGGTCGCTGAGCTCGTCCACTCCGGCCTGCAGGAATTCAGCATCAGCGGTGGAGGCCTGGTTGCGGTGCCCCTCCGGGTGGCTGGGGGAGTCCTCTGCTCCGACCCCACGCTCCGGCTCCGGGCGGCTCGCCATGGCGTCCTCCATGTCGCTCGCTCCTTCTTCCTGGTCCTTTTCCCGCTCTCTTCTTCGTGGGCGGTTTCGTTTTCGTTGTCTCTGCCCACCATTAAGGATCAGGAGGCGGATCTCGGCTGCTGACGGACACGTCCTCAAGGGGCCGAGATATTTAGACTGGGCAGCCATTGTCTTTCGCGCTCTTCAGCTTGTTCACGCCCACTTCCACGCCCTTCTTCTTCTCCTGCGCTCTCCTTAGCGCTGTAATGGCGGCGGTTTTGGCGGGAACTTCTGGCGGCAAGTGGCAACACACAGTCCTTGTAATAAAGCACAGTCCAAGCACGATAAATCACAGTTCCAAGGCACACATGACCTGATTCTTCAGGCTTAAGTAGATCCTGTTCGTGACGCCAAGTTAAAGCGCCCCCACACCGCCACAGGGCCGAGGGGTACCCGGAGCCGGGCCTCTGAGTCTCAGTCCTGGGGTTGTCACGGTGGCTAGACCCGGTCCGTGGCCCTGTCTGTCAGTGGGGAACGTCTGGTGCAAATAGTGGTGTTGTAACGGTGCAGTTGTGGGGTGCAGGTCGCGGTAAATAACGAGGACACCAGGTTGCAGTCTCTTTACCTCTTTACTGGAGATCTCTGAGTCCTCAGTCCAGAATATGGTTCACCAGGCTGCGCAAGTCCGGCCGGTCCAATGGCACCTTCAGAGTTCACTTCACAGGTGGAAATCGGTGCCTTCCTTCTTAGCGCTATGTGTTGTAGTCCTTCCCTGCTATGCTTACGGAAAGTACCCCACAACCGTTGTGTCTGTTTCTTAAGTTCCCTCACAACTCGATTAAGTGATGTTCTTCTAATCTTCCGTCCCTTCCTGATGTTACAGTTAGAACGGCACCCGTTTGTCGGATAGGCCTGGAGTTCTTCCGGGACCCTAGAGACGCCCCTCTCCCGCAATTGCCTCCCAAGACTTCATAGGTGATATGTGTTAGACAGCCCGCCTGAGACTGACTGCCCTGCCGCTGTTTGGAGTATGGCTTGAAGCTGTATGTTATTCCACTCCCTCGGCGTTCCGGCCACCGGTAATGCGCCTCAGTAGGATGTTGCTCCGGTCTTACAGCACGACCCCTACTGGTATTCTCCTATCGCTTGATCTCGTTTCTCACTCAGCACAATCTATCTCGCTTCTAGTCCTTTCTTGGGCACCGCCGCTACCCGGAGCAGGCGCGGTCCCTTTTCGTTCTTTCTCGTTGCCAAGCCTCTGTCAGGATCCCACCCCTGACAGAGACCCTACTGTCTCTTACTCCACAACACCCTCTGCCACTAGGTGTTGCTTCGTTCAATCCAGTCAGCTTTCTCCACTAACTTCCTGCCTGACCCCCAGTTTACCCACTATGGTGGGGAGTGGCCTAATGAATAGAACCCTTAGCTCCCCCCGGAGGCCCTGCGGTGAAATGTATTGGTGTCTGTGATACCTGATCAGATGAACTCCTTCAGTGCCATCGAACGCACCATGGCTCCCCATAGTGGCGAAGCCACAGTACTGCAACGACCAGGACTCTGGGGCGCTGCAGAAACAATAGGGATCCCGTGTAAACTAAGGGATCCCTTTAAGAAGAATAACCCTAGACGGGTTTTAGCAGCAGAAAACAGGAAAACAAACAGTTAACTATTTACATTTTCGTGGTTTCGATGTTTAGTTGGACGGCTTCCAGGGTTGCACCTGGCACATAACCCTTTTTGGCCTGGGAAGGGTGAAATCCAGGGTTACACCCGGTGCTGGATAAACGCCGTTAGTCCGTCTTTCGTGTACGGTTAAGTCATGCGCAGCGATGGAGGTCTGCGCAACTTGAGTATGGGCACTGGCTGCAGCAAAGATAGCGGCTGCTGCAAGATCAGTCACTGGAACGAAGTCAGTAGGGGTGGCACGAGCAGTCGCTGCAGTGGAGTCGGTCATCAGGACAGGGTCGTTCTTCATACTTGCTTCAGATGCGGTCCCTCCAGTGCCGGTCTGCTCTGTCTCCGCTGGGGTCTGGAACGCTGGTTGCAGGGCCTTGTGCTGCGGCGTTGTCATCTCTGTTTGCAGCATCTCGCTTTCCGGCAGGGCCTTGCTTTCTGGCTTCAGAGCGCTGGAACTTCTTTCTTGCTCCGGACCAGACGAGGCTGCCGACAGATGTCTGGTGAGGCTTTCGACGATGGTCTTCTTCCACCCAGCCTCAGTGCACAGCTGCGTCCGCAGGAGTTGGTCTTTGAGCTCTTCCATGCCGGCCGGCAGGAAGTCAGGGCCAACGGGTGATGCCTGGCCGCGGTGTCTCTCCAGGTGGCTGGGGGAGTCCTCTGCTCTGACCCCACGCTCTGGTCCCGGGCGGCTGGTCATGGCATCCTCCACGTGGCTGGCTTCTTCCTCGTCCTTTACCCGCTCTCTCCTTCGTGGGCAGTTTCGCTTTCTTTGTCTCTGCCCGCCATTAAGGATTATGAGGCAGATCTCGGCTGCTGATGGACACGTCCTCAAGGAACAGAAATATTTAGACTGGGCGGCCATTATTTTTCGCGCTTCTCAGTTCGTTCACACCCACAACTCCACGCCCTTCTTCTTCTCCTGCGCTCCTCGTGGCGGGGTAATGGCGGCGGTTTTGGCAGGAATTTTAGCGGCAAATGGCAATACACAGTCCTTAAGCAAATCACAGTTCCAATCACAAATCCAATCACAATTCTGACACAGTTCTTAGGCACACATGGCCCGATTTTCAGGCTTAAGTAGATCCTGTTCGTGACGCCAAAATTGGATCGCCCCAGGCGCAGGGCAATGGGGTACTCGGCACCGGGTCCCTCGGTCTCGGTTCTGGGGATGTCACAGTGGCCCGACCCGGTCCGTGGCCCTGCTGAGGGGCGCCCAATTAAAGGTGATAGTTTGTCAAGTGTTCATGACGCCACCTGTGGTGTTCGGTCAGGATGACCGACGCTGCTAGGGGTCCGCTGGGGTGATGGAATGGCAGCTAGATGATATACCTTCCCACAGGTGAAGTATGTCCCCATGGCTTCCCAAAGTGTGTGGATGGTGATAGTGGACGATGTAAGGCGCAATGAATAACGAGGACACAAAGGTTGCAGTCTCTTTACCTTTTACTGAAGACTTCAGAGTCCACAGTCCAGAGTACCGCTCACAGGGCTGGCTGAGTCCGGCCGGTCCGAAGGCACATCCAGAGTTCCCTTAGCCAGGAGGAAATCAGTAGCCTTCCTACTAGCGCCTGTGTGTTGTAGTACCTCCCTGCTGAGCACCACGGGAAAGTCCTCACAACCTTTGTAGATGTTTCTGATGTTCTCTCTCTCTGTCCCCCAGATGATATGGATAGGACAACCCGTATGATGGGGTAGGCCTGGAGCTATTTTATAGGGACCCTAGAGATGCCCCTCTCCCACAGTTGCCTCTGTGTCTTCTTAGGTATTTAGGTTGGGCAGCCAACTTGGAATTGACTGTCCTGCCATTGTCTGGAGTATTGCGTAGAGTCAGTACATCCCTCGGTGTTCCGGCCACCGGCTACGCGCCTCGGAAGGAGGCTGCCAATCTCGGGGCAGGACTCCTCCCTGGGTCAAACCCAGGCTGCTTCTCCCTCGATGTTATCTGGTCGAAGCCCAGTCTGCTTCTTTCTGTCTCACTTCCTATCCAACCCACCAGTTTTACCCGTGTGTGAACAGTGCCCTAGTAGATAGAAGCTTTGCTCCCCCTGGTGGACTGGAGTGTGAAGTGTAGTATGTGACTGTGATACCTGGCAAGGTGAACTCCTTTAGTACCATCAGACGTAACATCACTCCCCCTGGTGGAAGAGCGACATTACTGCAATGACCAGGACTCTGGGGCGCTGCAAGGAGATGACACTGCTGTGTGCACTGTGCTGTGTATACATGACGTGGTGTAGTATTGTGAAGAGGAGATGACACTGTTGTGTGTATTGTGCAGGCAGACAGGTACATGAGGTATAGTAAGCTGCAGGCAGACAGGAAGCACCCTGGAAATTGCAGACAGGTAGCAGACATAACTCCGGAGTAACTAGAAAGTTTAAATGCCATGGAAGGCACAGGCAAAAAAAGATGTCCTGAAGACCGCATATAGGTTGCAGAGTTACTGAAAGCCATAGGCAGACAGGTATCTGAGGTCCTGGAAGTCGCAGACTGCCAGGATATGTACTGGAGACCACAGACAGGTTGCAGAGATACTGAAAGTCTCAGGTAGACAGGTAACTAGGAATTGCAAGTCGCAGGCAGACAGGAGATGTCCTGAATAACTTAGGCAGCTTGCAGAGGTACTGAAAGCTGCAGGCAGACAGGTAACTGAGGGAGTGGAAGCCACATGCAGACAGGTAACTGAGGTACTGGAAACTGCAGGATGACAGGTAACTGAGGTACTGAAAGCTGCAGACAGCCAGGAAACATCCTGGAGACAACAGACAGGTTGCAGAGCTACTGAAAGTCTCAGGCAGACAGGTAACAGAGCAACTGCAGGTCTCAGGCAGACAGGAGACATCCTGAAGAATTTAGGCAGCTTGCAGAGGTACTGAAGCCTGCAGGCACATAGGTAACTGAGGGAGTGGAAGTCACAGACAGCCATGAGACATTTTGGAGACCATAGACAGGTTGCAGAGATACTGAAGGCCGCAGTCAGACAGGTAACTGACGAACTAGAAGCTGCAGGCAGACATGAGATGTCCAGAAGGCCGTAGACAGCTTGCAGCGATACTAGAGGGCTGCAGGCAGACATGTAACTGAGGGACTGGAAGCCGCAAGCAGCCAGGTGACGTTGTAGAGACCATAGGCACGTTGCAGAAATACTGACATCCACAGTCAGACAGGCTGCTGTGCACAGACAAACTAAAAGTCTTAATACCATGACACTGGTGTGTGTCTTGGTAAGCCATATTTAGGTAAGGATGTTTAACACATGGGAGCACAACAGGCTACTAGCAACGCCCAATGTGGAGCACAAAAAAGTTTTGCTGACTGTGGTGTAGGGTGCAGAGCCAAGAACGGGACCGGTGTTTAATAGCAGGACATTGCAGTAGCTTAGATATTCATGGATACAGCCACTCACATAGTGACAGTCAGTTGTTAGTGATGGTAACCATGGATATCTAAACTACTACAATGCCCTTCACATGGAGTAAGTGACATAGCTAATTGGAAGAACTACTGTATACTACTTTTCTAATTGGAGGCATTTGCTAATATTATTATTACTACACCTACTACATACTGTATTGGGATAGGATTTTGGAGATGAGAATACCCCTTTAAGTATTCCCTTCACTGCCTGCAACAAAGGGACCAAATCCGACCCCCTGAAAAACAAGCCAATAGCATTATCCTGCCTCCACCACCAAATCTTTATAGGTGGTGTATGTTTTGGGGGATTATGTAACGTATCTTCTCTTTGCAGTTACTTCACTGAACTGCTTTCAGTGTTCGGATCCTCAGTGTAAGAATCCCACCACAACGACCTGTCCTGCAAGAAATCACTGCTTTTCACTGTCCTTTAGCCAACGTGAGTACATGTAACATAACTCCTATACCATATTTCACCATTCAATTGACCCAATAAACTGCACTTCTGGCATTTTAAATTTTCTTTTCTTGTTTTGCTGTATTATTTATATGATAATTTTAGAATTTATCAGATTGGATTTTAAAGGATGCGGCAATTATAAATATTCTTATCTTTAATTTATTTTTGTATATGGATGCAATTTTTATTTTACTTAATATTTCCACAAAAAAAAATGTTTGAATCACTTTTTCTTTCTGAGTTCCTTAACCCCTTACTGACCTCGGACGTACTATACCGTCCGAGGTCAGCTCCCCTGCTTTGATGCAGGGCTCCGCGGTGAGCCCGCATCAAAGCCGGGACATGTCAGCTGTTTTGAACAGCTGACATGTGCCCGCAATAGGCGCGGGCAGAATCGCGATCTGCCCGCGCCTATTAACTAGTTAAACGCCGCTGTCAAACGCAGACAGCGGCATTTAACTACCGCATCCGGCCGGATATGACGGCATCGCCGACCCCCGTCACATGATCGGAGATCGGCGATGCTTCTGAATGGTAACCATAGAGGTCCTTGAGACCTCTATGGTTACTGATGCCGGCGTGCTGTGAGCGCCACCCTGTGGTCGGCGCTCACAGCACACCTGCATTTCTGCAACATAACAGCGATCTGATGATCGCTGTTATGTAGCAGAGCCGATCGGGCTGTGCCTGCTTCTAGCCTCCCATGGAGGCTATAGAAGCATGGCAAAAGTAAAAAAAAAAGTTTTAAAAAATGTGAAAAAAATACAAAAAACATAAAAGTTTAAATCACCCCCCTTTCGCCCCAATCAAAATAAATCAATAAAAAAAAAATCAAACCTACACATATTTGGTATCGCCGCGTTCAGAATCGCCCGATCTATCAATAAAAAAAAAGCATTAACCTGATCGCTAAACGGCGTAACAAGAAAAAAAATCGAAACCCCAGAATTACGGTTTTTTGGACGCCGCGACATTGCATTAAAATGCAATAACGGGCGATCAAAAGAACGTATCTGCACCGAAATGGTATCATTAAAACCGCCAGCTCGGCACACAAAAAATAAGCCCTCACCCGACCCCAGATCACGAAAAATAGAGACGCTACGGGTATCGGAAAATGGCGCAATTTTTTTTTTATTTTTTTTTTTAGCAAAGTTTGGAATTTTTTTTCACCACTTAGGTAAAAAATAACCTAGTCATGTTAGGTGTCTATGAACTCGTAATGACCTGGAGAATCATAATGGTCAGTTTTAGCATTTAGTGAACCTAGCAAAAAAGCCAAGCAAAAAACAAGTGTGGGATTGCACTTTTTTTGCAATTTCACCGCACTTGGAATTTTTTTCCCGTTTTCTAGTACACGACATGGTAAAACCAATGATGTCGTTCAAAAGTACAACTCGTCCCGCAAAAAATAAGCCCTCACATGGCCAAATTGACGGAAAAATAAAAAAGTTATGGCTCTGGGAAGGAGGGGAGTGAAAAACGAAAACGGAAAAACGAAAAATCCCAAGGTCATGAAGGGGTTAATTGATCGTTTGTGCTTTATACTGTAGTTCAATAAATTCACCATAAGTTGGTGGGATTTCATAGGAGCACCAAGATGGTGGTGAGTGTGGTCTTCTGTTGGGCCATGGCTGTCAAAGTAACCGATTGGAACCCTACGACTGCCCTAACAGAATCCCATACTAGTTTGATAGAGGCATCAAAATGGCAAAACAGAAGAAATTGTAGCAAGATGATTAATAGGGGTCTGAGCCCACGGGACCCCCCATGAGGCTCGAGCACGGGTCTCTGAAATGTGCTAGAATGGCGCCAATGTTGAGCAGAAAATTCACCACTCCATTCATAGTCTATCGAAGTGCAGGAGATAATTAAGTATCACAGTCCCATAGACAATGAATGTTTGCGTAGCTCCAGCGTAACCGGGAATTTCAGATTGTCGAGATCGGTGGGAACCACACGTCGGACCCCCAACGGAGACAAAGTTATTATTTATCTTGTGTCTAGGTGAGAACTTGCCCAGTTAGATGACTCCTTTCACGCTGACTCCTTGCAGAATCAGTAAAACAGATCACAACCACGACCCTTTAAGTGGATGAAATGTCTCCTATAAATCCCATAAATGGCATCTTACAATGTGTGTTCTCTCTGTTGCAGGTAATGCTGAAGTTGCAATAAAAGGTTGCTCTCCGCCGGAGCTGTGTAATCATCGTCCTCCTTTAGTACCGCCTGGTGTTTCGTATAAGTCAAGCTGCTGTGATACGAATCTGTGCAATTCTGCCATCACTAACAAGATGTCCCTCGTCTCTGCCGGCGTCCTGGTCCTGGTGTCTCTATGTGTTTCCAGGTTTTGATCCTCGCGCTCCTATGAAGCCCTGATTTACCAGATTGTATTATGCACAGCGTCTTCCTCTGTACCATGCTGAGGGCACATATGCCGTTTATATTCGTATTACCTATGCTTATCCAATAAAGCTAATTCTATAGATTTTTTTATAATTTCTTATAGAGCTCCAAAATCTGCTGATGCCAGTCCCACATCCCCTCCAGGACTCACAGTCTGACTCCCCTCTCTTATAACACGGGAGTTTGGGCATACTTACCAACATCACATTTAAATTTTGACTCCAGTCCCCAGGAATGGCCAATTTTTGGGTGCGGTTTCCGTAAATTCCACAATGGGAAATCCCAATAGGACTTGATTGGCTCCTCAAATGTAGACAGTCCCTTCAAGTTTGGGTCTGTTGGGAAGCCTCCATGATCCTTTTCTTACCTTAGGCCCATGACTGCCCAATCCACTCATCAAGGTACACTGTTCACTAATTAAATCATTATTAAAAACCCTGAGGTTCACATAGAGGGGGATGGTTTTGTATTTTTGCCAGTGTGACACTATTTCCAGTAAGCTACCGCATTGACCCTTGGCAAGGCCTGACTCGTCTCTGCTCTGCAACTGCAATATGGGAAGTTGTCAGTATCCAGGACCCTAGTGAGCAGGGCGGTGGAGTCGGAAAGCCAAACCTCCGACTCAAACTCTGACTCGGACTGCTAAGTTTCCATGACACCGACTCCACGACTCCAACTCCCTCACACCAGGGCTGTGGAGTCAGTTAGCCAAACCACCAACTCCGACTCCTCAATTTCCATGACACCGACTCTGACTCCGACTCCACCAAAATGGTCTCAGACATGCGACTCTGACTCCACAGCCCTGCTAGTGAGCTGGCTAAAAAATTACCCTCAATAAAATAGCTGACAGCGTGGGGATAGACTGACGACAAGTACGACAGGTGAGGACGGCATCCATACAGATTGTTCGAGGGGTCCTATTGCTCAAGAGCTGGACTACTCCTTCCCTACTGCTTAGTGAATCAGAGAACAGATGTATTGGAGGAGAGTTTTTCCACTTTGGTCAGTAAATAAGCATCCACTTGTGATTTTAGTAAAATTCACGCAAAAAAAGTGCAGCTTTTTTTTTTTGGGGGGGGGGGAATTGAACAAAATTTGTAGCATGTGGACTTACTTTTAACCCCTTTACACACCCTCACATAATTGAGCTGAGCCTTGTCAGCTAAATGCTGTGTTACACAGCCAGCATATGCCTGTAACAGCAGCAACTGGAATTTTTTCTGATCGCTGCTGTTTAAACGTAAAGTTCTTCTGTCAATCCCTGATTGTCGGTGCATTATGGCATGGGCTCCCACCTGCCCACTTGCAATGCCAATTGCTTATCAGGGCAGCTGGTAGCCTTCCTTAAAGCCCTATTGCTGTGCTTCATAGGAAGACATCTGTAGAACTGTAATATATAGTATAAGCGACTAAATAATAAGAGGTTTTATTCCCCTAAAGGGACTAAAAATAAAGAAAAAAAAATTAAATTGCACCCCCCACACACACTTCTTTTTTCTAGCATAAAAATAAAGGAATAAACAATTCTTCATATTATCTGTGCTTAGTTAATAAAACAATTTGCATGTGGGCATATCTGTGGATACGGCAGCTTCCCTGCACTGAGGCGGATTCCTTGGCCAGGTAGTGTAGATACCTGGCGCTATGTCTACACGTAATATGGCTTTCTGATATTTCCTTACACACTAGTAGTGTTGAGGGAGGATCTAAATTGATCCTTCACGGTTGACTCAGTGATTTCCAAATTAATCTACAGGGCGTTGCTGGCAACTAAAAATGAACAGATGGAGACGTGTGTCTCTGTTTGGGGAGATCGAGCAGATCTCTGGCCCCCGTTTTATTGTGTATCACTTTTCATAATCATAGAAATTATACTTCAACCAATCAGCATAAGAACACGCTCACAGTTCTTAACCTATAAGAATGAAGGAAAAACTTAACCCATGAGAATACAGAAATACCAGAAACTACATATATGGTCATGTCTTCTTCGTATAGAAAAAGCATACCAACAGGTGCCCCAGAGTCTTGTATAGCGATACACCCCCGAGTCCATTATCTGGTTCAAGAGAACACTCTGGCCTTGTAGCAAAACATAAACAATAGCCTAGTTGAATAACAGACTTGTGAACAACAAGATAAAGTTACTTCATGGCAGCTATAACCTTTTACCTAATTAACCCTTTCACGACATGCGCCGTACTATTACTGCGCATGTCGTGTCTCCCCCTTTGATGTGGGCTCCGGCGGTGAGCCCACATCAAAGTCGCGACATGTCAGCTGTTTTGTACAGCTGACATGTGCGCGCAATAGCAGCGGGTGAAATCGCCACTATTAACCTGTTAAATGCCGCTGTCAAACGCAGACAGCAGCATTTAACCGGCCCTTCCAGCCGGGCATCCGGAAATGACCTCATCGCCGACCTCGTCACATGATCGGGGGTCAGCGATGCATCAGGATGGTAACCATAGAGGTCCTTTAGACCTCTATGGTTACTAATGCCGGCCTGCGGTGAGCGCCCCCCTGTGGTCGGCGCTCACAGCACACCTGCATTTCTGCTACATAGCAGCGAACATCAGATCGCTGCTATGTAGCAGAGGCGATCGGGTTGTGCCTGCTTCTAGCCTCCCATGGAGGCTATTGAAGCATGGCAAAAGTTAAAAAAAATGTTTTTAAAAATATGAAAAAAATAAAAAAAATATGAAAGTTTAAATCACCCCCCTTTCGTCCCATCCAAAATAAAACAATAAAAAAATCAAATCTACACATATTTGGTATCGCCGCGTTCAGAATAGCCCGATCTATCAATAAAAAAAAGCATTAACCTGATCGCTAAACGGCGTAGCAAGAAAAAAATTCAAAACGCCAGAATTACGTTTTTTTGGTCGCCGTGACATTGCATTAAAATGCAATAAAGGGCGATCAAAAGAACGTATCTGCACAATTGTGATATCATTAAAAACATCAGCTCCAAACACAAAAAATAAGCCCTCACACGACCCCAGATCACGAAAAATGGAGACGCTACGGGTATCAAAAAATGGCGCTTTTTTTTTTTTTTTTTTTTTTAAGCAGCAAAGTTTTGAATTTTTTTTCACCACTTAGATAAAAAATAACCTAGACATGTTTGGTGTCTATGAACTCATAATTACCTGGAGAATCATAATATCAGGTCAGTTTTAGCATTTAGTGTACCTAGCAAAAAAGCCAAACAAAAAACAAGGGTGGGATTGCACTTTTTTTGCAATTTCACCACACGTGGATTTTTTTTCCCATTTTCTAGTACAAGACATGGTAAAACCAATGATGACTTTCAAAAGTACAACTCGTCCCGCAAAAAACAAGCCCTCACATGGCCATATTGACGGAAAGATAAAAAAGTTATGGCTCTTGGAAGGAGGGGAGCGAAAAACGAAAACACAAAAACGAAAAAGGGCAGGGGCATGAAGGGGTTAAATAACAGAATTTATCTTTAAGCAACAAGAAAATGGAGTCAAAAGCACAAAATGGAGAATCTTTCTTAATTTGTTCCTTCACAGTAGTAGCGCTTGGGCAGAGTGTTGGTGAATAGATGTTTGTGCCTTCTTTTTCCTTTTAGTCTTCTCCAATGTATGTTTTGCTTGGCGTGTAACTTTATAGAATATTTTTTTTTGGAGTGGGTGTTATAGCGACACCTTCTGCCAAGCTCCTGTCATATTCACCAGTAATCCATCTTTATGGCCATTTACTGTCAGTTGCTCTATATATACACATATTGTGTAATTTAAGGGGTTTTCCATTTTTGGAAATACCCAATCCTCTAAATGCAGTTTGTTTTTAAAATAAAACAAAAAAACAAATCGTGCATCGCTCCCCGTCCTGGATTCAGCTCTAAATCTCTGCCATTGCTCCTGGCGTCTTTTATAGTCTGCAGCACTGACAATGCTGCAGACAATCAACTCGTGGGCAGAGATGCTGAGCTCACTGATTGGCTGCAGTGCTGTCGATGTGACATCAGAGCTGCAGACAATAACAGACACCGGGAACAGCGGTGGAGACTCAATGCCGGACCTGGGGAGGGAGAGTAAGAAGAGTTTGTTTTTTCTTAATAAACTGCAGCCAGACAACAGGAGATTTCTGAAATCTGCAAACCCCGTTTTGTCTACATGGCTACATGTTTATGTAGGATTTATGTCCATGCCCATTGCTCTGCAGACCATTGATGACCAAGTATTGATCTGTACCTCATAGAACCAGCAACAGCAGTAAAAATATTTGCTTTTTGTTAATCCATAGTGTATAGTAGGAGTTATTTTAATGGTTTCAGCATTCCAATTAATCAATACTAATTATTGATATGATTTCAAACAGTTTAATATATAATATACACTGCTCAAAAAAATAAGGGGAACACTCAAATAACACATCCTTGATCTGAATGAATGAAATATTCTCATTGAATACTTTGTTCTTTACAAAGTTGAATGTGCTGGCAACAAAATCACACAAAAATCCTCAATGGAAATCAAATTTATTAACCAATGGAGGTCTGGATTTGGAATCCCACTCAAAATCAAAGTGAAAGATCCAATTACAGGCTGACCCATCTTCAATAGAAATGCCTGAAGACAAGGAAATAACGCTCAGTAGTGTGTGTGGCCTCTACGTGCCTGTATGACCTCCCTACAATGCCTGGGCATGCTCCTGATGAGGCAGCGGATGGTCTCCTGAGGGATCTCCTCCCAGACCTGGACTAAAGCATCCACCAACTCCTGGACAGTCTGTGGTGCAACGTGACGTTGGTGGATGGTGCGAGACATAATGTCCCAGGTGTGTTCAATCGGATTCAGGTCTGGGGAACAGGTGGGCCAGTCCATAGCTTCAATGCCTTCATCTTGCAGGAACTGCTGACACACTCCAGTCACAAGAGGTCTGGCATTGTCCTGCATTAGGAGGAACTCAGGGCCAACGGCAACGGCACCAGCATATGGTCTCACAAGGGGTCTGGCAAGCACATGGAGGGCTGTGCGGCCCTCCAAAGAAATGCCACCCCACACCATTACTGACCCACTGCCAAACTGGTCATGCTGAAGGATGTTGCAGGCAGCAGATCGCTCTCCACGGCGTCTCCAAACTCTGTCAAGTCTGTCACATGTGCTCAGCGTGACCCTGCTTTCATCTGTGAAGAGCACAGGGTGCCAGTGGCAAATTTGCCAATCCTGGTGTTCTGTGGCAAATGCCAAGCATCCTGCATGGTGTTGGGCTGTGAGCACAACCCCCATCTGTGGACATCAGACACTCAGACCATCCTTATGGAGTCGGTTTCTAACCGTTTGTACAGACACATGCACACTTGTGGCCTGCTGGAGGTCATTTTGCAGGGCTCTGGCAGTGCTCCTCCTGTTCCTCCTTGCACAAAGGCTGAGGTAGCGGTCCTGCTGCTGGGTTGTTGCTTTCCTATGGCCCCCTCCACATCTCCTGCTGTACTGGCCTGTCTCTTGTTAGCGCCTCCAGCCTCTGGACACTACGCTGACAGACACAGCAATCCTTCCCACAGCTCGCATTGATGTGCCATCCTGGATGAGCTGCACTATCTGAGCCACTTGTCTGGGTTGTAGAGTCCGTCCCATGTTACCATGAGTGTGAAAGCACAACCAACATTCAAAAGTGACCAAAACATCAGCCAGAAAGCATTGGTACTGAGATGTGGGCTGTGGTCCCCCACCTGCAGAACCACTCCTTTATTGAGTGCGTCTTGATAATTGCCAATAATTTCCATCTGTTGTCTATTCCTTTTGCACAGCGGCATGTGAAATTGATTGTCAATCAGTGTTGCTTCCTAAGTGGACAGTTTGATTTCACAGAAGTTTGATTTACTTGGAGTTATATTCTGTTATTTGAGGCTGTGTGCACACGTTGCATTTTTTTCTCGTTTTTTCCATGTTTTTTCAAGGTGAAAACGCTTACAAAACGCTTCCCAATATTTTTAATGGAATTCCGCATTGTTGTGCTCATTGCGGAAAAAAAATGCAGCATGTTCATTAATTTTGTGGAATTTCGGCGATTTTGCTGCTATTTAATTGTATTGGGACGCTCCGGAAAAAAAGCGAAAAAAACATGCAAAAAACGCGAGAAAAACGCAAGCGGATTTCCTGTGCTCGGAGTCCGATTTTGCTCAGGAAAATTATGCATACATTCGGCAACGTGGGCACATAGCCTAAGTGTCCCCTTTATTTTTTTGAGCAGTGTATATATATATATATATATATATATATATATATATATATATATACTGTATATACACTCACCGGCCACTTTATTAGGTACACCTGTCCAACTTCTTGTTAACACTTAATTTCTAATCAGCCAATCACATTGCGGCAACTCAGTGCATTTAGGCATGTAGACATGGTCAAGACAATCTCCTGCAGTTCAAACCGAGCATCAGTATGGGGAAGAAAGGTGATTTGAGTGCCTTTGAACGTGGCATGGTTGTTGGTGCCAGAAGGGCTGGTCTGAGTATTTCAGAAACTGCTGATCTACTGGGATTTTCACGCACAACCATCTCTAGGGTTTACAGAGAATGGTCCGAAAAAGAAAAAAAATCCAGTGAGCGGCAGTTCTGTGGGCGGAAATGCCTTGTTGATGCCAGAGGTGAGAAGAGAATGGGCAGACTGGTTCGAGCTGATAGAAAGGCAACAGTGACTCAAATCGCCACCCGTTACAACCAAGGTAGGCCTAAGAGCATCTCTGAACGCACAGTGCGTCGAACTTTGAGGCAGATGGGCTACAGCAGCAGAAGACCACACCGGGTACCACTCCTTTCAGCTAAGAACAGGAAACTGAGGCTACAATTTGTACAAGCTCATCGAAATTGGACAGTAGAAGATTGGAAAAACGTTGCTTGGTCTGATGAGTCTCGATTTCTGCTGCGACATTCGGATGGAAGGGTCAGAATTTGGCGTAAACAACATGAAAGCATGGATCCATCCTGCCTTGTATGGAGCATCTTTGGGATGTGCAGCCGACAAATCTGCGGCAACTGTGTGATGCCATCATGTCAATATGGACCAAAATCTCTGAGGAATGCTTCCAGCACCTTGTTGAATCTATGCCACGAAGAATTGAGGCAGTTCTGAAGGCAAAAGGGGGTCCAACCCGTTACTAGCATGGTGTACCTAATAAAGTGGCCGGTGAGTGTATATATCTTTACTTTCAGGGAGTTTAGCAGAAGGTCACTGAAACTTAAAGGTACCTTCACACTAAATGATATCGCTAGCGATCCGTGACGTTGCAGCGTCCTCGCTAGCGATATCATTTAGTTTGACACGCAGCAGCGATCAGGATCCTGCTGTGATATCGCTGGTCGTTGAACAAAGTTCAGAACTTTATTTGGTCGTCAGACCGGCGTGTATCGTCGTGTTTGACACCAAAAGCAACGATACCAGCGATGTTTTACACTGGTAACCAGGGTAAATATCGGGTTACTAAGCGCAGGGCCGCGCTTAGTAACCCGATGTTTACCCTGGTTACCAGTGTAAAATGTAAAAAAAACAAACAGTACATACTCACCTTCGCGTCCCCCGGCGTCCGCTTCCCACACTGACTGAGCGCCGTAAAGTGAAAGTGAAAGTACAGCACAGCGGTGACGTCACCGCTCTGCTGTTAGGGCCGGCGCTCAGTCAGTGCAGGAAGCGGACGCCGGGGGACGCGAATGTAAGTATGTACTGTTTGTTTTTTTTTACATTTTACGCTGGTAACCAGGGTAAACATCGGGTTACTAAGCGCGGCCCTGCGCTTAGTAACCCGATGTTTACCCTGGTTACCCGGGGACCTCGGCATCGTTGGTCGCTGGAGAGCGGTCTGTGTGACAGCTCTCCAGCGATCAAACAGCGACGCTACAGCGATCGGCATCGTTGTCGCTATCGCTGCAGCGTCGCTTAATGTGAAGGTACCTTAAATGTTGAACCATCTGGCGAATTGTCCAGGGAGGGCCAATAACTGATTTTTATTACAATCTTGACAGTTAAATTCTAAGGGTACTGTCACACTATACGATTTACCAACGATCTCGACCAGCGATACGACCTGGCCGTGATCGTTGGTAAGTGGTTGTGTGGTCGCTGGGGAGCTGTCACACAGACCGCTCTCCAGCGACCAACGATGCCGAAGTCCCCGGGTAACCAGGGTAAACATCAGGTTACTAAGCGCAGGGCCGCGCTTAGTAACCCGATGTTTACCGTGGTTACCAGCGTAAAAGTAAAAAAAAAAAAACAGTACATACTTACATTCCGGTGTCTGTCCCCCGGCGTTCTGCTTCTCTCCACTGTGTCTGCGCCAGCCGGAAAGCACAGCGGTGACGTCAGACGTCACCGCTGTGCTCGCTTTCCGGCCGGCCGGCGCTCACAGTGCAGAGAAGCAGAACGCCGGGGGACAGACACCGGAATGTGAGTATGTACTGTTTGTTATTTTTTACTTTTACGCTGGTAACCACGGTAAACATCGGGTTACTAAGCGCGGCCCTGCGCTTAGTAACCCGATGTTTACCCTGGTTACAAGCGAACGTATCGCTGGATCGCTGTCACACACAACGATCCAGCGATGACAGCGGGAGATCCAGCGACGAAAGAAAGTTCCAAACGATCTGCTACGACGTACGATTCTCAGCAGGATCCCTGATCGCTGCTGCGTGTCAGACACAGCGATATCGTATGGATATCGCTGGAAAGTCACAGATCGTACCGTGGCGACAAAAGTGCCACTGTGTGACAGTACCCTAACAAAGGAGCCTTTTGATATTCAAAGATTGAGAGTCAACTAACTTTCCCAGAGATGTTATCCTGTATATGTTAATTATGTGTTAGATGGAGGCTGTTAAGTCTCCAGTACATATACCATGGGAGATCAAAGACTATAGATAAGTTTAAATGGACAGTTTAAGGGTACTGTCACACAGTGCAATTTTGATCGCTACGACGGTACGATTCGTGACGTTCTAGCGATATCGTTACGATATCGCAGTGTCTGACACGCAGCATCGATCAGGGATCCTGCTGAGAATCGTACGTCGTAGCAGATCGTTTGGAACTTTCTTTCGTCGCTTGATCACCCGCTGACATCGCTGGATCGTTGTGTGTGACAGCGATCCAGCGATGTGTTCGCTTGTAACCAGGGTAAACATCGGGTAACTAAGCGCAGGGCCGCACTTAGTAACCCGATGTTTACCCTGGTTACCAGCGTAAACGTAAAAAAAACAAACAGTACATACTCACATTCCGGTGTCTGTCCTCCGGCGTCTCAGCTTCTCTGCACTGTGAGCGCCTGCCGGCCGGAAAGCGAGCACAGCGGTGACGTCTGACGTCACCGCTCTGCTTTCCGGCTATGGCGCTTACACAGTGCAGAGAAGCAGAACGCCGGGGGACAGACACCAGAATGTAAGTATGTACTGTTTGTTTTTTTTACGTTTACGCTGGTAACCAGGGTAAACATCGGGTTACTAAGCGCGGCCCTGCGCTTAGTAACCCGATGTTTACCCTGGTTACCCGGGGACTTCGGCATCGCTCCAGCGCCGTGATTGCAACGTGTGACCGCAGTCTACGACGCTGGAGCGATAATCATACGATCGCTGCGACGTCACGGATCGTGCCGTCGTAGCGATCAAAATTGCACTGTGTGACGGTACCCTAACATATAAAAGAGGACTGGAACCTTGGGGAGAGGAGATACAGTGGGGCAAAAAAGTATTTAGTCAGTCAGCAATAGTGCAGGTTCCACCACTTAAAAAGATGAGAGGCGTCTGTAATTTACATCATACATAGGTAAACCTCAACTATGGGAGACAAACTGAGAAAAAAAAATCCAGAAAATCACATTGTCTGTTTTTTTATCATTTTATTTGCATATTATGGTGGAAAATAAGTATTTGGTCAGAAACAAACAATCAAGATTTCTGGCTCTCACAGACCTGTAACTTCTTCTTTAAGAGTCTCCTCTTTCCTCCACTCATTACCTGTAGTAATGGCACCTGTTTAAACTTGTTATCTGTATAAAAAGACACCTGTGCACACCCTCAAACAGTCTGACTCCAAACTCCACTATGGTGAAGACCAAAGAGCTGTCAAAGGACACCAGAAACAAAATTGTAGCCCTGCACCAGGCTGGGAAGACTGAATCTGCAATAGCCAACCAGCTTGAAGTGAAGAAATCAACAGTGGGAGCAATAATTAGAAAATGGAAGACATTCAAGACCATTGATAATCTCCCTCGATCTGGGGCTCCACGCAAAATCCCACCCCGTGGGGTCAGAATGATCACAAGAACGGTGAGCAAAAATCCCAGAACCACGCGGGGGGACCTAGTGAATGAACTGCAGAGAGCTGGGACCAATGTAACAAGGCCTACCATAAGTAACACACTACGCCACCATGGACTCAGATCCTGCAGTGCCAGACGTGTCCCACTGCTTAAGCCAGTACATGTCCGGGCCCATCTGAAGTTTGCTAGAGAGCATTTGGATGATCCAGAGGAGTTTTGGGAGAATGTCCTATGGTCTGATGAAACCAAACTGGAACTGTTTGGTAGAAACACAACTTGTCGTGTTTGGAGGAAAAAGAATACTGAGTTGCATCCATCAAACACCATACCTACTGTAAAGCATGGTGGTGGAAACATCATTCTTTGGGGCTGTTTCTCTGCAAAGGGGCCAGGACGACTGATCCGGGTACATGAAAGAATGAATGGGGCCATGTATCATGAGATTTTGAGTGCAAACCTCCTTCCATCAGCAAGGGCATTGAAGATGAAACGTGGCTGGGTCTTTCAACATGACAATGATCCAAAGCACACCGCAAGGGCAATGAAGGAGTGGCTTCGTAAGAAGCATTTCAAGGTCCTGGAGTGGCCTAGCCAGTCTCCAGATCTCAACCCTATAGAAAACCTTTGGAGGGAGTTGAAAGTCTGTGTTGCCAAGCGAAAAGCCAAAAACATCACTGCTCTAGAGGAGATCTGCATGGAGGAATGGGCCAACATACCAACAACAGTGTGTGGCAACCTTGTGAAGACTTACAGAAAACGTTTGACCTCTGTCATTGCCAACAAAGGATATATTACAAAGTATTGAGATGAAATTTTGTTTCAGACCAAATACTTATTTTCCACCATAATATGCAAATAAAATGATAAAAAAACAGACAATGTGATTTTCTGGATTTTTTTTTCTCAGTTTGTCTCCCATAGTTGAGGTCTACCTATGATGTAAATTACAGACGCCTCTCATCTTTTTAAGTGGTGGAACTTGCACTATTGCTGACTGACTAAATACTTTTTTGCCCCACTGTAGAGAGCGAGAGATGGAAATGGAGAGACAGGCTGATGGACTTCTACTTTGAGAATGTAATGTATGAAAAATGTTTGTTTTGATGCACATGTATTTATTTTACATTACTACTTAGATGTGTTATTTGAGTGACTGTTTATTTCTTATCTTTTATTAATTAAATTCAATTTAGTTTACTCAATTCTCATGTGAACATTTCTTATTCATCACAATCATTGAATCCGTAGCAAAACAAAGTGGTATCAAAAGTGGGATTGTTTTGAATAAAAATGTTTGTAAAATTAAATACGTTTGTTAAGAATAGAAAAGCAGTTGAGAGTAGCAATGGTAGTGTCAGATCCTTGCCAGAATGGGTGTTATCAGGAACGTGGACCCCAATGGCACAGGAATGTAACAAGTATATGGAGGGACCGTGCTTACCAAATCTCCAGGATGTGGGTGCCAAATGTGATTTCTCAAGGTATGATGCAAAGGAAAAGAAAGCTGCTGCAGCCGTTGGATGGGTCTGTGTTCAGGCACTTCAAAGTTTACATGAGGAGATTGATAGCTTGCGTTTTGAGCTGCATACAGCTATACAGCAAAGGATTAGCTTGCAATCAGCCTTGAGAGACCAAATGAAACAGCATGACAATATGCAAAGGAATTTTGAAGCATATGTCATAAAAAATATGAATACGCGTAGACGCAGGAGAAGGCAGCAGACTGTGTCAGACTCCCTTACAAGATGTGTCAGGACCATGATCACCTGTGAATAGTGTTGAGCATTCCGATACCGCAAGTATCGGGTATCGGCCGATACTTGCGGTATCGGAATTCCGATACCGAGATCCGATACTTTTGTGGTATCGGGAATCGGTATCGGGATTAATATCAATGTGTAAAAGAAAGAATTAAAATAAAAAATAGGGATATACTCACCTCTCCAGCGGCCCCTGGACTTTACCGCTGTAACCGGGAGCCGTTGTACCTAAGAATGCGCGCTTGAAAGACCTTAGGTGACGTCACGGCTTTGTGATTGGTCGCGTAGCGGTCACGCGACCGCTACGGACCAATCAGAGCGCCGTGACGTCATCTAAGGCCCTTCAAGCGCGCATTCTTAGGTACAACGGCTCCCGGTTACGGCGGTAAAGTCCAGGGCGCGTCAGAGGGTGAGTATATCCCTATTTTTTATTTTAATTCTTTCTTTTACACATTGATATGGATCCCAGGGCCTGAAGGAGAGTTTCCTCTCCTTCAGACCCTGGGAACCATACAGGATACCGTCCGATACTTGGTGTTCCATTGACTTGTATTGGTATCGGGTATCGGTATCGGATTAGATGCGATACTTTGCCGGTATCGGCCGATACTTTCCGATACCGATACTTTCAAGTATCGGACGGTATCGCTCAACACTACCTGTGAACAATGGTTGGACTTGCTAGAATGGGACAGTTCTGACAGTGAGACAGATGAGGAAGAAAGGCATGCCAGACCTATTGTATTAACAAAGACCAGAAGAGAAGTCACACAGTGTAGTGGAGATAAGATGGATGCAGGTCAGGAAGCTACAGTAGCAGAAGCTGCAATGACAGATGAGACTAGGTGGTACACAGCAAGAGAGCTAACAGAACTGGGTACCAGGTACAGGCAGCAACCAGGTGAATGTTTGTAACATAGATTCTCAGGTTATGGGATCATGGTTCAGACACCATAATTCTAAACAGTCGGGAGGCAGTAGGAATGGGTAGTATTTGTATTGATCCTATGGTACGTCTAAAAATGAGACGTGCAAGGGACACTGCAGAGAACTTCTCTCTGTTGCACTTGGTGAGAGATTCTGTGGCACAAGTGTATAACTCTCCTATTGAATTAATACCACAAACTTGAAAGGAGTCTCTTGCAGATGGAGTTCAGAGATTGAGAGAAATCATTTGCATAGGTGGTATAACTCGCAACCTTTACCACATTTGAATAATCACTTTGCTGTTGTAGAGGATTGGAAGGAACCAGATGCTGCACTGCTGACAGCAATGATGAAGAATAAATTCATAGAAGGTGCCCCAGTTGCTTACAAATTCCCATTATTCACTATGTTCAGTGCGCTTATGGGAAATTCCACTACTGTCTACACAGCATGCAATTTAACCCCTTCATGATCGGAGGTTTTTTCATTTTTGCGTTTTCGTTTTTTGCTCCCCTCCTTCCCAGAGCCATAACTTTTTTATTTTTCCATCAATATGGCATTGTCAGGGCTTATTTTTTGCGGTACGAATTGTACTTTTGAATGATACCATTGGTTTTACCATGTTGTGTAACAGAAAACGTGGAAAAAATTCCAAGCGCAGTGAAATTGCAAAAAAAATTCAATCCCACACTGTTTTTTTTGTTTGGCTTTTCTGCTAAGTTCACTAAATTCTAAAACTGACCCGCCATTATGATTCTCCAGGTCATTATGAGTTAATTGACACCAAACATGTCTAGGTTCTTTTTTATCTAAGGCCGGTTTCACATTTGCGGCTGTGTCCGCAGCGTTTCTTCTGCAAATATCCGCATGCGTTGTGCATTCCTATATTTAACATTAGGGACGCATGCGTCTGCGATCGGTTGCTTTTTGCCGCGTTTGACGACGCATGCGTCTGCAGCGCCCCAGAGTCCTGGTCATTGCAGTAATGTTGTTCTTCCACCAGGGGGAGTGATATTACATCTGAAGGCAATAAAGGAGATCCTTTGCCAGGTATCACAAACAACACAACACACTTCACACTCCAGGCAGCCAGGGGGAGTTCCGCTCCTATCTATTAGGGCACTCCTCAAAATTAGGTAAAACTGGTGGTCTGGACAGGAAGTTAAGCAGAAGCGAGCTGGGCTTCACCCAGTAAGCTGCTATCTGAGCTCCACTCAGGTAGTGGGTCCCTGACAGGGGTGGGATCCTGTCAGAGGCCTAGATGGAAGGCCACGGAGCTGCGCCTGCCCCACGTGCGGCAGCATCCTAAGGAAGAGACATTAGAAGAGAATTGTATTGTAGCAAGTGAGAAACGAAGTCATAGCAAAAGGAGAAAAATCCAGAAGGAGTTCTGCCCTGTAAAAGGCTGCCTCCTTCTGAGGCGCAGGAATCCCGGTAGCCAGAACACCGAGGGAGTAAGGATCTCTACGCTTTACTCCAGAGACTGGCAGGACAGTTAATTCCACATTAGCTACCCGACCTTATACTCAGGAGGCACGGTGGCAACTTGTGGGGGCTGGGGCATGATAGAGTCTCTGTAAAAAGCCTCAGGCCATCAGTCATACGGGTTTGTCCTATCCTATCCATCAGGGGGACAGAGAGAAAGAGACTTAACATCTACAATAGTTGTGAGGACCTTACCGAGAAGCTCCACAGGGAGGTACTACAACACCCAGGCGCTAGAGGAAGGCTACTGATTTCCACCTGGATAAAGGGACTCTGGATTTGCCTTCAGACTGGCCGGACTCTGCCTACCCTGTGGTCCGTACCCTGGACTGCGGACGCTGAAGCCTTCAGTAAAGGTAAAGAGACTGCACCCTTTTGTCCTCATTCTTCACTGCGCCTCACACCATTCACCATCTACACTCTGGGAAGCCCTGGGGATATACTTCACCTGTGGGAAGGTATACCATCTAGCTGCCATCACATCACCCCAGCGGACCCCTAAGCAGCGTCAGTCACTCTGACCGAATACCACAGGTGGCGTCACAAACATTATCCCTTTAAAGACCTTTCCCCCATTTATCAACGGATGTCCCTAGGGCCACAGACCGGGTCAGCCACTGTGACATCCCCACCGAGAACCGAAGGACCTGGCACCGAGTACCCTACAGCCCTACTGGGGGCAATCTATCTTTTGGCATCACGAACAAGATCTACTTAAGCCTGAAAATCGGGTCATGTGCGCCTAAGAACTGTGCCAGAATTGTATTTGAACTGTGATTTGCTTAAAGACTGTGTGCTGCCATTTGCCGCCAAAATTCCCACCAAAACTGCTGCCATTATAGCGCCACGAGGAGCGCAGGAGAAGAAGAAGGGCGTGGAGTTGTGGGCGTGAACTGACTAAGAGCGCGGAAAATAATGGCCGCCCAGTCCAAATACCTCTGTACCTTGAGAGCGTGCCCAGCAGCCAAGGAGCCCCGCTCTCAGAAAATGGAGGCGCAGCGTGCATGTGCGGCCGCAGATCCAGGGCCATCCCAGGAGGCCAGAGGCGAACCCGAACTCGCCGCTGCTGGAGGATCCGGACTTCCTGGAGTCGCCGACGGAGAAGCCGAGCTACCAACTCCCGGACGCAGAGCCGACAGCAGTGAAGAAATGGAAGTCGGAGCTGTGCAGGAAGATCGCACGGGAAGAATCGCGGTCCGGGCGGCAGCAGACTCCAGCATCCTCATCAGCGGAGCGGACCGGCATCGGTGGAACCACATCAGACGCAGGTACAGAAAACGCCCCTGCCCCACCGACCGATCCTGCTCCAGCGACCGCTCGTCCCCCATCACTGAGACAGCAGCCGCTACCTCTGCTGCAGCAAACGTCCATACTCAAGTGACGCAGACTTCCATTGTGGCCCATGACCTTACAATTCACGAAAGACAGACTAATGGTGTTTATCCAGCACCGGGTGTAACCCTGGACTCTACCCTTACTAGGCCAGGAAGGATTGTGTGCCAGGTGCAGCCCTGGAAGCCATCCAACTAAGCCTCGAAAACACTGAAAAGAATTTAAATAGTGTAGTTATTCTTTGCTGCTACTTTCAAGTACTGAAACCGTTTAGGGTTAACTCTTAAAGGGATCCCCTGCTTAAAGGGATCATCTGTTTTGCACAAGCTTTCTTATTTCTTTTACCAACAAACTGTGGAATCATGAACGGAGCATGGTCAAAAACTTTCATTTGTACATAGTTTTCACCTTCTTAAAGGTGCTCCCTACTGGTTTTACAAAGGAGGCTTTTACAGAGACTGCCTCTTAACATAAAATGTTATTAATTTTGCTGTAAAATAACTTTGCCTTTCAGACCTGAAGAAAAATCCATTGGTGTGGCAGAATTCTGGGTCAGGATTACACATCTTGTAGCCCACCCAAGACCAACGTTCGGGGGGTCGTAACGGGTCCCTCGCATCACGTCGCCTTTAAATAAACTTGAATATTGATGATGTGATTGTTTGCACTACCTCAGAAAAAGACTTGACTTTGCCCTTAAAGGGAATGTATATGTGTTGCACTTTGCTGAAGAGTTAGTATATTATAGAGTAATATAGCAAATAAAGTTAGAAGTGTAGGTTTAAAATAGTAATGATGTTTACATAGTAATAGTAAAATGTTTGATAATGCGCTGTTCACGTTTGATGAACTTTGAATAAAGTGAAAATGAATGCAGTGAGCCCGTGGGGGTTGATAAACTGTTCTGCCTTACAATAAAGTGAACCCGTAGGGTTAGTGAACTAGTGAGTTAGCTGGTTAGTCCAAAGTTTGCACTTAGAAAAGAATAACTGTTCTATATTTGAATAAAGATAAGATGATTGCATACACACTTAGTAAATAGTATACCTGAACAAAGATGAGCAAGCAATGTAAATATGTTCTTATTTGTAACGTTCAAGTGTTCTCACCTCCCATAAAGGGAAGCACAGTTAAATTAATTTGTTTTATAGCATTTCAAAATTTTGCATGTCTTTTGCTAATGTATTGTTGTTTTCTTATCCAAGTCCGGGAGTACTGGATTTAAACGGGGGGTGGGAGTGCAGCGCCCCGGAGTCCTGGTCATTGCAGTAATGTCGTTCTTCCACCAGGGGGAGTGATATTATGTCTGAAGGCAATAAAGGAGATCCTCTGCCAGGTATCACAAACAACACAACACACTTTACACTCCAGGCCGTCAGGGGGAGCTACGCTCCTATCTATTAGGGCACTCCTCACAATTAGGTAAAACTGGTGGTCTGGACAGGAAGTTAGGCAGAAGCGAGCTGGGCTTCACCCAGTAAGCTGCTATCTGAGCTCCACTCAGGTAGTGGGTGTCATGATATGTACTTTTGCCCTGTCCTGTATTTGAATAATATGCCATTTAATGTATGTAACTGTTCTCTGGTTTCTATTAGCTGTAATTTATGTATTTTCTTGCTGGGAGTTCACCTGTAACAATATGTCTCCTTCCCCCAAGACTTGCAGTCCTAAGCTATAATGTAATTAAGCTTTCTCAACATCACTAGTGAAGGAATAGCCATTCTTCCTCACAGCAGGTGGCTAGTCAAATGTACATACTAGATAGACTAAGCGGAGCCGACCAGTCTAGAATCTTATGGTGGACCCAACCATTGAATAGAAGGTGTGACCCCTACCCCCCTTCATGGGCGGATCCCAGGAGCTCAGACAATCCATTCTTATTTTTGAGATCAGATGTGAGCTGACCCTTGAATGAGAAGGAGTGATGATTCTTAGCTGAGGCAAGACCCCACGTCCATCTGTGAATGCGGAAGCGAACAGGGCGAGACTTGAGCTGGGGACATATCTCGTCGTTCATGGGATTGTTTTGGGATCCCTTGGACTCGTGTGGACTATTGCTTTGTTAGCTGGCACAAGGAGGTGCCCCCGAATCTGTTCTGTTGGACTCGTGGAAGGACTATTGTTTCATTTATCGGGTGCGGGATTACTGGAAAGCACCTCCAGATCTATTTCTTTACTTGGACTTATTGTGGACTTCTCATGGACTTGAAGGGCATTATGGATATTTGATGTTGTATGCTCCCTGCTTTAATAAATCTCATTGGATTGTCCCTCGGCCTGTTGTCCCTTCCTGCTCTGCCGTACACCCCGTCACAGTGGGTCCCTGACAGGGGTGGGATCCTGTCAGAGGCCTAGATGGAAGGCCATGGAGCTGCGCCTGCCCCACGTGTGGCAGCATCCTAAGGAAGAGACATTAGAAGGGAATTGTATTGTATCGACTGAGAAAATGAAGTCATAGCAAAAGGAGAAGAATCCAGAAGGAGTTCTGCCCTGTAAAAGGCTGCCTCCTTCTGAGGCGCAGGAATCCCGGTAGCCAGAACACCGAGGGAGTAAGGATCTCTACGCTTTACTTCAGAGACTGGCAGGACAGTTAATTCCACATTAGCTACCCGACCTTATACTCAGGAGGCACGGTGGCAACTTGTGGGGGCTGGGGCATGATAGAGTCTCTGTAAAAAGCCTCAGGCCATCAGTCATACGGGTTTGTCCTATCCTAGCCATCAGGGGGACAGAGAGAAAGAGACTTAACATCTACAATAGTTGTGAGGACCTTACCGAGAAGCTCCACAGGGAGGTACTACAACACCCAGGCGCTAGAGGAAGGCTACTGATTTCCACCTGGATAAAGGGACTCTGGATTTGCCTTCAGACTGGCCGGACTCTGCCTACCCTGTGGTCCGTACCCTGGACTGCGGACGCTGAAGCCTTCAGTAAAGGTAAAGAGACTGCACCCTTTTGTCCTCATTCTTCACTGCGCCTCACACCATTCACCATCTACACTCTGGGAAGCCCTGGGGATATACTTCACCTGTGGGAAGGTATACCATCTAGCTGCCATCACATCACCCCAGCGGACCCCTAAGCAGCGTCAGTCACCCTGACCGAATACCACAGGTGGCGTCACGAACATTATCCCTTTAAAGACCTTTCCCCCATTTATCAACAGACGTCCCTAGGGCCACGGACCGGGTCAGCCACCGTGACATCCTCACCGAGAACTGAAGGACCCGGCACTGAGTACCCCACAGCCCTACTGGGGGCGATCCATGTCGTTTCGTCGTGTGCGGTTTGGCGCGGTAAACCCTACATGTAGTCATTTTAGAGGCGTCAATTTGCCGCATAGAAACGTATGCGGTCGATTGCGGAAGGAATGCGCCAAAAAAACGCATTGGTGTCTATGTGAACGCATGTGTTCGCAAGCACATGCGTTTGCTTGCGTTTGTGAATGCATGCGTTGTATCCCAGGAAAACATGTCTAGACACTGATTAGCCACCCCCCACATGCAAAGGTGATAAAGGGAGGGAGTGGACATTTGCAAGTCACTACTCCGCGGACAGTGAACCAGACGAGACGCAGGCTACAACCTTGGAGGAAAACAAGACACTGAACAATGTGAGTATATCCTAGCCAATGCCTATATTTTCTATTTTCTGTCTCTACATGTCCTAATTTCTGCCATTTCTTTCTTTCTGCATGCATCAGAATGTCATCTTCTTATGAGGAAGATCAAACGCCTGGGCCTGCACAAGAGGAAAATGTCAGCGAAGTGAGTATTCACCTCCTTAGATTGGTAAGTATTCACTGTCACATCAACACATATGACAATTTTTTCGTATGTTTTTTTAGAGCACTTCTTCCACTGCGGCAGAGGCTGAGCAGGAGGAGCGGGGTCACAGTCGGGTGGCACGGCGGCAGCGTGTACGTATACGTGGCTGACTGTTTATTGTATCCTCACTTTACAATTCTTGAATCTTCATTTCTTTACTTTTCTCTTTCTTTCCCTTTTGCTTCTGCACTCCTTTTTTTTTACTTTCAATATTCATGCCATTTCTCTGCTTCTGTTTTCTTTCTTCCTTATATTAATGTCTCCAACATTAAAGGGCACCTGTCACCCCGTTTTTTCCGTATGAGATAAAAATACTGTTAAATAGGGCCTGAGCTGTGCATTACAACAGTGTATTTTGTGGACCCCGATTCCCCACCTATGCTGCCAAAATACGTTACCAAAGTAGCCGTTTTTGCCTGTCAATCAGGCTGGTCTGGTCAAAAGGGCGTGGTGTCTTCCCCCAGATCTTGCTTAGTTTTCCGTTGGTGGCGTAGTGGTTTGCGCATGCCGAAGGTCCCGAATCCACTGCACAGGGGAGTGAAAACAGCGCGATGTGTGCTATTTCATTGGTGATTGGTGGGCGCGGCCATCTTCCTTTGGCCGCGCGTGCGCAGAAGCGGTGCTCTGCTGGCCGCGGCTTCAGGAAAATGGCCGTGGGATGCCGCGCGTGCGCAGATGGAGATCGCGGCGGCCATTTTCCTGAAGCCGAGATGCGAATTCTGCTTCAGAAAAATGGCCGCCGCGATCTCCATCTACGCATGCGCAGCATCCCACGGCCATTATCCTGAAGCCGCGGCCAGCAGAGCGCCGCTTCTGCGCACGTGCGGCCAAAGGAAGATGGCCGCCCCCACCGATCACCAATGAAATAGCACACATCGCGCTGTTTTCACTCCCCTGTGCAGTGGATTCGGGACCTTGGGCATGCGCAAACCACTACGCCACCAACGGAAAACTAAGCAAGATCTGGGGGAAGACACCACGCCCTTTTGACCAGACCAGCCTGATTGACAGGCGAAAACGGCTACTTTGGTAACGTATTTTGGCAGCATAGGTGGGGAATCGGGGTCCACAAAATACACTGTTGTAATGCACAGCTCAGGCCCTATTTAACAGTATTTTTATCTCATACGGAAAAAACGGGGTGACAGGTGCCCTTTAATGTCCTTTTTTTTTAGGTTCCAGAACGGGATGAGGACCTCATAGACAATGACCACCTCATCTCCCTGGTCCAGGAGCGAGTCCCGTTGTGGGACACCCGGGTTCCACAGCACTTGGACAACGTGACGATCCGGCAGCTATGGAATGAGGTGGCCAAAGCGATGTGGAATGGCTGGGACAACGCCCATGACTCGGGTCCGAACTGCATTTGGTAAGTATTGCAATGCAGTGTGAAGCAGCAGAGACCTTGGCCGTGCTCACACAACTGTGTGTGATGAGAGAAACTCCTGAGAGTTTCTCTCATCACACACAGTTGTGTGAGCATGGCCAAAAGAGCATTGTCTAACCATTATGTTTTGTTTTTTCAACAGTGGGCAGAGTCAAAACACGTTGGCGTTCGATGAAGGACCACTTCAACAAGGACCTGAGTCAAGAGAGCCGGCTTCCTAGTGGTTCTGGAGCAAGGATCAGAAAATACAAATATCACCGCATCCTTGCATTTTTGAGACCGATCCTTGCCCAGAGAACGTAAGTATATTTTTGGTGAAAAAAAAAGATGTTTTGTATTGCATTAGGCTGCCGTCACACTGGCATTTTTTGGTCACTATTTTACATCAGTATTTGGAATCCAAAACCAGAAGTGGGTAATAAATGCAGAAGTGGTGTATCTGTTTCGATTATACTCTTCTTCGGACTGTTGTACTCCTGGTTTTTGCTTCCAAAGTCTGATGTAAAACTCTGACCAAATACTGCTAGTGTGACTGCAGCCTAATACAAAACAGGTCTAGACTCATCTAGTCAGGTGTTAGAAATAATGAATTCATGATGCACAAATAAATGCCTCATGAATTCATTATTTCTGACACATGTCCTTGTGAGTATAGATATGCCTTGTATGACCTCCATCGTCCCTTCATATTTTAGATCAGTATTTGGAATCCAAAACCAGGAGTGGGTGATAAATGCAGAAGTGGTGCATCTATTTCGATTATACTTTTCCTCGGACTGTGGTACTTGTTGTGATTCGGTTATTTGGCTCCCCCAGTGGTCGCTTGTGGTACTGGTGTCTTGTGAGCTTTTCACCTGTTTCTATCAGGATGTGGGAGTTTCCTATTTAGCCTTGTTCCTCAGTCATTCCAATGCCGGCCATCAATGTAACCAGAGTCTTTCTGTTGCATGTACCTGCTCCCAGTCTGCTGACCAGCTAAGTTGGACATTTCTGTCCTTAGTCTATTTTTGTATGTTTTGTCCAGTTTGCAGTTATGTGATTCTCTGCAGCTGGAAGCTCTTGTGGGCTGAAATTGCCACTCCGGTGCCATGAGTTGGCACATGAGTTTAAGGTAATTTCAGGATGGTTTTTGATAGGGTTTTGTAGCTGACTGCGAAGTCCACTATTGTATCCTTCTGCTATCTAGTTAGTGGGCCTCGCTGTGCTAAATCTGTTTTCATACTACGTTTGTCTTTTCACCTTAACTCACCGTTATTATATGTGGGGGGCTACTATCTCCTGTGGGGAATTTTCCTCTGGAGGCAAGCCAGGACTGTGTTTCATCTATTAGGGGTAGTTAGTCCTCCGGCTGGTGCGAGACGTCTAGCGAAAACGTAGGCACGTTCCCTGGCTACTATTAGTTGTGTGTATAGGTTTAGCATCGCGGTCAGCTCTAGTTTCCATCACCCGAGAGCTTGTCCGTTTTTCTATGTTTCTGATGTTCCCCTGCCATTGGGAACCATAACAGTATGGCCGGCCTACATGTTTAATCTATGGGCTGAAGCAGGAGAGAAAAAGGAACTATGTGGAATTTTTTTTTTTTTTTTTCTCTGAAGTTGCACTCCAGCTCTAATTGCAGTCTCCTGCTTTCCTCTCCTCTTAACCCCTGAATGGCTCAGATTTTATCTGTTGAGATATGGATCTCCAGAGTCTGGCTACAAATTTGAATAATCTTGCTGCTAGAGTTCAGAATATACAAGATTTTGTTATATATGCTCCTCGGTCTGAACCTAAAATTCCTTTACCAGAGTTTTTCTCCGGAGATCGATCTTGTTTTCTGAATTTTAAATACAATTGTAAATTGTTTCTTTCTCTGTGATCTCACTCTGCTGGAGATCCTGCACAGCAGGTTAAAATAGTGATTTCATTATTGCGGGGTGACCCTCAAAATTGGGCATTTTCATTGGCGCCAGGGGATCCTGCGTTGCTCAATGTGGATGCTTTTTTCTGGCCTTAGGGTTGCTTTATGAGGAACCTAATTTAGAGATACAGGCTGAAAAGGCCTTGATAGCCCTCTCTCAGGGGCAAGATGAAGCCGAAATATATTGCCAAAAATTTCGAAAATGGTCTGTGCTTACTCAGTGGAATGAGTGCGCTCTGGCGGCAAATTTCAGAGAAGGTCTCTCTGATGCCGTAAAAGATGTCATGGTGGGGTTTCCTACGCCTACGGGTCTGAATGAGTCCATGACAATGGCTATTCAGATTGATCGGCGTTTACGGGAACGCAAACCTGTGCACCATTTGGCGGTGTCTTCTGAGAGGGTACCAGAGAGTATGCAATGTGATAGTTTTCGGTCCAGAAGCGAACGACAGAATTATAGGTGCAAAAATAAGTTGTGCTTCTATTGTGGGAATTCAACTCATGTTATATCAGCATGCTCAAAACGAACAAACAAAGTTGCTAAATCCTCTGCTATTGGCACTTTGCAGTCCAAGTTTATTTTGTCTGTGACTTTAATTTGTTCGTTATCTTCTATTGTCGCGGATGCTTATGTGGATTCTGGTGCCGCTTTGAGTCTTATGGATTGGTCCTTTGCCAGGCGCTGTGGGTTTGATCTAGAGCCTCTGGAAGTCCCTATACCTTTAAAGGGTATTGATTCTACACCATTGGCTAGTAATAAACCACAATACTGGACACAAGTGACTATGCGTATGACTCCAGACCATCAGGAGGTGATTCGCTTCCTTGTGTTGTTTAATCTACATGATGTATTAGTGCTGGAATTGCCATGGTTGCAAACCCATAACCCAGTCCTTGACTGGAAAACAATGTCTGTACTAAGCTGGGGATGTCAGGGAAATCATGGGGGCGCACCTTTGGTTTCCATTGCTTCATCTATTCCCTCTGAGATCCCGGCTTTTTTGTCTTATTATTGTGATGTTTTTGAGGAGTCTACTCTTAATTCTCTTCCCCCTCACAGAGATTGTGATTGCGCCATAGATTTGATTCCTGGCAGTAAATTTCCTAAGGGTCGTTTATTCAATCTGTCTGTACCTGAACATGCTGCTATGCGAGAGTATATTAGGGAGTCCTTGGAAAAAGGACATATTCGTCCTTCTTCGTCTCCTTTAGGAGCAGGGTTCTTTTTTGTAGCCAAAAGAGATGGTTCTTTGAGACATTGTATTGATTATAGACTCTTAAATAAGATCACAGTCAAATATCAGTATCCTTTGCCATTGCTGACAGATTTATTTGCTCGCATTAAGGGAGCTAAGTGGTTCTCTAAGATTGATCTTCGCGGTGCGTATAATTTGGTGCGAATTAAGCAGGGGGATGAGTGGAAAACCGCATTTAATACGCCCGAGGGCCATTTTGAGTATTTGGTAATGCCTTTTGGTTTGTCAAATGCCCCTTCGGTCTTTCAGTCTTTTATGCACAATATTTTCCGTGAATATCTGGATAAATTCATGGTTGTGTATCTGGATGATGTTTTGATTTTTTCGGATGACTGGGAGTCTCATGTTCAACAGGTTAGGAAGGTTTTTCAGGTTTTGCGGACCAATTCTCTGTTTGTAAAGGGTGCAAAGTGTGTTTTTGGGGTTCAGAAGATTTCTTTTCTGGGGTACCTTTTTTCCCCTTCTTCTATTGAGATGGATCCTGTTAAGGTTCGGGCAATTTGTGACTGGACGCAGCCGACTTCTCTTAAGAGCCTTCAGAAATTTTTGGGCTTTGCTAATTTTTATCGTCGATTCATAACTGTTTTTTCTAGCGTGGTCAAGCCTTTGACTGATTTGACTAAAAAAGGTGCTGATGTTGCCGATTGGTCTCCTGCTGCTCTGGAGGCCTTTCGAGAGCTTAAGCGCCACTTTTCTTCTGCCCCTGTGTTGCGTCAGCCTGATGTTTCACTTCCTTTTCAGGTGGAAGTTGATGCTTCCGAGATTGGAGCGGGGGCGGTTTTGTCACAGAAAAGTTCAGATGGTTCAGTGATGAGACCTTGTGCGTTCTTTTCTCGAAAATTTTCGCCCGCCGAGCGAAACTATGATGTTGGTAATCGGGAGCTTTTGGCGATGAAATGGGCATTCGAGGAGTGGCGTCATTGGCTTGAGGGTGCTAGACATCGGGTGGTGGTCTTGACTGATCACAAGAATTTGATTTATCTTGAGTCGGCCAGACGTCTGAATCCTAGACAGGCGCGCTGGTCGTTGTTTTTCTCTCGGTTTAATTTTGTGGTCTCGTATCTGCCAGGTTCTAAAAATGTGAAGGCTGATGCCCTTTCTAGGAGTTTTGAACCTGATTTCCCTGGTGATTCCAAACCTACGGGTATCCTTAAGGATGGGGTGATATTGTCTGCTGTCTCCCCTGATCTGCGACGTGCTTTACAAGAGTTTCAGGCGGATCGGCCTGATCGTTGTCCGCCTGGTAGATTGTTTGTGCCGGATGAGTGGACCAGTAGAGTCATCTCGGAGGTTCATTCTTCTGCGTTGGCAGGTCATCCGGGAATTTTTGGTACCAGGGATTTGGTGGCTAGGTCCTTCTGGTGGCCTTCCCTGTCTCGGGACGTGCGTACTTTTGTGCAGTCTTGTGATTTTGTGCTCGGGCCAAGCCTTGTTGTTCTCGGGCTAGTGGATTGTTGTTGTCCTTGCCTATTCCTAAGAGGCCTTGGACACACATCTCTATGGATTTCTGATCTCCCTGTTTCTCAGAAAATGTCTGTCATCTGGGTGGTGTGTGACCGTTTTTCTAAGATGGTTCATTTGGTACCTGTTGTGAATCTGCTTTTGGGCTCCTTCTGGTGGTGGCTAGTGGTACTGGTGACTCGGGTGTGTTTTCTTTCTCAGTTCACCTGTTTTCATCAGTAGTGGGGAGTTCCTATTTATTCCTGCTCTTCAGTCATTGCCTTGCCGGCCATCAATGTAACCAGAGCCTTTCTGTTGCATGTTCCTGCTCCTAGACTACTGATCAGCTAAGTTGGACTCTTAGTCCTAAGTTTGTTTGCATTTTTTGTTCCAGTTTACAGTTATATCATTCTCTGTAGCTGGAAGCTCTTGTGGGCTGAAATTACCACTCCGGTGTCATGAGTTGACACATGAGTCTTAAAGTAATTTCAGGATGGTATTTTAAAAGGGTTTTCAGCTGACCGTGCAGTTCCCTTTTGTATCTTTCTACTATCTAGTAAGCGGACCTCGCTTTGCTGAACCTACCTTCATACTGCGTATGTCTTTTCCTCTGAACTCACCGTCAATATATGTGGGGGGCTTCTGTCTCCTTTTCGGGGGAATTTCCCTAGAGGTAAGCCAGGTCTGTTTTTTCCTTTACTAGGGTTAGTTAGTCCTCCGGCTGGCGAGAGACGTCTAGGGATAAAACGTAGGCACGCCCCCCGGCCACTATTAGTTGTGTGGTAGGTTTAGCTCACGGTCAGCTCGAGATTCCATCACCCAAGAGCTCGTCCGTTATTTATGTGTCCAGACGTTCCCCTGCCATTGGGAACCATGACAGTATGGCCGGCCAAGTGTTAAAACTGTTGGCAGAAGAAAGGAGAGAAAAAGAAGTCTGCACATTTTTTTTTTTTTTCCCTTGGTGCTTGCTCTATAGTTGAATCAGTTGCATTTCAGCTCTAATTGCAGTCTTTGTCTCCCTCTCCTTCTAACCCTTGAATGGCTCTGATCTCACCTGCTTAAAATGGATCCTCAGAGTTTGGCTATAGGTTTGAATAATCTTGCCACAAAAGTTCAAGATTTACAGGATTTTGTTATACATGCTCCTATATCTGAACCTAGAATTCCTATACCAGAATTTTTCTCCGGAGACAGATCTCGTTATTTGAATTTCAAATATAATTGTAAATATTTCTTTCTCTGAGACCTCGCTCCGCTGGAGATCCCGCACAGCAGGTTAAGATTGTAATTTCCTTGCTGCGAGGTGACCCTCAAGATTGGGCTTTTGCATTGGCACCAGGGGATCCTGCGTTGCTCAATGTGGATGCGTTTTTTCTGGCTTTGGGGTTGCTTTATGAGGAACCTAATTTAGAGATTCAGGCTGAAAAGGCCTTGATGGCCCTGTCTCAAGGGCAAGATGAAGCTGAAATATACTGCCAAAAATTTCGTAAATGGTCTGTGCTTACTCAGTGGAATGAGTGCGCTTTTGCGGCGAATTTCAGAGAGGGTCTCTCTGATGCCATTAAGGATGTTATGGTGGGGTTCCCTGCGCCTACAGGTCTGAATGAGTCCATGACAATGGCTATTCAGATTGATCGGCGTTTGCGGGAGCGTAAACCTGTGCACCATTTGGCGGTGTCTTCTGAGAAGGCGCCAGAGAATATGCAATGTGATAGAATTCTGTCCAGAAGCGAACGGCAGAATTTTAGGCGAAAAAATGGGTTGTGCTTCTATTGTGGTGATTCAACTCATGTTATATCAGCATGCTCTAGACGCACAAAGAAGGTTGATAAGTCTGTTTCAATTGGCACTTTACAGTCTAAGTTTATTCTATCTGTGACCTTGATTTGTTCATTATCGTCAATTACCGCGGACGCCTATGTCGACTCTGGCGCCGCTTTGAGTCTTATGGATTGGTCCTTTGCCAGGCGCTGTGGGTTTAATCTAGAGCCTCTGGAAGTCCCTATACCTCTGAAGGGTATTGATTCTACGCCATTGGCTAGTAATAAACCACAATACTGGACACAAGTGACTATGCGTATGACTCCAGACCATCAGGAGGTGATTCGCTTCCTTGTGTTGTACAATATACATGATGTTTTGGTGCTCGGATTGCCATGGTTACAATCTCATAATCCAGTCCTTGACTGGAAAGCAATGTCTGTGTTAAGCTGGGGATGTCAGGGGGCTCATGGGGACGTACCTTTGGTTTCCATTTCATCATCTATTCCCTCTGAGATTCCGGCATTTTTGTCTGATTATCGTGATGTTTTTGAGGAGCCTAAGCTTGGTTCACTCCCTCCTCACAGAGATTGCGATTGTACCATAGATCTGATTCCAGGCAGTAAATTTCCAAAGGGTCGTTTGTTTAATTTATCCGTACCTGAACATGTTGCTATGCGAGAGTATATTAAGGAGTCCCTGGAAAAGGGACATATTCGTCCTTCTTCATCTCCCTTAGGAGCCGGTTTTTTCTTTGTGTCTAAAAAAGATGGCTCTTTGAGGCCGTGTATTGATTATCGACTCTTGAATAAAATTACAGTCAAATATCAGTATCCTTTGCCACTGCTGACCGATTTGTTTGCTCGAATAAAGGGGGCTAAGTGGTTCTCTAAGATTGATCTTCGTGGGGCGTATAATTTGGTGCGAATTAAGCAGGGGGATGAGTGGAAAACCGCATTTAATACGCCCGAGGGCCATTTTGAGTATTTAGTAATGCCTTTTGGTCTTTCAAATGCCCCTTCAGTCTTTCAGTCCTTTATGCATAACATTTTCCGTGAATATTTGGATAAATTTATGATTGTGTATCTGGATGATATTTAGATTTTTTCGGATGACTGGGACTCTCATGTCCAACAAGTCAGGAGGGTTTTTCAGGTTTTGCGGGCTAATTCCTTGTGTGTGAAGGGTTCTAAGTGTATTTTTGGGGTTCAAAAGATTTCTTTTTTGGGGTACATTTTTTCCCCTTCTTCCATTGAGATGGATCCTGTCAAGGTTCGGGCTATTTGTGATTGGACGCAACCTACTTCTCTTAAGAGCCTTCAGAAATTCTTGGGCTTTGCTAATTTTTATCGTCGATTTATAACTGGTTTTTCGGATGTTGCTAAACCTTTGACTGATTTGACTAAAAAGGGTGCTGATGTTGCTGATTGGTCCCCTGCTGCTGTGGAGGCCTTTCGGGAGCTTAAGCGCCGCTTTTCTTCTGCCCCTGTGTTGCGTCAGCCTGATGTTGCTCTTCCTTTTCAGGTTGAGGTCGACGCTTCCGAGATCAGAGCTGGGGCGGTTTTGTCGCAGAAAAGTTCCGACTGCTCCGTGATGAGACCTTGTGCGTTCTTTTCTCGAAAATTTTCGCCCGCCGAGCGAAACTATGATATTGGTAATCGGGAGCTTTTGGCTATGAAGTGGGCTTTTGAGGAGTGGCGTCATTGGCTTGAGGGGGCTAGACATCAGGTGGTGGTATTGACCGATCACAAGAATCTGATTTATCTTGAGTCTGCCAAGCGCCTGAATCCTAGACAGGCGCGCTGGTCGTTGTTTTTTCTCTCGGTTTAATTTTGTGGTCTCATACCTACCAGGTTCTAAAAATGTGAAGGCAGATGCCCTTTCTAGGAGTTTTGAGCCTGATTCCCCTGGTGATTCTGAACCTACAGGTATCCTTAAGGATGGGGTGATATTATCTGCTGTTTCCCCAGACCTGCGACGGGCTTTGCAGGAGTTTCAGGCGGATAGACCTGATCGTTGCCCGCCTGGTAGACTGTTTGTTCCTGATGATTGGACCAGTAGAGTCATCTCGGAGGTTCATTCTTCTGCATTGGCAGGTCATCCTGGAATCTTTGGTACTAGGGATTTGGTGGCTAGGTCCTTCTGGTGGCCTTCCCTGTCTCGAGACGTACGAGTTTTTGTGCAGTCTTGTGATGTTTGTGCTCGGGCCAAGCCTTGTTGTTCTCGGGCTAGCGGATTGTTGTTATCTTTGCCTATTCCGAAGATGCCTTGGACTCACATCTCTATGGATTTTATTTCTGATCTCCCTGCTTCTCAGAAAATGTCTGTCATCTGGGTGGTGTGTGACCGTTTTTCAAAGATGGTTCATTTGGTACCTTTGCCTAAGTTGCCTTCCTCATCCGAATTGGTCCCTCTGTTTTTTCAAAATGTGGTTAGCTTGCATGGTATTCCGGAAAATATCGTTTCTGACAGGGGGACCCAGTTCGTATCTAGATTTTGGCGGGCATTCTGTGCTAGGATGGGCATTGATTTGTCTTTTTCGTCTGCGTTCCATCCTCAGACTAATGGCCAGACGGAGCGAACTAATCAGACCTTGGAGACTTATTTGAGGTGTTTTGTGTCTGCGGATCAGGATGACTGGGTTGCCTTTTTGCCGTTGGCAGAGTTTGCCCTCAATAATCGGGCTAGTTCTGCCACTTTGGTTTCTCCTTTCTTTTGCAATTCGGGGTTTCACCCTCGTTTTTCTTCCGGTCAGGTGGAGTCTTCGGATTGTCCTGGAGTGGATACTGTGGTGGATAGGTTGCATCGGATTTGGGGACAGGTGGTGGACAATTTGAAGTTGTCCCAGGAGAAGACTCAGCATTTTGCCAACCGCCGTCGTCGTGTTGGTCCTCGTCTTCGTGTTGGGGACTTGGTGTGGTTGCCTTCCCGTTTTGTCCCTATGAGGGTTTCTTCTCCTAAGTTTAAGCCTCGGTTCATCGGTCCTTATAGGATTTTGGAGATTCTTAACCCTGTATCCTTTCGTTTAGACCTTCCGGCATCTTTCGCTATCCATAATGTCTTCCATCGGTCGTTGTTGCGGAGGTATGAGGTGCCGGTTGTTCCTTCTACCGAGCCTCCTGCTCCTGTGCTGGTTGAGGGTGAATTGGAGTATGTTGTGGAGAAAATCTTGGACTCCCGTATTTCCAGACGGAGACTACAATATCTGGTTAAGTGGAAGGGTTATGGTCAAGAAGATAATTCTTGGGTAACTGCTTCTGATGTTCACGCCTCTGATTTGGTTCGTGCCTTTCATAGGGCTCATCCGGATCGCCCTGGTGGTTCTTGTGAGGGTTCGGTGCCCCCTCCTTGAGGGGGGGGGTACTGTTGTGAATCTGCTTTTGGGCTCCTTCTGGTGGTGGCTAGTGGTACTGGTGACTCGGGTGTGTTTTCTTTCTCAGTTCACCTGTTTTCATCAGTAGTGGGGAGTTCCTATTTATTCCTGCTCTTCAGTCATTGCCTTGCCGGCCATCAATGTAACCAGAGCCTTTCTGTTGCATGTTCCTGCTCCTAGACTACTGATCAGCTAAGTTGGACTCTTAGTCCTAAGTTTGTTTGCATTTTTTGTTCCAGTTTACAGTTATATCATTCTCTGTAGCTGGAAGCTCTTGTGGGCTGAAATTACCACTCCGGTGTCATGAGTTGACACATGAGTCTTAAAGTAATTTCAGGATGGTATTTTAAAAGGGTTTTCAGCTGACCGTGCAGTTCCCTTTTGTATCTTTCTACTATCTAGTAAGCGGACCTCGCTTTGCTGAACCTACCTTCATACTGCGTATGTCTTTTCCTCTGAACTCACCGTCAATATATGTGGGGGGCTTCTGTCTCCTTTTCGGGGGAATTTCCCTAGAGGTAAGCCAGGTCTGTTTTTTCCTTTACTAGGGTTAGTTAGTCCTCCGGCTGGCGAGAGACGTCTAGGGATAAAACGTAGGCACGCCCCCCGGCCACTATTAGTTGTGTGGTAGGTTTAGCTCACGGTCAGCTCAAGATTCCATCACCCAAGAGCTCGTCCGTTATTTATGTGTCCAGACGTTCCCCTGCCATTGGGAACCATGACAGGTACCTTTGCCCAAGTTGCCTTCCTCATCTGAGTTGGTGCCTCTGTTTTTGCAGAATGTGGTTCGGTTGCATGGTATCCCGGAGAATATAGTTTCTGACAGGGGATCTCAGTTTGTGTCCAGATTTTGGCGGGCGTTTTGTGCCAGGATGGGCATTGATTTGTCTTTTTCGTCTGCATTTCATCCTCAGACGAATGGCCAGACGGAGCGTACTAATCAGACCTTGGAGACTTATTTGAGGTGTTTTGTGTCTGCTGATCAGGATGACTGGGTCACCTTTTTGCCGTTGGCAGAGTTTGCCCTTAATAATCGGGCCAGTTCTGCCACTTTGGTTTCCCCTTTCTTTTGCAATTCGGGGTTTCATCCTCGTTTTTCATCTGGTCAGGTGGAATCTTCGGATTGTCCTGGAGTGGATACTATGGTGGACAGGTTGCATCGTATTTGGGGTCAGGTGGTGGACAATTTAAAGTTGTCCCAGGAGAGGACTCAGCATTTTGCTAATCGCCATCGTCGTGTTGGTCCTCGTCTTCGTGTTGAGGACTTGGTGTGGTTGTCTTCCCGTTTTGTCCCTATGAGGGTCTCTTCTCCTAAGTTTAAGCCTCGGTTCATCGGTCCTTATAGGATTTTGGAAATTCTTAACCCTGTGTCTTTTCGTTTGGACCTCCCAGCATCCTTTGCTATCCATAATGTTTTCCATCGGTCGTTATTGCGGAGGTATGAGGTGCCAGTTGTGCCTTCTGTTGAGCCTCCTGCTCCTGTGCTGGTTGAGGGTGAATTGGAGTACGTGGTGGAGAAAATCTTGGACTCCCGTGTTTCCAGACGGAGACTTCAATATCTGGTTAAGTGGAAGGGCTACAGTCAGGAGGATAATTCTTGGGTTTCAGCTTCAGATGTTCATGCCTCTGATTTGGTCCGTGCCTTTCATAGGGCTCATCCAGATCGCCCTGGTGGTTCTTGTGAGGGTTCGGTGCCCCCTCCTTAAGGGGGGGGTACTGTTGTGATTCGGTTATTTGGCTCCCCCAGTGGTCGCTTGTGGTACTGGTGTCTTGTGAGCTTTTCACCTGTTTCTATCAGGATGTGGGAGTTTCCTATTTAGCCTTGTTCCTCAGTCATTCCAATGCCGGCCATCAATGTAACCAGAGTCTTTCTGTTGCATGTGCCTGCTCCCAGTCTGCTGACCAGCTAAGTTGGACATTTCTGTCCTTAGTCTATTTTTGTATGTTTTGTCCAGTTTGCAGTTATGTGATTCTCTGCAGCTGGAAGCTCTTGTGGGCTGAAATTGCCACTCCGGTGCCATGAGTTGGCACATGAGTTTAAGGTAATTTCAGGATGGTTTTTGATAGGGTTTTGTAGCTGACTGCGAAGTCCACTATTGTATCCTTCTGCTATCTAGTTAGTGGGCCTCGCTGTGCTAAATCTGTTTTCATACTACGTTTGTCTTTTCACCTTAACTCACCGTTATTATATGTGGGGGGCTACTATCTCCTGTGGGGAATTTTCCTCTGGAGGCAAGCCAGGACTGTGTTTCATCTATTAGGGGTAGTTAGTCCTCCGGCTGGTGCGAGACGTCTAGCGAAAACGTAGGCACGTTCCCTGGCTACTATTAGTTGTGTGTATAGGTTTAGCATCGCGGTCAGCTCTAGTTTCCATCACCCGAGAGCTTGTCCGTTTTTCTATGTTTCTGATGTTCCCCTGCCATTGGGAACCATAACAGGTACTCCTGGTTTTGGCTTCCAAAGTCTGATGTAAAACTTTGACCAAATACTGCTAGTGTGACCTCAGCCTTAATCTGTATGTTTATATTCCACAGGAGTTTGCATTTTGTAAATGTTTGGTATTAATTTTTTTCTACTTTTTTTCACAGCACATGAAGCGGTCCTTCATCAGACAGCCACGGACCCATTCCAGCCATCCTCCAGCGCTGCAGCAAGTGGGCATGCCACACTAACTGGAGGAAGCTGGTCCATCAGGTGATCCCCTTTCCCAGTCCTCTGCCTCTGCCCTTTTTTTTTGGGCTCCTCCTGGCAGCGGCAGAGGGCTGCGGACAGGTCACTCATGTCTGAGTTTTTGCACTTGAGCTCGGTTTTCCACGAGGGACTCAAGGCGATGGGTGACCGACTGGATACTGCCATTAGCCATATGAGTACACGTATCCAGGAGGTTACCACAGCCCTTGCCCAAGTGAAAGCTGACCTCCAGAGGCCAGCACATCATTTTTTTAATCAAATTGAACAGGGCATGTCGGAACACCTTACTCCCGATCTCCAGATTAGTGTTATGCAGGCTTGCAATGCTGCTTGCGTGCAGGCTATGCAGCAGAGTCTGTATTTTCAGCAGACAGTGGGGGGATTTCCACCTGTGCCCACACTGTCACGCTTTACCTCAATGCCGACCTCTGCTGCATACCACTGCACGGCCACCTCCATTCCAAGCACTGCTGGACACCACTATAGCACCACCACCATGCCGAGTGCTGTTGGACAGCCCACCGCCACCACCATGACAACTGCTGCTCCTGCTTGGACCTCCTCCACTGCCACCACTATGCGGCAGCCGCAGGACCCTGGCATGGCCTTCCGCAGGACCACTACCATGCAGCAGCTGCCGGACCCTGGCCTGTCGTTGCCCGCCACCAGAACAATGCCGCTGCTGGACCCTGGCCTGGTATTACCCGCCATCACAACAATGCCGCTGCCAGACCCTGGCCTGGCGTTCCCCGCCACCGCAACAATGCCACTGCAACGGCACACAGACCCTGACAGGTCAGCCACCACGGTCAGGCCGATACCAGTGATCCCAACGAGGCTCCCCGGACCGCAGCGCCGATCCCAGAAAGGGAAAGGCAAAAAAAAGTAAAGAAGATCGCTATCCCTCCCTCCTCACCTCCCAATGTGTCTGTAATGTCTGGTTTGTCTCACCCTTCCAGTGTGTCTCTGCCCTCTCATGTGTCTAGCCCAATCCCCGAATTTCCAGACCCCAGTAATTTTATTGCACCTTCTCCAGCCACCCCTGCGTCATCCACAGTTAGCCAGCCCTCACAGCTCCACACCCCCCATTTCCGTCAATCAACCCCAAGCAGGCGCAGTTAATTTTTTTGTTTGTTTGTTTTGTTAAAATATATAATCATGTTTTTTGCCCCCAACAAGGTTTGGTTAATTGTGTATTTCGCCGCCGGCAACACACACCGTGCGCCAAATAAAAAAATGCGCAACACACTTTATTTTTTTGCCACCTCCTAGCTCCAGTAGTTAGTAAGTACAACACTGCAGCTTTGTGTGTGTTTGGTATAGAGATATGAGGTGGCCCAAAAAAATAATAGTTGTATATTCTCCATAATCTGTGACTTTGTGTCGCAGACTGAAGAGAAAATGGTAGTAATACACAGCAGAATACACAGCAGAACTATACTCACAGGTCATGTGCACAAAAAATCATTAGTTATGACACCTGACATTTTATCTTCTGTGTACATAAAATCTATTTCACACAAACTGAAGGGACGATGGAGGTCATACAAGGCATATCTATACTCAACAGGACATGTGTCAGAAATAATGAATTCATGAGGCATTTATTTGTGCATCATGAATTCATTATTTCTGACACCCGACTTGATGAGTATAGATCTGTTTTGTAGGCTGCCGTCACACTGTCAGTATTTGCTCAGTATTTTACATCACTATTGGTAAGCCAAAAACAGGAGTGGAACAATGTGAGGAAAAGCATAATAAAAACATATGCACCACTTCTGCATTTATCACCCACTCCTGGTTTTGGTTTACAAATTTTAATGTAAAGTACTGAACAAATACTGCTAAAGTGACGGCACCAAACAGCCATTGTCTCTTCAGTCTGCGTCAAATAGCTACTGGTGAACCGAGTCAGGACGCAATGACGTCAACAACCTAAGCCCAAAAAACCAAAGTGGTTTGTATAGGAAATTCATAGGAGACATGGTCAAGATAATAAAACACGTATTTTATTAACAACAAACATTAGTAACATTTAAAACATAACTGGTACAGACCCAAAGCCAACAGGACATTTTACACAATATTGTCCTGCCATGCCACACGTCCAATGTCAGAATAAAAAAAGGCAGCAAATGGGTTACGCATGTGGCTAACTTCAACAGTTGACCGCAGCGGGTGTTGACGGTAATCAGGCAAAGGGTTTGCAACTTGTTCATCAAGTTCAATGGTGGGTCGCTCCTTAGCCAGAATGTAATTGTGGAGAACCACACAGGCTTTTACCACCTCATTGACTGTCTCCATTTTTAGATTTATGGCTGTTGCAAGAATGCGCCATTTTGAGACCATAATCCCAAAGGCACACTCTACTGTTCTGCGGGCCCTGGTCAGTCTGTGGTTATAGATCCGTTTTGTGCGGTTCAAGTCCTGACTTGAATATGGCTTCAGTAGATTTTCACTCATCTGAAAGGCCTCATCCCCAACCATAACAAATGGCATTGGTGGGCCTTGAGTGTTGGGGAGAGGTCGTGACTGTGGAAAATTAAATTTTTTGCCATAAACACGTCGGCCCATATCCGAGTTTTTGAAAGTCTGGGAATCGTTGCCACCAAAAGCACCAATGTCCACGGCGACTAGTGTTGGGCATTCCGTTACCGCAAGTATTGGGTATCGGCCGATATTCGCGGTATCGGAATTCCGATACCGAGTTCCGATACTTTCAGTATATCGAATACCGGAATCGGAAGTTCCCATAATTCAAAGAGCCAGAATTCAGCCAATGAGGAATCATTAGAAGTGTGGGCACATCCTGTTCTGCATGTTAGGCATGTAACTACTGGCATGGCTGTGATTGGCTGCTGAAATTATGTCATGATTAGTGTTGAGCATTCCGATACCGCAAGTATCAGGTATCGGCCGATATTCGCGGTATCGGAATTCCGATACCGAGTTCCGATACTTTCAGTATATCGAATACCGGAATTGGAAGTTCCCATAATTCAAAGAGCCAGAATTCAGCCAATGAGGAATCATTAGAAGTGTGGGCACATCCTGTTCTGCATGTTAGGCATGTAACTACTGGCATGGCTGTGATTGACTGCTGAAATTATGTCATGACGCAGTATAAAAGTCGCCGCCGCCATTTTGGGTTCACTCTGCTGTGAATTCAGTTAGGGACAGGACGCTGTGTTCTGACTGAGGGCCAGTTTAGAGATAGCGATTTGCTTCATTGTGCTTTACTTAGGCTAATATAGCAACCGCTGTGTGAGAACCTTGTTTTTGCCTTGCAGCGCTATTCACGGCTGTCTGCAAGGTGTGTGAGTGCAGCTCACTCTGTAGTCTGGTCTGCAGCCACCGCTGGTTGTAGTCAGCTCAGGGTGCGTCACTGCCTCATACTGTTCCATTGTCCTTTTTGCAATTAGTGCTTCCTGCTGCACATTTTTTTAAATTTATCCTATTAGTGGCTTTCCATTCGTATCCTGCTAGATTATGGAAAAACACTATATAGGATTACATAGAGGAGCTTTTTTGGGCCTTGCAGCGCCGTTCACGGCTGTCTGCACGGTCTCTGTGTCTCTGTATGCCTTTAATGTCTCCTCCACCTCCCCCAATACATCCTACATTATTCTTAGTTGTTTTCCTTCATGTAGAATTAACCTACAAGGAAAAAAAGGGTTTATTTTAATTCCGATATTTTTGTCCCATTGACTTGCATTGGTATCGGTATCGGCGATATACGATATTTTTTGAATATCAGCCTATCCAATCCGATACCGATACTTCTGGATATCGGAAGGTATCGCTCAACACTACTAGTGACCTGTTGAGGAGATGACAAGATCTGAGGAGAAAAGGCAAATTGCAAATCGCGAGGCCCCGGAGGGTGGCGACAAATGAGATAGGGGGTTGGAAAGATAGAGGTGGGACACCAGATGACAAAGTCCCTACTGTAACCACCCCTTAAACTCCTCAAATACCAAGGCATACTACTAATACTGCTACTATTGCTACTACTAATACATAATACTGGCTGCAATACCAATCCCATCACCATCACCCAGCTTTCCTGATCCTTCCCACCCTGTATCCGTCTGCTATTCCTGGTATGTCCTCTGGCTGCTATTACTGTGATTTTTATTTCTTTTCCTTCCTGCATGTTTTTCCACCATAATTCCTTGATGCTAACACACAGTTGGCTTTATCTTTCCATTTGGTTCTATTTCCTTTTGCATTTTCCCTTCTGTCTTCTAATTTCTCCCCTCCTGTGTCTGTGATTAGTCTCCCTACTGCCCCTCCTTCCTGATCATACCTGGCCTATTTCATGTGCACTTAGCCTATTATAAATTCAGAGACGCAGGTCTGTCTTGAACGTGGTCTGTCTCTATAAGGATGGCTCTAAAAGGATGACAGCAGAAATCTGCCAGAAATGAGCCAGAATTGAACAGAAGGTACGACTAACCACTGTTAATAAATGTACTAAATTTCTTTCCCCTTCCACCACACTTACTCTTATCATGCTGACATACACTCTAACAGTTTTGGCTCCATTACTCCTCACTCTCCTTCGCTATCTCCAAACCCCAGCACCCTCTAACCAAGTAATAATCTCTCCTTCCCTCCTGCCTCCCCACCTGACCTCCTCCGCTGACTTGCTCCTCAACCTCAGATCTCTCCTAATAAAACACAATACAAGCCGCCCACTTTCCTTCTCCCACCTGCTCTGTCTCTGTCTGCTTCTCCTCACTGCTGGTGACATATCTCCCAATCCTGGACCCTCCACAGCTCATGCCTCCCATTATTACCCCCTTCTATTGCTCCCAACCCAATATAAACACCCGAAATCTTGCCCACCTCAAATCCGTGCCCTTGACGCCCACCACCCTGCTCCCTTTCTCTGGATCACTCTGGAATGCCCTCTCCGTCTGAAATAAACTCCACGTGATTCACGATCTCTTTACCTCTCGTAATCTTTCATTTTTGGGCGTCACCGAAACATGGCTTACACCTTCTGACACAGTCTCACCTGCTGCGCTATGCTATGGCGACCTCCACTTCACCCACACTCCTCATCCTGGCAACAGACATGGTGGAGGAGTGGGCCTTCTCCTTTCTTCCAACTCTACCTTTAACCCAATTCCACCTCTACCCTCCCTTATCCTCCCCTCTTTTGAAGTTCACTCTGTCAGCATCTACTCTCCCTCCAGCCTCCAAATGGCTATCATATACCAACCTCCAGGCCCAACCACTGCCTTTATTGACCAATTCTCCACCTGGTTCCTTCACTTTCTGTCTGCTGAGATTCCCGCCATCATCATGGGTGACTTCAACATCCCCATTGACACCCACCAGTCAGCAGCCTCCAAACTTCTGTCCCTTACTTCATCTTTTGGACTTGCTCAGTGGTCCTCCTCAGTCCCCCACACAGAAGGACACACATTAGACCTGGTCTTTACCCATTTCTGCTCACTATCTAATTTCACAACCTCCCCTTTCCCCCTATCCGACCACCATCTGCTCACTTTCTCATCACTGTCCTCCACACCTGTCACCCATGTCCAGAAACATGCAGACCCCCGCAGAAACCTTGCACATCTAGACCCTCGCACACTCTCTGACTCTATTCAGCCACTGTCCTCCATAGCTTCACTCCACGACACAGACACTGCCACTAGTTTCTACAATGCTACTCTCGCATCAGCCATCGACTCGGCCGCCCCTCTCATGCATAGCAGAGTGCGACAAATCAATAGACAACCCTGGCACAATAACATTTACTAAAAAGCTTCAGCAAGTATCCAGAATTGCAGAATTGCATTAGAAGAAAACGCATTCGCAAGATGATTTCACTGCACTCAAACAAGCAACACTCGCATTCAAATCAGCTCTCACCTCTGCTAAACAGGCCTATTTCACATCCCTCGTATATTCTTAATCCCACAACCCCAAACAGTTGTTCAACACCTTTAGCTCCCTCCTCCGCCCACCACTGCCCCCTCTGACTTCCTTACTCTCTGCTGAGGACTTTGCCACACACTTCAAAAATAAGATAGACCAAACAAGGCAAGTCTTTGTTGTCCGATGTCCACAACCCCATTTGTATGCCTGACCAATGCCCTAACCCCATAACTTCCCTCCCCAAAATCACTGAAGGACAGCTTGCTCATCTCTCCAAATCACACCTCACCACTTGTGCACTTGACCCCATCCCATCCCCCCTCCTTCCCAACCTCACCACCACACTAATCCCATCCCTAACCCATCTGTTCAATGTATCACTAACTTCTGATACCTTCCCCTCTGCTTTCAAATATGCCACAATCACACCTATCCTCAAAGAGCCTTTCCTTGACCCGAGTGCTATGTCTAGCTACCGCCCCATATCTTTGCTCCCATTTGCTTCCAAACTACTTGAGCAGCATGTCCACGCTGAACTTTCCTCTCACCTTGCATCTAATTCTCTCTTCGACAGCCTACAATCTGGCTTCCGTCCCCACCATTCTGCTGAGACTGCCCTGACCAAACTTACGAACAACTTACATACAGCAAAAGCTAACAGACAATTCTCTATACTCCTCCTTCTAGACCTGTCCTCTGCCATCGACACAGTTGACCACTGCCTCCTACTACAGATCCTCTCTTCCTTTGGTGTCAAAGACCTATCCTGGATCTCCTCATACCTTACCAACTGCACATTTAGCGTTTCCTACTTCCATACTACCTCTTCATCTCGCCCCCTCTCTGTTGGTGTCCCTCAAGGCTATGTCCTAGAACCTCTTCTCTTCTCAATCTATACCCTTGGCCTGGGACAACTCATAAAGTCTTATGGCTTCCAGTACCATCTATATGCTGATGACGCTCAGATCTACCTCTCTGGCCCAGATGTCACCTCTCTGCTCTCCAGAATCCCTGAGTGTCTATCAGCCATATCCTCCTTTGTCTCCTCTCGCTTCCTCAAACTCAATGTGGACAAAACCGAACTAATTATCTTTCCTCCATCTCGCACATCTTCCCTACCTGATCTATCTATCACAATAAATGAATTCACACTTTCCCCCATCCCGGTAATCCGCTGCCTTGGAGTAACCCTGGACTCTGCCCTGCCCTTTAAACCACACATCCAAGCTCTCGCCACCTCCTGTTGCCTCCAGCTCAAAAATATTTCCAGAATCCGTCCTTTCCTCAACCCTCACTCTACCAAAATGCTTGTGCATGCCCTAATCATCTCTCGCCTTGACTACTGCAACATCCTCCTTTGTGGCCTCCCTGCTAACACCCTTGCACCTCTCCAGTCCATCCTTAACTCTGCTGCCTGACTAATTAATCTCTCTCCTCGCTACACTCCTGCTTCCCCTCTTTGGAAATCCCTTCACTGACTCACAATTTCCCAGCGTATCCATTTTAAACTACTAATACTGACCTACAAAGCCATCCATAACCTTTCTCCTCCGTATATTTCCGTACTAATCTCTCAATATCTTCCCTCATGTAATCTCCGGTCCACCCAAGACCTCCTTCTCTGCTCCATGCTTATACGCTCCTTACCCAATCGCCTCCAAGACTTCTCCCGAATATCCCTCATCCTCTGGAATTCTGTGCCCCAACACATTCGGCTATCCACCACATTTTGACCCTTCAAACGGAACCTGTAAACCCATCTCTTAAAAGAAGCTTGCAACCTGTAATGACCACACGGCCACCTCGGAGCTACTGCAACCCCCAACCTACTGTCTCCTTGCCCATAATCCTGTAGAATGTAAGCCCGCAAGGGCAGGGTCCTCTCCCATCTGTATCAGTTTGTCATTGTTAGTTTGTTTACTGTAAGTGATATTTGTATTTTGATGTAACCCATTTTCTCATGTACAGCACAATGGAATTAATGGTGCTATATAAATAAATGATAATAATAATAATAATAATAATAATAATAATAATAATAATACTATAACCCCTGCCCTGATTCCCTCATGGACTAATTTAATTGCAGATTTTAGATAAAAGTTGTGAAACATCCCCTGAGAATTGTGTTTGAACAGTTTTGTCATTTTTTGATGTCTCATGATGTTTGTTTTCGTTTTAGAGTTTTTAAGAAGAGAAATATTCCTGTGAGCATACTATGGTGTATGCGCTTGTGAAGATATATGATAAATTGGGTTTCGTCTTGGTGGTGCATAAATGTGCACTTCTCATTTGAGGGTTTGTAATACCTTCCAGCTGACAGACCGCTGTCACTTGGAGCTAGACCTTGATGTTTTTAAATGGCGAAAGACCACAACAGATGCAAGATGATTCTGTATGTGGGTGCCACGTGAGAAAAGCATACAAGGAAAAGAGGGAGTGAAATTACAGATATTGAACTTAAGCCTAGTGTGAGATGACTGGTGATATACTGGAGGGGTGACTAAAAAATACTGTAGATGACTAATTTGTACCACATGTTCTTTTTGTCACTGTATGTTGTTTGTACAACCCCTGTAATTGTCATTGATATCCTTTGTTAAACTGGTTCACAGCAAAAGAAAAAATCCACATGGTATTTTTTATGAGCTCAATCTTTACTGTGTTTAGCATTGTTTTTAAAAGGAACTGTTTCACCTTTTAGTCTACTAAATGTTGGATTGGGGTGGAATATGGAATTAACCTTTTGTTTGTTTGCAAGAGTGAAAGATGAAATCCTTGGCAATTTGATTAAAGGCCCCGTCTCACACAGCGACGCTGCAGCGATACAGACAACGATGCTGATCGCTGCAGCGTCGCTGTTTTGTCGCTGTGTGGTCGCTGGGGAGCTGTCACACAGACAGCTCTCTCCAGCGACCAACGATCAGGGGAACGACTTCAGCATCGTTGAAACTGTCTTCAACGATGCCGAAGTCCCCCTGCAGCACCCGGGTAACCAGGGTAAACATCGGGTTACTAAGCGCAGGGCCGCGCTTAGTAACCCGATGTTTACCCTGGTTACCAGCGTAAATGTAAAAAAAAAAAAACAGTACATACTCACCATCTGTTGCCCGTCAGGTCCCTTGGCGTCTGCTTCCTGCTCTGACTGAGCCGCCGTACAGTGAGAGCAGAGCGCAGCGGTGACGTCACTGCTGTGCTCTCACTTTACGGCGGCTCAGTCAAGGCAGGAAGCAGACGCCAAGGGACCTGATGGGCAACAGATGGTGAGTATGTACTGTTTGTTTTTTTTTACATTTACGCTGGTAACCAGGGTAAACATCGGGTTACTAAGCGCGGCCCTGCGCTTAGTAACCCGATGTTTACCCTGGTTACCAGTGAAGACATCGCTGGATCGGTGTCACACACACCGATTCAGCGATGTCAGCGGGACCTCAACGACCAAAAAAAGATCCAGGCCATTCTGACACGACCAGCGATCTCGCAGCAGGGGCCTGATCGCTGGTACGTGTCACACATAGCGAGATCGCTACTGAGGTCGCTGTTGCGTCACAAAACTTGTGACTCAGCAGCGATCTCGCTAGCGATCTCGCTATGTGAGACGGGGCCTTAACTGGAGCAAGTTCAGAGAACAGCGACCAGAATGGTGACCGGTCTGCAAACCATGTCCTATGAGGAATGGTTTCAGGATTTGGGAATGTTTAGTTTGCAAAAAAGAAGACTGAGAGGAGACTTAATAGCTGTCTACAAATATCTCAAGGGCTGTCACAGTTTAGAAGGATCATCTTTATTCTCATTTGCACAAGGAAAGACTAGAAGCAATGGGATGAAACTGAATGGAAGGAGACCCAGATTAGATATTAGAAAAAACTTTTTGACAGTTAATGTGATCAATGAGTGGAACAGGCTACCACAAGAGGTGGTGAGTTCTCCTTCCATGGAAGTTTTCAAACAGAGGCTGGACAGACATCTGTCTGTGATGATTTAGTGAATCCTGCTTTGAGCAGGAGGTTAGACCAGATGACCAAGGAGGTCCCTTCCAACTCTACCATTTTATGATGCTATGAACATGTAATTACAGTGCATAGTAAATACACTGCTCAAAAAAATAATGGGAACACTTAAACAACAAAATATAACTCCAAGTAAATCAAACTTCTGTGAAATCAAACTGTCCACTTAGGAAGCAACACTGTTTGACAATCAATTTCACATGCTGTTGTGCAAATGGAATAGACAACAGATAGAAATTATTGGCAATTATCAAGATATCCTCAATAAAGGAGTGGTTCTGCAGGTGGGGACCACAGACCACATCTCAGTACCAATGCTTTCTGGCTGATGCTTTGGTCACTTTTGAATGTTGGTTGTGCTTTCACACGCGTGGTAACATGAGACGGACTCTACAGCCCACACAAGTGGCTCAGGTAGTGCAGCTCATCCAGGATGGCACATGAATGTGAGCTGTGGCAAGAAGGTTTGCTGTGTCTGTCAGCGTAGTGTCCAGAGGCTGGAGGTGCTACCAGGGGACAGGCCAGTACACCAGGAAACGTGGAGGGGGCTGTAGGAGGGAAACAACTCAGCAGCAGGACCACTACCTCAGCCTTTGTGCAAGGAGGAACAGGAGGAGCACTGCCAGAGCCCTGCAAAATGACCTCCAGCAGGCCACAAATGTGCATGTGTCTGCACAAATGGTTAGAAACCTACTCCATGAGGATGGTCTGAGTGCCTGACGTCCACAGATGGGGGTTGTGCTCACAGCCCAACACCATGCAGGACGCTTGGCATTTGCCACAGAACACCAGGATTGGCAGATTCGCCACTGGCGCCCTGTGCTCTTCACAGATGAAAGCAGGTTCACACTGAGCACATGTGACAGATGTAACAGTCTGGAGACGCCGTGGAGAGAGATCTGCTTCTTGCAACATCTTTAGCATGACCAGTTTAGCAGTGGGTCAGTAATGGTGTGCGGTGGCATTTCTTTGTAGGGCCGCACAGCCCTCCATGTGCTCGCCAGAGGTAGCCTGACTGCCATTAGGTACCGAGATGAGATCCTCAGACCCCTTGTGAGACCATATACTGGTGCCGTTGGCCCTGGGTTCCTCCTAATGCAGGACAATGCCAGACCTCATGTGGCTGGAGTGTGTCAGCAGTTCCTGCAAGATGAGGCCATTGAAGCTATGGACTGGCCCTCCCATTCCCCAGACCTGAATACGATTGAACACATGTGGGACGTCATGCCTTGCACCATTCAACGTCACTTTGCACCACAGACTGTCCAGGAGTTGGAGAAGGTTTTAGTCAAGGTCTGGGAGGAGATCCCTCAGGAGACCATGCGCCGCCTCATCAGGAGCTTGCCCAGGCATTGTACGGAGATCATACAGGCACATGGAGGCCACACACACTACTGAGCATCATTTCCTTGTCTTGAAGCATTTCCACTGATGTTGGATCAGCCACTTTGATTTTGAGCATCATTCCAACTCCAGACCTCCATGGGATATTAGTTGTGATTTACATTGATCATTTTTAGGTTTTATTGTTCTCAACTAGGGTTGAGCGACTTTCATTTTTTAAAGATCGAGTCGGGTTTTGTGAAACCCGACTTTGTCCAGAGTCGCGTCGAGTGCAGTCGGCCGATTATCGCTAAAAGTCGGGGATCGACCGAAACACGAAACCCAATGCAAGTCAATGGGGAAGCATAGTCAGCAGTGAGTGGAGGCCAGGAAAACACCTACAGTGCCCATTTTAATGCCAAAAACATCCATTCTTGTTTCTGAAGCTTGTCAATCTTAATTAACTTTATAATAATAGTTGTTCAATGGAACTTGGGGGTCATTTGGCAAAAGTTGTGGGGGGTAGGGCTGGTTCAAGGTTTTAGTGGGCCAAGGAATCGTGGACTACGTCACGGCGGTGGAGCAGGGAGAGGTAAGTATTTCAACGTTGCAAGTGCTGTGATCCTGAGCAAGCAGGGGGGCACACTCGTTCGCATTGGCACTGGCACAGGGCCCCTCAAAGTACAGCGGTGTGTTTGCACGGCGGGGGCGCCTCCCACCAGCAGCGACACTTTTGCGTACTCTGAGGGGCCCTGTGCCAGTGACGTCGCCAACGAGTATGCCCCCCCCACCTGATGAAGGAACCTGCACTTTCATCTGCACCTTCCTCTTTGTCCCTGTGTAAGGTGGTATAACATGCGGGAAGGGGAACCTTACTTTCAGCAGGGTCAGATTCTGGCTGTGTAGAGTGCAAGGGGAATGTAGTGGTCTAGGTCAATGTACCAGCAGACTCATCTAGCAGTGGCTGGGCAATGGGCAGGATGAGGAAGAAACAGATATAGGGCCAAAGAATAAAGTAGGCTAAATGCAGTTCAAAATTGGTAACAGGACTAAACAGGTGGCATTGCTTTGTTCAGTGGAGTAGCAAACCCAGGAGCAGCAGACACTGTTTTAAGGGCCCAAACACACTAATAGGCCAAATGCAGTTTAATATCTGATACTTTAGGCCAAAAGCCTAAGACTGAAGCTCAGCTTTATTCAGTTGAGGGCAAACACCAGGGAGGGGCAGACACCGTTAGTAGGCCCTAACCACCAATTTTTAAAAACACAGCACTTAATGAGAGCCAGAAGGTTGAAGCTCAGCTTTATTCAGTTGAGGACAAACACCAGGCAGGGGCAGACACCGTTGGTAGGCCGTAACCAAAGTTGAAGGCCAAATGCAGTTTAATATCTGATACTATAGGCCGAAAGCCAGAAGGTGGAAGCTCAGCTTTATTCAGTTGAGGGCAAACACCAGGGAGGGGCAGACACCGTTAGTAGGCCCTAACCACCAATTTTTAAAAACACAGCACTTAATGAGAGCCAGAAGGTTGAAGCTCAGCTTTATTCAGTTGAGGACAAACACCAGGCAGGGGCAGACACCGTTAGTAGGCCGTAACCAAAGTTGAAGGCCAAATGCAGTTTAATATCTGATACTATAGGCCGAAAGCCAGAAGGTGGAAGCTCAGCTTTATTCAGTTGAGGGCAAACACCAGGGAGGGGCAGACACCGTTAGTAGGCCCTAACCACCAATTTTTAAAAACACAGCACTTAATGAGAGCCAGAAGGTTGAAGCTCAGCTTTATTCAGTTGAGGGCAAACACCAGGCAGGGGCAGACACCGTTAGTAGGCCGTAACCAAAGTTGAAGGCCAAATGCAGTTTAATATCTGATACTATAGGCCGAAAGCCAGAAGGTGGAAGCTCAGCTTTATTCAGTTGAGGGCAAACACCAGGGAGGGGCAGACACCGTTAGTAGGCCCTAACCACCAATTTTTAAAAACACAGCACTTAATGAGAGTCAGAAGGTTGAAGCTCAGCTTTATTCAGTTGAGGACAAACACCAGGCAGGGGCAGACACCGTTAGTAGGCCGTAACCAAAGTTGAAGGCCAAATGCAGTTTAATATCTGATACTATAGGCCGAAAGCCAGAAGGTGGAAGCTCAGCTTTATTCAGTTGAGGGCAAACACCAGGGAGGGGCAGACACCGTTAGTAGGCCCTAACCACCAATTTTTAAAAACACAGCACTTAATGAGAGCCAGAAGGTTGAAGCTCAGCTTTATTCAGTTGAGGACAAACACCAGGCAGGGGCAGACACCGTTAGTAGGCCGTAACCAAAGTTGAAGGCCAAATGCAGTTTAATTTCTGATACTATAGGCCGAAAGCCAGAAGGTGGAAGCTCCGATTTAAACAGTGGAGGACAATTTGAATTAGGGACTGCAGACAGACTTAGTAGGCTGTCCCCTGTGGACCATGCATCCACCACATTAACCCATTGCGCCTTAATGGACACGTAATCTTCCGTGGCCATGCCTACAGGTCCATGCGTCTGTTGTCAGGTGCACCTTTGTACTCACAGATTGCCAGAGTGCATGGACAATGCGGTCTTATACATGCTGGTGGAGGGTTGGGATGGCTTTTCTCGCAAAAGAAGTGTCGACTGGTTAGCTTGTAGCGTGGTACAGCGTAGTCCATCATGGCCTTATTAATAGTAAATAAAATATAGAACTAGGCTCTATGAACTTTTAAATAGGTTCCAGGGGTACACGGGCAGCATTGGTGTGGTCAGTGGAGGAGTATTGCAGGTAGGGGCCGCAGACAGGCTATCAAAGGCCTAAAATAACAAACAATAGGCAGGCATGGCAGTTTTAAATCGGTTACATGGATACACAGGCAGGCACTCCAGGCAGCATTGTGGTCAGTGGAGGAGTATTGCAAGTAGGGGCCGCAGACAGGCTATCAAAGGCCTAAAATAACAAACAATAGGCAGGCATGGCAGTTTTAAATCGGTTACATGGATACACAGGCAGGCATCATTGTGGTCAGTGGAGGAGTAGTGCAAGTAGGGGCCGCAGACAGGCTATCAAAGGCCTAAAATAGCAAACAATAGGCAGGCATGGCAGTTTTAAATCGGTTACATGGATACACAGGCAGGCAGCATTGTGGTCAGTGGAGGAGTATTGCAAGTAGGGGCCGCAGACAGGCTATCAAAGGCCTAAAATAACAAACAATAGGCAGGCATGGCAGTTTTAAATCGGTTACATGGATACACAGGCAGGCACTCCAGGCAGCATTGTGGTCAGTGGAGGAGTATTGCAAGTAGGGGCCGCAGACAGGCTATCAAAGGCCTAAAATAACAAACAATAGGCAGGCATGGCAGTTTTAAATCGGTTACATGGATACACAGGCAGGCACTCCAGGCAGCATTGTGGTCAGTGGAGGAGTATTGCAAGTAGGGGCCGCAGACAGGCTATCAAAGGCCTAAAATAACAAACAATAGGCAGGCATGGCAGTTTTAAATCGGTTACATGGATACACAGGCAGGCAGCATTGTGGTCAGTGGAGGAGTATTGCAAGTAGGGGCCGCAGACAGGCTATCAAAGGCCTAAAATAACAAACAATAGGCAGGCATGGCAGTTTTAAATCGGTTACATGGATACACAGGCAGGCAGCATTGTGGTCAGTGGAGGAGTATTGCAAGTAGGGGCCGCAGACAGGCTATCAAAGGCCTAAAATAACAAACAATAGGCAGGCATGGCAGTTTTAAATCGGTTACATGGATACACAGGCAGGCACTCCAGGCAGCATTGTGGTCAGTGGAGGAGTATTGCAAGTAGGGGCCGCAGACAGGCTATCAAAGGCCTAAAATAACAAACAATAGGCAGGCATGGCAGTTTTAAATCGGTTACATGGATACACAGGCAGGCACTCCAGGCAGCATTGTGGTCAGTGGAGGAGTATTGCAAGTAGGGGCCGCAGACAGGCTATCAAAGGCCTAAAATAACAAACAATAGGCAGGCATGGCAGTTTTAAATCGGTTACATGGATACACAGGCAGGCAGCATTGTGGTCAGTGGAGGAGTATTGCAAGTAGGGGCCGCAGACAGGCTATCAAAGGCCTAAAATAACAAACAATAGGCAGGCATGGCAGTTTTAAATCGGTTACATGGATACACAGGCAGGCACTCCAGGCAGCATTGTGGTCAGTGGAGGAGTATTGCATGTAGGGGCCGCAGACAGGCTATCAAAGGCCTAAAATAACAAACAATAGGCAGGCATGGCAGTTTTAAATCGGTTACATGGATACACAGGCAGGCAGCATTGTGGTCAGTGGAGGAGTAGTGCAAGTAGGGGCCGCAGACAGGCTATCAAAGGCCTAAAATAACAAACAATAGGCAGGCATGGCAGTTTTAAATCGGTTACATGGATACACAGGTGTTGTGAATTTGGATTCTGGGCTCCCCCGGTGGCTACTGGTGGAATTGAACTTGTGACATCATCTTCCCTGTTCACCTGTTCTGATTAGATCTGGGTGTCGCTATATAACCTGGCTTCTCTGTTAGATGCTTGCCGGTCAACAATGTTATCAGAAGCCTCTCTGTGCTTGTTCCTGCTCCCAGACATCTACTAGATAAGTTGGACATTTCTCCATGTTTTGTTTTTGTATTTTGGTTCCAGTTCACAGCTGCAGTTTCGTTACTGTGTCTGGAAAGCTCTTGTTGATCAGGAATTGCCACTCTGGTATTATGAGTTAATGCCAGAGTCCTAAAGTAATTTCTGGATGTGTTTTGTTAGGGTTTTCTACTGACCATGAAAGTATGCTTTCTGTCTTCTGCTATCTAGAAAGCGGACCTCAAATTTGCTAAAACTATTTTCCTGCTGCGTTTGTTGTTTCATCTCATATCACCGCCAATATATGTGGGGGGCCTCTGTCTCCTTTTTGGGCATTTCTCTAGAGGTGAGTCAGGTCTTATATTTCCCTCTGCTAGCATTATTTAGTTCTCCGGCCGGCGCTGGGCATATAGGGATAAAAAGTAGGACATGCTACCTGGCTACTTCTAGATGATGCGGTAGGTTTAGTTCATGGTCAGTATAGTTACATCTTCCAAGAGCTTGTTCCTATAGAGGCTTATGCTAGTTCTCTGGCCATGGAGATCATGACAGTTTGACCGGCCCACTAAAGGGTTAAAATCCTTGGCTGAGAAAGGAGAGAAATAAGAAGTCTGCTGAGAGTTTTTTTTTTTTTTTTTTTTTTCTCTGTGCTCTTAATTGGATCACTTGCCAGTCTGTCTATGCTGCAGTCTTTCTTTTTTTTCTCTCTCCTTATAATCTTTGAATGGCTTTGTGTTCACCTGTTAATAATGGATCTTCAGAGTGTAACTGCAGGTTTGAATAATCTCACCACGAAAGTACAAAATTTGCAAGATTTTATTATTCATGCTCCGGTATCTGAGCCGAGAATTCCTTTGCCGGAATTCTTCTCAGGGAATAGATCTAGCTTTCAGAATTTTAGAAATAATTGTAAGCTATTTTTGTCCCTGAAATCTCGTTCTGCTGGAGACCCTGCACAGCAGGTTGGGATTGTGATTTCCTTGCTCCGCGGCGACCCTCAAGACTGGGCTTTTGCATTGGCACCAGGGGATCCTGCGTTGCGCAATGTGGATGCGTTTTTTTTGGCCTTGGGCTTGCTGTATGAGGAACCTCATTTGGAACTTCAGGCAGAAAAAACTTTGATGTCCCTATCGCAGGGGCAAGATGAAGCTGAAATTTACTGCCAAAGATTCCGTAAATGGTCTGTGCTTACTCAGTGGAATGAGTGTGCCTTGGCGGCTACTTTCAGAGAGGGTCTCTCTGATGCCATTAAGGATGTTATGGTGGGGTTCCCTGTGCCTGCGGGTCTGAATGAGTCCATGACAATGGCCATTCAGATCGATAGGCGTCTGCGGGAGCGCAAACCAGTGCACCATCTGGCGGTGTCCACTGAGAAGACGCCAGAAAGCATGCAGTGTGATAGAATTCTGTCCAGAAGCGAGCGGCAGAATTTTAGACGGAAAAATGGGTTGTGTTTCTATTGTGGGGATTCTACTCATGTTATATCAGCATGCTCTAAGCGTACTAAAAAGCTTGATAAATCCGTTTCCATTGGCACTTTACAGTCTAAATTTATTTTGTCTGTGACCCTGATTTGCTCTTTGTCATCTATTACTACTGACGCCTATATCGACTCTGGCGCCGCTTTGAGTCTTATGGATTGGTCCTTTGCCAATCGTTGTGGGTATGATTTAGAGCCTTTGGAGACTCTTATTCCTCTGAAGGGGATTGACTCCACCCCATTGGCTAATAATAAACCACAATACTGGACACAAGTGACTATGTGTATTAATCCGGATCACCAGGAGACTATTCGTTTTCTAGTGCTGTATAATCTACATGAGGATTTGGTGCTGGGATTGCCATGGCTGCAGTCTCACAACCCAGTCCTTGACTGGAGAGCTATGTCTGTGTTGAGCTGGGGATGTAAGGGGACTCATGGGGACGTACCTTTGGTGTCCATTTCATCATCTATCCCCTCTGAAATCCCTGAGTTCCTGTCTGACTATCGTGACGTCTTTGAAGAACCCAAGCTTGGTTCACTACCTCCGCACCGTGAGTGCGATTGTGCTATAGATTTAATTCCGGGTAGTAAATACCCAAAGGGTCGTTTATTTAATCTGTCTGTGCCTGAACATACTGCTATGCGAGAATATATAAAGGAGTCCTTGGAAAAGGGACATATTCGTCCATCGTCATCTCCCTTAGGAGCCGGTTTTTTCTTTGTGTCAAAAAAAGACGGCTCTTTGAGACCATGTATTGATTATCGGCTTTTGAATAAAATCACGGTTAAATATCAATACCCATTGCCGTTGCTGACTGATTTGTTTGCTCGCATAAAGGGGGCCAAGTGGTTCTCTAAGATTGATCTCCGTGGGGCGTATAATTTGGTGCGGATCAGGCAGGGGGATGAGTGGAAAACCGCATTTAATACGCCCGAGGGCCACTTTGAGTATTTGGTGATGCCTTTTGGTCTTTCTAATGCCCCTTCAGTCTTCCAGTCCTTTATGCATGATATTTTCCGCGATTTTTTGGATAAATTTATGATAGTGTATCTGGATGATATTCTGATTTTTTCGGATGACTGGGACTCTCATGTCCGGCAAGTTAAGAGGGTTTTTCAGGTTTTGCGGTCTAATTCTCTGTGTGTCAAGGGTTCTAAGTGCGTTTTTGGGGTTCAGAGAATTTCCTTTTTGGGATATATTTTTTCTCCCTCTTCCATTGAGATGGATCCTGTCAAGGTTCAAGCTATTTGTGATTGGACGCAGCCCTCTTCTCTTAAAAGTCTTCAGAAATTTTTGGGCTTTGCCAACTTTTATCGTCGATTTATTTCTGGTTTTTCAGATGTCGTTAAGCCATTGACCGATTTGACTAGACAGGGTGCTGATGTTGCTAATTGGTCCCCTGATGCTGTGGAGGCCTTTCAGGAGCTTAAGCGCTGTTTTTCTTCTGCCCCTGTGTTGCGTCAGCCTGATGTGACTCTTCCTTTTCAGGTTGAGGTCGACGCTTCTGAGATCGGAGCTGGGGCAGTGTTGTCGCAGAAAAGTTCTGACTGCGCCGTGATGAGGCCTTGTGCCTTCTTTTCCCGTAAATTTTCGCCCGCTGAGCGGAATTATGATGTTGGGAATCGGGAGCTTTTGGCCATGAAGTGGGCGTTTGAGGAGTGGCGCCATTGGCTCGAGGGGGCCAGACATCAGGTGGTGGTATTGACTGACCACAAAAATTTGATTTATCTTGAGACCGCCAGGCGCCTGAATCCTAGACAGGCGCGCTGGTCATTATTTTTTTCTCGGTTTAATTTTGTGGTATCGTACCTACCAGGTTCTAAGAATGTTAAGGCGGATGCCCTTTCTAGGAGTTTTGAGCCTGATTCACCTGGCAACTCTGACCCCACAGGTATTCTTAAGGAGGGAGTTATCTTGTCAGCCGTTTCTCCAGACCTGCGGCGGGCCTTGCAGGAGTTTCAGGCGGATAGACCGGATCGTTGTCCGCCTGATAGGCTGTTTGTTCCTGATGATTGGACCAGTAAAGTCATCTCTGAGGTGCATTCTTCTGCGTTGGCAGGTCATCCTGGAATTTTTGGTACCAGGGATTTGGTGGCAAGATCCTTCTGGTGGCCTTCCCTGTCACGAGATGTGCGAGGCTTTGTGCAGTCTTGTGACGTTTGTGCTCGGGCCAAGCCTTGTTGTTCTCGGGCTAGTGGATTATTGTTGCCCTTGCCTATTCCTAAGAGGCCTTGGACACACATCTCGATGGATTTTATTTCAGATCTGCCTGTTTCTCAGAAGATGTCTGTCATCTGGGTGGTGTGTGACCGTTTTTCTAAGATGGTTCATTTGGTTCCCCTGCCCAAATTGCCTTCTTCTTCCGAGTTGGTGCCCCTGTTTTTTCAAAATGTTGTTCGTTTGCATGGTATTCCTGAGAATATCGTTTCTGACAGAGGAACCCAATTTGTGTCTAGATTTTGGCGGGCATTTTGTGCTAGGATGGGCATAGATTTGTCTTTTTCGTCTGCTTTTCACCCTCAGACTAATGGCCAGACCGAGCGGACTAATCAGACCCTGGAGACATATCTGAGGTGTTTTGTGTCTGCTGACCAGGATGATTGGGTTGCTTTTTTGCCATTGGCGGAGTTCGCCCTCAATAATCGGGCCAGCTCTGCCACCTTGGTTTCCCCGTTTTTCTGTAATTCGGGGTTCCATCCTCGATTTTCCTCCGGTCAGATGGAATCCTCGGATTGTCCTGGAGTGGATGCGGTGGTGGAGAGATTGCATCATATCTGGGGGCAGGTGATGGACAATTTAAAGTTGTCCCAGGAGAAGACTCAGCTTTTTGCCAACCGTCACCGTCGTGTTGGTCCTCGGCTTTGTGTTGGAGATTTGGTGTGGTTGTCTTCTCGTTTTGTCCCTATGAGGGTCTCATCTCCTAAGTTTAAGCCTCGGTTCATCGGTCCGTATAAAATATTGGAGATTCTTAACCCTGTTTCCTTCCGTTTGGACCTCCCTGCATCCTTTTCTATTCATAACGTTTTTCATCGGTCGTTATTGCGCAGGTATGAGGCACCGGTTGTGCCTTCCGTTGAGCCTCCTGCTCCGGTGTTGGTTGAGGGTGAGTTGGAGTACGTTGTGGAAAAAATCCTAGACTCCCGTGTTTCCAGACGGAGACTCCAGTATCTGGTCAAGTGGAAGGGATATGGCCAGGAGGATAATTCTTGGGTCACTGCATCTGATGTTCATGCCTCTGATCTGGTTCGTGCCTTTCATAGGGCCCATCCTGATCGCCCTGGTGGTTCTGGTGAGGGTTCGGTGCCCCCTCCTTGAGGGGGGGGTACTGTTGTGAATTTGGATTCTGGGCTCCCCCGGTGGCTACTGGTGGAATTGAACTTGTGACATCATCTTCCCTGTTCACCTGTTCTGATTAGATCTGGGTGTCGCTATATAACCTGGCTTCTCTGTTAGATGCTTGCCGGTCAACAATGTTATCAGAAGCCTCTCTGTGCTTGTTCCTGCTCCCAGACATCTACTAGATAAGTTGGACATTTCTCCATGTTTTGTTTTTGTATTTTGGTTCCAGTTCACAGCTGCAGTTTCGTTACTGTGTCTGGAAAGCTCTTGTTGATCAGGAATTGCCACTCTGGTATTATGAGTTAATGCCAGAGTCCTAAAGTAATTTCTGGATGTGTTTTGTTAGGGTTTTCTACTGACCATGAAAGTATGCTTTCTGTCTTCTGCTATCTAGAAAGCGGACCTCAAATTTGCTAAAACTATTTTCCTGCTGCGTTTGTTGTTTCATCTCATATCACCGCCAATATATGTGGGGGGCCTCTGTCTCCTTTTTGGGCATTTCTCTAGAGGTGAGTCAGGTCTTATATTTCCCTCTGCTAGCATTATTTAGTTCTCCGGCCGGCGCTGGGCATATAGGGATAAAAAGTAGGACATGCTACCTGGCTACTTCTAGATGATGCGGTAGGTTTAGTTCATGGTCAGTATAGTTACATCTTCCAAGAGCTTGTTCCTATAGAGGCTTATGCTAGTTCTCTGGCCATGGAGATCATGACACACAGGCAGGCACTCCAGGCAGCATTGTGGTCAGTGGAGGAGTATTGCAAGTAGGGGCCGCAGACAGGCTATCAAAGGCCTAAAATATCAAACAATAGGCAGGCATGGCAGTTTTAAATCGGTTACATGGATACACAGGCAGGCAGCATTGTGGTCAGTGGAGGAGTATTGCAAGTAGGGGCCGCAGACAGGCTATCAAAGGCCTAAAATAACAAACAATAGGCAGGCATGGCAGTTTTAAATCGGTTACATGGATACACAGGCAGGCACTCCAGGCAGCATTGTGGTCAGTGGAGGAGTATTGCAAGTAGGGGCCGCAGACAGGCTATCAAAGGCCTAAAATAACAAACAATAGGCAGGCATGGCAGTTTTAAATCGGTTACATGGATACACAGGCAGCATTGTGGTCAGTGGAGGAGTATTGCAAGAAGTGTCTGACACAGTTAGTACTCCCAAAAAATAAATAGAGGTTAATGTCTCGCAAAACAACTATAAATAAAAAAAAGGGTGGCATGCTTAGGTACAGGGGTGGGCTCATCTGCAGAGTTTATGACAAAGTAATTTGGCAGTAAATTAGTATTTACTGGTGTCAATATAGGACACTGACCCAGACTACTGTAACTATCATCATAGATGTCAACAAATTGGTATTGATTGTCAGTGCCAGGCATTGAATGATGTCAGCGCATAGACTAAACATTGGTGGAGCTGTGCGAGATAATTTGGCACGTGGTAGAGCACAGTTTCAGCTGGGGGGGGGAACTCTCTTGTGGCCGGCGGTACCGCCCCAGGGCCCCTCATGTTACAACGGTGTGTCTGACGTTGGATGCGCACCACCACCGCCAGAGACACTACATTGTACTATGAGGGACCCAGTGGCAGTGCCGTCGACCAAAAGCGAGCACACCCACCTCTTCTGACAAACAGCACTGTAACTAACGGGTGCTTGCGCCAAGTGTCGAGAGTGAGACAACGGCCCCGTGGGGGGAGTTTTCCCATTGGGGGATATGTAAACATGTCGTATGCTGGTCAAACAGCTGCTGCAAATTAAGAGATTTTAACACTCAGTAAGACCAGTCCACAAGCAAGACCTTTTTATAGGAAAGCTAGGTGTCAGCCGGGAAAGGTGGGGCAAAATAATTTGAAATCCAGGAGTGGTTCATTTTAATGAAGGTGAGATCATCCACATTTTGGGTAGCCAGACGAGTCCTTTTTTCGGTTAATATTGAACCAGCAGCACTGAATACTCTTTCTGATAGCACACTAGCTGCTGGGCAAGCAAGCTCCTGCAACGCATATTCTGCCAATTCAGGCCAGGTGTCTAATTTGGATGCCCAGTCATCAAATGGGAATGACGGTTGAGGGAGAACATCAATAAGGGCTGCAAAATAGTAACCATACTGGACAAATGTTGTCTCCTGTCACTTTGAATAGATGCTGCAGTACCTGTCCTGTCTGCGGTCATTGCGAAATCACTCCACAACCTGGTCAGAAAACCCCTCTGTCCAACGCCACTTCTGATCTGTGCACCTCTAACACCTCTGCCCTGTAGCCCCCTGCAGCTCGTGTGAGAACCATCACCGGCGCTGTGTGCTGGGAATGCCTGAATCAAACGGTCTACAAGAGTAGCTTGTTTGGTTGCTAATATTTGTTCGAGGTTCTCATGTGGCATAATATTTAGCAATTTGCCTTTATAGCGAGGGTCAAGGATGCAGGCCAACCAGTAATCATCATCGCTCATCATTTTAATGATGCGTGGGTCCTTTTTGAGGATACGTAAGGCATAATCCACCATGTGGGCCAAAGTTCCAGTTGGCAAATCTGCGGTTGTGCTGGTTTGAGGGGCAGTTACAGGCAAATCTACGTCACTTGTCTCCCTTACAAAAACAGAACCCGGCCTTGCAACGCCACTAATTTCTGTTGGCCCAGGAGAAGCTTCCTCAGTAAAAAAGTACTCATCCCCATCATCCTCCTCGTCCTCCTCCTCCTCTTCGCCCGCTACCGCGTCCTCTACACGGCCCTGACCAGACAATGGCTGACTGTCATCAAGGCTTTCCTCTTCCTCGGCTGCAGACGCCTGCTCCTTTATGTGCGTCAAACTTTGCATCAGCAGACGCATTAGGGGGATGCTCATGCTTATTATTGCGTTGTCTGCACTAACCAGCCGTGTGCATTCCTCAAAACACTGAAGGACTTGACACAGGTCTTGTAGCTTCGACCACTGCACACCTGACAACTCCATGTGTGCCATCCAACTGCCTGCCCGTGTATCCTCCCACAAATACATAACAGCACGCCTCTGTTCGCACACTCTCTGAAGCATGTGCAGTGTGGAGTTCCACCTTGTTGCAACGTCGATGATTAGGCGAGGCTGAGGAAGGTTCAAAGAACGCTGATAGTTCTGCATACGGCTGGAGTGTACAGGCGAATGGCGGATATGCGAGCAAAGTCTGCGCACTTTGAGGAGCAGGTCGGGTAACCCCGGATAACTTTTCAGGAAGCACTGCACCACCAGGTTTAAGGTGTGAGCCAGGCAAGGAATGTGTTTCAGTTGGGAAAGGGCTATGGCAGCCATGAAATTCCTTCCGTTATCACTCACTACCTTGCCTGCCTCAAGATGTACAGTGCCCAGCCATGACTGAGTTTCTTTCTGCAAGAACTCGGACAGAACTTCCGCGGTGTGTCTGTTGTCGCCCAAACACTTCATTGCCAATACAGCCTGCTGACGCTTGCCACTAGCTGTCCCATAATGGCACACCTGGTGTGCAACAGTGGCAGCTGCGGATGGAGTGGATGTGCGACTGCGGTCTGTGGACGAGCTCTCGCTTCTGCAGGAGGAGGAGGAAGAGGAGGAGGGGGGGCGAACGCCTACAGCCAACTCTTTCCTTGACCGTGGGCTAGGCAGAACTGTCCCAATATTGCTGTCCCCTGTGGAGCCTGCATCCACCACATTCACCCAGTGTGCCGTGATGGACACGTAACGTCCCTGGCCATGCCTACTGGTCCATGCATCTGTTGTCAGGTGCACCTTTGTAGTCACAGACTGCCTGAGTGCATGGACGATGCGGTCTTTAACATGCTGTTGGAGGGCTGGGATGGCTTTTCTAGAAAAGAAGTGCCGACTGGGTAGCTCGTAGCGTGGTACAGCGTAGTCCATCAGCGCTTTGAAAGCTTCGCTTTCAACTAACCGGTAGGGCATCATCTCTAATGAGATTAGTCTAGCAATGTGGGCGTTCAAACCCTGTGTACGCGGATGCGAGGATGAGTACTTCCTTTTCCTAACAAGAGTCTCATGTAGGGTGAGCTGGACTGGAGAGCTGGAGATCGTGGAACTAGCGGTGTTTCCTACTACTAACCTGGTGATTCCCTGACTGCTTTGGCCTGGCGACGAAAGCTGCACAGATACTGCAGGTGGTGTGGGAAATGGTCGGCTTACAGGGAGGGAAGGGATGTAGCGTTGCTGACTAGCTTCATTGGCCGAGGGTGCTGCAACCTTTAGGGACGTTTGGTAGTTAGTCCAGGCTTGCAAATGCATGGTAGATAAATGTCTATGCATGCAACTTGTATTTAGACTTTTAAGATTCTGACCTCTGCTTAAGGTAGTTGAACATTTTTGACAGATGACTTTGCGCTGATCATTTGGATGTTGTTTAAAAAAATGCCAGACTGCACTCTTTCTACTATCGGATACCTTTTCAGGCATTGCAGACTGAGCTTCTTTAACCGGATGGCCACGCTGTCCTCCAACTGGTTTTGGTTTTGCCACGCGTTTTTGGCCAGATACGGGCCCGGTAGATGGAACCTGTTGTGATGTTGATGCCTGCTGCAGCTCCTCCTCCTCCGCTTCAGAACTACTGCCGCCTGCACCCTGTTCCCCCAATGGCTGCCAATCGGGTTCCACAACTGGGTCATCTATGACCTCCTCTTCTATGTTGTGTGCAACTTCGTCTGTGTCACCGTGTAAGCCGGTGGTATTGCGTTCGTGACGGAGCACCATAGTCTCCGCTGGTTTTGATTCTGCCTCAGTACACTGCGAGGGCAATGTTCTGGTCTGAGTCAAAGGAACAGCATTGTAATCTGGCTGTGGCTGTGCATCTGTGCACTCCATGTCCGATTCAACTTCTAATGGGCATAGCCTGTTAACTGTTTTACTGTGTAACCCAGGAACAGTATGTGTAAAGAGCTCCATGGAGTAACCTGTTGTGTCGACTGACGCATCCTTCACTGTTGTTTTTAGTGAAGGACACAAGGAAGCGACTTGTTCCTGACCGGGAGCATCCACTGACGATGCACTGCTCTGACATTTGGCACTTTCCGAGGAGGAGGCAAAAGAGTTAGAGGCAGAGTCAGCAATGAAAGCCAATACTTGTTCCTCCTGCTCCGGCTTCAAAAGTGGTTTTCCTACTCCCAGAAAAGAGAGCGTTCGAGGCCTTGTGTAGCCAGACAACGAACCTGGCTCAACAACTCGAGACTTAGGTGCTGTACTGCTTTTACCACAACCACCTGATGCTCCACCACCACTACCATCATTACCAGCTGACAATGACCGCCCACGGCCACGACCTCTTCCACTAGACTTCCTCATTGTTTGCAAAACGTAACCAAAGTAACGCTATTTGTTACTGTAAAACAACTTATCAGGTGAACTCAAACTTCTGTAGGATTTATATATACCTTTATAGGTGCCTGACACTGAAAGGAAAATCAGGCCCAATGTTACACACTAGGTTTTCTGTGCCCCAATAATTTGAGACAGATGGCACACACAGGACCAGCACTCAAGCAGAAATGCCAATCTTAATCTCCCACTATTTTTTTTTTTTTTCTGGGAGAATTTACCCCTAAAAAAAAAAAATGGCCAAGTATTACACAGTGTTTTCGGTGCCACACAATGACAGACAGATACCACACACAGCAATGGCACGAAGGTAGACTTGCCAATATTTATCTCCCACTAATTTTTTTTTTGGAAAAGGGAGAATGTACCCCCCCCCAAAAAAATGGCCAAGTATTACACAGTGTTTTCGGTGCCACACAATGAGAGACAGATGCCACACACAGCAATGGCACGGAGGCAGACTTGCCAATATTTATCTCCCTGCAGTTATCTCAGAAAAGTATGGCGGGCAACTATAAAAAGGACTGCTGCACACAAAAGTGTGGACAAACACACAAGATAGCTGTGCAGAAAGGAAGGAAAAACAGGATTTGTGCTTTGAAAAAAGAAGTTGGTTTGCACAGCGGCGTACACACACAGCAACGCAGCTATCAGGGTCAGGGAGCCTTCTAGTGCAGCCCAATGAGCTACAGCGCTGAGGAAAAAAAAATGTAGCTTCCACTGTCCCTGCAAACAAAAGGTGGTGTTGGACAGTGGAAATCGCTACAGCACAAGCGGTTTGTAGCTTTATGTACCCTGCCTATCACTATCCCTGCTTCTGACGAAGCGGCAGCAACCTCTCCCTACGCTCAGATCAGCAGCAGTAAGATGGCGGTCTGCGGGAACGCCCCTTTATAGCCCGTGACGCGGCAGAAAGCAAGCCAATCACTGCAATGCCCTTCTCTAAGATGGTGGGGACTGAGATCTATGTCATCACGCTGCCCACACTCTGCGTCCACCTTCATTGGCTGAGAAATGGCGCTTTTAGCGTCATTGAAACGCGACTTTGGCGCGAAAGTCGCGTACCGCATGGCAGACCCCACACAGGGATCACACTCGGTTTCATGAGACGCCGACTTTGCCAAAAGTCAGCGACTTATGAAAATAAACGATCCGTTTCGCTCAACCCTATTCTCAACACATTCCACTATGTAATGAATAAAGATTTACAACTGGAATATTTCATTCAGTGATATCTAGGATGTGGGATTTTAGTGTTCCCTTTATTTTTTTGAGCAGTGTAGTTTGTTTCTGCAGCACTGAATATTTAGGAGTCAATCTACCTAAATTTAGATGATATTTTATTTGACTTTTATATTTGAGTTTTTCGCATTTTTTTTTTTTTTTTTTCACATTTTTATTTTTTGGGAGCTGTAGTGCACATTGGGTTTTGAAGAACGTATGTGTTAAAGAAAATATTTTAGTGAATGTTTGTTTGTTAATGTCGGTCTTCTGTTCTTGGTATAGTTTTGCACCTACACCTGAGTACAGTATTAGCATGCAATACAAATGTGTGGTTTACCCAAAGTGTGTTTTTCTTTGTTTATATGTAAATGAGAAAATTTCCTGTTTACTGACTGAATGCATTGATGAAATCAGGGATAGTGCGTGTTGTGCGTATGCTATGATGTACAAAAAAATTAATTTGCTAGAATTGGATAAATAGCATATTGGTTTGGGTACTGTTCTTTCTGAAAAAATGTGTAAATATGTAATTGTACTTATTTTTGATTAGTAGTAACATTATTTTGTAATCTTGATTGACATGATTGTACTGGTATTTATGATCATTATAATTATGCAAATGTGATTGACACAGATTTGATGTTTTTGATAACTGGTGTTTGATATTCTGGAGTTATGATTTACTTCTATATATATATATATATATATATATATATATATATATATATATATAATGCCCGCCAGGGCTGTGGGGTACTTGATACCGGGTCCGGTACTTAAAGGGGGATGTCACGGTGGCGGCGAACCGTTCCATAGCCCAGGGCACCCATGTTAAAGGGAAAGTCTTTAAAGGGGTTTTGAATAAAGTTTGTGTTCGTAATGACACCTGTGGTATTCGGTCAGTGGGGACCGACGCTGCTTAAAGGGGTCCACTGGGGCGATGTTAAGGCAGCTGAGATGGTATAACTTCCCTCAGGTGAAGTAGGTCCCCAGGGCTCCCGGTGTATAGATGAGGATGGTGAATGGTGCAGTAAAGAACGGATGACACAGGTTTGCAGTCTCTTTACCTGGTTTACTGAAGACTTCAGGGAGCCACAGTCCAGGGCACCAGATCACAGGACAGGCAGGGTCTGGCCGGCTTGGAAGCGAATTCAGAGTCCTCTTTACCAGGTGGAGTTAAAAGCCTTCCTACCAGCGCGGTGGTGTAGTCCCTTGCTGCCTTTGGCTTCTGTCAAGGTCCTCACAGTTCTCTCTCTCCTCCATAAAAGTGGGACACAAACCCATATGACCGGTGACTCGAGCCTTTTTACAGGGTCTCTATCACAACCCAGGCTCTATACACCACTTTGTCTCCTGGGTATTAGGGCGGACAGGTAACGTGTAGTCCAACTGTCCTGCCGGTTTCTGCTGCAAGTCTTAGAGTCCCTCACGGCCTCGGTCTTCCAGCTACCGATGTCTGTGCTCTGCCACGGAGGTAGCCCAGTCGCAGCTGTCCTCCCCAATTGTCACTCTCCTGTGCTTCGCTCTCCTGCACACTCACTACACGCTGTGCTTCCTTCTGTCTCTTTCTGCCAGGAGCTGCAGGCTCCCACGTCTGCTCAGCTATTCTCCTCTCTTACCAGCTCCACATAGCTGACGTTCCGTGACAAGCTCCTCTCTGGCTTTCTCTGACTCACTGACTTTACAGGAGCTGCAGCACTTTCTCGTGGCTGCACGGCCCCTCTGCTCCCTTCTCTGTTGCTCTGACAGGAACTAACTCACTTTCCCTCCAGACCAGAATATATATAAAGGGCAGCCACCCACAAGCTGGATCAGGGCTCCCCCTTCTAGCCTTGAGTGTGAACATGTTGTGTGCTTTGTGATTACCTGATAGAGTAGATCTTCCCTCGCTTCCAAGCATGACATCACTATCCCCATGAGGAAAGCCATGCCACTGTAACAACCAGGACCCTTGGGTGTTACATATATATATATATATATACATACATACATACATACAATACAGAGCAAAAGTTTGGACACACATTCTCATTTAAAGATTTTTCTGTATTTTTATGACTATGAAAATTGTAAATTCACACTGAAGGCATCAAAACTATGAATTAACACATGTGGAATTATATACTTAACAAAAAAGTGTAAAACATCTGAAAATATGTCTTATATTCTAGGTTCTTCAAAGTAGCCACCTTTTGCTTTGATGACTGCTTTGCACACTCTTGGCATTCTCTTGAACTTCAAGAGGTAGTCACCGGGAATGGTTTTCACTTCACCCTGTCAGGTTTAATAAGTGGGATTTCTTGCCTTATAAGTGGGGTTGGGACCATCAGTTGTGTTGAACAGAAGTCTGGTGGATACACAGCTGATAGTTCTACTGAATAGACTGTTAGAATTTGTATTATGGCAAGAAAAAAACAGCTAAGTAAAGATAAACGAGTGGCCATCATTACTTTAAGAAATGAAGGTCAGTCAGTCTGAAAAATTGGGAAAACTTTGAAAGTGTTCCCAAGTGCAGTTGCAAAAACCATCAAGCACTACAAAGAAACTGGCTCACATGAGGACCGCCCCAGGAAAGGAAGACCAAGAGTAACCTCTGCTTCTGAGGATAAGTTTATTCGAGTCACCAGCCTCAGAAATCGCAGGTTAACAGCAGCTCAGATTAGAGACCAGGTCAATGCCACACAGAGTTCTAGCAGCAGACACATCTCTACAACAACTGTTAAGAGGAGACTTTGTGCAGCAGGCCTTCATGGTAAAATAGCTGCTAGGAAACCACTGCTAAGGACAGGCAACAAGCAGAAGAGACTTGTTTGGGCTAAAGAACACAAAGAATGGACATTACACCAGTGGAAATCTGTGCTTTGGTCTGATGAGTCCAAATTTGAGATCTTTGGTTCCAACCACCGTGTCTTTGTGCGACGCAGAAAAGGTGAACGGATGGACTCTATATGCCTGGTTCCCACCGTGAAGCATGGAGGAGGTGTGATGGTGTGGGGGTGCTTTGCTGGTGACACTGTTGGGGATTTATTCAAAATCGAAGGCATACTGAACCAGCATGGCTACCACAGCATGTTGCAGCAGCATGCTATTCCATCCGGTTTGCGTTTAGTTGGACCATCATTTATTTTTCAACAGGACAATGACCCCAAACACACCTCCAGGCTGTGTAAGGGCTATTTGACCAAGAAGGAGAGAGATGGGGTGCTACGCCAGATGACCTGGCCTCCACAGTCACCAGACCTGAACCCAATCGAGATGGTTTGGGGTGAGCTGGACCGCAGAGTGAAGGCAAAAGGGCCAACAAGTGCTAAGCATCTCTGGGAACTCCATCAAGATGTTGGAAGACCATTTCCGGTGACTACCTCTTGAAGCTCATCATGAGAATGCCAAGAGTGTTCAAAGCAGTCATCAAAGTAAAAGGTGGCTACTTTGAAGAACCTAGAATATAAGACATATTTTCAGTTGTTTCACACTTTTTCTATTAAGTATATAATTCCACATATGTTAATTCATAGTTTTGATGCCTTCAGTGTGAATTTACAATTCTCATAATCATGAAAATACAGAAGAATATTTAAATTAGAAGGTGTGTCCAAACTTTTGCTCTGTACTGTATATACAGTGTATATATATATATATATATATATATATATATATATATATATAGTAGGGATTCACTCGCTCAGGTGCATAGGAGGAAACAGGAGGCACATTCTCTTCAGCGTTCATGTAGGTTTATTCACTCCATAAACCATCTAAGTCAGCAAAACAAAGGTAAACAGTCTTACATCAGACGGATAAGTCCTCAGTGTCCATAGTAGAGCTCCGCTCTCCCTCAGACCTGTAGGCATACAGGCTGTGCCATGTCCAGCACGTAGGCTCTCCAGCCTAAATATGGTCTCTGTGTGCTTCCAGGACGTCTGTCCCCACTTGGAACAGTCCAACACACAGGCCACTCTGCAGTGTCCAGCCAAGACACATGGAAGTGTGTCCACTCTGACAGACTCCCACACTCACTCACACTTCACCATCTGCTCCACACACCTCCTTTACATAGGTGTAACCACACCCAGGTACCTGTCACATGGCTAGTCAGGTGAGCGTGACATCACCACAGGTCCTTGCACACCATATACATGCCTCAATGCATATCTCAAGGAGCACACACAGCGCCCCCTAGCTGCCACAGGGGTCGCTATACCACAATATGTATATTTATTTATTTAGTGGTTAGTTATCATCTAGAATATAAATATTTGTTTGCTACAGTAGAAAATTTCAAAGGTCGTTCTGGGCACAGTAAATTGGACCAACAAACTTAAACTACAGTAACTTTGTTTCATTTATTTTTATGAACGGGTGGAGAAACAAGCCACCAGGACCAGGACTGTGAATCTATCATGGACTGAGTTATCTTGGATCAAGTTAATCTATCTTGGACTGTTGACTTGAACTGAGTTAGCTCTGCCAGGCCTTTGGAACTTTTTCAAGTGTGATTTTGAATTTGACTTTCCCACAGTGCAGGCTGAGACCGAGCCTAGATGCTGCTAAACCATCACCAGGGTGAACCTCATAACCGCCAGCTGAAGACAAGCGAGGGGAGAACCTAGAAGCTTCTCTGTCAAAACCTTAGAATCCAAATGGCGTATAAAGTGAGGCCCTGAACAGCTGCAGCAATAGAAGATGAAGGGACTCTATTTTTAGCCATGGACACCTGCACTCCCCTCACCCATTGCTTTGGAGAAAGGAGGGGTTAATGTCATAAAAGGGCAGGGACAGATTACTCTTTAGAGCAGGGGTGGGGAACCTCAGGCCCCAGGCCTCGATGACCCTTTATCAGGCCCCTGAGCAGATTCTCAAGGACCACATTCTTGGGCAGGGAGATGTATTTTGACTTCCACCAGCTCATTAATTTCTTCTTGCTCTGTTAGCACACACACACAGTGTTCACTACTGAACATTGAGGGGCATGCAAAGAAAGATTACGTCCTGAAACCAGTGCCAGAGTCAGAATGTCCTGTGTGGGCTGAGTTTGTACGGCCCCCGAAGGATGGTATAAATATCCAAATGGCCCTTGACGGAAAAAAGATTCCCTGCCCCTGCTTTAGAGTCTGTTCTTTTGCTATCCAGGGAAAGTAGTGGAGTCACCTTGGCACCAGGCCATTGGTGATGAGGGCACAATAATCCCCTTGCTTCCCTTGTTAAAATTGTTTCCAGTTTCCCACCTATGGATCCGTTACATATGTTGTGTGACCAGGTGGTGAATCTGACTCAGTTAGTCCAAATTTTGGCCTTGGCACAACACAACAACACTCAGATTTCCGTTGAGCTGGAAGCTGAGTTTGCATTTAACAGTTGGGGACCTCGCCGTTTTTCTCTAATTATGGGTTTCATCCTCATTTTGGTGAGTTTTCCAGGATAAGTTCTGAGTGTCCTGGGGTGGATGTCACCATTCAAGAGCTGGGGGATGTTTGGAGGAAGGCTAAAAAGAACATTGGGGTGGCTCAGCATCGGTAGAAGCGGAAGGCCGATAGGAGCTGCTTGTCAGGGGTCACCTTCAAAGTGGGAGATAAGGTATGGCTTTCCTCTAAGAATATTAAGTTGAAGGTGCCCTCACTAAAGTTGGGTCTTAGATTCATTGGTCCATATGAAATTCTAGATGTGGTCAATCCAGCTGCCTTCCAGTTAAAGCACCCTCGGTCTTTCTGTATTTCCAATGTGTTCCACAAGTTGTTGTTGAAGGAATTTATTCCCTCTGTTCTATCTTCTTCGCCCCGCCTCGTCCTGTGTCTATTGAGGGAAGCTTGGAAGGAACGATCCAGGGTTCCAGCTCATTCTGTAAGGGCTGATTGGTTGGTCCAGGCCTTTCATCTGAAGTTTCCTGGGAAACCTTGGGTGTCGATGGACCCCTTGAAGAGGGGGTACTGTCACAATTGCCTCTCTGCTACTGTCTTTTTGTTATTTTGTGTCGAGGCTGTCAGTCTTCGCTGCAATCACCTGTGTTCATTTTCCTTAATCAGGCTTCTACTTAAGCATGCTAGTTCCTCCCCCCAGTGTCAATCGTACACTTGCTGTTGTCTGTGTAACATTGATCCCTCTGTGCTCTGTGCCTGACCCAGCGTGACTTGATTCTCTTCCCGGACTCTGACCCTTTGCTTGTGACCTGACTTTGCATGTTCCTGCTCCCTGTATACTGTTTTGTCTCTCTGGCTTTCCTGACCTCGGCTTGTGTATTGGACTTAGTCTCTGACTCCCCTTTGCCATACAGCGCCATTTCCTGGACCTGACCTCGGATTGTTTGACCTCCCTTTACTTATAGTAAGTAGTATTTATATTTACTAGTGTGACTCACGTCACAAATTGGTTGAGCCATGCTCCTTTGCAGTCTCACCAGTGTCCTCAGTTTGTCTGGTAGTAATAGAAACACTATTAGATGTTTTCTCAAGAAATGGGTTTAAAACATACAATACATCATCTTAGTTCCTGCCTAAAGAAAAATTACAGGCATGTACCCATGACACCGGCATGGATGGGAGGTTAGGAGAGTAATGTTGGAAGTGAAAACTGCGATAGGAGTTGCAGCTACATCGTGCTCCATTTAATGACCAGACCTTGATTATCATCTTCCATGGTGACTGCCGAGATGTCATCTGCATTGTCAGCTGTGGCCGTTGATTTTTCATGAAGAGGAGTAGCATAACAACTAATGCTCTCCGGGGTTGCTTAGAGCTGGAGTTGTGTGAGTGCACTTAGCAGGGGCTGAAAAACCCATGATTGAGAGAGATATCACATAATGTAGAAGGTCTAAGGTCACTGTGTATACGCACAGTGGACTTCTGTCAAACCACCTAGCCAATCTCCCAAATGGCTTAGATAGGAGAACTAGAACTGATGATTTGTTTCTAACATAAAACAGACAAATAAATACACAATACCATTGTGTTGGGTGAAAACAAGTGGCCACAGCTTTATTCTTTAAATTACTCATATAAAATTGTTATTGGCCCTGCTTCTAAAAATATTCTACCATGCCAATTCACTGTGCAAAGCAGTAACCTTTAAAACACATCTTCAAACCAACCCAAGGCAAAACCAATATAAGAGGGAAGGTGGATTATGCTCTTCAGGCTGAGGCAGGAAGAGGGGGAGCTTTGTTGTGAATTCTGTTTGTGGGCTCCCTCTGGTGGCTACTGGTGGTACTGGTTGACTTCTGTCTTCTATCTCCAGTGCACCTGTTCCCATCAGGAAATGGGAGTTTCCTATATAGTCTGGCTTCTCAGTCATTTACTTGCCGGCTATCAATGTTACCAGAGCTCCTCTGTTACTTGCTACCTGCTCCAAGTCTGCTGATTCAGATAAGTTGGATCATCTGTACCTTTTGTCCAGCGTGCATTTATATGAATCTTGCTGCTGGAAGCTCTAGTGAACTGAAATGACCACTCCGGTGTCATGAGTTGATAACGGAGTTTAAAGTCATTTCAGGATGGTATTTTGTAGGGTTTTGAGTTGACCGCGAAGTCCACTTTTGTATTTTCTGCTATCTAGTTAGTGGGCCTCTCTTTGCTGAACCTGTATTCATACTACGTATGTGTTTTCTTCTTAACTAACCGTCATTATATGTTGGGGGCTACTATCACTTTGGGGTTTTCTCTGGAGGCAAGCCAGGTCTGTGTTTCCTCTATTAGGGGTAGCTAGATCTCCGGCTGGTGCGAGACGTCTAGGGATAAAACGCAGGTACGTTCCCCGGCCACTGGTAGTTGTGCGTGAGGTTCAGCATCGCGGTCAGCTTAGATTCCATCTTCCTAGTCCTGTTTTTGCCTATGTCCCTGCCATTGGGAACCATGACAGTATAGCCGGCCTAACTGTGTTAAAAGTATTGGCTGAAGAAGGAGAGAAAAGAAGTTTCTGACACCTTTTTTTTTTTTTTTTTTACTCTGAAGTCTGTCTAGCCATAATTGCAGTCTGCTGCTTTTCCCTCCTCTTAATCCCTGAATGGCTCAGATCTCAGCTGCTGAGAAATGGATATCCAGAGTTTAGCTTCAAATCTGAATAATCTTGCTTCTAAGGTTCAAAATATACAAGACTTTGTCATACATGCTCCTATGTCTGAACCTAAAATTCCTATACCAGAGTTTTTTTCTGGAGATAGATCTCGTTTTTTGAATTTTAAGCACAATTGTAAATTGTATCTTTCTCTGAGATCTTACTCCGCTGGAGACCCCGCTCAGCAGGTTAAGATTGTTATTTCCTTGCTGCGGGGTGACCCCCAGAATTGGGCATTTGCATTGGCGCCAGGGGACCCTGCGCTGCTCAATGTGGATGCGTTTTTTCTGGCGCTGGGGTTGCTCTATGAGGAACCTAATTTGGAGATTCAGGCTGAAAAGGCCTTGATAGCCCTCTCACAAGGGCATGATGAAGCTGAGGTATATTGTCAAAAATTTCGAAAATGGTCTGTGCTTACTCAGTGGAATGAGTGTGCCCTGGCGGCGAATTTCAGAGAGGGTCTCTCTGACGCCGTTAAAGATGTCATGGTGGGGTTTCCTACGCCCACAGGTCTGAATGAGTCCATGACAATGGCTATTCAGATTGACCGGCGTTTACGGGAGCGCAAACCTGTGCACCATTTGGCGGTGTCTTCTGAGCAGGCACCAGAGAATATGCAATGTGATAGAATTCTGTCCAGAAGTGAACGGCAGAATTATAGGCATAAAAATGGGTTGTGCTTCTATTGTGGCGATTCTGCTCATGTTATATCAGCATGCTCTAAACGCACAAAAAGGGTTGATAAGCCTTTTGCAGTTATCACCTTGCAGTCTAAGTTTCTTTTGTCTGTGACTTTGATTTGTTCGTTATCATCTATTACCGTGAATGCCTATGTGGACTCTGGCGCCGCCCTGAGTCTTATGGATTGGTCCTTTGCCAGGCGCTGTGGGTTTAGTCTAGAGTCTCTGGAAGTCCCTATTCCTTTGAAGGGTATTGACTCCACACCATTGGCTAGGAATAAACCTCAATACTGGACACAAGTGACTATGTGTATGACTCCAGACCATCAGGAGGTGATTCGATTCCTTGTGTTGCATAATTTGCATGATGTCTTAGTGCTTGGATTGCCATGGTTACAAACTCACAACCCAGTTCTTGACTGGAAAACAATGTCCGTATTAAGCTGGGGATGTCAGGGGGTTCATGGGGAAGTACCTTTGGTTTCCATTGCTTCATCTACTCCCTCTGAGGTTCCGGCATTTTTGTCTGACTATTGTGATGTTTTTGAGGAGTCTAAACTTAGTTCGCTCCCTCCTCACAGGGATTGCGATTGTGCTATAGATTTGATTCCTGGCAGCAAATTTCCTAAAGGTCGTTTGTTCAATCTGTCTGTGCCAGAGCATGCTGCTATGCGAGAGTATATTAAGGAGTCCTTGGAAAAGGGACATATCCATCCATCCTCATCCCCTTTAGGAGCAGGTTTTTTTTTCGTGGGTAAAAAAGATGGTTCCCTGAGGCCTTGTATTGATTATCGGCTGTTGAATAAGATTACAGTCAAATATCAGTATCCTTTGCCACTGTTGACTGATTTGTTTGCTCGTATTAAGGGGGCAAGGTGGTTCTCTAAGATTGACCTTCGGGGTGCGTATAATTTGATGCGGATTAAGCAGGGAGGTGAGTGGAAAACTGCATTTAATACGCCCGAGGGCCATTTTGAGTATCTGGTAATGCCTTTTGGTCTTTCTAATGCCCCTTCAGTCTTTCAGTCCTTTATGCACAATATTTTCCGTGAATATCTGGATAAATTTATGATTGTGTATTTGGATGATATTTTGATTTTTTCCGATGACTGGGAGTCGCATGTTCAACAGGTCAGGAAGGTTTTTCAGGTTTTGCGGGCCAATTCTTTGTTTGTAAAGGGTTCAAAGTGTATTTTTGGGGTTCAGAAGATCTCTTTTTTGGGGTACATTTTTTCCCCTTCTTCTATTGAGATGGATCCTGTCAAGGTTCGGGCTATTTGTGATTGGACGCAACCGACTTCCCTTAAAAGTCTTCAGAAATTCTTGGGCTTTGCTAATTTCTATCGTCGATTTATAACTGGTTTTTCAAGTGTTGTTAAGCCTTTAACGGATTTGACTAAGAAGGGTGCTGATTAGTGTTGAGCGATACTTTCCGATATCGGAAAGTATCGGTATCGGAAAGTATCGGCCGATACCGTCAAAATATCGGATCCAATCCGATACCGATACCCGATCCCAATGCAAGTCAATGGGACGAAAATATCGGAATTAAAATAAACCCTTTATAAACTTGTAGGTTCATTCTACATGAAGGAAAACAACTAAGAATAATGTAGGATGTATTGGGGGACGTGGCGGAGATATTAAAGGGACAGAGGTTTAGCCCAATGTAATAGAATAGCAGGATTTTTAATTTTTTTTTATGAAGTTCGGCGTTAGAAAGAATTTGACTATGTTATTTTTTTTTTTTTTTATGTCAGATATTGATGTTTCACTACTTCCACGCCCTTCACCTTCTTTTTTACTTCTCCCACGCTTTCTTCTTAATTATCCTCATCATCAGCTTCTTTGACATCAACTTCTTCACCTTATTCATCTTCTTCTTCATCTTCTACCTATTATTTTTTGGGTTACATTGTTCATATTCTTTTTATTTTACTATTATCTTCATCATATTCAACTTCTTCATCATATTCTTATTTGTGACAGGCATTCCCGTAGTTGTTATCTATAAAAGTTTGAAGATTACACCTTCCGTTCTGCCTGTCACAAACCAGTTACATTTGTCCGCGTTCAGTTTGGCCTGCAGCATCAGGCTTTATCCAGGGGCACCACGAGGAGGAACGGACTCACCCCCATACACTGCTTAGTCTTCTTCTGCTTATAATTTACATAATATTTTTTTGCTCTGATATTTTGTGTTATGCTTAATGTCCTTCTGCTCTTTGTTCTGCAGCCTCTTGTTCTTCTGCTTCTCGGTCTTCCAGGTCGTCGTCGTCTCCAGGGTCGTCGTCTCCGGGGTCGTCGTCATCGGGGTGGTCTCCGGGGTCGTCGTCATCGGGGTGGTCTTCAGGGTCATCGTCTCCAGGGTCGTCGTCATCACGGTGGTTGTCGTCTCTGGTGTCGTCGTCATCTTAGGGGTGTTCTTCCGGGTCATCGTGTTTAGTCTCTTGAACTTGGAAATGTAGCAGAAGGTACAAGAAGGCTGAGAAAATGCCGAGAACCAGCTGATGGAACTGGAACTCGGATGGCTACCCGAAGGTCCAAGAGCCAATGGAACTACCGAGGACCAGCTGACGTTACTGGAACCCGGTTACTAAGCAGGAGGTACCCGTGCCTGAAAGCACTACCAAGGACCACCTGACGTTGGTGGAACTCGGATACCCAGAGGGAGGCACCTAAGCCAAAGGCTCTGCCCGGAACCAGCTGACGGTACTGGAACCAGGATGGGGAGCAGAAGGTACAAGAGCAAAAGACACTGCCGAGAACCAGCTGACGGTGCTGGAACCCGGATGGGTAGCCGAAGGTCCAAGAGCCAATGGAACTACCGAGGACCAGCTGACGTTACTGGAACCCGGTTACTAAGCAGGAGGTACCCGTGCCTGAAAGCACTACCAAGGACCACCTGACGTTGGTGGAACTCGGATACCCAGAGGGAGGCACCTAAGCCAAAGGCTCTGCCCGGAACCAGCTGACGGTACTGGAACCAGGATGGGGAGCAGAAGGTACAAGAGCAAGTGTCTGCGTGGCTTTTGCAGGACACGATGCCGGCTGCACAGCAGGGGAACAGCTGGCGGTGCTGGACCCCACTGACACATTGGCGAGGTGTTTTTCTCTGTGCAGCTAGCACATCTGGGCCCCAACTGGCGGTTTGTTAGAGCCCAGGGTCAGCAGGAGGAGGAGCAGGAGGAGGAGGAGCAGGGGGAGGGGAGTGTAGGCCGAAGCCTGCACTGGCGGCAGCTTTGGGTCTGTTGTGTCTGCGTGGCTTTTGCAGGACACGTTGCCGGCTACACAGCAGGGGAACAGCTGGCGGTGCTGGACCCCACTGACACATTGGCGAGGTGTTTGGCTCTGTGCAGCCAGCACTTCCGGACAGCAACTAGCGTTGTTGGAGCCCGGGCTCTGCAGGTGGAGCAGAGTGTAGGCCGAAGCCTACTTGAACCGATTTCAAAGGTCACCTTTAACCCCCCCTCAGGGGTTAGAAAGTAGAAGAGCCACAGCTTATGCAGCAGTAGTGCTGCACAAGTCAAAGGTTGCTCTTTTAATTTTTCTCCTTGCACACGCTGAATGAAACACGTATAACATTTAGCCCTTTATACAGTCAAACTGTGTTGGAGGCGCGAGTTCCCTTTGTAATGAGACGCAGCACAGGTGTCAAGAATCCCACCTTGGTGCTGGGTGCAGCCTCCCGAGCGTTGTTATTTGCTGTACAGGAGTCTGCGCTGTCGTGTTATCCCCTGGCCTAGCGCCGTTAGCGCTGCCCATCTTCTGGCATCATGTAATGTCGGCCGGTGCGGTTCGCGATGACCATGAATCCCAGCCCCACAGTGTCTTAACATTGTTAAAACACTGCGGGGCTGGGATTCAGGGCCTGGCGCAGCACATATGTTGGCCTCTCACACTCGGGTCCTTACACCCGCTTCAGACTGTGCGGCGTCATCTGATCCCTTATCGCATGCCACGGCCATGAAGCCGCACAGTCCGAAGAAGGCGGAAGGAGAGGAGGGACAGGCGAACTGATGCACTGATCCTGCCCATGAATCACACCCTCGCAGTCCCAATAAATAAGACACCGAGGGGCGTTGTGTGGGTCAGGGCGGCCGCAGAGGCGCAGCCAGCCAAACAATGATGCCAGAAGACGGGCAGCGCTACCAAGGGGGTTGCAGCGTGTCATTACAAAGGAAAGTCACACCACCGGGACGGTTAAATGGTCAGTCACACAGAGGACACATTTCAGACGTGTTTTCAGTTCCACATGTGCGAGGAGAATACGTTTCTGAGCCACCTTGCACACATGCAGCATTACCGCTGTACAAGGTGGCTGGATAACGTAAAAACGCCTGGGGGAGGGGGGACAGGTTCCCTTCAATTTCAGTTCTTGTGTCTGCGTGGCTTTTGCAGGACACGTTGCCGGCTGCACAGCAGGGGAACAGCTGGCGGTGCTGGACCCCACTGACACATTGGCTGGTGTTTTTCTCTGTGCAGCTAGCACATCTGGGCCCCAACTGGCGGTGTGTTAGAGCCCAGGGACAGCAGGAGGAGGAGCAGGAGGAGGAGGAGCAGGGGGAGGGGAGTGTAGGCCGAAGCCTGCACTGGCGGCAGCTTTGGGTCTGTTGTGTCTGCGTGGCTTTTGCAGGACACGTTGCCGGCTACACAGCAGGGGAACAGCTGGCGGTGCTGGACCCCACTGACACATTGGCGAGGTGTTTGGCTCTGTGCAGCCAGCACTTCCGGACAGCAACTAGCGTTGTTGGAGCCCGGGCTCTGCAGGTGGAGCAGAGTGTAGGCCGAAGCCTACTTGAACCGATTTCAAAGGTCACCTTTAACCCCCCCTCAGGGGTTAGAAAGTAGAAGAGCCACAGCTTATGCAGCAGTAGTGCTGCACAAGTCAAAGGTTGCTCTTTTAATTTTTCTCCTTGCACACGCTGAATGAAACACGTATAACATTTAGCCCTTTATACAGTCAAACTGTGTTGGAGGCGCGAGTTCCCTTTGTAATGAGACGCAGCACAGGTGTCAAGAATCCCACCTTGGTGCTGGGTGCAGCCTCCCGAGCGTTGTTATTTGCTGTACAGGAGTCTGCGCTGTCGTGTTATCCCCTGGCCTAGCGCCGTTAGCGCTGCCCATCTTCTGGCATCATGTAATGTCGGCCGGTGCGGTTCGCGATGACCATGAATCCCAGCCCCGCAGTGTCTTAACATTGTTAAAACACTGCGGGGCTGGGATTCAGGGCCTGGCGCAGCACATATGTTGGCCTCTCACACTCGGGTCCTTACACCCGCTTCAGACTGTGCGGCGTCATCTGATCCCTTATCGCATGCCACGGCCATGAAGCCGCACAGTCCGAAGAAGGCGGAAGGAGAGGAGGGACAGGCGAACTGATGCACTGATCCTGCCCATCAATCACACCCTCGCAGTCCCAATAAATAAGACAACGAGGGGCGTTGTGTGGGTCAGGGCGGCCGCAGAGGCGCAGCCAGCCAAACAATGATGCCAGAAGACGGGCAGCGCTACCAAGGGGGTTGCAGCGTGTCATTACAAAGGAAAGTCACACCACCGGGACGGTTAAATGGTCAGTCACACAGAGGACACATTTCAGACGTGTTTTCAGTTCCACATGTGCGAGGAGAATACGTTTCTGAGCCACCTTGCACACATGCAGCATTACCGCTGTACAAGGTGGCTGGATAACGTAAAAACGCCTGGGGGAGGGGGGACAGGTTCCCTTCAATTTCAGTTCTTGTGTCTGCGTGGCTTTTGCAGGACACGTTGCCGGCTGCACAGCAGGGGAACAGCTGGCGGTGCTGGACCCCACTGACACATTGGCTGGTGTTTTTCTCTGTGCAGCTAGCACATCTGGGCAAAAACTGGCGGTGTGTTAGAGCCCAGGGACAGCAGGAGGAGGAGCAGGAGGAGGAGGAGCAGGGGGAGGGGAGTGTAGGCCGAAGCCTGCACAGGCGGCAGCTTTGGGTGTGTTGTGTCTGCGTGGCTTTTGCAGGACACGTTGCCGGCTACACAGCAGGGGAACAGCTGGCGGTGCTGGACCCCACTGACACATTGGCGAGGTGTTTGGCTCTGTGCAGCCAGCACTTCCGGACAGCAACTAGCGTTGTTGGAGCCCGGGCTCTGCAGGTGGAGCAGAGTGTAGGCCGAAGCCTAATTGAACCGATTTCAAAAGTCACCTTTAACCCCCCCTCAGGGGTTACAAAGTAGAAGAGCCACAGCTTATGCAGCAGCAGTGCTGCGCAAGTCAAAGGTTGCTCTTGTAATTTTTCTCCTTGCACACGCTGAATGGAACACGTATAACATTTAGCCCTTTATACAGTCAAACTGTGTAATGGAGGCGAGAGTTCCCTTTGTAATGAGACGCAGCACAGGTGTCAAGAATCCCACCTTGGTGCTGGGTGCAGCCTCCCGAGCGTTGTTATTTGCTGTACAGGAGTCTGCGCTGTCGTGTTATCCCCTGGCCTAGCGCCGTTAGCGCTGCCCATCTTCTGGCATCATGTAATGTCGGCCGGTGCGGTTCGCGATGACCATGAATCCCAGCCCCGCAGTGTCTTAACATTGTTAAAACACTGCGGGGCTGGGATTCAGGGCCTGGCGCAGCACATATGTTGGCCTCTCACACTCGGGTCCTTACACCCGCTTCAGACTGTGCGGCGTCATCTGATCCCTTATCGCATGCCACGGCCATGAAGCCGCACAGTCCGAAGAAGGCGGAAGGAGAGGAGGGACAGGCGAACTGATGCACTGATCCTGCCCATCAATCACACCCTCGCAGTCCCAATAAATAAGACAACGAGGGGCGTTGTGTGGGTCAGGGCGGCCGCAGAGGCGCAGGCAGCCAAACAATGATGCCAGAAGACGGGCAGCGCTACCAAGGGGGTTGCAGCGTGTCATTACAAAGGAAAGTCACACCACCGGGACGGTTAAATGGTCACACAGAGGACACATTGCAGACGTGTTTTCAGTTCCACATGTGCGAGGAGAATACGTTTCTGAGCCACCTTGCACACATGCAGCATTACCGCTGTACAAGGTGGCTGGATAACGTAAAAACGCCTGGGGGAGGGGGGACAGGTTCCCTTCAATTTCAGTTCTTGTGTCTGCGTGGCTTTTGCAGGACACGTTGCCGGCTGCACAGCAGGGGAACAGCTGGCGGTGCTGGACCCCACTGACACATTGGCTGGTGTTTTTCTCTGTGCAGCTAGCACATCTGGGCCCCAACTGGCGGTGTGTTAGAGCCCAGGGACAGCAGGAGGAGGAGCAGGAGGAGGAGGAGCAGGGGGAGGGGAGTGTAGGCCGAAGCCTGCACTGGCGGCAGCTTTGGGTCTGTTGTGTCTGCGTGGCTTTTGCAGGACACGTTGCCGGCTACACAGCAGGGGAACAGCTGGCGGTGCTGGACCCCACTGACACATTGGCGAGGTGTTTGGCTCTGTGCAGCCAGCACTTCCGGACAGCAACTAGCGTTGTTGGAGCCCGGGCTCTGCAGGTGGAGCAGAGTGTAGGCCGAAGCCTACTTGAACCGATTTCAAAGGTCACCTTTAACCCCCCCTCAGGGGTTAGAAAGTAGAAGAGCCACAGCTTATGCAGCAGTAGTGCTGCACAAGTCAAAGGTTGCTCTTTTAATTTTTCTCCTTGCACACGCTGAATGAAACACGTATAACATTTAGCCCTTTATACAGTCAAACTGTGTTGGAGGCGCGAGTTCCCTTTGTAATGAGACGCAGCACAGGTGTCAAGAATCCCACCTTGGTGCTGGGTGCAGCCTCCCGAGCGTTGTTATTTGCTGTACAGGAGTCTGCGCTGTCGTGTTATCCCCTGGCCTAGCGCCGTTAGCGCTGCCCATCTTCTGGCATCATGTAATGTCGGCCGGTGCGGTTCGCGATGACCATGAATCCCAGCCCCACAGTGTCTTAACATTGTTAAAACACTGCGGGGCTGGGATTCAGGGCCTGGCGCAGCACATATGTTGGCCTCTCACACTCGGGTCCTTACACCCGCTTCAGACTGTGCGGCGTCATCTGATCCCTTATCGCATGCCACGGCCATGAAGCCGCACAGTCCGAAGAAGGCGGAAGGAGAGGAGGGACAGGCGAACTGATGCACTGATCCTGCCCATGAATCACACCCTCGCAGTCCCAATAAATAAGACACCGAGGGGCGTTGTGTGGGTCAGGGCGGCCGCAGAGGCGCAGCCAGCCAAACAATGATGCCAGAAGACGGGCAGCGCTACCAAGGGGGTTGCAGCGTGTCATTACAAAGGAAAGTCACACCACCGGGACGGTTAAATGGTCAGTCACACAGAGGACACATTTCAGACGTGTTTTCAGTTCCACATGTGCGAGGAGAATACGTTTCTGAGCCACCTTGCACACATGCAGCATTACCGCTGTACAAGGTGGCTGGATAACGTAAAAACGCCTGGGGGAGGGGGGACAGGTTCCCTTCAATTTCAGTTCTTGTGTCTGCGTGGCTTTTGCAGGACACGTTGCCGGCTGCACAGCAGGGGAACAGCTGGCGGTGCTGGACCCCACTGACACATTGGCTGGTGTTTTTCTCTGTGCAGCTAGCACATCTGGGCAAAAACTGGCGGTGTGTTAGAGCCCAGGGACAGCAGGAGGAGGAGCAGGAGGAGGAGGAGCAGGGGGAGGGGAGTGTAGGCCGAAGCCTGCACAGGCGGCAGCTTTGGGTGTGTTGTGTCTGCGTGGCTTTTGCAGGACACGTTGCCGGCTACACAGCAGGGGAACAGCTGGCGGTGCTGGACCCCACTGACACATTGGCGAGGTGTTTGGCTCTGTGCAGCCAGCACTTCCGGACAGCAACTAGCGTTGTTGGAGCCCGGGCTCTGCAGGTGGAGCAGAGTGTAGGCCGAAGCCTAATTGAACCGATTTCAAAAGTCACCTTTAACCCCCCCTCAGGGGTTACAAAGTAGAAGAGCCACAGCTTATGCAGCAGCAGTGCTGCGCAAGTCAAAGGTTGCTCTTGTAATTTTTCTCCTTGCACACGCTGAATGGAACACGTATAACATTTAGCCCTTTATACAGTCAAACTGTGTAATGGAGGCGAGAGTTCCCTTTGTAATGAGACGCAGCACAGGTGTCAAGAATCCCACCTTGGTGCTGGGTGCAGCCTCCCGAGCGTTGTTATTTGCTGTACAGGAGTCTGCGCTGTCGTGTTATCCCCTGGCCTAGCGCCGTTAGCGCTGCCCATCTTCTGGCATCATGTAATGTCGGCCGGTGCGGTTCGCGATGACCATGAATCCCAGCCCCGCAGTGTCTTAACATTGTTAAAACACTGCGGGGCTGGGATTCAGGGCCTGGCGCAGCACATATGTTGGCCTCTCACACTCGGGTCCTTACACCCGCTTCAGACTGTGCGGCGTCATCTGATCCCTTATCGCATGCCACGGCCATGAAGCCGCACAGTCCGAAGAAGGCGGAAGGAGAGGAGGGACAGGCGAACTGATGCACTGATCCTGCCCATCAATCACACCCTCGCAGTCCCAATAAATAAGACAACGAGGGGCGTTGTGTGGGTCAGGGCGGCCGCAGAGGCGCAGCCAGCCAAACAATGATGCCAGAAGACGGGCAGCGTTACCAAGGAGCTTGTTGCGTGTGTCAATACAAAGTCAAATCACACCTGAGGGACGTTTTAATGGTCACAGAGGACACATTTTAGACGTGTTCACTTCAACATGGGCAAGGAGAATAAGTTTCTGAGCCACCTTGAACACATGCAGCATTACTGCTGTTCAAGGTAGCTGTAAAACATAGAAACACCTGGGGGAGGGGGGACAGGTTCCCTTCAATTTCAGTTCTTGTGTCTGCGTGGCGGTCGCAGGACACGTTGCCGGCTACACAGCAGGGGAACAGCTGGCGGTGCTGAACCCCACTGACACATTGGCTGGTGTTTTTCTCTGTGCAGCTAGCACATCTGGGCAAAAACTGGCGGTGTTAGAGCCCAGGGTCAGCAGGAGGAGCAGGGGGAGCGGAGTGTAGGCCGAAGCCTGCACTCGAGCAAGTTGAAAGGAAACCTTTAACCCCCCCCCCCCCAGGCGTTTGTAGCTGAAAGAGCCATTGTGTACAGCACTAATGCTGGAAAAGGTAAACTTAGCTCTTTTAATTATGGTCCTTGTACATGCGGAACCAAACATTTATGAAATGTGTCTCCTCACAGCGTTAAACCGTCCGGTAGGTGGAACTTTCCTTTGTTGTGTGACGCAGCACAGCCATCATTTTTACCCCCTTGGCGCCGTGCGCCCCCTCCTCAGCGTTGTTTGAATCTGTCCCGGAGCCTGCGCTGTTAGGTTAGCCCTTGGCCATGCACACATGTTGCGCTGCCCGTCTTCTGACCTCATTTGGTGTCAGGCTGGCTGCGCCTGTGCGGGTGCGCTGGCCGAGATCCCGCCTCGCAGTGTCGTCTAATGTAATCCCACCGCGGGCCTGTGATCCGTGCCCGTGCGCAGTGCATATCCTCTCCTCTCACTCCCCTCCCTACGGCTTTTTCAGACTGTGCGGTGTCACGGCCGTGGCATGCTATTAGGGACCAGCTGACATCGCACAGTCTGAAGAAGCCGTAGGGAGGGGAGTGAGAGGAGAGGATATGCACTGCGCACGGGCACGGATCACAGGCCCGCGGTGGGATTACATTAGACGACACTGCGAGGCGGGATCTCGGCCAGCGCACCCGCACAGGCGCAGCCAGCCTGACACCAAATGAGGTCAGAAGACGGGCAGCGCAACATGTGTGCATGGCCAAGGGCTAACCTAACAGCGCAGGCTCCGGGACAGATTCAAACAACGCTGAGGAGGGGGCGCACGGCGCCAAGGGGGTAAAAATGATGGCTGTGCTGCGTCACACGACAAAGGAAAGTTCCACCTACCGGACGGTTTAACGCTGTGTGGGGACACATTTCATAAGTGTTAGGTTCAGCATGTGCAAGGAGCATCACGAAAAGAGGCACTTTTTCCCTTTGCATTATTACTGCTGCACAAGGTGGCTCCTTCAGTAACAAACGCCTGGGGGGGGGGGGGGTCAGGTTCCCTTACATTTAACTTGTTGTGTCTGCGTGGCGGTCGCAGTACACGTTGCCGTATACACAGCAGGGGAACAGCTGGCGGTGCTGAACCCCACTAACACATTGGCGAGGTGTTTGGCTCTGTGCGTACAGCACTTCTGGACGGCAACTAGCGGTGTTGGAGCCCAGGGACAGGTGGAGGAGGAGGAGGTTGGAGGAGGTTGGAGGAGGTAGGAGGGATTGCCACACACACAGCAGGGGAACAGCTGACGTTACTGAACCCCAATAACAGAGGAGGGACTGTTGACTGTGCATACAGCACTTCTGGACGGCAACTGGCGGTGTTGGAGCCCAGGGACAGGTGGAGGAGGAGGAGGTTGGAGGAGGTTGGAGGAGGTAGGAGGGATTGCCACACACACAGCAGGGGAACAGCTGACGTTACTGAACCCCAATAACAGAGGAGGGACTGTTGACTGTGCGTACAGCACTTCTGGACGGCAACTGGCGGTGTTGGAGCCCAGGGACAGGTGGAGGAGGAGGAGGTTGGAGGAGGTAGGAGGGATTGCCACACACACAGCAGGGGAACAGCTGACGTTACTGAACCCCAATAACAGAGGAGCGACTGTTGACTGTGCGTACAGCACTTCTGGACGGCAACTGGCGGTGTTGGAGCCCAGGGACAGGTGGAGGAGGAGGAGGTTGGAGGAGGTAGGAGGGATTGCCACACACACAGCAGGGGAACAGCTGACGTTACTGAACCCCAATAACAGAGGAGGGACTGTTGACTGTGCGTACAGCACTTCTGGACGGCAACTGGCGGTGTTGGAGCCCAGGGACAGGTGGAGGAGGAGGAGGTAGGAGGAGGTAGGAGGGATTGCCACACACACAGCAGGGGAACAGCTGACGTTACTGAACCCCAATAACAGAGGAGGGACTGTTGACTGTGCGTACAGCACTTCTGGACGGCAACTGGCGGTGTTGGAGCCCAGGGACAGGTGGAGGAGGAGGAGGTTGGAGGAGGTAGGAGGGATTGCCACACACACAGCAGGGGAACAGCTGACGTTACTGAACCCCAATAACAGAGGAGCGACTGTTGACTGTGCGTACAGCACTTCTGGACGGCAACTGGCGGTGTTGGAGCCCAGGGACAGGTGGAGGAGGAGGAGGTTGGAGGAGGTAGGAGGGATTGCCACACACACAGCAGGGGAACAGCTGACGTTACTGAACCCCAATAACAGAGGAGGGACTGTTGACTGTGCGTACAGCACTTCTGGACGGCAACTGGCGGTGTTGGAGCCCAGGGACAGGTGGAGGAGGAGGAGGTAGGAGGAGGTAGGAGGGATTGCCACACACACAGCAGGGGAACAGCTGACGTTACTGAACCCCAATAACAGAGGAGGGACTGTTGACTGTGCGTACAGCACTTCTGGACGGCAACTGGCGGTGTTGGAGCCCAGGGACAGGTGGAGGAGGAGGAGGTAGGAGGAGGTAGGAGGGATTGCCACACACACAGCAGGGGAACAGCTGACGTTACTGAACCCCAATAACAGAGGAGGGACTGTTGACTGTGCGTACAGCACTTCTGGACGGCAACTGGCGGTGTTGGAGCCCAGGGACAGGTGGAGGAGGAGGAGGTTGGAGGAGGTAGGAGGGATTGCCACACACACAGCAGGGGAACAGCTGACGTTACTGAACCCCAATAACAGAGGAGCGACTGTTGACTGTGCATACAGCACTTCTGGACGGCAACTGGCGGTGTTGGAGCCCAGGGACAGGTGGAGGAGGAGGAGGTTGGAGGAGGTTGGAGGAGGTAGGAGGGATTGCCACACACACAGCAGGGGAACAGCTGACGTTACTGAACCCCAATAACAGAGGAGGGACTGTTGACTGTGCGTACAGCACTTCTGGACGGCAACTGGCGGTGTTGGAGCCCAGGGACAGGTGGAGGAGGAGGAGGTTGGAGGAGGTAGGAGGGATTGCCACACACACAGCAGGGGAACAGCTGACGTTACTGAACCCCAATAACAGAGGAGCGACTGTTGGGACTGTGCGTACAGCACTACCAGGCAACAACTAGCGGTGTTGGAGCCCAGGGACAGGTGGAAAAGCAGAGGAACACAATGTAGGCCGAAGCCTGAGAAAGTCGAAAGGGAACCTTTAACCCCCCCCCAAGGCGTTTGTAGCTGAAAGAGCCAGCTTGTGCAGCACAAAAGATGCAAAAGGAAAAGGTGGCTCTTTTCATCATGCTCCTTGCAAACACAGAACTAAACACTTATAAAATGTGTCCCCTGCAACCGTAAAACCGTCCCGGAGGTGGGACTTTCCTTCGTAATGTGACGCAGCCCAGCCGTCATTCCTACCCCCCCGGCGCCGCGCACCGGCTCCTCAGCGTTGTTTTATTCCGTCCAGGAGCCTGCGCTGTTATGTTATCCCGTGGCCAGGCACACTTAGCGCTGCCCGTCTTCTGGCATCATTTGGTGTCTGGATGGCTGCGCCTGTGCGGCCGCGCTGGCAGAGAGCCCGCCTCGCAGTGTCTTCTGATTTAATCCCACTGGGGGCCTGGGATCCATGGACATGCGCAGTGCATATCTGAACCTCCACCTCTCACTCATCTCCCTATGGCTTCTTCAGACTGTGCGGTGTCACGGCCGTGGCATGCTGTTAGGGACCAGCTGACACCGAACAGTCTGAAGAAGCCATAGGGAAATGAGTGAGAGGTGGAGGTTCAGATATGCACTGCGCATGTCCATGGATCCCAGGCCCCCAGTGGGATTAAATCAGAAGACACTGCGAGGCGGGCTCTCTGCCAGCGCGGCCGCACAGGCGCAGCCATCCAGACACCAAATGATGCCAGAAGACGGGCAGCGCTAAGTGTGCCTGGCCACGGGATAACATAACAGCGCAGGCTCCTGGACGGAATAAAACAACGCTGAGGAGCCGGTGCGCGGCGCCGGGGGGGTAGGAATGACGGCTGGGCTGCGTCACATTACGAAGGAAAGTCCCACCTCTGGGACGGTTTTACGGTATCAGTGGACACATTTTATAAGTGTTAAGTTCTGCGTGTGCAAGGAGCTAAACAAAAATAGCTACCTTTTCCTTGGGCAGCATTACTGCTGCACAAGGTGGCTCTTTCAGTAACAAACGCCTTGGGGGGGGGGGGACAGATTCCCTTACATTTCAGTTGTTGTGTCAGCGTGGCGGTCGCATGACACATTGCCGGCTACACAGCTGGGGATCAGCTGACGTTACTGAAACCCAATAACACTGGGTCGTATGTTTTGACTGTGCAGACGGCACGTCTGAGCCTCAACTGGCGGTGTTGGAGCCCAGGAATTTAAGTTCAGGTGGTAGAAAGATGAACACAACAGGAGACCTGGATAACGTATACAGTGACCTAATTATTCAATCAGGAGGAGGAGTGGCAAATTCCGGCGAGATCCAGGCCTTGTTCATTTTCAGGAAAGTAAGCCGGTCAACGTTATCGGAGGATAGTCGCATGCGACGGTCAGTTAGTACACCACCTGCAGCACTAAAGACACGTTCCGATAATACACTGGCCGCAGGGCAAGACAGCACCTCCAATGCATACTGGCTTAGCTCTGGCCATGTATCCAGCTTTGAGACCCAAAACTTGAAAGGGGAAGAGCCGTCTGGGAGTACAGCAAGAGGGCAAGACATGTAGTCTGTCACCATCTGACGGAACCGTTGCCTCCTGCTGACTGGAGCCGTCTGTGATGGTGTAGACTTTTGTGGCGGGCACAGAAAACTGTGCCACAGTTCGGCCATACTGGTCTTGCCTTGGGCAGAGGCACTGCTTCTGCTCCCTCTTTGTGCAGAGCCTCCACCACGGCCTGGACGCACTGAGCTGCTTTGGAATGCACTAGCAGCACTTCTCTCAGTTGGAATGGAGAAGATGATGGAATTGACCAGTGTGTCTTGGTACTCCCGCATTTTTCGCTCCCGGTTCAACGGTGTGATGAGGCTTTCTACGTTGTCCCGGTAGCGAGGATCGAGGAGGGTGAACACCCAATAATCAGACATGTTGAGAATGTGGGCGATGCGGCGGTCGTTTCTCAGGCACTGCAGCATGTAATCCACCATGTGCTGCAGACTGCCAACTGCCCAAGAAACGCTGTCCCCTGCTGGAGGCGTGATCTCTGCCCGCTCGTCATCACCCCACCCTCGCTGTACACACTGAGTACTGGACAATTGTGTAACTCCCTCCTCTGGACGGATGTCTTCCTCCTCCATTGACTCCTCCTCATCCTCCTCACAAACGGTCCCCTGCCTACGCGTTTGTGAGGAACCACGTGGCGCTGACTGTCCAGAAGATGATGGAAATGGTGAATCCTCATCCTCCACCTCTTCCACAACATCATCCCTTAGCGCTTGCAGTGATTTTTCAAGCAGGCAGATAAGGGGGACAGTCATGCTGACTAGTGCATCATCTGCACTCGCCATCCGCGTGGAATAATCAAAGGGACGCAAAACCTGGCAGACGTCATTCATAGTGGCCCACTCTGTGGTTGTGAAGTCTGTACGGCGCTGACTGCGACTTTTTTGCGCCTGAAGCAGCTGGTACTCCATTACAGCTTGCTGCTGCTCACACAACCGCTCCAACATATGTAACGTGGAATTCCACCTGGTAGGTAGGTCACATATGATGCGATGTTCCGGCAGGCGGTGTCGGCGCTGCAGAGCCGCAATGCGCGCTTTTGCCGTGCTGGAACGCCGCAAGTGAGCACACTCTAGACGGACCTTGTGCAGCAGTGCATCAAGATCCGGATAGTCCCTCAAAAAGCTCTGCACGACCAAATTGAGCACATGTGCCAGACATGGGATGTGAGTGAGGTTGCCGAGGCCCAGAGCTGCCACCAGATTTCGGCCATTATCACACACTACCATGCCTGGCTGGAGATTCGCTGGCACAAACCACACATCGCTCTCCTGCTTGATGGCATTCCAGAGCTCCTGCGCTGTGTGGCTACGATTCCCCAAGAAAATTAATTTCAAGACGGCCTGTTGACGTTTGGCCACGGCTGTGCTCATGTCGGTCGTAACAGGTACACGTTCATCACGGGTCCATGTGGAGGTGGACTGTGACGGCTCCTGCAGCGATGATTCTGAGGAACTGGTGTAAGAGGAGGAGTCAATGCGTACAGAATGGATTCCTGCAATCCTTGGAGTGGGCAGGACACGTCCTGCGCCACTCGCACGGTCTGTACCCGGCTCAACGACATTAACCCAATGGGCAGTGAGGGAAAGGTATCGCCCCTGTCCATGTTGACTGGTCCACGCATCGGTGGTGAGGTGGACCTTGCTACTGACGGCGTTCAGTAGCGCGTGTTTTATGTGTCCCTCCACATGCTTCTGCAGGGCAGGGACGGCTTGCCTGCTGAAGTAAAAGCGGCTGGGCACATTGTACTGTGGGACTGCCAATGACATCAAGTCACGGAAGCTGTCAGTCTCCACCAGCCTGAATGACAGCATTTCCAGTGACAGAAGTTTGGCAATGCCTGCAGTCAGAGCCTGTGCTCGTGGGTGGTTTGACGAGAAAGGCCGCCTTTTCTCCCATGCCTGTACTACCGATGGCTGTAGACTGGGCTGGGAGTGTGTGGATGACTGGGAAAGTGGCGCTGCGGGTGGAATTACAGCGGGTCTCTGGACAACAGGGGCAGAGGTTCTTCCACGGCGATCCTGGGAGGACGCCGAACCAGCTGCGTGTGAGGTAGAGGAAGAGGCAACACGAGCTGAAGAGGTGGTAGCTGCCGCTGTTGGTTGGCCTACCTCTTCAGTGTGTTTTTCTAACTCCGCCGGGTGCCTGTTGCGCACATGTTTCCACATGTTGGAGGTATTGAGGTTGCTGACATTTTTCCCTCTTTTGACTTTTTGATGACACACGTTGCATCTGACATAGCAAATGTCATCTGCAACTGTGTCAAAAAAGGACCAGGCACTGCAAGTCTTGGGAGCGCCCTTTTTGGCTTTTGGAAGAGACATGCTCCTAACGGGTGCCAAAGCGGAGGCTGCAGGATCCGCAGTCTTCCCCCTCCCTCTCCCTCTTTGGGCCGTACGGGGAATCTCTTCCTCAGAGCTGCTCCCACCACCTTCCTGTCCCTCACGCCAAGATGGGTCGAGGACCTCATCATCTACACTACCCTCTGCCCCCAACTGCTCCTCCTGGGTAGTCTCAGCAGCAGAGCACGCACCAGTAAGTGGCACCTGAGTGTCATCATCAGCTGATGCGGCCTGCGATGTGGTGACCGGAGCCACTGGCCCACCCGCCTCTTCAGAGGAAGACAGAAAAAGCTGTTGGGCATCACTGCACCCTGCCTCTTCTTCCATTTCTCCAATGCTGCTTGGCTGGCCCCCTGTTTCCAAGCCAAGAGATTCAGAGAACAGAAGTAGAGACGGCTCCTGTCCTGGGCTCTCTGTCTGCCTGGGCAATTTGGCAGGTGGTGAAGAGACAGATGGCTGCTCTCCAGTGCTCTGTGTCTGAGAGGATGTGGCACTAATGGAAGTTGATGCATTAGCTGCCATCCATCCGACAACAGCTTCAATTTGTTCTTCACGCAGCAGCGGTGTACGGCGCTCGGACACAAAGCTTCGCATGAACGACTGTTGCCTGGTGAAAGTGGGTGCTGATGAGTCACCGGTGCCCGCAGCAGGCACAGAATCCCCACGTCCCCTCCCTGCTCCGCGACGGCTCCCACGCCCCCGTGCCTTACTCACTGCCTTCTTCATCTTGGTTGACTGATAAAGATAAGCAGAAAAGTACTAACGGATTTGTGTGCTTATTCCTGAGCAACTCCTCCTAACAGGTATAAGAAGCACTAATTATCTAAAGTGTGGACTAGACTTTAATATGAGCTAATGTGGCCTACAGAAATGTAAAGTGGTGTAACTGGTGTGTTTGGTGAACTTTATTATTTATTTATTTTTTGGGGGCTGAACTGACAACAGATAGAGCTGCAGTCACACGGAGACCGTGCAGACAGACGTAAACGGCGCTACAAGGCCCAAAAACCCTCCTCTACTTTATCCTATGTAGTGTTTTTCCACAAATTAGCTGGAGACGGGTGGAAAGACACTAATAGGATTTTTTTGAATAAATTAGCAGCAGACTACACTATTTGGAAAAAAAAGAAAATTGATTTGGCGGTATGACGCAGTGAAAAACCCTGAGCTGGAGACAACCAGGCTATAGCTGCTCACAGATTACAGGGCGAGCTGCAGTCACACGGAGACCGTGCAGACAGCCGTAAACGGCGCTGCAAGGCCCAAAAACCCTCCTCTACTTTATCCTATGTAGTGTTTTTCCACAAATTAGCTGGAGACGGGTGGAAAGACACTAATAGGATTTTTTTAAATTAATTAGCAGCAGACTACACTACTTTGAAAAAAAAGAAAATTGATTTGGCGGTATGACGCAGTGAAAAACCCTGAGCTGGAGACAACCAGGCTACAGCTGCTCACAGATTACAGGGCGAGCTGCAGTCACACGGAGACCGTGCAGACAGCCGTAAACGGCGCTGCAAGGCCCAAAAACCCTCCTCTACTTTATCCTATGTAGTGTTTTTCCACAAATTAGCTGGAGACGGGTGGAAAGACACTAATAGGATTTTTTTAAATTAATTAGCAGCAGACTACACTACTTTGAAAAAAAAGAAAATTGATTTGGCGGTATGACGCAGTGAAAAACCCTGAGCTGGAGACAACCAGGCTACAGCTGCTCACAGATTACAGGGCGAGCTGCAGTCACACGGAGACCGTGCAGACAGCCGTAAACGGCGCTGCAAGGCCCAAAAACCCTCCTCTACTTTATCCTATGTAGTGTTTTTCCACAAATTAGCTGGAGACGGGTGGAAAGACACTAATAGGATTTTTTTGAATAAATTAGCAGCAGACTACACTACTTGGGAAAAAAAAAAAAAAAAGGAACAGTATGAGGCAATGAACCACCCTCCCTGAACTGAATACAACCAACTATGGATGGCCTATGTGGCTGCACTCAGACTGGAGACTGGGCTGCACTCACACACACACACACACAGACCCTGCAGATCGCTGTGAAAACAGCGCTACAAGGCAAAAGCAAGGTGAATAGTAGGTGAACACAGCGGTTGCTAAATTAGCCTTTGGAAAGCACAAAGAAGCAAATCGCTATCTCTAAACTGTCCCTCAGTCAGCAAACAGCGTCCTGTCACTAACTGAATTCACAGCAGAGTGATCGCAAAATGGCGCCAGCGACTTTTAAACTGCATCATGACATCATTACACCAGCCAATCACAGCCTTGCCAGTAGTTTCATGCCCTCCATGCTAAACAGGATGTGCCCACACTTGGAATCAATCTCATTGGCTGAATTTCTGCTTTTTGAATCTTAGAACTTCCGATTCCGGTATCCGATACGCGGCAAGTATCGGAATCCCGGTATCGGAATTCCGATACCGCAAGTATCGGCCGATACCCGATACTTGCGGTATCGGAATGCTCAACACTAGTGCTGATGTTTCCAATTGGTCCTCGGCGGCTGTGGAGGCCTTTCGGGAGCTTAAGCACCGCTTTTCTTCTGCTCCTGTGTTGCGCCAGCCTGATGTTTCACTTCCTTTTCAGGTCGAAGTTGATGCTTCAGAGATCGGAGCGGGGGCGGTTTTGTCGCAGAGAAGTTCCGATTGCTCGGTGATGAGACCATGTGCGTTCTTTTCTCGAAAATTTTCGCCCGCCGAGCGAAATTATGATGTTGGTAATCGGGAACTCTTGGCTATGAAGTGGGCCTTTGAGGAGTGGCGTCATTGGCTTGAGGGTGCTAGGCATCAGGTGGTGGTCTTGACTGATCACAAGAATCTGATTTACCTTGAGTCAGCCAGGCGTCTGAATCCTAGACAGGCGCGCTGGTCGTTGTTTTTCTCCCGGTTTAATTTTGTGGTCTCATATCTTCCAGGTTCAAAAAATGTGAAGGCAGATGCCCTTTCTAGGAGTTTTGAGCCTGACTCCCCTGGTGATTCTGAGCCTACGGGTATCCTTAAGGATGGGGTGATATTGTCTGCTGTCTCTCCAGACTTACGACGTGCTTTGCAGGAGTTTCAAGTGGATAGGCCTGATCGTTGTCCGCCTGGGAGACTGTTTGTTCCAGATGAGTGGACCAGTAGAGTCATCTTGGAAGTTCATTCTTCTGTGTTGGCAGGCCACCCTGGAATCTTTGGTACCAGAGATTTGGTGGCCAGGTCCTTCTGGTGGCCTTCCCTGTCTCGGGATGTGCGTACTTTTGTACAGTCTTGTGATGTTTGTGCTCGGGCCAAGCCTTGCTGTTCTCGGGCTAGTGGATTGTTGTTGCCCTTGCCTATTCCGAAGAGGCCTTGGACGCACATCTCTATGGACTTTATTTCGGATCTCCCGGTTTCTCAGAAAATGACCGTCATCTGGGTGGTGTGTGACCGTTTTTCTAAAATGGTTCATTTGGTACCCTTGCCCAAGTTGCCTTCTTCATCTGAGTTGGTTCCTCTATTTTTTCAGAATGTGGTTCGTTTACATGGTATCCCGGAAAACATCGTTTCTGACAGGGGATCCCAATTTGTGTCTAGATTTTGGCGGGCGTTCTGTGCCAGGATGGGCATTGATTTGTCTTTTTCGTCTGCCTTCCATCCTCAGACGAATGGCCAGACAGAGCGAACTAATCAGACCTTGGAGACTTATTTGAGGTGTTTTGTGTCTGCTGATCAGGATGACTGGGTCGCCTTTTTGCCGTTGGCGGAGTTTGCCCTTAATAATCGGGCTAGTTCTGCCACTCTGGTTTCTCCTTTCTTTTGCAATTCGGGGTTTCACCCTCGTTTTTCATCTGGTCAGGTGGAATCTTCGGATTGTCCTGGAGTGGACACTATGGTGGATAGATTACACCAGATTTGGAGTCATGTGGTGGACAACTTGAAGTTGTCCCAGGAGAAGACTCAGCAGTTTGCTAATCGTCGTCGTCGTGCTGGTAATCGTCTTCGCGTTGGGGACTTGGTGTGGTTATCTTCTTGTTTTGTCCCTATGAAGGTCTCTTCTCCTAAGTTTAAACCTCGGTTCATAGGTCCTTATAAGATTTTGGAGATTCTTAATCCTGTATCGTTTCGTTTGGACCTACCAGCATCTTTCACTATTCATAATGTCTTCCATCGGTCTTTGTTGCGGAGGTACGAGATACCGGTTGTTCCTTCTGTTGAGCCTCCTGCTCCTGTGCTGGTGCAGGGTGAATTGGAGTATGTTGTGGAGAAGATTTTGGATTCTCGCATTTCCAGACGGAGACTTCAATATTTGGTTAAATGGAAGGGATACGGTCAGGAGGATAATTCTTGGGTGACTGCCTCTGATGTTCATGCCTCTGATTTGGTTCGCGCCTTTCATAGGGCTCGTCCAGATCGCCCTGGTGGTTCTCATGAGGGTTCGGTGCCCCCTCCTCAAGGGGGCGTACTGTTGTGAATTCTGTTTGTGGGCTCCCTCTGGTGGCTACTGGTGGTACTGGTTGACTTCTGTCTTCTATCTCCAGTGCACCTGTTCCCATCAGGAAATGGGTGTTTCCTATATAGTCTGGCTTCTCAGTCATTTACTTGCCGGCTATCAATGTTACCAGAGCTCCTCTGTTACTTGCTACCTGCTCCAAGTCTGCTGATTCAGATAAGTTGGATCATCTGTACCTTTTGTCCAGCGTGCATTTATATGAATCTTGCTGCTGGAAGCTCTAGTGAACTGAAATGACCGCTCCGGTGTCATGAGTTGATAACGGAGTTTAAAGTCATTTCAGGATGGTATTTTGTAGGGTTTTGAGTTGACCGCGAAGTCCACTTTTGTATTTTCTGCTATCTAGTTAGTGGGCCTCTCTTTGCTGAACCTGTATTCATACTACGTATGTGTTTTCTTCTTAACTAACCGTCATTATATGTTGGGGGCTACTATCACTTTGGGGTTTTCTCTGGAGGCAAGCCAGGTCTGTGTTTCCTCTATTAGGGGTAGCTAGATCTCCGGCTGGTGCGAGACGTCTAGGGATAAAACGCAGGTACATTCCTGTTGTGAATTCTGTTTGTGGGCTCCCCCGGTGGTGTTTTATGGTAGTGCCACTTATTTGCCTTCTTCTATCCTTGATCACCTGTTGACACCCATTAGGGGAGTTTCCTATTTAAGGCTGCTTGGCTGCTGGTCCGATGCCGGCCAACAATGTATCAGTAGCATTCTGTTGCATTCTCCTGCCTCAAGATCCTGTTCAGCTAAGTTGAATTTTGTTTCTAGTTAATGCTATTTTTGTCCAGCTATTTGCAATGTGACTCTCTGTAGCTGGAAGCTCTCGTGGACTGAAATTGCCACTCCAGTGGCATGAGTTGTCACTGGAGTTTTAAAGTAATTTCAGGATGGTGTTTTTGAGTAGTGTTTTGAAGTTGACCGTGAAGTGACTTTTTCCTGTACTTCTGCTATCTAGTAAGCGGACCTCACTGTGCTAAATCTGCTGTTCATCCTACGTATGTCTTTTCCTCTTGACTCACCGTCAATATCTGTGGGGGGCTGCTATCTCCTTTTGGGGTTCATCTCTGGAGGTAAGGCAGGCCTGTATATTCCTCTGATAGGGGAAGCTGAGCGAAATTATGATGTTGGAAATCGGGAGCTCTTGGCCATGAAGTGGGCATTTGAGGAGTGGCGTCATTGGCTTGAGGGTGCTAGACACCAGGTGGTGGTCTTGACTGACCACAAAAATCTAATTTATCTTGAGTCAGCCAGGCGTCTGAATCCTAGACAGGCGCGCTGGTCGTTGTTTTTCTCTCGATTTAACTTTGTGGTTTCATATCTGCCTGGGTCTAAGAATGTGAGGGCGGATGCCCTCTCTAGGAGTTTTGAGCCTGACTCGCCTGGTGATTCCGAACCTACTGGCATCCTGAAGGATGGGGTGATATTGTCAGCTGTCTCCCCAGACCTGCGGCGCTCTTTGCAGGAGTTTCAGGTGGATAGGCCTGATCGCTGTCCGCCTGGTAGACTGTTTGTCCCTGATGACTGGACCAGTAGAGTTATTTCGGAGGTTCACTCTTCCGCGTTGGCAGGTCATCCTGGAATTTTTGGCACCAGGGATCTGGTGTCTAGGTCCTTCTGGTGGCCTTCCTTGTCTCGAGATGTACGTATTTTTGTGCAGTCTTGTGATGTTTGTGCTCGGGCTAAGCCCTGCTGTTCCCGGGCCAGCGGGTTGTTGTTGCCCTTGCCTATTCCTAAGAGGCCTTGGACGCACATCTCTATGGACTTTATTTCTGACCTTCCTGTTTCTCGTAGGATGTCCGTCATCTGGGTGGTGTGTGACCGTTTTTCCAAGATGGTTCACTTGGTACCTTTGCCCAAATTGCCCTCCTCCTCTGAGCTGGTCCCTCTATTTTTTCAGAATGTTGTGCGTTTGCATGGTATTCCTGAGAATATAGTGTCTGACAGGGGTACTCAGTTTGTGTCTAGATTTTGGCGGGCGTTCTGTGCCAGGATGGGCATCGACTTGTCTTTTTCGTCTGCATTCCATCCTCAGACTAATGGCCAGACTGAGCGTACTAATCAGACCTTGGAGACTTACTTGAGGTGTTTTGTGTCCGCTGATCAGGACGATTGGCTTGATTTTTTGCCATTGGCAGAGTTTGCCCTTAACAATCGGGCCAGTTCTGCCACTTTGGTTTCTCCATTTTTTTGTAATTCAGGGTTTCACCCTCGCTTTTCGTCCGGTCAATTGGAGTCTTCGGATTGTCCTGGAGTAGATGCTGTGGTTGATAGAATGCATCAGATTTGGGGACAGGTTGTGGACAATCTGAAGTTGTCCCAGGAGAAGACTCAGCAGTTCACTAATCGTCATCGGCGTGTCGGTCCTCGTCTTTGTGTTGGGGACCTGGTTTGGTTGTCTTCTCGATTTGTTCCTATGAAGGTCTCGTCTCCTAAGTTTAAGCCTCGGTTTATCGGCCCTTATAGGATTCTGGAGGTTCTCAATCCTGTGTCCTTTCGTTTGGACCTCCCAGCATCTTTTACTATTCATAATGTTTTTCATCGGTCATTGTTGCGGAGGTATGAGGTGCCGGTTGTTCCGTCTGCTGATCCTCCTGCTCCTGTGCTGGTTGAGGGTGAGTTGGAGTATGTGGTGGAAAAGATCTTGGACTCCCGTGTTTCCAGACGGAAACTTCAGTATCTGGTTAAGTGGAAAGGCTATGGTCAGGAGGATAATTCTTGGGTGACAGCATCTGATGTTCATGCTCCTGATTTGGTTCGTGCATTTCATAGTGCTCATCCAGATCGCCCTGGTGGTTCTGGTGAGGGTTCGGTGCCCCCTCCTTAAGGGGGGGGTACTGTTGTGAATTCTGTTTGTGGGCTCCCCCGGTGGTGTTTTATGGTAGTGCCACTTATTTGCCTTCTTCTATCCTTGATCACCTGTTGACACCCATTAGGGGAGTTTCCTATTTAAGGCTGCTTGGCTGCTGGTCCGATGCCGGCCAACAATGTATCAGTAGCATTCTGTTGCATTCTCCTGCCTCAAGATCCTGTTCAGCTAAGTTGAATTTTGTTTCTAGTTAATGCTATTTTTGTCCAGCTATTTGCAATGTGACTCTCTGTAGCTGGAAGCTCTCGTGGACTGAAATTGCCACTCCAGTGGCATGAGTTGTCACTGGAGTTTTAAAGTAATTTCAGGATGGTGTTTTTGAGTAGTGTTTTGAAGTTGACCGTGAAGTGACTCTTTCCTGTACTTCTGCTATCTAGTAAGCGGACCTCACTGTGCTAAATCTGCTGTTCATCCTACGTATGTCTTTTCCTCTTGACTCACCGTCAATATCTGTGGGGGGCTGCTATCTCCTTTTGGGGTTCATCTCTGGAGGTAAGGCAGGCCTGTATATTCCTCTGATAGGGGTAGTTAGATCTCCGGCTGGCGCGTGGTGTCTAGGGCATCGTAGGAAACACTCCCCGGCTACTTCCAGTGTTGTGTCAGGTTCAGGTCACGGTCACTTTAGTTCCCATCACCCGAGAGCTAGTCCGTTGTTATTTTGATTTCCCTGCCATTGGGAAAATCATAACAGTTTGGCCGGCCCACATGTGTTAAAACTATGCACTAAAGCAGGAAAGGATATGAAAAGGTTTTTTTTTCCTTCTGTGTTTGGAAAGTGCACCTTAGTGCTTATTTGTACTCCTTGCTTAAACTGCAGTCTTCAGCCTTTTTTTTTTTTTCCTCTCCTCTTAATCTCTGAATGGCTTTGGTTACACCTGTTTGAATCATGGATCCACAGAGTTTGGTTGCAGGTCTGAATAACCTGGCTACAAAGGTCCAGAACTTACAAGATTTTGTTATACGTGCTCCAATGTTTGAACCTAAGATCCCTATGCCTGAATTTTTTACCGGAGACAGATCCCGTTTTTTGAATTTCAGAGAGAATTGTAAATTGTTTTTGTCTCTGAAATCTCACTCTGCTGGTGATCCTGCGCAACAGGTTAAAATTGTTATTTCTCTATTGCGGGGTGACCCACAAAGTTGGGCATTTGCATTGTCGCCAGGGGATCCTGCGTTATTAAATGTAGATGCGTTTTTTCTGGCTTTGGGGTTGCTTTATGAAGAACCTAATTTAGAGATTTTGGCTGAGAAAGCCTTGATAGCTCTTTCCCAAGGGCAAGATGAAGCTGAGATATACTGCCAAAAATTTCGTAAATGGTCGGTGCTTACTAAATGGAATGAGTGCGCTCTAGCAGCTAATTTCAGAGAAGGTCTCTCTGATGCCGTGAAGGATGTCATGGTGGGGTTCCCTGTGCCTACAGGTCTGAATGATGCCATGAAATTGGCTATCCAGATTGATCGGCGTTTACGGGAGCGCAAATCTGTGCACCATATGGCGGTATCTTTTGAGCAAAAACCTGTGCACCATATGGCGGTATCTTCTGAGCAAAAACCTGTGCACCATATGGCGGTATCTTCTGAGCAAAAACCTGTGCATCATTTGGCGGTGACCTCTGAAAAGGCACCAGAGCATATGCAATGCGATAGTGTATTGTCTAGAGGCGAACGACAGAATTACAGGCGCAAAAATGGGTTGTGCTTCTATTGTGGAGATCCAGCTCATGTTATATCAGCATGCTCTAAACGCATAAAGAAGGTTGATAAAAAGGTTGATAAATCTTTTTCTATGGGTACCTTGCAGTCTAAATTTCTTTTGTCCGTGACATTGATTTGTACTTTATCATCTGTTACTGTGGATGCTTATGTGGATTCTGGCGCCGCTCTGAGTCTCATGGATTGGTCCTTTGCCAAGCGTTGTGGGTTTGATTTAGAGCCTCTGGAGGTTTCTATTCCCTTAAAGGGTATTGATTCTACACCTTTGGCTAGCAATAAACCACAATATTGGACACAAGTGACTATGCATCTTTCCCCAGACCATCAGGAGATTATTCGTTTCCTTGTGTTATATAATCTACATGACGTATTAGTACTTGGATTACCATGGTTACAAATTCATAATCCAGTCTTGGACTGGAGATCAATGTCTGTGCTGAGCTGGGGATGTCGGGGGATTCATGGGGATGCACCTTTGGTTCCCATTTCTTCATCTACTCCCTCTGAGATCCCAGCATTTCTGTCAGATTTTTATGATGTCTTTCAGGAGCCTAAAACTGATTCTCTCCCCCCTCACAGAGAGTGTGACTGCGCTATTGAGTTGATTCCCGGTAGTAAATTTCCTAAGGGTCGCTTGTTTAATTTGTCTGTACCTGAACATACTGCTATGCGGGAGTATATCAGAGAATCTTTGGAAAAGGGTCATATTCGCCCCTCTTTGTCTCCACTGGGGGCAGGGTTTTTCTTTGTGGGTAAAAAGGATGGTTCATTGAGACCTTGTATCGACTATCGACTTCTGAATAAGATTACAGTTAAATACCAGTACCCGTTACCTTTACTGACTGATCTTTTTGCTCGCATAAAGGGGGCGAAGTGGTTCACTAAGATCGATCTACGTGGTGCGTATAATTTGGTGCGGATTAAGCAGGGGGATGAGTGGAAGACCGCATTTAATACGCCTGAAGGCCATTTTGAGTATTTGGTAATGCCTTTCGGTCTCGCGAATGCCCCTTCCGTTTTTCAGTCCTTTATGCACGATATTTTCCGTGAATATCTGGATAAATTTATGATTGTGTATTTGGATGATATTTTGATTTTTTCGGAGGACTGGGAATCTCATGTTCAACAGGTCAGGAGAGTTTTTCAGGTTTTACGAGCTAATTCTCTATTTGTGAAGGGCTCAAAGTGTATTTTTGGGGTTCAGAGAATTTCCTTTTTGGGATATATTTTTTCCCCTTCATCTATGGAGATGGACCCTGTTAAGGTTCAGGCTATTTGTGATTGGATACAACCTACTTCTCTAAAGAGTCTTCAGAAATTCTTGGGATTTGCTAATTTCTATCGCCGATTCATAGCGGGTTTTTCTGCCATTGCTAAACCTTTGACTGATTTGACCAAGAAGGGTGCTGATGTTGCTAATTGGTCCTCTGCGGCTGTGGAGGCCTTTCGGGAGCTTAAGCGCCGCTTTTCTTCTGCTCCTGTGTTGCGCCAGCCTGATGTTTCGCTCCCGTTCCAGGTTGAAGTAGATGCTTCCGAGATCGGAGCAGGTGCAGTTTTGTCGCAGAAAGGTCCTGACTGCTCAGTGATGAGACCATGTGCGTTTTTCTCTCGAAAGTTTTCGCCCGCTGAGCGAAATTATGATGTTGGAAATCGGGAGCTCTTGGCCATGAAGTGGGCATTTGAGGAGTGGCGTCATTGGCTTGAGGGTGCTAGACACCAGGTGGTGGTCTTGACTGACCACAAAAATCTAATTTATCTTGAGTCAGCCAGGCGTCTGAATCCTAGACAGGCGCGCTGGTCGTTGTTTTTCTCTCGATTTAACTTTGTGGTTTCATATCTGCCTGGGTCTAAGAATGTGAGGGCGGATGCCCTCTCTAGGAGTTTTGAGCCTGACTCGCCTGGTGATTCCGAACCTACTGGCATCCTGAAGGATGGGGTGATATTGTCAGCTGTCTCCCCAGACCTGCGGCGCTCTTTGCAGGAGTTTCAGGTGGATAGGCCTGATCGCTGTCCGCCTGGTAGACTGTTTGTCCCTGATGACTGGACCAGTAGAGTTATTTCGGAGGTTCACTCTTCCGCGTTGGCAGGTCATCCTGGAATTTTTGGCACCAGGGATCTGGTGTCTAGGTCCTTCTGGTGGCCTTCCTTGTCTCGAGATGTACGTATTTTTGTGCAGTCTTGTGATGTTTGTGCTCGGGCTAAGCCCTGCTGTTCCCGGGCCAGCGGGTTGTTGTTGCCCTTGCCTATTCCTAAGAGGCCTTGGACGCACATCTCTATGGACTTTATTTCTGACCTTCCTGTTTCTCGTAGGATGTCCGTCATCTGGGTGGTGTGTGACCGTTTTTCCAAGATGGTTCACTTGGTACCTTTGCCCAAATTGCCCTCCTCCTCTGAGCTGGTCCCTCTATTTTTTCAGAATGTTGTGCGTTTGCATGGTATTCCTGAGAATATAGTGTCTGACAGGGGTACTCAGTTTGTGTCTAGATTTTGGCGGGCGTTCTGTGCCAGGATGGGCATCGACTTGTCTTTTTTGTCTGCATTCCATCCTCAGACTAATGGCCAGACTGAGCGTACTAATCAGACCTTGGAGACTTACTTGAGGTGTTTTGTGTCCGCTGATCAGGACGATTGGCTTGATTTTTTGCCATTGGCAGAGTTTGCCCTTAACAATCGGGCCAGTTCTGCCACTTTGGTTTCTCCATTTTTTTGTAATTCAGGGTTTCACCCTCGCTTTTCGTCCGGTCAATTGGAGTCTTCGGATTGTCCTGGAGTAGATGCTGTGGTTGATAGAATGCATCAGATTTGGGGACAGGTTGTGGACAATCTGAAGTTGTCCCAGGAGAAGACTCAGCAGTTCACTAATCGTCATCGGCGTGTCGGTCCTCGTCTTTGTGTTGGGGACCTGGTTTGGTTGTCTTCTCGATTTGTTCCTATGAAGGTCTCGTCTCCTAAGTTTAAGCCTCGGTTTATCGGCCCTTATAGGATTCTGGAGGTTCTCAATCCTGTGTCCTTTCGTTTGGACCTCCCAGCATCTTTTACTATTCATAATGTTTTTCATCGGTCATTGTTGCGGAGGTATGAGGTGCCGGTTGTTCCGTCTGCTGATCCTCCTGCTCCTGTGCTGGTTGAGGGTGAGTTGGAGTATGTGGTGGAAAAGATCTTGGACTCCCGTGTTTCCAGACGGAAACTTCAGTATCTGGTTAAGTGGAAAGGCTATGGTCAGGAGGATAATTCTTGGGTGACAGCATCTGATGTTCATGCTCCTGATTTGGTTCGTGCATTTCATAGTGCTCATCCAGATCGCCCTGGTGGTTCTGGTGAGGGTTCGGTGCCCCCTCCTTAAGGGGGGGGGTACTGTTGTGAATTCTGTTTGTGGGCTCCCCCGGTGGTGTTTTATGGTAGTGCCACTTATTTGCCTTCTTCTATCCTTGATCACCTGTTGACACCCATTAGGGGAGTTTCCTATTTAAGGCTGCTTGGCTGCTGGTCCGATGCCGGCCAACAATGTATCAGTAGCATTCTGTTGCATTCTCCTGCCTCAAGATCCTGTTCAGCTAAGTTGAATTTTGTTTCTAGTTAATGCTATTTTTGTCCAGCTATTTGCAATGTGACTCTCTGTAGCTGGAAGCTCTCGTGGACTGAAATTGCCACTCCAGTGGCATGAGTTGTCACTGGAGTTTTAAAGTAATTTCAGGATGGTGTTTTTGAGTAGTGTTTTGAAGTTGACCGTGAAGTGACTCTTTCCTGTACTTCTGCTATCTAGTAAGCGGACCTCACTGTGCTAAATCTGCTGTTCATCCTACGTATGTCTTTTCCTCTTGACTCACCGTCAATATCTGTGGGGGGCTGCTATCTCCTTTTGGGGTTCATCTCTGGAGGTAAGGCAGGCCTGTATATTCCTCTGATAGGGGTAGTTAGATCTCCGGCTGGCGCGTGGTGTCTAGGGCATCGTAGGAAACACTCCCCGGCTACTTCCAGTGTTGTGTCAGGTTCAGGTCACGGTCACTTTAGTTCCCATCACCCGAGAGCTAGTCCGATGTTATTTTGATTTCCCTGCCATTGGGAAAATCATAACAGTTTGGCCGGCCCACATGTGTTAAAACTATGCACTAAAGCAGGAAAGGATATGAAAAGGTTTTTTTTTCCTTCTGTGTTTGGAAAGTGCACCTTAGTGCTTATTTGTACTCCTTGCTTAAACTGCAGTCTTCAGCCTTTTTTTTTTTTCCTCTCCTCTTAATCTCTGAATGGCTTTGGTTACACCTGTTTGAATCATGGATCCACAGAGTTTGGTTGCAGGTCTGAATAACCTGGCTACAAAGGTCCAGAACTTACAAGATTTTGTTATACGTGCTCCAATGTTTGAACCTAAGATCCCTATGCCTGAATTTTTTACCGGAGACAGATCCCGTTTTTTGAATTTCAGAGAGAATTGTAAATTGTTTTTGTCTCTGAAATCTCACTCTGCTGGTGATCCTGCGCAACAGGTTAAAATTGTTATTTCTCTATTGCGGGGTGACCCACAAAGTTGGGCATTTGCATTGTCGCCAGGGGATCCTGCGTTATTAAATGTAGATGCGTTTTTTCTGGCTTTGGGGTTGCTTTATGAAGAACCTAATTTAGAGATTTTGGCTGAGAAAGCCTTGATAGCTCTTTCCCAAGGGCAAGATGAAGCTGAGATATACTGCCAAAAATTTCGTAAATGGTCGGTGCTTACTAAATGGAATGAGTGCGCTCTAGCAGCTAATTTCAGAGAAGGTCTCTCTGATGCCGTGAAGGATGTCATGGTGGGGTTCCCTGTGCCTACAGGTCTGAATGATGCCATGAAATTGGCTATCCAGATTGATCGGCGTTTACGGGAGCGCAAATCTGTGCACCATATGGCGGTATCTTTTGAGCAAAAACCTGTGCACCATATGGCGGTATCTTCTGAGCAAAAACCTGTGCACCATATGGCGGTATCTTCTGAGCAAAAACCTGTGCATCATTTGGCGGTGACCTCTGAAAAGGCACCAGAGCATATGCAATGCGATAGTGTATTGTCTAGAGGCGAACGACAGAATTACAGGCGCAAAAATGGGTTGTGCTTCTATTGTGGAGATCCAGCTCATGTTATATCAGCATGCTCTAAACGCATAAAGAAGGTTGATAAAAAGGTTGATAAATCTTTTTCTATGGGTACCTTGCAGTCTAAATTTCTTTTGTCCGTGACATTGATTTGTACTTTATCATCTGTTACTGTGGATGCTTATGTGGATTCTGGCGCCGCTCTGAGTCTCATGGATTGGTCCTTTGCCAAGCGTTGTGGGTTTGATTTAGAGCCTCTGGAGGTTTCTATTCCCTTAAAGGGTATTGATTCTACACCTTTGGCTAGCAATAAACCACAATATTGGACACAAGTGACTATGCATCTTTCCCCAGACCATCAGGAGATTATTCGTTTCCTTGTGTTATATAATCTACATGACGTATTAGTACTTGGATTACCATGGTTACAAATTCATAATCCAGTCTTGGACTGGAGATCAATGTCTGTGCTGAGCTGGGGATGTCGGGGGATTCATGGGGATGCACCTTTGGTTCCCATTTCTTCATCTACTCCCTCTGAGATCCCAGCATTTCTGTCAGATTTTTATGATGTCTTTCAGGAGCCTAAAACTGATTCTCTCCCCCCTCACAGAGAGTGTGACTGCGCTATTGAGTTGATTCCCGGTAGTAAATTTCCTAAGGGTCGCTTGTTTAATTTGTCTGTACCTGAACATACTGCTATGCGGGAGTATATCAGAGAATCTTTGGAAAAGGGTCATATTCGCCCCTCTTTGTCTCCACTGGGGGCAGGGTTTTTCTTTGTGGGTAAAAAGGATGGTTCATTGAGACCTTGTATCGACTATCGACTTCTGAATAAGATTACAGTTAAATACCAGTACCCGTTACCTTTACTGACTGATCTTTTTGCTCGCATAAAGGGGGCGAAGTGGTTCACTAAGATCGATCTACGTGGTGCGTATAATTTGGTGCGGATTAAGCAGGGGGATGAGTGGAAGACCGCATTTAATACGCCTGAAGGCCATTTTGAGTATTTGGTAATGCCTTTCGGTCTCGCGAATGCCCCTTCCGTTTTTCAGTCCTTTATGCACGATATTTTCCGTGAATATCTGGATAAATTTATGATTGTGTATTTGGATGATATTTTGATTTTTTCGGAGGACTGGGAATCTCATGTTCAACAGGTCAGGAGAGTTTTTCAGGTTTTACGAGCTAATTCTCTATTTGTGAAGGGCTCAAAGTGTATTTTTGGGGTTCAGAGAATTTCCTTTTTGGGATATATTTTTTCCCCTTCATCTATGGAGATGGACCCTGTTAAGGTTCAGGCTATTTGTGATTGGATACAACCTACTTCTCTAAAGAGTCTTCAGAAATTCTTGGGATTTGCTAATTTCTATCGCCGATTCATAGCGGGTTTTTCTGCCATTGCTAAACCTTTGACTGATTTGACCAAGAAGGGTGCTGATGTTGCTAATTGGTCCTCTGCGGCTGTGGAGGCCTTTCGGGAGCTTAAGCGCCGCTTTTCTTCTGCTCCTGTGTTGCGCCAGCCTGATGTTTCGCTCCCGTTCCAGGTTGAAGTAGATGCTTCCGAGATCGGAGCAGGTGCAGTTTTGTCGCAGAAAGGTCCTGACTGCTCAGTGATGAGACCATGTGCGTTTTTCTCTCGAAAGTTTTCGCCCGCTGAGCGAAATTATGATGTTGGAAATCGGGAGCTCTTGGCCATGAAGTGGGCATTTGAGGAGTGGCGTCATTGGCTTGAGGGTGCTAGACACCAGGTGGTGGTCTTGACTGACCACAAAAATCTAATTTATCTTGAGTCAGCCAGGCGTCTGAATCCTAGACAGGCGCGCTGGTCGTTGTTTTTCTCTCGATTTAACTTTGTGGTTTCATATCTGCCTGGGTCTAAGAATGTGAGGGCGGATGCCCTCTCTAGGAGTTTTGAGCCTGACTCGCCTGGTGATTCCGAACCTACTGGCATCCTGAAGGATGGGGTGATATTGTCAGCTGTCTCCCCAGACCTGCGGCGCTCTTTGCAGGAGTTTCAGGTGGATAGGCCTGATCGCTGTCCGCCTGGTAGACTGTTTGTCCCTGATGACTGGACCAGTAGAGTTATTTCGGAGGTTCACTCTTCCGCGTTGGCAGGTCATCCTGGAATTTTTGGCACCAGGGATCTGGTGTCTAGGTCCTTCTGGTGGCCTTCCTTGTCTCGAGATGTACGTATTTTTGTGCAGTCTTGTGATGTTTGTGCTCGGGCTAAGCCCTGCTGTTCCCGGGCCAGCGGGTTGTTGTTGCCCTTGCCTATTCCTAAGAGGCCTTGGACGCACATCTCTATGGACTTTATTTCTGACCTTCCTGTTTCTCGTAGGATGTCCGTCATCTGGGTGGTGTGTGACCGTTTTTCCAAGATGGTTCACTTGGTACCTTTGCCCAAATTGCCCTCCTCCTCTGAGCTGGTCCCTCTATTTTTTCAGAATGTTGTGCGTTTGCATGGTATTCCTGAGAATATAGTGTCTGACAGGGGTACTCAGTTTGTGTCTAGATTTTGGCGGGCGTTCTGTGCCAGGATGGGCATCGACTTGTCTTTTTCGTCTGCATTCCATCCTCAGACTAATGGCCAGACTGAGCGTACTAATCAGACCTTGGAGACTTACTTGAGGTGTTTTGTGTCCGCTGATCAGGACGATTGGCTTGATTTTTTGCCATTGGCAGAGTTTGCCCTTAACAATCGGGCCAGTTCTGCCACTTTGGTTTCTCCATTTTTTTGTAATTCAGGGTTTCACCCTCGCTTTTCGTCCGGTCAATTGGAGTCTTCGGATTGTCCTGGAGTAGATGCTGTGGTTGATAGAATGCATCAGATTTGGGGACAGGTTGTGGACAATCTGAAGTTGTCCCAGGAGAAGACTCAGCAGTTCACTAATCGTCATCGGCGTGTCGGTCCTCGTCTTTGTGTTGGGGACCTGGTTTGGTTGTCTTCTCGATTTGTTCCTATGAAGGTCTCGTCTCCTAAGTTTAAGCCTCGGTTTATCGGCCCTTATAGGATTCTGGAGGTTCTCAATCCTGTGTCCTTTCGTTTGGACCTCCCAGCATCTTTTACTATTCATAATGTTTTTCATCGGTCATTGTTGCGGAGGTATGAGGTGCCGGTTGTTCCGTCTGCTGATCCTCCTGCTCCTGTGCTGGTTGAGGGTGAGTTGGAGTATGTGGTGGAAAAGATCTTGGACTCCCGTGTTTCCAGACGGAAACTTCAGTATCTGGTTAAGTGGAAAGGCTATGGTCAGGAGGATAATTCTTGGGTGACAGCATCTGATGTTCATGCTCCTGATTTGGTTCGTGCATTTCATAGTGCTCATCCAGATCGCCCTGGTGGTTCTGGTGAGGGTTCGGTGCCCCCTCCTTAAGGGGGGGGTACTGTTGTGAATTCTGTTTGTGGGCTCCCCCGGTGGTGTTTTATGGTAGTGCCACTTATTTGCCTTCTTCTATCCTTGATCACCTGTTGACACCCATTAGGGGAGTTTCCTATTTAAGGCTGCTTGGCTGCTGGTCCGATGCCGGCCAACAATGTATCAGTAGCATTCTGTTGCATTCTCCTGCCTCAAGATCCTGTTCAGCTAAGTTGAATTTTGTTTCTAGTTAATGCTATTTTTGTCCAGCTATTTGCAATGTGACTCTCTGTAGCTGGAAGCTCTCGTGGACTGAAATTGCCACTCCAGTGGCATGAGTTGTCACTGGAGTTTTAAAGTAATTTCAGGATGGTGTTTTTGAGTAGTGTTTTGAAGTTGACCGTGAAGTGACTCTTTCCTGTACTTCTGCTATCTAGTAAGCGGACCTCACTGTGCTAAATCTGCTGTTCATCCTACGTATGTCTTTTCCTCTTGACTCACCGTCAATATCTGTGGGGGGCTGCTATCTCCTTTTGGGGTTCATCTCTGGAGGTAAGGCAGGCCTGTATATTCCTCTGATAGGGGTAGTTAGATCTCCGGCTGGCGCGTGGTGTCTAGGGCATCGTAGGAAACACTCCCCGGCTACTTCCAGTGTTGTGTCAGGTTCAGGTCACGGTCACTTTAGTTCCCATCACCCGAGAGCTAGTCCGTTGTTATTTTGATTTCCCTGCCATTGGGAAAATCATAACAGTTTGGCCGGCCCACATGTGTTAAAACTATGCACTAAAGCAGGAAAGGATATGAAAAGGTTTTTTTTTCCTTCTGTGTTTGGAAAGTGCACCTTAGTGCTTATTTGTACTCCTTGCTTAAACTGCAGTCTTCAGCCTTTTTTTTTTTTCCTCTCCTCTTAATCTCTGAATGGCTTTGGTTACACCTGTTTGAATCATGGATCCACAGAGTTTGGTTGCAGGTCTGAATAACCTGGCTACAAAGGTCCAGAACTTACAAGATTTTGTTATACGTGCTCCAATGTTTGAACCTAAGATCCCTATGCCTGAATTTTTTACCGGAGACAGATCCCGTTTTTTGAATTTCAGAGAGAATTGTAAATTGTTTTTGTCTCTGAAATCTCACTCTGCTGGTGATCCTGCGCAACAGGTTAAAATTGTTATTTCTCTATTGCGGGGTGACCCACAAAGTTGGGCATTTGCATTGTCGCCAGGGGATCCTGCGTTATTAAATGTAGATGCGTTTTTTCTGGCTTTGGGGTTGCTTTATGAAGAACCTAATTTAGAGATTTTGGCTGAGAAAGCCTTGATAGCTCTTTCCCAAGGGCAAGATGAAGCTGAGATATACTGCCAAAAATTTCGTAAATGGTCGGTGCTTACTAAATGGAATGAGTGCGCTCTAGCAGCTAATTTCAGAGAAGGTCTCTCTGATGCCGTGAAGGATGTCATGGTGGGGTTCCCTGTGCCTACAGGTCTGAATGATGCCATGAAATTGGCTATCCAGATTGATCGGCGTTTACGGGAGCGCAAATCTGTGCACCATATGGCGGTATCTTTTGAGCAAAAACCTGTGCACCATATGGCGGTATCTTCTGAGCAAAAACCTGTGCACCATATGGCGGTATCTTCTGAGCAAAAACCTGTGCATCATTTGGCGGTGACCTCTGAAAAGGCACCAGAGCATATGCAATGCGATAGTGTATTGTCTAGAGGCGAACGACAGAATTACAGGCGCAAAAATGGGTTGTGCTTCTATTGTGGAGATCCAGCTCATGTTATATCAGCATGCTCTAAACGCATAAAGAAGGTTGATAAAAAGGTTGATAAATCTTTTTCTATGGGTACCTTGCAGTCTAAATTTCTTTTGTCCGTGACATTGATTTGTACTTTATCATCTGTTACTGTGGATGCTTATGTGGATTCTGGCGCCGCTCTGAGTCTCATGGATTGGTCCTTTGCCAAGCGTTGTGGGTTTGATTTAGAGCCTCTGGAGGTTTCTATTCCCTTAAAGGGTATTGATTCTACACCTTTGGCTAGCAATAAACCACAATATTGGACACAAGTGACTATGCATCTTTCCCCAGACCATCAGGAGATTATTCGTTTCCTTGTGTTATATAATCTACATGACGTATTAGTACTTGGATTACCATGGTTACAAATTCATAATCCAGTCTTGGACTGGAGATCAATGTCTGTGCTGAGCTGGGGATGTCGGGGGATTCATGGGGATGCACCTTTGGTTCCCATTTCTTCATCTACTCCCTCTGAGATCCCAGCATTTCTGTCAGATTTTTATGATGTCTTTCAGGAGCCTAAAACTGATTCTCTCCCCCCTCACAGAGAGTGTGACTGCGCTATTGAGTTGATTCCCGGTAGTAAATTTCCTAAGGGTCGCTTGTTTAATTTGTCTGTACCTGAACATACTGCTATGCGGGAGTATATCAGAGAATCTTTGGAAAAGGGTCATATTCGCCCCTCTTTGTCTCCACTGGGGGCAGGGTTTTTCTTTGTGGGTAAAAAGGATGGTTCATTGAGACCTTGTATCGACTATCGACTTCTGAATAAGATTACAGTTAAATACCAGTACCCGTTACCTTTACTGACTGATCTTTTTGCTCGCATAAAGGGGGCGAAGTGGTTCACTAAGATCGATCTACGTGGTGCGTATAATTTGGTGCGGATTAAGCAGGGGGATGAGTGGAAGACCGCATTTAATACGCCTGAAGGCCATTTTGAGTATTTGGTAATGCCTTTCGGTCTCGCGAATGCCCCTTCCGTTTTTCAGTCCTTTATGCACGATATTTTCCGTGAATATCTGGATAAATTTATGATTGTGTATTTGGATGATATTTTGATTTTTTCGGAGGACTGGGAATCTCATGTTCAACAGGTCAGGAGAGTTTTTCAGGTTTTACGAGCTAATTCTCTATTTGTGAAGGGCTCAAAGTGTATTTTTGGGGTTCAGAGAATTTCCTTTTTGGGATATATTTTTTCCCCTTCATCTATGGAGATGGACCCTGTTAAGGTTCAGGCTATTTGTGATTGGATACAACCTACTTCTCTAAAGAGTCTTCAGAAATTCTTGGGATTTGCTAATTTCTATCGCCGATTCATAGCGGGTTTTTCTGCCATTGCTAAACCTTTGACTGATTTGACCAAGAAGGGTGCTGATGTTGCTAATTGGTCCTCTGCGGCTGTGGAGGCCTTTCGGGAGCTTAAGCGCCGCTTTTCTTCTGCTCCTGTGTTGCGCCAGCCTGATGTTTCGCTCCCGTTCCAGGTTGAAGTAGATGCTTCCGAGATCGGAGCAGGTGCAGTTTTGTCGCAGAAAGGTCCTGACTGCTCAGTGATGAGACCATGTGCGTTTTTCTCTCGAAAGTTTTCGCCCGCTGAGCGAAATTATGATGTTGGAAATCGGGAGCTCTTGGCCATGAAGTGGGCATTTGAGGAGTGGCGTCATTGGCTTGAGGGTGCTAGACACCAGGTGGTGGTCTTGACTGACCACAAAAATCTAATTTATCTTGAGTCAGCCAGGCGCGCTGGTCGTTGTTTTTCTCTCGATTTAACTTTGTGGTTTCATATCTGCCTGGGTCTAAGAATGTGAGGGCGGATGCCCTCTCTAGGAGTTTTGAGCCTGACTCGCCTGGTGATTCCGAACCTACTGGCATCCTGAAGGATGGGGTGATATTGTCAGCTGTCTCCCCAGACCTGCGGCGCTCTTTGCAGGAGTTTCAGGTGGATAGGCCTGATCGCTGTCCGCCTGGTAGACTGTTTGTCCCTGATGACTGGACCAGTAGAGTTATTTCGGAGGTTCACTCTTCCGCGTTGGCAGGTCATCCTGGAATTTTTGGCACCAGGGATCTGGTGTCTAGGTCCTTCTGGTGGCCTTCCTTGTCTCGAGATGTACGTATTTTTGTGCAGTCTTGTGATGTTTGTGCTCGGGCTAAGCCCTGCTGTTCCCGGGCCAGCGGGTTGTTGTTGCCCTTGCCTATTCCTAAGAGGCCTTGGACGCACATCTCTATGGACTTTATTTCTGACCTTCCTGTTTCTCGTAGGATGTCCGTCATCTGGGTGGTGTGTGACCGTTTTTCCAAGATGGTTCACTTGGTACCTTTGCCCAAATTGCCCTCCTCCTCTGAGCTGGTCCCTCTATTTTTTCAGAATGTTGTGCGTTTGCATGGTATTCCTGAGAATATAGTGTCTGACAGGGGTACTCAGTTTGTGTCTAGATTTTGGCGGGCGTTCTGTGCCAGGATGGGCATCGACTTGTCTTTTTCGTCTGCATTCCATCCTCAGACTAATGGCCAGACTGAGCGTACTAATCAGACCTTGGAGACTTACTTGAGGTGTTTTGTGTCCGCTGATCAGGACGATTGGCTTGATTTTTTGCCATTGGCAGAGTTTGCCCTTAACAATCGGGCCAGTTCTGCCACTTTGGTTTCTCCATTTTTTTGTAATTCAGGGTTTCACCCTCGCTTTTCGTCCGGTCAATTGGAGTCTTCGGATTGTCCTGGAGTAGATGCTGTGGTTGATAGAATGCATCAGATTTGGGGACAGGTTGTGGACAATCTGAAGTTGTCCCAGGAGAAGACTCAGCAGTTCACTAATCGTCATCGGCGTGTCGGTCCTCGTCTTTGTGTTGGGGACCTGGTTTGGTTGTCTTCTCGATTTGTTCCTATGAAGGTCTCGTCTCCTAAGTTTAAGCCTCGGTTTATCGGCCCTTATAGGATTCTGGAGGTTCTCAATCCTGTGTCCTTTCGTTTGGACCTCCCAGCATCTTTTACTATTCATAATGTTTTTCATCGGTCATTGTTGCGGAGGTATGAGGTGCCGGTTGTTCCGTCTGCTGATCCTCCTGCTCCTGTGCTGGTTGAGGGTGAGTTGGAGTATGTGGTGGAAAAGATCTTGGACTCCCGTGTTTCCAGACGGAAACTTCAGTATCTGGTTAAGTGGAAAGGCTATGGTCAGGAGGATAATTCTTGGGTGACAGCATCTGATGTTCATGCTCCTGATTTGGTTCGTGCATTTCATAGTGCTCATCCAGATCGCCCTGGTGGTTCTGGTGAGGGTTCGGTGCCCCCTCCTTAAGGGGGGGGGTACTGTTGTGAATTCTGTTTGTGGGCTCCCCCGGTGGTGTTTTATGGTAGTGCCACTTATTTGCCTTCTTCTATCCTTGATCACCTGTTGACACCCATTAGGGGAGTTTCCTATTTAAGGCTGCTTGGCTGCTGGTCCGATGCCGGCCAACAATGTATCAGTAGCATTCTGTTGCATTCTCCTGCCTCAAGATCCTGTTCAGCTAAGTTGAATTTTGTTTCTAGTTAATGCTATTTTTGTCCAGCTATTTGCAATGTGACTCTCTGTAGCTGGAAGCTCTCGTGGACTGAAATTGCCACTCCAGTGGCATGAGTTGTCACTGGAGTTTTAAAGTAATTTCAGGATGGTGTTTTTGAGTAGTGTTTTGAAGTTGACCGTGAAGTGACTCTTTCCTGTACTTCTGCTATCTAGTAAGCGGACCTCACTGTGCTAAATCTGCTGTTCATCCTACGTATGTCTTTTCCTCTTGACTCACCGTCAATATCTGTGGGGGGCTGCTATCTCCTTTTGGGGTTCATCTCTGGAGGTAAGGCAGGCCTGTATATTCCTCTGATAGGGGTAGTTAGATCTCCGGCTGGCGCGTGGTGTCTAGGGCATCGTAGGAAACACTCCCCGGCTACTTCCAGTGTTGTGTCAGGTTCAGGTCACGGTCACTTTAGTTCCCATCACCCGAGAGCTAGTCCGTTGTTATTTTGATTTCCCTGCCATTGGGAAAATCATAACAGTTTGGCCGGCCCACATGTGTTAAAACTATGCACTAAAGCAGGAAAGGATATGAAAAGGTTTTTTTTTCCTTCTGTGTTTGGAAAGTGCACCTTAGTGCTTATTTGTACTCCTTGCTTAAACTGCAGTCTTCAGCCTTTTTTTTTTTTCCTCTCCTCTTAATCTCTGAATGGCTTTGGTTACACCTGTTTGAATCATGGATCCACAGAGTTTGGTTGCAGGTCTGAATAACCTGGCTACAAAGGTCCAGAACTTACAAGATTTTGTTATACGTGCTCCAATGTTTGAACCTAAGATCCCTATGCCTGAATTTTTTACCGGAGACAGATCCCGTTTTTTGAATTTCAGAGAGAATTGTAAATTGTTTTTGTCTCTGAAATCTCACTCTGCTGGTGATCCTGCGCAACAGGTTAAAATTGTTATTTCTCTATTGCGGGGTGACCCACAAAGTTGGGCATTTGCATTGTCGCCAGGGGATCCTGCGTTATTAAATGTAGATGCGTTTTTTCTGGCTTTGGGGTTGCTTTATGAAGAACCTAATTTAGAGATTTTGGCTGAGAAAGCCTTGATAGCTCTTTCCCAAGGGCAAGATGAAGCTGAGATATACTGCCAAAAATTTCGTAAATGGTCGGTGCTTACTAAATGGAATGAGTGCGCTCTAGCAGCTAATTTCAGAGAAGGTCTCTCTGATGCCGTGAAGGATGTCATGGTGGGGTTCCCTGTGCCTACAGGTCTGAATGATGCCATGAAATTGGCTATCCAGATTGATCGGCGTTTACGGGAGCGCAAATCTGTGCACCATATGGCGGTATCTTTTGAGCAAAAACCTGTGCACCATATGGCGGTATCTTCTGAGCAAAAACCTGTGCACCATATGGCGGTATCTTCTGAGCAAAAACCTGTGCATCATTTGGCGGTGACCTCTGAAAAGGCACCAGAGCATATGCAATGCGATAGTGTATTGTCTAGAGGCGAACGACAGAATTACAGGCGCAAAAATGGGTTGTGCTTCTATTGTGGAGATCCAGCTCATGTTATATCAGCATGCTCTAAACGCATAAAGAAGGTTGATAAAAAGGTTGATAAATCTTTTTCTATGGGTACCTTGCAGTCTAAATTTCTTTTGTCCGTGACATTGATTTGTACTTTATCATCTGTTACTGTGGATGCTTATGTGGATTCTGGCGCCGCTCTGAGTCTCATGGATTGGTCCTTTGCCAAGCGTTGTGGGTTTGATTTAGAGCCTCTGGAGGTTTCTATTCCCTTAAAGGGTATTGATTCTACACCTTTGGCTAGCAATAAACCACAATATTGGACACAAGTGACTATGCATCTTTCCCCAGACCATCAGGAGATTATTCGTTTCCTTGTGTTATATAATCTACATGACGTATTAGTACTTGGATTACCATGGTTACAAATTCATAATCCAGTCTTGGACTGGAGATCAATGTCTGTGCTGAGCTGGGGATGTCGGGGGATTCATGGGGATGCACCTTTGGTTCCCATTTCTTCATCTACTCCCTCTGAGATCCCAGCATTTCTGTCAGATTTTTATGATGTCTTTCAGGAGCCTAAAACTGATTCTCTCCCCCCTCACAGAGAGTGTGACTGCGCTATTGAGTTGATTCCCGGTAGTAAATTTCCTAAGGGTCGCTTGTTTAATTTGTCTGTACCTGAACATACTGCTATGCGGGAGTATATCAGAGAATCTTTGGAAAAGGGTCATATTCGCCCCTCTTTGTCTCCACTGGGGGCAGGGTTTTTCTTTGTGGGTAAAAAGGATGGTTCATTGAGACCTTGTATCGACTATCGACTTCTGAATAAGATTACAGTTAAATACCAGTACCCGTTACCTTTACTGACTGATCTTTTTGCTCGCATAAAGGGGGCGAAGTGGTTCACTAAGATCGATCTACGTGGTGCGTATAATTTGGTGCGGATTAAGCAGGGGGATGAGTGGAAGACCGCATTTAATACGCCTGAAGGCCATTTTGAGTATTTGGTAATGCCTTTCGGTCTCGCGAATGCCCCTTCCGTTTTTCAGTCCTTTATGCACGATATTTTCCGTGAATATCTGGATAAATTTATGATTGTGTATTTGGATGATATTTTGATTTTTTCGGAGGACTGGGAATCTCATGTTCAACAGGTCAGGAGAGTTTTTCAGGTTTTACGAGCTAATTCTCTATTTGTGAAGGGCTCAAAGTGTATTTTTGGGGTTCAGAGAATTTCCTTTTTGGGATATATTTTTTCCCCTTCATCTATGGAGATGGACCCTGTTAAGGTTCAGGCTATTTGTGATTGGATACAACCTACTTCTCTAAAGAGTCTTCAGAAATTCTTGGGATTTGCTAATTTCTATCGCCGATTCATAGCGGGTTTTTCTGCCATTGCTAAACCTTTGACTGATTTGACCAAGAAGGGTGCTGATGTTGCTAATTGGTCCTCTGCGGCTGTGGAGGCCTTTCGGGAGCTTAAGCGCCGCTTTTCTTCTGCTCCTGTGTTGCGCCAGCCTGATGTTTCGCTCCCGTTCCAGGTTGAAGTAGATGCTTCCGAGATCGGAGCAGGTGCAGTTTTGTCGCAGAAAGGTCCTGACTGCTCAGTGATGAGACCATGTGCGTTTTTCTCTCGAAAGTTTTCGCCCGCTGAGCGAAATTATGATGTTGGAAATCGGGAGCTCTTGGCCATGAAGTGGGCATTTGAGGAGTGGCGTCATTGGCTTGAGGGTGCTAGACACCAGGTGGTGGTCTTGACTGACCACAAAAATCTAATTTATCTTGAGTCAGCCAGGCGTCTGAATCCTAGACAGGCGCGCTGGTCGTTGTTTTTCTCTCGATTTAACTTTGTGGTTTCATATCTGCCTGGGTCTAAGAATGTGAGGGCGGATGCCCTCTCTAGGAGTTTTGAGCCTGACTCGCCTGGTGATTCCGAACCTACTGGCATCCTGAAGGATGGGGTGATATTGTCAGCTGTCTCCCCAGACCTGCGGCGCTCTTTGCAGGAGTTTCAGGTGGATAGGCCTGATCGCTGTCCGCCTGGTAGACTGTTTGTCCCTGATGACTGGACCAGTAGAGTTATTTCGGAGGTTCACTCTTCCGCGTTGGCAGGTCATCCTGGAATTTTTGGCACCAGGGATCTGGTGTCTAGGTCCTTCTGGTGGCCTTCCTTGTCTCGAGATGTACGTATTTTTGTGCAGTCTTGTGATGTTTGTGCTCGGGCTAAGCCCTGCTGTTCCCGGGCCAGCGGGTTGTTGTTGCCCTTGCCTATTCCTAAGAGGCCTTGGACGCACATCTCTATGGACTTTATTTCTGACCTTCCTGTTTCTCGTAGGATGTCCGTCATCTGGGTGGTGTGTGACCGTTTTTCCAAGATGGTTCACTTGGTACCTTTGCCCAAATTGCCCTCCTCCTCTGAGCTGGTCCCTCTATTTTTTCAGAATGTTGTGCGTTTGCATGGTATTCCTGAGAATATAGTGTCTGACAGGGGTACTCAGTTTGTGTCTAGATTTTGGCGGGCGTTCTGTGCCAGGATGGGCATCGACTTGTCTTTTTCGTCTGCATTCCATCCTCAGACTAATGGCCAGACTGAGCGTACTAATCAGACCTTGGAGACTTACTTGAGGTGTTTTGTGTCCGCTGATCAGGACGATTGGCTTGATTTTTTGCCATTGGCAGAGTTTGCCCTTAACAATCGGGCCAGTTCTGCCACTTTGGTTTCTCCATTTTTTTGTAATTCAGGGTTTCACCCTCGCTTTTCGTCCGGTCAATTGGAGTCTTCGGATTGTCCTGGAGTAGATGCTGTGGTTGATAGAATGCATCAGATTTGGGGACAGGTTGTGGACAATCTGAAGTTGTCCCAGGAGAAGACTCAGCAGTTCACTAATCGTCATCGGCGTGTCGGTCCTCGTCTTTGTGTTGGGGACCTGGTTTGGTTGTCTTCTCGATTTGTTCCTATGAAGGTCTCGTCTCCTAAGTTTAAGCCTCGGTTTATCGGCCCTTATAGGATTCTGGAGGTTCTCAATCCTGTGTCCTTTCGTTTGGACCTCCCAGCATCTTTTACTATTCATAATGTTTTTCATCGGTCATTGTTGCGGAGGTATGAGGTGCCGGTTGTTCCGTCTGCTGATCCTCCTGCTCCTGTGCTGGTTGAGGGTGAGTTGGAGTATGTGGTGGAAAAGATCTTGGACTCCCGTGTTTCCAGACGGAAACTTCAGTATCTGGTTAAGTGGAAAGGCTATGGTCAGGAGGATAATTCTTGGGTGACAGCATCTGATGTTCATGCTCCTGATTTGGTTCGTGCATTTCATAGTGCTCATCCAGATCGCCCTGGTGGTTCTGGTGAGGGTTCGGTGCCCCCTCCTTAAGGGGGGGGTACTGTTGTGAATTCTGTTTGTGGGCTCCCCCGGTGGTGTTTTATGGTAGTGCCACTTATTTGCCTTCTTCTATCCTTGATCACCTGTTGACACCCATTAGGGGAGTTTCCTATTTAAGGCTGCTTGGCTGCTGGTCCGATGCCGGCCAACAATGTATCAGTAGCATTCTGTTGCATTCTCCTGCCTCAAGATCCTGTTCAGCTAAGTTGAATTTTGTTTCTAGTTAATGCTATTTTTGTCCAGCTATTTGCAATGTGACTCTCTGTAGCTGGAAGCTCTCGTGGACTGAAATTGCCACTCCAGTGGCATGAGTTGTCACTGGAGTTTTAAAGTAATTTCAGGATGGTGTTTTTGAGTAGTGTTTTGAAGTTGACCGTGAAGTGACTCTTTCCTGTACTTCTGCTATCTAGTAAGCGGACCTCACTGTGCTAAATCTGCTGTTCATCCTACGTATGTCTTTTCCTCTTGACTCACCGTCAATATCTGTGGGGGGCTGCTATCTCCTTTTGGGGTTCATCTCTGGAGGTAAGGCAGGCCTGTATATTCCTCTGATAGGGGTAGTTAGATCTCCGGCTGGCGCGTGGTGTCTAGGGCATCGTAGGAAACACTCCCCGGCTACTTCCAGTGTTGTGTCAGGTTCAGGTCACGGTCACTTTAGTTCCCATCACCCGAGAGCTAGTCCGTTGTTATTTTGATTTCCCTGCCATTGGGAAAATCATAACAGTTTGGCCGGCCCACATGTGTTAAAACTATGCACTAAAGCAGGAAAGGATATGAAAAGGTTTTTTTTTCCTTCTGTGTTTGGAAAGTGCACCTTAGTGCTTATTTGTACTCCTTGCTTAAACTGCAGTCTTCAGCCTTTTTTTTTTTTCCTCTCCTCTTAATCTCTGAATGGCTTTGGTTACACCTGTTTGAATCATGGATCCACAGAGTTTGGTTGCAGGTCTGAATAACCTGGCTACAAAGGTCCAGAACTTACAAGATTTTGTTATACGTGCTCCAATGTTTGAACCTAAGATCCCTATGCCTGAATTTTTTACCGGAGACAGATCCCGTTTTTTGAATTTCAGAGAGAATTGTAAATTGTTTTTGTCTCTGAAATCTCACTCTGCTGGTGATCCTGCGCAACAGGTTAAAATTGTTATTTCTCTATTGCGGGGTGACCCACAAAGTTGGGCATTTGCATTGTCGCCAGGGGATCCTGCGTTATTAAATGTAGATGCGTTTTTTCTGGCTTTGGGGTTGCTTTATGAAGAACCTAATTTAGAGATTTTGGCTGAGAAAGCCTTGATAGCTCTTTCCCAAGGGCAAGATGAAGCTGAGATATACTGCCAAAAATTTCGTAAATGGTCGGTGCTTACTAAATGGAATGAGTGCGCTCTAGCAGCTAATTTCAGAGAAGGTCTCTCTGATGCCGTGAAGGATGTCATGGTGGGGTTCCCTGTGCCTACAGGTCTGAATGATGCCATGAAATTGGCTATCCAGATTGATCGGCGTTTACGGGAGCGCAAATCTGTGCACCATATGGCGGTATCTTTTGAGCAAAAACCTGTGCACCATATGGCGGTATCTTCTGAGCAAAAACCTGTGCACCATATGGCGGTATCTTCTGAGCAAAAACCTGTGCATCATTTGGCGGTGACCTCTGAAAAGGCACCAGAGCATATGCAATGCGATAGTGTATTGTCTAGAGGCGAACGACAGAATTACAGGCGCAAAAATGGGTTGTGCTTCTATTGTGGAGATCCAGCTCATGTTATATCAGCATGCTCTAAACGCATAAAGAAGGTTGATAAAAAGGTTGATAAATCTTTTTCTATGGGTACCTTGCAGTCTAAATTTCTTTTGTCCGTGACATTGATTTGTACTTTATCATCTGTTACTGTGGATGCTTATGTGGATTCTGGCGCCGCTCTGAGTCTCATGGATTGGTCCTTTGCCAAGCGTTGTGGGTTTGATTTAGAGCCTCTGGAGGTTTCTATTCCCTTAAAGGGTATTGATTCTACACCTTTGGCTAGCAATAAACCACAATATTGGACACAAGTGACTATGCATCTTTCCCCAGACCATCAGGAGATTATTCGTTTCCTTGTGTTATATAATCTACATGACGTATTAGTACTTGGATTACCATGGTTACAAATTCATAATCCAGTCTTGGACTGGAGATCAATGTCTGTGCTGAGCTGGGGATGTCGGGGGATTCATGGGGATGCACCTTTGGTTCCCATTTCTTCATCTACTCCCTCTGAGATCCCAGCATTTCTGTCAGATTTTTATGATGTCTTTCAGGAGCCTAAAACTGATTCTCTCCCCCCTCACAGAGAGTGTGACTGCGCTATTGAGTTGATTCCCGGTAGTAAATTTCCTAAGGGTCGCTTGTTTAATTTGTCTGTACCTGAACATACTGCTATGCGGGAGTATATCAGAGAATCTTTGGAAAAGGGTCATATTCGCCCCTCTTTGTCTCCACTGGGGGCAGGGTTTTTCTTTGTGGGTAAAAAGGATGGTTCATTGAGACCTTGTATCGACTATCGACTTCTGAATAAGATTACAGTTAAATACCAGTACCCGTTACCTTTACTGACTGATCTTTTTGCTCGCATAAAGGGGGCGAAGTGGTTCACTAAGATCGATCTACGTGGTGCGTATAATTTGGTGCGGATTAAGCAGGGGGATGAGTGGAAGACCGCATTTAATACGCCTGAAGGCCATTTTGAGTATTTGGTAATGCCTTTCGGTCTCGCGAATGCCCCTTCCGTTTTTCAGTCCTTTATGCACGATATTTTCCGTGAATATCTGGATAAATTTATGATTGTGTATTTGGATGATATTTTGATTTTTTCGGAGGACTGGGAATCTCATGTTCAACAGGTCAGGAGAGTTTTTCAGGTTTTACGAGCTAATTCTCTATTTGTGAAGGGCTCAAAGTGTATTTTTGGGGTTCAGAGAATTTCCTTTTTGGGATATATTTTTTCCCCTTCATCTATGGAGATGGACCCTGTTAAGGTTCAGGCTATTTGTGATTGGATACAACCTACTTCTCTAAAGAGTCTTCAGAAATTCTTGGGATTTGCTAATTTCTATCGCCGATTCATAGCGGGTTTTTCTGCCATTGCTAAACCTTTGACTGATTTGACCAAGAAGGGTGCTGATGTTGCTAATTGGTCCTCTGCGGCTGTGGAGGCCTTTCGGGAGCTTAAGCGCCGCTTTTCTTCTGCTCCTGTGTTGCGCCAGCCTGATGTTTCGCTCCCGTTCCAGGTTGAAGTAGATGCTTCCGAGATCGGAGCAGGTGCAGTTTTGTCGCAGAAAGGTCCTGACTGCTCAGTGATGAGACCATGTGCGTTTTTCTCTCGAAAGTTTTCGCCCGCTGAGCGAAATTATGATGTTGGAAATCGGGAGCTCTTGGCCATGAAGTGGGCATTTGAGGAGTGGCGTCATTGGCTTGAGGGTGCTAGACACCAGGTGGTGGTCTTGACTGACCACAAAAATCTAATTTATCTTGAGTCAGCCAGGCGTCTGAATCCTAGACAGGCGCGCTGGTCGTTGTTTTTCTCTCGATTTAACTTTGTGGTTTCATATCTGCCTGGGTCTAAGAATGTGAGGGCGGATGCCCTCTCTAGGAGTTTTGAGCCTGACTCGCCTGGTGATTCCGAACCTACTGGCATCCTGAAGGATGGGGTGATATTGTCAGCTGTCTCCCCAGACCTGCGGCGCTCTTTGCAGGAGTTTCAGGTGGATAGGCCTGATCGCTGTCCGCCTGGTAGACTGTTTGTCCCTGATGACTGGACCAGTAGAGTTATTTCGGAGGTTCACTCTTCCGCGTTGGCAGGTCATCCTGGAATTTTTGGCACCAGGGATCTGGTGTCTAGGTCCTTCTGGTGGCCTTCCTTGTCTCGAGATGTACGTATTTTTGTGCAGTCTTGTGATGTTTGTGCTCGGGCTAAGCCCTGCTGTTCCCGGGCCAGCGGGTTGTTGTTGCCCTTGCCTATTCCTAAGAGGCCTTGGACGCACATCTCTATGGACTTTATTTCTGACCTTCCTGTTTCTCGTAGGATGTCCGTCATCTGGGTGGTGTGTGACCGTTTTTCCAAGATGGTTCACTTGGTACCTTTGCCCAAATTGCCCTCCTCCTCTGAGCTGGTCCCTCTATTTTTTCAGAATGTTGTGCGTTTGCATGGTATTCCTGAGAATATAGTGTCTGACAGGGGTACTCAGTTTGTGTCTAGATTTTGGCGGGCGTTCTGTGCCAGGATGGGCATCGACTTGTCTTTTTTGTCTGCATTCCATCCTCAGACTAATGGCCAGACTGAGCGTACTAATCAGACCTTGGAGACTTACTTGAGGTGTTTTGTGTCCGCTGATCAGGACGATTGGCTTGATTTTTTGCCATTGGCAGAGTTTGCCCTTAACAATCGGGCCAGTTCTGCCACTTTGGTTTCTCCATTTTTTTGTAATTCAGGGTTTCACCCTCGCTTTTCGTCCGGTCAATTGGAGTCTTCGGATTGTCCTGGAGTAGATGCTGTGGTTGATAGAATGCATCAGATTTGGGGACAGGTTGTGGACAATCTGAAGTTGTCCCAGGAGAAGACTCAGCAGTTCACTAATCGTCATCGGCGTGTCGGTCCTCGTCTTTGTGTTGGGGACCTGGTTTGGTTGTCTTCTCGATTTGTTCCTATGAAGGTCTCGTCTCCTAAGTTTAAGCCTCGGTTTATCGGCCCTTATAGGATTCTGGAGGTTCTCAATCCTGTGTCCTTTCGTTTGGACCTCTGTCATGATCTCTGCAGGCAGAGATCATAGCAAGCCTATAGAGGGACAAGCTCTCGGAAGATGGAACTATACTGACCATGAACTAAGCCTGCCGCGCAACTAGAAATAGCCAGGTAGCATTTCCTATTTATCGCTAGATGCCCAGCTCTGGCCTAAGACCTAAATAGCTAGCAAAGGGAAATATAAGACCTGGCTCACCTCTAGAGAAATATTCCAAAGAAGACAGTAGCCCCCCACATATAATGACGGTGAGTTCAGATGAAACAACAAACGCAGCAGGAAAATAGTCTTAGCAAATTTGAGGTCCGCTTACTAGATAGCAGAAGACAGATAGTATACTTTCATGGTCAGCAGAAAAACACTAACAAAACACCATCCAGAGATTACCTTAAACTCTGGCATTAACTCATAACGCCAGAGTAGCAATCCCTGATCAACGAGAGCTTTCCAGACACAGTAACAAAACTTCAGCTGTGAACTGGAACAAATAGGCAAAACAAAACATGGACAAAAGTCCAACTTATCTAGTAGCTGTCTAGAAGCAGGAACAAGCACTGAGAGGCATCAGATAACATTGTTGACCGGCAAGAAACCACCAGAGAAATGAGCTTAAATAGCGACACCCACTACTGATGGAACCAGGTGAAACAGGAAAGAGGATGACAAGTCCAATTCCACAAGCGGCCACCGGGGGAGCCCAGAATCCAAATTCACAACAGTACCCCCCCCTCAAGGAGGGGGCACCGAACCCTCACCAGATCCACCAGGGCGACCAGGATGAGCCCTATGGAAGGCACGAACAAGATCAGAAGCATGAACATCAGATGCATTGACCCAAGAATTATCCTCCTGGCCGTAACCCTTCCAGTTGACCAGATACTGGAGTTTCCGTCTGGAAACACGAGAGTCCAAAATTTTCTCCACAACGTACTCCAACTCACCCTCAACCAACACCGGAGCAGGAGGCTCAACTGAAGGTACAACAGGTACCTCATACCTGCGCAATAACGACCGATGAAAAACGTTATGAATGGAAAAGGACGCAGGGAGGTCCAAACGGAAAGAAACAGGATTAAGAATCTCCAATATTCTATAAGGGCCGATGAACCGAGGCTTAAACTTAGGAGAAGAGACCCTCATAGGGACAAAACGAGAAGACAACCACACTAAATCTCCAACACAAAGCCGAGAACCAACACGACGACGACGGTTGGCAAAACGCTGAGTCTTCTCCTGGGACAACTTCAAATTGTCCATAACCTGCCCCCAGATGTGATGCAATCTCTCCACCACCGCATCCACTCCAGGACAATCCGAGGATTCCACCTGACCGGAGGAAAATCGAGGGTGAAACCCCGAATTACAGAAAAACGGGGACACCAAGGTGGAAGAACTGGCCCGATTATTGAGGGCGAACTCTGCCAATGGCAAAAAAGCAACCCAATCATCCTGGTCAGCAGAGACAAAACACCTCAGATATGTCTCAAGGGTCTGATTAGTCCGCTCGGTCTGGCCATTAGTCTGAGGGTGAAAAGCAGATGAAAAAGACAAATCTATGCCCATCCTAGCACAGAATGCCTGCCAAAATCTAGACACAAATTGGGTACCTCTGTCAGAAACAATATTCTCAGGAATACCGTGCAATCGGACAACATTCTGAAAAAACAGAGGAACCAACTCAGAAGAAGAAGGCAACTTGGGCAGAGGAACCAAATGGACCATTTTAGAGAAACGGTCACAGACCACCCAGATGACAGACATCTTCTGGGAAACAGGCAGATCTGAAATAAAATCCATCGAGATGTGTGTCCAAGGCCTCTTAGGAATAGGCAAGGGCAACAGCAGTCCGCTAGCCCGAGAACTACAAGACTTGGCCCGAGCACAAACGTCACATGACTGCACAAAGACTCGCACATCTCGTGACAGGGAAGGCCACCAGAAGGATCTTGCCACCAAATCCCTGGTACCAAAAATTCCGGGATGACCTGCCAATGCAGAAGAATGTACCTCAGAGATGACTCTGCTGGTCCAATCATCCGGAACAAACAGTCTATCAGGCGGACAACGATCCGGTCTATCCGCCTGAAACTCTTGCAAGGACCGCCGCAGATCAGGAGAAACGGCCGACAAAATTACTCCCTCCCTAAGGATACCTGTGGGTTCAGAATTACCAGGAGAGTCCGGGTCAAAACTCCTAGAAAGGGCATCTGCCTTAACATTCTTAGAACCCGGTAGGTATGACACCACAAAATTAAAGCGAGAAAAAAATAAAGACCAGCGCGCCTGTCTAGGATTCAGGCGTCTGGCAGTCTCAAGATAAATCAAATTTTTGTGGTCAGTCAATACCACCACCTGATGCCTAGCCCCCTCGAGCCAATGGCGCCACTCCTCAAACGCCCACTTCATGGCCAAAAGCTCCCGATTCCCAACATCATAATTCCGCTCTGCGGGCGAAAATTTGCGAGAAAAGAAGGCACAAGGCCTAATGACGGAGCAGTCGGAACCTTTCTGCGACAACACTGCCCCAGCTCCGATCTCCGAAGCGTCAACCTCAACCTGAAAAGGCAGATTCACATCAGGCTGACGCAACACAGGGGCAGAGGCAAAACGGCGCTTAAGCTCCTGAAAGGCCTCTACAGCATGAGGGGACCAATTAGCAACATCAGCGCCTTGTCTGGTCAAATCAGTCAGTGGTTTAACGACATCCGAAAAACCAGCAATAAATCGGCGGTAAAAGTTGGCAAAGCCCAAAAATCTCTGAAGACCCTTAAGAGAGGAGGGCTGAGTCCAGTCACAAATAGCTTGCACCTTGACGGGATCCATCTCAATGGAAGAGGGAGAAAAAATATACCCCAAAAAGGAAATTTTCTGGACCCCAAAAACGCACTTAGACCCCTTCACACATAAAGAATTAGACCGCAGAACCTGAAAAACTCTCCTGACCTGCTGGACATGAGAGTCCCAGTCATCAGAAAAAATCAGAATATCATCCAGATATATTATCATAAATTTATCCAGAAAATCGCGGAAAACATCATGCATAAAAGACTGGAAAACTGAAGGGGCATTAGAAAGACCAAAAGGCATGACCAAATACTCAAAGTGGCCCTCGGGCGTATTAAATGCGGTCTTCCACTCATCCCCCTGCCTGATCCGCACCAAATTATACGCCCCACGAAGATCAATTTTAGAGAACCACTTAGCACCCTCTATACGAGCAAACAAATCAGTAAGCAATGGCAATGGGTATTGATACTTAACAGTGATCTTATTCAGAAGCCGATAATCAATACATGGTCTCAAAGAGCCGTCTTTTTTTGAGACAAAGAAAAACCCAGCTCCCAAGGGAGAAGAAGATGGACGAATATGTCCCTTTCCCAAAGACTCCTTTATATATTCCCGCATAGCAGCATGTTCCGGCACAGACAAATTAAACAAACGACCCTTTGGATATTTACAACCCGGTATCAAATCTATGGCACAATCGCACTCACGGTGCGGAGGTAACGACCCAAGCTTGGGTTCGTCAAAGACATCTTGATAATCAGAGAGGAACTCAGGGACTTCAGAGGGAATGGACGACGAAATAGAAACCAAAGGTACGTCCCCATGAATACACTTACATCCCCAGCTCAACACAGACATTGCTCTCCAGTCCAAGACTGGGTTGTGAGACTGCAACCATGGCAATCCCAGCACCAAATCGTCATGTAAATTATACAGCACCAGGAAACGAATAATCTCCTGGTGATCCGGATTGATACGCATGGTTACTTGTGTCCAGTATTGTGGTTTATTATTAGCCAATGGGGTGGAGTCAATCCCCTTCAGAGGAATAAGAGTCTCCAAAGGCTCTAAATCAAAACCACAACGATTGGCAAAGGACCAATCCATAAGACTCAGAGCGGCGCCAGAGTCAACATAGGCGTCCGTGGCAATGGATGACAAAGAGCAAATCAGGGTTACAGACAAAATAAACTTAGACTGAATGGTGCCAATGGAAACAGACTTATCAAGCTTCTTTGTACGCCTAGAGCATGCTGATATAACATGAGTAGAATCCCCACAATAGAAACACAATCCATTCTTCCGTCTAAAATTCTGTCGCTCGCTCCTGGACAGAATTCTATCACACTGCATACTTTCTGGCGTCTTTTCCATAGACACCGCCAGATGGTGCACCGGTTTGCGCTCCCGCAGACGCCTATCAATCTGAATAGCCATTGTCATGGACTCATTCAGACCTGCAGGCAAAGGGAACCCCACCATAACATCCTTAACGGCATCAGAGAGACCTTCTCTGAAAGTTGCCGCCAAGGCGCACTCATTCCACTGAGTAAGCACAGACCATTTACGGAATTTTTGGCAGAAAACTTCAGCTTCGTCTTGCCCCTGAGATAGTGCCATCAAAGTTTTTTCTGCCTGAAGTTCCAAATGAGGTTCCTCATAAAGCAAGCCCAAGGCCAGAAAAAACGCATCCACATCGCGTAACGCAGGATCCCCTGCTGGCAATGAGAAGGCCCAATCTTGAGGGTCACCCCTGAGCAAGGAAATCACAATCCTAACCTGCTGAGCAGGGTCTCCAGCTGAACGAGACTTCAGGGACAAATAAAGCTTACAATTATTTCGAAAATTCTGGAAGCTAGCTCTATTCCCTGTGAAGAACTCCGGCAAAGGAATTCTCGGCTCAGATACCGGAGCATGTACCACAAAATCTTGTAAATTTTGTACTTTCGTGATGAGATTATTCAAACCCGCAGTTACACTCTGGAGATCCATTATTGTCAGGTGCACACAGAGCATACAGAGATTAGGAGGAGAGAGAGAAAAAAGACTGCAGCAAGGCAGACTGGAGGAAAAAAAAAAAAAAATTCCAGCAGACTTCTTATAACTCTCCTTTCTCAACCTGGGTCTTTAACACTTTATGGGCCGGTCAAACTGTCATGATCTCTGCAGGCAGAGATCATAGCAAGCCTATAGAGGGACAAGCTCTCGGAAGATGGAACTATACTGACCATGAACTAAGCCTGCCGCGCAACTAGAAATAGCCAGGTAGCATTTCCTATTTATCGCTAGATGCCCAGCTCTGGCCTAAGACCTAAATAGCTAGCAAAGGGAAATATAAGACCTGGCTCACCTCTAGAGAAATATTCCAAAGAAGACAGTAGCCCCCCACATATAATGACGGTGAGTTCAGATGAAACAACAAACGCAGCAGGAAAATAGTCTTAGCAAATTTGAGGTCCGCTTACTAGATAGCAGAAGACAGATAGTATACTTTCATGGTCAGCAGAAAAACACTAACAAAACACCATCCAGAGATTACCTTAAACTCTGGCATTAACTCATAACGCCAGAGTAGCAATCCCTGATCAACGAGAGCTTTCCAGACACAGTAACAAAACTTCAGCTGTGAACTGGAACAAATAGGCAAAACAAAACATGGACAAAAGTCCAACTTATCTAGTAGCTGTCTAGAAGCAGGAACAAGCACTGAGAGGCATCAGATAACATTGTTGACCGGCAAGAAACCACCAGAGAAATGAGCTTAAATAGCGACACCCACTACTGATGGAACCAGGTGAAACAGGAAAGAGGATGACAAGTCCAATTCCACAAGCGGCCACCGGGGGAGCCCAGAATCCAAATTCACAACAGACCTCCCAGCATCTTTTACTATTCATAATGTTTTTCATCGGTCATTGTTGCGGAGGTATGAGGTGCCGGTTGTTCCGTCTGCTGATCCTCCTGCTCCTGTGCTGGTTGAGGGTGAGTTGGAGTATGTGGTGGAAAAGATCTTGGACTCCCGTGTTTCCAGACGGAAACTTCAGTATCTGGTTAAGTGGAAAGGCTATGGTCAGGAGGATAATTCTTGGGTGACAGCATCTGATGTTCATGCTCCTGATTTGGTTCGTGCATTTCATAGTGCTCATCCAGATCGCCCTGGTGGTTCTGGTGAGGGTTCGGTGCCCCCTCCTTAAGGGGGGGGGTACTGTTGTGAATTCTGTTTGTGGGCTCCCCCGGTGGTGTTTTATGGTAGTGCCACTTATTTGCCTTCTTCTATCCTTGATCACCTGTTGACACCCATTAGGGGAGTTTCCTATTTAAGGCTGCTTGGCTGCTGGTCCGATGCCGGCCAACAATGTATCAGTAGCATTCTGTTGCATTCTCCTGCCTCAAGATCCTGTTCAGCTAAGTTGAATTTTGTTTCTAGTTAATGCTATTTTTGTCCAGCTATTTGCAATGTGACTCTCTGTAGCTGGAAGCTCTCGTGGACTGAAATTGCCACTCCAGTGGCATGAGTTGTCACTGGAGTTTTAAAGTAATTTCAGGATGGTGTTTTTGAGTAGTGTTTTGAAGTTGACCGTGAAGTGACTCTTTCCTGTACTTCTGCTATCTAGTAAGCGGACCTCACTGTGCTAAATCTGCTGTTCATCCTACGTATGTCTTTTCCTCTTGACTCACCGTCAATATCTGTGGGGGGCTGCTATCTCCTTTTGGGGTTCATCTCTGGAGGTAAGGCAGGCCTGTATATTCCTCTGATAGGGGTAGTTAGATCTCCGGCTGGCGCGTGGTGTCTAGGGCATCGTAGGAAACACTCCCCGGCTACTTCCAGTGTTGTGTCAGGTTCAGGTCACGGTCACTTTAGTTCCCATCACCCGAGAGCTAGTCCGATGTTATTTTGATTTCCCTGCCATTGGGAAAATCATAACAGTTTGGCCGGCCCACATGTGTTAAAACTATGCACTAAAGCAGGAAAGGATATGAAAAGGTTTTTTTTTCCTTCTGTGTTTGGAAAGTGCACCTTAGTGCTTATTTGTACTCCTTGCTTAAACTGCAGTCTTCAGCCTTTTTTTTTTTTCCTCTCCTCTTAATCTCTGAATGGCTTTGGTTACACCTGTTTGAATCATGGATCCACAGAGTTTGGTTGCAGGTCTGAATAACCTGGCTACAAAGGTCCAGAACTTACAAGATTTTGTTATACGTGCTCCAATGTTTGAACCTAAGATCCCTATGCCTGAATTTTTTACCGGAGACAGATCCCGTTTTTTGAATTTCAGAGAGAATTGTAAATTGTTTTTGTCTCTGAAATCTCACTCTGCTGGTGATCCTGCGCAACAGGTTAAAATTGTTATTTCTCTATTGCGGGGTGACCCACAAAGTTGGGCATTTGCATTGTCGCCAGGGGATCCTGCGTTATTAAATGTAGATGCGTTTTTTCTGGCTTTGGGGTTGCTTTATGAAGAACCTAATTTAGAGATTTTGGCTGAGAAAGCCTTGATAGCTCTTTCCCAAGGGCAAGATGAAGCTGAGATATACTGCCAAAAATTTCGTAAATGGTCGGTGCTTACTAAATGGAATGAGTGCGCTCTAGCAGCTAATTTCAGAGAAGGTCTCTCTGATGCCGTGAAGGATGTCATGGTGGGGTTCCCTGTGCCTACAGGTCTGAATGATGCCATGAAATTGGCTATCCAGATTGATCGGCGTTTACGGGAGCGCAAATCTGTGCACCATATGGCGGTATCTTTTGAGCAAAAACCTGTGCACCATATGGCGGTATCTTCTGAGCAAAAACCTGTGCACCATATGGCGGTATCTTCTGAGCAAAAACCTGTGCATCATTTGGCGGTGACCTCTGAAAAGGCACCAGAGCATATGCAATGCGATAGTGTATTGTCTAGAGGCGAACGACAGAATTACAGGCGCAAAAATGGGTTGTGCTTCTATTGTGGAGATCCAGCTCATGTTATATCAGCATGCTCTAAACGCATAAAGAAGGTTGATAAAAAGGTTGATAAATCTTTTTCTATGGGTACCTTGCAGTCTAAATTTCTTTTGTCCGTGACATTGATTTGTACTTTATCATCTGTTACTGTGGATGCTTATGTGGATTCTGGCGCCGCTCTGAGTCTCATGGATTGGTCCTTTGCCAAGCGTTGTGGGTTTGATTTAGAGCCTCTGGAGGTTTCTATTCCCTTAAAGGGTATTGATTCTACACCTTTGGCTAGCAATAAACCACAATATTGGACACAAGTGACTATGCATCTTTCCCCAGACCATCAGGAGATTATTCGTTTCCTTGTGTTATATAATCTACATGACGTATTAGTACTTGGATTACCATGGTTACAAATTCATAATCCAGTCTTGGACTGGAGATCAATGTCTGTGCTGAGCTGGGGATGTCGGGGGATTCATGGGGATGCACCTTTGGTTCCCATTTCTTCATCTACTCCCTCTGAGATCCCAGCATTTCTGTCAGATTTTTATGATGTCTTTCAGGAGCCTAAAACTGATTCTCTCCCCCCTCACAGAGAGTGTGACTGCGCTATTGAGTTGATTCCCGGTAGTAAATTTCCTAAGGGTCGCTTGTTTAATTTGTCTGTACCTGAACATACTGCTATGCGGGAGTATATCAGAGAATCTTTGGAAAAGGGTCATATTCGCCCCTCTTTGTCTCCACTGGGGGCAGGGTTTTTCTTTGTGGGTAAAAAGGATGGTTCATTGAGACCTTGTATCGACTATCGACTTCTGAATAAGATTACAGTTAAATACCAGTACCCGTTACCTTTACTGACTGATCTTTTTGCTCGCATAAAGGGGGCGAAGTGGTTCACTAAGATCGATCTACGTGGTGCGTATAATTTGGTGCGGATTAAGCAGGGGGATGAGTGGAAGACCGCATTTAATACGCCTGAAGGCCATTTTGAGTATTTGGTAATGCCTTTCGGTCTCGCGAATGCCCCTTCCGTTTTTCAGTCCTTTATGCACGATATTTTCCGTGAATATCTGGATAAATTTATGATTGTGTATTTGGATGATATTTTGATTTTTTCGGAGGACTGGGAATCTCATGTTCAACAGGTCAGGAGAGTTTTTCAGGTTTTACGAGCTAATTCTCTATTTGTGAAGGGCTCAAAGTGTATTTTTGGGGTTCAGAGAATTTCCTTTTTGGGATATATTTTTTCCCCTTCATCTATGGAGATGGACCCTGTTAAGGTTCAGGCTATTTGTGATTGGATACAACCTACTTCTCTAAAGAGTCTTCAGAAATTCTTGGGATTTGCTAATTTCTATCGCCGATTCATAGCGGGTTTTTCTGCCATTGCTAAACCTTTGACTGATTTGACCAAGAAGGGTGCTGATGTTGCTAATTGGTCCTCTGCGGCTGTGGAGGCCTTTCGGGAGCTTAAGCGCCGCTTTTCTTCTGCTCCTGTGTTGCGCCAGCCTGATGTTTCGCTCCCGTTCCAGGTTGAAGTAGATGCTTCCGAGATCGGAGCAGGTGCAGTTTTGTCGCAGAAAGGTCCTGACTGCTCAGTGATGAGACCATGTGCGTTTTTCTCTCGAAAGTTTTCGCCCGCTGAGCGAAATTATGATGTTGGAAATCGGGAGCTCTTGGCCATGAAGTGGGCATTTGAGGAGTGGCGTCATTGGCTTGAGGGTGCTAGACACCAGGTGGTGGTCTTGACTGACCACAAAAATCTAATTTATCTTGAGTCAGCCAGGCGTCTGAATCCTAGACAGGCGCGCTGGTCGTTGTTTTTCTCTCGATTTAACTTTGTGGTTTCATATCTGCCTGGGTCTAAGAATGTGAGGGCGGATGCCCTCTCTAGGAGTTTTGAGCCTGACTCGCCTGGTGATTCCGAACCTACTGGCATCCTGAAGGATGGGGTGATATTGTCAGCTGTCTCCCCAGACCTGCGGCGCTCTTTGCAGGAGTTTCAGGTGGATAGGCCTGATCGCTGTCCGCCTGGTAGACTGTTTGTCCCTGATGACTGGACCAGTAGAGTTATTTCGGAGGTTCACTCTTCCGCGTTGGCAGGTCATCCTGGAATTTTTGGCACCAGGGATCTGGTGTCTAGGTCCTTCTGGTGGCCTTCCTTGTCTCGAGATGTACGTATTTTTGTGCAGTCTTGTGATGTTTGTGCTCGGGCTAAGCCCTGCTGTTCCCGGGCCAGCGGGTTGTTGTTGCCCTTGCCTATTCCTAAGAGGCCTTGGACGCACATCTCTATGGACTTTATTTCTGACCTTCCTGTTTCTCGTAGGATGTCCGTCATCTGGGTGGTGTGTGACCGTTTTTCCAAGATGGTTCACTTGGTACCTTTGCCCAAATTGCCCTCCTCCTCTGAGCTGGTCCCTCTATTTTTTCAGAATGTTGTGCGTTTGCATGGTATTCCTGAGAATATAGTGTCTGACAGGGGTACTCAGTTTGTGTCTAGATTTTGGCGGGCGTTCTGTGCCAGGATGGGCATCGACTTGTCTTTTTCGTCTGCATTCCATCCTCAGACTAATGGCCAGACTGAGCGTACTAATCAGACCTTGGAGACTTACTTGAGGTGTTTTGTGTCCGCTGATCAGGACGATTGGCTTGATTTTTTGCCATTGGCAGAGTTTGCCCTTAACAATCGGGCCAGTTCTGCCACTTTGGTTTCTCCATTTTTTTGTAATTCAGGGTTTCACCCTCGCTTTTCGTCCGGTCAATTGGAGTCTTCGGATTGTCCTGGAGTAGATGCTGTGGTTGATAGAATGCATCAGATTTGGGGACAGGTTGTGGACAATCTGAAGTTGTCCCAGGAGAAGACTCAGCAGTTCACTAATCGTCATCGGCGTGTCGGTCCTCGTCTTTGTGTTGGGGACCTGGTTTGGTTGTCTTCTCGATTTGTTCCTATGAAGGTCTCGTCTCCTAAGTTTAAGCCTCGGTTTATCGGCCCTTATAGGATTCTGGAGGTTCTCAATCCTGTGTCCTTTCGTTTGGACCTCCCAGCATCTTTTACTATTCATAATGTTTTTCATCGGTCATTGTTGCGGAGGTATGAGGTGCCGGTTGTTCCGTCTGCTGATCCTCCTGCTCCTGTGCTGGTTGAGGGTGAGTTGGAGTATGTGGTGGAAAAGATCTTGGACTCCCGTGTTTCCAGACGGAAACTTCAGTATCTGGTTAAGTGGAAAGGCTATGGTCAGGAGGATAATTCTTGGGTGACAGCATCTGATGTTCATGCTCCTGATTTGGTTCGTGCATTTCATAGTGCTCATCCAGATCGCCCTGGTGGTTCTGGTGAGGGTTCGGTGCCCCCTCCTTAAGGGGGGGGTACTGTTGTGAATTCTGTTTGTGGGCTCCCCCGGTGGTGTTTTATGGTAGTGCCACTTATTTGCCTTCTTCTATCCTTGATCACCTGTTGACACCCATTAGGGGAGTTTCCTATTTAAGGCTGCTTGGCTGCTGGTCCGATGCCGGCCAACAATGTATCAGTAGCATTCTGTTGCATTCTCCTGCCTCAAGATCCTGTTCAGCTAAGTTGAATTTTGTTTCTAGTTAATGCTATTTTTGTCCAGCTATTTGCAATGTGACTCTCTGTAGCTGGAAGCTCTCGTGGACTGAAATTGCCACTCCAGTGGCATGAGTTGTCACTGGAGTTTTAAAGTAATTTCAGGATGGTGTTTTTGAGTAGTGTTTTGAAGTTGACCGTGAAGTGACTCTTTCCTGTACTTCTGCTATCTAGTAAGCGGACCTCACTGTGCTAAATCTGCTGTTCATCCTACGTATGTCTTTTCCTCTTGACTCACCGTCAATATCTGTGGGGGGCTGCTATCTCCTTTTGGGGTTCATCTCTGGAGGTAAGGCAGGCCTGTATATTCCTCTGATAGGGGTAGTTAGATCTCCGGCTGGCGCGTGGTGTCTAGGGCATCGTAGGAAACACTCCCCGGCTACTTCCAGTGTTGTGTCAGGTTCAGGTCACGGTCACTTTAGTTCCCATCACCCGAGAGCTAGTCCGTTGTTATTTTGATTTCCCTGCCATTGGGAAAATCATAACAGTTTGGCCGGCCCACATGTGTTAAAACTATGCACTAAAGCAGGAAAGGATATGAAAAGGTTTTTTTTTCCTTCTGTGTTTGGAAAGTGCACCTTAGTGCTTATTTGTACTCCTTGCTTAAACTGCAGTCTTCAGCCTTTTTTTTTTTTCCTCTCCTCTTAATCTCTGAATGGCTTTGGTTACACCTGTTTGAATCATGGATCCACAGAGTTTGGTTGCAGGTCTGAATAACCTGGCTACAAAGGTCCAGAACTTACAAGATTTTGTTATACGTGCTCCAATGTTTGAACCTAAGATCCCTATGCCTGAATTTTTTACCGGAGACAGATCCCGTTTTTTGAATTTCAGAGAGAATTGTAAATTGTTTTTGTCTCTGAAATCTCACTCTGCTGGTGATCCTGCGCAACAGGTTAAAATTGTTATTTCTCTATTGCGGGGTGACCCACAAAGTTGGGCATTTGCATTGTCGCCAGGGGATCCTGCGTTATTAAATGTAGATGCGTTTTTTCTGGCTTTGGGGTTGCTTTATGAAGAACCTAATTTAGAGATTTTGGCTGAGAAAGCCTTGATAGCTCTTTCCCAAGGGCAAGATGAAGCTGAGATATACTGCCAAAAATTTCGTAAATGGTCGGTGCTTACTAAATGGAATGAGTGCGCTCTAGCAGCTAATTTCAGAGAAGGTCTCTCTGATGCCGTGAAGGATGTCATGGTGGGGTTCCCTGTGCCTACAGGTCTGAATGATGCCATGAAATTGGCTATCCAGATTGATCGGCGTTTACGGGAGCGCAAATCTGTGCACCATATGGCGGTATCTTTTGAGCAAAAACCTGTGCACCATATGGCGGTATCTTCTGAGCAAAAACCTGTGCACCATATGGCGGTATCTTCTGAGCAAAAACCTGTGCATCATTTGGCGGTGACCTCTGAAAAGGCACCAGAGCATATGCAATGCGATAGTGTATTGTCTAGAGGCGAACGACAGAATTACAGGCGCAAAAATGGGTTGTGCTTCTATTGTGGAGATCCAGCTCATGTTATATCAGCATGCTCTAAACGCATAAAGAAGGTTGATAAAAAGGTTGATAAATCTTTTTCTATGGGTACCTTGCAGTCTAAATTTCTTTTGTCCGTGACATTGATTTGTACTTTATCATCTGTTACTGTGGATGCTTATGTGGATTCTGGCGCCGCTCTGAGTCTCATGGATTGGTCCTTTGCCAAGCGTTGTGGGTTTGATTTAGAGCCTCTGGAGGTTTCTATTCCCTTAAAGGGTATTGATTCTACACCTTTGGCTAGCAATAAACCACAATATTGGACACAAGTGACTATGCATCTTTCCCCAGACCATCAGGAGATTATTCGTTTCCTTGTGTTATATAATCTACATGACGTATTAGTACTTGGATTACCATGGTTACAAATTCATAATCCAGTCTTGGACTGGAGATCAATGTCTGTGCTGAGCTGGGGATGTCGGGGGATTCATGGGGATGCACCTTTGGTTCCCATTTCTTCATCTACTCCCTCTGAGATCCCAGCATTTCTGTCAGATTTTTATGATGTCTTTCAGGAGCCTAAAACTGATTCTCTCCCCCCTCACAGAGAGTGTGACTGCGCTATTGAGTTGATTCCCGGTAGTAAATTTCCTAAGGGTCGCTTGTTTAATTTGTCTGTACCTGAACATACTGCTATGCGGGAGTATATCAGAGAATCTTTGGAAAAGGGTCATATTCGCCCCTCTTTGTCTCCACTGGGGGCAGGGTTTTTCTTTGTGGGTAAAAAGGATGGTTCATTGAGACCTTGTATCGACTATCGACTTCTGAATAAGATTACAGTTAAATACCAGTACCCGTTACCTTTACTGACTGATCTTTTTGCTCGCATAAAGGGGGCGAAGTGGTTCACTAAGATCGATCTACGTGGTGCGTATAATTTGGTGCGGATTAAGCAGGGGGATGAGTGGAAGACCGCATTTAATACGCCTGAAGGCCATTTTGAGTATTTGGTAATGCCTTTCGGTCTCGCGAATGCCCCTTCCGTTTTTCAGTCCTTTATGCACGATATTTTCCGTGAATATCTGGATAAATTTATGATTGTGTATTTGGATGATATTTTGATTTTTTCGGAGGACTGGGAATCTCATGTTCAACAGGTCAGGAGAGTTTTTCAGGTTTTACGAGCTAATTCTCTATTTGTGAAGGGCTCAAAGTGTATTTTTGGGGTTCAGAGAATTTCCTTTTTGGGATATATTTTTTCCCCTTCATCTATGGAGATGGACCCTGTTAAGGTTCAGGCTATTTGTGATTGGATACAACCTACTTCTCTAAAGAGTCTTCAGAAATTCTTGGGATTTGCTAATTTCTATCGCCGATTCATAGCGGGTTTTTCTGCCATTGCTAAACCTTTGACTGATTTGACCAAGAAGGGTGCTGATGTTGCTAATTGGTCCTCTGCGGCTGTGGAGGCCTTTCGGGAGCTTAAGCGCCGCTTTTCTTCTGCTCCTGTGTTGCGCCAGCCTGATGTTTCGCTCCCGTTCCAGGTTGAAGTAGATGCTTCCGAGATCGGAGCAGGTGCAGTTTTGTCGCAGAAAGGTCCTGACTGCTCAGTGATGAGACCATGTGCGTTTTTCTCTCGAAAGTTTTCGCCCGCTGAGCGAAATTATGATGTTGGAAATCGGGAGCTCTTGGCCATGAAGTGGGCATTTGAGGAGTGGCGTCATTGGCTTGAGGGTGCTAGACACCAGGTGGTGGTCTTGACTGACCACAAAAATCTAATTTATCTTGAGTCAGCCAGGCGTCTGAATCCTAGACAGGCGCGCTGGTCGTTGTTTTTCTCTCGATTTAACTTTGTGGTTTCATATCTGCCTGGGTCTAAGAATGTGAGGGCGGATGCCCTCTCTAGGAGTTTTGAGCCTGACTCGCCTGGTGATTCCGAACCTACTGGCATCCTGAAGGATGGGGTGATATTGTCAGCTGTCTCCCCAGACCTGCGGCGCTCTTTGCAGGAGTTTCAGGTGGATAGGCCTGATCGCTGTCCGCCTGGTAGACTGTTTGTCCCTGATGACTGGACCAGTAGAGTTATTTCGGAGGTTCACTCTTCCGCGTTGGCAGGTCATCCTGGAATTTTTGGCACCAGGGATCTGGTGTCTAGGTCCTTCTGGTGGCCTTCCTTGTCTCGAGATGTACGTATTTTTGTGCAGTCTTGTGATGTTTGTGCTCGGGCTAAGCCCTGCTGTTCCCGGGCCAGCGGGTTGTTGTTGCCCTTGCCTATTCCTAAGAGGCCTTGGACGCACATCTCTATGGACTTTATTTCTGACCTTCCTGTTTCTCGTAGGATGTCCGTCATCTGGGTGGTGTGTGACCGTTTTTCCAAGATGGTTCACTTGGTACCTTTGCCCAAATTGCCCTCCTCCTCTGAGCTGGTCCCTCTATTTTTTCAGAATGTTGTGCGTTTGCATGGTATTCCTGAGAATATAGTGTCTGACAGGGGTACTCAGTTTGTGTCTAGATTTTGGCGGGCGTTCTGTGCCAGGATGGGCATCGACTTGTCTTTTTCGTCTGCATTCCATCCTCAGACTAATGGCCAGACTGAGCGTACTAATCAGACCTTGGAGACTTACTTGAGGTGTTTTGTGTCCGCTGATCAGGACGATTGGCTTGATTTTTTGCCATTGGCAGAGTTTGCCCTTAACAATCGGGCCAGTTCTGCCACTTTGGTTTCTCCATTTTTTTGTAATTCAGGGTTTCACCCTCGCTTTTCGTCCGGTCAATTGGAGTCTTCGGATTGTCCTGGAGTAGATGCTGTGGTTGATAGAATGCATCAGATTTGGGGACAGGTTGTGGACAATCTGAAGTTGTCCCAGGAGAAGACTCAGCAGTTCACTAATCGTCATCGGCGTGTCGGTCCTCGTCTTTGTGTTGGGGACCTGGTTTGGTTGTCTTCTCGATTTGTTCCTATGAAGGTCTCGTCTCCTAAGTTTAAGCCTCGGTTTATCGGCCCTTATAGGATTCTGGAGGTTCTCAATCCTGTGTCCTTTCGTTTGGACCTCCCAGCATCTTTTACTATTCATAATGTTTTTCATCGGTCATTGTTGCGGAGGTATGAGGTGCCGGTTGTTCCGTCTGCTGATCCTCCTGCTCCTGTGCTGGTTGAGGGTGAGTTGGAGTATGTGGTGGAAAAGATCTTGGACTCCCGTGTTTCCAGACGGAAACTTCAGTATCTGGTTAAGTGGAAAGGCTATGGTCAGGAGGATAATTCTTGGGTGACAGCATCTGATGTTCATGCTCCTGATTTGGTTCGTGCATTTCATAGTGCTCATCCAGATCGCCCTGGTGGTTCTGGTGAGGGTTCGGTGCCCCCTCCTTAAGGGGGGGGTACTGTTGTGAATTCTGTTTGTGGGCTCCCCCGGTGGTGTTTTATGGTAGTGCCACTTATTTGCCTTCTTCTATCCTTGATCACCTGTTGACACCCATTAGGGGAGTTTCCTATTTAAGGCTGCTTGGCTGCTGGTCCGATGCCGGCCAACAATGTATCAGTAGCATTCTGTTGCATTCTCCTGCCTCAAGATCCTGTTCAGCTAAGTTGAATTTTGTTTCTAGTTAATGCTATTTTTGTCCAGCTATTTGCAATGTGACTCTCTGTAGCTGGAAGCTCTCGTGGACTGAAATTGCCACTCCAGTGGCATGAGTTGTCACTGGAGTTTTAAAGTAATTTCAGGATGGTGTTTTTGAGTAGTGTTTTGAAGTTGACCGTGAAGTGACTCTTTCCTGTACTTCTGCTATCTAGTAAGCGGACCTCACTGTGCTAAATCTGCTGTTCATCCTACGTATGTCTTTTCCTCTTGACTCACCGTCAATATCTGTGGGGGGCTGCTATCTCCTTTTGGGGTTCATCTCTGGAGGTAAGGCAGGCCTGTATATTCCTCTGATAGGGGTAGTTAGATCTCCGGCTGGCGCGTGGTGTCTAGGGCATCGTAGGAAACACTCCCCGGCTACTTCCAGTGTTGTGTCAGGTTCAGGTCACGGTCACTTTAGTTCCCATCACCCGAGAGCTAGTCCGTTGTTATTTTGATTTCCCTGCCATTGGGAAAATCATAACAGTTTGGCCGGCCCACATATGTTAAAACTATGCACTAAAGCAGGAAAGGATATGAAAAGGTTTTTTTTTCCTTCTGTGTTTGGAAAGTGCACCTTAGTGCTTATTTGTACTCCTTGCTTAAACTGCAGTCTTCAGCCTTTTTTTTTTTTTCCTCTCCTCTTAATCTCTGAATGGCTTTGGTTACACCTGTTTGAATCATGGATCCACAGAGTTTGGTTGCAGGTCTGAATAACCTGGCTACAAAGGTCCAGAACTTACAAGATTTTGTTATACGTGCTCCAATGTTTGAACCTAAGATCCCTATGCCTGAATTTTTTACCGGAGACAGATCCCGTTTTTTGAATTTCAGAGAGAATTGTAAATTGTTTTTGTCTCTGAAATCTCACTCTGCTGGTGATCCTGCGCAACAGGTTAAAATTGTTATTTCTCTATTGCGGGGTGACCCACAAAGTTGGGCATTTGCATTGTCGCCAGGGGATCCTGCGTTATTAAATGTAGATGCGTTTTTTCTGGCTTTGGGGTTGCTTTATGAAGAACCTAATTTAGAGATTTTGGCTGAGAAAGCCTTGATAGCTCTTTCCCAAGGGCAAGATGAAGCTGAGATATACTGCCAAAAATTTCGTAAATGGTCGGTGCTTACTAAATGGAATGAGTGCGCTCTAGCAGCTAATTTCAGAGAAGGTCTCTCTGATGCCGTGAAGGATGTCATGGTGGGGTTCCCTGTGCCTACAGGTCTGAATGATGCCATGAAATTGGCTATCCAGATTGATCGGCGTTTACGGGAGCGCAAATCTGTGCACCATATGGCGGTATCTTTTGAGCAAAAACCTGTGCACCATATGGCGGTATCTTCTGAGCAAAAACCTGTGCACCATATGGCGGTATCTTCTGAGCAAAAACCTGTGCATCATTTGGCGGTGACCTCTGAAAAGGCACCAGAGCATATGCAATGCGATAGTGTATTGTCTAGAGGCGAACGACAGAATTACAGGCGCAAAAATGGGTTGTGCTTCTATTGTGGAGATCCAGCTCATGTTATATCAGCATGCTCTAAACGCATAAAGAAGGTTGATAAAAAGGTTGATAAATCTTTTTCTATGGGTACCTTGCAGTCTAAATTTCTTTTGTCCGTGACATTGATTTGTACTTTATCATCTGTTACTGTGGATGCTTATGTGGATTCTGGCGCCGCTCTGAGTCTCATGGATTGGTCCTTTGCCAAGCGTTGTGGGTTTGATTTAGAGCCTCTGGAGGTTTCTATTCCCTTAAAGGGTATTGATTCTACACCTTTGGCTAGCAATAAACCACAATATTGGACACAAGTGACTATGCATCTTTCCCCAGACCATCAGGAGATTATTCGTTTCCTTGTGTTATATAATCTACATGACGTATTAGTACTTGGATTACCATGGTTACAAATTCATAATCCAGTCTTGGACTGGAGATCAATGTCTGTGCTGAGCTGGGGATGTCGGGGGATTCATGGGGATGCACCTTTGGTTCCCATTTCTTCATCTACTCCCTCTGAGATCCCAGCATTTCTGTCAGATTTTTATGATGTCTTTCAGGAGCCTAAAACTGATTCTCTCCCCCCTCACAGAGAGTGTGACTGCGCTATTGAGTTGATTCCCGGTAGTAAATTTCCTAAGGGTCGCTTGTTTAATTTGTCTGTACCTGAACATACTGCTATGCGGGAGTATATCAGAGAATCTTTGGAAAAGGGTCATATTCGCCCCTCTTTGTCTCCACTGGGGGCAGGGTTTTTCTTTGTGGGTAAAAAGGATGGTTCATTGAGACCTTGTATCGACTATCGACTTCTGAATAAGATTACAGTTAAATACCAGTACCCGTTACCTTTACTGACTGATCTTTTTGCTCGCATAAAGGGGGCGAAGTGGTTCACTAAGATCGATCTACGTGGTGCGTATAATTTGGTGCGGATTAAGCAGGGGGATGAGTGGAAGACCGCATTTAATACGCCTGAAGGCCATTTTGAGTATTTGGTAATGCCTTTCGGTCTCGCGAATGCCCCTTCCGTTTTTCAGTCCTTTATGCACGATATTTTCCGTGAATATCTGGATAAATTTATGATTGTGTATTTGGATGATATTTTGATTTTTTCGGAGGACTGGGAATCTCATGTTCAACAGGTCAGGAGAGTTTTTCAGGTTTTACGAGCTAATTCTCTATTTGTGAAGGGCTCAAAGTGTATTTTTGGGGTTCAGAGAATTTCCTTTTTGGGATATATTTTTTCCCCTTCATCTATGGAGATGGACCCTGTTAAGGTTCAGGCTATTTGTGATTGGATACAACCTACTTCTCTAAAGAGTCTTCAGAAATTCTTGGGATTTGCTAATTTCTATCGCCGATTCATAGCGGGTTTTTCTGCCATTGCTAAACCTTTGACTGATTTGACCAAGAAGGGTGCTGATGTTGCTAATTGGTCCTCTGCGGCTGTGGAGGCCTTTCGGGAGCTTAAGCGCCGCTTTTCTTCTGCTCCTGTGTTGCGCCAGCCTGATGTTTCGCTCCCGTTCCAGGTTGAAGTAGATGCTTCCGAGATCGGAGCAGGTGCAGTTTTGTCGCAGAAAGGTCCTGACTGCTCAGTGATGAGACCATGTGCGTTTTTCTCTCGAAAGTTTTCGCCCGCTGAGCGAAATTATGATGTTGGAAATCGGGAGCTCTTGGCCATGAAGTGGGCATTTGAGGAGTGGCGTCATTGGCTTGAGGGTGCTAGACACCAGGTGGTGGTCTTGACTGACCACAAAAATCTAATTTATCTTGAGTCAGCCAGGCGCGCTGGTCGTTGTTTTTCTCTCGATTTAACTTTGTGGTTTCATATCTGCCTGGGTCTAAGAATGTGAGGGCGGATGCCCTCTCTAGGAGTTTTGAGCCTGACTCGCCTGGTGATTCCGAACCTACTGGCATCCTGAAGGATGGGGTGATATTGTCAGCTGTCTCCCCAGACCTGCGGCGCTCTTTGCAGGAGTTTCAGGTGGATAGGCCTGATCGCTGTCCGCCTGGTAGACTGTTTGTCCCTGATGACTGGACCAGTAGAGTTATTTCGGAGGTTCACTCTTCCGCGTTGGCAGGTCATCCTGGAATTTTTGGCACCAGGGATCTGGTGTCTAGGTCCTTCTGGTGGCCTTCCTTGTCTCGAGATGTACGTATTTTTGTGCAGTCTTGTGATGTTTGTGCTCGGGCTAAGCCCTGCTGTTCCCGGGCCAGCGGGTTGTTGTTGCCCTTGCCTATTCCTAAGAGGCCTTGGACGCACATCTCTATGGACTTTATTTCTGACCTTCCTGTTTCTCGTAGGATGTCCGTCATCTGGGTGGTGTGTGACCGTTTTTCCAAGATGGTTCACTTGGTACCTTTGCCCAAATTGCCCTCCTCCTCTGAGCTGGTCCCTCTATTTTTTCAGAATGTTGTGCGTTTGCATGGTATTCCTGAGAATATAGTGTCTGACAGGGGTACTCAGTTTGTGTCTAGATTTTGGCGGGCGTTCTGTGCCAGGATGGGCATCGACTTGTCTTTTTCGTCTGCATTCCATCCTCAGACTAATGGCCAGACTGAGCGTACTAATCAGACCTTGGAGACTTACTTGAGGTGTTTTGTGTCCGCTGATCAGGACGATTGGCTTGATTTTTTGCCATTGGCAGAGTTTGCCCTTAACAATCGGGCCAGTTCTGCCACTTTGGTTTCTCCATTTTTTTGTAATTCAGGGTTTCACCCTCGCTTTTCGTCCGGTCAATTGGAGTCTTCGGATTGTCCTGGAGTAGATGCTGTGGTTGATAGAATGCATCAGATTTGGGGACAGGTTGTGGACAATCTGAAGTTGTCCCAGGAGAAGACTCAGCAGTTCACTAATCGTCATCGGCGTGTCGGTCCTCGTCTTTGTGTTGGGGACCTGGTTTGGTTGTCTTCTCGATTTGTTCCTATGAAGGTCTCGTCTCCTAAGTTTAAGCCTCGGTTTATCGGCCCTTATAGGATTCTGGAGGTTCTCAATCCTGTGTCCTTTCGTTTGGACCTCCCAGCATCTTTTACTATTCATAATGTTTTTCATCGGTCATTGTTGCGGAGGTATGAGGTGCCGGTTGTTCCGTCTGCTGATCCTCCTGCTCCTGTGCTGGTTGAGGGTGAGTTGGAGTATGTGGTGGAAAAGATCTTGGACTCCCGTGTTTCCAGACGGAAACTTCAGTATCTGGTTAAGTGGAAAGGCTATGGTCAGGAGGATAATTCTTGGGTGACAGCATCTGATGTTCATGCTCCTGATTTGGTTCGTGCATTTCATAGTGCTCATCCAGATCGCCCTGGTGGTTCTGGTGAGGGTTCGGTGCCCCCTCCTTAAGGGGGGGGGTACTGTTGTGAATTCTGTTTGTGGGCTCCCCCGGTGGTGTTTTATGGTAGTGCCACTTATTTGCCTTCTTCTATCCTTGATCACCTGTTGACACCCATTAGGGGAGTTTCCTATTTAAGGCTGCTTGGCTGCTGGTCCGATGCCGGCCAACAATGTATCAGTAGCATTCTGTTGCATTCTCCTGCCTCAAGATCCTGTTCAGCTAAGTTGAATTTTGTTTCTAGTTAATGCTATTTTTGTCCAGCTATTTGCAATGTGACTCTCTGTAGCTGGAAGCTCTCGTGGACTGAAATTGCCACTCCAGTGGCATGAGTTGTCACTGGAGTTTTAAAGTAATTTCAGGATGGTGTTTTTGAGTAGTGTTTTGAAGTTGACCGTGAAGTGACTCTTTCCTGTACTTCTGCTATCTAGTAAGCGGACCTCACTGTGCTAAATCTGCTGTTCATCCTACGTATGTCTTTTCCTCTTGACTCACCGTCAATATCTGTGGGGGGCTGCTATCTCCTTTTGGGGTTCATCTCTGGAGGTAAGGCAGGCCTGTATATTCCTCTGATAGGGGTAGTTAGATCTCCGGCTGGCGCGTGGTGTCTAGGGCATCGTAGGAAACACTCCCCGGCTACTTCCAGTGTTGTGTCAGGTTCAGGTCACGGTCACTTTAGTTCCCATCACCCGAGAGCTAGTCCGTTGTTATTTTGATTTCCCTGCCATTGGGAAAATCATAACAGTTTGGCCGGCCCACATGTGTTAAAACTATGCACTAAAGCAGGAAAGGATATGAAAAGGTTTTTTTTTCCTTCTGTGTTTGGAAAGTGCACCTTAGTGCTTATTTGTACTCCTTGCTTAAACTGCAGTCTTCAGCCTTTTTTTTTTTTCCTCTCCTCTTAATCTCTGAATGGCTTTGGTTACACCTGTTTGAATCATGGATCCACAGAGTTTGGTTGCAGGTCTGAATAACCTGGCTACAAAGGTCCAGAACTTACAAGATTTTGTTATACGTGCTCCAATGTTTGAACCTAAGATCCCTATGCCTGAATTTTTTACCGGAGACAGATCCCGTTTTTTGAATTTCAGAGAGAATTGTAAATTGTTTTTGTCTCTGAAATCTCACTCTGCTGGTGATCCTGCGCAACAGGTTAAAATTGTTATTTCTCTATTGCGGGGTGACCCACAAAGTTGGGCATTTGCATTGTCGCCAGGGGATCCTGCGTTATTAAATGTAGATGCGTTTTTTCTGGCTTTGGGGTTGCTTTATGAAGAACCTAATTTAGAGATTTTGGCTGAGAAAGCCTTGATAGCTCTTTCCCAAGGGCAAGATGAAGCTGAGATATACTGCCAAAAATTTCGTAAATGGTCGGTGCTTACTAAATGGAATGAGTGCGCTCTAGCAGCTAATTTCAGAGAAGGTCTCTCTGATGCCGTGAAGGATGTCATGGTGGGGTTCCCTGTGCCTACAGGTCTGAATGATGCCATGAAATTGGCTATCCAGATTGATCGGCGTTTACGGGAGCGCAAATCTGTGCACCATATGGCGGTATCTTTTGAGCAAAAACCTGTGCACCATATGGCGGTATCTTCTGAGCAAAAACCTGTGCACCATATGGCGGTATCTTCTGAGCAAAAACCTGTGCATCATTTGGCGGTGACCTCTGAAAAGGCACCAGAGCATATGCAATGCGATAGTGTATTGTCTAGAGGCGAACGACAGAATTACAGGCGCAAAAATGGGTTGTGCTTCTATTGTGGAGATCCAGCTCATGTTATATCAGCATGCTCTAAACGCATAAAGAAGGTTGATAAAAAGGTTGATAAATCTTTTTCTATGGGTACCTTGCAGTCTAAATTTCTTTTGTCCGTGACATTGATTTGTACTTTATCATCTGTTACTGTGGATGCTTATGTGGATTCTGGCGCCGCTCTGAGTCTCATGGATTGGTCCTTTGCCAAGCGTTGTGGGTTTGATTTAGAGCCTCTGGAGGTTTCTATTCCCTTAAAGGGTATTGATTCTACACCTTTGGCTAGCAATAAACCACAATATTGGACACAAGTGACTATGCATCTTTCCCCAGACCATCAGGAGATTATTCGTTTCCTTGTGTTATATAATCTACATGACGTATTAGTACTTGGATTACCATGGTTACAAATTCATAATCCAGTCTTGGACTGGAGATCAATGTCTGTGCTGAGCTGGGGATGTCGGGGGATTCATGGGGATGCACCTTTGGTTCCCATTTCTTCATCTACTCCCTCTGAGATCCCAGCATTTCTGTCAGATTTTTATGATGTCTTTCAGGAGCCTAAAACTGATTCTCTCCCCCCTCACAGAGAGTGTGACTGCGCTATTGAGTTGATTCCCGGTAGTAAATTTCCTAAGGGTCGCTTGTTTAATTTGTCTGTACCTGAACATACTGCTATGCGGGAGTATATCAGAGAATCTTTGGAAAAGGGTCATATTCGCCCCTCTTTGTCTCCACTGGGGGCAGGGTTTTTCTTTGTGGGTAAAAAGGATGGTTCATTGAGACCTTGTATCGACTATCGACTTCTGAATATGATTACAGTTAAATACCAGTACCCGTTACCTTTACTGACTGATCTTTTTGCTCGCATAAAGGGGGCGAAGTGGTTCACTAAGATCGATCTACGTGGTGCGTATAATTTGGTGCGGATTAAGCAGGGGGATGAGTGGAAGACCGCATTTAATACGCCTGAAGGCCATTTTGAGTATTTGGTAATGCCTTTCGGTCTCGCGAATGCCCCTTCCGTTTTTCAGTCCTTTATGCACGATATTTTCCGTGAATATCTGGATAAATTTATGATTGTGTATTTGGATGATATTTTGATTTTTTCGGAGGACTGGGAATCTCATGTTCAACAGGTCAGGAGAGTTTTTCAGGTTTTACGAGCTAATTCTCTATTTGTGAAGGGCTCAAAGTGTATTTTTGGGGTTCAGAGAATTTCCTTTTTGGGATATATTTTTTCCCCTTCATCTATGGAGATGGACCCTGTTAAGGTTCAGGCTATTTGTGATTGGATACAACCTACTTCTCTAAAGAGTCTTCAGAAATTCTTGGGATTTGCTAATTTCTATCGCCGATTCATAGCGGGTTTTTCTGCCATTGCTAAACCTTTGACTGATTTGACCAAGAAGGGTGCTGATGTTGCTAATTGGTCCTCTGCGGCTGTGGAGGCCTTTCGGGAGCTTAAGCGCCGCTTTTCTTCTGCTCCTGTGTTGCGCCAGCCTGATGTTTCGCTCCCGTTCCAGGTTGAAGTAGATGCTTCCGAGATCGGAGCAGGTGCAGTTTTGTCGCAGAAAGGTCCTGACTGCTCAGTGATGAGACCATGTGCGTTTTTCTCTCGAAAGTTTTCGCCCGCTGAGCGAAATTATGATGTTGGAAATCGGGAGCTCTTGGCCATGAAGTGGGCATTTGAGGAGTGGCGTCATTGGCTTGAGGGTGCTAGACACCAGGTGGTGGTCTTGACTGACCACAAAAATCTAATTTATCTTGAGTCAGCCAGGCGTCTGAATCCTAGACAGGCGCGCTGGTCGTTGTTTTTCTCTCGATTTAACTTTGTGGTTTCATATCTGCCTGGGTCTAAGAATGTGAGGGCGGATGCCCTCTCTAGGAGTTTTGAGCCTGACTCGCCTGGTGATTCCGAACCTACTGGCATCCTGAAGGATGGGGTGATATTGTCAGCTGTCTCCCCAGACCTGCGGCGCTCTTTGCAGGAGTTTCAGGTGGATAGGCCTGATCGCTGTCCGCCTGGTAGACTGTTTGTCCCTGATGACTGGACCAGTAGAGTTATTTCGGAGGTTCACTCTTCCGCGTTGGCAGGTCATCCTGGAATTTTTGGCACCAGGGATCTGGTGTCTAGGTCCTTCTGGTGGCCTTCCTTGTCTCGAGATGTACGTATTTTTGTGCAGTCTTGTGATGTTTGTGCTCGGGCTAAGCCCTGCTGTTCCCGGGCCAGCGGGTTGTTGTTGCCCTTGCCTATTCCTAAGAGGCCTTGGACGCACATCTCTATGGACTTTATTTCTGACCTTCCTGTTTCTCGTAGGATGTCCGTCATCTGGGTGGTGTGTGACCGTTTTTCCAAGATGGTTCACTTGGTACCTTTGCCCAAATTGCCCTCCTCCTCTGAGCTGGTCCCTCTATTTTTTCAGAATGTTGTGCGTTTGCATGGTATTCCTGAGAATATAGTGTCTGACAGGGGTACTCAGTTTGTGTCTAGATTTTGGCGGGCGTTCTGTGCCAGGATGGGCATCGACTTGTCTTTTTCGTCTGCATTCCATCCTCAGACTAATGGCCAGACTGAGCGTACTAATCAGACCTTGGAGACTTACTTGAGGTGTTTTGTGTCCGCTGATCAGGACGATTGGCTTGATTTTTTGCCATTGGCAGAGTTTGCCCTTAACAATCGGGCCAGTTCTGCCACTTTGGTTTCTCCATTTTTTTGTAATTCAGGGTTTCACCCTCGCTTTTCGTCCGGTCAATTGGAGTCTTCGGATTGTCCTGGAGTAGATGCTGTGGTTGATAGAATGCATCAGATTTGGGGACAGGTTGTGGACAATCTGAAGTTGTCCCAGGAGAAGACTCAGCAGTTCACTAATCGTCATCGGCGTGTCGGTCCTCGTCTTTGTGTTGGGGACCTGGTTTGGTTGTCTTCTCGATTTGTTCCTATGAAGGTCTCGTCTCCTAAGTTTAAGCCTCGGTTTATCGGCCCTTATAGGATTCTGGAGGTTCTCAATCCTGTGTCCTTTCGTTTGGACCTCCCAGCATCTTTTACTATTCATAATGTTTTTCATCGGTCATTGTTGCGGAGGTATGAGGTGCCGGTTGTTCCGTCTGCTGATCCTCCTGCTCCTGTGCTGGTTGAGGGTGAGTTGGAGTATGTGGTGGAAAAGATCTTGGACTCCCGTGTTTCCAGACGGAAACTTCAGTATCTGGTTAAGTGGAAAGGCTATGGTCAGGAGGATAATTCTTGGGTGACAGCATCTGATGTTCATGCTCCTGATTTGGTTCGTGCATTTCATAGTGCTCATCCAGATCGCCCTGGTGGTTCTGGTGAGGGTTCGGTGCCCCCTCCTTAAGGGGGGGGGGTACTGTTGTGAATTCTGTTTGTGGGCTCCCCCGGTGGTGTTTTATGGTAGTGCCACTTATTTGCCTTCTTCTATCCTTGATCACCTGTTGACACCCATTAGGGGAGTTTCCTATTTAAGGCTGCTTGGCTGCTGGTCCGATGCCGGCCAACAATGTATCAGTAGCATTCTGTTGCATTCTCCTGCCTCAAGATCCTGTTCAGCTAAGTTGAATTTTGTTTCTAGTTAATGCTATTTTTGTCCAGCTATTTGCAATGTGACTCTCTGTAGCTGGAAGCTCTCGTGGACTGAAATTGCCACTCCAGTGGCATGAGTTGTCACTGGAGTTTTAAAGTAATTTCAGGATGGTGTTTTTGAGTAGTGTTTTGAAGTTGACCGTGAAGTGACTCTTTCCTGTACTTCTGCTATCTAGTAAGCGGACCTCACTGTGCTAAATCTGCTGTTCATCCTACGTATGTCTTTTCCTCTTGACTCACCGTCAATATCTGTGGGGGGCTGCTATCTCCTTTTGGGGTTCATCTCTGGAGGTAAGGCAGGCCTGTATATTCCTCTGATAGGGGTAGTTAGATCTCCGGCTGGCGCGTGGTGTCTAGGGCATCGTAGGAAACACTCCCCGGCTACTTCCAGTGTTGTGTCAGGTTCAGGTCACGGTCACTTTAGTTCCCATCACCCGAGAGCTAGTCCGTTGTTATTTTGATTTCCCTGCCATTGGGAAAATCATAACAGTTTGGCCGGCCCACATGTGTTAAAACTATGCACTAAAGCAGGAAAGGATATGAAAAGGTTTTTTTTTCCTTCTGTGTTTGGAAAGTGCACCTTAGTGCTTATTTGTACTCCTTGCTTAAACTGCAGTCTTCAGCCTTTTTTTTTTTTCCTCTCCTCTTAATCTCTGAATGGCTTTGGTTACACCTGTTTGAATCATGGATCCACAGAGTTTGGTTGCAGGTCTGAATAACCTGGCTACAAAGGTCCAGAACTTACAAGATTTTGTTATACGTGCTCCAATGTTTGAACCTAAGATCCCTATGCCTGAATTTTTTACCGGAGACAGATCCCGTTTTTTGAATTTCAGAGAGAATTGTAAATTGTTTTTGTCTCTGAAATCTCACTCTGCTGGTGATCCTGCGCAACAGGTTAAAATTGTTATTTCTCTATTGCGGGGTGACCCACAAAGTTGGGCATTTGCATTGTCGCCAGGGGATCCTGCGTTATTAAATGTAGATGCGTTTTTTCTGGCTTTGGGGTTGCTTTATGAAGAACCTAATTTAGAGATTTTGGCTGAGAAAGCCTTGATAGCTCTTTCCCAAGGGCAAGATGAAGCTGAGATATACTGCCAAAAATTTCGTAAATGGTCGGTGCTTACTAAATGGAATGAGTGCGCTCTAGCAGCTAATTTCAGAGAAGGTCTCTCTGATGCCGTGAAGGATGTCATGGTGGGGTTCCCTGTGCCTACAGGTCTGAATGATGCCATGAAATTGGCTATCCAGATTGATCGGCGTTTACGGGAGCGCAAATCTGTGCACCATATGGCGGTATCTTTTGAGCAAAAACCTGTGCACCATATGGCGGTATCTTCTGAGCAAAAACCTGTGCACCATATGGCGGTATCTTCTGAGCAAAAACCTGTGCATCATTTGGCGGTGACCTCTGAAAAGGCACCAGAGCATATGCAATGCGATAGTGTATTGTCTAGAGGCGAACGACAGAATTACAGGCGCAAAAATGGGTTGTGCTTCTATTGTGGAGATCCAGCTCATGTTATATCAGCATGCTCTAAACGCATAAAGAAGGTTGATAAAAAGGTTGATAAATCTTTTTCTATGGGTACCTTGCAGTCTAAATTTCTTTTGTCCGTGACATTGATTTGTACTTTATCATCTGTTACTGTGGATGCTTATGTGGATTCTGGCGCCGCTCTGAGTCTCATGGATTGGTCCTTTGCCAAGCGTTGTGGGTTTGATTTAGAGCCTCTGGAGGTTTCTATTCCCTTAAAGGGTATTGATTCTACACCTTTGGCTAGCAATAAACCACAATATTGGACACAAGTGACTATGCATCTTTCCCCAGACCATCAGGAGATTATTCGTTTCCTTGTGTTATATAATCTACATGACGTATTAGTACTTGGATTACCATGGTTACAAATTCATAATCCAGTCTTGGACTGGAGATCAATGTCTGTGCTGAGCTGGGGATGTCGGGGGATTCATGGGGATGCACCTTTGGTTCCCATTTCTTCATCTACTCCCTCTGAGATCCCAGCATTTCTGTCAGATTTTTATGATGTCTTTCAGGAGCCTAAAACTGATTCTCTCCCCCCTCACAGAGAGTGTGACTGCGCTATTGAGTTGATTCCCGGTAGTAAATTTCCTAAGGGTCGCTTGTTTAATTTGTCTGTACCTGAACATACTGCTATGCGGGAGTATATCAGAGAATCTTTGGAAAAGGGTCATATTCGCCCCTCTTTGTCTCCACTGGGGGCAGGGTTTTTCTTTGTGGGTAAAAAGGATGGTTCATTGAGACCTTGTATCGACTATCGACTTCTGAATATGATTACAGTTAAATACCAGTACCCGTTACCTTTACTGACTGATCTTTTTGCTCGCATAAAGGGGGCGAAGTGGTTCACTAAGATCGATCTACGTGGTGCGTATAATTTGGTGCGGATTAAGCAGGGGGATGAGTGGAAGACCGCATTTAATACGCCTGAAGGCCATTTTGAGTATTTGGTAATGCCTTTCGGTCTCGCGAATGCCCCTTCCGTTTTTCAGTCCTTTATGCACGATATTTTCCGTGAATATCTGGATAAATTTATGATTGTGTATTTGGATGATATTTTGATTTTTTCGGAGGACTGGGAATCTCATGTTCAACAGGTCAGGAGAGTTTTTCAGGTTTTACGAGCTAATTCTCTATTTGTGAAGGGCTCAAAGTGTATTTTTGGGGTTCAGAGAATTTCCTTTTTGGGATATATTTTTTCCCCTTCATCTATGGAGATGGACCCTGTTAAGGTTCAGGCTATTTGTGATTGGATACAACCTACTTCTCTAAAGAGTCTTCAGAAATTCTTGGGATTTGCTAATTTCTATCGCCGATTCATAGCGGGTTTTTCTGCCATTGCTAAACCTTTGACTGATTTGACCAAGAAGGGTGCTGATGTTGCTAATTGGTCCTCTGCGGCTGTGGAGGCCTTTCGGGAGCTTAAGCGCCGCTTTTCTTCTGCTCCTGTGTTGCGCCAGCCTGATGTTTCGCTCCCGTTCCAGGTTGAAGTAGATGCTTCCGAGATCGGAGCAGGTGCAGTTTTGTCGCAGAAAGGTCCTGACTGCTCAGTGATGAGACCATGTGCGTTTTTCTCTCGAAAGTTTTCGCCCGCTGAGCGAAATTATGATGTTGGAAATCGGGAGCTCTTGGCCATGAAGTGGGCATTTGAGGAGTGGCGTCATTGGCTTGAGGGTGCTAGACACCAGGTGGTGGTCTTGACTGACCACAAAAATCTAATTTATCTTGAGTCAGCCAGGCGTCTGAATCCTAGACAGGCGCGCTGGTCGTTGTTTTTCTCTCGATTTAACTTTGTGGTTTCATATCTGCCTGGGTCTAAGAATGTGAGGGCGGATGCCCTCTCTAGGAGTTTTGAGCCTGACTCGCCTGGTGATTCCGAACCTACTGGCATCCTGAAGGATGGGGTGATATTGTCAGCTGTCTCCCCAGACCTGCGGCGCTCTTTGCAGGAGTTTCAGGTGGATAGGCCTGATCGCTGTCCGCCTGGTAGACTGTTTGTCCCTGATGACTGGACCAGTAGAGTTATTTCGGAGGTTCACTCTTCCGCGTTGGCAGGTCATCCTGGAATTTTTGGCACCAGGGATCTGGTGTCTAGGTCCTTCTGGTGGCCTTCCTTGTCTCGAGATGTACGTATTTTTGTGCAGTCTTGTGATGTTTGTGCTCGGGCTAAGCCCTGCTGTTCCCGGGCCAGCGGGTTGTTGTTGCCCTTGCCTATTCCTAAGAGGCCTTGGACGCACATCTCTATGGACTTTATTTCTGACCTTCCTGTTTCTCGTAGGATGTCCGTCATCTGGGTGGTGTGTGACCGTTTTTCCAAGATGGTTCACTTGGTACCTTTGCCCAAATTGCCCTCCTCCTCTGAGCTGGTCCCTCTATTTTTTCAGAATGTTGTGCGTTTGCATGGTATTCCTGAGAATATAGTGTCTGACAGGGGTACTCAGTTTGTGTCTAGATTTTGGCGGGCGTTCTGTGCCAGGATGGGCATCGACTTGTCTTTTTCGTCTGCATTCCATCCTCAGACTAATGGCCAGACTGAGCGTACTAATCAGACCTTGGAGACTTACTTGAGGTGTTTTGTGTCCGCTGATCAGGACGATTGGCTTGATTTTTTGCCATTGGCAGAGTTTGCCCTTAACAATCGGGCCAGTTCTGCCACTTTGGTTTCTCCATTTTTTTGTAATTCAGGGTTTCACCCTCGCTTTTCGTCCGGTCAATTGGAGTCTTCGGATTGTCCTGGAGTAGATGCTGTGGTTGATAGAATGCATCAGATTTGGGGACAGGTTGTGGACAATCTGAAGTTGTCCCAGGAGAAGACTCAGCAGTTCACTAATCGTCATCGGCGTGTCGGTCCTCGTCTTTGTGTTGGGGACCTGGTTTGGTTGTCTTCTCGATTTGTTCCTATGAAGGTCTCGTCTCCTAAGTTTAAGCCTCGGTTTATCGGCCCTTATAGGATTCTGGAGGTTCTCAATCCTGTGTCCTTTCGTTTGGACCTCCCAGCATCTTTTACTATTCATAATGTTTTTCATCGGTCATTGTTGCGGAGGTATGAGGTGCCGGTTGTTCCGTCTGCTGATCCTCCTGCTCCTGTGCTGGTTGAGGGTGAGTTGGAGTATGTGGTGGAAAAGATCTTGGACTCCCGTGTTTCCAGACGGAAACTTCAGTATCTGGTTAAGTGGAAAGGCTATGGTCAGGAGGATAATTCTTGGGTGACAGCATCTGATGTTCATGCTCCTGATTTGGTTCGTGCATTTCATAGTGCTCATCCAGATCGCCCTGGTGGTTCTGGTGAGGGTTCGGTGCCCCCTCCTTAAGGGGGGGGGGTACTGTTGTGAATTCTGTTTGTGGGCTCCCCCGGTGGTGTTTTATGGTAGTGCCACTTATTTGCCTTCTTCTATCCTTGATCACCTGTTGACACCCATTAGGGGAGTTTCCTATTTAAGGCTGCTTGGCTGCTGGTCCGATGCCGGCCAACAATGTATCAGTAGCATTCTGTTGCATTCTCCTGCCTCAAGATCCTGTTCAGCTAAGTTGAATTTTGTTTCTAGTTAATGCTATTTTTGTCCAGCTATTTGCAATGTGACTCTCTGTAGCTGGAAGCTCTCGTGGACTGAAATTGCCACTCCAGTGGCATGAGTTGTCACTGGAGTTTTAAAGTAATTTCAGGATGGTGTTTTTGAGTAGTGTTTTGAAGTTGACCGTGAAGTGACTCTTTCCTGTACTTCTGCTATCTAGTAAGCGGACCTCACTGTGCTAAATCTGCTGTTCATCCTACGTATGTCTTTTCCTCTTGACTCACCGTCAATATCTGTGGGGGGCTGCTATCTCCTTTTGGGGTTCATCTCTGGAGGTAAGGCAGGCCTGTATATTCCTCTGATAGGGGTAGTTAGATCTCCGGCTGGCGCGTGGTGTCTAGGGCATCGTAGGAAACACTCCCCGGCTACTTCCAGTGTTGTGTCAGGTTCAGGTCACGGTCACTTTAGTTCCCATCACCCGAGAGCTAGTCCGATGTTATTTTGATTTCCCTGCCATTGGGAAAATCATAACAGTTTGGCCGGCCCACATGTGTTAAAACTATGCACTAAAGCAGGAAAGGATATGAAAAGGTTTTTTTTTCCTTCTGTGTTTGGAAAGTGCACCTTAGTGCTTATTTGTACTCCTTGCTTAAACTGCAGTCTTCAGCCTTTTTTTTTTTTCCTCTCCTCTTAATCTCTGAATGGCTTTGGTTACACCTGTTTGAATCATGGATCCACAGAGTTTGGTTGCAGGTCTGAATAACCTGGCTACAAAGGTCCAGAACTTACAAGATTTTGTTATACGTGCTCCAATGTTTGAACCTAAGATCCCTATGCCTGAATTTTTTACCGGAGACAGATCCCGTTTTTTGAATTTCAGAGAGAATTGTAAATTGTTTTTGTCTCTGAAATCTCACTCTGCTGGTGATCCTGCGCAACAGGTTAAAATTGTTATTTCTCTATTGCGGGGTGACCCACAAAGTTGGGCATTTGCATTGTCGCCAGGGGATCCTGCGTTATTAAATGTAGATGCGTTTTTTCTGGCTTTGGGGTTGCTTTATGAAGAACCTAATTTAGAGATTTTGGCTGAGAAAGCCTTGATAGCTCTTTCCCAAGGGCAAGATGAAGCTGAGATATACTGCCAAAAATTTCGTAAATGGTCGGTGCTTACTAAATGGAATGAGTGCGCTCTAGCAGCTAATTTCAGAGAAGGTCTCTCTGATGCCGTGAAGGATGTCATGGTGGGGTTCCCTGTGCCTACAGGTCTGAATGATGCCATGAAATTGGCTATCCAGATTGATCGGCGTTTACGGGAGCGCAAATCTGTGCACCATATGGCGGTATCTTTTGAGCAAAAACCTGTGCACCATATGGCGGTATCTTCTGAGCAAAAACCTGTGCACCATATGGCGGTATCTTCTGAGCAAAAACCTGTGCATCATTTGGCGGTGACCTCTGAAAAGGCACCAGAGCATATGCAATGCGATAGTGTATTGTCTAGAGGCGAACGACAGAATTACAGGCGCAAAAATGGGTTGTGCTTCTATTGTGGAGATCCAGCTCATGTTATATCAGCATGCTCTAAACGCATAAAGAAGGTTGATAAAAAGGTTGATAAATCTTTTTCTATGGGTACCTTGCAGTCTAAATTTCTTTTGTCCGTGACATTGATTTGTACTTTATCATCTGTTACTGTGGATGCTTATGTGGATTCTGGCGCCGCTCTGAGTCTCATGGATTGGTCCTTTGCCAAGCGTTGTGGGTTTGATTTAGAGCCTCTGGAGGTTTCTATTCCCTTAAAGGGTATTGATTCTACACCTTTGGCTAGCAATAAACCACAATATTGGACACAAGTGACTATGCATCTTTCCCCAGACCATCAGGAGATTATTCGTTTCCTTGTGTTATATAATCTACATGACGTATTAGTACTTGGATTACCATGGTTACAAATTCATAATCCAGTCTTGGACTGGAGATCAATGTCTGTGCTGAGCTGGGGATGTCGGGGGATTCATGGGGATGCACCTTTGGTTCCCATTTCTTCATCTACTCCCTCTGAGATCCCAGCATTTCTGTCAGATTTTTATGATGTCTTTCAGGAGCCTAAAACTGATTCTCTCCCCCCTCACAGAGAGTGTGACTGCGCTATTGAGTTGATTCCCGGTAGTAAATTTCCTAAGGGTCGCTTGTTTAATTTGTCTGTACCTGAACATACTGCTATGCGGGAGTATATCAGAGAATCTTTGGAAAAGGGTCATATTCGCCCCTCTTTGTCTCCACTGGGGGCAGGGTTTTTCTTTGTGGGTAAAAAGGATGGTTCATTGAGACCTTGTATCGACTATCGACTTCTGAATAAGATTACAGTTAAATACCAGTACCCGTTACCTTTACTGACTGATCTTTTTGCTCGCATAAAGGGGGCGAAGTGGTTCACTAAGATCGATCTACGTGGTGCGTATAATTTGGTGCGGATTAAGCAGGGGGATGAGTGGAAGACCGCATTTAATACGCCTGAAGGCCATTTTGAGTATTTGGTAATGCCTTTCGGTCTCGCGAATGCCCCTTCCGTTTTTCAGTCCTTTATGCACGATATTTTCCGTGAATATCTGGATAAATTTATGATTGTGTATTTGGATGATATTTTGATTTTTTCGGAGGACTGGGAATCTCATGTTCAACAGGTCAGGAGAGTTTTTCAGGTTTTACGAGCTAATTCTCTATTTGTGAAGGGCTCAAAGTGTATTTTTGGGGTTCAGAGAATTTCCTTTTTGGGATATATTTTTTCCCCTTCATCTATGGAGATGGACCCTGTTAAGGTTCAGGCTATTTGTGATTGGATACAACCTACTTCTCTAAAGAGTCTTCAGAAATTCTTGGGATTTGCTAATTTCTATCGCCGATTCATAGCGGGTTTTTCTGCCATTGCTAAACCTTTGACTGATTTGACCAAGAAGGGTGCTGATGTTGCTAATTGGTCCTCTGCGGCTGTGGAGGCCTTTCGGGAGCTTAAGCGCCGCTTTTCTTCTGCTCCTGTGTTGCGCCAGCCTGATGTTTCGCTCCCGTTCCAGGTTGAAGTAGATGCTTCCGAGATCGGAGCAGGTGCAGTTTTGTCGCAGAAAGGTCCTGACTGCTCAGTGATGAGACCATGTGCGTTTTTCTCTCGAAAGTTTTCGCCCGCTGAGCGAAATTATGATGTTGGAAATCGGGAGCTCTTGGCCATGAAGTGGGCATTTGAGGAGTGGCGTCATTGGCTTGAGGGTGCTAGACACCAGGTGGTGGTCTTGACTGACCACAAAAATCTAATTTATCTTGAGTCAGCCAGGCGTCTGAATCCTAGACAGGCGCGCTGGTCGTTGTTTTTCTCTCGATTTAACTTTGTGGTTTCATATCTGCCTGGGTCTAAGAATGTGAGGGCGGATGCCCTCTCTAGGAGTTTTGAGCCTGACTCGCCTGGTGATTCCGAACCTACTGGCATCCTGAAGGATGGGGTGATATTGTCAGCTGTCTCCCCAGACCTGCGGCGCTCTTTGCAGGAGTTTCAGGTGGATAGGCCTGATCGCTGTCCGCCTGGTAGACTGTTTGTCCCTGATGACTGGACCAGTAGAGTTATTTCGGAGGTTCACTCTTCCGCGTTGGCAGGTCATCCTGGAATTTTTGGCACCAGGGATCTGGTGTCTAGGTCCTTCTGGTGGCCTTCCTTGTCTCGAGATGTACGTATTTTTGTGCAGTCTTGTGATGTTTGTGCTCGGGCTAAGCCCTGCTGTTCCCGGGCCAGCGGGTTGTTGTTGCCCTTGCCTATTCCTAAGAGGCCTTGGACGCACATCTCTATGGACTTTATTTCTGACCTTCCTGTTTCTCGTAGGATGTCCGTCATCTGGGTGGTGTGTGACCGTTTTTCCAAGATGGTTCACTTGGTACCTTTGCCCAAATTGCCCTCCTCCTCTGAGCTGGTCCCTCTATTTTTTCAGAATGTTGTGCGTTTGCATGGTATTCCTGAGAATATAGTGTCTGACAGGGGTACTCAGTTTGTGTCTAGATTTTGGCGGGCGTTCTGTGCCAGGATGGGCATCGACTTGTCTTTTTCGTCTGCATTCCATCCTCAGACTAATGGCCAGACTGAGCGTACTAATCAGACCTTGGAGACTTACTTGAGGTGTTTTGTGTCCGCTGATCAGGACGATTGGCTTGATTTTTTGCCATTGGCAGAGTTTGCCCTTAACAATCGGGCCAGTTCTGCCACTTTGGTTTCTCCATTTTTTTGTAATTCAGGGTTTCACCCTCGCTTTTCGTCCGGTCAATTGGAGTCTTCGGATTGTCCTGGAGTAGATGCTGTGGTTGATAGAATGCATCAGATTTGGGGACAGGTTGTGGACAATCTGAAGTTGTCCCAGGAGAAGACTCAGCAGTTCACTAATCGTCATCGGCGTGTCGGTCCTCGTCTTTGTGTTGGGGACCTGGTTTGGTTGTCTTCTCGATTTGTTCCTATGAAGGTCTCGTCTCCTAAGTTTAAGCCTCGGTTTATCGGCCCTTATAGGATTCTGGAGGTTCTCAATCCTGTGTCCTTTCGTTTGGACCTCCCAGCATCTTTTACTATTCATAATGTTTTTCATCGGTCATTGTTGCGGAGGTATGAGGTGCCGGTTGTTCCGTCTGCTGATCCTCCTGCTCCTGTGCTGGTTGAGGGTGAGTTGGAGTATGTGGTGGAAAAGATCTTGGACTCCCGTGTTTCCAGACGGAAACTTCAGTATCTGGTTAAGTGGAAAGGCTATGGTCAGGAGGATAATTCTTGGGTGACAGCATCTGATGTTCATGCTCCTGATTTGGTTCGTGCATTTCATAGTGCTCATCCAGATCGCCCTGGTGGTTCTGGTGAGGGTTCGGTGCCCCCTCCTTAAGGGGGGGGGTACTGTTGTGAATTCTGTTTGTGGGCTCCCCCGGTGGTGTTTTATGGTAGTGCCACTTATTTGCCTTCTTCTATCCTTGATCACCTGTTGACACCCATTAGGGGAGTTTCCTATTTAAGGCTGCTTGGCTGCTGGTCCGATGCCGGCCAACAATGTATCAGTAGCATTCTGTTGCATTCTCCTGCCTCAAGATCCTGTTCAGCTAAGTTGAATTTTGTTTCTAGTTAATGCTATTTTTGTCCAGCTATTTGCAATGTGACTCTCTGTAGCTGGAAGCTCTCGTGGACTGAAATTGCCACTCCAGTGGCATGAGTTGTCACTGGAGTTTTAAAGTAATTTCAGGATGGTGTTTTTGAGTAGTGTTTTGAAGTTGACCGTGAAGTGACTCTTTCCTGTACTTCTGCTATCTAGTAAGCGGACCTCACTGTGCTAAATCTGCTGTTCATCCTACGTATGTCTTTTCCTCTTGACTCACCGTCAATATCTGTGGGGGGCTGCTATCTCCTTTTGGGGTTCATCTCTGGAGGTAAGGCAGGCCTGTATATTCCTCTGATAGGGGTAGTTAGATCTCCGGCTGGCGCGTGGTGTCTAGGGCATCGTAGGAAACACTCCCCGGCTACTTCCAGTGTTGTGTCAGGTTCAGGTCACGGTCACTTTAGTTCCCATCACCCGAGAGCTAGTCCGTTGTTATTTTGATTTCCCTGCCATTGGGAAAATCATAACAGTTTGGCCGGCCCACATGTGTTAAAACTATGCACTAAAGCAGGAAAGGATATGAAAAGGTTTTTTTTTCCTTCTGTGTTTGGAAAGTGCACCTTAGTGCTTATTTGTACTCCTTGCTTAAACTGCAGTCTTCAGCCTTTTTTTTTTTTCCTCTCCTCTTAATCTCTGAATGGCTTTGGTTACTCCTGTTTGAATCATGGATCCACAGAGTTTGGTTGCAGGTCTGAATAACCTGGCTACAAAGGTCCAGAACTTACAAGATTTTGTTATACGTGCTCCAATGTTTGAACCTAAGATCCCTATGCCTGAATTTTTTACCGGAGACAGATCCCGTTTTTTGAATTTCAGAGAGAATTGTAAATTGTTTTTGTCTCTGAAATCTCACTCTGCTGGTGATCCTGCGCAACAGGTTAAAATTGTTATTTCTCTATTGCGGGGTGACCCACAAAGTTGGGCATTTGCATTGTCGCCAGGGGATCCTGCGTTATTAAATGTAGATGCGTTTTTTCTGGCTTTGGGGTTGCTTTATGAAGAACCTAATTTAGAGATTTTGGCTGAGAAAGCCTTGATAGCTCTTTCCCAAGGGCAAGATGAAGCTGAGATATACTGCCAAAAATTTCGTAAATGGTCGGTGCTTACTAAATGGAATGAGTGCGCTCTAGCAGCTAATTTCAGAGAAGGTCTCTCTGATGCCGTGAAGGATGTCATGGTGGGGTTCCCTGTGCCTACAGGTCTGAATGATGCCATGAAATTGGCTATCCAGATTGATCGGCGTTTACGGGAGCGCAAATCTGTGCACCATATGGCGGTATCTTTTGAGCAAAAACCTGTGCACCATATGGCGGTATCTTCTGAGCAAAAACCTGTGCACCATATGGCGGTATCTTCTGAGCAAAAACCTGTGCATCATTTGGCGGTGACCTCTGAAAAGGCACCAGAGCATATGCAATGCGATAGTGTATTGTCTAGAGGCGAACGACAGAATTACAGGCGCAAAAATGGGTTGTGCTTCTATTGTGGAGATCCAGCTCATGTTATATCAGCATGCTCTAAACGCATAAAGAAGGTTGATAAAAAGGTTGATAAATCTTTTTCTATGGGTACCTTGCAGTCTAAATTTCTTTTGTCCGTGACATTGATTTGTACTTTATCATCTGTTACTGTGGATGCTTATGTGGATTCTGGCGCCGCTCTGAGTCTCATGGATTGGTCCTTTGCCAAGCGTTGTGGGTTTGATTTAGAGCCTCTGGAGGTTTCTATTCCCTTAAAGGGTATTGATTCTACACCTTTGGCTAGCAATAAACCACAATATTGGACACAAGTGACTATGCATCTTTCCCCAGACCATCAGGAGATTATTCGTTTCCTTGTGTTATATAATCTACATGACGTATTAGTACTTGGATTACCATGGTTACAAATTCATAATCCAGTCTTGGACTGGAGATCAATGTCTGTGCTGAGCTGGGGATGTCGGGGGATTCATGGGGATGCACCTTTGGTTCCCATTTCTTCATCTACTCCCTCTGAGATCCCAGCATTTCTGTCAGATTTTTATGATGTCTTTCAGGAGCCTAAAACTGATTCTCTCCCCCCTCACAGAGAGTGTGACTGCGCTATTGAGTTGATTCCCGGTAGTAAATTTCCTAAGGGTCGCTTGTTTAATTTGTCTGTACCTGAACATACTGCTATGCGGGAGTATATCAGAGAATCTTTGGAAAAGGGTCATATTCGCCCCTCTTTGTCTCCACTGGGGGCAGGGTTTTTCTTTGTGGGTAAAAAGGATGGTTCATTGAGACCTTGTATCGACTATCGACTTCTGAATAAGATTACAGTTAAATACCAGTACCCGTTACCTTTACTGACTGATCTTTTTGCTCGCATAAAGGGGGCGAAGTGGTTCACTAAGATCGATCTACGTGGTGCGTATAATTTGGTGCGGATTAAGCAGGGGGATGAGTGGAAGACCGCATTTAATACGCCTGAAGGCCATTTTGAGTATTTGGTAATGCCTTTCGGTCTCGCGAATGCCCCTTCCGTTTTTCAGTCCTTTATGCACGATATTTTCCGTGAATATCTGGATAAATTTATGATTGTGTATTTGGATGATATTTTGATTTTTTCGGAGGACTGGGAATCTCATGTTCAACAGGTCAGGAGAGTTTTTCAGGTTTTACGAGCTAATTCTCTATTTGTGAAGGGCTCAAAGTGTATTTTTGGGGTTCAGAGAATTTCCTTTTTGGGATATATTTTTTCCCCTTCATCTATGGAGATGGACCCTGTTAAGGTTCAGGCTATTTGTGATTGGATACAACCTACTTCTCTAAAGAGTCTTCAGAAATTCTTGGGATTTGCTAATTTCTATCGCCGATTCATAGCGGGTTTTTCTGCCATTGCTAAACCTTTGACTGATTTGACCAAGAAGGGTGCTGATGTTGCTAATTGGTCCTCTGCGGCTGTGGAGGCCTTTCGGGAGCTTAAGCGCCGCTTTTCTTCTGCTCCTGTGTTGCGCCAGCCTGATGTTTCGCTCCCGTTCCAGGTTGAAGTAGATGCTTCCGAGATCGGAGCAGGTGCAGTTTTGTCGCAGAAAGGTCCTGACTGCTCAGTGATGAGACCATGTGCGTTTTTCTCTCGAAAGTTTTCGCCCGCTGAGCGAAATTATGATGTTGGAAATCGGGAGCTCTTGGCCATGAAGTGGGCATTTGAGGAGTGGCGTCATTGGCTTGAGGGTGCTAGACACCAGGTGGTGGTCTTGACTGACCACAAAAATCTAATTTATCTTGAGTCAGCCAGGCGTCTGAATCCTAGACAGGCGCGCTGGTCGTTGTTTTTCTCTCGATTTAACTTTGTGGTTTCATATCTGCCTGGGTCTAAGAATGTGAGGGCGGATGCCCTCTCTAGGAGTTTTGAGCCTGACTCGCCTGGTGATTCCGAACCTACTGGCATCCTGAAGGATGGGGTGATATTGTCAGCTGTCTCCCCAGACCTGCGGCGCTCTTTGCAGGAGTTTCAGGTGGATAGGCCTGATCGCTGTCCGCCTGGTAGACTGTTTGTCCCTGATGACTGGACCAGTAGAGTTATTTCGGAGGTTCACTCTTCCGCGTTGGCAGGTCATCCTGGAATTTTTGGCACCAGGGATCTGGTGTCTAGGTCCTTCTGGTGGCCTTCCTTGTCTCGAGATGTACGTATTTTTGTGCAGTCTTGTGATGTTTGTGCTCGGGCTAAGCCCTGCTGTTCCCGGGCCAGCGGGTTGTTGTTGCCCTTGCCTATTCCTAAGAGGCCTTGGACGCACATCTCTATGGACTTTATTTCTGACCTTCCTGTTTCTCGTAGGATGTCCGTCATCTGGGTGGTGTGTGACCGTTTTTCCAAGATGGTTCACTTGGTACCTTTGCCCAAATTGCCCTCCTCCTCTGAGCTGGTCCCTCTATTTTTTCAGAATGTTGTGCGTTTGCATGGTATTCCTGAGAATATAGTGTCTGACAGGGGTACTCAGTTTGTGTCTAGATTTTGGCGGGCGTTCTGTGCCAGGATGGGCATCGACTTGTCTTTTTCGTCTGCATTCCATCCTCAGACTAATGGCCAGACTGAGCGTACTAATCAGACCTTGGAGACTTACTTGAGGTGTTTTGTGTCCGCTGATCAGGACGATTGGCTTGATTTTTTGCCATTGGCAGAGTTTGCCCTTAACAATCGGGCCAGTTCTGCCACTTTGGTTTCTCCATTTTTTTGTAATTCAGGGTTTCACCCTCGCTTTTCGTCCGGTCAATTGGAGTCTTCGGATTGTCCTGGAGTAGATGCTGTGGTTGATAGAATGCATCAGATTTGGGGACAGGTTGTGGACAATCTGAAGTTGTCCCAGGAGAAGACTCAGCAGTTCACTAATCGTCATCGGCGTGTCGGTCCTCGTCTTTGTGTTGGGGACCTGGTTTGGTTGTCTTCTCGATTTGTTCCTATGAAGGTCTCGTCTCCTAAGTTTAAGCCTCGGTTTATCGGCCCTTATAGGATTCTGGAGGTTCTCAATCCTGTGTCCTTTCGTTTGGACCTCCCAGCATCTTTTACTATTCATAATGTTTTTCATCGGTCATTGTTGCGGAGGTATGAGGTGCCGGTTGTTCCGTCTGCTGATCCTCCTGCTCCTGTGCTGGTTGAGGGTGAGTTGGAGTATGTGGTGGAAAAGATCTTGGACTCCCGTGTTTCCAGACGGAAACTTCAGTATCTGGTTAAGTGGAAAGGCTATGGTCAGGAGGATAATTCTTGGGTGACAGCATCTGATGTTCATGCTCCTGATTTGGTTCGTGCATTTCATAGTGCTCATCCAGATCGCCCTGGTGGTTCTGGTGAGGGTTCGGTGCCCCCTCCTTAAGGGGGGGGGTACTGTTGTGAATTCTGTTTGTGGGCTCCCCCGGTGGTGTTTTATGGTAGTGCCACTTATTTGCCTTCTTCTATCCTTGATCACCTGTTGACACCCATTAGGGGAGTTTCCTATTTAAGGCTGCTTGGCTGCTGGTCCGATGCCGGCCAACAATGTATCAGTAGCATTCTGTTGCATTCTCCTGCCTCAAGATCCTGTTCAGCTAAGTTGAATTTTGTTTCTAGTTAATGCTATTTTTGTCCAGCTATTTGCAATGTGACTCTCTGTAGCTGGAAGCTCTCGTGGACTGAAATTGCCACTCCAGTGGCATGAGTTGTCACTGGAGTTTTAAAGTAATTTCAGGATGGTGTTTTTGAGTAGTGTTTTGAAGTTGACCGTGAAGTGACTCTTTCCTGTACTTCTGCTATCTAGTAAGCGGACCTCACTGTGCTAAATCTGCTGTTCATCCTACGTATGTCTTTTCCTCTTGACTCACCGTCAATATCTGTGGGGGGCTGCTATCTCCTTTTGGGGTTCATCTCTGGAGGTAAGGCAGGCCTGTATATTCCTCTGATAGGGGTAGTTAGATCTCCGGCTGGCGCGTGGTGTCTAGGGCATCGTAGGAAACACTCCCCGGCTACTTCCAGTGTTGTGTCAGGTTCAGGTCACGGTCACTTTAGTTCCCATCACCCGAGAGCTAGTCCGTTGTTATTTTGATTTCCCTGCCATTGGGAAAATCATAACAGTTTGGCCGGCCCACATGTGTTAAAACTATGCACTAAAGCAGGAAAGGATATGAAAAGGTTTTTTTTTCCTTCTGTGTTTGGAAAGTGCACCTTAGTGCTTATTTGTACTCCTTGCTTAAACTGCAGTCTTCAGCCTTTTTTTTTTTTCCTCTCCTCTTAATCTCTGAATGGCTTTGGTTACACCTGTTTGAATCATGGATCCACAGAGTTTGGTTGCAGGTCTGAATAACCTGGCTACAAAGGTCCAGAACTTACAAGATTTTGTTATACGTGCTCCAATGTTTGAACCTAAGATCCCTATGCCTGAATTTTTTACCGGAGACAGATCCCGTTTTTTGAATTTCAGAGAGAATTGTAAATTGTTTTTGTCTCTGAAATCTCACTCTGCTGGTGATCCTGCGCAACAGGTTAAAATTGTTATTTCTCTATTGCGGGGTGACCCACAAAGTTGGGCATTTGTATTGTCGCCAGGGGATCCTGCGTTATTAAATGTAGATGCGTTTTTTCTGGCTTTGGGGTTGCTTTATGAAGAACCTAATTTAGAGATTTTGGCTGAGAAAGCCTTGATAGCTCTTTCCCAAGGGCAAGATGAAGCTGAGATATACTGCCAAAAATTTCGTAAATGGTCGGTGCTTACTAAATGGAATGAGTGCGCTCTAGCAGCTAATTTCAGAGAAGGTCTCTCTGATGCCGTGAAGGATGTCATGGTGGGGTTCCCTGTGCCTACAGGTCTGAATGATGCCATGAAATTGGCTATCCAGATTGATCGGCGTTTACGGGAGCGCAAATCTGTGCACCATATGGCGGTATCTTTTGAGCAAAAACCTGTGCACCATATGGCGGTATCTTCTGAGCAAAAACCTGTGCACCATATGGCGGTATCTTCTGAGCAAAAACCTGTGCATCATTTGGCGGTGACCTCTGAAAAGGCACCAGAGCATATGCAATGCGATAGTGTATTGTCTAGAGGCGAACGACAGAATTACAGGCGCAAAAATGGGTTGTGCTTCTATTGTGGAGATCCAGCTCATGTTATATCAGCATGCTCTAAACGCATAAAGAAGGTTGATAAAAAGGTTGATAAATCTTTTTCTATGGGTACCTTGCAGTCTAAATTTCTTTTGTCCGTGACATTGATTTGTACTTTATCATCTGTTACTGTGGATGCTTATGTGGATTCTGGCGCCGCTCTGAGTCTCATGGATTGGTCCTTTGCCAAGCGTTGTGGGTTTGATTTAGAGCCTCTGGAGGTTTCTATTCCCTTAAAGGGTATTGATTCTACACCTTTGGCTAGCAATAAACCACAATATTGGACACAAGTGACTATGCATCTTTCCCCAGACCATCAGGAGATTATTCGTTTCCTTGTGTTATATAATCTACATGACGTATTAGTACTTGGATTACCATGGTTACAAATTCATAATCCAGTCTTGGACTGGAGATCAATGTCTGTGCTGAGCTGGGGATGTCGGGGGATTCATGGGGATGCACCTTTGGTTCCCATTTCTTCATCTACTCCCTCTGAGATCCCAGCATTTCTGTCAGATTTTTATGATGTCTTTCAGGAGCCTAAAACTGATTCTCTCCCCCCTCACAGAGAGTGTGACTGCGCTATTGAGTTGATTCCCGGTAGTAAATTTCCTAAGGGTCGCTTGTTTAATTTGTCTGTACCTGAACATACTGCTATGCGGGAGTATATCAGAGAATCTTTGGAAAAGGGTCATATTCGCCCCTCTTTGTCTCCACTGGGGGCAGGGTTTTTCTTTGTGGGTAAAAAGGATGGTTCATTGAGACCTTGTATCGACTATCGACTTCTGAATATGATTACAGTTAAATACCAGTACCCGTTACCTTTACTGACTGATCTTTTTGCTCGCATAAAGGGGGCGAAGTGGTTCACTAAGATCGATCTACGTGGTGCGTATAATTTGGTGCGGATTAAGCAGGGGGATGAGTGGAAGACCGCATTTAATACGCCTGAAGGCCATTTTGAGTATTTGGTAATGCCTTTCGGTCTCGCGAATGCCCCTTCCGTTTTTCAGTCCTTTATGCACGATATTTTCCGTGAATATCTGGATAAATTTATGATTGTGTATTTGGATGATATTTTGATTTTTTCGGAGGACTGGGAATCTCATGTTCAACAGGTCAGGAGAGTTTTTCAGGTTTTACGAGCTAATTCTCTATTTGTGAAGGGCTCAAAGTGTATTTTTGGGGTTCAGAGAATTTCCTTTTTGGGATATATTTTTTCCCCTTCATCTATGGAGATGGACCCTGTTAAGGTTCAGGCTATTTGTGATTGGATACAACCTACTTCTCTAAAGAGTCTTCAGAAATTCTTGGGATTTGCTAATTTCTATCGCCGATTCATAGCGGGTTTTTCTGCCATTGCTAAACCTTTGACTGATTTGACCAAGAAGGGTGCTGATGTTGCTAATTGGTCCTCTGCGGCTGTGGAGGCCTTTCGGGAGCTTAAGCGCCGCTTTTCTTCTGCTCCTGTGTTGCGCCAGCCTGATGTTTCGCTCCCGTTCCAGGTTGAAGTAGATGCTTCCGAGATCGGAGCAGGTGCAGTTTTGTCGCAGAAAGGTCCTGACTGCTCAGTGATGAGACCATGTGCGTTTTTCTCTCGAAAGTTTTCGCCCGCTGAGCGAAATTATGATGTTGGAAATCGGGAGCTCTTGGCCATGAAGTGGGCATTTGAGGAGTGGCGTCATTGGCTTGAGGGTGCTAGACACCAGGTGGTGGTCTTGACTGACCACAAAAATCTAATTTATCTTGAGTCAGCCAGGCGTCTGAATCCTAGACAGGCGCGCTGGTCGTTGTTTTTCTCTCGATTTAACTTTGTGGTTTCATATCTGCCTGGGTCTAAGAATGTGAGGGCGGATGCCCTCTCTAGGAGTTTTGAGCCTGACTCGCCTGGTGATTCCGAACCTACTGGCATCCTGAAGGATGGGGTGATATTGTCAGCTGTCTCCCCAGACCTGCGGCGCTCTTTGCAGGAGTTTCAGGTGGATAGGCCTGATCGCTGTCCGCCTGGTAGACTGTTTGTCCCTGATGACTGGACCAGTAGAGTTATTTCGGAGGTTCACTCTTCCGCGTTGGCAGGTCATCCTGGAATTTTTGGCACCAGGGATCTGGTGTCTAGGTCCTTCTGGTGGCCTTCCTTGTCTCGAGATGTACGTATTTTTGTGCAGTCTTGTGATGTTTGTGCTCGGGCTAAGCCCTGCTGTTCCCGGGCCAGCGGGTTGTTGTTGCCCTTGCCTATTCCTAAGAGGCCTTGGACGCACATCTCTATGGACTTTATTTCTGACCTTCCTGTTTCTCGTAGGATGTCCGTCATCTGGGTGGTGTGTGACCGTTTTTCCAAGATGGTTCACTTGGTACCTTTGCCCAAATTGCCCTCCTCCTCTGAGCTGGTCCCTCTATTTTTTCAGAATGTTGTGCGTTTGCATGGTATTCCTGAGAATATAGTGTCTGACAGGGGTACTCAGTTTGTGTCTAGATTTTGGCGGGCGTTCTGTGCCAGGATGGGCATCGACTTGTCTTTTTCGTCTGCATTCCATCCTCAGACTAATGGCCAGACTGAGCGTACTAATCAGACCTTGGAGACTTACTTGAGGTGTTTTGTGTCCGCTGATCAGGACGATTGGCTTGATTTTTTGCCATTGGCAGAGTTTGCCCTTAACAATCGGGCCAGTTCTGCCACTTTGGTTTCTCCATTTTTTTGTAATTCAGGGTTTCACCCTCGCTTTTCGTCCGGTCAATTGGAGTCTTCGGATTGTCCTGGAGTAGATGCTGTGGTTGATAGAATGCATCAGATTTGGGGACAGGTTGTGGACAATCTGAAGTTGTCCCAGGAGAAGACTCAGCAGTTCACTAATCGTCATCGGCGTGTCGGTCCTCGTCTTTGTGTTGGGGACCTGGTTTGGTTGTCTTCTCGATTTGTTCCTATGAAGGTCTCGTCTCCTAAGTTTAAGCCTCGGTTTATCGGCCCTTATAGGATTCTGGAGGTTCTCAATCCTGTGTCCTTTCGTTTGGACCTCCCAGCATCTTTTACTATTCATAATGTTTTTCATCGGTCATTGTTGCGGAGGTATGAGGTGCCGGTTGTTCCGTCTGCTGATCCTCCTGCTCCTGTGCTGGTTGAGGGTGAGTTGGAGTATGTGGTGGAAAAGATCTTGGACTCCCGTGTTTCCAGACGGAAACTTCAGTATCTGGTTAAGTGGAAAGGCTATGGTCAGGAGGATAATTCTTGGGTGACAGCATCTGATGTTCATGCTCCTGATTTGGTTCGTGCATTTCATAGTGCTCATCCAGATCGCCCTGGTGGTTCTGGTGAGGGTTCGGTGCCCCCTCCTTAAGGGGGGGGTACTGTTGTGAATTCTGTTTGTGGGCTCCCCCGGTGGTGTTTTATGGTAGTGCCACTTATTTGCCTTCTTCTATCCTTGATCACCTGTTGACACCCATTAGGGGAGTTTCCTATTTAAGGCTGCTTGGCTGCTGGTCCGATGCCGGCCAACAATGTATCAGTAGCATTCTGTTGCATTCTCCTGCCTCAAGATCCTGTTCAGCTAAGTTGAATTTTGTTTCTAGTTAATGCTATTTTTGTCCAGCTATTTGCAATGTGACTCTCTGTAGCTGGAAGCTCTCGTGGACTGAAATTGCCACTCCAGTGGCATGAGTTGTCACTGGAGTTTTAAAGTAATTTCAGGATGGTGTTTTTGAGTAGTGTTTTGAAGTTGACCGTGAAGTGACTCTTTCCTGTACTTCTGCTATCTAGTAAGCGGACCTCACTGTGCTAAATCTGCTGTTCATCCTACGTATGTCTTTTCCTCTTGACTCACCGTCAATATCTGTGGGGGGCTGCTATCTCCTTTTGGGGTTCATCTCTGGAGGTAAGGCAGGCCTGTATATTCCTCTGATAGGGGTAGTTAGATCTCCGGCTGGCGCGTGGTGTCTAGGGCATCGTAGGAAACACTCCCCGGCTACTTCCAGTGTTGTGTCAGGTTCAGGTCACGGTCACTTTAGTTCCCATCACCCGAGAGCTAGTCCGTTGTTATTTTGATTTCCCTGCCATTGGGAAAATCATAACACATTCCCCGGCCACTGGTAGTTGTGCGTGAGGTTCAGCATCGCGGTCAGCTTAGATTCCATCTTCCTAGAGCTAGTCCTGTTTTTGCCTATGTCCCTGCCATTGGGAACCATGACAGAGCTTTCCTCCCACCCTTGTATTTTATATACTGTACCCCCTCTTCTGTAGTGTTAGCTAGGAGGTATAGCTAACACTACAGAAAACAGAAAGGTTTCAGAAGAATCTAGATAAGCTTGAACAATGGGCAGCGGCTAATAGACTGGTATTTAACAGGGAGAAATGCAAGATTCTACATCTGGGCAAGAAAAACGAAAATTACATCTACAGAATGGGAGGACTAGAACTGAGCAACAGCATGTTTGAAAAAACTTGGTATATATAACAGTGTGCAGTAGCAGGAAAAAAAGGCAAACACAGTTGTAGGATGTATTAAGAGAAGCAGAGTCTATATCACATGAAGTAATTATTGCTACGGAACTGCAACACAGAACTAGGATAGAAGAGGAAAACTGACCCTGCACTGAGGCTTGGCTGATACCCTACGATGGAGTGGGTGACCCATTCCTTGCCAATAGACCCACTGACGATCCTAGGTTAATCTTGGCGAAGACCTATAGATAGGGGGAAGGAGTTCCCTAAAAGATCTAATGACTGGGTATGAAAAACAGGTCACCTCCTAATAGAAAACACAGAGAGGCTGCAGAAACCAACTGAAAACAGAAACTAAGGATAGCAGAATCAGAGGTTCCAGAACTGCATAAAATTCAACACAGAAAGCTATCAAAGCACCTAGCCAGAACTCTAGCGGATTTACACTGTTGTCCAGCAAGGACTGGGAGACAGGTGCTGGGTAATAAAGGGTGATACAATCACGTGACCTAAGACAACCCAGCACCAGGGGAAAAGGACCAGCAGCCAGAAAACCAAAACAAGATGGCGGATGGTCAAAAACAAAACAGATTCTAACAGTACCTCCCCTTTTACAAGGATTCTCCGGATCTTCTTGGCCGAGCCTTATTTGGAAATCTCCTGTGAAAAGCCTTAATCAGCCTTGAGGCCGAGACATCCTCAGCTTTCACCCAGGAATTATCCTCGGGACCGAAACGCTTCCAGGACACAAGATACTGCAACCTTCCTCTATGCCACCTGGAATCTAAAAATCTCAAACTCGCCGTCCTCATCAACTGGGGGAACAGTCGGCATCACCTCCTTATCTGGTGTGTCAACTTTCTTCAGTGACGAGGACGAGAGGATGTCTAATCTCACTGCTACCAAGTTGACAACCTGAACCACTTTGAAGGGTCCTACAAACTTGGGCCCCAGTTTTTTAGAAGGGATCTTCTAACGCAGATTGCTAGAGGACAACCAGACCATGTCTTCAACTGCAAACAATGCCTCCCTTCTTTCCTTGTCAAAATATTTCTTTGACCTCCATTGGTCCAAACCCTGTCCAAATTTCCAGAAAAACTCTCCTCCTCCGGCACCGCTGTCCCAATCTTTGAAAATGGACCGAAAGATAGATGTCTCCATGTACAGCAAAAAAAAGGAGAACACCCAGCCGAGGAAGACCTATGATTATTAAGAGCAAACTCAGCTGGTGGTAGGTATTCCGACCACATCTCCTGATTGTCTGCTACAAAACATCTCAAAAACTGCTCGACGTCCTGGTTTTTCCTTTCGGTCTGTCCATTGGACTCTGGATGATAACCTGACGAAAATGACAAATGAACAAACTGTGGTCCTCTATCGGAAACAATGTCCGTGGGAACCCCATGGAGCCTGACAATCTCTTTCACAAATGCCTTAGCTAGAGTCTTGGTGCAGGGTAATTTATTGAATGGGACCAGATGACACATCTTACTAGGGTTGAGCGAAACGGGTCGGTAATTTTCAGAAGTCGCCGACTTTTGGCAAAGTCGGGTTTCATGAAACCCGACCCGACCCCTGTGTGGGGTCAGCCATGAAGTCGGCGATCTTCTGAATCTGGAATCGGAATTCCGATACCGATTCCCGATATGTTTAAGATATCGGGAATTGGTATCGGAATTCAGATTTAAGTGTAAAATAAAGAATTAAAATAAAAAATATCGCTATACTTACCCTCTGACGGGCCCTGGTACTAACCGGGAACCTTCCTTCCTTAGAATCAGCCTTCCGGGACCTCGCGGTGACGTCGCGGTGACGTCGCGGTGACGTCGCGGCTTGTGATTTTTGCGCGGCCGCCCATGTGACCGTGACGTCACCGGAGGTCCTGGAAGGGCTGATTCTTAGGAAGGAAGGCTGCCGGAACGACGCAGGGCGTGTCCGAGAGTGAGTATATACCTAATAGGTATATACTCACCCTCGGCTTCGTTCCGGCAGCCTTCCTTCCTAAGAATCAGCCCTTCCAGGACCTCCGGTGATGTCACGGTCACATGGGCGGCCGCACACCAATCACAAGCCGCGACGTCACCGCGACGTCACCGCGACGTCACCGCGAGGTCCTGGAAGGCTGATTCTAAGGAAGGAAGGTTCCCGGTTAGTACCAGGGCCCGTCAGAGTGTAAGTATAGCGATATTTTTTATTTTAATTCTTTATTTTACACTTAAATATGGATCCCAGGGCCTGAAGGAGAGTTTCCGCTCCTTCAGACCCTGGGAACCATTGGAAACCCAATGCACTGCATTGGGTTTCGAGTTTCGGCCGACCCCGACCCCGACTTTTTTATAGGATCGGCCGATTTCACTCGACCCGACTTTTGAAAAAGTCGGGTTTCGTGAAACCCGACCCGATCCTATAAAAGTAAAGGTCGCTCAACCCTACATCTTACTAAACTGGTCCACAACAACCCAGATGACAGAAAAACCCTCAGCGACCAGCAGATCAGTGATAAAATACATAGCAAGATGTGACCATGACGAACTAGGAACCTCCAAAGGGCACAGCAACCCTGCAGCCGGGGCATGTGAGGCCTTTCAACCTAGCTCACACAGTACACTGACGCACCCACTTGATGATTTCTCTTTGCCACCCTGGCCACCAGAAACTTCGACCGATCGACTTTCTAGTTTCTGAAATCCCTGGATGACCCACCAACCGAGACTCATGACATTCAGCAAACAAAGCTCTCCACAAGGTTTTAGGCACAAATAATTTAGCATACGGAGTGTTAGCATTCTGGGCCTCTAGGATGCTACTCTTCAACTCAGAACCCAATGCTGCCACCACCACCCCTCTCTGTAAAATACATTCCTCCTTCTCAGTATTAACTGCTGGAGAGAAACTACGAGACAAAGCATCCACTTTAACATTCTTTGTCCCAGGGATATATGTTACAGAGAAATGAAACCGGGCAAAAAACAGTGCCCACCTAGCTTGATGGGCATTCAAATGTTTAGTAGCGTCCAGATATATCAGATTCTTATGATCAGTAAAAACCTGTATCGGATGTCTAGCCCCCTCCAAAAAATGTCGCCAATGCTCAAACGCGAGTTTAATAGCCAGCAACTCTCTGTTCCCAACATCATAGTTGAGCTCAGTCTCCGAAAATGTTTTAGAAAAGAAAGCACAGGGATGCACCCCATCCTCTCCCTCCTGGGACAGAATTGTCTCCACCCCTACTGAAGAGGCATCAACCTCTACCAGAAATGGCTTGGTCTCATCTGTCTGGATCAAAACAAGAGCAGAGCTAAACCTCTCCTTGAGATGCTCAAAAGGCTTAACAGCCTCAGAGGACCGTTGGACTGTATTAGAACCCTTCTTGGTGAGATCAGTTATAGGTTTAGCAATCACAGAAAAATTCATTATGAATTTTCTGTAATAATTAGCACCACAACAAGATGGCGGATGGTCAAAAAAAAATCAGATTCTAACAAATCCTCCTCTACTCCTCCTTGGTCACACCTCATCTGGAATACTGTGTCCAGTTCTGGACACCACATTTTAAAAAAGACATTGAAAAACTGGAGCAAGTTCAAAGAAGAGCGACCAGGATGGTGAGTGGACTGCAAAGTATGTTCTAGTAGGAACGGTTAAAGGATCTGGGAATGTTTAGCTTGCAAATAAGAAGGCTAAGAGGAGACTTAATAGCTGCCTACAAATATCTGAAGGGCTGTCATAGTGTAGCGGGATCATCATTATTCTCATTTGCACATGGAAACATGAGATGCAATGGAATGAAACTGAAAGGGAGAAGATACAGATTAGATATTAAAAAAACTTTTTCACAGTTAGGGTGATCAATGAGTGGAACAGGCTGCCATGAGAGGTGGTGAGTGCTCCTTCAATTAAAGTCTTCAAATAGAGGCTGGACAGACATCTGTCTGAGATGGTTTAGTGAATCCTGCATTGAGCAGGGGGTTGTACATGATGATCCTTGAGGTCCCTTCCAACTCTAACATTCTATAATTCTGTGATCATGATGTGGCCTCAGAGGCAATTTCGGTATACTGCTAGCAATGGCCTGAGGATGGACGGCATCCCTTGGCCTTGTTGACTGTGGCATGGGGCTGTGGGATAACCGGGATCCTGGCCGAAGCATCTAACCTGTGCCGTCTCCTACTGGCATTGTGCCAGCACTCTGGTAAACCAGGAGGATCCCTGCTGTGCCACTCTTTCTCGGATCGGCTTCTCCAAGGCATCACCCATGGTGGTACTCCGCTCTAGACACAGGGATGTGTGTGATGCTCCTCAGAAAGAGGTAGGAAGAGGTGGGCTTCCCTCCTACCCTTCTATTTTATATACCAATTCATAACACTCTTTTTGAGCTTTGGATTAGCATGTTTGAGCTATGAGCAGTATTCACACAACATTAGTGGGGCGGGCAGTTTAGCTCTGGTGGGACTTGCACGAAAAGGTTATGCTTGCGCGTGCTACTACCTTTCTTACCGAGGGACAAGAAATCCACACAGTGCTCGATGCCACTGCTTCTGAGTGATTCACGGCCTGGTCCCTAGCTGGAGTGACAAGCAAGGTGTCCCACCACGGTGTCCCTCTCATACATGGGGCCTCCCTCTCAACACTTTCTACATGAGAAAGACAGCTAATGGCTTTCTAGCTTACACAGCCAGAGATACTGCGGGGAAGAATTATATCTTTGGTTAGTTGACTGGCTGAATCATTATCTTGCGCAATTTACGATTCTCCGATCAATTTCAAGAGATTATAAACTCTGTCACTTCATCTTAGATAACCGCCGGTTGCACAAATTATCAGCGTCAGGTGAAATGAAAAAATCACGCAACAGTTTCACAATTGTGTGTTATATAATTACACAGGTCTGAAAGGGAAATTCTCAACTCAATAAAATTTAGAAAAAATTCCATCACGTACAGTTTTTTCACAAACACTGACTCCATACGCTTTTTCTTGCACCATTCTTTGACCCCTTTGTGTGACCTTCGGTGGATGATTTTGGTGTCATTAGTCTGGTTAGAAATTAATGGAGGCTGTGCTGCGATTGGCTGCTGTGGGCAGAGATTTTCTTAACCCCGCTACCGAAGAGTATGGTGGTGTCCATAGCATCCAATCATAGCACAACTTTCATTTGATCTCAGCAGTATAAGAACTGAAAGCTGCACTGTGATTGGTTGATATGGGGAGCAAAGGCAGATTTGCTTTTAGACAGAGTGTGGTGGTGCGCTTACCACGATTCATTTCAGTATTTAGTGGTTGTGGTGGATTAAGCTTCTGTTTCTAACAACGTGATCAAAATGGCTACAAGGGGGTGTCGTAATTCACCCGACAACTTTTACTACATTTACGGTTGTTTTGTATTGAAGAAACAATATGGATTTAGTTAGAAAAGTGTATTATGCGTACTTTGATGTAAAACTAGCTAATCAGGACAAGTGGGCTCCTTGTTTAGTCTATTCTATTATTGCAGAACTACGATACTGGTCTAAAGGGAACAAAGAGAACTTTTGTTTTGGCGTGCCTATGATCTGGAGTGAATTGCAAAATCATTATAGTGAAGACTGCTCTGCTACTTTTGAAATTGCAGCAAAGAGGAATTCAACCTTAAAAATAAAAAGGAAATTACATATCCGAACCTCCCACCAGCGATTTGCCTTTGGCCTCATGGTCCAGGAATACCTGTGTCTTCACCTCCAGTCCTCTTTTTTTCAGCAGAGGCAATTTGCATATTTAAATTCCCAGAGGAGCATTGCACGGCGAATAAGCCTCCTTACCTTGACAAGCCAGCTGGTATGTCACTCTCCATAAGGAGAAACGTTACCCCTTAGACCCCAGTCCAGAGCCTCTCACCTAGCCAAATCAGTTCTCATGCTTCGCACTGACGAGGGCCAACAGTCCGAAACACCGTGTCTGCGAATTGAGATACTGATTTGGCTTTTATCCTAAGTCATATTGCACGACTCGTTAAAGGGTTGATTGTGACTTGTAGGATCGCTACTTCCAATAGGTGGCGCTATAGAGTTAAGTCCTCTTTTTTTCAGCAGAGGCAATTTGCATATTCACCTCCAGAAAAACTTGAAGACACACCTGATTCAGAAGAATCAGAACATGAAGGGAAGGATTCTGACGAAGATTTTCACATTAGTCCCAACGAGCCGCAGCTATTTTCACAGCTCAAATTAATTGATTTAGTCAATGACTTTGACCATCCTAAGTTGTACAACTTTTAGGCTCTTGACTAAAGGAAAAGAACCTGCTCGTTCCTGGTACCTGTATTTCATGGTACGGAAGCAGAGAAAAGGAATTCCTTTCATACTTTTCTCAAGACAGTGCTCTAGTATACTGCAGTGATGTTCCTGGGTTGATGGAAAAATTTAACATAGAGTAAAATCTGATTGAGTGGAGACTCTTTATTGATTCATCCAAAAAAAGTCTCAAAACTGTGCTACTGCACAATAGCAGCAAGTATGCTTCATTGCCTGTAGGGCATGCTATGAGAATTTAGACTTTATTCTCAAGAAGCCTAACTACGAGGATCAAGGATAGTCAATATGTGGTGATCGGATAGTTCTCTTTGCTCCTAGGGCAAAGTACCAATTCTTTTTGGGTGAATGGGACAGCCGGGATAATACTCATCACTGGAGCCCAAAAAGTTGGCAAACCAGAACACCTTTGCAAAGTGGACTCAAGAACATAGTTCTAGAAAGTTCAGTTGATCCCACTAAAGATCTCCTGCCACCACTCCAAATTCAGCTTGAACTGATGAAGTGGTTTCTGAAAGCTCTACCAAAATAATGAGAGAATTTTAAGTACCTATGTACCAAGTTTCAGGGACTGTCCAAAAGCAAAACTGAAGTAAGGCATTTTTGTGGGTACGGATATTTGGAAACTCATGAAGGATGATGTGTTTGAAAATGAAAGCTGTTGAGAAAAGGGCTTTGGATTTTAAAGAAGTTGTGAAGAAATTTCTAGATAACAACAAAGACCCAACAATTAAGTCCATCCTGAAGAACATTTTGAAACATTTCAAAGCCTTGGTTTGTCTGATAAAATTGAAGTTACATTTTTTACATTCCCGTTTGGACTACTTTCCTGAAGACCTTGGTACTGTTAGTGAAGAAGAAGGAGAAAAATGTAATCAGGATATCAAGGAGATGGAATGACGATGCAAGGTAGATGGAACATGACTATGATGGGGGACTACTGCTGGATGCTTCACAGAGAAGATCGGCAGGCCTTCTATAAGAGAAAAGGTAAAATTAGTTTCCAATAAAGTTGCAGAATGTATGTTCAATAAATTTTTAGATATAATATTGTGTACATTTTTGGCTACAATCAAGATTTTTCTTGTTCATCTCTCTTGTTCGTAATTTAACAAGCACTTTGTGCAAAATACATACATGATTATTAAAAACAGAAGGGTTGGTTTTTTTTTTAAATTGGGCCATAAGAAAACATAAGAATCAGTCATTGTATTTGAAAACATTTTTATGAATCCAAATTTTGCATACCTGTGTTATCACAGGGTGCAACCGCTGTATAATAGTTGGAAGTTGCATCAAAGTTGCATCTAGGAACAACTTCTATACATTTTTAGCACTGAGACATAAGCAATTGTTATTGCCATGTAAAAGAAAAAACACCAGCGCTCGCAAACTGAATAATATCCTTAGCAGCTGAGATCAGGACAGCCAGGTGCCAGGATACATTGGGTACTGGGCAAAGAACTGGACAGGCAGCAGCCTCAGCCAAGCAGGGTAGCGGTGAGTCGGCGTGGAGTCCCCAGCCGATGGCATCCCTGGATACAGACAAGAAAGATGGCCGATCCTTCAACCCTGATGAAGGACTGAGCTCCTTCGAAACACGTCGGTAACCTTCTTGGACCTAGCGCTGCCCCATAGCCTCTGTGACGTCACACCCTAGGCGCTCTTGTCGGCCATCATTCTTGTCTGTATCCAGGGACCCCACCGGCCGGGGCGTTCCCGGACTCCACGCCAACTCACCACTACCCTGCTTGGCTGTGGCTGCTGCCTGCCCAGTTCTTTGCCCAGTACCTGCTCATCAGGATCGCCGCTCAGCAATCTTTACAGGCGATCAACGCATCTGATAGCTCCTTGCACCTACCATGCTACAGAAACCTTGTGAGTCAGACCAGAGCTATTAGTGCTAGACATCATGTTTGTACATATGATATATCTACCCTCCACAATGCACAGTATTTACAGGGCATATCTATTCTGGGTGCACAACAGGAGCACCGGTGGGGGATTTTTATCTCATGTTTTATTGTGCATATATGACCCTCCAGTAGTGATATATCCTCAATTGTTATTGCCAGTTTGTTAAACTTTTTAGTATTTATAATGGCAAAAATAGTGCAGCCTGTAGTAATGTCCGTGACATAAAAAGTAGCAGAAGAGACCTAAAGGACTCTATTATAGGTCTAAGTGATCAAAAGTAGCTTAGCTGTCAGCACAATTGCAATCATAATTATCCAACCCCTTTTGCAGATTCGCTATATTAGCAAAATTTACAAATTTTCTGTTGTTTCCAATAAAGTAATCAAGCAAGAACAATGTAAATAGCAAAACACAACTAATACAAGTGGTTTATCCAAAGTCACCACAAAATGCAGCTAACACCGACAACTGAAGTCTCAAAATTATTCTCCCCCTTCATGACAAGCATCTTTAGCACGTAGAAGAGTCCCTCTAGCTGTTATGACCTGCTGCCAATGTGGTGCATATCCAAACACCAGCTTCTGGCAGTGTTCCTGAAGAATCTCAACCCATTCCACATGGCCAATGATCACCAGGTCACAAATACATTTTATTGGGTTCATGTCAATAGATGGTCGGCAAATCTAAAAATGTTCAAGATCAAGACTTCTTCTGAAACTAAGCCTTAGTAGACTATGGTGTGTGCCTGGGATCAATCCCTTGTTGAAAAGTCTAAAGTAACCCAACATTGACCTTCCTCATAGAAGTCAAGACAATTTCTCCTAGGATTTCCTGATACTTGATTAAATTTATCTTGCCCACCACTCGCTGCACGTCTCCAGTTCTAGAGGACTCAAACCAGCTCCAGTGTATCACAGAACCATCACCATGCTTCATTGTAGACATCGCCACCGCTATACTTAACTTTAGGCATCACCAACCACCACTTAACTTCACTGCATGCATCACCGAGCGCCCACTATGCTTCACTGTTGGTATCACTAAGGCACTACAGTCCTTCATTGTAGGCATCACCAAGTCAACACCATGCTCCCACTGTAGGCATCATCAATCCAATACTGTGCTTCTCTGTAGACCTCACTGAGCCGCCGCCATGCTTCACCATAGTCAGGTGGTTCTGTTGAGTGTATCATTCATTCTTCCTTCTGAAGACATACTGTATATCCATAAGCCTGAACAATTCCACTTTTGTTTCATCATTCTGCCTAGACCAGGTACTGTAATGGAGTCAATAATCTTTTATCTTTGACCTTATGAACTATGGGTCCCCACCTCTATCTCTAGGATCACTCAAGCCTTTTGCTATTTTTTGGTATCCTTTTCTTTGCTTGTACAGCACAATGGTCTTTTCTCTAATGATTATATTTTAAAGTAACTTTTCAGAATAATCTGTCCTGTGTGTACATGAGAAATAACACTATTTTGAGACATTATACAGTATCAGTTATATTCTGCATCTTCATCAGTTTCCCTTCTTCAGTCTCTATTGTTTATTTGGCACTTGACTCTAAGCTGGTGGGAGGAAACTAGCTGCTATGATGTCTCCTATACCAGCAAAAAAAACAGACGTATTCTTGAGATTCATTCTTTAGTACACAGACAGACAATAAAACACCATGGAGACTGTTACCCAGCAAAATTCAGAAGTGTAAGTGTGAATCCATCTCTAGGTTGAGCTAGTTGGATAGCTCTGCGCAATCTTTATGTATCTCTCTGTCTGTCTGTTTCTCACTCTGCTCTTCCACTCTCCAAAAAGTATAATAGGAGGTGTAACCTGACAACTCAATGTACTGGAAGCAAATATTGGGTTCATCACCAAAAATTAGAGCTGTTTTTATCCTGAGTGGATGTTGAGTTTAGGATGCAGTTGGGAGGAAAAACTGTCCCAGAATGAGGAAAAAGAAGCAGATTTCTCTGTTACAATATATTTCAGAGTTTATTATATTCATCTATAATATTGAATAATGCAAACTTTTTTGAAATTACAATGAATATTTAACTTTTTAGACCTCACTCTCGAAGTAGCCATATTTTTATTATGCAATGAAACGTCATAGTCAACCAACCACCAGCCAGTTCAGGTATTTGATATGTTATATGCCAAGCACTTCTGATGCCACTGAGAAAGCCCTTGAATGGTTGAATCCAGCATGCCTGAGACAGCATGTGATTTGCAAATGTCATGACTAATAAGGTATGCTATTCAGGGGGAAAACAGTTTGCAATAGTCATTAAAAGTGGTAATTAGTGTTAAATTTGGAGAAACCAGAAAAAAATACATTTAACATAAAAATCTGCTTCCGAGACGACCTTTCACCAGTTTGTTGAAAAGTTTAAATTCTAATTTATGCTATGACTAATAGGGTGTTAGCAGAGATTTGTCTCTGTGGGTGTGTACTTTTTCCCTTGTATGATGTTGACCAATCATAAGCAAGAGGAATCATATAGAGGGAATAAAAGAACACACCCCTAAGGAAGCAGACTCAGTTTTCTCTGTGTGAGGCCAGTAATGACACACCGCCCTGCTCGCCTCTGTAAGTCTCTGCACCTACAGAGTAGAAAAAAGCAGAACAGAGCTTTGTGTCATTAAAAACACTTTTTGCTGATTTCATATCAGAGCATTTAGCATGGCGGGAGGGAGAGCAAAGCAGAGCTGACAGTGCCCTGAGATGAAAGTCATGTATTGTTTTTTTTTGTTTAAATCAAAGCTTTGCACTTCTCTATACATTAGTTGCAGAGATCATGGAGGACAGCAGGGCGGTGTGTCATTGCATGTCTCACAGAGGAAGTTGGGTCTAGACTTTTCTGGGGGGGTGTTCTTTTTTTCCCCTGCATGATGCCTTCTGCTTATGATTGGTCAACCTCACGCAGGAGAAAATAAGTACACCCTCCCAAAGAAGACTCTGTGCTAATGCTCCTAGTCTTGAAGACATCTTATTCAGTTCTGCAGCCACTATTCCACGATTTGGCCAGATTAGCATGCTAAACTGGTGAAAGGTCCTTATCATCAAAGACTGCTTCCTGATGACACAAGTCTTATGTAGGGGAGGCTAACATTTTCTCATTACTGCCAATATTGAACTTTGCCTTTTATTAGGTGTACATTCTTTTTCCACCTCCTACACAGGTGATGCTGCAATAGCTAAGATTAACAAAGCTATAAAAACAGTGCAGAGCAAGGTCGTAACTTAGCGGAAGCAGAAGCAGAATCCAGACCATCCTGACCACGATGGAGCCTAAACACCTTCTATACCTTACTATCCTCATCTTATCCAGCTCTCAGACTGGTAAGTAAGGTTAGGTATACAGGTAAATATGACAGTATGTCTCTATCTAACTGGATAGGGTATGTCTGTCAAAGAGTGAGGAGGAAATGAAACTGCTGTGTGCACTGTGCTGTGTATACATGTCATAGTGCAGTAGTGTGAGGAGATGACACTGCTGTGTGCACTGTGCTGTGTATACATGTCATAGTGCAGTAGTGCGAGGAGATGACATTGCTGTGTGCTCTGTGCTGTGTATACATGTCATGGTGTAGTAGTGTGAGGAGGAGATGACACTGCTGTGTGCACTGTGCTGTACATATATATGTCATGGTGTAGTAATGTGAGGAGATGACACTGCTGTGTGCACTGTGCTGTGTATACATGTCATAGTGCAGTAGTGTGAGGAGATGACACTGCTGTGTGCACTGTGCTGTGTATACATGTCATAGTGCAGTAGTGCGAGGAGATGACACTGCTGTGTGCACTGTGCTGCGTGTACATGTCATGGTGCAGTAGTGTGAGGAGGAGATGACACTGCTTTGTGCACTGTGCTGTGTATACATGTCATGGTGTAGTAGTGTGAGGAGATAACACTGCTGTGTGCACTGTGCTGTGTACACATGTCATAGTGCAGTAATGTGAGATGACACTGCTGTGTGCACTGTGCTGTGTATACATGTCATGGTGTAGTAGCGTGAGATGAAACTGCTGTGTGCACTTTGCTGTGTATACATGTCATGGTGTAGTAGTGTGAGATGACATTGCTGTGTACACTGTGCTGTGTATGCATGTCATGGTGTAGTAGTGTAAGGAGGAGATGACACTGCTGTGTGCACTGTGCTGCATATACATGTCATGGTGTAGTAGTGTGAGGAGATGACACTGCTGTGTGCACTGTTATGTATACATGTCATGGTGTAGTAGTGTAAGGAGATGACACTGCTGTGTGCACTGTGCTGCGTATACATGTCATGGTGTAGTAGTGTGAGGAGGAGATGACACTGCTGTGTGCACTGTGCTGCGTATACATGTCATGGTGTAGTAGTGTGAGGAAGAGATGACACTGCTGTGTGCACTATGCTGTGTATACATGTCATGGTGTAGTAGTATGAGGAGGAGATGATACTGCTGTGTGCACTCTGCTTTGTCATGCCCCCCCTGGCTTATTTGCCACCCTGTTTAAAAATTGTACACACTTTCCGCATTTTTTATGCAATAGTGCAACACAGCTATTATAAGTGGTTTCTCCAAATTCAGCAGTAATGCCATCTGTTAATACTACTGCAGTCTTAGAATTTTTCACCACATGAATAGAATCAGTTGTTGTCTCCAGTGACTCATATAATAATCAAGATTTTTTGTTGCATCAAGTGAGCTTGAAACAAAACACCACAAATCAAACTGCAGAAAATATACTATATAAAGTGAAGTTTCCCAAAAGCCAACTACTGTTTCTTCTTCCTTTCATCTTCCGTTTCCCCTCTTTCCACTTCTCTTTATTTCCTCTTTTCCTTATTTCTTTTGTCTTTCAACAAATACCTGGACTGGCCAGGGGTTTTGGACCATGATGTTTTTTGTATGTTAGTTGTCAAAACAGTAAGAGAAGAGATCATTTTCTTGCATGAAGAAAGAAAATGATATAAAAAGCTAGAAAGGCAGTGAATGTTCCTAGAGATACAGTTACAATCAGAATTTGTAATACGCTACTTGGACATGGCAGAAAGAGGAAGATGTCACACCGGCTGTCACCAGATTCTTGAGGAGACCTGTTGTTCAAAAATTGGATGAGACTTGCACTAAGATTTGGTGGTAGCAGGTGCTGAGATTTCAGTTTGAACATTGAGGTGCACATTAAATGCTGAAGGTCTCCATGACCAAACTCCAAGATGTCACCTCTAATGATCCAAGAGCACAAGAAGAATCACCTCCAATATTCTCAAAACAATAGAAATAACAACAGAAGTTTTGGGATTCTGTTCTTCAGAGGGAGTAAATAAAACTGAAGCATTTTGAATCTATAGATCATTGATATGTCAGGAGGAAGAATAATGAAGCATATGCTGAAAATAAAACCCTGCCTACAGTGAAGTATGGTGTTAGCTTAGTGATGCTTACAGTATAGCCTGGTGGTAGCCTGGTGGTGCCTACAGTGAAGCATGGTGGTGGTTCGGTGATGCCTATGGCATAGCATGTTGGTGCCTGCAGTGAAGCATGGTGGTGGCTTGGTGATGGTGATGCCTATGGTATAGCATGGTGGTATCTTGGTGATGCCTACAGTGAAGCATGGAGGGTGATCAGTGCTGCTTTGGGACAGATTCATTTTCTTTGGCCCTGGAAATCTGTAGCATATGGAAGACAAGATAACAATCAATCAAGTATAAGGAAATTGTCATACCTTCTGCGAAGTAGCTGAAGCTTTGACGTCAATGAACCTTCTATCAATACAGTAATCCCAAGTATACCTCGTAGTCCACCAAGGCTTGATTATAGAACAAGACCTGTATGATTCTGGAGCGGCCATCAGTCGCCTGACTTGAATCCCATAGAAAATCTTTGATGGGATTTGAAGGAGATTGCAGCGAGAATGTTAGTGAACTGGAGGCCATTGCCCTTGAGGAATGAGCAAAGATTCCTCTGGTCTGCAACAAAAAGTTGGTGTTTGGCTATGCATCATGTCTGCAGCAGGTCATAACAGCCAGAGGGGCTCTACTATTAAAGATGCTTGTCAGGATAGAGGTAAAGGAATCTGTAATTGCAGTTTATGTAGAATTTGGAGAGATCACTCATTTTATTTGTTGTGTTATTTACATTGTTCTTGTCTGATGGATGTATTACAAACAGCAGAGAGTTTGCACAATTTGGATCATTTTAATTGCAACAGTGAATATTGCCCACAAAGTACAGTATGAGCACAGTGTCACTAATGGTGAATATTTTATGGAATTGTGTAATATTTCTGGGATTTTCTCTTCCTTTTCAGTGACATCCCTGCAGTGCTATGCGTGTACGGATCTTAGCTGTAACAACGACCCATATAAAATGCCCTGTCCTGCAGGAAATAAATGCTTATCAGTGTCCTATACCTATGGTGAGTACATGTAACAACAGCCACTTGTCATATTTTATATTCCATATACCACCTGTCTTATATTCCGTAATACCTTCATATTACAATATATAATAACATTACCAATCGTCTACGCTGAGCTTCAGAGGAGCACCAAGATGGCACAATAAAGGGCTTCAGTAGGCTCACGACTATTGAGTATTGTGGCTCAGGAGCTCGCGCCTCTGTGTATGGTGCGGGCTCAGCTCCTGAGCCAGCCCCGTACATTCACATACGACGTCACTTGTCAGGAAGGGAATAAAGGGGTTGTCCCACATTTGCTGAACACTGGGGGTTTGACCACAGGGACTCCCATCAATGTCAAAATACAGGAAATGGATGCCATGTTGGAATGGAGTAGTGGTCCGCATGTGAGTCATCCCTCCATTCACTGTCTATGGGACTTTTGGAGATACCACTAACGCTGTTCTTTTCTATCTCCAACGGTCCCATAGACAATGAATTCACAAATTCAGAGACATCATTCTCAGGATCACTGGGGTTTCCATTGTCGAGACCACCAGTGACTTGCAAATTATTGCCTAAGCCATACCTAGGGACTATTAGCTGTGTTGCAACAACCCCTTTAATTTGAGATGAGAGAATCCATTGACAGGACCCCGGTGTAGCAGCCAGGTCAGTACTCCATGACTGGTGGATGGGAGTCCTGCAAGTCACCTCTTATCTGACGTTGCTCCTCTACTGAGTATCTGGGTGGGTGCGACGTCATCTTCTTTGGGGAGACGCACGCACAATGTCGTGCCAGCACGGGTAATCAAAAGAGGAGCGACATCAGGTAAGAGGTGATTGGCAGCGCTCCCGTCCATGGGACATGGAATACTGACCTGGGAGCTTTGTCTATGCAATAGGTTTGCAGCTGTGTATATAAAAAAATACACAGCACCAACCCTGGTCCTGATGGACGATCTTACGGAAAGGAAATATCTTGCATAAATCAGCATCTCACAATATGTTATTCTCTCTGTTGCAGGTAATACTCACTTTGCAGTAAAAAGTTGCACTCCGCCGGCAATGTGTAGTTTTCCACCTACTTATGTACCATCGGGAGTTTCTTATAAGCAGACATGCTGTGATACGGATCTGTGCAATTCTGCCATCACTAACAAGATGTCCCTCGTCTCTGCTGGCGTCCTGGTCCTGATGTCTCTATATGTTTCCAGGTGTTGATCTGGTTCCTATCAGACCGATTGATCAAATAAAGCAAATTTTGTTTGGTATATTTTTGTATATATGGTGTCAAAGCAAAGTTTCCTCACTCCAATCTCACAAGCCCACCGGGGCTCACAATCTGATTCCCGTCTAGTAGATATCCATGTAACCCATTTCTATAGAAAGCCGACTGTACGTGGATGTTGGGCTGGATGGCTTTAAACTAAAGATGAGGAAATCTGCCAAAATGTAAATTAAAACTCACACATTAGGACACAAACCGAATATATGGTGTAAATATACATCCTGGTGCAGGTAGGTGTCAATAAGAATGCTGATAGAGGGGTATTTCCATCTCCAAGATCCTATTTCAATATGTAGTAGGTGTAATAATAATAATAATAATAGCAAATACCTCCAATTAGAAATGAGGTATAGTTCTTCTGATTTGCTATGTCTCTTACCACATGTGCAGGGTATTGCAGTAGTTTAGGTATCCATGGATACGACCACTCATATAGTGACAGTTAGTTGTTAGTGATCATAACCATGGATACCTAGGCTACTGCAATGCCCTGCACATGGGGTAAATGACTAAATCGCTAATGTTTGCCCCTATATGGTTCGTTTCCTGGTACTATTCCTTTAAAAAAAATGGTACGGTTAGCATGTATTACAGTACTAAAATATCACAAAGGACTTTGGAACTCTGTCACGAATTTTGGACTGGGGTTTATGACAATACATCATTCTCACAGCTAAATAACGGGGCCTTCTAAAAATTCCCTTTATCCAAAATGGCATCCAAATGAAAAACAAAGCTTCACCCCTCTCTAAATGAACAGAATAAAGTCACCCGACTCCATCACAAAAAAAAGAACTGAAAGCTGCACCGTGATTGGTTGATATGGGGAGCAAAGGCAGATTTGCTTTTAGACAGAGTGTGGTGGTGCGCTTACCACGATTCATTTCAGTATTTAGTGGTTGTGGTGGATTAAAGGGAACCAGTCATCCCCCCCCCCAGGCTTTTGTAACTAAAAGAGCCACCTTGTGCAGCACTAATGCTGCATTCTGACAAGGTGGCTCATTTAGTTCGGGTCTTTGGCACTGCAGAAATAATAGGTTTTGAAATTTGTCCCTCATACCGTGAAATTGTCCCAGGGGCGGGTCTTTCCCCCCAAATCCAGATGCCTCACAGCCGTCACTCCGAGCCTGTGCGCGCCGCCTGGGGGACGCTGATGAAGAAAGAGGAGGCGGCGCGCAGAGGCCATGATTGATGGCTGGGAGGCGTCTGGATTAGAGGGGAAAGACCAGCCCCTGGGATGATTTTACGGTATGAGGGACACATTTCAAAACCTATTATTTAAGCAGTGCCAGGGACCTGAACTAAAAGAGCCACCTTGTCAGAATGCAGCATTAGTGCTGCACAAGATGGCTCTTCTAATATATAATTGCCTAGAATACTACTTCCTGCAATTTGTGCCAACTTCCGTGGCTTTGTCCGGAGCTAATGTCCGGAGCTAATGTCCGGAGCTAATGTCCGGAGCTAAGTGACGTCACCAGTGTCCTACACCCAGGCAGAGCACAGGGGCCCCAGGCAGCATATGGGGCCCCAGGCAGAGCACAGTGGCCCCAGGCAGAGCACAGGGGCCCCAGGCAGCATATGGGGCCCCAGGCAGAGCACAGTGGTCCCAGGCAGAGCACAGGGGCCCCAGGCAGCCTATGGGGCCCCAGGCAGAGCACAGTGGCCCCAGGCAGAGCACAGGGGCCCCAGGCAGCATATGGGGCCCCAGGCAGAGCACAGGGGCCCCAGGCAGAACATGGGGCCCCAGGCAGAGCACAGGGGCCCCAGGCAGCATATGGGGCCCCAGGCAGAGCACAGGGGCCCCAGGCAGAGCACAGGGGCCCCAGGCAGCATATGGGGCCCCAGGCAGAGCACAGGGGCCCCAGGCAGCATATGGGGCCCCAGGCAGAGCACAGTGGCCCCAGGCAGAGCACAGGGGCCCCAGGCAGAACATGGGGCCCCAGGCAGAGCACAGGGGCCCCAGGCAGAGCACAGGGGCCCCAGGCAGCATATGGGGCCCCAGGCAGAGCACAGGGGCCCCAGGCAGCATATGGGGCCCCAGGCAGAGCACAGTGGCCCCAGGCAGAGCACACACCAAATCGGAGGCCGAGGGGCCCCGCCAACCAAATCGGAGGCCGAGGGGCCCCGCCAACCAAATCGGAGGCCGAGGGGCCCCGCCAACCAAATCGGAGGCCGAGGAGCCCTGCCCAACAAATCGAAGGCCGAGCGGCCCCGCCCACCAAAGCGGAGGCCGAGGGGCCCAGCCCCGCCCACCAAAGCGGAGGCCGAGGGGCCCCGACCACCACATCGGAGGCCGAGGGGCCCCGCCTACCAAATCGGAGGCCGAGGGTCCCCGCCCACCAAATCGAAGGCCGAGGGGCCCCGCCCACCAAAGCGGACGCCGAGGGTCCCCGCACACGAAATCGGAGGCAGAGGGACCCCGCCCACCAAATCGGAGGCCGAGGGGCCCCGCCCACCAAAGCGGAGGCTGAGGGTCCCCGACCACCAAATCGGAGGCCGAGGGTCCCCGCCCACCAAATCGGAGGCCGAGGGTCCCCGCCCACCAAATCGGAGGCCGAGGGTCCCCGCCCACCAAATCGGAGGCCGAGGGGCCCCGCCAACCAAATCGGAGGCCGAGGGGCCCCGCCCACCAAATCGGAGGCCGAGGGGCCCCGCCCACCAAATCGGAGGCCGAGGGTCCCCGCCCACCAAATCGGAGGATAAGGGGCCCCGCCTACCAAATCGGAGGCCGAGGGGCCCCACCAACCAAATCGGAGGCCGAGGGGCCCCGCCCACCAAATCGAAGGCCGAGCGGCCCCGCCCACCAAAGCGGAGGCAGAGGGACCCCACCCACCAAATCGGAGGCCGTGGGGCCCCGCCAACCAAATCGGAGGCCGAGGGTCCCCACCCACCAAATTATTCTTACATTTGAATAAATAAAGTATATATGGATTCTAGACTCCCGATTCTTTAGAATCGGGCTGCCATCTAGTTTAGTTATAAACGCCTGGGGGGAGTGACAGGTTCCCTTTAAGCTTCTGTTTCTAACAACGTGATCAAAATGGCTACAAGGGGGTGTCGTAATTCACCCAACAACTTTTACTACATTTACGGTTGTTTTGTATTGAAGAAACATTATGGATTTAGTTAGAAAAGTGTATTAGGCGTACTTTGGTGTAAAACTAGGTAATCAGGACAAGTCGTGGGCTCCTTATTTAGTTTGTATTGTTTTTGTAGAACTACGATACTGGTCTAAAGGGAACAAAGAGAACTTTTGTTTTGGCGTGCCTATGATCTGGAGTGAATTGCAAAATCATTATAGTGATGATTGCTCTGCTACTTTTGAACATGCAGCCAAGAGGAATTCAACCTTAAAAATAAAAAGGAAATTACATATCAGAACCTTCCATCAGCGATTCGCCTTTGGCCTCATGGTCCAGGAATACCTGTGCCTTCACCTCCAGAAAAATTTGAAGACACACCTGATTCAGAAGATTCAGATCATGAAGGGCAGAATTCTGGTGAAGATTGTCACGTCAGTCCCAACGAGCCGCAGCTATTTTCACAGCTCAAATTAACTGATTTAGTCAGTGACTTTGACCATCCTAAACATTTTGAAAAACTTTTAGGCTCTTGACTAAAGGAAAAGAACCTGCTCGCTCCTGGTACCTGTTTTTCATGGTACGGAAGCAGAGAAAAGGAATTCCTCTAATACTTTTCGCAAGACAGTGCTCTAGTGTACTGCAGTGGTGTTCCTGGGTTGAGGGAAAAATGTAACATTGAGTACAATGTGAGTGAGTGGAGACTCTTTATTGATTGTTATGTCCCATGAATGAGACATTTTACCGTCCTGTACATTTTACATGCTGTATTGCAGTTCTCATATTGTTTATTGTTGCTATGTGTTCCTGTGTTTTGCAGAGCTAAAATCCTCCCTTTCCATCAAGTTTGTCCCTTCTGTCTCCCTCTGCTGGGTGTCATGTCACTTCCTTCTTCTTCTCCCTAAGTCTCAGTCTCCATCTTGGCTTCATTAGAGGCACATGTGCTTTCAGTTTGTCTGAAGAAAGTCTTTTTTACCTGCTGCTGTTTATGCATTCAGCAAGAATTCTTAACCCCTTAGTGACGGAGCCAAATTTTTAAAATCTGACCAGTGTCACTTTATTTGGTAATAAATCCCAGTGATTTTGAGAATGTTTTTTCGTGACACATTATAATTTATGATAATAGTAAGTTTAGGTCGATATGTTTTGTGCTTATTTATAAAAAAAGATCCAAATTTGAGAAAAATGTTACAAAATTAGCAATTTTCAAATTTTGAATGATTATCCCTTTAAGGCCGGGGTCACACTAGACCGTAATACGGACGAGTGCAATGCAAGAAAAAATCGCATAGTGCTCGACCCAATGTTAACCTATGGTGCAGCTCCCATCATCCGATATTTTCTCGCCCGTATTCAGGATCCAAGTGAAATCGCAGCATGCTGCGATTGTCAGCGTATCTCGGCCGAGAATCGCCAATGAAAGTCTATGGGTGCGAGAAAAAATCGGATTCCACACGGACCAGCAGTGTGACTTGCGAGAAATATGCAGCGGTGTTCTATAGAAAAGCCGGTAATTCAATTGCCGGCTTTTTCTTCCTCCTTCACAAACCCGACAGGATATGAGACATGGTTTACAGAGAGTAAACCATCTCATATCCCTTTTTTTTTTGCATATTCCACACTACTAATGTTAGTAGTGTGTATGTTCAAAATTTGGGTGCTGTAACTTGCAAGATAAAGGGTTAAATGGCGGAAAAAATTGGCGTGGGCTCCCACGCAATTTTCTCCGCCAGAGTGGTAAAGCCAGTGACTGAGGGCAGATATTAATAGCCTAGAGAGGGTCCATGGTTATTGGCCCCCCTGGCTACAAACATCTGCCCCCAGCCACCCCAGAAAAGGCACATCTGGAAGATGTGCCTATTCTGGCACTTGGCCACTCTCTTCCCACTCCCGTGTAGCGGTGGGATATGGGGTAATGAAGGGTTAATGTCACCTTGCTATTGTAAGGTGACATTAAGCCAGGTTAATAATGGAGAGGCGTCAATTATGACACCTACCCATTATTAATCCAATAGTACTAAATGGTTAATAAAACACACATTATTACAAAGTATTTTAATGAAATAAAGACACAGGTTGTTGTAATATTCTATTAGACTGGTAATCCACCTGAAGACCCTCGTTCTGTAACAAAGTTAAAAAAACAAACAACAATATTCCATACCTTCTGTCGTTATGTCCCACGATGTAAATCCATCTGAAGGGGTTAAATCATTTTACAGCCAGGAGCTGTAACGCGATATAAAAGCCAAGACAGAGGCAAGAATCGCGCCAATAGCCGAGATGTCATCTTGTATTTCCGGCTCAGCAAGTCAAAGTGATCATCTAAGTCACGCTCTTCAAAATCCTCAACTCTCAGCGAACAGCTCGTAAGAGCACGTCCAGAAGCTGAGGCCACTAAAATACAAGCTGCCTTTGCTCAAAAGAAAACTGAGATGGAAATAGAGGCAGCCGAAACAGGGGCAAAAAAAAGGCAGAAATAGAGGCCCTAGAGAAGGAATACCAACACGCCGCAGCCATGGCAAGGTTAAAAGTCCTGGAACAAGCCATTAGTGGGAGCGAAAGAGACAGTGTCAGTTTAAGTGATTTTGATACTGAAGACCCTTTTAAGCGTACTAGAGACTATGTAAAAAGCCAATACAGCGCTCCCCCTGCTCCTGCCATCCTTCCTGACCGCACAGATCTCCCCTGAGACAACAGGACACAGAGTGTTTACCCTCATCCTGCACCCAAGGTCAGTACAATACGCTGCCAACCCTGCATCCTGATCCTCCTCTGTGCATCGGAATGTACCAGAAACCTGCACCGCACCAAACCTTACACACAGAAACATACGTGCAGGCCAATATGAAGGCAAGTCACCACAGTCCGGTCAGTCACACAATTCCAGTCCCATGTGTGGCAGAAACTAAGCTCATTAAAGGGCCACTGTCACCCCCCTCCAGCCGTTATAAACTAAAAGAGCCACCTTGTGCAGCAGTAATGCTGCATTCTAACAAGGTGGCTCTTTTAGTTTTTGATTCAATTAATCCCTCAATAAAGCGTTTTAAAGTTTGCCACAAAAACCTGATAATGTACCTGGAGGCGGTCCGAAGCCTCTTCTATGAATCTCCCAACTGCCGTCACTCTTCTCTTCAGGGGTGATGGTCGCCGCCCCCTGAGCGCTGTTTCTTCTTAAATTCGGCGCCTGCGCTGTGCGTGCCTGCCTGGGGCAGGCGCAGTCTTCATTGTCAGTCACAGCTCAGATGCAGGGTGCCGGACTGCGCCTGTGCGGGCAGTGCGGCCACCCTGTTGCTGAATCCCCGCCCCGCACTGTGTTATTCATTATGCACAGTGCGGGGCTGGCATTCCTGGGCATGCGCACTGCGCTGTTCATGCGCTCCCCCATCTCGGACGCTCCCCCATCTCTGACGCTCCCCCTGCTCCCTCGCCTTCCAGCGTTTGTAATGAGGCTGCCGCAAATAACATACAAAAGGGAAAACCAAGTCTCCTTCCCTCCATTTTCCTACTTCTGCGAGTTCATCGAAAATATTGCAGAGTGTAAGACTGATCCAAGCTTTTCCTATGAAGAACACAGCGACCCTGTTTCATCTCCTAAACACGAGAGTCCATGTCTTAACTACAGGAACCGCCGAGCTCCAATGTCCGTCAAGAAGACTGATGTTCTTCCCACACCTACGGTATCACAAGATAAGAGCAACAAAGGTGAGAAGGTTGAGAATCCTAATCGTATGTGTCCCATTCACAAGAAACCTCACCCCTTAACGAAGTGCATCGGCTTCAGAAAGATACCACTCCAGGAATGCAAAGAGCTTCTGAAGAACTTTGGGATATGTTACAGGTGCTGCGCTTCTACCAAACACTTTGCTAAGGACTATAAAATATCTATTAAGTGTTTGGAGTGCAACAGTGAGGAGCATGTGCAAGCGCTCCATTCATTCCAATCTAACACTGCACAGCCTATGCCTTCCCCCACCACGAGGCAAGGCGGGGAGGTTACTGTTCAAACAGTGAGTTCTATCACAATATCTTCTTCATGCACAGAAGTCTGCGGAGAAGGCCTCTGGGACAAGTCGTGTGCGAAGATATGCCTGGTGAATGTGTATCCCAAGGGTCGACCAGAGAAAACCGCAAGGGTGTATGTTATCCTGAACGATCAGAGCAACCGGTCACTTGCAAGGTCAGAGCTCTTTGATATGTTTGACTTAAAGGGAAACTCTCACCCCTAGACCCTGAGCACCTGCAGCGGTGTTACGGAGGTCTCTGAGAGAAGAGCAAATGGACTCATGGTGTCTTCTCTTGAGAACAATGTGGAAATGTGGAGATACCCTTACCCACTCTGGTTGAATGCAACCAGATACCGTCCAACAGGGAGGAAATCCCAACTCCAGAGGCTGCACTCCATCACCCTCATCTAAGGACTTTGGCAGGCAAAATGCCAGCTCTCGACAACAGCGCAAACATTCTGATCTTGCTTGGCAGAGACATTCTGCGACTACACAAGGTACTTCAGCAAATCAACGGGCCACACGATGCTCTATTTGCTCAACACTTTGACCTAGGCTGGGTTATCATAAGCAATGCCTGTATAGGAAAGTTGAAGAGACCCACGAGGATTTCCTCATTTAAGACTCACATCCTACCAAATGGTTGCAGCACTTACTTTCAACCACGCGCACATCATTACTGGGTGAAAAAGAAGATAAGCGATAACAAGAGGAAGAAAGAAACCTCTGACGACACCAACATATTCCTGTCCCGCAATGATGATCTCGGATCAAGAGTGTTCAACTCTACTAGAGAAAACAACCAGCTAGCACCTGCAAGGGAGGACAAAGAGTTCATAAAAATTATGGAAAAAGAATTCGGCCAAGACGATTCAAATAGCTGGATAGAACCTTTACCTTTTCATTCTCCAAGAGCAAGGCTACCTTATAATCTGCAACAAGCAACGGCAAGGTTTTCATCCCTAAAATTCACCTTAAAGAGAAGGCCAGAGATGGAGAAACATTTTGTCGACTTCGTGCAGAATATCTTCGACAGAGGTCACGCAGAACCCGCACCCTCGCTAAAAGGTGAAGAATGCTGGTATCTCCCATCGTTTGGTGTCCATCCTCGCAAACCCGACCAAATTAGAGTGGTGTTTGATTCCAGTGCTCAGTATGAAGGCATCTCCCTAAATAGCCTGCTCCTCACTGGGCCTAATCTAAACAACAGCCTTATAGGAGTACTGTTTTGGAGCGCCCCCACACCGCCGCAGGGCCTAGGGGGTACCCGGAGCCGGGCCTCTAGGTCTCAGTCCTGGGGTTGTCACGGTGGCTAGACCCGGTCCGTGGCCCTGTCTGTCAGTGGGGGACATCCGGTGAAATAAGAGGTGTTGTAACGGTGCAGTTGTGGGGTGCAGGTCGCGGTAAATAATGAGGACACCAGGTTGCAGTCTCTTTACCTCTTTACTGAAGATCTCTGAGTCCTCAGTCCAGAATACGGTTCACCAGGCTGCACAAGTCCGGCCGGTCCAATGGCACTTCCAGAGTTCTCTTCACAGGAGGAAATCTGTGCCTTCCCCCTAGCGCTATGTGTTGTAGTCCTTCCCTGCTGTGCTTACGGAAAGTACCCCACAACTGTTGTGTCTGTTTCTGATGTTCCCTCACAACTCGACTAGATGATGTTCTGCTAATCTTCCGTCCCTCCCTGAGGTTCGGGTAGGAACGGCACCCGTTTGACGGGTAGGCCTGGAGTTCTTCCGGGACCCTAGAGACGCCCCTCTCCCGCAATTGCCTCCCAAGACTTCATAGGTGATTTGAGTTAGACAGCCCGCCTGAGACTGACTGTCCTGCCGCTGTTTGGAGTATTGCTTGAAGCTGAATGTTATTCTACTCCCTCGGCGTTCCGGCCACCGGTAGTGCGCCTCAGTAGGATGTTGCTTCGGTCTTACAGCACGACTCCTACTGGTATTTCTCCTTTGCGTGATCCCGTTTCTCACTCAGCACAATCTATCTCTCTTCTAATCCTTTCTTGGGCACCGCCGCTACCCGGAGCAGGCACGGTCCCGTTACGTTCGTTCTCGTTGCCAAGCCTCTGTCAGGATCCCACCCCTGACAGAGACCCTACTGTATCTTCCCCTACAACACCCTCTGCCACAAGGTGTTGCCTGGTTCCAACCCAGTCAGCTTTCTGATCTAACTTCCTGCCTGACCCCCAGTTTACCCACTATGGTGGGGAGTGGCCTAATAAATAGCACCCTTAGCTCCCCCCGGAGGCCCGGCTGTGAAATGTATTGGTGTCTGTGATACCTGATCGGATGAACTCCTTCAGTGCCATCGGACGCACCATAGCTCCCCATAGTGGCGGAGCCACAGCACTGCAACGACCAGGACTCTGGGGCGCTGCAGATTCGCTTCAGGCAAGAACCTGTCGCACTAGTGGCCGACATTCAAGAAATGTTTCATTATTTTATTGTGAGAGAAGACAGCAGAAACTACCTCAAATTCCTATGGCACAAAGACAATGACGTCCATAACACGGTCATAGACTACAGGAGGAAGGTGCACGTCTTCGGGAACAGCCCCTCGCCTGCAGTGGCAATCTATGGATTAAGCTGGACAGCACAGGAAGGTGAGAGAGAGTATGGGTCTGATGCTCATCTATTTGTGGAAAGAAACTTCTACGTAGATGATGGGCTTAAGTCTCTTCCCACAAGTGAAGAGACAATCGATCTGCTCTCTAGGACTCAGGAAATGCTGTCAACAGCAAACCTTAAGGCCCCGTCTCACATAGCGATTTACCAACGATCACGACCAGCGATACGACCTGGCCGTGATCGTTGGTAAGTCGTTGTGTGGTCGCTGGGGAGCTGTCACACAGACCGCTCTCTCCAGCGACCAACGATCAGGGGAACGACTTCGGCATCGTTGAAACTGTCTTCAACGATGCCGAAGTCCCCCTGCAGCACCCGGGTAACCAGGGTAAACATCGGGTTACTAAGCGCAGGGCCGCGCTTAGTAACCCGATGTTTACCCTGGTTACCAAAAAAAACAAACAGTACATACTCGCCTTTGGGTGTCCAGGTCCCTTGCCGTCTGCTTCCTGCTCTGACTGCCGCCGTAAAGTGAGTGCAGAGCGCAGCGGTGACGTCAGCGGTGCTGTGCTGTGCTCTCACTGTACGGCCGGATCTCAGTCAGAGCAGGAAGCGGACGGCAAGGGACCTGGACACCGAAAGGCGAGTATGTACTGTTTGTTTTTTTTGGTAACCAGGGTAAGCATCGGGTTACTAAGCGCGGCCCTGCGCTTAGTAACCCGATGTTTACCCTGGTTACCAGTGAAGACATCGCTGAATCCGTGTCACACACACCGATTCAGCGATGTCAGCGGGACCTCAACGACCAAAAAATGGTCCAGGCCATTCCGACACGACCAGCGATCTCGCAGCAGGGGCCTGATCGCTGGTACGTGTCACACATAGCGAGATCACTACTGAGGTCGCTGTTGCGTCACAAAACTTGTGACTCAGCAGCGATCTCGCTAGCGATCTCTCTATGTGAGACGGGGCCTTTAGACTCCACAAGATCATCTCCAACAGTAAAAAGGTAATGAAAGCATTTCCATCTGAGGATCACACTGCCGGTGTAAGGGATCTTGTTCTGGGTTCTGACGTTCCTCCCACGCAACTCAGCCTTGGTCTGTTTTGGGATATTAAGCAGGACATGTTCACTTTCCAGGTGTCAGCTTGTGATAAACCTTTCACTAAACGAGGAGTCCTATCTGTTGTGAACAGCATCTATGATCTTCTCGGGTTTATCGCACCCATCAACATTCAAGGCAAGATACTGTTGAGACAGTTGACCGCCAAGAGTACGGATTGGGACATTCCGCTACCATCCCAGAAACAACAAAGGTGGGAGGCGTGGAAGAAGTCTCTGAAGGTCTTAGAGCATTTCCAAGTCTCACGATGTTGTTCCCCAAGTTTGTGGATAGGAACATTTACAGACGTCAGTGGAAACGGGTACAACACTTGTCCAATGTCTTTTGGCACCGCTGGAAAACTGAATATCTACACTTGCTTCAAAGTCATTACAAATGGCAGACTGCAAAACCTAATCTCCAAGAGGGAGCCTTCGTCCTCCTTAAAGATAAAGAAGCTCATCACAACAACTGGCCAATGGGTCTTATCGCAAAGGTTACACCGAGCAATGACGGGAAGATTGTAAGGTAGAAGTCAAGGTTACGAAAGGCGGTTTAACTCGTATTTTCTTCCATCCAGTCACTGAGCTTGTGCTACTTTTACCAAAGGAGGACATCACATAAAGTCGTAGTTTATGGACACAGCTCACGGCGGGGAGCCTACTGCCATATATTCCTCCAGCTGTGTTGGAACATTCGAACATTTGAACTTTCTCCAGCGGATTGTTGGGTAGGTGGAAGTGTTTGCACGTTGCGGCTTCCCCAATCTGAAGATGGGTTTACGTTTGGACTCGGACTATCCCACTGTTGAGGACTTCATGCCTCCAACTGAAGATTGGACCATGCCAATTGGACTACAACTGTTGTTGTTACTTGCATGCTTGTTTTCCTTTTGTTTTTGAGGTCTACAGTGACATCCACAGAGGACATCATAAGAATTATGAAATCTAAAGATTTCAGACAGGGTGTGTTTTGTCCCATGAATGAGACATTTTACAGACTGTCCTGTACATTTTACATGCTGTTTTGCAGTTTCTCATGTTGTATATTGTTGTTATGCGTGCCTGTGTTTTGCATAGCTGAAATCCTCTTTTTCCATGAAGTTTGTCCCTTCTGTCTCCCTGTCTCCCTCTGCTGGGTGTCATGTCACTTCCTTCTTCTTCTCCCTGTGTCTCAGTCTCCATCTTGGCTTCATTAGAGGCACATGTGCTTTCAGTTTGTCCGAAGAAAGTTTTTTTTACCTGCTGCTGTTTATGCATTCAACAAGAATTCTTAAAGAAATCAATGTCTCTTCTGGATTCTTCAGAACATGTGTGCCTTCAGCTGAGTTAAGCTATCTACGACCGTCACCAATTGTAACTAGGGTGAAGAGATTCAGCATCTCACAGAGCCATATTTGCAGCCACAGGCCCTGGGGACAGAATATTGATTCATCCAAAAAGGTCTGAAAACTGTGCTACTGCACAATGGCAGCAAGTATGCTTCAGTGCCTGTAGGGCGTTCTGTGCACTTGAAGGAAAGCTGTGAGAATTTAGACTTTATTCTCAAGAAGCTTACCTACGAGGATCAAGGATTGTCAATATGTGGCGATCGGAAATTTCTCTCTTTGCTCCTAGGGAAAAGTACCAATGCTTTTTTGTGTGAATGGGACAGCCAGGATAGGACTCATCAATGGAGCCAAAAAAGTTGACCAACCAGAACCCCTTTGCAACCTGGACTCAAGAAAATAGTTCCAGAAAGTTCAATTAATCCCACTAAAGTTCTCCTGCCACCACTTCAAATTAAGCCTGGACTGATTAAGCCTGGAGCAATTTCTAAAAGCTTTACCAAAAGAAGGAGAGACTTTTAAGTACCTATACCAAGTATACCAAGCTTCAGGGACTGTCCAAGGCAAAATTGAAGGCATTTTTGGAGGTACGGATATTTGGAAACTCATTAAGGATGATGTGTTTGGCACAAAAATAAAATCCGTTGAGAAAAGAGCTTTGAATTTTAAAGAAGTCGTGAAGAAATTTCTAGGTAATAACAAAGCTCCAAAATTTAAGTCCATCATGAAGAACATTCTGAAACATTTCAAAGCCTTGGTTTGTCTGATAAAATTGAAGTTACATTTTTTACATTCCCTTTTGGACTACTTTCCTGAAAACCTTGGTACTGTTAGCAAAGAGTAAGGAGAACAATTTAATCAGGATATCAAGGAGATGGAATGACGATACAAGGTAGATGGAACGTGACCATGATGGGGGACTACTGCTGAATGCTTCACAGAGAAGATCCGCAGTTCTTCTATAAGAGAAAAGGTATCACAAGAAGCTTTGAAGAGAAAGGGAAAAAGGCACAAAAATTAATTTCCAATAAAGTTGCAGACTGTATGTTCAATACATTTTTAGATATAATATTGTGTACATTTTTGGCTACAAAAAGATTTTTCTTGTTCATCTCTCTTGTACGTAATTTAATGCGCGCTTTGTGGAAAATCCATATGTGATTATTAAAAATAGATTTTATTTTATTTTTTAAATCAGGGCATAAGAAAACATAAGAATCAGTCATTGTATTTGAAAATATTTTCATGAACCCAAATTTTGCATACCTGTGTTATCACTTCTATAGGGTGCAATCACTGTATGATAGTTGGAAGCTGCATCAAAGTTGCATCTAGGAACAGCTTCTTAACATTTTTAGTACTGAGACATAAGCAATAGTTATTGCCAGTTTGTTAAAGTTTTTAGTATTTGTAATGGCAGTAGTGCAGCCTGTAGTAATGTCCGTGACATAAAAAGTAGCAGAAGAGACCCAATGGACTCTATAATAGGTCCAAGTGATCAAAAGTGGCTTAGCTGTCAGCACAATTGCAATCACAATTCAACCCCTTTTGCAGATTCGCTATATTAGCAAAATGTACAAATTTTCTGCTGTTTCCAATAAAGTATTCAAAGAAGAACAATGTAAAGAGCAAAATACAACTAATACAAGTGGTTTATCCAAATTCACCACAAAATGCAGCTAATACTGACAACTGAATTCTCAAAATTATTCACCCCTTCATGACAAGCGTCTTTAGCACATAGAAGAGCCCCTCTAGCTGTTATGACCTGCTGCCAATGTGATGCGTATCCAAACACCAGCTTCTGGCAGCATTCCTGAAGAATCAACTCATTCCACATGGCCTATGGTCTCCAAGTCACTAATATTCTCGGGTTTGGGTGCTATAACCGCCTTCCTCAAATCCCACAAAAACATTTTATTGGGTTCATGTCAATAGATGGTAGAAAAATCTAAAAATTTCCAAGACTTCTTCTGAAGCTAAGCCTTAGTAGACTATGGTGTATGCTTGGGATCAACCCCTTGTTGAAAAGTCTAAGGTACCCCAAGATTGAGCTTCCTCATAGAAGTCAAGACAATTTCTCCTAGGATTTCCTGATACTTGATTACATTTATCTTGCCCACCACTCGCTGCACGTCTCCAGTTCTAAAGGACTCAAACCAGCTCCAGCGTATCACAGAACCATCACCATGCTTCACTGTAGACATCGCCACCACTATACTTAATTTTAGGCATCACCAGCCAACACTTAACTGTACTGCATGCATCCCCGAGTGCCCACCATGCTTCACTGTTGGAATCACTAATGCACTACAGTTGTTCATTGTAGGCATCACCAAGTCAACACATGCACCCACTGTAGGCATCATCAATCCAATACTGTGCTTCTCTGTAGACCTCACTGAGCCGCCGCCATGCTTTACCATAGTCAGGGGGTTCTGTTGAGCGTATCATTCATTCTCCCTTCTGAAGACATACTGTAGATCCATAAGCCTGAACAATTCCACTTTTGTTTCATCATTCTGCCTAGACCAAGTACTGTAATGGAGTCAATATTCTTTTATCTTTGACCTTGTGAACTATGGGTCCACCTCTATCTCTAGGATCACTCAAGCCTTTTGCTATTTTTTTGTATCCTTTTCTTTGCTTGCACAACACAATGATCTTTTCTCTAATGACTATATTTTAAAGTAACTTTTCAGAATAATCTGTCCTGTGTGTACATGAGAAATTACACTATCTTGAGATATTATATCAGTTGTATTCTGCATCTTCACCAGTTTCCCTTCTTCAGTCTCTATCGTTTATTTGGCACTTGACTCTAAGCTGGTGGGAGGAGACTAGCTGCTATGATGTCTCCTATACAAGCACAACAAACAGACGGATTCTTGAGATTCATTCTTTAGCACACTGACAGACAATAAAACACCATGGAGACTGTTACCCAGCAAAATTCAGAAGTGTAAATGTGAATCCACCTCTAGGTTGAGCTAGTTGGATAGCTCAGTTTTAAGATTGCATTAGTCATTAAAAGTGGTAATTAGTGTTACATTTGGAGAAACCAGAAAAAATATATTTAACACAAAAATCTGCTTCAAAGATGACCTTTCATGAGTTTGTTGAAAAGTTTAAATTCTAATTTATCCTATGACTAATAGGGTGTTAGCAGAGATTTGTCTCTGTGGGTGTGTACTTTTTCCCTTGTATGATGTTGACCAATCATAAGCAAGAGGAATCATATAGAGGGAATAAAAGAACACACCCCAAAGGAAGCAGACTCCGTTTTCTCTGTGTGAGGCCAGTAATGACACACCGCCTTGCTCCCCTCTGTAAGTCTCTGCACCTACAGCATAGAAAAGAGCAGAACAGAGCTTTGTGTCATTAAAAACACTTCTCACTGATTTCACATCAGAGCATTTAGCGTGGGGGGAGGGAGAGCACAGCAGAGCTGACAGTGCCCAGAGATGAAAGTCATGTGTTGTTTTTTTTTAATCAAAGCTTTACACTTCTCTATACATTATTTGCAGAGCTCATGGAGGACAGCAGGGCGGTGTGTCATTGCATGTCTCAAGGAGAAAGTTGGGTCTAGACTTTTCTGGGGGCGTGTTCTTTTTTTCTCCTGCAGGATGCCTTCTGCTTATGATTGGTCAATGTCTCACAGGAGAAAATAAGTACAAGCTCCCAAAGAAGAATCTGCGCTAATGCTCCTAGTCTTGAAGACATCTTATTCAGTTCTGCAGCCACTATTCCACGATTTGGCCAGATTAGCATGCTAAAACTGGTGAAAGGTCCTTATTATCAAAGACTGCTTCCTGATGACACAAGTCTTATGTAGGGGAGGCTAACATTTTCTCATTACTGCCATTATTGAACTTTGCCTTTTATTAGGTGTCTTTTTCCACCTCATACACAGGTGATGCTGCAATAGCTAAGATTAACAAAGATATAAAAACAGCGTGGAGCAAGGTCATAACTTAGCGGAAGCAGAAGGAGAAGCAGAATCCAGACCATCCTGACCACGATGGAGACTAAACACCTTCTATACCTTACTATCCTCATCTTATCCAGCTCTCAGACTGGTAAGTAATAGTGTTGAGCATTCCGATACTGCAAGTATCGGGTATCGGCCGATACTTGCTGTATCGGAATTCCGATACCGAGATCCGATACTTTTGTGGTATCGGGTATCGGGTATCGAAACAACATTAATGTAATAATGTGTAAAAGAGAGAATTAAAATAAAAAATATTGCTATACTCACCTCTCCGACGCAGCCCGGACCTCAGCGAGGGAACCGGCAGCGTTGTTTGTTTAAAATTCGCGCGTTTACTTGGTTACGTGAAGTCCCGGCTTGTGATTGGTCGCGGCGGCCATGTTGCCGGGACGCGGACCAATCACAGCAAGCCGTGACGTAATTTCAGGTCCTTGCAGGATTTTAAAATTACGTTCCGGCGTTGTGATTGGGCGCGTCGTGGTCACATGGGCGACGTAACCAATCACAAGCCGGGACGTCACGGGAGGCTGGACACGTGCACATTTTAAAATGCGCGCGTGTCCAGCCTCCCGTGACGTCCCGGCTTGTGATTGGTCGCGGCGGCCATGTTGCCGGGACGCGGACCAATCACAACGCCGGAACGTAATTTTAAAATCCTGCAGGACCTGAAATTACGTCACGGCTTGCTGTGATTGGTCCGCGTCCCGGCAACATGGCCGCCGCGACCAATCACAAGCCGTGACGTCACGGGAGGCTGGACACGCGCACATTTTAAAATGCGCGCGTCCAGCCTCCCGGCTTGTGATTGGTTGACCGCGATGCAACCAATCACAAGCCGGGACGTCACGGGAGGCTGGACAAGCGCGCATTTAAAAATGCGCGCGTCCAGCCTCCCGGCTTGTGATTGGTTGACCGCGATGCAACCAATCACAAGCCGGGACGTCACGGGAGGCTGGACAAGCGCGCATTTTAAAATGCGGCGCGCGTCCAACCTCCCGGCTTGTGATTGGTTGACCGCGATGCAACCAATCACAAGCCGTGACGTCACGGGAGGCTGGACAAGCGCGCATTTTAAAATACGCGCGTGTCCAGCCTCCCGTGACGTCACGGCTTGTGATTGGTTGCGTCGCCCATGTGACTGCGGCGCAACCAATCACAACGCCGGGACGTAATTTTAAAATCCTGCAGGACCTGAAATTACGTCACGGCTTGCTGTGATTGGTCCGCGTCCCGGCAACATGGCCGCCGCGACCAATCACAAGCCGGGACTTCACGTAACCAAGTAAACGCGCGAATTTTAAACAAAGAACGCTGCCGCTTCCCTCGGTAAGGTGCAGGCTGCGTCGGAGAGGTGAGTATAGCAATATTTTTTATTTTAATTCTTTCTTTTACACATTAATATGGTTCCCAGGGCCTGAAGGAGAGTTTCCTCTCCTTCAGACCCTGGGAACCATCAGGAATACCGTCCGATACTTGAGTCCCATTGACTTGTATTGGTATCGGGTATCGGTATCGGATTGGATCCGATACTTTGCCGGTATCGGCCGATACTTTCCGATACCGATACTTTCAAGTATCGGACGGTATCGCTCAACACTAGTAAGTAAGGATAGGTATACAGGGTAAATATGACGTATGTCTCTATCTAACTGGATAGGGTATGTCTGTCAAAGTGTGAGGAGGAAATGAAACTGCTGTGTGCACTGTGCTGTGTATACATGTCATGGTGTAGTAGTGTGAGGAGGAGATGACACTGCTGTGTGCACTGTGCTATGTATACATGTCATGGTGTAGTGTGAGGAGATGACACTGCTGTTTGCACTGTGCTGTATATATATGTCATGTTGCAGTAGTGTGAGAAGGAGATGACACTGCTGTATGCACTGTGCTGTGTATACATGTCATGGTGTAGTGTGAGGAGGAGATGACACTGCTGTGTGCACTGTGCTGTGTATACATGTCATGGTGTAGTAGTGTAAGGAGGAGATGACACTGCTGTGTGCACTGTGCTGCGTATACATTTCATGGTATAGTAGTGTGAGGAGGAGATGACACTGCTGCGTGCTCTGTGCTGTGTATACATGTCATGGTGTAGTAGTGAGGAGATGACACTGCTGTGTGCACTGTGCTGTGTATACATGTCATTGTGTAGTAGTGTGAGGAGATGACACTGCTGTGTGCACTGTGCTGTGTAAACATGTCATGATATAATGGTGTGAGGAGAAGATGACACTGCTGTGTGCACTGTGCTGTGTATACATGTCATGGTGTAGTAGTGTGAGGAGGAGATGACACTGCTGTGTGCACTGTGCTGTGTATACAGGTGATGGGGTAGTAGTGTGAAGAGATGACACTGCAGTGTGCACTGTGCTATGTATACATGTGATGGTGTAGTACTGTGAGGAGGAGATGACACTGCTGTGTGCACTGTGCTGTATATATATGTCATGTTGTAGTAGTGTAAGGAGGAGATGACACTGCTGTGTGCACTGTGCTGTGTATACTGTTGTTATTCGGTTATTTGGCTCCCCCAGTGGTCGCTTGTGGTACTGGTGTCTTGTGAGCTTTTCACCTGTTTCTATCAGGATGTGGGAGTTTCCTATTTAGCCTTGTTCCTCAGTCATTCCAATGCCGGCCATCAATGTAACCAGAGTCTTTCTGTTGCATGTACCTGCTCCCAGTCTGCTGACCAGCTAAGTTGGACATTTCTGTCCTTAGTCTATTTTTGTATGTTTTGTTCAGTTTGCAGTTATGTGATTCTCTGCAGCTGGAAGCTCTTGTGGGCTGAAATTGCCACTCCGGTGCCATGAGTTGGCACATGAGTTTAAGGTAATTTCAGGATGGTTTTTGATAGGGTTTTGTAGCTGACTGCGAAGTCCACTATTGTATCCTTCTGCTATCTAGTTAGTGGGCCTCGCTGTGCTAAATCTGTTTTCATACTACGTTTGTCTTTTCACCTTAACTCACCGTTATTATATGTGGGGGGCTACTATCTCCTGTGGGGAATTTTCCTCTGGAGGCAAGCCAGGACTGTGTTTCATCTATTAGGGGTAGTTAGTCCTCCGGCTGGTGCGAGACGTCTAGCGAAAACGTAGGCACGTTCCCTGGCTACTATTAGTTGTGTGTATAGGTTTAGCATCGCGGTCAGCTCTAGTTTCCATCACCCGAGAGCTTGTCCGTTTTTCTATGTTTCTGATGTTCCCCTGCCATTGGGAACCATAACAGTATGGCCAGCCTACATGTTTAATCTATGGGCTGAAGCAGGAGAGAAAAGGAACTGTGTGGAATTTTTTTTTTTTTTTCTCTGAAGTTGCACTCCAGCTCTAATTGCAGTCTCCTGCTTTCCTCTCCTCTTAACCCCTGAATGGCTCAGATTTTATCTGTTGAAATATGGATCTCCAGAGTCTGGCTACAAATTTGAATAATCTTGCTGCTAAAGTTCAGAATATACAAGATTTTGTTATACATGCTCCTCGGTCTGAACCTAAAATTCCTTTACCAGAGTTTTTCTCCGGAGATCGATCTTGTTTTCTGAATTTTAAATACAATTGTAAATTGTTTCTTTCTCTGAGATCTCACTCTGCTGGAGATCCTGCACAGCAGGTTAAAATAGTGATTTCATTATTGCGGGGTGACCCTCAAAATTGGGCATTTTCATTGGCGCCAGGGGATCCTGCGTTGCTCAATGTGGATGCGTTTTTTCTGGCCTTAGGGTTGCTTTATGAGGAACCTAATTTAGAGATACAGGCTGAAAAGGCCTTGATAGCCCTCTCTCAGGGGCAAGATGAAGCCGAAATATATTGCCAAAAATTTCGAAAATGGTCTGTGCTTACTCAGTGGAATGAGTGCGCTCTGGCGGCAAATTTCAGAGAAGGTCTCTCTGATGCCGTAAAAGACGTCATGGTGGGGTTTCCTACGCCTACGGGTCTGAATGAGTCCATGACAATGGCTATTCAGATTGATCGGCGTTTACGGGAACGCAAACCTGTGCACCATTTGGCGGTGTCTTCTGAGAGGGTACCAGAGAGTATGCAATGTGATAGTTTTCTGTCCAGAAGCGAACGACAGAATTATAGGCGCAAAAATAAGTTGTGCTTCTATTGTGGGAATTCAACTCATGTTATATCAGCATGCTCAAAACGAACAAACAAAGTTGCTAAATCCTCTGCTATTGGCACTTTGCAGTCCAAGTTTATTTTGTCTGTGACTTTAATTTGTTCGTTATCTTCTATTGTCGCGGATGCTTATGTGGATTCTGGTGCCGCTTTGAGTCTTATGGATTGGTCCTTTGCCAGGCGCTGTGGGTTTGATCTAGAGCCTCTGGAAGTCCCTATACCTTTAAAGGGTATTGATTCTACACCATTGGCTAGTAATAAACCACAATACTGGACACAAGTGACTATGCGTATGACTCCAGACCATCAGGAGGTGATTCGCTTCCTTGTGTTGTTTAATCTACATGATGTATTAGTGCTGGGATTGCCATGGTTGCAAACCCATAACCCAGTCCTTGACTGGAAAACAATGTCTGTACTAAGCTGGGGATGTCAGGGAAATCATGGGGGCGCACCTTTGGTTTCCATTGCTTCATCTATTCCCTCTGAGATCCCGGCTTTTTTGTCTGATTATTGTGATGTTTTTGAGGAGTCTACTCTTAATTCTCTTCCCCCTCACAGAGATTGTGATTGCGCCATAGATTTGATTCCTGGCAGTAAATTTCCTAAGAGTCGTTTATTCAATCTGTCTGTACCTGAACATGCTGCTATGCGAGAGTATATTAGGGAGTCCTTGGAAAAAGGACATATTCGTCCTTCTTCGTCTCCTTTAGGAGCAGGGTTCTTTTTTGTAGCCAAAAGAGATGGTTCTTTGAGACCTTGTATTGATTATAGACTCTTAAATAAGATCACAGTCAAATATCAGTATCCTTTGCCATTGCTGACAGATTTATTTGCTCGCATTAAGGGAGCTAAGTGGTTCTCTAAGATTGATCTTCGCGGTGCGTATAATTTGGTGCGAATTAAGCAGGGGGATGAGTGGAAAACCGCATTTAATACGCCCGAGGGCCATTTTGAGTATTTGATAATGCCTTTTGGTTTGTCAAATGCCCCTTCGGTCTTTCAGTCTTTTATGCACAATATTTTCCGTGAATATCTGGATAAATTCATGGTTGTGTATCTGGATGATGTTTTGATTTTTTCGGATGACTGGGAGTCTCATGTTCAACAGGTTAGGAAGGTTTTTCAGGTTTTGCGGACCAATTCTCTGTTTGTAAAGGGTGCAAAGTGTGTTTTTGGGGTTCAGAAGATTTCTTTTCTGGGGTACATTTTTTCCCCTTCTTCTATTGAGATGGATCCTGTTAAGGTTCGGGCAATTTGTGACTGGACGCAGCCGACTTCTCTTAAGAGCCTTCAGAAATTTTTGGGCTTTGCTAATTTTTATCGTCGATTCATAACTGTTTTTTCTAGCGTGGTCAAGCCTTTGACTGATTTGACTAAAAAAGGTGCTGATGTTGCCGATTGGTCTCCTGCTGCTCTGGAGGCCTTTCGAGAGCTTAAGCGCCGCTTTTCTTCTGCCCCTGTGTTGCGCCAGCCTGATGTTTCACTTCCTTTTCAGGTGGAAGTTGATGCTTCCGAGATTGGAGCGGGGGCGGTTTTGTCACAGAAAAGTTCAGATGGTTCAGTGATGAGACCTTGTGCGTTCTTTTCTCGAAAATTTTCGCCCGCCGAGCGAAACTATGATGTTGGTAATCGGGAGCTTTTGGCGATGAAATGGGCATTCGAGGAGTGGCGTCATTGGCTTGAGGGTGCTAGACATCAGGTGGTGGTCTTGACTGATCACAAGAATTTGATTTATCTTGAGTCGGCCAGACGTCTGAATCCTAGACAGGCGCGCTGGTCGTTGTTTTTCTCTCGGTTTAATTTTGTGGTCTCGTATCTGCCAGGTTCTAAAAATGTGAAGGCTGATGCCCTTTCTAGGAGTTTTGAACCTGATTTCCCTGGTGATTCCAAACCTACGGGTATCCTTAAGGATGGGGTGATATTGTCTGCTGTCTCCCCTGACCTGCGACGTGCTTTACAAGAGTTTCAGGCGGATCGGCCTGATCGTTGTCCGCCTGGTAGATTGTTTGTGCCGGATGAATGGACCAGTAGAGTCATCTCGGAGGTTCATTCTTCTGCGTTGGCAGGTCATCCGGGAATTTTTGGTACCAGGGATTTGGTGGCTAGGTCCTTCTGGTGGCCTTCCCTGTCTCGGGACGTGCGTACTTTTGTGCAGTCTTGTGATATTTGTGCTCGGGCCAAGCCTTGTTGTTCTCGGGCTAGTGGATTGTTGTTGTCCTTGCCTATTCCTAAGAGGCCTTGGACACACATCTCTATGGATTTTATTTCTGATCTCCCTGTTTCTCAGAAAATGTCTGTCATCTGGGTGGTGTGTGACCGTTTTTCTAAGATGGTTCATTTGGTACCTTTGCCCAAGTTGCCTTCCTCATCTGAGTTGGTGCCTCTGTTTTTTCAGAATGTGGTTCGGTTGCATGGTATCCCGGAGAATATAGTTTCTGACAGGGGATCTCAGTTTGTGTCCAGATTTTGGCGGGCGTTTTGTGCCAGGATGGGCATTGATTTGTCTTTTTCGTCTGCATTTCATCCTCAGACGAATGGCCAGACGGAGCGTACTAATCAGACCTTGGAGACTTATTTGAGGTGTTTTGTGTCTGCTGATCAGGATGACTGGGTCACCTTTTTGCCGTTGGCAGAGTTTGCCCTTAATAATCGGGCCAGTTCTGCCACTTTGGTTTCCCCTTTCTTTTGCAATTCGGGGTTCCATCCTCGTTTTTCATCTGGTCAGGTGGAATCTTCGGATTGTCCTGGAGTGGATACTATGGTGGACAGGTTGCATCGTATTTGGGGTCAGGTGGTGGACAATTTAATGTTGTCCCAGGAGAGGACTCAGCATTTTGCTAATCGCCATCGTCGTGTTGGTCCTCGTCTTCGTGTTGGGGACTTGGTGTGGTTGTCTTCCCGTTTTGTCCCTATGAGGGTCTCTTCTCCTAAGTTTAAGCCTCGGTTCATCGGTCCTTATAGGATTTTGGAAATTCTTAACCCTGTGTCTTTTCGTTTGGACCTCCCAGCATCCTTTGCTATCCATAATGTTTTCCATCGGTCGTTATTGCGGAGGTATGAGGTGCCAGTTGTGCCTTCTGTTGAGCCTCCTGCTCCTGTGCTGGTTGAGGGTGAATTGGAGTACGTGGTGGAGAAAATCTTGGACTCCCGTGTTTCCAGACGGAGACTTCAATATCTGGTTAAGTGGAAGGGCTACGGTCAGGAGGATAATTCTTGGGTTTCAGCTTCAGATGTTCATGCCTCTGATTTGGTCCGTGCCTTTCATAGGGCTCATCCAGATCGCCCTGGTGGTTCTTGTGAGGGTTCGGTGCCCCCTCCTTAAGGGGGGGGGTACTGTTGTGATTCGGTTATTTGGCTCCCCCAGTGGTCGCTTGTGGTACTGGTGTCTTGTGAGCTTTTCACCTGTTTCTATCAGGATGTGGGAGTTTCCTATTTAGCCTTGTTCCTCAGTCATTCCAATGCCGGCCATCAATGTAACCAGAGTCTTTCTGTTGCATGTACCTGCTCCCAGTCTGCTGACCAGCTAAGTTGGACATTTCTGTCCTTAGTCTATTTTTGTATGTTTTGTCCAGTTTGCAGTTATGTGATTCTCTGCAGCTGGAAGCTCTTGTGGGCTGAAATTGCCACTCCGGTGCCATGAGTTGGCACATGAGTTTAAGGTAATTTCAGGATGGTTTTTGATAGGGTTTTGTAGCTGACTGCGAAGTCCACTATTGTATCCTTCTGCTATCTAGTTAGTGGGCCTCGCTGTGCTAAATCTGTTTTCATACTACGTTTGTCTTTTCACCTTAACTCACCGTTATTATATGTGGGGGGCTACTATCTCCTGTGGGGAATTTTCCTCTGGAGGCAAGCCAGGACTGTGTTTCATCTATTAGGGGTAGTTAGTCCTCCGGCTGGTGCGAGACGTCTAGCGAAAACGTAGGCACGTTCCCTGGCTACTATTAGTTGTGTGTATAGGTTTAGCATCGCGGTCAGCTCTAGTTTCCATCACCCGAGAGCTTGTCCGTTTTTCTATGTTTCTGATGTTCCCCTGCCATTGGGAACCATAACAGTATACATGTCATGGTGTAGTAGTGTAAGGAGGAGATGACACTGCTATGTGCACTGTGCTGCGTATACATGTCATGGTGTAGTAGTGTGAGGAGATGACACTGCTTTGTGCACTGTGCTGTGTATACATGTTATTGTGTAGTAGTGTGAGGAGATGACACTGCTGTGTGCACTGTGCTGTGTAAACATGTCATGATATAGTGGTGTGAGAAGATGACACTGCTGTGTGCACTGTGCTGTGTATACAGGTGATGGGGTAGTAGTGTGAAGAGATGACACTGCAGTGTGCACTGTGCTATGTATACATGTCATGGTGTAGTGTGAGGAGGAGATGACACTGCTGTGTGCACTGTGCTGTGTATACATGTCATGGTGTAGTAGTGTAAGGAGGAGATGACACTGCTGTGTGCACTGTGCTGCGTATACATTTCATGGTATAGTAGTGTGAGGAGGAGATGACACTGCTGTGTGCTCTGTGCTGTGTATACATGTCATGGTGTAGTAGTGTGAGGAGATGACACTGCTGTGTGCACTGTGCTGTGTAAACATGTCATGATATAGTGGTGTGAGGAGAAGATGACACTGCTGTGTGCACTGTGCTGTGTATACATGTCATGGTGTAGTAGTGTGAGGAGGAGATGACACTGCTGTGTGCACTGTGCTGTGTATACAGGTGATTGGGTAGTAGTGTGAAGAGGAGATGACACTGCAGTGTGCACTGCGCTATGTATACATGTGATGGTGTAGTACTGTGAGGAGGAGATGACACTGCTGTGTGCACTGTGCTGTATATATATGTCATGTTGTAGTATTGTAAGGAGGAGATGACACTGCTGTGTGCACTGTGCTGTGTATATATGTCATGGTGTAGTAGTGTAAGGAGGAGATGACACTGCTATGTGCACTGTGCTGTGTATACATGTCATTGTGTAGTAGTGTGAGGGGATGACACTGCTGTGTGCACTGTGCTGTGTAAACATGTCATGATATAGTGGTGTGAGAAGATGACACTGCTGTGTGCACTGTGCTGTGTATACAGGTGATGGGGTAGTAGTGTGAAGAGATGACACTGCAGTGTGCACTGTGCTATGTATACATGTCATGGTGTAGTACTGTGAGGAGGAGATGACACTGCTGCGTGCACTGTGCTGCATATACATGTCATGGTGTAGTAGTGTGAGATGACACTGCTGTGTGCACTGTGCTGTGTATACATGTCATGGTATAGTGGTGTGAGGAGGAGATGACACTGCTATGTGCTCTGTGCTGTGTATACATGTCATGCTGTAGTAGTGTGAGGAGGAGATGACACTGCTGTGTGCACTGTGCTGCGTATACATGTCATGGTGTAGTAGTGTGAGGAGATGAAACTGCTGTGTGCACTGTGCTGCATATACATGTCATGGTGTAGTAGTGTGAGGAGATGACACTGCTGTGTGCACTGTGCTGTGTATACATGTCATGGTGTAGTAGTGTGAGGAGGAGATGATACTGCTGTGTGCACTGTGCTGCGTATACATGTCATGGTGTAGTAGTGTGAGATGAAACTGCTGTGTGCACTGTGCTGTGTATACATGTCATGGTGTAGTAGTGTGAGGAGGAGATGACACTGCTGTGTGCACTGTGCTGCGTATACATGTCATGGTGTAGTAGTGTGAGGAGATGACACTGCTGTGTGCACTGTGCTGTGTATACATGTCATGGTGTAGTAGTGTGAGGAGGAGATGATACTGCTGTGTGCACTGTGCTGCGTATATATGTCATGGTGTAGTAGTGTGAGATGAAACTGCTGTGTGCACTGTGCTGTGTATACATGTCATGGTGTAGTAGTGTGAAGAGGAGATGACACTGCTGTGTGCACTGTGCTGTGTATACATGTCATTGTGTAGTTGTGTGAGGAGATGACACTGCTGTGTGCACTGTGCTGGGTATACCTGTCATGGTGTAGTAGTGTGAGGAGGAGATGAAACTTCTGTGTGCACTGTGCTGTATATATATGTCATGTTGCAGTAGTGTGAGAAGGAGATGACACTTCTGTGTGCACTGTGCTGTGTATACATGTCATGGTGTAGTAGTGTAAGGAGAAGATGACACTGCTGTGTGAACTGTACTGCGTATTCATGTTATGGTGTAGAAGTGTAAGGAGGAGATGACACTGCTGTGTGCACTGTGCTGCGTATACATGTCATGGTGTAGTAGTGTGAGGAGATGTGACGGTGTCCACCGCAAGACAAAGAGGTGACACCTCTTTGTCTTGCGGTGGACACCGTGACATATGATACTCTGATACTCGGCACATATCTAGTTTGAGTCACAGTATACCTGATTGCAGGTCACTGACCACCCACACTCTGGGCTACATCCTTAAGCTGATCTTTGGCAACTGTTTGTGTTCTACTCACACTAGCATCTAAAAATTAATCCTAGTACACTGATGAAGGTCTATCACGACTGAAACGTTTGGAACTAGTGGCTACTGTATGTATTAAATTTTGATCTTGCACCAAAAATCCCTGAGTGTGCCCGGTAGTAAGAGGAAGATGTCACCAGCTGTCACCAGATTCTTGCGGAGACCTGTTGTTCAAAAACTGGAAGAGACTTGCACCAAAATTTGGTGGCAGCAGGTGCTGAGATTTCAGTTTGAGTATTGAGGTGCACATTAAATTTTGAAGGTCTCCATGACCAAACTCCAAGATGTCACCTCTACTGATCCAAAAGCACAAGAAGAGTCACCTCCAATATTCTCAAAATGATAGAATTAACCACAGAAGTTTTGGGATTCTGTTCTTCAGAGGGAGTAAATAAAACTGAAGCATTTTGAATCTATAGATCAGTGATATGTCTGGAGGAAGAATAATGAGGCATATGCTGAAAAGAAAATCCTGACTACAGTGAAGTATGGTGTTGGCATGGTGATGCCTACAGTAAAGCATGGTGGTGGCCGTTGGTGCCTACAGTGAAGCATGGTGGTGGATTGGTGATGGTGATGCCTACGGTATAGCATGGTTGTGCCTACAATGAAGCATGGTTGTGGCTCAGTGATGGTGATGTCTATGGTATAGCATGGTGGTATCTTGGTGATGCCTACAGTGACGCATGGAGGGTGATCAGTGCTGCTTTGGGACAGATTAATTTTCTTTGACCCTGGAAATCTGTAGCATATGGAAGACAAGATAAAACTGGAGGTCATTGCCCTTCTGGAATGAGCAAAGATTCCTTTGGTCTGCAGCAAAAAGCTGGTGTTTGGCAATGCATCATGTCTGCAGCAGGTCATAACAGCCAGAGGTGCTCTACTAAGTCTTAAAGATACTTGTCAGGAAAGAGATAAATGAATCTGAAATTTCAGTTAATGTAGAATTTGGAGAGATCACTCGTTTTATTAGTTGTGTTTGTTATATTGTTCTTGTCTGATGGATTTATTACAAACAGCAGAGAGTTTGTACAATTTGGATCATTTTAATTGCAACAATGAATAACGCCCACAAAGTACAGTATATGACTACACAACAGCCACCAACAGGCGGTGCACAGTGTCACTCCTGGCGAATATTTTATGGAATTGTGATTATATTTCTGGGATTTTCTCTTCCTTTTCAGTGACATCCCTGCAGTGCTATGTGTGTACGGATACTAGCTGTAACAGCCAACATACAATGCCCTGTTCTGCAGGATATAGATGCTTACTACTGTCCTTTACTTATGGTGAGTACATGTAACACCAGCCACTTGTCATATTTTATATTCCATATACCAGCTGTCTTATATTCCATAATACCTTCTTATTGCAATATGTAATAAAGTTACCAATCTTCTATGTTGAGCTTCAGAGGAGCACCAAGATGGCACAACAGGGGCCTTCAGTAGGCTCACGACTATTGTGTACTGTGGCTCAGGAGCTCGCGCCTCTGTGTATGGTGCGGGCTCAGCTCCTGAGCCAGCCCCGTATATCCACATATGACGTCACTTGTCAGGAAGGGAATAAAGGGGTTGTCCCAAGTTTGCTGAACACTAGGCTTTTGACCACAGGGACTCCCATCAATCTTAAGATCCGGGAAATGGATGCCATGTTGCAATGGAGTAGTGGCGTGAGTCATCCCTCCATTCATTGTCTATGGGACTATTGTTGATACCACTAACGCTGTTCTTTTCTATCTCCAACGGTCCCATAGACAATGAATGCACAAATTCAGAGACATCATTCTCAGGATCACTGGGGTTTCCATTGTCGAGACCACCAGTGACTTGCCAATTGTTGTCTAAGCCATACGTAGGGACTATTAGCTGAGTTGCAACAACCCCTTTAATTAGAGATGAGAGAATCAATTGACAGGACCCCGGTGTAGCAGCCAGGTCAGTACTCCATGACTGGTGGACGGGAGTCCTGCAAGTCACCTCTTATCTGACGTTGCTCCTCTACTGAGTATCTGGGTGGGTGCGACGTCATCTTCTTTGGGGAGACGCACGCACAATGTCGTGCCAGCACGGGTAATCAAAAGAGGAGCGACATCAGGTAAGAGGTGATTGGCAGCGCTCCCGTCCCCCGGACATGGAATACTGACCTGGGAGCTTTGTCTATGCAATAGGTTTGCAGCTGTGTATATAAAAAATACACAGCACCAACCCTGGTCCGGATGGACGGTCTTACGGAAAGGAAATATCTCGCATAAATCAGCATCTCACAATATGTTATTCTCTCTGTTGCAGAAAATATTCACTTTACAGTAAAAGGTTGCACTCCGCCGTCAACGTGTAGTTTTCCACCTCCTTATGTACCATCGGGAGCTTCTTATAAGCAGACATGCTGTGATACGGATCTGTGCAACTCTGCCATCACTAACAAGATGTCCCTCGTCTCTGCCGGCGTCCTGGTCCTGATGTCTCTATATGTTTCCAGGTGTTGATCTGGTCCCTATCCAACCGATTTATCAAATAAAGCAAATTCTGTTTGGTATATTTTTGTATATATGGTGTCAAAATCTCCTCACAGCAGTCTCACAAGCCCACCAGGGCTCACAATCTTATTCCCGTCTAGTAGATATCCATGTAACCCATTTCTATAGAAAGCCGACTGTACGTGGATGTTGGGCTGGATGGCTTTAAACTAAAGATGAGGAAATCTGCCAAATTGTAAATTAAATCTCACACATTACAACATGTCACTTACCACATGTGCAGGGCATTGCAGTAGCTTAGGTATCCATGGTTACGACCACTCATATAGTCACAGGTAGTTGTTAGTGATCATAACCATGGATACCTAGGCTACTGCAATGTCCTGCACATGGGGTAAATGACTAAATCGCTAAAGTTTGCACCCTATATGGTCCGTTTCTATTCCTTTTAAAAAAATGGTACCATTAGCATGTATTACAGTACTAAAATATCACAAAGCACTTGGGAACTCTGTCACGAATTTTGGAGGGGAGTTTATGACCATACATCATTCTCACAGCTAAATAACGGGGCCTTCTAAAAATTCCCTTTGTCCAAAATGGCATCCAAAAGAAAAACAAAGCTTCACCTCTCTCTAAATGAATAGATTAAAGTCACCCGACTCCATCACAAAAAAAACCACTGCTATTCTATTTATGAGCAAGTATTAGTCATATGATCAAAATGGCTGCCAAAATACACAAATCCTCGCCTTCTAATTACCGTACAAAACCGATATAACAAACAAAAATGGTGTCGTCATTCATTCCTATGTCCCCGTCTCCATAATACGCGGCTACACAAACATGGCCACCGGTGACTCACGTAATGGGAATGTATAAGATGGGAAAAAAATGTAGACAGTGGGAATGACATAAAAAGGAAGATGGGTGCAAGGGGCAGTCAGTGTGGTCACCCTTGTGCTGTCACCTATACGTCATGGGAATTACACAGTACCCACTCAGTATCGCAAATGTATGAGGTGGTGATAGCCGAGGGTGATGTGATCGGGGCCGGCTCCACCTTTTCGTGGGCACCGGGTAAAAGAGTCTCAGTGGGCCCCCTTAACACATACCACAATTCATGATGCACAGATACAGCAGAGAAGTATAGGTATAGTCAGGGTCGGTCTGGCCTGGCGGGTTATCGGGGAAATCCCTGGTGGGCCCTTGGCATTGGCAGTGGGAAGAAGGAGAGAAAAAAAAAAAAGTCTGTGGTTTAGGGGCATGGGCCCTTTAAAACTACAGACAGAGAATGTGCAGGGGCGCGTGCACGCAGTGTTCATTACCTGAATTGGCGGCATCGCACGTCCCGATCGTATCTGTCAAGTGTGCGCCCATCGTCACCAGCGTATGACGTCAGTGTCATGCGCCGCATGCGATGGGCACACACATTCACCGCCGGCCTCTGCAAGTTCGGCAGAGTCAGAAAAGGCTGGAAAAAGAGATAATTAATCCAATCATGTGAAGCTCATTGTTCTTTGTGCCTGAACTACTTCTTAATACTTTAGGGGAACCAAACAGAATTCTGGTGGGTTGAGGGGTTGAATAATAAATGACCCTCTGAAAAAACTTTTCACAATTTAAAAAAAAAATAAACAAAGAAATAACATTCTTTTTTGCTGCAGTGCATTTCACACTTCCAGGCTGATCTACAGTCCAAATGTCACAATGCCAAGTTAATTCCAAATGTGTAAACCTGCTAAATCTGCAGGGGGTTGAATACTACTTGTAGGCACTGTATATATATATATATATATATATATATATATATATATATATATAGGGTCCAGGATGCATATATATAGGGGGTCCAGGATGCATATATGGGGGGACCAGGATGCATATATGGGGGGTATAGTACAGGATGCATATATGGGGTGCCAGGATGGATTTATATGAGGGAGCCAGGATGGATATATATTGGGGAGGCAGAATGGATATATATATGAGGGGAGCCAGGATGCATATAAATGGGGGGCTAGGGTGCATATACAGTGCCTTGCGAAAGTATTCAGCCCCCTGGAACTTTTCAACCTTTTTCCACATATCATGCTTCAAACATAAAGATACCAAATGTAAATTTTTGATAAGAATCAACAACAAGTAGAACACAATTGTGAAGTCGAACGAAATGTATTGGTTATTTAACATTTTTGTGGAAATTCAAAAACTGGGGCGTACAATATTATTTGGCCCCTTTACTTTCAGTGCAGCCATCTCACTCCAGAAGTTCATTGTGGATCTCTGAATGATCCAATGTTGTCCTAAATGCCTAATGATGATAAATATAATCCACCTGTGTGTAATCAAGTCTCCGTATAAATGCTCCTGCTCTGTGATAGTCTTAGGGTTCTGTTGGAAGCACAGAGAGCATCATGAAGACCAAGGAACACAAGAGGCAGGTCCGTGATACTGTTGTGGAGAAGCTTAAAGCTGCATTTGGATACAAAATGATTTCCCAAACTTTAAACATCCCAAGAAGCACTGTGCAAGCGATCATATTGAAATGGAAGGAGTATCATACCACTGCAAATCTACCAAGACCCGGCCGTCCCTCTAAACTTTCATCTCAAACAAGGAGAAGACTGATCAGAGATGCAGCCAGGAGGCCCATGATCACTCTGGATGAACTGCAGAGATCTACAGCTGAAAAGGGACAGTCTGTCCATAGGACAACAATCAGTCATACACTGCACAAATCTGACCTTTATGGAAGAGTGGCAAGAAGAAAACCATTTCTCAAAGATATCCATAAAAAGTGTCATTTAAAGTTTGCAACAAGCCACCTGTGAGACACACCAAAAATGTGGAAGAAGGTGCGCTGGTCAGATGAAACCAAAATCGAACTTTTTGGCAATAATGCCAAGCGATATGGGCAACACAGCTCATCCCCCTGAACACATCATGCCCACTGTCAAACATGGTGGTGGCAGCATCATGGTTTGGGCCTGCTTTTCTTCAGCAGGAACAGGGAAAATGGTTAAAATTGATGGGAAGATGGATGGAGCCAAATACAGGACCATTCTTGAAGAAAACCTGTTGGAGTCTGCAAAAGATCTGAGACTGGGACTTGCTTGATAAAGACCCATTTGGGTTGAAACGTCGCATTTTATGGCACAATAAAGAAGAATTTTTCACTTTCACCTTGACTGGATGCTGTCCTTCACTTCAACTTATGGGACGGAGATTTGTCTTCCAACAAGACAATGATCCCAAACATAAAGCAAAATCTACAATGGAATGGTTCACAAATAAACGTATCCAGGTGTTAGAATGGCCAAGTTAAAGTCCAGACCTCAATCCAATCGAGAATCTGTGGAAAGAGCTGAAAACTGCTGTTCACAAACGATCTCCATCAAACCTCACTGAGCTCGAGCTGTTTGCCAAGGAAGAATGGGCAAGAATTTCAGTCTCTCGATGTACAAAACTGATAGAAACATACCCCAAGCTACTTGCAGCTGTAATCGCAGCAGAAGGTGGCACAACAAAGTATTAAGTTACAGGGGCCGAATAATATTGCACGTCCCACTTTTCAGTTTTTGAATTTCCCAAAAAATTTAAAATAACCAATACATTTCGTTCAACTTCACAATTGTGTTCCACTTGTTGTTTATTCTTCACCAAAAATTTACATTTGGTATATTTATGTTTGAAGCATGATATGTGAGAAAAGGTTTTCAGTTTTTGAATTTCCACAAAAATTTAAAATATCCACTAACTTTCGTTCAACTTCGCAATTGTCTTTCACTTGTTGTTGATTCTTTGCAAAAATTTACATTTGGTATCTTTATGTTCAAAGCATGATATGTGGGAAAAGGTTGAAAAGTTCCAGGGAGCCGACTACTTTCGCAAGGCACTGTACGTTGGATTTTCGATTGGATTGAGGTCTGGACTTTGACTTGGCCATTCTAACACCTGGATACGTTTATTTGTGAACCATTCCATTGTAGATTTTGCTTTATGTTTGAGATCATTGTCTTGTTGGAAGACAAATCTCCATCCCAGTCTCAGGTCTTTTGCTGACTCCAACAAGTTTTCTTCAAGAATGATCCTGTATTTGGCTCCATCCATCTTCCCATCAATTTTACCCATCTTCCCTGTCCCTGTTGAAGAAAAGCATGATGCTGCCACCTCCTTGTTTGACAGTAGGGATGGTGTGTTCAGGGTGATGAGCTGTGTTGCCTTTACGCCAAACATATTGTTCGATTTTGGTTTCATCTGACCAGATCACCTTCTTATACATGTTTGGTGTGTCTCCCAGGTGGCTTGTTGCAAACTTTAAACAACACTTTTAATGGATATCTTTGAGAAATGGCTTTCTTCTTGCCACTCTTCCATAAAGGACAGATTTGTGCAGTGTTCGACTGAGTGTTGTCCTATGGACAGACTGTCCCACCTCAGCTGTAGATCTCTGCAGTTCATCCAGCGTGATCATGGGCCTCTTGGCTGCATCTCTGATCAGTCTTCTCCTTGTTTGAGATGAAAGTTTAGAGGGACGGCTGGGTCTTGGTAGATTTGCAGTGGTATGATACATAGTAAAGTGAAAGGTGTCATTCAAAACCACAGCCGTCCAGTAAAAAAGCAAGAACTCATATGGCTATATCAACAGAAAAATAGATAAGTTATGGCTCTTGTAGGGAAGGAAAAAAGTGAAACAATTTATATTCATACTGTTAGGAAGTGGTTAATGTTGATAAGTCTGACCTATCCTACGGCACCCTCACGATAAACTGATTGAAGATACCACTATTGTGAATAGGAGGTGGCACAGCTCTGTACATTGTGTAGTGGCCATGAATGGTACTGCAAATTGGACCTCCACCAATCTCATAGTAATTTTGATATGATGACCTAACGTAAAGACCCCATACACATTAGAATAATGTTGACCGAACCTGCCAATATCAACTGGTTTGGCAGACACTCCAGTGGGTATGGGGGCGCTGATTGTCGAGGGAGACGTCGATTGGACATGTCTCATTTCGTACTGCTGATCTCCTTGTTCTCCTGGAGATAAGCCGCTGGCAGAGTTATCTGATGGTGTCTTTTTCATAGAAAACACAGGAGCACTCATTCAGCCAACTATGGCAGAGTTGGCTGAGATGTCTGTCAGTTGAATGATTGGCCAGACCATTGTTTGGTTGACAGCCATCTAATTTGTATGGCGGGGTTAAGGATAGCTGAAAACAGCCAATACTTCTTAAAGGAGTTGTCCGAAAAATAACAAATATTATCTATCCAAAGGGTATATGATAAATGACACACATGACCTCTGGAGGACTGACTGCTGGGACCCTTGTAAGAGGGTGGAAAGCGGAAGACGTAATTAATTAACGTTCCCCAGCCTTCACAACCAAATGTTGCCATCTGCCGGTCAAATCGAGCAGACAGAAACTGTAAAATGGTGGAAGCATTCCTGATGGGAAGAACTTGAAAGGTGAGAAGACAGCTGTGGCGCAATTGTTAAATATAAAAGGTCGGGATGGCGAAGCAGAAACTCTGCGGGTGCCCAGACGTGAGAAGGAGAACTTGTGTTCATCCGCGAAGCATCGATACAGAAGAGTAGCTTGATACTGAAGCAGGTGAGACATCGTTTGGTCAAGCACAAATGACAGACTTCGTTGGTCAAGACCCAAAGCCCAGACTTCGCTGGTCAAGACCCAGAGCCCAGGCTTTGCAGCCCAATGTCCAGACTCGGCAGGTCAAACACCGAATGTCAGGTGCTGATATTTGGACAGGAGGGAACGTCTGTCGTGCTGATTACAAGTTCTGAGTGAATCAGTGGTTTACTTCCAGCTTAGACATACAGTACAGGGTGTGGTCCTGGGTTGCACTTGAGGGAACGAAGGTGGTCAGTAAGACAAACCCGCTGAGCGCCAAGCGACTCATCTATTGAGGACTTGCTGCCTAGCGGGAAGTATCGGTGACCCCTGTTAGGGCCAGTGTAACAATCAAGAGCACCTGAAAAGAGTACAACAGTAATGGGCCCAGCATTGAGAGTGATGCCCGTTAAGTTAAGACATAAAGGCATGAATAGATGTTCAACTGTTAGATAATAACGACGGTGTATATAAACAGAACATGAGTAAGATATTGCATTCAGCTTAATACGTATAGTAACATACTGTGCTACCCTTATTGTTATTACTTCCAATATTGCATCTATCTATCTATCTATCTATCTATCTATCTATCTATCTATCTATCTATCTATATCCTTATGTCTAGATCCCCTCTGTGTTAAAGTGTTGGTTGACTACCTCTGCCTTCTCCTTGTCTGCATTGTTGCATCCAAGTAATCTGCTTATACCCTCATCACGAGAACATAAATCGAGCAGTAGTGAGCTACTCTATTCACCACTGCTCCATTCTCTGTTGATAGGAGTGGTGGTCGCACATGCTCACTACTGCTCCATTCAAACAGCAGACCTGTTCTGTTTTTGAGATCGATGAGGTCTCAAGCAACAGAACCCTGAGCAATCATACTATTATCATCTATCCTTTGGGTAATTGTTTTTTTTTTTTTACGGACCAATCCATTTAAGCCTCTATATCTATATTCCACCAGTGATTCTGAACCATGAGTACCACTAGCTCAGTCACTTATGGGTTATCTAATAGACATTAGTAGATGCTTTGAAGGTGACATCGAGCTAATACAACTGGCTCCCAGTGCAACAACTCAAATCACCCATATGGTACGTTAGCCCTTTGAAAAATGCTTGGAAAGTCAGGCCATACATCACAGGCAGAAGGCACCTGGGTTCTTTGATGTACGAACGAAAGTAGAGGTTCCTCAAGGTGATACCGTTGGCAGAAGACCTAAGAGAGATCTTTCTACAGGTAAATCAAGGTAAGTAGATGTTTTTTGGGTTTGTAAAGACATCACGTAATGTAACCCTGAAAATATGTTTTATTTTTATGTACAGTACAGGGATAATGAGCATCAGTGACGCTTGACCATCAAGTCAACAAAAAGATACAATTAGCACTTCATACCACACCTCGCCTCCACTACCACAAATATGTACATCCTGAATTCTCTTCCTCCCACTCCTTGTATTTACCACTGAAACCAAAGCCCCACCTTGAAACTCCCAAGGGTGAAGATAGCCCCCATATAGAGCACCTTAATAAACCGGCAACCAGTGTATTCCCAACTCCCGAAGAGCCAAGCTACACCTAAGCTCCTCGATATACGGCTTACTTCCCAATACAGGAAGTTGTGACTACTTCAATATAAGAGGATGGTCTCCTACTTGCTGCTGTGTCTTCTAGCCATTTATGCAATTCCAGGTATGTACTTATATATATTTATTGAAGTTGTTATATTGCTTCTCCAAAGTGCAAGGCCTTCCAATGGTGCCACCAGCTTCAGCCTATGTAGCTTAGGGGAGGATAAACCAATGTGCTCATGTTGCAACTTATATTACAGTCCAAAGCTGCAGTCACAATTCTGCAGACTTCAAAGTTAAGATTTTCTATCATTTCCTGAGTAGTTAATATTTGCACAAAGCTTGTTTAGGTATCAAGTATAGTCTTAACCCCAGGTACAGGTGCACGAAAACTAATTGCTCCTCCTTGGAATCTATACGCTCAGATAAGCTACTAGGGATATGCTTACACACAAGATTGATGAGGGTTTCTAGTAATAACCACCTTAATTATGAATGCAGCCCTGAGGTATAAAACAAGATGTAGATTAGGTTCAATAATTAAATATAATTTACTGAAATTTTTCATACCTGTATCTGAACTGTTAATTGGTGGTCATAAATGCACTATTAGCACGATTCCTATTGATATCCAAAGCTTATTCAAAAAGTAATTGAAGTAGATTTTTATCTGAAGCAGAATCCACTCCAAAAAACTCTTTGTGAACAACCTACATGAGAACACAGTTTTTTGAGTAGTTTTTGTATCAGAATCTAAGCGAACCTGAGCAGAAACTCTCCGAATCCTCCTCCAAATCTCAAATATCTTCCAAAACTTGGAGTTTGTATTCAATGTTTGCTTAGAAAACTCTACAAAAAGACTCAGTGTGCACTAAGTCAATATGTCATTTCTTGAGATGTTTCTGCTTGAAAAAAAATTATCTGAATTGGCTTCTGAATTAACTAAAGCAGAAAAAAATATCCAATAGGTAACAACGGCATCAAAAAGCACACCAAAAAAATTACTATTTTGAAGCTTTTTAATGAGGATTTTTCAGCCTGAGAAATCCACGTCAAGAAAACTCTGCTTGAAGATATCCTAAGACTATGGCATAATTAACCTTGGTAAATCTGGAACACATATTACCTAACAAAATGAGGTTAATCTACAGCAAAATGCAAATTCTGTGAGGATGAATTTCAGGATATGCTAGGATGGTCAACAAAATAAATGACCGGGAGGTTGGGGTGCCAACTATTGGTAAAGCCAGCTACTCCTGACTTAATTCCTCCAGAGTAGATGGCCTCATATGTGTAGGGTTTTTCCCATCCAACCGCGGTGGTGTTGCTCATTGATCTGAGAAAGCTTTATATGCCACAGATATGGAAGTTTATTTTTTACCCTGAGTGTTAGGGAGAATCTGGTCAAACAAGTTTCCATATCTCAACTTCCTGGACCCCTGTGAGTGTGACACAGAGGAAGAGAAGTGAGATAATGGGTCTATAGTTGCTCCTGAATTCTGAGGTTTTGGGAGGCATCTGGGGAAGCTGTATCAGGCCATTGTTATAGAAGGAGCTGCTGATAATAACAAAAACATATTTCTGTTAACCACCATAAAACAACGGGTGACATGTTTGTAACCTCAGAAAACAAGCCCATTATCCTCTTGTTATCCGCCCTGATATTTTCCATCACGACGAGTCTTCTGTTGGCTAAGACCATCATTAGTGGTAATGACTTGATCAGAATCATGAATCACAGACTGTGTATGATCTCAAAAAAACAAACCACAATACAGGAGCCGCTACAATAAAGGGTCCGCTTGTGCTCATGATCCACAAAGTGGCTTCATGAGAAATGCACATGAAAGAAGATCGGCTACTGGATTACATCTGCTTACAGTCCCATGACTTGGATTCTCCAGATTTCGACACTAGTAATGACCATAGTTGGCTAAAATTAAAACAAATATTTTGACCATTAGGTACAAATCTTTGACTTACCTTGGTTATGTTAAGCCACCCATAAATATTAAATATTTCTCAGCCGAATGATCATTCTGCTGGCAGCTGTGTCTCCCGAATCCTCCATATGGAGAAGCAATCGATTCAGCAGAGCTCTCTTTTGTTCTCCATGAGAGAACTGCTGCCAGACCCCTTTGTCACCTCCAGACCCTTCTGTCACCTCCAGACTCCTCTACACCCTAGGCCCTTCTTTCACCTCCAGTCCCCTCTATCCTCCCAGACTCTTCTGTCATCTTCAACCTCCTCTATCCCATCCAGAATCTTGTCCACCTCCAGACCCCTTTGTCCCCTCCAGATCTCTCTCACCTCCAGACCCTTTTGTCATCTCCAGACCCTTCTATCGCTTCCAGACTTCTCTATTCCCTCCAGACTCTTGCCCTCCTTCATACCCCCTGCACCTTCAGACCCCTTCTACCCCTCCAGATTCCTCTATCCCTTCCAGACCCCTATGCCCTCCAGACTCTTGTCCCCCTCCAGACTGCTCTATCACTTCAAGACTTCTCTGTCCCCTCAAGTCTCCTCTGTCACTCCCAGACCCCCAAGTCACCTCCAGACTCCCTCTATCCCCTCCAGACCCTTCTGTGACCTTCAGACTCCTCTATTGCCTTAAGTCCCCTCTGTCACCCTCCAGACCCCTCAGTCTTCTCCAGACTCCTCTGGCACCTCCAGACTCCTCTATCCCCTACAGGCCCCCCTGTCCTCTCAAGAACCCTCAGTCCTCTCCAGACTCATCAGTCCCCTACAGGCCTCTCGATCCCCTCCAGACTCCTTTGTTACCTCCAGACGTCTCTATCCCCTCCAGACTCCTCTATCCCCTCCACAACCTGTCACCTCCAGACCCTTCGTTTACCTCCAGACCATTCTGTCACCTCCAGACTCCTCCATATCCTCCAGATTCGTCTATGTCCTTCAGGCTATTATTCCCCTCCAAATCCCTGTGTCCCCTCCACACTCCTCTAACACCTCTAGACCTCTCTATCACCTCCAGACTTCTCTGTCTCCTCCAGACCGCTCTGTCCCTTCAAGACCCCTCAGTCGCCTCCAGACTTCTCTATTCCCTTCAGAATTTCTGATCCCTCCCACATTTGAAAAGAAAACGGTGAGAGCATCAGAAAAAGGTGCCAAGTGGCAAATTTTAGAACCTGTATGACGTGTTGAAAAAACAGCAACTTTTTACCATCACAATTGTGATTCATGGCCCTTTATAAATGTCTTCTGTAACAACTATTTTAGCCAATACCAATCAACACTTAGAGGGAGCTTAGGAGCAGTCTTAAGGCATACAGTTAAAGGGGTTGTCCAAGATTTAGAAAGTAAAAATCCAGGTGTCAAAAAAACAGTCCTCAGCTTTTTAATCCTCATCAATTCAGTGAGATGTTCTGGTGGCAACCCATTTGTGCATCAAGTGATTGGTGAGCGTTTTCTCTCCATTCTGGGTTATATGGGGGTCCTGAGGGTTAAGGACTCCCATTCCTGGTGTTTACGTGCTATAAGCCTTGCCATGTTGAGACCAGCCTAATATATAGTTTCCTCTAAATCAGTGGTGGGCACCTCGTTACCCTCCTGGCTCGACCACCCCATTTTTCTAGGCATGCTTCATAATTACGTTACAACATCTCAAGTATGACCACAACCACTGTTCCCAGAGTAGTTACAGCACCACTAATATAATTAATTTCTAATTGTTCTATATGTTGTTTCTTTTAGGACAAGGCCAGACAACAGTAAGAGAGTGTAATGCCTGTAATTTTAGGTTTTTATCCACTTGTTTTTTAACCACGTCCTACAGAGCTCAATGTCAAGAAAATTCATTCTGTGGAGTCACTAACTACAACTTAGGTAAGTGTTCATTATGACTATTAAGTATGACTTCAAAATAATGGTTTACCCATGAATTCCTCCTGTAAGATCTGACCATACTAACTGCACATAGTTATATATCCCATATAAATCACAGATATGATGGTGATGAAATAAATGGGGCCATGAATAGGATAAGGCGGCATATGGAGATTTCATGTATCATCTGATGCCATATAGTTGACCAAGTAAAACGTTCTTGAGATAGTATCCACGAGATAGTAGCTGACCGGTCATTCCACTGACAGCTATTATTCCACAACCTCAACCCCACCACCCCCTCCCGACACAAATGCATGTCCCCATTGTCTTCTAAAGTACTTGTCTGCCGGAGACTTTTGGTGGTGGATTGTCTCTTCTAGGAACAAAAGGCTATGTGATGAGATCCAAGAGCTGATATTTCTCTTCCTTAATATCAGCCATTGGGATAAAGTCAAGAGGCCTCCATACCCATTAGATGGTTGTCCAGTCATGCCAAAATCGATAGGTGTGGATGACACTGACCTACAGTACCTGGCCAGCTTTAGAGTTAAACCAAGCATAGCTAAAAATAAAGCTCAACAAGATTACAGTTAGACTGGTGGTCCACTTTACAATAATAAATACCGCGCTACAAGGGTCTAGAAGATAGTTGGAAATGTTCCAAAAGTTAGATACTAATTCGGACTGGTGGTCCGTCTACGCCCATCCTACGTACAACATGGTTTGACCTATGTTCCATAAAAGAGGTCTATGAAAAATAATTCTATGTTTTAAAAAGTCCTACTGTATGTCATATATTGAATTGATATGGAGACTTCCAATTGGGACACAAAATGCTCCCTAAGTGCATATTGATCTTTCATGGCTCTGTATTACTAAAGTATCATCTTGATTTCTTTCTTTTTTCCCGAAAAACAGCAAACATTGCTTTTTTTGCTAAAACTGGATGCTTTGAGTCAACAATCTGCAATCAGAGCCTACAAGGTACAGGAGTCCTCAAATTTGTGTTCGGCAATACCACCTGCTGTATATCGAATATGTGCAACGGAAGCTTCACAGCTCAAGCTCCTCACCTGGCTGTTCTAGGACTGCTCAGCGTTTTCCTAATCTATATTATGTCTTGAAGACATCCATGTTTCTCTGGAGGCTTTTATGAACAAACCATATGGTTAATAATGTCCTCAGTCGATGCTCCTACACTTACCCTGGATGGATCTAACTTGGAAGATATATTTCTCTCTGCACGTTTCAGAGATGATCGTAAAATCACCGGCTAAAACATAATTATGTCCTTAATATTCTCCCCTCTTATTCTATCATATTCATTAGCACTTCCAAGTTTCGGGTGATATTCTGATTTTATGTATTAAAAGAATAATCATTTTATAATTAAAACTTCTGTCCTTTCTTCTACTTTACTTGATTCATCTCTATTTTTAAGATCTTTGCTCGAAAGTCCATCTATGAGCTATTTGATTGTTGTAATACAACATTTCTCCTACAGTGGCCACTATAAGGATGATAAGTAGATCTTTAGTCCAGTGTATATATAAATTTGCTTTTCTTGTCCTGCCCACAGATATTACTACATGTAGGACATCCCAGGAAGTCTGTAATACCATAGCCCCCTTTAAATAAACTAAATATGCTTTATTAGCATGATGTTTTGGGCCTAGTTCAGAGATATAATGGAAAATACGTACAGATTTCTAATCTTTCTACTTGTGTCCTCCTGGGATAAATTTGGGAGGCCTATATTTCGACATTCTGGAAACGGACGGAAATGCCTTCTCGGCCAATAACTGGATGAAGCGGGCCATGACTGCGGACACTGAGCGCTCGAGCGTGCATTTTCAGTCCATTCCACTGTGTTGAAATGGGCACAGGAAGTAGAGGCAAGCAGGAACTAGGTGGGCATCCAAACAGGTGCTGCTGGGAATCATTAAGCATGAGTATCCCCCCTTTTTTTTTTAACCAAAACAGAAAATTATTTAAGCTTTTCAACAGATATCCCGATGTGAAAGGGCATAGAAACCTCTCTGGTCATGTTTTTAAACCTAAATATTAGCGATGAGCGAATGTGCTGGGATAAGGTGATATCTGAGCATGATCAGGAGCATAACACCTTATCCAAGCATGTTTGCTCATCACTAATAAATATACATAAATTTGGCTAAAAAAAATTGAAAATGGGTTTTATTACATATTTTAGACTGTTTGACTTCTACAGCCTCTATGTATCACTGTACAGACGTGGAATGAATGAATCGTTAGTGAGCTCCTTTGACGGCAGGATCCATTCCCTCTTCTACTAAATCGTCTTGTACCATGACTCAACTTTGATTTGGCCATAAATCAGTCTAGGTCAGGCTTCAAAGAACACAGGGGGAGGTCTAAGGGAAAAGATCAACATTGACTTTTAGGATTGTTACATCAATAGGCGGTACTAGAGTTCAAGTCCTTTTTCCCTTTGCATAGGAAAATACACATAAAATTGGCAGATCCCCTATTGTGAGAATGAGCACACTGCTAACTCATTCTGCAATCTGCTATTTACAATGATACATAGAGGCTGTAGAAGCAAAATATCCAAAATTTATAATTAAACTCTACAGCAGATATGCTTTTTAGCCAAAAATACATGCATTTTAATTGAAAAAAAATGAAATATCTTTTAAATTGTACATTTATCAAAAAAATTACAGGATTAATATTGTTTTCCCAACTTTTAGATGTAGCCCCTAAATTGTGCCGGAATTGGGTGTTTCTAACATGAAGATATCTAATATTTCAGTTTGTTTTACAAACAAGAAGTAAATGAGGCTTTTTGAGTGAGCCGAGGTGGAGATGTCCGTCGTGGTCCAATCCCATACCATATATTCTAGTCTTAAAATGAACAAAAAGCTTTCTCCCTGTGTCACATTCAGCCCAGAAATTATTATTTTCTTTCCAGGCCACTTATACTAATCGTCACTGAAAAATGAAAAATTGTAATTTAGAATCAGGAGAATCTAAAACATTGCAAGCCGCAGGTCCTTATCTACTCATTACTTACATATTATTAATTATAGGACAATATTATGTATTTTACTTGATATTTGTACTGCATCTTAGAGCTACAAATAAGCCTCTTTGCAGAAACTCAGTCTAGATGCATGCACGCTAAATGAGAGGTAAAATGAAAAAAATACCCTGATAAAGCTGTTTGTTGAAGGACTTTGAGGGTCACAAGGAACCCATCATTTCTTAAAGGCGCTGTACAAAATTGCATAAAAACAAGGGTCTGATCTCTGTCCAGAAACAGCTCCACTTTAATCCAGAGGCTGTGTCTGGTACTGCAACAATTATGCAAATTGGACAGAGCTACAATACCAGACAAAACTTTGGTTTCTGACCGCCTGAGAATATAACTTGTAAAACTGGTGACAATTGTGATTCTCTCTGTAGATAATAGAGGTAGCCGTTCTGCCCGATGGCCAACCTAATGTCACATTTATAAAAGCCGATGCAATTGTAACCATTATTAAAGTTTGTTTTAATTATAAAATGTCTGGTGTCGTGATGTACAAAGTGAACGGCCTTTTTATTGTGAATGATTATGGATAGTTCATAGCCAGGGGCATAACGACTGCTGTCGCAGAGGCCTCTGAGGGTGGGGAGCCGCTGACGTCAGCACAAACTTCAACTGGATGTCGACCCCTGTCGGGTCCGTGCGCAGCAATACATGTTAACGACGGTGGTGAGGCGGCAGCTCGGGTGGTGGTGAGGAGGCAGCAGCTCAGGTGGTTGGTGACGTGGCAGCGGCTCAGGTGGTTGGTGAGGCAGCAGCTCGGGTGGTTGGTGACGTGGCAGCAGCTCGGGTGGTTGGTGAGGCGGCAGCTCAGGTGGTGATGAGGCAGCAGCTTGGGTGGTGGTGAGGCGGCAGAATGGTTATTGCAGGCTGTAGGCTTTCCTGAAGAGATGGGTTTTAAGGTTCCGTCTAAACGATCCGAGAGTGGTGGATAATCGGATGTGTTGAGGTGTTGAATTCCAGAGGATGGGGGATATTCGGGAGAAATCTTGGAGGCGGTTGTGTGAGAAACGAATAAGTGTGGAGGAGAGTAGGAGGTCTTGGGAGGATCGGAGATTACGTGAGGGAAGATATTGGGAGATTACTTCAGAGATATAGGGAGGGGACAGGTTGTGGATGGCTTTGTAGATCAGTGTTAGTAGATTGAACTGGATTCATTGGGGAATTGGGAGCCAATGAAGGGATTTGCAGAGGGGAGAAGCAGGGGAGTAGCGAGGAGAGAGATGGATTAGCTGGGCAGCAGAGTTGAGAACAGACTGGAGTGGTGCAAGAGAGTTAGCGGGGAGGCCACAGAGGAGGGTGTTCCAGTATTCAAGGCGGGAGATGATGAGGGCATGCACAAGAGTTTTGGTAGATTGAGGACTGAGGAAGGGACGGATTCTGGCAATATTTTTGATTAGGAGGCGACAGGAGGTGGCAAGAGTTTGGACGTGCGGTTTGAAGGACAGGGCTGCAGGAGACAGGTGTGGGACAGGGACAGGTGCGGGAGAGAGCGTGATGCCGTTTACCATAATAGATAGATCAGGTAGGGGGGATACGCAAGATGGGGGAAAGATGATAAGTTCAGTATTGTCTACCTTGAGTTTTAGGAAGCGAGAGGTGAAGGAGGATATGGCTGACAGACACTCCGGGATTCTGGACAGGTGACATCTGGGCCAGAGAGGTAGATCTGAGTGTTGTCTACATACAGGTGGTACTGGAAGCCATGGGACTTTATGAGTTGTCCTAGGCCAAGGGTATAGATGGAAAAAAGCAGGGGCCCCAGGACAGAGCCTTGAGGGACTCCAACAGAGAGAGGGCGGGATGAGGAGGTAGTGTGGGAGTGGGAGACGCTAAATGTGCGGTCGGAAAGGTATGAAGGAATCCAGGACAGGGCAAGGCCTTTGATGCCAAGGGAAGAATAATCTGTAGCAGTAGGCAGTGGTCAACTGTGTCGAGGCAGAGGACAGGTCGAGAAGGAGGAGGATGGAAAACTGTCTGTTAGCTTTGGCTGTGAGTAAGTCATTAGTAATTTTTGTCAGGGCAGTTACGGTGGAGTGGTGGGGGTGGAAGCCAGATTGGAGGCTGTCAAGGAGAAAGTTAGATGAGAGGTGGGAGGAAAGATGAGCATGGACATGCTGCTCACGGAGTTTTGAAGCAGTGATATGGGGCGATAGCTGGGCATAGCAGTTGACATTATATATATATATATATATATATATATATATATATACACACACACATTATATATATATACACACACATACACACACCAGGATGGGGCCCAGGATGAGACATATTTACAAGGGTGGGGACTATATATATATCAGGATAAGGGACATATATACCAGGATGAGGAGATATACAGTGCCTTGCGAAAGTATTCGGCCCCCTGGAACTTTTCAACCTTTTTCCAAATACCATGCTTCAAACATAAAGAGACCAAAAATCAAAAACTGGAAAGTGGGGCGTGCAATATTATTTGGCCCCTTTAACTTAATACTTTGTTGCGCGATCTTTTGCTGCGATTACAGCTGCAAGTCGCTTGGGGTATGTCTCTATCAGTTTTGTACATCGAGAGACTGAAATTCTTGCACATTCTTCCTTGGCAAACAGCTCGAGCTCAGTGAGGTTTGATGAGATCGTTTGTGAACAGCAGTTTTCAGCTCTTTCCACAGATTCTCGATTGGATTGAGGTCTGGACTCTGACTTGGCCATTCTAACACCTGGATACATTTATTTGTGAACCATTCCATTGTAGATTGTGCTTTATGTTTGGGATCATTGTCTTGTTGGAAGACAAATTTCTGTCCCAGTCTCAAGTCTTTTGCAGACTCCAACAGGTTTTCTTCAAGAATGGTCCTGTATTTGGCTCCATCCATCTTCCCATCAATTTTAACATCTTCCCTGTCCCTGCTGAAGAAAAACAGGCCCTGAAGAAAAACAGGCCCAAACCATGATGCTGCCACCACCATGTTTGACAGTGGGGATGGTGTGTTCAGGGTGATGAGCTGTATTGCCTTTACGCCAAACATATCGTTTGGCATTGTTGCCAAAAAGTTCGATTTTGGTTTCATCTGACCAGAGCACCTTCTTCCACATGTTTGGAGTTTCTCCCAGGTGGCTTGTTGCAAACTTTAAACGACACTTTTTATGGATATCTTTGAGAAATGGCTTTCTTCTTGCCACTCTTCCATAAAGGCCAGATTTGTGCAGTGTACGACTGATTGTTGTCCTATGGACAGCCTGACCCACCTCAGCTGTAGATCTCTGCAGTTCATCCAGAGTGATTATGGGCCTCTTGGCTGCATCTCTGATCAGTCTTCTCTTTGTTTGAGATGAAAGTTTAGAGGGACAGCCGGGTCTTGTTAGATTTGCAGTGGTATGATACTCCTTCCATTTCAATATGATCGCTTGCACAGTGCTCCTTGGGATGTTTAAAGTTTTGGAAATCATTTTGTATCCATATCCGGCTTTAAACTTATCCACAACAGTATCACTGACCTGCCTGTTGTGTTCCTTGGTCTTCATGATGCTCTCTGTGCTTCAAACAGAACCCTGAGACTATCACAGAGCAGGTGCATTTATAAGGAGACTTGATTACACACAGGTGGATTATATTTATCATCATGAGGCATTTAGGACAACATTGGATCATTCAGAGATCCACAATGAACTTCTGGAGTGAGTTTGCTGCACTGAAAGTAAAGGGTCGAATAATATTGCACGCCCCACTTTTCAGTTTCTGAATTTCCACAAAAATTTAAAATAACCAATAAATTTCGTTCAACTTCACAATTGGTTCCACTTGTTGTTGATTCTTCACCAAAAATTTACATTTGGTTCCTTTATGTTTGAAGCATGATATGTGGGAAAAGGTTGAAAAGTTCCAGGGAGCCGAATGTTTTCGCAAGGCACTGTATACAAGGATGGGATATATATATATATATATATATATATATATACACACCAGGAAAGGAGTTATATACCAGGATGGGGCCCAGGATAAGTAACATATATACCGAGATGGAGGACATTATATTTATATATATATATGTACATGCACGGATGGAGGGCATATATATACAGTATATACATACATACACCAGAATGGGGGGTCCCGGGTGAAATCTTGCACCAGGACTCATCGGACTCTAGTTATGCCACTGGTCATAGACCCTGTGATATCTGTCTCGGCTCGATGTAGATGAGGAGCAGACACTGAAATCTATGCACGTATTTGAATCAGTAGCACAAAGTGTGGTCAGATCATAATTAGTGATGATCTTGGATAATGTGTTATCTGTGCTTGGTGCAGAGTGTCTCCGGCATACTCCAAAAATATGTTCAAGACCCTGTGGCTGCATGTCTCGCAGCTGTTTAACAGCCGCAACACATGCAGGAATTGCCTAACTAACAGGTAATCCATGTACAGTTGTGCTCAAAAGTTTACATACCCCGACAGAATTTTTGCTTTCTTGGCCTTTTTTCAGAGAATATGAATCATAACACCAAAACTTTTTCTCCACTCATGGTTAGTGGTTGGGTGAAGCCATTTATTGTCAAACTACTGTGTTTTTTCTTTTTAAATCATAATGACAACCCAAAAACATCCAAACGACCCTGATCAAAAGTTCACAAACCCCATTTCTTAATGCCATGTATTGCCCCCTCTAACATCAATGACAGCTTGAAGTCTTTTGTGGTAGTTGTGGATGAGGTTCTTTATTTTCTCAGATGGTAAAGCTGCCCACTCTTCTTGGCAAAAAGCCTCCAGTTCCCGTAAATTCCTGGGCTGTCTAGCATGAACGGCGTGCTTGAGATTTGCCCAGAGTGGCTCAATGATATTGAGGTCAGGAGATTGAGATGGCCATTCCAGAACCTTTACTTTGTTCTGCTGTAGCCAATAACAACAACTTGGCCTTGTGATCATTGTCATGTTGGAACTTCCAAGTACGTCCCATTCACAGCTTCCGAGCTGATGAGTGCAAATCTGCCTCCAGTACTTGCTGATATCGTGCTGCATTCAGCTTTCCTTCAACTTTGACCAAGTTTCCTGTGGCTTTGTAGCTCACACATCCCCAAAATATCAGCGATCCACCTCCATGCTTTACAGTAGGAATGCTGTTCCTTTCATCATAGGCTTTGTTGACCTCTCTCCAAATGTAAAGTTTATGGTTGTGGCCAGAAAGTTCAATTTTGGTCTCATCACTCCAAATTACCTTGCTCCAGAAGTTTTGCAGCTTGTCTCTGTGCTGTTTTACATATTGTAGGTGAGATACTTTGAGGCATTTCCGCAGTAATGGCTTTCTTCTGGTGACTCGACCATGCAGCCCATTTTTCTTCAAGTGCCTACTTATTGTACGTCTTGAAACAGCCACCCTGCTAGCTTTCAGAGAGTCCAGTATTTCAGCTGATGTCATTTGTAAATTTTTCTTTGCATCCGGAACAATTTTCCTGGCAGTTGTGGACGACATTTTTGTTGGTCTACCTGACAGTGGTTTTGTTTTTACAGAGCCCCTGATTTTCCATTTGTTAATCACAGCTTGAACGATGCTGACTGGCATTATCAATTCCTTGGATATCTTTTTGTATCCCTTTCCTGTTTTATACAGTTCAACTACTTTTTTGCTTTCCCCATGACTCACAATCCAGAAACATCAGTGGCTAAATGAAAGATGCAAGAGTCTGTCTGGATCCCAGAAACTCACTCAGCTTTTATGCACACACGCTGATTACAAGCGAACAGGTCGCAGGTGAGGATGTTACCTTTAGTAGCCACTCAAAGCCATTTGTGTCAATTTCTGTGCATGTTATCAGGCCAAAATCACAAGGGTATGTGGATGTTTGATCAGGGTCATTTGGATGTTTTGGGTTGTTATTATGGTTTAAAAAATAAAACACAGTAGTTTGACAATAAATGGCTTCACCCAACCACTAACCATGAGTGGAGAAAAAGTTTTTGTGCTATCATTCATATTGTCTGAAAAAAGGACAAGAAAGGAAAAATTGTGTCGGGGTATGTAAACTTTTGAGCACAACTGTACATGTGTTGCAGCTAACAGCTGTGAGACATACAGCCACGGGGACTATAACGTATTTTTTGAGAATTTTGAGAACGCCGAAAACAGTCTGTTAGCATCTGAGCATGGAGTACACCTTATCCCAGCACGTCTGCTCATCACTATTTGCTAGGTGTCGCTGCTACATTGCAATGCAGATGAAAGGGAACATATTGGGACCTCGAGGGTGCAAGTAAATCGCAAAAAATGCAATTGGATTTCTTGTGACTCGTTATTCGCGGTTGCAGCACCCCCGGGGTCATAATACAATCCCACTATATTGCAATGTAGCAGCGACACCTAACAATCTTTGGTCACGTGACAGAGGTCACCATGTAGCCCCAGCCTTAACCTAAATATCTCCCCACAAACCGTCCATGGGAAGGTCTCCTTTCACACATCCACAAGTCTCCTGTCCTAAAATCAACAGCCTCGAATACTATATGCTCATGAGCCGTTTGAGTTCAGGTCTGGAGACCCCATGATGGGTCTGAACATCGTAGTCAGTGAATGTCGGAAGTGTGGAATCAGCTTAAATGTGCAGAAGAAAACAACAACGATATTTCTATCATTTCTGCTTCTCTCCATGTGAGACCTCTTTGTGATACATGCTGAGAATATCTTTAAGGCTCTGACCACACTACATGTCTGACATACAATATGTAGGGATTCCAGAGATGTGTCTACATTGGGGCAGAAGTAGCAGTCAGCCCACGACCACGGTGAGTGAAGGAGCTAATTTACATCTGGGTAGATGAAGAATCAAAATCTACCTTCATCATGATTTGCTGCCTCGTCTACTCGGCTTTGTGATAGAGTATCTGTAAAATCTGTGATATATTATAGTAAGCTCCTAACAATATTTAGGTTTTTCTTCCTTACATTTTCACTCCTAGACTTCACTACTTCGTCTCATCTTCCTGTAATTTGGACTTTAGACAGAACATAAAGGTGTGACGTTTCCCATTTCTGGATGAGATCATCTCTCCTGTAAGATAACAGGGCGGTCATAGCGACCATCCAGATAACCTATCTACAAAGGAAGTTCCAAATGTAATAAGGTATAAAACATCAAGGTGTGCCGCCTAAAAGTGTCTACCAAAAATGTCCATGGTTGGAAAATAAAAAGGCAGGGTGCAGTCGGACGGGCGTATAATCCCAGCCCCGCAGTGTCTTCTGATTTATTCACACTGCGGGGCTGGGATTCACAGGCAGGGCGGCCGCACAGGCGCAGTTAGCTGGACTGCATATGAGGACAGAGGACGGGCAGCGCTCACTGCGCCTGCCCAAGGCATGACAAAAGAGTGCAGGCGCCGGCTGATTTCAAAACAGCGCCGAGGAGGAGGCGCCCGGTGCCAAGAAGACTTGAGTGACGGCTGTGTGGCGTCTGCAGCAGGGGGGGAAAGGCCTGCCTCCAGGACTGAAGAAAGGTATTTAGGACAAATTACAAAACGGATTATTTCTACAGTTATAGCAATAACTAAAAGAGCCACCTTGTCAGAATGCAGCATTAGTGCTGCACAAGGTGGCTCTTTTAGTTTCAAACGCCTGGGGGGGGGGGTGACAGGTTCCCTTTAATTCACGTTCATCAATCTTCGATATCGGCAATGTGTATGAGGGGCTCTATCATTAGTAAAAGTGTAGTCCTACAAACATTGAGGATGATAAAAATGTATGAATGAGGGAGTATGAAAGCCAGGAGACACATTACTGAAGTGTAAGTGAGCGCGTATGACCAGAACCGGTCCTGATCATCCTCCTGATCTGATCACCAAATGTTGGTCCGTCATTGATGTGCCACAAATTACAGAAGACCACAATCCCAGATGCCAAACGTGGTGGCCTCAGCCAATAAATATGCTAGATCCTTTGTGAGATTAAATGGCTACAGCTGAAGGGCTCGCTCACACTAGCGAGTAAAATGGAAAAGTGCAGTCCGATAAAAAAAATTGGATTGCACTCGGTGTTTCTCCCTATCAGGGCAGACAACGCTAACATGTCCCACTTTGTTGCAGGAGAAGCACCAGCGTGCATCACCTAAAGAATGTCTATTCCCCGGGGCCTCATAGAAGGTGGGCTTGGACAGCACTGGTGATCGGCCGGCAGAGGGGGAAGGGTCCCCGTTTGGCTTACCTCCCCTCCACCTGAATCCCGATGGCTTCCGCACCTCAGGCATCCTGTTAGCCACATAGCAGTCCGCAATCTTTGCAGCCTGATCCGCAGTTTGTGGCTCCCGATCACACACAAATTGTCGTACATCCGTGGGGGACATGTGAAGAAATTGATCCTTGACCATAAGATCCGTTAAGTCCTCAAAACTGTTAACAGAAAGTCCCCTGATCCATTGGTGGAACGTGGTCCTCAAGGTGCTCACAACATCTGCATAGCTGTCAGCTGATCCACGTTGTAGGTTCCGGAACTTTCTACGATACACTTCTGGTGTCAGGTTGTATTTCCTGATCAGGGCCTCTTTTATGGCCTCATAGTTCCCATCTAGCTCTGGTGGGAGGCCAGCAAAAACTTCCAGGGCTTTGCCTCTCAACCCTGGGGTTAGATACTGTGCCCACTGCTCACGGGGTAGATGGTACTGCCTGCAGGTTTTTTCAAACCTCCGAAGGAAGGTTTCCTAAGTCCGTATCCTTCTCCATCACAGGGAAGTTTTCCAGACGTGGTCTCCTTGGATTTATGTCCTGGGAGGGGGTTATCTGAGGACTGATACCCCGCTCTATTTGAGCCATCTGAAGCTGGAAAGCTCTGTCCTCTCGGCATTCTGCAGCCTCTCTCTCCTCCCGGTCACGGCGTTCTGCAGCCTCTCTCTCAGCCCGGTCCCAGCGTTCTGCAGCCTCTCTCTCAGCCTGTCGGTCCTGGCGTTCTGCAGCCTCTCTGTCAGCCTGTCGGTGCTGTAGAATAAGCTGCATGTGCAGATTGGGATCACTTGTTCCCAGCCGTTGTAAGTCCATTTGCAAAGTATAGTCCATAGGCTCCTCAGCACTGGCATTGCTGGCATTTCCATCAGGCATCTCCGGTGCGAGAGCTGGCATTGCTGAGTCAATCTGAGGTAGGCTCTCTCCTTGCCCAGATGTTCCAGCACTTTGCTCTATGTCCTGCTCGACCAAGGCGCGTATCAGCAGCTCCCTGGATCTGTCGGCCGTCTCTATTCCTCTCTCTTCTCACAGAGGCCGGTCAGAGCCTCTTTGCTAAGCTTCTTGTCCTGGGCTGCCATATCGATGAACAGCCTTTGCCAAATAAAAGAAAAGAAAAACGGGGAGGGGAAACTGTTTGCAAGTATGTCTAAGTAAGCACTGCGTTAAACCTTGTAGAACTGGTGCACTCCTCGCAAGGATACCAATTCTTTAGTACAGGGAATAATTGCTTAAGCCTAGAACGCATACCCATAGAAATCTACACATTCACGCACATGGGGCCTTTTAGGCCTGTTTACAATTATCATGGAATAACTCAAATAAAAATACTTTTCAAAGTTTATTGCAAAGTAAGGATGCATTCCCACTAGCGCAGGGGTCCGCCAGGACGGGATTCCGTAATGGATCTGACCTCCTGGTGACTCCAGCTAAGGCTGGCGGACGCATACCTGGGGCCTCGCAGGCCTGCCAGGTTACTTGTTTTCTATTTTCTGTAAAATTACTTTAGTTAGAATTTTGAAACTCTAGGTATTCCTCAGGGATATAGTTGTTAGTAATTTCCAGTTGTTCATATATTTTTATGTTATAGGCATTTCGGTATAACAACCTTTTTTTGGGACTACCCCATATTCACGCACCTGGGGCCTTTTAGGCCTGTGTGCAAATAACACGGAATAACTCAAATAAAAATACTTTTCAAAATTTATTTTACAATCGCAAGGTAAGGATGCATTCCAACTAGCGCTGGGGTCCGCCAGGAGGGGATCCGTAATGGATCTGACCTCCTGGTGACCCCAGCTAAGGCTGGCGGAATCCCGCCATTCTGGCAGCCTTAGCTGGAGTTACCAGGAGGTCAGATCCATTATGGATCCCCTTCTGGCGAACCCCAGCGCTATTGGGAACACAGCCTAAGATGTGTATATTTCAAAACATAATTATGTGCATAAAACAACAAAAAAGTAAGTAAACGGGCACGCCAAATATAGGCATTCTATATGCAATTTTTTTATGAAAACATTTTTTGGTTCTAGCAAACTTGGTGCAGGAATATTTATTTGTAACTTTACATATTCCCCCGACAATTCTCGCATATTATTTTTTCGGCTGAATGTTCCTTGCATACATTTTGTCCGCAAGTAGAACAGAATTGCTCCGATTTTCTTTCCTTCTTTGCTGGACAAATATAGCAGCGCTTTCTTTTTTTTTCTCTTTGCTCTGGATGTTCCAGAAAGCGTATTCCACATCGGATCATTGCCTCCGTAATTTGCCTTGATAAGCATATCATGCTGCTTCTCTCCATCATAGTAGGCATCAAAAGTTCATAACAAAGTTCTGTCAAAAATAGACGTCTCTTGTCTTTCCTGTTGGCATGGAATTCTGGATTAGTTTGACAATAAACAATGTAGCTATTGAGGGCTGACACATCAAGGATATTGGAAAAAAGGGAATGCAGAATCCACACTCTTCCCAGCAATAGCAGCAATAGCAGAGTCATAAAAGTTCTTCCCCAGCAACAATACAGACAAAAAGACACATGTAAACCTAGTACAGGCCTAAAAGGCCCCAGGTGCGTGAATATGGGGTAGTCCCAAAAAAAGGTTGTTATACCGAAATGTCTGTAACATAAAAATATATGAATAACTGGAAATTACTAACAACTATATACCTGAGGATTACCTAGATTTTCAAAATTCGAACTAAAGTACTTTTACAGAAAATAGAAAACAAGTAACCTGGCAGGCCTGCGAGGCCCCAGGTATGCGTTCTAGGGTTAAACCATGCACTAATGTTCTAATAGAAATAATTCTATCCCACCGCTGTCACCAATTGTCACGGATCCCTTCTTCGTGGTGTCACTAATTCGTCACGTGCCCTCTCTCAGCACGTGACTTGGGGTTGTGCCTGCAAGGGTTAATCTATCTCCCCACTCTCAGTCCAGCATACAACCTCTGTCCTATGCAGTAATGGGAGCATAAATCACACACCGACCCAGGCCACACACCCGCTCATACACGCTGCCACCACTCACCGAATACACGGGTGATAAGTCCCAGAAATATTAATAATAATATTGTCTATCACTTACAAGGCTCACACACCTTAGGCTATGGATTCTTTTACAACATTCAAGGTTCAACTTGTTAAAGTTTTATACTTTAATACAAAACTGTTCAGTGCTTACAGTAAGAAAAGGTATAAAAATACGATAATAAAAAGACATACAACTTATGCAAAACAGTATAAAAATAAACAGGAAAAAAATTATAGAAATCATCTAACTGGTAGTTTGCTTTCTGCTCCCTGAGGGGGGGTGAATGGAGTTGGTGGAACACATCGGCATCTCAGGCTGCCCTCACATGTGAACAAGTTTTTGGGTATACAGGTCTAATTTATAGCTTTGCATGTAGAAAAGCCGCGGAGACACCATCACGTGTTTCTAAACGCAAGCAATGAATAACCAGGTCTTTCAACGGGAAGGAACAACCACTGGAAAACCACCTATGCCAAAACATGGTATCCATCCACAGACAGCTGTTTCGGGGTATTTGCCCCTCATCAGTGTGGAGTAGGAAACTGGCTATTAGGAGCAGTGCCTAGTGAAAAGACTATAAACATGAGGATGAATGACCTCGGGGAGATCAAAACATCCAACACCGCGGAGACACCATCACGTGTTTCTCAACGCAGTGATCCAGAACACTGCTCCCATCCCTTAAGGGAAATATGCAAATGCATGTAGAAAAGCCGCGGAGACACCATCACGTGTTTCTCAACGCAAGCAATGAATAGCCAGGTCTTTCACCGGGAAGGAACAACCACGGGAAGGGCAGCATCCAATAAAGGAAAACCACCTATGCCAAAACATGGTATCCATCCACAGTCAGCTGTTTCGGGGTATTTGCCCCTCATCAGTGTGGAGTAGGAAACTGGCTATTAGGAGCAGTGCCTAGTGAAAAGACTATAAACATGAGGATGAATGACCTCGGTGAGATCAAAACATCCAACACAGCGGAGACACCATCACGTGTTTCTCAACGCAGTGATCCAGAACACTGCCCCCATCCCTTAAGGGAAATATGCAAATGCATGTAAAAAAGCCACAGAGACACCATCACGTGTTTCTCAATGCAAGCAATGAATAGCCAGGTCTTTCACCGGGAAGGAACAACCTAGGGGAGATCAAAACATCCAACACCGCGGAGACACCATCACGTGTCTCCGCGGTGTTGGATGTTTTGATCTCCCCGAGGTCATTCATTCATTGAATCAAAATAAAAAAATAAAAAAGAAGAAAAGGTTTCAATGTTTATTGGATAAGTGATATGACCAGGACAAAGATGCTTGTATCATATAGATGCCACGGCTGCAACACTTTGGTCCGGAGGGAAAATAGTGGGGCAGAGTGACTCTATTGGCTCACGGAGATGGCGAGAATACGCTATCATCCGTGAGGCCAAGATACATTAAAGCACCGTATATAGTCCATGAAAGTCTATATATATATGGAATACATATGATATCAGTAAATATCAACTTTAATATATTTGGTTCTGTGATGGGTCCATTCTGCTTTAAATGAATAAAAAACTCTTTATAGCCGAAAAGGTACTTTTAATATTTTAATATTATAATATTTTAATATAATAATGTAGCTGTGGTATATGTGGCGCGTTTTGTGCTACTGCACAAGCGCCGACATAATGCAAAGTATAAACATAAAGGTTTTCCATTGATATGGCGACATTTTGCGCTAGTGCGCATGCGCTGGTAAGATAGATTGTAAGAAGAAAAGTTGCCACTACAAATATGGCGGTTTTTAGCGCTACTGCGCATGCGCCGAGTGGAAAATGCCACACGGAGCGCCCTATTGGCCGATATGACATTCCTTTGTGATGATGCGCTCGTGACATGCGCAGTGAGCGGTGGTGAACGCCGACTTACATATAAGGCGACCTCCATGGATCCACATAACCGGGGGTGAGTGAATAAATCTATGCATAATATGATCAATAATAAGATATATATTAACAATATGATCGCAATAAGTAAGAAATCAGGAGAATCTGAGGGACAATATGAAGTCCGGTTTTAATGCACAGAGGCACAAGGCACTTTATATATTAGCACTTGGTGCAAATCGAAGTGAATGAAATATAATGCACATCTAATATATAAAGCTGAATGTGTGTGTGTGTGTATGTATGTATGTATGTATGTATGTCCGGGATTGGCATCTGAACCGTAGCAGCTACAGCCACAAAATTTTGCACAGTCACACGTCTGGACCCCGAGAGCGTCATAGGCTATGTTGTGAGGTGAAATTTTAACCCCGCGCTTTCCAATTCACCAAACAATTTTGCCCCTATCTACATAATGGGGAAAAAGTGAAAGGAAAAGTGTTGGAGGCGTCGCAGCTACAGGCACAAAATTTTGCACAGTCACACGTCTGGACCCTGAGAGCGTCAAAGCTATATTGTGAGGTGAAATTTTAACCCCGCGCTTTCCAATTCACCAAACAATTTTGCCCCTATCTACATAATGGGGAAAAAATGAAAGGAAAAGTGTTGGAGGCAAATTAACAGCTGCCAGATGTGAACAAGGGGGACTTAAAGAATGACAGCGATGGCACCAAAGAGTATATACTGTACAGTTGCTAAGGTGGGGCCCCAACATGGGATAATCACACCACCACGGGGATATGAACACACACACAAAATGCGCCACACACTACCACGTGCTCGAACACATATACCACCCTCAGTGCACATTTCACCACACATACACCAACCTCGCCACATAAAAGTAGAAACACAAAAGTCGCCGCTCAAAACTCGCCACGCGCAAAACTCTCCACATGCAAAACTCGCCACACGTGCAAAACTCGCCACACGCAAAACTTGCACACGCAGAAAAATTGCCACACGCAGAAAAATTGCCACATGCACAAAAGTTGCAACACATGCAAAAGTTGCCTCACACAAAACTTGCACATACTCAAAAGGCACCACACATAAAACTCGCCACGCGCAAAACTCGCCATGCGCAAAACTTGCTGCACACAACTTGCTACACTAACCTGTCACATGCAACTCGACACACAAAAAGTTGCTACACGCATGTCGCCACACAAAACTCATCTCACAAAAGTCCCTACATGCATGTCGCCACACGCAACTCAACACACACAACTTGACACACGAAACTCGCCCTAAAACACACACAAGTCTGGTATCCTTCAAAAATAAAAATCTGATTAATAAGCAGACAAACTACAAGAGCAACAAATGTACCATATAGGAATCCGGCAGCTGTCAGTCACATGACCAGTCTATTATGTGTATGTGTGAGCTAATATATACTGCCAGGGGGTGGGCTTACTGTTGGCTGGGGATTTATCAGGCTGCCATTTTAGCTTACAAATACTGAGGTAAAAATACTGACCAAATAACGTGTGAACGAGGGCTAATACAGGAGGAGATGACATACAGCTATATACTATATACAGGAGATGACACACAGGTATATACTATTTACAGGGGAGATGACACACAGGTATATACTATATACAGGAGGAGATGACACACAGATATATACTATATACAGGAGAGATGACACACAGGTATATACTATATAGAGGAGGAGATGACATACAGGTACATACTACATACAGGAGGAGATGACATACAGGTATATACTATATACAGGAGGAGATGACACACAGGTATATACTATATACAGGAGCAGATTACCTACAGGTATATAGTATATACAGGAGGAGATGACACAGGTATATGCTATGTATAGGAGGAGATGACATACAGGTATATACTATATACAGGAGATGACACACAGATATATACTATATATAGGTGAGATGACACACAGGTATATACTATATACAGGAGATTACATACAGGTATATCTAATATATAAAGCTGAATGTGTGTATGTATGTATGTGTGTATGTCCGGGATTGGCATCTGTACCGTCGCAGCTACAGCCACAAAATTTTGCACAGTCACACGTCTGGACCCCGAGAGCGTCATAGGCTATGTTGTGAGGTGAAATTTTAACCCCGCGCGTTCCAATTCACCAAACAATTTTGCTCCTATCTACATAATGGGGAAAAAGTGAAGGGAAAAGTGTTGGAGGAAAATTGACAGCTGCCAGATGTGAACAATGAGGACTTAAAGAATGAGAGCGATGGCGACAAAGAGTATATACCGTACAGTTGCTAAGGTGGGGCCCCGACATGGGATACTCACCACACACGGGGATATGAACACAAACACAAAATGCGCCACACACTACCACGTGCTTGAACACATATACCACCCTCAGCACACATTTCACCACACACACACACCAACCTCGCCACATAAAAGTCGAAACACAAAAGTCACCACTCAAAACTCGCTACATGCAAAACTCGCCATATGCAAAACTAGGCTCACGCAAAACTCGCCACACGTGCAAAACTCACCTCATGGAAAACTCACCTCATGCAAAACTTGCACACACAGAAAAATTGCCACATGTACAAAAGTTGCACCACATGCAAAAGTTGCCTCACACAAAACTTGCACATACTCAAAATGCACCACACATAAAACTCGCCACGCGCAAAACTCGCCATGCACAAATCTTGCTGCACACAACTTGCTACACTAACCTGTCACATGCAACTCAACACACAAAATGTTGCTACACGCATGTCGCCACACAAAACTCATCTCACAAAAGTCGCTACATGCATGTCGCCACACGCAACTCAACACACACAACTTGACACATAAAACTCGCCCTAAAACACACACAAGTCTGGTATTGTCCTTCAAAAATAAAAATCTGATTAATAAGCAAACTACAAGAGCAACAAATGTACCATATAGGAAATACGGCAGCTGTCAGTCACATGACCTGTCTATTATGTGTATGTGTGAGCTAATATATACTGCCAGGGGGGAGGGCTTCCTGTTGGCTGGGGATTTATCAGGCTGCCAATAGCAACCAATCACAGCTCAGCTTCTATTTTGCTACAGTTAATTAACCTGAGCTCTGATTGGTTAATATAGGCAACAAAGACATTCTCAGTATAACAAAGCTAATATATGTTGTGAAATGCTTCTATTTGCTTACTTTTTGCCTTTTAATAATTACATTTCTATCTATTTGTTTTGTGGTTTTTGTGTGCAGAATAAATTTTTGTTAACACATTCTATTTTGCTAACAGCAGTCATTAACCCGGGCGAAGCCGGGTAGTACAGCTAGTTATTTATAAAACACTAATTGTATGTTTATTATGATTGGAATTAATGTATTACTTGTTGAGTCGCATATAAATAGACACTAGGTATCGTTACTCACTGCTTGATAAAGGCTCAGATGGAGCTGAAACGTCGCCCGGCTATGTGGGTCGATTAAACCTTCCACATTTTTTTCACTGAACTAATGGAGTGCTGCCTCTTTTTTTGAATCTGGTGCAATCGTTGGACGGGTTGCCTGGGGCCTTGCACCCGAAGATAAGTAACAAAGTGTTGTGCTGTTCCTTTTCTTTACTATATATATATATATATATATATATATTTTTTAGGAGGTAAATGGGTGGCGGACTATTCAATTCGGGTAACGTTTCGACCCCAGCGGGTCTTTATCAAAACCTCACTGTAAAACAGATACAAACATATAAGTGAACTGTACATATATACATGTAATCTATTAAAAAGAACCGAAAAAAAAGGGAAAACAAGAAAAATAATAACAACAATAACATCAGGTCCAAAATTAATAATGGTACTAATTGACAGCTGTAACAACAGTATTTCTGCCCCATACAATTACAAGAACATACTGTGAATACCCTATCATAGGGGTGGGGAGTCCCCCAATTCTTTGCAGGTAGGAGCAAGGCTATTACGGAGAAACAGTCATATAGAGCACATATACAGGTCTAATCATCCTGATCAGCAGAAACAAAACATCTTAAATAAGTTTCCAACGTCTGATTAGTTCGCTCGGTTTGGCCATTCGTCTGAGGATGGAAGGCCGACGAAAAAGACAAATCAATGCCCATCTTAGCACAAAAAATCCGCCAAAATCTGGACACAAACTGGGATCCTCTGTCAGACACAATATTTTCAGGGATGCCGTGCAAGCGAACCACATTCTGAAAAAATAAAGGAACCAAATCGGAGGAGGAAGGCAACTTAGGCAAGGGCACCAAATGGACCATTTTGGAAAAACGATCACACACCACCCAGATGACAGACATTCTCTGAGATACTGGAAGATCTGAAATAAAATCCATGGAAATGTGCGTCCAAGGCCTCTTCGGGACAGGCAAAGGCAAAAGCAAACCGCTGGCACGAGAACAGCAAGGCTTAGCCCGAGCACAAATCCCACAGGACTGCACAAAGGAATGCACATCCCGCGACAAGGAAGGCCACCAGAAGGACCTAGCCACCAAATCTCTGGTACCAAAAATCCCAGGATGGCCTGCCAACACCGAAGAATGAACCTCGGAAATAACTCTGCTGGTCCATCTATCTGGGACAAACAGTCTCTCTGGTGGGCAACGGTCAGGTCTATCCGCCTGAAATTTCTGCAGCACTCGTCGCAAATCTGGGGAAATGGCAGACAAAATCACTCCCTCTCTGAGGATACCAGCCGGCTCTGAAACTCCCGGAGAGTCAGGCACAAAACTCCGAGAAAGAGCATCAGCCTTCACGTTCTTCGAACCAGGCAGGTACGAGACCACGAAATCGAAACGGGAGAAAAACAACGACCAACGAGCCTGTCTAGGATTCAGCCGCTTGGCAGACTCGAGATAAATCAGATTTTTGTGATCAGTTAAGACCACTACACGATGCTTAGCTCCCTCGAGCCAATGTCGCCACTCCTCAAATGCCCACTTCATAGCCAACAACTCCCGATTACCAACATCATAATTCCGCTCGGCAGGCGAAAACTTTCTTGAAAAGAAAGCACAAGGCTTCATCACAGAGCAATCAGAGCTTCTCTGCGACAAAACAGCCCCTGCTCCAATCTTAGAAGCATCAACCTTGACCTGAAAAGGAAGAGAGACATCAGGCTGACACAAAACTGGAGCCGAAGAAAACCGGCGCTTCAGCTCCCGAAAGGCTTCCACGGCCGCAGGAGACCAATTAGTCACATCAGAACCCTTCTTGGTCAAATCCGTCAAGGGTTTAACCACGCCAGAAAAATTTGCAATGAAGCGACGGTAAAAATTAGCAAAACCCAAGAACTTCTGAAGACTCTTAACAGATGTAGGCTGAGTCCAGTCATGAATAGCCTGGACCTTGCTGGGTCCATCTCAATAGTAGAAGGAGAAAAAATAAAACCCAAAAAGGAAACCTTCTGTACTCCGAAGAGACATTTTGAGCCCTTGACAAATAAAGCATTAGCACGCAGGACCTGAAATACCATCCTGACCTGCTTCACATGGGACTCCCAGTCCTCAGAAAAGACCAAAATGTCATCCAGATACACAATCATAAATTTATCCAGATATTCTCGGAAGATGTCATGCATGAAAGACTGGAACACAGAAGGAGCATTAGAGAGTCCAAAAGGCATCACCAAGTACTCAAAATGGCCTTCGGGCGTATTAAATGCTGTTTTCCATTCATCCCCCTGCTTAATGCGCACAAGGTTATACGCACCACGAAGATCTATCTTGGTGAACCAACTGGACCCCTTAATCCGAGCAAACAGATCAGACAACAATGGCAAAGGATACTGTCATGATTCTCAATGGCGAGAGAACATAGCCCAGCATATATGAGAACTAGCTCTTGGAAGATGGAAACTATACTGACCATGAACTAAACCTGCCGCACAACTAGAAGTGGCCGGGTAGCATGCCTACGTTTTTTAACCCTAGATGCCCAGCGCCAGCCGGAGAACTACCTAATCCTAGCAGAGGAAAAGACAGTCCTGGCTCACCTCTAGAGAAATTTTCCCAAAAGGCAGACAGAGGCCCCCACATATATTGGCGGTGATTTTAGATGAAATGACAAACGTAGTATGAAAATAGGTTTAGCAAAATCGAGGTCCGCTTTCTAGATAGCAGGAAGACAGAAAGGACACTTTCATGGTCAGCAGAAAACCCTATCAAAACACCATCCAGAAATTCCTTTAAGACTCTAGCATTAACTCATAACACCAGAGTGGCAATTTCCGATTACAAGAGCTTTCCAGACACAGTAACGAAACAGCAGCTGTGAACAGGAACAAAATGCAAAAACACAAAAGGACAAAAGTCCAACTTAGCTGGGAGTTGTCTAGTAGCAGGAACAAGCACAGAAGGCTTCTGATTACATTGTTGACCGGCAAGAAACTGACAGAGGAGCAAGGTTATATAGCGACTCCCACATCCTGATAGGAGCAGGTGAACAGAGGGGATGATGCACACAAGTTCAATTCCACAAGTGGCCACCGGGGGAGCCCAGAATCCAATTTCACAACAGTACCCCCCCCTCAAGGAGGGGGCACCGAACCCTCACCAGAACCACCAGGGCGATCAGGATGAGCCCTATGAAAGGCACGGACAAGATCGGAGGCATGAACATCAGAGGCAGTGACCCAAGAATTATCCTCCTGACCGTATCCCTTCCATTTGACCAGATACTGGAGTCTCCGTCTGGAAACACGAGAGTCTAAGATCTTTTCCACAACGTACTCCAACTCACCCTCAACCAACACCGGAGCAGGAGGCTCAACGGAAGGCACAACCGGTACCTCATACCTGCGCAACAATGACCGATGAAAAACATTATGAATCGAAAAGGATGCAGGGAGGTCCAAACGGAAGGACACAGGGTTAAGAATCTCCAATATCTTGTACGGGCCGATGAACCGAGGCTTAAACTTAGGAGAAGAAACCCTCATAGGGACAAAACGAGAAGACAACCACACCAAGTCCCCAACACAAAGCCGAGGACCAACACGACGATGGCGGTTGGCAAAAAGCTGAGTCTTCTCCTGGGACAACTTCAAATTGTCCACCACCTGCCCCCAAATCTGATGCAACCTCTCCACCACAGCATCCACTCCAGGACAATCCGAAGATTCCACTTGACCGGAGGAAAATCGAGGATGAAACCCCAAATTACAGAAAAACGGGGACACCAAGGTGGCAGAGCTGGCCCGATTATTGAGGGCGAACTCCGCCAAAGGCAAAAAAGCAACCCAATCATCCTGATCCGCAGACACAAAACACCTCAAATATGTCTCCAAGGTCTGATTAGTCCGCTCGGTCTGGCCATTAGTCTGAGGATGGAAAGCAGACGAAAAAGACAAATCTATGCCCATCCTAGCACAGAATGCCCGCCAAAATCTAGTCACGAATTGGGTCCCTCTGTCAGAAAGGATATTCTCAGGAATACCATGCAAATGAACAACATTTTGAAAAATCAGAGGAACCAACTCGGAAGAAGAAGGCAACTTAGGCAAGGGAACCAGATGGACCATCTTAGAGAAACGGTCACACACCACCCAGATGACAGACATCTTCTGAGAAACAGGCAGATCCGAAATAAAATCCATCGAGATGTGCGTCCAAGGCCTCTTCGGGATAGGCAAGGGCAACAACAATCCACTAGCCCGAGAACAACAAGGCTTGGCCCGAGCACAAACGTCACAAGACTGCACAAAGCCTCGCACATCTCGTGACAGGGAAGGCCACCAGAAGGACCTTGCCACCAAATCCCTGGTACAAAAGATTCCAGGATGACCTGCCAACGCAGAAGAATGAACCTCAGAGATGACTCTACTGGTCCAATCATCAGGAACAAACAGTCTACCAGGTGGGCAACGATCAGGTCTATCCGCCTGAAACTCCTGCAAGGCCCGCCGCAGGTCTGGAGAAACGGCAGACAATATCACTCCATCTTTAAGGATACCTGTGGGCTCAGAATTACCAGGGGAGTCAGGCTCAAAACTCCTAGAAAGGGCATCCGCCTTAACATTCTTAGAACCCGGTAGGTACGACACCACAAAATTAAACCGAGAGAAAAACAACGACCAGCGCGCCTGTCTAGGATTCAGGCGCCTGGCAGACTCAAGGTAAATTAAATTTTTGTGGTCAGTCAATACCACCACCTGATGTCTGGCCCCCTCAAGCCAGTGACGCCACTCCTCAAAAGCCCACTTCATGGCCAAAAGCTCCCGATTCCCAATATCATAATTCCGCTCGGCGGGCGAAAATTTACGGGAAAAAAAAGCACAAGGTCTCATCACGGAGCAGTCGGAACTTCTCTGCGACAACACCGCCCCAGCTCCGATTTCAGAAGCGTCGACCTCAACCTGAAAAGGAAGAGCAACATCAGGCTGACGCAACACTGGGGCGGAAGAAAAGCGGCGCTTGAGCTCCCGAAAGGCCTCCACAGCATCAGGGGACCAATCAGCAACATCAGCACCCTTCTTAGTCAAATCAGTCAATGGTTTTACAACATCAGAAAACCCAGCAATAAATCGACGATAAAAGTTAGCAAAGCCCAAAAATTTCTGAAGACTCTTAAGAGAAGAGGGTTGCGTCCAATCACCAATAGCCTGAACCTTGACAGGATCCATCTCGATGGAAGAGGGGAAAAAAATGTATCCCAAGAAAGAAATCTTTTGAACCCCAAAAACACACTTAGAACCCTTCACACACAAGAAATTAGACCGCAAAACCTGAAAAACCCTCCTGACCTGCTGGACATGAGAGTCCCAGTCATCCGAAAAAATCTGAATATCATCCAGATACACAATCATAAATTTATCCAAATAATCGCGGAAAATGTCATGCATAAAGGACTGGAAGACTGAAGGGGCATTGGAAAGACCAAAAGGCATCACCAAATACTCAAAATGGCCCTCGGGCGTATTAAATGCGGTTTTCCACTCATCCCCCTGCTTGATTCGCACCAAATTATACGCCCCACGGAGATCAATCTTAGAGAACCACTTGGCCCCCTTTATACGAGCAAACAAATCAGTAAGCAGTGGTAACGGATATTGATATTTAACCGTGATTTTATTCAAAAGTCGATAATCAATACACGGCCTCAAAGAGCCGTCTTTCTTAGACACAAAGAAAAAACCGGCTCCTAAGGGAGATGACGAAGGACGAATATGTCCCTTTTCCAAGGACTCCTTTATATATTCTCGCATAGCAGCGTGTTCAGGCACAGACAGATTAAATAAACGACCCTTAGGGTATTTACTACCCGGAATCAAGTCTATGGCACAATCGCACTCCCGGTGCGGAGGTAGTGAACCAACCTTGGGTTCTTCAAAAACGTCACGAAAGTCAGACAAGAATTCAGGAATCTCAGAGGGAATAGATGATGAAATGGAAACCAAAGGTACGTCCCCATGAGTTCCTTTACATCCCCAGCTTAACATAGACATAGCTCTCCAGTCGAGGACTGGGTTATGAGATTGCAGCCATGGCAATCCCAGCACCAAAACATCATGTAGATTATACAGCACCAGAAAGCGAATAACCTCCTGGTGATCCGGATTAACACACATAGTCACTTGTGTCCAGTATTGTGGTTTATTACTAGCCAATGGGGTGGAGTCAATCCCTTTCAGAGGTATCGGAGCCTCCAGTGGCTCCAAATCATACCCACAGCGTTTGGCAAAGGACCAATCCATAAGACTCAAAGCAGCGCCAGAGTCGACATAGGCGTCCGCGGTAATAGATGACAAAGAACAAATCAGGGTCACAGATAGAATAAACTTAGACTGTAAAGTGCTAATTGAAACAGACTTGTCAGGCTTCTTAGTACGCTTAAAGCATGCTGATATAACATGAGTTGAATCACCACAATAGAAGCACAACCCATTTTTTCGTCTAAAATTCTGCCGCTCGCTTCTGGACAGAATTCTATCACATTGCATATTTTCTGGCGTTTTCTCAGTAGACACCGCCAAATGGTGCACAGGTTTGCGCTCCCGCAGACGCCTATCGATCTGAATAGCCATCGTCATGGACTCATTCAGACTCGCAGGCACAGGGAACCCCACCATAACATCCTTAATGGCATCAGAGAGACCTTCTCTGAAAATCGCCGCCAGGGCGCACTCATTCCACTGAGTAAGCACAGACCATTTGCGGAATTTTTGGCAGTATATTTCAGCTTCATCTTGCCCCTGAGACAAGGACATCAAGGCCTTTTCCGCCTGAAGCTCTAAATGAGGTTCCTCATAAAGCAACCCCAAGGCCAGAAAAAACGCATCCACATTGAGCAACGCAGGATCCCCTGGTGCCAATGCAAAAGCCCAGTCTTGAGGGTCGCCCCGGAGCAAGGAAATTACAATCCTGACCTGCTGTGCAGGGTCTCCGGCAGAGTGAGACTTCAGGGACAAAAACAATTTGCAATTATTTTTAAAATTTTGAAAGTGAGATCTATTCCCCGAGAAGAATTCAGGCAAAGGAATTCTAGGCTCAGACATAGGTGCATGAACAACAAAATCTTGCAAATTTTGTACCTTTGTGGCGAGATTATTCAAACCTGTAGCTACACTCTGAAGATCCATTTGAAACAGGTGAACACAGAGCCATTCAAGGATTAGAAGGAGAGAAAGAGAGGAAGGCTGCAGTATAGGCAGACTAGCAAGTGATTCAATTAAGAGCACACTCAGAACTAGAGGAAAAAAAAAAAAAAAATTGTAGCAGACTTCTTTTTTCTCTCCTTTCTCAGCCAGTAATTTAACCCTTTTTTGGGCCGGTCAAACTGTCATGATTCTCAATGGCGAGAGAACATAGCCCAGCATATATGAGAACTAGCTCTTGGAAGATGGAAACTATACTGACCATGAACTAAACCTGCCGCACAACTAGAAGTGGCCGGGTAGCATGCCTACATTTTTTAACCCTAGATGCCCAGCGCCAGCCGGAGAACTACCTAATCCTAGCAGAGGAAAAGACAGTCCTGGCTCACCTCTAGAGAAATTTTCCCAAAAGGCAGACAGAGGCCCCCACATATATTGGCGGTGATTTTAGATGAAATGACAAACGTAGTATGAAAATAGGTTTAGCAAAATCGAGGTCCGCTTTCTAGATAGCAGGAAGACAGAAAGGACACTTTCATGGTCAGCAGAAAACCCTATCAAAACACCATCCAGAAATTCCTTTAAGACTCTAGCATTAACTCATAACACCAGAGTGGCAATTTCCGATTACAAGAGCTTTCCAGACACAGTAACGAAACAGCAGCTGTGAACAGGAACAAAATGCAAAAACACAAAAGTCCAACTTAGCTGGGAGTTGTCTAGTAGCAGGAACAAGCACAGAAGGCTTCTGATTACATTGTTGACCGGCAAGAAACTGACAGAGGAGCAAGGTTATATAGCGACTCCCACATCCTGATAGGAGCAGGTGAACAGAGGGGATGATGCACACAAGTTAAATTCCACAAGTGGCCACCGGGGGAGCCCAGAATCCAATTTCACAACAGGATACTGAAATTTGACCGTGATTTTATTTAGAAGACGATAATCTATACAAGGTCTCAGAGAACCATCCTTCTTGGCCACAAAAAAGAATCCTGCACCAAGAGTGGAGGAGGACGGGCGAATATGTCCCTTCTCTAAAGACTCCTTTATATAGCTCCGCATTGCGGCATGTTCTGGTACAGACAAATTAAAAAGTCGTCCCTTAGGGAACTTACTACCAGGAATCAAATTTATAGCACAATCACAATCCCTGTGAGGAGGCAGGGCACCGGATCTGGGCTCATCAAATACATCCTGGTAGTCCGACAAAAACTCAGGGACCTCAGAAGGAGTGGAAGAAGCAATTGATACCAAAGGAGCATCGCCATGAATCCCCTGGCAACCACAACTTGACACAGACATAGCTTTCCAATCCAGAACTGGATTATGGGCCTGCAGCCATGGCAGACCCAACACGACAACATCATGCAAATTATGCAGCACAAGAAAGCGAATCACCTCCTGATGCACAGGAGTCATGCACATGGTCACTTGAGTCCAATATTGAGGCTTATTCTCAGCCAATGGTGTAGCATCAACTCCCCTCAGTGGAATAGGGAATTCCAAAGGCTCCAGGACAAAACCACAGCGCCTGGCAAACGACAAATCCATCAGATTCAGGGCAGCACCTGAATCCACAAAAGCCATAACCGAGTAGGATGACAAAGAACAAATTAAAGTAACAGACAAAATGAATTTAGGCTGTATAGTACCAATGGTGACAGGTTTAGCGATTTTTTTAACGCGCTTAGAGCATGCTGAGATAACATGAGTTGAATCACCACAGTAAAAGCACAACCCATTTTGACGTCTATGATTTTGCCGCTCAATTCTGGTCAGAACTCGGTCACATTGCATAGACTCAGGTCTCTGTTCAGAAAACACCGCCAGATGGTGCGCAGATTTGCGCTCCCGCAAACGCCGATCAATCTGAATGGCCAAAGCCATTGAGTCATTCAGACTTGAAGGCGTGGGGAACCCCACCATAACATTCTTAATGGCTTCAGAAAGACCTTCTCTGAAATTTGCAGCCAGGGCACACTCATTCCATTGAGTAAGCACCGACCATTTCTGAAATTTTTGACAATACACCTCAGCTTCATCCTGGCCCTGAGAAAGAGCCAGCAAGGCCTTTTCTGCCTGGTTCTCAAGATTAGGTTCCTCATAAAGCAATCCAAGCGCCAGAAAAAACGCATCCACATTCAGTAATGCAGGATCTCCTGGCACCAGAGAGAAAGCCCAATCTTGAGGGTCGCCACGTAACAAGGAGATAACAATTTTAACTTGCTGAGCGGAATCACCAGAGGAACGAGGTCTCAAAGATAGAAATAATTTACAATTATTCTTAAAATTCAGAAACCTAGATCTATCTCCAGAAAACAACTCAGGAATAGGTATCTTTGGCTCTGACATAGGGCTATGAACAACAAAATCCTGAATGCTTTGCACCCTTGCAGCAAGATGATCCACACTAGAAGTCAGACTCTGAATATCCATGTCTGCAGCTGAACACAAAACCACCCAGAGATTAAGGGGATGAGAGAAGCTGGACAGACTGCAGCAAAGATAGAGAGGAAAAAAAAAACAAAAACTGTACTCAGGGCTTCTCTTATCCCACTTCTGCGATGCATTAAACACTTTTTGGCCTGCTGTACTGTTATGATCCTTGTGGCTGAGGATCACAAAAGGGACTAGCTAAGTTTATGAACATAAACACGAGCTCTAGGGAGGTGGTAACTGAACTGACCGCAAACCTGAACCTAACCAACACACTAAAGCTAGCCGGTGAACGTGCCTAAAATCCTGGACGTCTCGACGCAGCCTGAGAAACTATCTACTCCTGGAGGGAAAGTAAGACCTCACTTGCCTCAAGAGAAATCACCCCAAAGATATAGGAAGCCCCCAACAAATAATAACGGTGAGGTAAGGGGAAAACACAAACGTAGAAATGAAAACAGATTCAGCAAATGAGGCCCGCTAATACTAGATAGCAGAAGACAGATAGGGAACTGTGCGGTCAGTAAAAAACCCTATGCAAAATATCCACGCTGAGAATACAAGAACCCCCACACCAACTAACAGTGTGAGGGGAGAAACTCAGCCCCCTAGAGCTACCAGCAAGCAAGGAAATCACATATTAGCAAGCTGGACAAGAAACAAAAATAAACCAAGAAACATATGACCACTGATGGTCAAAAAATGAACAAAGCAAAACTTAGCTTCTCTTGAAGAGACTGATAACGAAGGACTGCAGGAGAGCTCCAAAATAGCACTGAAGACATTGACAGCAGGCATCAACTGATAGTCCAAGTGAGCTTAAATAGGAAACCAGCCCACATATAACGAGACAGCTGATGCCAGTCAAAAACCTGCAGAAAGACAGCACTCAAACAGTACCACTTGTGACCACAAGAGGGAGCCCAGAAATAGAGTTCACAACAGTTAGGATTGGGGCTAAAGTTAGGGTCAGGGTTGGGGCTATAGTAAGGGTTAGGGTTGGGGCTAAAGTTAGGGTTAGGACTACAGTTAGGGTTGGGGCTAAAGTTTGGGTTAGGGCTAAAGTTAGGCTTAGGGTTGGGGCTAAAGTTAGGGTTAGGGTTGGGGCTAAAGTTAGGGTTAGGGTTGGGGCTAAAGTTAGGGTTGGGGCTAAAGTCTTGGTTTGGATTACATTTACGGTTAGGATTAGATTTAGGGGTGTGTCAGGGTTAGGGGTGTGGTTAGGGTTATGGTTGGGATTAGGGGTGTGTTGGAGTTAGGAGTGTGGTTAGGGTTGGGATTAGGGTTAGGGGTGTGTTGGGGTTAGGGGTGTGGTTGGGATTAGGGTTAGGGGAATGTTCGGGTTAGGGGTGTGGTTAGGGTAATGGTTGGGACTAGGGATAGGGGTATGTTTGGGATAGGGTTTCAGTTAGAATAGGGGGGTTTCCACTGTTTAGGCACATCAGAGGCTCTCCAAAGCGACATGGCGTCCGATCTCAATTCCAACCAATTCTGCGTTGAAAAAGAAAAACAGTGCTCCTTCCCTTCCGAGCTCTCCCGTGCGCCAAAACAGGGGTTTACCCCAACATATGGGGTGTGTACTCAGGACAAATTGGACAACAACTTTTGGGGTCCAATTTCTCTTTTTACCCTTGGGAAAATAAAAATTTGGGGGGCTAAAAAAAAGTCACTTTTGTGGGAAAAAAATTATCTTATTTTCACGGCTCTGTGTTATAAACTGTAGTGAAACACTTGGGAGTTCAAGGTACTCACAACAAATATAGATAAGTTCCTTGGGGGGGTCTAGTTTCCAATGTGGGGTAATTTTGGGGGGTTTCTACTGTTTAGGTACATCAGGGGCTCTGCAAACGCAATGTGACGCCTGCAGACCATTCCATCTAAGTCTGCATTCCAAACGGCGCTCCTTCCCTTCCGAGCTCTGCCATGCGCCCAAACAGTAGTTTTCTCCCACATATGGGGTATCAGCGTACTCAGGACAAATTGGACAACAACTTTTGGGGTCCAATTTTGTCGGGCTACCCTTGGGAAAATAAAAAATTTTGGGAGCTAAAAAATCATTTTTGTGTAAAAAAAAAAAGATTTATTTTCACGGCTCTGCGTTATAAACTGTAGTGAAACACTTGGGGGTTCAAAGTTCTCACAACACATGTAGATAAGTTCCTTGGGGGGTCTAGTTTCCAATATGGGGTCACTTGTGAGGGTTTCTACTGTTTAGGTACATCAGGGGCTCTGCAAACGCAATATGACGCCTGCAGACCATTCCATCTAAGTCTGCTTTCCAAACAGCGCTCCTTCCCTTCTGAGCTCTGCCATGCACCCAAAGGGTGGTTCCCCCCATATATGGGGTATCAGCATACTCAGGACAAATTGGACAATTTTTGGGGTCCAATTTCCCGTTACCCTTGGGAAAATACAAAACTGGGGGCTTAAAAATAATTTTTGTGAAACAAAAAAATAATTTTTATTTTCACGGCTCTGCGTTATAAACTGTAGTGAAACACTTGGGGGTTCAAAGTGCTCACCACACATCTAGATAAGTTCCTTAGGGGGTCTACTTTCCAAAATTGTGTCACTTATGGGGGGTTTCAATGTTTAGGCACATCAGGGGCTCTCCAAACGCGATATGGCATCCCATCTCAATTCTAGTCAATTTTGCATTGAAAAGTCAAACGGCGCTCCTTCCCAGGGCCGTATTTGCCACTAGGCACTTGAGGGCACGTGCCTAGGGCGGGGACAATGCAGGGGGCGGCACCTGAGCAAGTTTAAAAAAAAAAATAATAATAATTTTTTTCTTTTTTTTAAAAAAGTCCGGGGTCGCCCCGCCCACCCACCTCAGTCACGGATGCCGCGGGAGAGGGGGTCTCGGGCGCAGGGCCGCCATCAGGGCATTACTGCCCTGACTACTGTATGGGGCAGAAATAGGTGCTGTACCTTTAAGCGGCAGCAGGCCCAAGTGCATCATGGTCCTGACGCCGGCCATGTGACACACTGCGCGCTCTTCTTAATGTAGGAGCTCAGCACAGACTGCAGAGAAGCAGGTCATGTTTGTGGGAGAAGATACTGAAGTTGGCGGTAAGCAGGGAGAGGAGGCGGGCAGTGTCTGAGGACTCAGAGGAAGCTGCAGAGAGGAGTGAGGTGAGAGAGGAGACGGAAGTCTGCTGATGTGAGTGAGGAGAGGGGAGGCTGGTAAGGAGAGGAGATGAGAGGCTGCTAAGGGGAGGAGATGAGAGGCTGGAAAGGAGAGGAGACGAGAGGCTGGAAAGGAGAGGAGACGAGAGGCTGGAAAGGAGAGGAGACGAGAGGCTGGAAAGGAGAGATGAGAGGCTGGAAAGGAGAGGAGAGGCTGGAAAGGAGAGATGAGAAGCTGGCGAGGAGATGAGAGGCTGGAAAGGAGAGGAGATGAGAGGCTGGAAAGGAGAGGAGAGGCTGGTAAGGAGAGGAGAGGCAGGAGATGAGAGGCTGGAAAGGAGAGGAGATGAGAGGCTGGAAAGGAGAGGAGATGAGAGGCTGGAAAGGAGAGGAGGAGATGAGAGGCTGGAGAGATGAGAGGAGATGAGAGGCTGGAAAGGAGAGGAGATGAGAGGCTGGAGATGAGAGGCTGGTAAGGAGAGGAGATGAGAGGCTGGAAAGGAGAGGAGATGAGAAGCTGGAGAGGAGATGAGAGGCTGGAAAGGAGAGGAGATGAGAGGCTGGAAAGGAGAGGAGATGCTGGTAAGGAGAGGAGAGGCAGGAGATGAGAGGCTGGAAAGGAGAGGAGAGGCTGGAAAGGAGAGGAGATGAGAGGCTGGAGATGAGAGGCTGGTAAGGAGAGGAGATGAGAGGCTGGAAAGGAGAAGAGATGAGAGGCTGGTGAGGGGAGGCTGCTGAGGAGAGGAGATGAGAGTCTGGAGAGGAGAGGAGATGAGAGTCTGGAGAGGAGAGGAGATGAGAGTCTGGAGAGGAGAGGAGATGAGAGTCTGGAGAGGAGAGTCTGGAGAGGAGAGTCTGGAGAGGAGAGGAGATGAGAGTCTGGAGAGGAGAGTCTGGAAAGATGAGAGGCTGGTAAGGAGAGATGAGAGGCTGAAAAGGAGAGATGAGAGGCTGGTGAGGGGAGGCGGCTGAGGAGAGGAGATGAGAGGCTGGTGAGGGGAGGCTGCTGAGGAGATGAGAGGCTGGTGAGGGGAGGCTGCTCAGGAGAGGAGATGAGAGGCTGGTGAGGAGATGAGAGGCTGCTGAGGTGAGGGGAGGCTGCTAAGGGGAGGATATGAGAGGCTGCTGAGGAGAGGAGATGAGAGGCTGCTGAGGGGAGGCTGCTGAGGAGAGGAGATGAGAGGCTGGTGAGGGGAGGTTGCTGAGATGAGAGGCTGGTGAGGAGATGAGAGGCTGCTGATGTGAGTGAGGAGAGGGGAGGCTGCTAAGGGGAGGATATGAGAGGCTGGAGAGGGGAGGCTGCTGAGGAGAGATGAGAGGCTGGTCTCATGCTGTATATGGGGAGGCTGTGTGGGACTCATGCTGTATATGGGGAGGCTGTGTGGGGCTCATGCTGTATATGGGGAGGCTGTGTGGGGCTCATGCTGTATATGGGGAGGCTGTGTGGGGCTCATGCTATATATGGGGAGGCTGTGTGGGGCTCATGCTGTATATGGGGAGGCTGTGTGGGGCTCATGCAGTATATGGGGAAGCTGTGTGGGGCTCATGCTGTATATAGGGAGGCTGTGTGGGGCTCATGCAGTATATAGGGAAGCTGTGTGGTGCTCATGCAGTATATAGGGAGGCTGTGTGGGGCTCATGCAGTATATAGGGAGGCTGTGTGGGGCTCATGCAATATATAGGGAGGCTGTGGGGATCATGCTGTATATAGGGAGGCTGTGTGGGGACGATGCTGTATATAGGGAGGCTCTGTGGGGCTCATGCTGTATATAGGGAGGCTGTGTGGGGCTCATGCTGTATATAGGGAGGCTGTGTGGGGCTCATGCAGTATATAGGGAGGCTGTGTGGGGCTCATGCAGTATATAGGGAGGCTGTGTGGGGCTCATGCAGTATATAGGGGGGCTGTGTGGGGCTCATGCTGTATATAGGAGGGCTGTGGGGCTCATGCAGTATATAGGGAGGCTGTGTGGGGCTCATGCAGTATATAGGGAGGCTGTGTGGGGCTCATGCAGTATATAGGGAGGCTGTGTGGGGCTCATGCAGTATATAGGGGGCTGTGTGGGGCTCATGCTGTATATAGGAAGGCTGTGGGGCTCATGCAGTATATAGGGAGGCTGTGTGGGGCTCATGCTGTATATAGGGAGGCTGTGTGGAGCTCATGCTGTATATAGGGAGGCTGTGTGGGGCTCATGCTGTATATAGGGAGGCTGTGTGGGGCTCATTCTGTATATAGGGAGGCTGTGTGGGGCTCATGCTGTATATGGGGAGGCTGTGTGGGGCTCATGCAGTGTATATGGGGAGGCTGTGTGGGGCTCATGCTGTATATAAGGGGCTGTGGGGGGTTAAAGATATATAGGGGGGTGTCAGCATACTTAATTCTGCTCAATATTAAGTGATACAATTAATATTAATTAATATTGAGTAGAATTATTTTCATGCTATTGGTTCGGCCTCCACAACAGTAATGGTCTTTCATCTGGCCCCTCGGGAAAATAAATTGCCCACCCCTGATCTAGAGATGCAGCGCCCCAGAGTCCTGGTCGTTGCAGTACTGTCGCTCCGCCACTAAGGGGAGTGATGGTACGTCTGATTGCACTAAAGGAGTTCACCTGACCAGGTATCACAGTCACACATTACACTTCACACTCCGGCCACCAGGGGGAGCAAAGGATTCTATGTATTAGGCCACTCCTCACACTCTGGTAAAACTGGGGGTTGGATAGGAAGTTAGAGAGAAGCTGACTGGGTTTTGCCCAGATAACATCTAGTGAGAGGAGAGCGTTACTTGGGAAGATCCAGGGGGGTCCCTGTCAGGGGTGGGACCCTGACAGAGGCCTAGCGAAAGGATAGATCGTTACGGAGCCGCGCCTGCACTTCATTGCGGTGGCATCTTAAGAAAGGACACGAAGCGAAGTATATTGTGGAGAAGTGAGAAACGAGATCACAGCACAAAGGCGATAGAACCAGAAGGAGTAGTGCCCCGAGATCGGCAACATCCTACTGAGGCGCGTAGCCGGCGGCCGGAACGCCGAGGAAGTATTGGGTTCCAAGCATTACTTCAAACCAATGGCAGGGCAGTTAATTTTAGGTTGGCTGTCTCACCTTTTACACCTAATGAAGACAACGGAGGCAATTGTGGGAGAGGGACGTCTCTAGGGTCCCTATAAAATAACTCCAGGCCTACCCCGTCATACGGGTGCGTCCTATCCATATCATCTGGGGACAGAGAGAAAGAACAGAAACATACACGACAGTTGTGAGAACTATCCCGTGGTGCTCAGCAGGGAAGTACTACAACACACAGGCGCTAGTAGGTAGGCACTGATTTCCACCTGCAAAGGGAGCTCTGGATGTGCCTTCGGACCGGCTGGTCTCAGCTAGCCCTGATAGAAGTGCTCTGGATTGCGGATGCCGAAGCCTTCAGTAAAGAGGTAAAGAGACTGCAACCTTGTGTCGTCGTCATTTACTGCGACCTACATCTGCACCTACATCTTTAATTGGGCGCGCCTTAGCAGGGACACGGACCGGGTCAAGCCACTGTGACATCCCCAGCACCGAGAGATAGACCCGGTACCGAGTACCCCACTGCCCTGCTTCTGGGGGCCGCTCCAGAGACATGGAGTGAGAAGCCCACTGACGATAGCAACAGATTAGTCAGTTCTCTCACTAAATTACCCATCCAGCTCTTCACACTATTCTCTCTGAAACGTCCGAGCATTGCAGAGATAAACGTCCCTGTTTGCAGTCTGACTGATGCTGCCTGTGGTTTTGGTAGTATGAATCGACTGACAGGTTTCCCTGAAAAATCTGTCAGCCAAACCTTGCAACCGTGGCAGAATCAACTGACCATGTACAGTGAATGAGATTCACCGGATTCTCACATGACAACTAATGGAAAGGTTTGCTAAGGCTACTTTCACATCAGCGATTTTCTCCGTTCGCGGCAGATACTGCAGTTTTTCCGCATCTGTCGCGTAAGATATCACTTAAGGGCCGGCAACACTGCGTTCGGCCTCATTCATTCCCTATGGGACTTGCGGACATGTGCGGCACTTGAGGTGAGGCAAAAAAAACACTGCTAGCAGCATTTTTTTTTCCGGTTGCTGCAAGTACCGCATTTGCCGGATCGCAGCAAATGCCGCAAGTCCTATAGGGAATGAATGAGGCAGAACACAGTGTTGCCATAAGTGATCCGTTACGGATGCGGAAAAACTGCCGGATCTGCCGCAAATGTCAAAAATCGCTGATGTGAAAGTAGCATAAGTCACTGCCGACAGTGTCTGCATTAGTCATACTCGCCAATGGGGGAGGCAGCACGAAAAGTGCCTAGGGCGGCAGAAACTCTAAATATGGCCCTGCTCCTTCCCTTCCGAGCTCTGCCATGCGCCCAAACAGTGGTTTACCCCCACATATGGGGTATCAGCGTACTCAGGACAAATTGTACAACAACTTTTAGGGTCTAATTTCTCCTGTTACCCTTGGTAAAATAAAACAGATTGGAGCTAAAGTAAATTTTTTGTGAAAAAAAAGTTAAATGTTCATTTTTTTTTAAACATTCTAAAAATTCCTGTGAAATACCTGAAGGGTTAATAATAGTGATGAGCAAATATAATCATTATATAAGATTTATCGAGCACGCTCGGGGGTCCTCGGAGTATTTTTTAGTGCTCAGAGATTTCATTTTTCTTGCCGCAGCTGAATGATTTACATCTGGAAGGCTACTTTCACACTAGCGTCCTTTGGCCTCCGTTGCAGTGCGTCGTTTTGGAGAAAAAACGCATCCTGCAAAAGTGCTTGCAGGATGCGTTTTTTCTCCATTGACTTGCATTAGCGACGCATTGCCACACGTCGCATCCTTCGTGCGACGGATGCGTCGTGTTTTGGCGGACCGTCGGCACAAAAAAACGCTACATGTAACTTTTTAACTCCGCCCCCGCCTCCCCGCACCTCACAATGGGGCAGCGGATGCGATGTAAAACTGCATCCGCTGCCCCAGTTGTGCGGCGCTTTCAACGCTAGCGTCGATGCGCTGCAACGTCGCATAGCGACGTGCAGTGCACAATGCTAGTGTGAAAGTAGCCTTAGCCAGCATAAGTACATGTGGGATTGCCTAGCAACCAGGCAACCCCCACATGTACTTATGCTGGCTAACAGATGTAAATCATTCAGCTGCGGCAAGAAAAACTAAATCTCCGAGCACTAAAAAAATACTCGGAGGACACCCGAGCGTCCTTGAGAAATCTCGAGTAACGAGTATATTCGCTCATCACTTGTTAACAAACTTCTTGAATGTGGTTTAGAGCACCTCGAGGGGTGCAGTTTTTAGAATGGTGTCACACTTGGGTATTTTCCATCATATAGACCCCTTAAAGTGACTTCAAATGTGATGTGGTCCCTAAAAAAAATGGTGTTGTAAAAATGAGAATCGCTGGTCAAATTTTAACCCTTATAACTCCCTAACGAAAAAAAATTGTTGTTTCCAAAATTGTGCTGATGTAAGGCTAGTTTCACACTAGCGTTTACCTGATCTGCGGCAGGCTGCGGACTTCCTCCGTGAAGCACCGCCCTCGGCCGCACCTCCGCCGCTAGCTCCGCCTACTTCTGCATGCGGCCTGTGTACCTATCTTTAACATTAGGTACGCAGGTCGTGCCGCTGTATGTGGATGCTGCCGCATGCGTCGTTTTGACGATGCGGAAAAAAAAAATGCTACAGGCTGCGTCCTACGCTGGTCGCCGCATCGTCAAAGTGACGCATGCGGCAGCATCCGCATACAGCAGCACAACCTGCGTACCTAATGTTAAAGATAGGTACGGAGGTCGCATGCGGGCCGCATGCAGAAATAGGCGGAGCTAGCGGCGGAGGTGCGGCCGAGGGCGGTGCTTCACGGAGGAAGTCCGCAGCCTGCCGCAGATCAGGTAAACGCTAGTGTGAAACTAGCCTAAAGTAGACATGTGGGAAATGTTACTTATTAAGCATTTTGTGTCATATAACTCTGTGATTTAAGGGAAATTTTCGCCAAATTTCCATTTTTTTCACAAATAAACGCAAGTAATATCAAAGAAATTTTACCACTAACATGAAGTACAATATGTCACGAGAAAACAATGTCAGAATCGCCAAGATCCGTCAAAGCGTTCCAGAGTTATAGCCTCATAAAGGGACAGTGGTCAGAATTGTAAAAATTGGCCCGGTCATTAACGTGCAAACCACCCTTAGGGTTAAACAATTCCTAGGGTTGTAGAGGAGGAAGAATGGACAGCTTGTTGATGTTTTGCCAATACATCTGGACTCTTCTCTGCCGGCTTTAAGTTGTTGGCAATGGTGGGGATCCCAAAACCTACGCTACTCCCTCCCGTAATATGTCTGCATCCTTGTTCCTATAGTACTGTTCTAGTCTTCTTAGGCCCAATTCAGACTGCCGAATATTACGATCTGAGTACTGATGGACCGGTCACGGGTCTCCTAACCCAAACCTGACCGCCATGTGCAGCGGGTGAAATAGGTATTGAACACGTCACCAATTCTCTAAGTAAATCGATTTCTAAAGGTGCTATTGACATGAAATTCTCAAATTCTCACCAGATGTCAGTAACAACCCATCCAATCCACACAGGCAAAGAAATCAAACCAAAGATGTCCATAAATTATGTGTAATAATGAGAAATTACACAAAAGGTATTAATCACTTGAAGAGAGGTGCAAAAATTAGTGGAAAGTCCTGACACCAGCTGAAATCTATCAGTAACTAGAAAGCAATCCTGACATTACCAAAAAAATAATATCAGATGGTTCACCTGATGGCCTACAAAAAGGTGTCTCATTATCAAGATGCCACACAAGAAACGTTGCATGATGGATAAAACCAGTGAGATTATTATTATTAATTTATATAGCACCATTAATTCCATGGTGCTGTACATGAGAAAGGGGTTACGTACAGAGTTATAGATATCACTTAAAGTCAACAAGTTTACAATGACAGACTGTACAGAGGGGAGAGGACCCTGTCCTTGCGGACTTACATTCTATGGGATAATGGGGAAGAGACAGAAGGTCGGGGGTCTCAAGACCTTTACAACCTTATTGTTGCAAAACATCCTGATGGCCTTCTAAATTACTGAAGGTTCCAGTGAGCACTGTCGGGTCCATAATCCAGAAGTGAAAAGGACATAATTTCAGGATCAACCGGCCACGACCAGGTGCTCCCCGCAAGATTTCAGATGCATAAAAATGGGGCGAAAATACACAAATTTTACTCAGTGTTTTTGGTGCAGAATTTCTTTTGCAAGTACTCAATGTGTGAACACACACCGTAATGCAGCCAGCTCCGATTGCTGCTGTGTAAAATAAATGTCATAAAGTAAAAATTAAAAAAAAATGCAATTACGTCTCATCCCATCCGAAAAATGAGCTAAAAATATTGTCTGTGCCCAAAATGATAGCAATGGGCAGTCAGCTCGCCCTCACACAGCCATCGGCTGACAAATAGAGGACGCGGTGCTTAAAAAAAATAGCAAAACAAAACAAAATTATTTTTTTATTACAAAGTTCTGAGTTTTAGCAAATAAAATCACAAAAAAAATAATAAACGACAGAATTTGGCATCGCTGTAATCGCGCTCACTTGAAGTAACGAGTCGACGGGGCACAAATAAAGGGGCAATAAGGAATAAAATTAAAGAAATAAATAATTTAAAAAAAATTCTTATCTCCATTTCTCAACACTTCCGCCTGTGGAAAAATAATAAATGTAAATTGCAGCAGGAATTTAAAGGGGATGTACAGGAATAGAAAACATGGCTGCTTTCTGCCGTAGACTAGCACAGGGCAGTGCACTGGTTGTGTGGGAACTGCTCACGCCTCGTTTCTAAGACGACACTGCAGAAAAAAAGCAGGTGAAAAAAAAAAATGGCGTCCAAATTAAAGCGACTTCCGGTCATGTGACCGTCTGTTATCAGGGTTGCTAAGACATGAAACGGAAATAAGAGCGCGCTCTCCTCCGCCCCGCCCTGTGTACTGTCCAATCAGACGCTTACTTCCCTATTTATGTGGCTCGTGATAAGCTCTGCTGTTGCTCAGCGACTCGTCTGAAGGTAACGCCCTCATTAGACCACGCCCATTGTCTCAGTTATCCAGTCAGCTGTCCGCTGTGACAGTTTAGACTCCTCCCTGCTGTCACTGTGCGCCCCGCCCCTTCTTTTGTTGCTGTCCTGTGATTGGTGGAGTCAGTTGTCAGTCACGTCCTGGCTGCCGCTTCTTCTTCTCTCCGCGGGCGCTTTCCTCCTAACGGTCCGGTGTGATCCGGGCCTGTGAGAGGGGGGAACATGGAAGCCGGAGGCGAGGGCCTCATGCGGAGGTGGATCCGGGGCTTCGGGCTGCTCTACCTGTGCACCCGGGGACCGCGGCTCTATCGGGTGTACCCGGTGAACGGGCGGGCGGCGATCGGGAGAGGCCGGCCCCTGCAGGAAGGAGACTCGGAGAGCTCCTGGGTAAGAGGTCGGCGCCCGGGTGACACGGGGGGCTGGGGGTGACCCGGGGGCCGGTGCTGGCACGTTCTCACCCACTTTCTCTTTCGCTTCTCCCCCGGCTCCTCCTCCGCCGCCATCAGTGACTGGAGCCGGGTTATCAGTCTGCTGAGAGCATGGTGGTCCCGTGTCTGGGGGTCCCGTGCTCCATCTTAAAGGGATTGTACCGAGACGGGAAGTTTCCTCCTGTCCATGGGCCAAGGAATAATGTAATAATGACCCCTCTAATTACCGCGGGAGCACATCGCTCCTTTCACAGGGGGTCCTCGTTCTCCAGATCGATGGGGGTCCCAGTGGTCGGAACGTCCTCCCCCCCCCCCCCCCCCTATTCATGGACTAGGGATTAACTTGCCGATTACTGGGACCCCCAGGATCTGCAGAGACCCCTCTGATTATAGCGGACTCCCAGCTTTGGCATCTCCCCCCATTCTCGGTACCGGTGGGCGTCCCAGCCATCGGGCAGTTACGCCTGATTCCATGGATCGTCCTGTATGAGCCTTTATGGGGGGCATCCTAATGTTTCCATAGATGTGTAATACGTGGGGGTCCGACTGCTCCCGTCCATAGACAGTAGGGTGGTCACTCACGGGCACCACCGCCCCGGTCACAAGGGGACATGTTCCCGGTGCTGATGTGATGGACGGTTCCTGCGATTGATGTCGGAGGCTTGTCTTCCCTTCTTCCATCAGGAGCGCACCGCTCCTCTTCCTCCTGGCTTCCTGCTTCTCAGGGGCGGTGCGCTCCTGATGACTGCGCCCTCCGGTGCCGCTGACCCGGACTGTGCGCCCTCCGGTGCCACTGTAGGTGGCAGCTTTACCTCTGCACCATCGGAGGACGCTGGATCCGGCCATCTTCACTTTCTATAGCCGAGAGCTTGTGAGCGCTGCGCCCCGTGTCCACTGCTGATGGACTGCAGAGGTGGACGGTCACTTCGGCCACAAGTAGTAAACTATAGAGAACTTCTTGAGAAGAGTTTTAACAACTTGCAAAGTTGAACTTTGTCAATTTTACCCACAAAAGAAGGTGGGATTAACCCCTTTAAGATCTCCGGCTGCCGCCGATGTCATGGATCCCAACAATTCATTTTGTCTATTTTTCAGGCATCGTTTTATCAACCAAAAGCTTTGGAGAAACACACAGACAGCATCCTGGCATGGGTAAGTGTCGTCCCCCCGCAGGGCATAGGGGGGGGTCCGCAGCTCTGGGGGGCTCAGTGCGGCCTTGTCTGATTTGGGCCACATTCACACCCAGGTGCCCGGCTGATGTGATGCTTTACCTTGCCGCTGCTCTCTCCCCCAGGTCTCCGTCCTGTGGACCATTTCTTACTATTCCTCGCCCCTCGTTGCCTTCTATATGTACAGAAAAGGTAGGTAGCACCGGAATCTCCCGGACCCCCGACAGTGTCACCTCTAAGGTCATTTCTCTGTGGTGGGTTCTCTTTTTATGGCATCATACACTGTTTTATTTTTTTTGCACAATTTTACCAAGTCCGTCCCTAACCTGAATAGCCCTGGACTAAGAGCATCCCGTTCACTAATCGCCGCCGGCGCCCTAAGAGATTGGCGCCTCTTGGGCCGTCTGGGCAAAAATAAATTGCCCCAAAATTCGCCATTGTCTATTATTTTATTTTATTTTTTTTACTATAAGGGCGCAGTATAAATCAGAACAAGATGGCAATGCGGTGCTGGGACTGGCCGGCGGCTCTCCCCACCCGGCGTGGCTTATACATAGAAACACATTCTGTAAGGCTTGGGTGGGGAGAGCCGCCGGCCAGTCCGAGCACCGCGTTGCCATCTTGTTCTGATTTGTAGCCCCGTCTGCCTGCGCCCTTTTTCCAGTCTAAAACAAAGAAATTGTTAAAATAAAAAACCCAATACATTTGGATTTAAAGGGGTGAGCCACCTTGACCGAGGCCTCCAGCCTCACTGCCCTATGGGGGAGCTGTTGAGCTCGTGCGGTGCTGCTCTGCCGCCATGTTAGCGCCCGGCCATCCTTGCAGCACGCCGTGGATCTGGCGGACGGAGCGTCCCCGTGTTACTGACATGCCGTTATCTTCCGACCATAGAACGTTGCGTGGTCCGGACCTGTATGGTCATGGCTGACTCTCTCCTTCTGCTCCGCAGGGTATGTGACTCCGGGCCGCATGATACCGCTCGCACAGTACGGCCTGACCTTCATGTTCCTGCTGGCGGGAATCGCGTGTTTAAGAGGTGAGACCCTTCTTCTTCTCCAGATGCCGTGTACTTTGGGGTCCTGCGCTGCTGGTGGGACGGAGCGAACGTTTACACAGAGCTCCCGGCCCTGTAGACAGAACATGACCCTGAGTATCTAGTATGGCGGCATTGTGGGGGCTGCACGCCCTTTATGGAGGGGTCTTGCTCCTGACTTGTGCGGTTTCTCTCTCCAGGGTTGGGCAGATGGAGCAATCCTCAGTATATCCAGTTTATTAGCATTTTACAGAGAACCAAAATGGATGATTGTCCTGAGAACAAGGTAACACCGGCTCCGTGATGTGCTGTGGGCGCAGTCTCACTAGTCTAGGAGGTGTGGGAAACCATTTTACAATCCATACTTTTTTTTTTTTTCTTCCAATGCACAGAAAATGTTGTCCAATTTCAACTTTGACTTCCGCAGTTGGCCGGTGGATTTCCGATGGGATGAAGCCAGCAGGTATGTCCCCCAACTAGCAGCAAATAACAGGGGTAATTCCAGGCTCCATAGATTAATATTAATGGATCTTGTAAAAACAAGCAATTTTGCAATTTACTGCTTATTAAAATTTGCAGCCGTTCTTGAGATATTAACGATTTTCTTCTGTTTGCAGCTCGTTACCTAGGAGACCGACCACCTAGGAAACTTGCAGCAATGAGCTGTAAACAAAAGAAAAGTGTTAATATCTCAAGAACGGCTGAAAATTTTAATGAGCAGTAAATGTCAAAAGTGCTTGTAGTTACAGGAACTGTCCGACTGTGTCCTTCAGTGATGAGGGGAGTAACCCTCTTTACCGCTTTCTCATCCCTTATCAGCAAAGATCCCAAGAGTTTAGGCATGGCTGGAGGAGGTGTACCGTTACTTAAGGCTGAACCTCGGACACGAGGCGCGGCTGATGGTTTCTTCCAGCGGGTGCAGAAGCTGCCGTGTCAGATCATCAGGTGGGCAATGTCGCAGGTTGTGACTGTGGGTGGAAAGGCGAGGACTTGTGTGTAGTAATGTGAGGGTCTCCTGCAGTTACGTTGTGGCGCACTCGTTCGGCAGACGGATGCTGTACCCCGGCTCGGTCTACCTCCTCCAGAAGGCTCTCATGCCCATGTTATTGCAGGGACAGGCTCGTCTGGTAGAGGAGGTGAGTGTTCAGTGTCGGCCGCTGTCCGTACGCCTGTGATGGCGGCGGTCCTTGCTCATGTCCGTTCCCTTTCTCCTAGTATAATGGGAAGCGAGCCAAGCTGCTGGCTTGTGACGGAAACGAAATCGACACCATGTTTGTAGATCGTAGGAGCTCCGGAGAACACACCGGGACAAAGCTGGTGAGAAGCCTATCTAGTTTCCTTTATCACAATCTACACAACACCCGTCCAGCAGAGACCGGTCAGCACTGTACTCCTCCTGGAGGGTCCCCCTCTATAACTATAGGAAGCCGTCTGAGATGGAGGTGGGGGGATACATTGCCGGTGAGGCTGCTGAGGTGTTGGGGATGGAAACTATCTCTGCCGAGGTGGTGGGGGAGGAACATTGCTGGTGAGGCTGCCGAGGTGTTGGGGAGGGGGACATCACTGCCGAGGTGCTGGGGGAGGAACATTGCCGGTGAGGCTGCTGAGGTGTTGGGAATGGAAACTATCTCTGCCGAGGTGGTGGGGGAGGAACATTGCCGGTGAGGCTGCTGAGGTGTTGGGAATGGAAACTATCTCTGCCGAGGTGGTGGGGGAGGAACATTGCCGGTGAGGCTGCTGAGGTGCTGGGGAGGGGAACCATCACTGCCGAGGTGCTGGGGGAGGAACATTGCCGGTGAGGCTGCCGAGGTGTTGGGGATGGGGAACCATCACTGCCGAGGTGCTGGGGGAGGAACATTGCCGGTGAGGCTGCTGAGGTGCTGGGGAGGGGGGACAATCACTGCTGGGGAAGGAACATTGCCGGAGAAGCTTCTGAGGTGCTGGGGGAGGAATATTGCTTACGTGGGTTCAGAGGGGGATTATTGCCGGCAAGTCTGCCCATGTGCAGAGGGGGACCATTGCCAGCGAAGGTTGCTGGAGGGGGGGTGTTTTGGGAAGAACCAAAACCATTGCCGGCGAAGGCTGCTATGTTTGGGGGGGGGGGGACGACTGTTGCAAGTCACATGTATTAATTCCTAATAATCACATATAGCCCCTGCTATGAGTCAAACAATATCAAGAAAGGGTCGGAGAGTTTCTTAAATGTCTAACAAAATTTATTACATCAAAAAATCATAATAAACATAAAATTACAAAAATGACACTAATAGCGGGAAAATAAGGAAAAGATACTTATTACATCCTATGTTGCAAAAATATCAATATGTAATTATTCCATATTTGTTGGTCCTATTGGGAATCCCAACCTAAAAAATTGCTCAATATATCAAATATATAACATAATAATTCAGGTTAGTGCTATTAACCCAGCCATAGCTATATGTGTATGGCTGGTGAAAATCAAGAGGTAGAAAGTAGTATTGCAGGCAGCATTCCCTATGTAAGTATATATAAAAGGCTTATCAGTCCTAGCAGTAGGGGGAATGGTGCGAGCTAAAGTTATAAATCTAAAATGAAAAAGTGCTATAGTGCATATAATATATAAAGACAATAGGTAGCTAGCACAAAATGAGCAATGCAACTTACAGGTTTGTATTTGTAAATGTGAGATCTCTCCACCCGCCGCCTCAACGCGCGTTTCGCCGATCTTCTTCAGGAGGCCTGAAGAATAAAACATGTTTATTATGATTTTTTGATGTAATAAATTTTGTTAGACATTTAAGAAACTCTCCGACCCTTTCTTGATATTGTTTGACTCATAGCAGGGGTTATATGTGATTATTATATACTGAGAAGTTATTTAAGAAATTACTTATATTCCGGTGCTTGGGGATTATTGATTTAAATGTATTAATTCCTGCCTAGTGCCCCCTCCACATGTGTTTACTTGAGGTCTCTTCTGCGCTGCTACGTCACTGGTATCTCCTGTGACGTCCTGTATTTGCCCGGCCTGATGTAGACATGATATCCCCTTTTTTTGGCAAAGGCATCACTAGGCAGAAGGGAGAACACCTCACGTGCAGAGTCGTGCAGGCGCCATATTTCGTGGTTGGTGGCACAGAAGAGCAGTTAGTGAAGCACACGGTGGTGGCGCTGGTCTGTCGCGGAGGATCGGTGTACGACCAGGGGTCCGACCCGCCACTTGTACTCTCATTTACATAAATATAGGTTTTTCTTTTCTCCGAAAATGAGTTTCCAGCCAGGAAGGTGAATGAGGACATTACCTTTACCCAAATCAGCGCCGTAACAATCTCCTCTCCTGACAGGGTCGCCCTTTATTTAGTGAGTGGGTGACGGCGTCTGTAGGGGTCCGGTGCGCGTGGTCTCTGTGGCTGTTGCTGCCGGTCACGCTGCCTCTATATGAGCGCACATTTATGATGCCATTGAAGCATCATATACAGTATGTGACGGACGCAGGTACAGACCTCCTTCCCTAGTCCGTGCTGTTCGGGCAATTTTGCAAAACTTGTACAGACTTTAATTCCTGCATTACCGGTACTTGGCACTGGTGGGACTACAACTTCCAGCATACGCACAATAGTGTTAGTTCTGCAGCAGCTGGAGGACAGTACCTTACCGGTATCTGCCATACGCTGTGTATTGGTGACCGGCGCCCGATGTCGGCGCCACTGTACCACCTGGCGATCAGTGCCCGGCTCAGCAGGACATGGACGGGGAACTGCACTCGCCGGCAGGGACAGCGTCGTCTCTCTGCTCCATGTCACATACAGAGGCAGCGCCGCCCTCCGCACCGCCGGGGTTACAGGAATCGGGAAGGTCCCGTCTAATCTTTACTACTGTACTGCTAACATCAGGTAATAAAGATTAGGAGCGACTTTTCCCATTCACCCTGTGGTACCTGAGCTGGGTGCGGAAATTGCTCTGAAATGCCCATTTGTAGTCTCAAAGGGCCGCAAAGCAGCCCCGCAACGTATGGAGCCTCCACCATGTGTCACTGTAGGTGGGGGGCACTTTCTTTTCATAGGTTTCAGTTCGTCATTCATAGACTTGACTTTAGTTTGCATTGTAGAGAGCTGTCATTTGGTTTCATCAGTCGTCTACAGGAATTTGACAGAGGGAGAGGGCTCCCCCGGTCAACCCATTGCTATCCATTTAGTGCGACCGTAGGGGGCTGAGGGGTTTCTACCACATACTGTAGCCTATCAGATCCTACCGCGGAGGCGCCTGATAGGATGAGGATAATGCCCTGCACTATGTATGTAGCACAGTGTTTCACCTATCCCATTGTATGATCACATGTTCAACTTGTTAGTGGTAGTACCAACTTTTGTAGGGTTTTCTCATATTTAGTTTTTTTGTTTTTTTTGTTCTCTTTCCATTGTGTACTGGAAAGTTTTGAGTGTTCCCTGAGTAGAAACTTCTTGATATCAACTTGAATTTTCGCTTACAGGATGCCAAGGTGTTTGGAATTTATCTTGTACCCGTTAGACTGCTTGTGCTTGGTGATAATAGCATGTGTGGAAAAAGCCCATGTCGATTTGGGGGGTGGGGGGCGTTATGGCTCTGGGAGGAAAGGGAGGGGGAAAGAAAGGTTAAAAAAAAGAAATAGAAATATGAAAAATCGCCCAACTGTGATGGAGTTATCCACACTGCATTGTTTTCCATTGCGTCCCTTTTCCTGCTGTGCTTTTAGTGTTTAGTGAGGATATTTCACATGTTGTACTGAATACTCCGCGGTGCCAGTAACGTGGACCACGGCTGGAACTCTCCCGCTCCGCCTGTAGTCCTCGGCTCCTGGATATAGTCATATGTGTCATATCTTTCTCCGGACAGGTCATCTGCTGCGAGGGCAACGCCGGATTCTACGAGGTCGGCTGCATTTCCACTCCCCTTGATGGTCAGTAAACGCTGTCCTCCTCTGTTCTTCACATGTATTCGTCTGTGTCCAATTGAGGATTTGTAAAGTGCACGCTCCACAATTCTGAGTTTGGTAAAAAAAAAAAAAAAAAACAACAAATTTTTTCCCGCGCCCCGGAGGAGCGCTATTCTATCATTGGTGGGAGCAGGCAGAATCGGGGGAGCGGATCGGCGGCTCTCTGTAGGGCTCCTGCTTGTTCAGCGGACGGCTATCCCTTTCTAGTACATGTGCTCCGCTGGGGAGAGGGGAGTACACCCTTCCACACTGCAGGCAGCTGCTTATCTCAGAACACAAGGATCGGACATATTAAAAATGAGCTACCCGATCCTTCAGCAGATGCCATGAGGCCAGTCACACCAGGATCGGACACCATGGATGCCTACGGGCAGCTAAGAATGACTGTCTAGGCTCTGAGGGTTTAGGAATAAAGATGCTGTAATCGGCATATTTTTTTTGTTTTGGTCCATTGTTTTCTTTCCCTTTTTTTGTGTTGTAGCTGGTTACTCTGTCCTCGGCTGGAATCATCCTGGATTTGCCGGCAGTACGGTAAGCTGTGGGTCAGTAGTTCGGGCAATGTTTGTTTGTTACTTTCTCCATGAACTGTTGGGGGCTTGTATACTGAAAAGAATAGGATCTGCTCTGCAGCGCCCGGCAGCGGCCACTACACAGCTCTGATCAATGCAGCCGGCAGAGGTGCTTCCATCTAACAGGTGATGGTGGCGGACCCTCGCCGATCTCAAATCGATGACCTGTCCTCTGGAGTATGTTCTGGACGGACACCCCCTTTAATAAGTTGCCATAAACCTGAATTTCAGTCACACCATCCTGTCCGGGGCGAGCCCCCAATTTGAACCTCGAAGAGGGGCTCTCGCAACCGGCCTGTGATTTGGAATTCTGTGAAATGCCTTCTATGAGATTTGTTTTTTCTCCTCAGGGAGTGCCTTTTCCTCAGAACGAAGCGAACGCCATGGACGCCGTGGTGCAGTACGCTGTGTACCAGCTCGGCTTCAAGCTGCAAGACATCATTGTGTACGCTTGGTCTATCGGGGGCTTCACAGGTGCGAAAGGGGGGCGCCAGCACATAGAACAGACATGTTATGAAGGAGGCAGCGTATATCGGATACATAAACACAAAGTGATTGTCTGTTACAGCCACGTGGGCCGCCATGTCCTATCCTGACATCAGCGCCGTCGTCCTCGATGCCTCCTTCGATGACCTTGTCCCTCTTGCCTTGAAAGTGATGCCAGAAAGTTGGAGTAAGAAATATTTCCTACATCTGTATGACGTGTTCACACTAGGATCCATTCTGTGTGAGATTAATCCTCTCCCTATTTTTTTTTTTTTCTCAACAGGAGGACTGGTGACCAGAACTGTCCGGAAGTATCTAAACCTCAATAACGCGGAGCAGCTCTGCAGGTAACCGGCCAGATCTTCTGTACCAGGAGGAGGCGCGATACCTGACCGTAGTGCAGGCGTTCGTCCCCCGAGGCGGCAGCGAGCGACATCGGGGAACCGGTATAAAGGTTACATTCTCCGTAAAGGGTACAACCTAAATAATTGGTGTATAATCGCTCGCTTCAGCTGTAGAGCCCAAGGAGTCATTGATTATAGGAAGGGTGTCCTGGATTTAAGGAAAAAAAAAACTAATGGGATGTGATCATGAAGCTCAGCCCCACTCCATCGGAGTGGAGACCAGCGAGACACCACGCTGCTCCTTTTAATTTGCTGCCCATCTTGGTACATGATGGTCTATCGCTAAGATATGTTAAAAAGCATTGATTGCTTGTGGTCTGCCATCTAAGACCCCTCTTGGTTCCTGAGAATGAATGTGCGCGGTTGCGCTGGGGCTGTGTGCGATTACGCTGGGGCTGTGCGCAGTTACCCTAGGGCCGGTCGCGGTTGCTCTGACTTTCTGGGTCGCCCCTTTTGCAGCTTGGATCTATAATGGTGAGCGTGGCCTTCAGTCTCTGGATCAGTGGGACTCTGTATAACCCAGAAATGTCATCACTTACTACGATGTGAATAGCCCTGTAAATCATGTAAAGGAACAGATCTAGTTTTTCCTCATTCTCTCTTTTTGACCTATTGCTGATTTTTGGTCGCGCCCCTCTGTGGGTCTGAGGCTTCTAGCTAAAAAAAAATCTGTTTTTCCAAGGTATCAGGGTCCTGTATTACTAATAAGAAGAACAAAAGATGAAATCATTACAACCACGTAAGTATATGGGATCGGGTTGTAATAAGGGCTTGACATAAACATGACCGTCTTCATTGAGTCTTTCTTTTTATTTTTGCAGAAGCCCAGAGGACGTCGCATCAAACCGAGGCAATGATCTCCTCCTCATTCTCCTGCAGCATCGGTGAGTGTTAGGATTGGTGATCATGTTATATGGCTGGGACCCCGGAATCCCAAGACCCCAGTCAGGACGAACATGGAAGGAACAGCCAATAGGACTGATGATGATGATGATGACAGCTGAGCATGACACTCTGCTTCTTATCAGCCCATAGACGCCACATGCTGAACCTCTCCGCCATTCAGTGTCGGGGCTGGGACCCCTGTTCTAGTAATGAATGGGGGACCCCCAGCGATCAGACGTTTAGCACCTATTCTGTAGGTGATAAATGTCCATCTGGGGGAAACCCTTTTAATAGTTAACAGACATTTTACTCTTCGCCACGACAGCACCCCACTGGAGAGAGGGATCCGCCCCGCAGGAACAGGAAACCTATTGAGAAATAAAAGGGGGCGGTCCGCCTCTCCTCCTCAGTTTAGGTTCCCTGTTCCTGCGGGAACGACAGGACTTCTTCATGGGAAACATACCTGGGCTAGCATGCCGCCTGCGCGGTGTCCGTGAGAACGGCAGGGGCTGCGGCTCAGAAGCAGCGTCGGGGGAGTTCCGTTAGACGGCTCCCTCCTCGTCTGAAGGAGCACGCAGACGGCCGGGTCCGGGGAGGGCTGCCCGGCATCATCTGCGACGGCGGTACGGTGAAGGTAGGAGGACGACTGCACTCCTAAGTGCGGTCCGACGTGAATCCCGGGCCGCACATGCGCCGACCGCCGCAGTACAGGCTACCCCTGAAGTGAATAATGGACTTCCGGGTCGCCTAGGCCGGATCTAAGGCGGGGGAGCCGGCGCCGATCTGCGCATGCGCAAAAAAAAAAAAAAAAAGAGAAGTTTGGGCGCACTATTTAAATCGCTCACTAACAACAGACCAGCGATGCAGAGATGTCATCCCCAGGTGCCATGGACCCCACAGCTGGAGATCCAGTACCCACCGCTAAAGATCACGCTAGAGGATCCTCGGAGACCGCTCGTAAAAGTGACGGTTCCAGAACAGGATCTCGGCCTTCTGATCCGGTATTATTTGCTTCACTGGGTGAGTTGTGAACTCTGCCTATTAAGCTGACGCTGTCTCCCTATTTCTCTCTTTTTCTCTTTCTCTCTCTACTTATTACGCTTAGGGCAAAAAACGACAAAAAACGAAGCACAAGGAATGTGCCTTGTGTAGCCAGCCCCTTCCTGACTCATACCCCAAAAAACTTTGCAAGGACTGTTTTAAGGAAACAACACAGGGAGCAGCAGTGTCCATTACGGATTTACGGGCCATTATTAGAGAGGAACTTAAAAATATGACCCAGGACAAACCGCATGGTACTAAGTCCAAAACACCGACAATTGGGTCAGACTCCGACAGTGACCAACCTGTACTGTCAGACGCCTCCCTGTCATCATGTTCAGCATCATCATCCTCATCAGAGATCGAGGGACGCTCATGTTTTCCCTTAGACATTGTGGACAACTTGGTAAAATCAATTCGAAATACCATGGGGTCTGAGGAAACTAAGGGTGCGCAAACCGCGCAGGACATAATGTTCGCGGGTTTGGCAGACAGAAAGAGGAGATGTTTTCCAGTCATACCAGCAGTGAAAACATTAATTAAAAGAGTGGGAGAAGCAGGATCAGAGAAGCTTTCTACCCTCAGCGTCAAAACGAAAATATCCGTTTAGTGACGAGGAGCTTCTTACATGGACCAAAGTCCCTAAGGTCGACGCAGCTGTAGCCTCTACCTCTAAGCAATCCACTTTACCTGTGGAGGATGCGGGACTACTGGTCGATCCTTTGGATCGTAAGGCCGAGTCATCCCTTAAACGGTCTTGGGAAGCGGCTACAGGAATATTCAAGCCTGCAGTGGCCAGCACTTGCGCTGCCCGGTCAATGATCATCTGGATTGATCAATTAGACCAGCAAATTGAAAATAAAAGCTCGAGAGAAAAACTACGAGCAGCCATCCCTTTAATACGAGGAGCAGCGGCCTTTATGGCAGACGCCTCCGCCGACTCACTCCGTTTAGCAGCAAGATCTGCGGGCCTTGTGAATAACGCAAGAAGAGCTCTATGGATGAAAAGTTGGAAAGGGGACGCGCAATCTAAATCCAAAATATGCGCAATCCCATGTGAGGGTGAGTACCTCTTTGGTAAAACCTTAGACGAGATACTCAAAAAGGCAAAGGACAGGAAGAAAGCTTTTCCTGAATCCTCTATTCCCTTTTACAGGAGAGCCTTTAAGAGGAGGCCGTTTGGCAAAAGGAGGCAAACGGATAGGTCTACAACATGGACCACTAAGGACGACAAGCAGAGAGGTACCATGTTTAGAAGACCCAACCCCCCAAAAGACAACAAATACTGAGGATATACCAGTTGGGGGCAGACTGAAGTTTTTCACCACTCAATGGGAGAAAATAACATCTAGCTCGTGGGTTTTAAATATCATCCGAGATGGAATTAAACTAAAATTCTCTCGTGTTCCCCACGAGTCTTATATTATAACATCTCTCAGCTCGCCTATACAGCAACAGGCACTAGAGCTTGAGATTCAAACCCTAATATCAAAACAGGTCCTAGTCCAAGTGCCGGTGGGACAGGAGGGTAGGGGATTCTACTCTCCCCTATTCCTAATTTCTAAGCCCGACGGTTCTTTCAGGACAATCATTAACCTTAAAAAACTCAATTCATTCATTGAAAACTATACATTTAAAATGGAATCCATTAGGTCCACCATAAAGCTCCTCTTCCCAAACTGTATGATGGGGGGCATTGAACTAAAGGATGCTTACTATCATCTCCCCATTCATGAGATACCAAAAATTCCTCAGAGTGGCGGTAAAAATCAACAACGAGGTTCGTCACTTCCAGTATGCGGCCTTACCCTTCGGCCTCTCAACAGCGCCGAGGATCTTCACCAAGATAATGCTAGAGGTGATGGCATACCTACGCCAGAAGGAGACTTTGATTGTGCCCTATCTGGATGACTTTTTGGTAATAGGAAATTCAGTTACTCAATGTACTGATCGTTTAGCTCACGCAATTTCCTCTCTACAGGACCTGGTCTGGATAATCAATACCGACAAATCCAGACTCACTCCGCTTTCCCGTCAGGCGTTCTTGGGGTTCCAGTTAGACTCCATATCTCAAAAGTGTCTTCTGCCGCAGGTAAAGGTTCTACTGATCAGACACAAAGTCCTAGCTGCAATAAATAATCCTCGTATATCCCTAAGACAAGCTATGTCGTTATTAGGGTCTCTTATCTCTTGTATACCTGCAGTGAGATGGGCTCAACACCATACTCGAACACTACAACATCAAATTTTACAAGAGGATAGACGGTTATTTGGGCACCTGAATGCAAAAATAACCTTATCTCAGGAGGTTTTAACTTCCTTAGAGTGGTGGCTAGACTCAAACCATTTGATGAGTGGGGTTCCATGGGTAATAACGCCATCTCATACCATAACCACTGACGCCAGTCCTCATGGATGCCCCGCTCATATGGGGAATGATTATTGCCAGGGGTCATGGAGCATGGAGGAAAGCTGCAGCTCCTCTAACTTTAAAGAACTGAATGCTGTAAAATACGCCTTATACCATTTCCTCCCACAGCTTCGGGGGAAAGACGTCAGAGTCCTGTCCGACAACACCACCACGGTGGCGTATCTAAACCGGCAAGGAGGTACGCGATCAGAGACTCTGATGTCTTCTGCTACAGAAATCTTAAATCTAGCAGAAAGTCACCTAACATCCCTTACTGCGCTGCACATAAGAGGAGCAAACAATCAGCAGGCGGACTTTTTAAGCCGACACACCCTGAGACAAGGAGAGTGGTGCCTAAACCAGCAAATATTTCTGGACATAATATCTCTTTGGGGCCGTCCTCAGATAGATCTCTTCGCCACAAGAAAAAACAGAAAAGTTCGGAGATTTGCTTCCCTGTCTCCAGCGGATCGTCCGGACATTCTGGACGCTCTCCAAGCCCCTTGGCAGTTCAGTCTGGCGTACGCGTTTCCTCCGATCATATTGCTACCTCAAGTTATACGCAAGATCAGAGAAGAAGGGGCGAGAATTGTACTGATAGCTCCATTCTGGCCCAAGAGACCATGGTTCTCATGGCTACAGACCATGTCGGTCTCAGATCCTTAGGTCCTCCCCTCAACGCCCAACCTTCTCTTCCAGGGTCCGTTTTTCCAACCTCAGGTGGACAATCTCCACCTGACGGCCTGGAACTTGAGAGGCAGATGCTAAGATCGAGAGGATTCTCGGGGGGTTTAATTGATACGCTTCTCCATAGTAGAAAACCCTCCACCACAAAAATCTATACGAGAATATGGAAAAAAAATTTTCAATTCCATACATCTACCAACACATCAGAGATTCCGATACATTCTATCCTGGAATTTCTTCAAAAAGGGAGAGAACTAGGTCTAACTGTAAACACCTTAAAGGTTCACGTTTCAGCACTAGGAGCCCTCTATGGCCATAACATCGCGGGGGATAGATGGGTATCCAGATTTATTACGGCCTGTGAATGAATAAATCCAATTAATATACCTAGAATTCCACCCTGGGATTTAAATTTGGTTTTACAAGCTCTAACAGACTCCCCATTCGAGCCAATAGACTCAATACCTATTAAATGTCTATCACTAAAAACGGCCCTCTTGGCAGCACTGACTTCAGCTAGGAGAATCAGTGACATCCAAGCACTCTCTATAGATCCACCTTTTTTGTTAACTTTTCAGGATAAGTTAATTCTTAAACCAGACCCTTCCTACCTTCCCAAAGTAGCAAAAAAATTCCATAGGTCGCAAGAAATAACCTTGCCCACTTTCTTCAGTAATCCATCTACTCCTGAAGAACAGAAATATCACTCTAGACGTTAAAAGAGTAGTGTTAAAATACATTGAAAAGACCAGCAGCTGGCGACAGAGTAGGGCTCTGTTTATTTCCTTCCAGGGTGTCAAGAAGGGTCATGGAGTAACAAAAAGCACCTTATCCCGGTGGATCAGAGAGTCTATCAGACTGGCTTATTCCGCGAGGAAAGAAAACCCTCCGGAAGGCATAACAGCACACTCTACCAGAGCGATGGCATCCTCCTGGGCAGAGAGGGGAGACGTCCCGATTGAAACTATATGTAAGGCGGCAACTTGGTCAAATCCTTCTACATTCTATAACCACTATAGGCTAGACCTATCGTCAACTTCTGACCTAGACTTTGGCAGGACTGTCCTCAGCACGGTGGTCCCCTCCCTAGGTGATGGTCTCTGAAAGATCTCCAGTGGGGTGCTGTCGTGGCGAAGAGTAAAAAGCCGGATTACTCACCGGTAATGCTCTTTTAGTGAGTCCACGACAGCACCCTCTTACATCCCTCCCTAGATTAATATAATACATATTATTTGAGTAAAATCCTTTTAATCATAAGCAAATAAGTTTAAAGAATAAAATAAATGATATTTGCCTAACACTGGCGGTCCTCCGGGTACTCTGAAATCAAAACTGAGGAGGAGAGGCGGACCGCCCCCTTTTATTTCTCAATAGGTTTCCTGTTCCTGCGGGGCAGATCCCTCTCTCCAGTGGGGTGCTGTCGTGGACTCACTAAAAGCATTACCGGTGAGTAATCCGGCTTATCGCATTGTCAATGACCAGGGTTTTTTTTTTTTCCCTGCAGTTTCCCAAATGTGATGACAGAAGATGGACGGAGGGCGGTGAGATTGTGGCTGTCCACCTCCACTCCAGAGGATGCGGGTGAGCCCCTCCTATAATGTCCCGGTGTGATCTCTCGCGCCTGTATCCTCGCTACATGATTCCTATACTTTTTGTGCTTAAAAAACTTGTAAAAAGTGTTAATTATATTCCCTTAAGTGACCACCTGTACAAAAGTGGCGTTTCAGGTCCTAAGACCCTCCCCACTGATTGCTGGAAAGACCTGCGGAAGTGCTCTGCTGGAGCCATCACAGTAGAGTGTGAACCAATAGACTTTCTACTCAGACCAAACACTGCTGTTGCGCGGCTATGCGGCTGCTGTTGCGTGGCTGTTCGGCTGCTGTTGCGTGGCTGTTCGGCTGCTGTTGCGTGGCTGTTCGGCTGCTGTTGCGTGGCTGTGCGGCTGCTGTTGCGTGTCTATGCGGCTGCTGTTGCGCGGCTATGCGGCTGCTGTTGCGCTTCTGCATAGTATTTTGAGCAATCACTGGTGATCTCAGGATCTAGAGCCACACTATTTACAGGAGGCTTTGTAAAGGTTTAGTTCTACTTTGTTTTTCTTTGTCCTATGTTATGCAGATTCTGTACTGAGTCAGTATGGGGTAGAGGAGGACTGGTGTCTGTCTGTCCTAAAGTCCTATAAAGCAGAGAACTTGGAACAATATCCGTGGAGTGTAGGTAAGTGCTGCAACCATCCTGACACCTGGTGAGGAAGACTGATTGGAGACAGGAGAGGAGAATTGACTCGGCTTTTTTTTTATTTATTTTTTTATATATTCGAGGAACGTTTGCTCATATTGGGTAGTTGCACTGTGAGCAATTTTCCCAACTAAATCGGTGAATATTGGTTCAAGTCTGCTAAGGAGGTGAAAAAAGAAGTAAAAAATTAATTAAAAAAAGTTTGTATCGTCCTAATTTTCCCTAACCAAAAATAAAGAAAAAAAAATTGTCCCATGTGTAAAAGTTTAATCTATAAAAATGATTAGTAAATAACAAAAAAAATAATAATAAAAAAAAACGACAGGGAAAAAAAAGAAAAAGGCCCTCCCACAGCCCAATTGATAGAAAAATTAACAAAACCTCAAGTTTGGGATTGCCGTAATACTCACTCTGAATAATCGTGCGGTCGGGCCATTTTTCCCACCATAAAAACAAAAGCCATTAAAAATAATATTGAAACTGGATTTTTCACCTTTTCACCCTACTTGGAATTTTTTCATTTTTCCGTTTTTTTATCACACTATATGGTGCAGTAAGTGGGGTCATTCACAGCTAATAACTCATTATTATCATTATTCGTTGTGAATGACCTCGCTCACTTGACCACATACAACTAGTCCCACAAAAATACAAGTCCTTATACTTGGAGAGGTGGAGTCTGTAAGCCAAACCTCCGACTCCTCAATTTCCCTGACTCCACGACTTCGACTCCACCAAGAGGACACCGATTCTGTCTCCGCAACTGATTCCACAGCCCTCGTTCTCCTGCAATGCAGGGGGGGGGACATGGCTCACAGAAGAAAAGGAGAGAAAAATAGTGCAAAAATTAAAATTTGGCAGTTTGGGAAGAGGTTACAGAAGCAACGCCTGTATCCCCGCAGTTCTGCAGAGCCCTATAGGGTGTGAGGAGTCTGGTCCGTGTAGTGCGGCTGTATCTACGGCAGACATTACCTATAGGGTGTGAGGAGTCTGGTCCATGTAGTGCGGCTGTATGTATGGCAGACATTACCTATAGGGTGTGAGGAGTCTGGTCCGTGTAGTGCGGCTGTATCTACGGCAGACATTACCTATAGGGTGTGAGGAGTCTGGTCCGTGTAGTGCGGCTGTATGTACGGCAGACATTACCTATAGGGTGTGAGGAGTCTGGTCCGTGTAGTGCGGCTGTATGTACGGCAGACATTACCTATAGGGTGTGAGGAGTCTGGTCCGTGTAGTGCGGCTGTATGTACGGCAGACATTACCTATAGGGTGTGAGGAGTCTGGTCCGTGTAGTGCGGCTGTATCTAAGGCAGACATTACCCTATAGGGTGTGAGGAGTCTGGTCCGTGTAGTGCGGCTGTATGTACGGCAGACATTACCTATAGGGTGTGAGGAGTCTGGTCCGTGTAGTGCGGCTGTATGTACGGCAGACATTACCTATAGGGTGTGAGGAGTCTGGTCCGTGTAGTGCGGCTGTATGTATGGCAGACATTACCTATAGGGTGTGAGGGGTCTGGTCTGTGTAGTGTGACTGTATCTAAGGCAGACATTACCCATAGGGTGTGAGGAGTCTGGTCCGTGTAGTGCGGCTGTATCTACGGCAGACATTACCTATAGGGTGTGAGGAGTCTGGTCCGTGTAGTGCGGCTGTATGTATGGCAGACATTACCTATAGGGTGTGAGGAGTCTGGTCTGTGTAGTGTGACTGTATCTAAGGCAGACATTACCCATAGGGTGTGAGGAGTCTGGTCCGTGTAGTGCGGCTGTATGTATGGCAGACATTACCTATAGGGTGTGAGGAGTCTGGTCCGTGTAGTGCGGCTGTATGTACGGCAGACATTACTGTGCACAGGAGACTGAGCTGATTGTCTTCTTTCATTAGGGGAGGAGATGAGCACAGAAGGACGGCAGCAGCTCTCTCTATACCTGGTAGGTATGGCACCATGTCACCTCGCCTGCCCCCTCCATGTCTGTCTCTTTCTGCTCCTCCATGTTCCTTACCTTATGACCGCTTTCTGCCCTGGAGCTCTTACACAGCTGTGGTTCTGTCCCCACCCTGCCTCCCCTTCCCATAAATGTATGTATGTCTTCTGAACGCTTGTAACCCCTTCTGCTCTCCACAGGCACAGAAGTATCTGAGCAGCTTTGAAGCCACACACTGTACCCCCCTCCCAGCCAGCTTCTTCCAGATGCCCTGGAGTATCTAATCCCATATTGTGGCCCTTGGACATAGCACCGCTGCCTCTGGCTGGACCTACCTGCTGTAACCTTCTTCCATCCCGTGACTGGCAGCTAACGCAGACGAGGGAGAGACGCCGCTGCCTGCCCTGCACCTCTCGTACCTCTCTGGACTACTGTTTTTATAATAAATGGATTGAGAACAAGCTTGAATGGATGAAGTGATGAGCATTTCAAACGCCTCTATTAAAATGTGAACCATTCTTGTACAAAATGTCTGTCACTGTCCTACCACTGACCTACTCTACAGTTTCTCTACCTTTCTGGGGTTCGTTGGCCCATCAGAGGCCATTTTTAGATTTTTGTCTTTCACAATCCTGTACTGTCTGTGTGCATTTAACCACTGAGCCACCGTTGCCAGAGACGGTGAAATTACTGGGAATGTCCCTGGAGACTCCATACTGTAACGTGATAGAGAAATGTTTTTTAGCCACCATGGTGGACAAGTACCGTATAAATGTGTTGTGTCCTCTAGAACTTCATAAAGGTCAAATATTTCATACATTCCACTACTGTCCGTAAAAGACTCTCACCATCACTCATCTGACATCATCCATTATTAGGACCTCAATAAATTCATGTGCATGTCTCCATAATGTGGTGTTACTCTCTGTTTCTAGGCTCTAAGGGAAGCGGTTTTCAAGGAGTAAGATTAGTATGGGAATGGAAAGCAGGTCTTCAGATTGTTGGTGAGCTTTACCTGGGCTAGAGTAGTGGGGTCTCATAAACATTTGAGGTACTTGAGAGCATTGGGCTCTTGAAGATCCTGGGGTCCATGGAACAGAAATTCCTAATGTCCCTGGAATTTAGTAATTTCTGAAGTTCATGAGGTCCCCGAGACTAGATTTCTCAGGTTCCTAAGATGTCCCCGAGACTCGGTGATTCATAAAGTTACTGAAGTGTCTTGAGATGTGGTCATTCCAGAGCCTCTTAATTCCTGAGATCCCCAAGACTTGGTCTTCCCTGAGATGTGATTTGTAAAGTTCCATATTCTTTGTGACTCTATTCCTACAGTCCCTGAGCATTGGTCATTCCTGAGGCTGTTGATTCCTAAGGCCCCGAGAGTTGGTAATTCCTAAAATTCCCGAGGTCTCAAAAACTTGAGATTCATGAGGTCCCTTAGGGTATGTTTCCACGGTCAGGATGGCCGGCGGTATCGCCGCAGCGGCGAAGCCCCGCCACCTTTCTGGGACACGATCATGCCGGATGTGTTAACTCTTCACATCCGGGATGATCGCTCTCTCCCATAGCGCCCTGTGATATGCCTTGCGGGGACGCTGCGTCCCCACAAGGTGTACGGACATGCTGCGATCTGAAAAGACGCGCCACATGTCCGGAGTCGCAGGGCCGCCGCGTGCGGGTTTCCACGCATAGTGGAGACGGGATTTCATAAAATCCCCTCCACTATGCTGGAACATCTTGACGCTGCAGCTCTGCGCAGCGTCAAACAAGCAACGTTTCCTGACCGTGGAAACATACCCTTAGGGTACGTGTCCACGATCAGGATGGCTGGCAGTATCGTTGGAACGGCAAAGACGGGATCATCGCACCCCTCGCATAGAGCCCTGTGTTATTCCTTGCAGCGACGCAGCGTCGCTGCAAGGAACACGGACATGCTGCGTTCTGAAAAGAGGCGCAGCATGTCCGGAGTCGCAGGGCCGCCGCGTGCGTGTTTCCACGCATAGTGGACACGGGATTTCAAAAAATCCCCTCCACTATGCTGGAACATCTGGACGCTGCGTGTTTGACGCTGCGGCCCCACGCAGCGTCAAACATGCAGCTTTTCCTGACCGTGGACACGTACCCTAAGGGTATATGTCCACGTTCAGGATTGCATCAGGATTTGGTCAGGATTTTACATCCGTATTTGTAAGCCAAAACAAGGAGTGGAACAATTAGAGGAAAAGTATAATAGAAACATATGCTCCACTTCTGCATTTATCACCCACTCCTGGTTTTGGCTTACAGATACTGATGTAAAATCCTGACCAAATCCTGATGCAATCCTGAACGTGGACACATACCCTAAGGGTATGGGTATGTGTCCATGGTCAGTAAACGCTGCTTGTTTGAGCTGCGCAGAGCTGCAGCGTCAAACACGCAGCGTCCAGATGTTCCAGCATAGTGGAGGGGATTTTTTGAAATCCCGTCTTCCACTATGCGTGGAAACACGCACGCGTCGGCCCTGCGACTCCGGACATGCTGCGCGTCTTTTCAGATCGCAGCATGTCCGTGCTACCTGCGGAGACACTGCGTCGCTGCAAGTAATATCACAGGGCGCTATGCGAGGGTGCGATGATCCCGGATGTGTACAGTTAACACATCTGGCATCATCGCATCCCAGAAAGGGGGTGGGGCTTAGCGCCGAGCGGCTTCGCCGCTCCGTCGATACCGCCGGCCATCCTGAACGTGGACACGTACCCTTAGGGTATGTTTCCACGTTCAGGAAACGCTGCTTGTTTGACGCTGCGCAGCGCTGCAGCGTCAAACAAGCAGCGTCCAGATGTTCCAGCATAGTGGAGGGGATTTTATGAAATCCCGTCTCCACTATGCGTGGAAACCCGCACGCGGCGGCCCTGCGACTACGGACATGCTGCGCGTCTTTTCAGATCGCAGCATGCCCGTACACCTTGCGGGGACGCAGCGTCCCCGCAAGGCATATCACAGGGCCCTATGGGACAGAGCGATCATCCCGGATGTGAAGAGTTAACACATCCGGCATGATCGCGTCCCATTAAGGGGGCGGGGCTTAGCGCCGAGCGGCGATACCGCCGGCCATCCTGATCGTGGAGTCATACCCTTAGTGTCCACGTTCAGGTTTGCTTCAGGCTTTGGTCAGGATTTTATGCAGGTAAAATCCAGACCAAAAATGCACCTGAGGTCACTGGCAGGTCACCTGCGGTGTTCCTGCGTGTTTTGCTCATTATAGCAACATGCTGCGTTCTGAAAAAACGCAACGCATGTGTGTTTTTGCGGAAAAAACGCATGCGTTTTTTTAATGCACAGTGGAGACGGGATTTCATTAAATCCCCTCCACTATGCTGTAACATCTGGACGCTGCGTTTTTGACGCTGCGGCTCAGCGCTGCGTCAAAAACGCAGCGTTTCCTGAACGTGGACACATACCCTAAGACTTAGTCATTTAAGGTTACTGAGGTCTCATAAACTTGCGATTCCGGAGGTGACGCTTGATGACTCCTAAAGTTCATACAATGCTCAAAACTGGTGATTCCTGAGGTGTCCAAAACTTGGTGACTCTAGAAGCTTACCAGGTCTCTGGTATTTGATGATTAGTTCCCGGACACTTGGCGATTCCCGAGGTTCCTGAGACTATTGATTCCTAAGGGTATGTTTCCACGGTCAGGAAACGCTGCTTGTTTGACGCTGTGCTGAGCTGCAGCGTCAAACAAGCAGCGTCCAGATGTTCCAGCATAGTGGAGGGGATTTGATGAAATCCCGTCTCCACTATGCGTGGAAACCCACACGCGGCGGCCCTGCGACTCCGGACATGCTGCGCGTCTTTTCAGATCGCAGCATGTCCGTACACCTTGCGGGGACGCAGCGTCCCCGCAAGGCATATCACAGGGCGCTATGGGAGAGAGCGATCATCCCGGATGTGAAGAGTTAACACATCCGGCATGATCGCATCCCAGAAAGGGGGCGGGGCTTAGCACCGAGCGGCGATACCGCCGGCCATCCGTACCGTGGAAACATACCCTTAGATCCTCATCCACTCTGGATAATAATCCGCAGCAGAAATTGACCTGCGGTGTGAAATGTGTGGTCTGTACAGGATCCTGCTCATTGGGCTGGATTTTTACAGCAGATGTAAAGTTCATCTCTCGCTCTGCAGTATCCAAATGCAAAAAAAAAGTCTTCAAACCTTCCAGGAAAGTAGCTCTCTGTTCATTAGAATCCAAAATGGCGCCTGTAGCGCATGTTACATTTATTTTTCCCTGCACATTTTCTTAACGGTTGTCAATTCCTTGTTGCATTTTTGGAGCATAAATCGCGTCAAGCATACGTTTTTGTCGCTGTTTTTATAGCCATTTTGATGCTTTTTTTTTGGGGGGGGTGAGTTTTTTTGCAGCGGAAATGAACTAAACCATGCCCTATCGTAACGCTTGGTCCATACAGCGGTTTTTCAGGTGGATTAATTGGCTTCAAAACACTCTTTGATGTGAAGTTTAAAGCAAAAGCCACTCAAAAACAAAAAAAGTATCAAAACAGCGCAACAAACCAAATGTATGTTAGAAGCAGTTTTTAGATGTGGATTTTTCATCTATGAGAACAAACCTGCAAACAGAAGCATCCAAGCGCTGTTTTTGTTAAATGACCCAGTGATTTTGACCTGTGACCTTGAATTACACACAAAAAAAAGGGACATGCAGTGTGAATACGGTTTTAGGAGCGTTACTACTTTTCATCAGTATGAGGCTGGTTTCACACTTGCGTTTTTGGACGCTGCGTTTTAGCGCTAAAAAACGCATGCGTTTTTTTCCTATACTTAACATTAAAAACGCATGCGTTTTTTCGCATACGTTTTGACGCGTTTTCGGCAACGCATGCGTTTTTGAACGCGCGCGTTCATTTGCAGAAATGCAACCTGTAGTATTTTTAGCGGCGTTTTTTTACCGCAAAAAAAATGCATTGCTGTCTATGTAAACGCATGCGTTTTTAAGCACATGCGTTTGTTTGCGTTAAAAACGCATGCGTTTTTATAGAAAAAAAACTGAAAAAACACTGAAAAACCACCCACCACCATCAGGGTGATAAAGGGATCCAAACCCTAACCCTACCCCTAACCTCACCCCTAACCGTTTAATGAACATTTTCTGTCATAGTGCCACGATATTTCAGTGCCACGTATTTCAGTGCCACGGATTTCAGTGCCACGGATTTAAGTGCCACGTATTTCAGTGCCACGGATTTAAGTGCCACGTATTTCAGTGCCACCTATGTAAGTGCCACGTATTTCAGTGCCACATATTTAAGTGCCACGTATTTCAGTGCCACGGATTTAAGTGCCACGTATGTAAGTGCCACGTGCCACGTATTTCAGTGTCACGTATTAAAGTGCCACGTATTTCTGTCACGTTTAGGGTTAGGGTTAGGCCCTAACCCTACCCCTAGCTATTTCTATTTATAGTGGGTTTTCTTGTGGATTTTGATGATTGGCAGCTGTCACACACTTCTCAGCATGCGTTTTAAAAACGCAAACGCATGAAAAAAACGCATGTAAACGCGGCAAAACGCCGCGTTTTTTTTCTACATGCAAAAACGCATGCGTCTAAAAAACGCAGCGTTTTACCGCGTTTACGTGCATTTTTTCACACATGCGTTTTTTCTTTTAAAACGCATGCAGATAAAAACGCAAGTGTGAAACCATTAGCACGATTACCATAGGACACTATTATGGTGTCTACAGACCCAATACGGTGACGTCCTATGGGCCTGATTGGAAAAATCAACTAAAAAAAAAGACAATCGATGAAGGAAAAATTGTGTTCCCTGATCACACGCAGCGTCAGTGGCGGCTTTTCCTGGAATCTCGGGGACATGAATATTATGTATGATATTCCAGATTGAACGGTCCCAGCCGGGTCGTCACATGTGGTCAATCAGGTCGTGCGAGTAGTAACCACATGAAGATTACACGCTCCTGAGAATGGGTGTGAGCGCTAAATCAGCTCAATTAGTGAACTCGTTAAGGTAACGACCCCAGCCTAGAAATCCTGAGCAGCTTCCTGGGGGCCTGGGACAACAATACTGACCAGGAAGGTGGGTGCTGTGTGGGATCCACCAGGGCTAGCAAAGTACTATTATACCCATCATCCCCTGACACTTGTTATTGGACAGTAAACCTGCTTAGCTGCTCCACTAATGCTATGATTAAAAGGGGAACTGTTCCCAATCTTCATATATTACCTGTTGCAGTTTTTGTTGTGCCTTAGTGAAAGGTTTGTATTTTCACACACCTAAAGTTGAATTTTTTTTTTTAAGCCTCTTGCAGTACCACTTTTGACCACTTAAATATCACCTTTTATTTAATATAGATTCTAATGCAACAGCGCCACCAGCTATCAACTATGATAATGCATCACCCAAAAAAACTGCCCCCCCCAAAAAAAAAAAAAACAACAACTTCTATTAGACTGACTTCACATCTTCATATATTTTGTTTTGTCCATGTCTGTTCTTAAAATTTTTGCTGCATTTATTTTTTTCTAAAAATGATGGCTTGCACATCTTCCAAAAAAACTGTGTGAAGGTGCCCTTAGTAAGAAAATATATGTATATGTTTGCAAATGTGATGTTGTAGATTAAGTATGCTTGTATCAATATATAGTGAATATTTGGTGTTCAGTGATTTTTTTTTTTTTTTTTTTTTTTTGCACCATTTTCCAGATGGAAATTCCGGATTGGGAAATGGAGGCTGCAGAGAGCTCGGACAATGAGGTGGGGTCTCGGCTGTTTATTTCTTCGCATTCATTGTGCTGTACATGACATTGCTGTGCCCACAGAATATAACAGCGTGCTCAGTCGTGGACATATTCTAATGCTGTGGGGTGTTTTTTTTTTATTTTTTGTGAGCACACGCACCCATGAATTAATTGGTCTATTAATCCATATACACATCGGTTTTAAAACCAGATCCATGTGTCTGCTCCAGTCAGATTCCGAGCACGTCCTATTCTCATCATTGTGGGGGTCCGTATATAAAATGGATGACAGTTTTGTTGTTTCAGTAAACCTTTGTTGGCAGTTCAAGGGGTATTCCTATTTCCAAAATCCTATCCCAATATTTAGTAGCTATAATAATAGCAAATACCCCCAATTAGAAATGTAGTGTAGTTCTCCTGATTCTCTGTCACTTACCTCATGTGCAGGGCATTACAGTAGCTTAGGTATCCATGGTTACCACCATTAACACTATATATGAGTGTTCGTAACCATGGATATCTAAGATACTGCAATGCCCTGCACATGAGGTAAGTGACATAGTGAATCAGGAGAACTATACTACATATTGGGATAGGATCTTGGAGACAGGAATATCTCTTTAATGGATTTATAAAAGCTAAGATGTTCTGTATTTTTTGTAAAATGTATGAGAAAAAGAGGAAACAAAGGGACATCGGTGTGAATGTAGGCAACTTGTCTGCAGAATTGGGGCAGATAAATGGAGAGGTGGCCTCTCACATCTGTGGCGCTCTCCCTTTATTTTTATGGGAGTCACGCAGTGGCTGTTTCAATAGCTTCCATGAAAATGGAGTGTGTCATGGCCACCTCGATAGTCCTCTCCTGGATCATCCGGTGGGACAAGGGTCAGGGGACCACCATTCTGGAGACGGGTGTGGGTCATCAGAGGTGGGCTCCACATCCATTAGCCCTTTATGGCATATGTCATATTTGTCTAAATTTAGAAAATCCTTTTGTAAAGTAGCAAATTATCCCCCCGACTACCTCCATAAAGTGGACTGTACCCATTCTAAGAGTAACCACGAGAGAAAAAAATATCCGGAAATTCCGACCTACAACCTGAGGTGCTCTGTAGACCTGTACACTTCCATGGGTGGATAACGTAGATGTATACTGTCGCCATGTTTGAGCCCTGCTGCTCCGATAAGATTTGTACACTCCCCTATCCTAGCCCAGACCCTCACAGGACCCGCCGGCACTAGGCCTCATTCAGTCATGTAGGACATAATGCACGTTGCCCCGGGTAACCAGGTGAGGCCTAGTGCCAGAAGATCCACAGAGAAGCCTGCGGGACCTGTGAGGGCCTGACCAGTGTAGGCTTCTATTACAGTAGTGCTCCTCATAAAGTCCAGCACAATGGTTGCTGACTGGCAGTACTGGCGTGAATGGAATCTTCAAAAGTTCTGGAAAATTCAGAAGAAATTCAATTTTGTTACTGATGAATTGTCTTTGTAGATTTACCATTCATTCCTCTTTCAAGGTGTCTGTAGAGAAGAGCCGCCATTATCGCCTGGGCCCTGATAATCTCGACGACACCCTAGAATATGAGCCCACGCCCTGCGCCTCTGCTGCCCCGGCTCCTGAAGAAGAAGACGGTCCTCCGGCCGCCTCCGAATAAAGGCTCCTCTGACACCCTGAGAATCGGCCCCATGGCCAGACCCCACTGGTGACGGCAATATGGCTGCTGCCGCTAGTAATAGAAGGTCTCACAGAACGTTCTATGTTACGAAGATTAAAACTAAAATATTATCTTATGCTAAAAAAGGCTGAAAAAGCTACATACTGTGAATGTAATGCCCCCCCCCCAAAAAAAAAAAAAAAAAAAAAAAAATATCACTAACTTTTAATTTCAGTCCTTGTAAATGTTTTTTTTTTAATGTAAATAAAATGCAATAAAAAGTCCAGATTTTTCTAAAAAAAAATAAAAAAAAAATCAAATCCATAAAACTTTTGAGGTGTTCAAAAATGAGCTTTTCAGACAGAAACCACTTCAGAAAATTCTCCTTTTTGAGGGAAGTTTTTTTTTTTCTTGTTTTTTTACCCCCTTCCTGAACTGTTATTTGTAGCCTTTTGGTCCATGTCTTCTTTGGAGCGGATTTAATCAAGGTGTGCATCAAAGCCAGAGGCGTAGCTAGGGTTTCAACTTAGGGGGGGCGAAACATCTGAGTGGGCCCCTAACCAGCTAACCCTGATTACAGCTACGGTTGCGCACTCTTATTGTGAATATAGGGGAACCTCAGAATATGACCGCACTGTTATTGAAAATAAATCTATATACAAAAACGAACATTGACGTTACCGCCATATTGGACCATATGCACAATAATAATGTCCCCTAAGTTCCCCCATGTACTGCTCCATTATACACAGTATCATGAGCTTAAAATTTCCCTATACACAGTCTAAGGCCCCCACAGCTCCCCTATAGATAGTATGATCCCACTGCTCCCCTATAGATAGTATGATCCCACTGCTCCCCTATAGATAGTATGAGCCCAATGCTCCCCTATACAGTATGATCCCACTGCTCCCCTATAGATAGTATGAGCCCAATGCTCCCCTATACACAGTATAATGCTGACAGAACTCCACTATAGAAAGTATAATGCCCCCCAGAGCTCCCCTATATACAGTGTAATGGGCCAACAGCTCCCATATGCACAATATGCCTTCACAGTTCCCTATACACAGTATGATGGGCCCTCAGCACCCATATACACAGTATGAGCCCAATGCTCCCCTATACACAGTATGATTGGCCCGCAGCTCCCTTATACACAGTATGATGAGCCCGCAGCTCCCTTATACACAGTATGATGGGCTCGCAGCTCCCTTATACACAGTATGATGGGCCCGCAGCTCCCTTATACATAGTATGATGGGCCCGCAGCTCCCTTATACACAGTATGATGGGCCCGCAGCTCCCTTATACACAGTATGATGGACCCGCAGCTCCCTTATACACAGTATGATGGGCTCGCAGCTCCCTTATACACAGTATGATGGGCCCGCAGCTCCCTTATACATAGTATGGTGGGCCCGCAGCTCCCTTATACACAGTATGGTGGGCCCGCAGCTCCCTTATACACAATATGATGGGCCCGCAGCTCCCTTATACACAGTATGATGGGCCCGCAGCTCCCTTATACACAGTATGATGGGCCCGCAGCTCCCTTATACACAGTATGATGGGCCCGCAGCTCCCTTATACACAGTATGATGGACCCGCAGCTCCCTTATACACAGTATGATGGGCTCGCAGCTCCCTTATACACAGTATGATGGGCCCGCAGCTCCCTTATACACAGTATGATGGGCCCGCAGCTCCCTTATACACAGTATGATGGGCCCGCAGCTCCCTTATACACAGTATGATGGACCCGCAGCTCCCGTATACACAGTATGATGGACCCGCAGCTCCCTTATACACAGTATGATGGCCCTGCAGCTCCTGTATACACAGTATGATGGACCCGCAGCTCCTGTATACACAGTATGATGGACCCGCAGCTCCCTTATACACAGTATGATGGGCTCGCAGCTCCCTTATACACAGTATGATGGGCCCGCAGCTCCCGTATACACAGTATGATGGGCCCGCAGCTGCCTTATACACAGTATGATGGACCCACAGCTCCCTGTCATGATTTGGATGCCCCGGTCATTTCCTCATCCTTTGGCGTATTCACTATTTTGTGGCACTGCTGCAGTGCCGCTGCTCAAACTTGTGAGTGCAGCTTCTGACAGGCCAGAAGTTAGAAGCTATGTCACAAGCGCTCAATGTAAGACTATGAGGCTATGTGCACTTGTTGCGGATTCGTGTGCGGATTTACGGCGGATTTCCTGCGTTTTTTGTGCTTTTTTCACCTGCGTTTTACCACCTGCGGATTCCTATACAGGAGCAGGTGCATAACGCTGCAGAATCCGCACAAAATTGACATGCTGCGGAAAATACAAAGCAGCGTTTCCGTGCGGTATTTTCCGCACCATGTGCACTGCGGATTTGGTCTTCCATAGGTTTACATGGCACTGTAAACCAGATGGAAAACTGATGCGAATACGCAGCACCATGTGCACCATGTGCACATAGCCTGAGAGTGAGAAAGAGGCCAGAACGAGGCTCTCATAGACTTACACTGATTAGTGACCTCTGCGCTGCTCCATGAAACACTGGAGCCTCGGACAGGCCACAAACTGCAGGAGACGGAGCCGAGCGGAGACTAAAACAGATGAAAACGCCAGAAGGTGAGTATCAGACAGGGGGCAGGGGACGGGGATTTTCAGCTCCACTCCAGCAATGAAATAAAAAATACTGCTGGAGTGGTGCTGTAAATGTGATGCAGCTCTTGGTTACTGTATGCGGCTCCTTATACTAATACTCATAAAAGGCCCAGGTGGTACGTATCAAAAGCCCCCTACCCCCATCTCCAGCCTCCCCAGACAGCAAATATTACATGTGATGGAGTACATATAATATCATAACTAAACATTATAATATTCAGCCCCCAGTGCCCTGTCCCCCCTCCCCCACTTCAGCCCCAATACCCCCATCATCTCACATCCACCCCTCAGTGCCCTGTCCCACCCTACCCATCTTCTGCCCTCACAACACCCAAATGGTCTCACATTCACCCCCCAGTACCCTGTCCCCCCTCACTCACTTCAGCCCCAATACCCCCATCAGCTCACATCCACCCCTCAGTGCCCTGTCCCACCTCACCCATCTTCTGCCCTCACAACACCCAAATGGTCTCACATTCACCCCCCAGTACCCTGTCCCCCCTCACTCACTTTCAGCCCCCACAATACCCCAACGGTCTCACAGTGACATACCTCAATTTAATAAACCTAATAAGTTCCATCCCCATTTACTGGTAAAGTTTGCAGGCAGGACCAGGAAGTGTAAGTGTAATGTAAGGTGGGCACTAGGACCCAGCATGCCTGAGCCAATCCCAGCGTGCACAGAGTGAAGAAAACTGCAGCCAGGAAAAGCTTCATGATCAGGTCAGAGGGGCGAAACCATTCACTGCAGGGGGGAGACTGCAGCCGGTCACTGTGCTAGCAGCGTGCAGAGTCTCCGTCAGACAGGAGCAGACATTAGGCTACGTTCACATTAGCGTTAAGCTAATGTGCGTCGGGTTTGCGTCGGCGACGCAGCGGCGACGCATGCGTCATGCGCCCCTATACTTAACATGGGGGACGCATGCGGGTTTTTTTGTTGCGTTGTGCGACACATGCGTCTTTTTTGCCGCAAGCGTCGGACCAAGAAAACGCAACAAGTTGCATTTTTCTTGCGTCCGATTTTCGGCAAAAACCGACGCATGCGTCGCACAACGCAGCGTTTTTGCGTGCGTTTTGACGCGTTTTTTGCGTGCGTTGTGCGTTGCGTCGCCGACGCAACGGCGCACAACGCTAGTGTGAACGTAGCCTTACACTGCTCTGCTCCTATGCGGTGTTCTCCTGCCTCGTCACAGAAGTGGCCCTGGCTCCCAGTGGGCCCCTTCATGTGACAGGGCCCGGGGCGACGGCCCCCTCTGCCCCCCCAGTAGCTACGCTACTGATCAAAGCAGTACCATGCACCTTTCTCTTTTATTCCACCAGAAGTCTTTCAAAATCTCCCCCCCCAAAGTGGATTTCCCAGATAAGTCAAAAGGAAATGTTTCGAGAGGATATGCTTAAAAAAATAAAAATACTCAAACTGCAAGATGAAAAATAAGTTTAATGCCCTTAATACTAACTGACCGTCCCAAGGAGCCGTACAGCGGTCATAGGGGAAAAATCCGCATGCGATCATGAGATTGCAGTACCATCAATGCACCACAAGGTGACAGTGTGGTACATAATAACTGAAAGGCAGTGAGGACACATACAATTATCGCTTTGGTGTTTTTTTCCTCCTCTTCCTCCAAGAGCCGTAACCAGGTACGGACTGGGGAAGAAATTCAGCCCTGGCATTTGAAATCGCACAGGCCCATGTTGTCCCCATCCCCAATAACCAGATGGGATATATTGCTAATATTACCCTGGATGGAGGAAAGGAAGATTTACTACAAGACCAATATTTCTAATTATACCCACGGCATGCTGAGGTAAGTGACGGAGTGACCGGCTTTGTGCTCCGTCACAATTGTTAACTGTATGGGTGTCTTGAGAACATTGATTCTGTTAACAACATAGCACACAAGGCAGCCCACAACCAGACTGGCCCTTCTGGCATTTGCCAGAATTGCCAAATGGCCAGTCCGGCCCTGGCCGTAACTGTTAGGCTGCTGTCACACTATCAGTATTTGGTCAGTCTTTTACATTAGTATTTGTAAGCCAAAACCAGGAGTGGGTGATAAATGCAGACGTTGTGCATATGTTTATTTTATACTTTTCCTCCAATTGTTCCACTTCTGGTTTTGGTTTACATATACTGATGTAAAATACTGACCAAATACTGCTAGTGTGACGGCAGCCTTAATTTTTCCAACAACATCGCCATACGAGGGCTCGTTTTTGGAGGACGAGTTCTAGTTTTGAATTACACAAATCATTTGCCATATAATATACTGAAAAATGAGTGGGAAAAAATCCATGTGCAGCGAAATGATGGGGAAAAAAAACAAAAACGGAACGCCGATATTGTTTTAGGGTTTTTTTTTATGACATTCATGGAGTGTTAAAAATGACCTTGTGACGATTCTACAGGTCAATATGAATGCGGCAATACCAAACTCGTAAAATTATCCGGACCATAGGGCTTGTTTCACCATTCTCCAACTGAGACCCATATTTTTATTTATTTTTTTTTTACATTTTTCCCTAGCACCCGTTGCTGTACTTTTCCATCATGGAGTGAGAAGGACTCAATGTGGAAATCCAGAATATTTTGGAAATGGGATTTGACTGATATTTTATTAAACTGCAATGCTAAAGATGACCAGATGACAAGTGTGGCGCTGTGTCCAATCCAGGGTGATGAATTCCAAATAAGTCAATTTTTATTCCGCCATCAAACAACGTTTCGACCTATCAAGCGTACATATAAACACACAGGGCTGTTTTTTATGGTGTGGATAACGCGCATGCATCAATCACTGCAGAGGCCAAACCAACTTTTGTTACATTCATTAGTTATTTAATCCAAATATTAATGCACATAATGCATATTATACTCGTCTGACTGCATGCTTGTTGACTGTTTCCAATAAGAACCTCCCTCCTAATTCACACCCCTCTTCCCTTTATCTGTCTGCATTCGTTATTAAATATGAGACCCAGTGTATTCATATAACCTCCAAAGCCTAGAGACCGCGGTCAACAAAATTCTGCATGGTCGCCATTCACATTTAAAGGGGTTGTCCACAATTGGACAGTCCCTTAGTTATGGGCCATTGAAGGCAGATGGGGGGGATGATTGGCTGCAGATTAATATTTTACGTTTTGGTAAGTCATGTGGCAGATTTCAGCTTTCAGCAGAATCTTCAGCTCTCAGAACCAGAAAGGCCGCACAAAGCAGGGCTAACAAACTCTAACAATCAGCACTATTGCTCAGCATAAGCCTGCAGCCTTTGTGTATTCCTACAAAGGTGCGATGAGGAAGGTGTACGGGGAAGGATCTAATTATCGGCCTGGACCTATACCTCATATATGAGGTATGGACTACTGCACAAACTCCTAATACATAAATTATACTACCTAAAAGACCTTTGTATGGTACTATTATATAGGAGGTATATGGCAGAATTATGTGCACTGTATGGTACTAATATATAGGTGGTATATTTTCATATTTCATGTTTGCATGCTGTAGTGCTACAGAGTGCTACTGTATTTGCTGGTTATATATGGAGATAGCTACTCTTAGCACCTGTTCACACCTGGTTTCTGTTTGGAAGTGATGGTCAGTCTTTTGATATTGGCATATCTTTTTAAACCTACACTGCTCAAAAAAATAAAGGGAACACTTAAACAACAGAACATAACTCCAAGTAAATCAAACTTCTGTGAAATCAAACTGTCCACTTAGGAAACAACACTGACAATCAATTTCACATGGAATAGACAACAGATGGAAATTATTGGCAATTATCAAGACACACTCAATAAAGGAGTGGTTCTGCAGGTGGGGACCACAGACCACATCTCAGTACCAATGCTTTCTGGCTGAAGTTTTGGTCACTTTTGAATGTTGGTTGTTCTTTCACACTGGTGGTAGCATGAGACGGACTCTACAACCCACACAAGTGGCTCAGGTAGTGCAGCTCATCCTGGATGGCACATCAATGCGAGCTGTGGCAAGAAGGTTTGCTGTGTCTGTTAGCGTAGTGTCCAGAGGCTGGAGGCGCTACAAGGAGACAGGCCAGTACACCAGGAGACGTGGAGGGGGCCGTAGGAGGGCAACAACCCAGCAGCAGGACCGCTCAGCCTTTGTGCAAGGAGGAACAGGAGGAGCACTGCCAGAGCCCTGCAAAATGACCTCCAGCAGGCCACAAATGTGCATGTGTCTGCACAAACGGATAGAAACCGACTCCATGAGGACCTGAGTGCCCGACGTCCACAAATGGGTTGTGCTCACAGCCCAACACCATGCAGGATGCTTGGCATTTGCCACAGAACACCAGGATTGGCAAATTCGCCACTGGCGACCTGTTCTCTTCACAGATGAAGGCAGGTTCACACTAAGCACATGTGACAGACGTGACAGAGTCTGGAGATGTTGTGGAGTGTGATCTGCTGCCTGCAACATCCTTCAGCATGTTCGGTTTGGCAGTGGGTCAGTAATGGTGTGCGGTGGCATTTGTTTGGAGGGCCGCACAGCCCTCTATGTGCTCACCAGAGATAACCTGACTGCCATTAGGTACCGAGATGAGATCCTCAGACCCCTTGTGAGACCATATGCTCAAGCGGTTGGCCCTGGGTTCCTCCTAATGCAGGACAATGCCAGACCTCATGTGGCTGAAGTGTGTCAGCAGTTCCTGCAAGATGAAGGCATTGAAGCTATGGATTTGCCCGCCCATTCCCCAGACCTGAATCCGATTGAACACATCTGGGACATCATGTCTCGCACCATCCACCAATGTCACGTTGCACCACAGACTGTCCAGGAGTTGGTGGATGCTTTAGTCCAGGTCTGGGAGGAGATCCCTCAGGAGACCATCCGCCGCCTCATCAGGAGCATGCCGAGGCATTGTAGGGAGGTCATACAGGCACGTGAAGGCCACACACACTATTGAGCATCATTTCCTTGTCTTGAGGCATTTCCACTGAAGTTGGATCAGCCTGTAACTTCATTTTCCACTTTGATTTTGAGCATCATTCCAACTCCAGACCTCCGTGGAATATTAGTTGTGATTTACGTTGATCATTTTAGATTTTATTGTTCTCAACACATTCCACTATGTAATGAATAAAGATTTACAACTGGAATATTTCATTCAGTGATATCTAGGATGTGGGATTTTAGTGTTCCCTTTCTTTTTTTTTGAGCAGTGTATTTAGTTTGTTAGTAAATCCATCATGAATACCCGAAGAATGAAGCCTCCAGATGGCGCTTGTGCTACTATTATATGGCTATTACAAACCGTGAGCACAGCTCCCACATGGCCACAGCCCAGCAGCAGCTGTTACTTCTCAGAAACGTGCCTGTGTCTTGTCTCTGCACGATAGGACCAATTATGGAGGGATAAGAAATATCTGCCATTTAACTTTCTCAATTGCAAATAAATAAAAGGACTTTGGCAGTCCCCTGCACAATCGTAGCTGCTCACAGAGATCATCGGAGGGGTCTAGGTACGTCCACAATCCTATGCACTCTGTTGTGTATCCGCTTTTTGGGCTCCCCTGGTGGTTGCTGGTGGTACTGGTGACTTGTTTGCACTTTGCTGCTTCTGTTCACCTGCTTCCATCAGTGTTTGGGAGTTTCCTATTTAGCCTTGCTCTCCAGTCATTTCCTTGCCGGTCATCATTGTAACCAGAGCCTTCGGTTGCATGTTCCTGCTACTAGTCTGCTGATCAGCTAAGTGGACTTTGTCCTTTTGTTTTGTACCTTTTGTCCAGTTTGCAGTTTTTGTAATTCTCTGTAGCTGGAAGCTCTTGCGGGCTGAAATTGCCACTCCTGTGTCATGAGTTGACACAGGAGTCTTAAAGTAATTTCAGGATGGTTTTTGAAGGGGTTTTCAGTTGACCGTGAAGTCCTCTTTTGTATCCTTCTGCTATCTAGTAAGTGGACCTCTCTTTGCTAAATCTACTTTCATACTGTGTATGTCTTTTCCTCTTAATTCACAGTTATTACATGTGGGGGGCTGCTATCATCTTTTGGGGTATTTCCCTAGAGGTAAGCCAGGTCTGTTTCTTCCTCTACCAGGCGTAGTTAGTCCTCCGGCTGGCGCGTGGCACATAGGAAGCCGTAGGTATGCTCCCTGGCTACTGTTAGTTGTGTGGTAGATTTAGCTCACGGTCAACTCGAGTTTCCATCACCCGAGAGCTCGTTCGTTACTTATATGTTTCTTACGTTCCCTTGCCATTGGGAACCATGACAGTATGACCGGCCAGGAAATGACTGGAGAGCAAGGCTAAATAGGAAACTCCCAAACACTGATGGAAGCAGGTGAACAGAAGCAGCAAAGTGCAAACAAGTCACCAGTACCACCAGCAACCACCAGGGGAGCCCCAAAAAGCGGATACACAACAGTAAGGCTTGTAATAAACCACAGTTCTGGACGCAAGTGACTATGCGTATGACTCCAGACCATCAGGAGGTGATTCGCTTCCTTGTGTTGTACAATTTACATGATGTTTTGGTGCTTGGATTACCATGGTTACAGTCTCATAACCTAGTCCTTGACTGGAAGGCTATGTCTGTGTTAAGCTGGGGATGTCGGGGGGCTCATGGGGACACTCCTATGGTGTCCATTTCGTCATCTATTCCATCTGAGATTCCGGCATTTTTGTCTGATTATCGTGATATTTTTGAAGAGCCTAAGATTGGTTCACTCCCTCCTCACAGGGATTGTGATTGCGCCATAGATCTGATTCCTGGCAGTAAATTTCCAAAGGGTCGTTTGTTTAACCTATCTGTACCTGAACATGCTGCTATGCGCGAGTATATTAAGGAGTCCCTGGAAAAGGGACATATTCGTCCTTCTTCATCACCTTTAGGAGCCGGTTTTTTCTTTGTCTCTAAAAAGGATGGCTCTCTGAGGCCTTGTATTGATTATCGTCTCCTGAATAAAATTACAGTCAAATATCAGTATCCGTTGCCTTTGCTGACTGATTTGTTTGCTCGCATAAGGGGGGCTAAGTGGTTCTCTAAGATTGATCTTCGTGGGGCGTATAATTTGGTGCGAATTAAGCAGGGGGATGAGTGGAAGACCGCATTTATTACGCCTGAGGGCCATTTTGAGTATTTGGTAATGCCTTTCGGCCTTTCTAATGCACCTTCTGTCTTTCAGTCCTTAATGCATGATATTTTCCGTGAATATTTGGATAAATTTATGATTGTGTACTTGGATGATATTTTGATTTTTTCTGATGACTGGGAGTCTCATGTTCAGCAGGTCAGGAGGGTTTTTCAGGTTTTGCGGGAGAATTCTTTGTGTGTAAAGGGTTCAAAGTGTGTTTTTGGGGTTCAAAAAATTTCATTTTTGGGGTATATTTTTTCCCCTTCTTCTATTGAGATGGACCCTGTCAAGGTTCGGGCTATTTACGACTGGACGCAGCCTACTTCTCTGAAGAGTCTCCAGAAATTCTTGGGCTTTGCTAATTTTTATCGTCGATTTATAGCTGGTTTTTCTGGCGTTGCTAAACCTCTGACGGATTTGACTAAAAAGGGTGCTGATGTTGCCAATTGGTCCCCTGCTGCCGTGGAGGCCTTTCGGGAGCTTAAGCGCCGCTTTTTGTCTGCCCCTGTGTTGCGCCAGCCTGATGTTTCTCTTCCCTTTCAGGTTGAGGTCGATGCTTCCGAGATCGGAGCGGGGGCGGTTTTGTCGCAGAAAAGTTCCGACTGCTCAGTGATGAGACCTTGTGCGTTCTTTTCGCGAAAATTTTTGGCCGCCGAGCGAAACTATGATGTTGGTAATCGGGAGCTTTTGGCCATGAAGTGGGCATTTGAGGAGTGGCGTCATTGGCTTGAGGGTGCCAGACATCAGGTGGTAGTTTTGACTGATCACAAGAACTTAATTTATTTGGAGTCTGCCAGGCGCCTGAATCCTAGACAGGCACGTTGGTCGTTGTTCTTTTCCCGGTTTAATTTTGTGGTCTCGTACTTACCGGGTTCTAGGAATGTGAAAGCAGATTCTCTTTCTAGGAGTTTTGAGCCTGACTCTCCTGGGAATTCTGAACCTGCTGGTGTCCTTAAGGATGGAGTGGTTTTGTCTGCTGTCTCTCCAGATTTGCGACGTGCTTTGCAAGAATTTCAGGCGGATAGACCTGATCGTTTTCCGTCTGGTATACTGTTTGTTCCTGACGAGTGGACCACTAGAGTCATCTCGGAAGTTCATTCTTCTACTCTGGCAGGTCATCCGGGAATTTTTGGCACCAGAGATTTGGTGGCTAGATCCTTCTGGTGGCCTTCCCTGTCTCGAGATGTGCGTGTTTTTGTGCAGTCTTGCGATGTGTGTGCTCGGGCCAAGCCTTGTTGTTCTAGGGCTAGTGGGTTGTTGTTGCCCTTGCCTATTCCGAAGAGGCCTTGGACGCACATCTCTATGGACTTTATCTCGGATCTCCCTGTTTCTCAGAAGATGTCTGTCATCTGGGTGGTGTGTGACCGTTTTTCTAAAATGGTTCATTTGGTGCCATTGCCTAAGTTGCCTTCCTCATCTGAGTTGGTCCCTCTGTTTTTTCAAAATGTGGTTCGCTTGCATGGTATTCCGGAAAACATCGTTTCTGACAGGGGTACCCAGTTCGTGTCTAGATTTTGGCGGGCAGTCTGTGCCAGGTTGGGCATTGATTTGTCCTTTTCGTCTGCATTCCATCCTCAGACCAATGGCCAGACGGAGCGAACTAATCAAACTTTGGAGACTTATTTGAGGTGTTTTGTGTCTGCGGATCAGGATGATTAGGTTGCCTTTCTGCCGTTGGCGGAGTTTGCTCTTAATAATCGGGCTAGTTCTGCCACTTTGGTTTCTCCTTTCTTTTGCAATTCAGGGTTTCATCCGCGTATTTCATCTGGTCAGGTTGAATCTTCGGATTGTCCTGGAGTGGATGCGGTGGTGGATCGGTTGCATCGGATTTGGGGACAAGTGGTGGATAATTTGGAATTGTCCCAGGAGAGGACTCAGCAGTTTGCTAACCGTCGTCGTCGTGTTGGTCCCCACCTTCGTGTTGGGGACTTGGTGTGGTTGTCTTCCCGTTTTGTCCCTATGAGGGTTTCTTCTCCCAAATTTAAGCCTCGGTTCATCGGTCCTTATAGGATTTTGGAGATTCTTAACCCTGTTTCCTTTCGTTTGGACCTCCCGGCATCTTTCGCTATCCATAATGTGTTCCATCGGTCGTTGTTGCGGAGATATGAGGTACCGGTGGTTCCTTCTACTGAACCTCCTGCTCCTGTGCTGGTGGAGGGTGAATTGGAGTATGTCGTAGAGAAGATCTTGGACTCCCGTATTTCCAGACGGAGACTTCAATATCTGGTTAAATGGAAAGGCTATGGTCAGGAAGATAATTCTTGGGTAACTGCCTCTGATGTTCATGCCTCGGATTTGGTTCGTGCCTTTCATAGGGCTCATCCAGATCGCCCTGGCGGTTCTTGTGAGGGTTCGGTGCCCCCTCCTTAAGGGGAGGGTACTGTTGTGTATCCGCTTTTTGGGCTCCCCTGGTGGTTGCTGGTGGTACTGGTGACTTGTTTGCACTTTGCTGCTTCTGTTCACCTGCTTCCATCAGTGTTTGGGAGTTTTTTATTTAGCCTTGCTCTCCAGTCATTTCCTTGCCGGTCATCATTGTAACCAGAGCCTTCGGTTGCATGTTCCTGCTACTAGTCTGCTGATCAGCTAAGTGGACTTTGTCCTTTTGTTTTGTACCTTTTGTCCAGTTTGCAGTTTTTGTAATTCTCTGTAGCTGGAAGCTCTTGCGGGCTGAAATTGCCACTCCTGTGTCATGAGTTGACACAGGAGTCTTAAAGTAATTTCAGGATGGTTTTTGAAGGGGTTTTCAGTTGACCGTGAAGTCCTCTTTTGTATCCTTCTGCTATCTAGTAAGTGGACCTCTCTTTGCTAAATCTACTTTCATACTGTGTATGTCTTTTCCTCTTAATTCACCGTTATTACATGTGGGGGGCTGCTATCATCTTTTGGGGTATTTCCCTAGAGGTAAGCCAGGTCTGTTTCTTCCTCTACCAGGCGTAGTTAGTCCTCCGGCTGGCGTGTGGCACATAGGAAGCCGTAGGTATGCTCCCTGGCTACTGTTAGTTGTGTGGTAGATTTAGCTCACGGTCAACTCGAGTTTCCATCACCCGAGAGCTCGTTCGTTACTTATATGTTTCTTACGTTCCCTTGCCATTGGGAACCATGACAGCACTCCCTATAATTACTCTGAAATCTGAGCTGGACTATAGGAAGAGTAAACCAGGAGCCTTCACTTTTGCCAGCAATTTTAATAAAAAAATAGTAATCTTGAAATTCCCACACTGTCCACTGGCTTCTTTTAGGCCCATGCTTCCTGTCCTTTCAGGAACAGTTATCAGCAGCCTCATTATCATTACAGGCAAGATTGCAATAACAAGTAAATCCGCAATCTATCATTAGAAAACAGAGTATCCACCATTCACAATAGGTGAGGTCAAAGCTCATTTCCTCTTCCCTTCACAGTGACCTTTGCACACGCTAATTAGATGCGTCAATACAAAAGGTGTTGTAGGATCAGAGCATGTTCATTGTGGCTAATGTACATGTAACAAAGGAAGTCTAAAAAAGCCCCAGCAGCCTGTGTGTAAAGTGCAAGAGTTTGTTGTTAATGCAGATTGTAATACTGTGTATGTGAGACATGTGTATGTGGAGCGCCCGCTAGGACCCTGGGATACTCGGTACCGGGTCCGGTGGTACTTAAAGGGGTGGTCGCAGTGGCCCGGTGCCTGGCCCTGGGTGTCCAGTAAAAGGGGAACTTGGGGAATAAAGTTTATGGGATAAGTGTTCGTGACGCCACCTGTGAATACAGGCCCCATGGGTGGCTGTTATGATCCTTAGTGGCTGAGGATCACGAATAAACCAGCAAGTGAATAAACTAAGGACAAGCTCTAGGGAGATGGTAACTGGACTGATCGCAAATCTGAACCTATCCAACACAACTAGAGGTAGCCGGTGAACGTGCCTAAAAAATTCCTAGACGTCTCGAGCCAGCCTGAGGAACTAGCTACCCCTAAAGCGAAAGAAAGACCTCGCTTGCCTCCAGAGAAATAATCCCCAAAGATATAGAAGCCCCCAACAAATATTAACGGTGAAGTAAGAAGAAGGCACATACGTAGGGATGAAATCAGATTCAGCAAAAGAGGCACACTAGTACTAGAAAGCAGAAAATAGAGCAGGGGTCTATGCGATCAATAAAAAACCCTTACAAAATATCCATCCTGAGATTTCAAGAACCCACGCACCAAGTAACGGTGTGTGGGGAGAAACTCAGTCCACTAGAGCATCCAGCAAGCGAGGGAATCACATTTTAGCAAGCTGGACAAGAAACCATGATAAACACTGCTGATCAAAAAATGAGCAAACAAAACTTAGCTTGTCCTGGATGGACTGGGAGCAAGGTAGTCAGAAGGAATCTGAGTAGCACTGATTACATCGACAGCCGGCAACAAGTGGAAGTAAAACAGAGCTATATAGGAACCTCCCAGAGGATAACGAACCAGCTGATAGCCAGAGACCAGCAGGATAACAAACAAAGCCACCAGGGGGAGCCCAAAGCAAAAGTCACACCATACCACCAGTGACCACAAGAGGGAGCCTGAAAACAGAGTTCACAACAGGTGGCCTCCGCACTTCCCGTGTCCCTAGAACCCCTTCTAGCTTCCTGGGAGGTTCTTGCTTTCCTTCTCATTTCAGCCTGTCAGGAGCTGCAGACCCCCACGTCTGATCGGCTCCACTTCCCTTCTCCAACTCCCTTCACAGATTGGTGATAATTCCGTCCCCATCATTCTTGTCATCTGGTGTAAAAAGGCCAGTAAACAAGCATCGAACGACTTCAATAATGTTGATCACGCTCATTTAATGGTCTGAACTCCATGCATGTAAGTGCAACCGAATAGTGTGATGGTGCAATATGTGAGCATTTGGGGCCCAACTTTAAACTTTTGGCCAGGCCCAGGGCCCCACTGTGTCTAAAACCAACCCTGCATGTCTCCAAGCGCTATTAACCTACACATAAAGGATTAATAGTGTTTTGAAGTTGCCTGGCCGCTGTAGTGAAAGTGCAACAACCGGGAGAAAATTAAGCTTATTTCTTCCATGAGCCGCCAGCTTTCAGTCATGCAGGTGTATAGTGGCTGAGAGCGGTAGTCGTAGAGAAACTGCTGTCACTCGGTTGCGCTCTAACACTTTACAGACAAGGGGTGTCCTAGTATGCTGTAGGGTGTGGGGTGCATCACACTCGCTTGTAGGCCGCAGGCCTCCGCTGCCTCCAGGCTTGTGTCCTCAGGAGCCACCACACACAACTCAGGGGACACCAAGTTCTTTGTTAACAGTCAAATGGAACTCCTGCCAGGGCCCTGGGTTACCCGGCACTGAGTCCGGTATTCACAGGGGGCTGTCACGGTGGCGGCGACCCGGTCCATGGCCCTGGGCACCCATGTTAAAGAGAATGTCCTTAAAGGGGTTTTGAATAAAGTTTGTGTTCGGCTGGCTTGGAAGCGAATTCAGAGTTCCCCTTACCAAGTGGAGTTAAAAGCCTTCCTCATAGCGCGGTGGTGTTGTAGTCCCTTACTGCCTATGGCTTCTGGCAAGGTCCTCACAGTTCTCTTTGTCCTCCATAAAGGTGGGACACAAACCCATATGACAGGTGGCTCGAGCCTTTTTACAGGGTCTCTATCACGACCCAGGCTCTATGTGCCACTGTGCCTCCTGGGTATTAGGGCAGACAGGTGATGTGTAATCCAGCTCTCCTGCCGGTTTCTGCTGTAAGTCTTAGGGTATGTGTCCACGTTCAGGATTGCATCAGGCTTTGGTCAGGATTTTCCATCAGTATTTGTAAGCCAAAACCAGGAGTGGAACAATTAGAGGAAAAGTATAATAGAAACATATGCACCACTTAAGCATTTATCACCCACTCTTGGTTTTGGCTTACAAATACTGATGGAAAATCCTGACCAAATCCTGATGCAATCCTGAACGTGGACACATACCTTTAGAGTCCCTCACAACCTCAGTCTTCCGGCTACCTGTAATCTGCACTTTGTAAGGAGATAGCTCAATCGCAGCTGTCCTCCCCAAATGTCACTCTCCTGTGCTTCTCTCTCCTGCACGCTCACTAAACAATATTCTTCCTTTCGTATTCTCTCTTTCTCCAGGAGCGGCAGCAACTCCTGCTACACGACTCCTTTAGTCCTTCCGACTCTCCATGTCTGACTGCTCTCTTCCCTGTCCTCTGACAGACTTACCAACTTCCTTTCCCTCCAGACCAGAATATAGGGAAGTTCCCTTAATACGGGTTCAGAGCTCCCCCTTCTGGCCTGGAGTATGAACATGTTGTATGTATTCTGTTTACCTGATAAAAGAGATCTTTCATTGCTTCCAAGTGTGACATCACTCTCTCTGTGAGGAAAGCAATGTCACTGTGCAACCAGGAACCTGGGGCGTCACATAAACATCTATATATATATATATAATTGTCTAAGGGGTACATCCGTCTTTCTGTCGCCAACTTCCGTCACGGAAATCCCGCGTCGCTGATTGGTCTCGCCAGCTGCCTGTCATGGCTGCCGCGACCAATCAGCGATGGGCACAGTCCGATTAGTCCCTCCCTACTCCCCTGCAGTCAGTGCCCGGTGCCCACTCGCTCCATACTCCCCTCCGGTCACCGCTCGCACAGGGTTAATGCCAGCGGTGATGGACCGCGTTATGCCGCGGGTTACGCACTCCGTTACCGCTGCTATTAACCCTGTGTGTCCCCAACGTTTTACTATTGATGCTGCCTATGCAGCATCAATAGTAAAAAAAATCTAATGTTAAAAATAATAATAAAAAAAAAAAAACCTGCTATAATCACCCTCCATAGTCCGACGATGCGCTCGCGCCTTCCGCCAGCTTCCGGTCCCAGAGATGCATTGCGAAATTATCCAGAAGACTTAGCGGTCTCGCGAGACCGCTAAGTCTTCTGGGTAATTCCGCAATGCATCCTGGGAACGGAAGATGGCGGCAGCCACGCGCACATCGCCAGAGCGCCGTTGGATTGCGTTATATGCGTTATATACTACATGGCTGCTATATACTACGTGGGCAGTACTATATACTACATGGCTGCTATATACTACGTGGGCAGTACTATATACTACATGGCTGCTATATACTACGTGGGTAGTACTATATACTACATGGCTGCTATATACTACGTGGGCAGTGTTAGATACTGCGTGGGCTGCGTTATATACTACATGGCTGCTATATACTATGTGGGCAGTGCTATATACTACATGACTGCTATATACTACGTGGCCAGTGTTACATACTATGTGGCCTGTGTTTTGTACTGCATGGGCTGTGCTATATATTGCGTGGCCTGTGTTATATACTACGTCGCCTGTGTTATATACTAGGTGGCTGCTATATACTGCGTGGCCTGTGTTATATAGTATGTGGGCTGTGTTATATACTGTTTGGGCTGTGTTATATATTGTGTGGTCTGTATTCACGCATCGGGTATTCTACAATATGTATGTATGTATATAGCAGCCACATACTATATAGCACAGGCCACGTACTATTTGTCTGCTATTTACTACATGGCTCCTATATACTACGTGGCCTGTGCTATATACTATGTGGCTGCTATACACATACATATTCTAGAATACCCGATGCATTAGAATCGGGCCACCATCTAGTTTACTATATAGTCCAAATTCATCAGGTGGGTACAAGTGGGATTGGGCACAGCAATTAACACTTCCTTTCTCCTTAGTACAACTCCTCTTCAGTCATGCCACCCATTCGTCCTGGACTACCCCAAGGCCCACTGACTCCATCAGCCTAGGAGATTTTCCCTTCACCATGACAGCACCGCACGTGAGAGATGGCATCCGCCCCCAGGAACAGGAAACCTGCAGCAGAGATAAAAGAATGGGGCGGCCCCTCTCTCCTCAGTTTGGTTTCCTGTTCCTGCAGGTGGATGCCTGTCGCAGAGCTCCTACCTCCAGAGGGATCCCCCTCTGATGATACCGGTCTGGAGGCCAAGGTCCGCGGGGGAGCCAGCCATACTCGGCGGCATTGTGTGCGGTGCTGTCCGGGTGAAGAGGCTGCTGTGCTGCCTTTTCCCCCTCGCTGGACTCCCCAGCGTCCGCTCTGTGCAGGGGCGTGTCCTTCACTGACGCTGGCGCCGAAGTGAAGGATGACGACTTCCGGTCGCACGGAAGTGACGTCACACGCTGAGGGAGCCGGTGTGCTGGACACTTCCGGGTGGAAGTTTGTTCCAGAGGCGCGCACACCGCTCCTGGTATATAATAGAGCAACCAAAGGAATCGCTGGTCCTTTACAGCAAGCAATCTGCCTGCTAAGATGACCGAACCAGTGATGGATCCGGACACACTGATGATGCCTGTGCCCAGAATGTCTGAGGAGGCACAAGCTACCGTGGTATCCGGGGTCCTGGAGGGGTGAGTGCCTTTGTAAGGCAAACCACACATACTGATACCCTGTACACTATGTGTCTTTTAGGGAAGGAAAGCCACCTCCAAACAGAAAAATAGGGCCTGTGCACTATGTAAAGAAACACTCCCTAGACTATACAGCAAGAAAATCTGCCAGCCTTGTATTGACAAAACGGTTGCAGAAGAATCTTCTTCCTTATTACAAAATATTAAAACGATTATACGGGAGGAAGTCAAATCAACGGTTAAGGAGCAGCTGAAACATCATACAGCAAAGGGAACCCCTCCTCCCCCAGCAAGTGAACAAGGGTCCGACGTAGATTCAGGGGATGAACCGGGAGTATTAACCCCCTCTGATGCCTCAGATCTAGACTCCTCGGATGAGGAGTATGGCCACCCTTATTTTCAGTCTGAAGATAATGGAAAACTGCTCAAACTTGTTAGAGCGACTATGGGGGTAGAGACCCCTAAGGAGCCGCAGTCAATTCAGGACACCATGTTCAGTAATTTGGAGGGGAAAAAGCATAAATTTTTTCCCTTCCATGATAATATAGTCAATTTAATTAAAAGAGAGTGGAAAAAGCCCAATAAAAAGATATCCATCCCTCAGGCCTTAAAGCGCAAGTACCCCTTTGATGAAGAGATCTGTGAAAAGTGGGAAAAGGCCCCTAAGTTAGATGCTGCCATTGCCAGCACCTCTAAAGGGGTAGCATTGCCATTTGAGGACATGGGAGCCCTAAAAGACCCTCTCGACAAGAAAGCAGATGCCTTTCTAAAATCGGCTTGGGAAGCAGCGACATGGTCATTTAAACCCGGGGTTGCTGCCAATTGCACAGCACATGCTATGGTCAAGTGGTTAGAGGAGCTAAGTGACCAGATCAAAAACAAATGCCGGAGAGAGAGAGACTACTTGAAGCATTACCCTCTCTACAGGGCGCCGCAAGATTCCTGGCAGATGCTTCAATTTTTTCTGTCAGAAGTGCCGCGCGTGCATGTGCGTTATCTAACTCGGGTCGTAGAGCATTGTGGCTGAAAAATTGGACGGCTGACTTCCAATCGAAGGTCAAACTCTGTGAGGTACCCTGTGAAGGGCAATATCTTTTTGGTAAGGCTCTAGACGAGATCCTTGAGAAGGCATCGGACAAGAAGAAGCGATTTCCACCTCCTCCCTTTCCTAGACGCCGATGGGAAACCTCTCGTTCGTCCTTTCGTGGATCTGGATATAGGGGGACCCGCGGCTGGTCAGATGACAGGTCTAGTCGGGGCAGACCCTGGAAAGATCGAAAAGAAAGGGGATTCCTTTTCAACAAGCCTCCCCCCAAGTCTGATCAATAAATATCAATGACGCCAAAATCCCGGTGGGGGGAAGACTCCGATGGTTTGTCCACCACTGGGCAGCACTGCTGGCTTCTCAATGGATAACCAACTTGTTGTCAGAAGGTCTAAGACTCAAGTTCTCCAGCCTCCCACCAAATCGTGTAATAATGACCCAAGTGGCCGAAAAAAATCAGGCCACACTAGAAAGAGAAGTTCATCTCCTCATACAAAAGGAAGTATTAATAAGAGTACTTCATCAAGAGATAGGGAAAGGGTTCTACAGCACCTTGTTTCTAACGCCAAAACCAGACGGCTCGCTGAGAGTGATATTCAACCTGAAGGCTCTAAACCATTATATTCAAATAGAGAGATTCAAAATGGAGACCCTAAGAACGGCAATAAAAGTACTCGACCCAAACTGTTACATGGCAGTGATCGATCTTACAGATGCTTACTACCATGTGCCAATCGCTGTCCAGCACCAGCAATACCTGAGATTAGTGGTAAACCTTGCAAAGACCCCCACCCACCTACAATATCAATGTCTTCCCTTCGGGGTAGCTATTGCGCCCCATGTGTTTACAAAAATCATTTCCGAAGTGGCGTCCTTCATCAGGAAAGAAGACATAATGCTGGTACCTTATTTAGATGATTTTTTGGTAATAGCAAACAACAAAAAAAATTGCGAGAAAACAGTCGCAAGAGTACTGGAGGTGCTGACCAAGTTAGGATGGACTATAAACCTGAAAAAATCAAGACTTATCCCAACACAGACTCCTCGGGATTCTATTGGATTCAGTCGAACAGGAGTGTGTCCTCCCACAGAGAAAAATTCAAACTATTCAACAGAAAGTACAACTGTTCCAGCTACAACGGACCGTCTCACTACGGAATGCAATGTCGCTTTTAGGAGTTCTAACGGCAACAATTCCAGCAACACGGTGGGCACAAAGCCACACACGAGAATTACAATGGCAGATACTAACCAAACAGATGAGGAATCCATACAATCTGAATCGGAAAATTCTTCTGTCTCCAAAAGTTCAAGACTCACTAGAATGGTGGCTGAGAACAAAAAATTTAAGCAACGCAGTGCCGTGGTCAGTGCAGAATCCAGTAGTCCTTACTACCGATGCGAGTCCATGGGGGTGGGGGGCACACTTGAAGGATCAGGTCCTACAGGGTCAATGGGGGCCCTCAATGACAGCAGCGTCCTCCAATCTAAAAGAATTGTTGGCAGTAAGGCAAGCACTTCTTCATATAGGAGAAGGGATACGAGGAAGACATGTGGTGGTGTTGTCCGACAATAACACAACGATAGCCTATATAAATCGTCAAGGGGGCACAAGATCACCATCCCTTATGGCAGAAGCCAAAGAACTTTTCATATGGGCCGAGAACAGCCTTCTTTCCTTAACAGGAACATACTTAAAAGGGTCAGAGAATCAAGTGGCCGACTTCTTAAGCCATCACATATTACATCAAGGCGAGTGGTCTTGACAGCACCGCATTAATTCCCACCCTATCTTGGTGATGGTTGTGTGATTCACAAAAAAAAAAAAAGAGAAATTTATTATATATAAGTAAATATATATATATATATATATAGAAACTATAAAGAGCTATGCAATGTAAATATAATATATGAGTGTGTACTAACAAAGCGGTCATCTTCCATACTCTGAAACAAACTGAGGAGAGAGGGGCTGCCCCATTCTTTTATCTCTGCTGCAGGTTTCCTGTTCCTGGGGGCGGATGCCTTCTCTCATGTGCGGTGCTGTCATGGTTCTGGAAAATAAAATTACCCGTAAGTAATTATCATTTTTCTTGTCCACTCCAGCAGTTCACCCCGGACTGGCCCCCCACTCCCCACATGGTAATTCCATATCCACAGACCTTGTGATGTCAGAAGACCAGCCCTGCTCCATGGTACCTGGCCCGAACCCTAGGCACTGGAGGAATGTCCATCAGGGACCTCTATTTGGCCTCCCACTGCCTCGAATGGTTGGCCCATGAGCCCCTAGTGACCTACCACACCTGAACCTGAACTTCACTAACTGACTATAAACTCTCTCTAACCATGAAGTACCTCCTTTCACTGATGCTAGTCCCCAGCCACTGGGCTAGTTCTATCCTTAACCATTTCTTATCTTACATGCTAGACCTATTGTCCTTCTTCTATATCTTATCCGGTCCTAAGCTTACCCTTATTCTATGCTCATATTACATATTAACCCCTTATATACTGTACGTTACCATAAAACATTACATCACATTAGACACACGTTACTTTAACATATAATACCACATTGCTGTATTCCATTGTCTTCACAGGTTGGAAGAAGGTAAGACAGTCCGTATTTCTACACTGGTGTGGTGCCCGGAGCAATTACAGTCTTTGGTCACAACACGGTCATTGGTGGGTCTGTGACGACCTGTCCTGCCTGGATAAGTGCCGCTCCGGCGCCTTGCTGGATGCACTGGCCAGTGACCAGGAAAACCTATCACAAATGCGGATACCCCCCTTTTTCCTAGAATAAGATTATAAACTTTGTACATCATCCTAGACCCTGTTACGGCAAATCTATATTTTGGAATACTGCCATACTTCAAGTGCCTGGAGTTGTACTAAGGAGGCTGTCCTTCTCCTCTACCTTGCCACTAGTACATACTCACCTGGATCGAAGTAACCCCATGAGTAAGACCCGGGAGGGTCGAAATGTTGGGTTTTGGTCTTTCTATACTCCTACGTAGCACCATTTGTGGCAAAATAACCCACCCTTTTTTCTTTTTTGTGATTCCGAATAAAATTGTGAAATATTTTTGCATTATCCCATTTTGAGTGTGCGGTGATTTACAATACGTGTTTACTTGGGCTACAGAGTCCGTTTCACCAGCACCTCTCTTTTTATGATCTGAGTGCACACCATTTTCTCTCTTTTGTATTGATGCTGGTATTGAAAGCAATTTATCTGCCAGCCTTATGTTATTAGATTTTAGGCTAATGCAGTATTTCCCATCTCGAGTCCTCATGGCCCGGCCACCAACAGATCATGTCTTCAGGATTTCCTTAGTGTTGCACAGGCAATGGAATCCTGGAACAGAAGATCATCTGTGCAAAACTAAGGAAATCCTGAAAATATGAGGACTGGAGATAAGGAACACTGGGCTAATAGGCTGATTTTGCCCATAAGCAAGAGCTGATCGTCGTCAAACCTATACATAGGCAGAACAATCATTATTAGGTTTGTTCTGACCCCGTACAGATGACAAGTTGTCAACTGCAATGTGCTACCGACCACAATGATTTTTATGCCATTTTCTCCTTTGGCGGCAGATCAGCAGCATGAGCACTTGGCCAGTGATAGTAAACAAGTTGTAATGGATGCTCGCTTGCCAATTATTGGCCTGTGTAAATGAACTTTAAATGGAATCGGTCATGAGGATTTTATATCTCAAACTAATGGCAGGTGTGTACAGGCTCTTTCATAATGATTAAATCCATACCATGATTGCAGAGGTCAGTTGTTACCTTTTCTGGGTATCCTGTGCTCCACTTCCTTCCCCATTATCTGCTGCCCTCTGCTGTGCTCCACGTTCGGTTTTGCAGGATGCTCGGTGTGGATCGATTACATACTGTAATTTCCCAAGGTCTATTTAAGACCCAGTAAGACACGCACCTGTGTCTTGGGATTGAGTCTCTAGACCTTTATGTTTGGTGTACACCACACCACAATGGACGCGATGACCTTGGAGGTCCCTTTCAGCTCCAACATTCCAGGATTCTATGATTTTAGTGTTGATTACTTTGTATCTTGGTCCATTATATTGACCCAACAAAGCCAACTTCCATGTTTGGGGTCTCGTATCTCCCAAAGATAATAATATATAACTGGCGCACCACCAATAAATTAATCCATAATAAAGGGGTGCAAACAAGTGGTTTGGATAATAATGAGTAAGGGGAAGAAGGAAAAGAACCACTTATGATGAATGCACACCACCAATGTAAATGTAAAAAAGGCAAACTTTATTAACAACAATGATTAAAACATGCTAAAAACAGTGGAAACAATCACCTGTGGCCACCCTGCTTTTTCACAAATGAACATATAGGGTATGTGTCCACGTTCAGGAAACGCTGCGTTTTTGGACACAACGATGTGCCGCAGCATCAAAAACGCAGCATCCAGATGTTACAGCATAGTGGAGGGGATTTTATGAAATCCCGTCTCCACTATGCATTAAAAAACGCATGCGGACTTCCCGCAAAACCGCACATGCGGTGCGTTTTTTGAGAACGCAGCATGTTGCTACAATGAGCAAAACACGCAGGAACACCGCAGGTGACCTGCCAGTGACCTCACGTGCAGTTTTGGTCAGGATTTTACCTGCATAAAATCCTGACCAAAGCCTGAAGCAAGCCTGAACGTGGACACATACCCTTACCCGTTCCATACAAATACAATGCAAAGCACCATAGTTACGAGTGTATACTAATAAAGCATATAATAACATCTGAATATAATGGTACCTGGTACAAACACATAATATAAATGGCCTTGAATAATAAAAAGGATAACCAGTCAAATATGTAAACCAACATAGGTCACAAGGAAAGTAAGCAATCCTGTTGTGTATATATACACATGTATAGCTAATTAACATATGTGAAAAGGCAACGTATGCAATGGATAAAGTAGTAGATATTGCTCACATGTGGGGCAAAACAGCACTGAGTGCAAAAGAGCTGGATAAATAATGGCAAGGTGAGAATTGCAATAAGCCACAGGATAGCCCCAATAGTCACAATTGACTGTGAAAATGCCAAAAGATGAAACAGCACAGGCTGATTGCTGAATCAGGTATCAAAAATGCTCACATGTGTGACACGGTCATCCAGTAAATATCCATGCTGTATGGCCAAAGGGAGAAAAGCAGTGTGAGACGTAGGGAGGACCCAACGCGTGTCGCCGTTACACGGATGGCTTCGTCAGGGGAAATGTAAGGTAAGTTGTCAATAAGGCATTGTAATACCTTTGCTGTGTGTGGTCAGAACCGCCGTGTACAAGCGCGTCCAAGATCGGAAGCAGAAGTGGCGAGGAGGAGCATAAAGTGAGGGCAGACGTCTCAGGAAAGTTCAGCATGGACGTGCTGCTCCAGGAGTTTGGAAGCGAATGGGAGCAGCGATATTGGGCGATAGCTGGACATAGCAGTTGGATCGAGGGTTGGCTTTTTAAGGATAGGCGTGATTGTGGCATGTTTAAAAGCAGAAGGGAAGGTGCCAGAAGTTAGTGATAGGTTGAAGAGGTGGGTTAGGGATGGGATAAGTGTGGTGGTGAGGTTGGGGAGGAGGTGGGATGGGATGGGGTCAAGCGCACAGGTGGTGAGGTGCAATTTGAAGAGGAGACAGTTAAGCCCCCCTTCAGTGATGTTGGATAGGGAGGTTATGCAGTTTGGGCATTGGTCTGGTATACAAATGGGTTGTGGTGGTTGAACAATGAAGACTTGCCTCATTTGGTCGATCTTATTTTTAAAATGTGTGGCAAAGTCCTCAGCAGAAATGAGGGAGGTTGGTGGGGGCAGTGGGGGGCAGAGGAGGGAGTTAAAGGTTTTGAATAGCTGTTTGGGGTTGTAGGATAGGGAAGATACGAGGGTTGTGAAGTAGGCCTGTTTAGCAGAGGTGAGAGCAGATTTGAAAGTGACTGTTGCCTGTTTGAATGCAGTGAAGTCGTCTTGCGAGTGTGTTTTCTTCCAACACCGCTCTACAACCCTGGTCACTTGCCGAAGCTTTTTAGTGAGGTTATTGTGCCAGGGTTGTCTATTGATCCGTCGCACTCTGCCATGAACAAGAGGGGCAACCGTGTCAATAGCTGATGCGAGAGTCGCATTGGAGAAAGAAGTGGCACTGTCTATGTCGTGTAGTGAGGATATGGATGCCAGTGGTAGGATAGAGTCAGAGAGTGTGTGGGTGTCTAGGTGTGCAAGGTTTCTGCGGGGGTGCACATGTTGCTGGACATGGGTGACCGGTGAGGAGGACAGGGATAAGAAAGTGAGCAGATGGTGGTCGGCTAGAGGGGAGGTGGTAAAGTTAGATAGTGAGCAGAGATGGATGAAGACCAGGTCTAATGTGTGTCCGTCTGTGTGGGTGGCTGCGGAGGACCACTGAGTAAGTCCAAAAGATGAAGTAAGGGACAGGAGTTTGGAGGCTGTTGACTGAAGGGTATCAGTGGGGATGTTGAAGTCACCCATGATGATGGTGGGAATGTCAGCAGAGAGAAAGTGAAGAAGCCAGGTGGAGAATTGGCCAATAAATGCAGTGTCTGGGCCCTGAGGTTGGTATATGACAGCCACTTGGAGGTTGGAGGGAGGGCAGATGTGGGCAGAGTGGACTTCAAAAGAGGGGAGGATAAGGGAGGGTAGAGGTGGGATTGGGTTAAAGGTGCAGTTTGAAGAAAAGAGAAGCCCCACTCCTCCACCATGTCTGTTGCCGGGGCGAGGGGTGTGGGTGAAGTGGAGGCCGCCGTAACACAGCGCAGCAGGGGAGGCGATGTCAGAGGGTGTTAGCCATGTTTCTGTGAGGCCAAGGAAGGCAAACTTGTGAGAGAGAAAAAGGTCATGAATCACATGAAGCTTATTTCAGATTGAGCGGGCATTCCAGAGTGCTCCAGAGAGAGGGAGCAGGGGGGTGGGCATCAGGGGCACAGGTTTTATGTTGGAAAGATTGCGGTAGTTCATATTAGATAGGGAGTGGTAGGAGGGGTAGTAATGGGAGGCATGAGCTGTGGGGGTCCAGGGTTGGGAAGGAATTTTTTTCCCCATGGTGGAGTTACTCTTTGCCACATGGGTTTTTTTTGCCTTCCCCTGGATCAACATGTTAGGGCATGTTAGGTTAGGCTATGGGTTGAACTAGATGGACTTACAGTCTTCCTTCAACCTTAATAACTATGTAACTATGTAACTATGATACGTTGCCAGCAGTGAGGAGAAAGGGAGAGCAGGTGGGAGAAGGAGAGTGGGCGGCTTGTTTTATGCTTTATTAGGACAGATTTGAGGTTGAGGAACAGGTCAGCAGAGGAGGACAGGTGGGGAGGGAAGGGGAGATGATTATTTGGTTAGAGGGTGCTGGGGTTTGTGGATAGCGAAGGAGAGTGAGGATTAGTGGAGAAAACACTGTAAGGGCATATGTAAACATGATGGAGTAAGATGGGTTAATAGAAAAGCTAGATCCAAGTAATAAGAAGTGCTTACTCAGCAGACATACCCAAAAGAGATAGATGCCTAGTGGGGTCATGACTCATGAGTCCTGTTGTGACTAACTGCCGTTGAAATAACTGCACTTCACGATACTTTAGCTGCTGTGATACTATTGTCTGATGCCTCCATTTTATTTCATCTGGTAATTTCTTACATTATCTGTGTGAACAGGAGAACTTTCCAAATGATAACATGTGAATCAGCAGAGAATGGCAGTGCTGTGACGTATAAATATTTGCATCAAGGGCGTCTGTGAATCAGATAAGATTTCATGTTTGTGGAAAATGAGCCAACTATTGCCCGGGGTTATTTCATGAGCTGTACAGGGTGAGGCCGATGTGGGAAACATTATCTGGATATAATGAGTCATCTGTATCCAAGACTTATCTGAAATAACAGACACTACCTTAAATTGGAGAAATTGAGTTTGACCTTTACATAACTGCACATAATCTGACCTTAAAATGTTCTCCTCTACAGAATGAAGCACAAGGAAGATGAGATTTTGTAAAGTCGGAGCTAGGATACATATCATAGTATAACTCCTACCTCTGAGGTATCAGGGATACTACCCGTGAGGAGGTTAACGTTCTACTCGTCAACTTTTTAAGTGCCCATCCGCTATCATTTTTTTAACTCCCATACAGCAACACCCCTTTTGAGGCCATTCTCCTCCATGACTCGACCACCCTCCCACTCTTTGAATTTTCACCTCCATACTTCCTATAACCTACTGTCTGGAAAGTTTTACGAGGCTTGAACAACACACTGATACTTGCCAACTCGGAGGTCTCCACTTTTCCCGGAGCCTACCAGGCATTTCAGGAGAATCAACAAGTATGGTTACAGGAGATGATCATGCAAGATGGTACTTGTTCCCTGGGGGCTGATTCTCCTCTGCTTTTACCTTCCTGAACCCATCATAGACCGTTCTGTGGTCAGCACCGGTAGCGATCACTATCATCGTTCAACCGGCCGCAGGACTGCTGCGGCTTGTGATGGACTGTAGCAGTCATGTACCATCAGAAAAGCCTTCAATGATAGGTGAATTAGGTCACTTGACCTGACCGCTGCAGCCTATCACAAGCTGCGGTGGCCCTGTGGCGGATTAGTGGTGAAGTCGTCATGTTCGGTGGCATTCGGACCATAGAATGGACTTTGAATCTAAGCGGATGACAGTAGGGACTACTATTTATTTTGTTACTTTCACAAAATCTAACGCCCAGGTAATTGACACTTTTTGACAAGCCCTTTTCTTGTCACAAGATCATCATAATTCCGGAGAGAAGCGATCAGTTGGCCCACAGCTATCTATTGCGTATGGGGGGCGTTAGGCACTTTTTAGTTCAATGGTGGGCAAGTATTAGATTGCGATATACCAGTTATGGAACAACTCAGTCATGATAGACGTAGCCGCCTTATAATAATAATAATAATTTTTATTTATATAGCACCAACATATTCCGCAGCACTTTACAATTAAGCGGGGATGCAGTGCATGGCACTGAAGGAGTTCACCTGACCAGGTATCACAGACACCAATACACTTCACAGTCTGGCCTCCAGGGGGAGCCAAGGGTGCTATGTATTAGGCCACTCCTCACAATCTGGTAAAACTGGGGGTTGGATAGGAAGTTAGTTAGAAGCTGACTGGGTTGTAACCAGGCAACATCCTGTGGCAGAGGGTGTTGCAGGGGAAGATTCAGGGGGATCCCTGTCAGGGGTGGGATCCTGACAGAGGCCTAGCGAACAGAAAAGAACGTTACGGGACCGTGCCTGCACATCATTGCGGCGGTACCCCAAGAAAGGACAAGAAGCGAGGTTTATTGTGCTGAGTGAGAAACGAGATCAACGCAACAAGGAGAATTACCAGTAGGAGTCGTGCTGTAAGACGAGGCAACATCCTACTGAGGCGCGTAGCCGGTGGCCGGAACGCCGAGAAAGTATTGAGCTCCAGGCCTTACTTCAAACCTACGGCAGGACAGTCAGTTATAGGCGAGCTGTCTCACTCAAATCACCTAAGAAGACATAGGGGGCAACATTTGGAGAGGGGCGACTCTAGGGTCCCGGAAGAACTTCGAGCCTACCCGTCATACGGGTGCGTCCTAGTCATATCATCTGGGGGACGAAGCAGACCATCATAATCGAGTTGTGAGGGAACTTCAGAAACAGACACAACAGTTGTGGGGACTATCCCGTAAGCACAGCAGGGGAGGACCACAACACACAAGCGCTAGAAGGTAAGCACAGATTTCCACCTGCAAAGGGAACTCTGGAGGTGCCATCGGACCGGCCGGAACTGCGCAGCCTGGTTAACCGTATTCCGGACTGAGGATCCTGAAGCCTTCAGTAAAGAGGTAAAGAGACTGCAACCTGGTGTCCTCGTTATTTACTGCGACCTGCACCACATCATAACATCATCACCATACCTCCACCTTCATTGTACGCCCCTCAGCAGGGTCACGGGCCGGGTCTAGCCACCGTGACAACCCCAGAACAGAGACTCAGAGGCCCGGTTCCGGGTACCCCTCGGCCCTGCGGCAGTGGGGGCGCTACAGGGACATGTACAGACAAATTCAATACAAGTTAAGACAATTTAAACAGTGACATTAGGAGTGAGGTCCCTGCTCGCAAGCTTACAATCTACAAGGAAATGGGGGGGACACAACAGGTGAAAAGTGCTTGTTATTTCAGGTCTGGCAATTATAATAAATAGGGATTTTCATATAAAGCTGCATGATCCAGTCATCAGCCCTTGTGTGTAAGTGCAATAGTCAAGTATCAAGTGCAGTTATCATGTGCATGGAGGGTGTGGAGACAGATAAATAGTAGGGTGCAGATTCAGAATAATATTTGGAAGGAGGGAACAGGGCAAAGTTAGTTTACTGAGTAGTTGATGTGGTAGGCTTGTTTGAAGAGATGGGTTTTTAAAGTGCGCTTGAACAGGTCGGGGCTAGGTATCAGTCTGATTGGCTGGGGAAGTGCATTCCAGAGAGCTGGCGCAGCACGAGAGAAGTCTTGGAGACGGAGGTGCGAGGTTCGGATTACAGGGAATGTTAGTCATAGGTCATTTGTAGAACGGAGGGCACGTGTAGGGCGATAGACAGAGATGAGAGAGGAGATATAAGGCGGTGCAGAACTGTGGATAGCTTTGTGGGTGAGAGAGATGAGTTTATACTGGACCCTATAGCGAATGGGTAGCCAGTGTAATGACTGGCACAAGATGGAGGCATCGGTGAAGCGGCCGGACAGAAATATGACCCTGGCTGCCGCATTCAAGATGGATTGGAGAGGAGAAAGTTTGGTAAGAGGGAGACTGATCAGAAGAGAGTTGCAGTAGTCCAGACGAGAATGAATAAAAGCGACAGTAAGAGTCTTAGCAGTTTCAAAGGTGAGAAAAGGTCGGATTCTGGAGATGTTTTTAAGATGCAGGTGACAAGAGCGAGTGAGTGATTGGATATAGGGAGTAAAGGAAAGTTCGGTGTCGAATATGACCCCAAGACAGCGGGCATGCTGCTTGGGAGTTATGGTTGAACCCTCCAGGGTAATTTCGATGTTGGGTAGAGTGAGGTTAGTAGAAGGGAGAAACACAAGAAGTTCAGTTTTGGAGAGATTTAGTTTCAGATAGAGGGAGGACATGATGTTAGAGACAGTAGACAGACAATCCTTGGTATTTTTAATTAGGGCCCCGTCACACATAGCGAGATCGCTGCTGAGTCACAAGTTTTGTGACGCAACAGCGACCTCAGTAGCGATCTCGCTATGTGTGACACGTACCAGCGACCCGACCCCTGCTGCGAGATCGCTGGTCGTGTCGGAATGGCCTGGACCTTTTTTTGGTCGTTGAGGTCCCGCTGACATCGCTGAATCGGTGTGTGTGACACCGATCCAGCGATGTCTTCACTGGTAACCAGGGTAAACATCGGGTTACTAAGCGCAGGGCCGCGCTTAGTAACCCGATGTTTACCCTGGTTACCAGCGTAAATGTAAAAAAAAACAAACAGTACATACTCACCATCTGATGTCCGTCAGGTCCCTTGCCGTCTGCTTCCTGCTCTGACTGAGTGCCACCGTACAGTGAGAGCACAGCACAGCAGTGACGTCACCGCTGCGCTCTGCTCTCACTGTACGGCGGCACTCAGTCAGAGCAGGAAGCAGACGGCAAGGGACCTGACGGACATCAGATGGTGAGTATGTACTGTTTGTTTTTTTTGGTAACCAGGGTAAACATCGGGTTACTAAGCGCAGCCCTGCGCTTAGTAACCCGATGTTTACCCTGGTTACCCGGGTGCTGCAGGGGGACTTCGGCATCGTTGAAGACAGTTTCAACGATGCCGAAGTCGTTCCCCTGATCGTTGGTCGCTGGAGAGAGCTGTCTGTGTGACAGCTCCCCAGCGACCACACAGCGACTTACCAACGATCACGGCCAGGTCGTATCGCTGGTCGTGATCGTTGGTAAATCACTATGTGTGACGGGGCCTTTAGGGTAGGGGTGATGTCAGGGGAAGAAGTGTATAATTGGGTGTCATCAGCATAGAGATGATACTGGAACCCAAATCTACTGATTGTTTGTCCAATAGGGGCCATGTATAGAGAGAAGAGAAGGAGGCCTAGGACTGAGCCCTGCGGAACCCCGATAGTAAGGGGACGAGGAGAGGAAGAGGAGCCGGCAAAGGATACAGTGAAGGAGCGGTCAGAGAGGTAGGAGGAGAACCAGGAGAGGGCTGTGTCCTTTAGGCCTATGGAGCGGAGCATAGTGAGAAGGAGCTGGTGATCCCCAGTGTCAAATGCGGCAGAGAGATCCAGGAGAATCAGCAGAGAGCAATGACCTTTGGATTTAGCTGTTATTAGATCATTAGAGACTTTAGTGAGGGCAGTTTCAGTGGAGTGTAAAGAGCGGAAACCAGATTGTAAGGGGTCGAGAAGAGAGTTATCCGAGAGATAGCGGATTAGATGGGAGTGGACCAAGCGTTCTAGGAGTTTAGAGATGAAGGAAAGGTTAGAGACAGGTCTGTAGTTAGCAGTGCAGTTCTGGTCCAGGGATGGCTTTTTAAGTAAAGGGGTTATGATGGCATGTTTAAATGAGGAGGGAAAGATACCTGAAGAAAGAGAGAGGTTAAATATTTTAGTCAGGTGAGTGGTGACCACTGGTGAGAGAGACTGCAGGAGATGTGAAGGAATGGGGTCACTGTTGCAGGTTATAGGCCGAGCAGAAGTGAGGAGCTTGGAAACTTCTTCTTCTGAAACAGGCTCAAAGATGTCTAGTGAGCTTGAGGTGCGGCAGGGAAGGGGAACCAGGCACTGAGGAGATTGGGCTGAGATATCCTGGTGGATGTGGTTGATTTTTTCTAGGAAATAAGTGGCCAGATCCTCACCACTGAGATTGGTGATAGGGGCCTGTACTTCTGCTTTCTACCATTTATCATATATTGTAAAACAGGACAGATTGCATGTAACATCCACAATTTTTGTGAAAAAAATGAAAAATCACGACAAGACATGCTGATGACTTAACATTCCTTATCAAGAGAAAAAAGATATGTGGGAAATGACTAAGAGTTTGTCCCATCAACTACATACAGGTGCTTCTCACTAAATCAGCAAATGCATGTAGAAAAGCCGCGGAGACACCATCACGTGTTTTTCAACGCAAGCAATGAATAGCCAGGTCTTTCACCGGGAAGGAACAACCACAGGAGGGCAGCATCCAATAAAGGAAAACCACCTATGCCAAAACATGGTATCCCTCCACAGACAGCTGTTTCGGGGTATTTGCCCCTCATCAGTGTGGAGTAGGAAACTGGCTATTAGGAGCAGTGCCTAGTGAAAAGACTATAAACATAAGGGTGAATGACCTCGGGGAGATCAAAACATCCAACACCGCGGAGACACCATCACGTGTTTCTCAACGCAGTGATCCAGAACACTGCCCCCATCCCTAAAGGGAAATATGCAAATGCATGTAGAAAAGCCGCGGAGACACCATCCATCACGTGTTTCTCAATGCAAGCAATGAATAGCCAGGTCTTTCACCAGGAAGGAACAACCACGGGAAGGGCAGCATCCAATAAAGGAAAACCACCTATGCCAAAACATGGTATCCATCCACAGACAGCTGTTTTGGAGTATTTGCCCCTCATCAGTGTGGAGTAGGAAACTGGCTATTAGGAGCAGTGCCTAGTGAAAAGGCTATAAACATAAGGATGAATGACCTCGGGGAGATCAAAACATCCAACACCGCGGAGACACCATCACGTGTTTCTCAACGCAGTGATCCAGAACACTGCCCCCATCCCTTATGGGAAATATGCAAATGCATGTAGAAAAGCCGCGGAGACATCATCACGTGTTTCTCAACGCAGAACGGTGATGTTCAGGCTTTGTATACTGTACATGGAGCGCCCCCATTAGAGCTGCACACAGCTGATTGGTGGTGGTGCTGGTTGTCAGACTTCCTCTGATCCTATCCTAATGATAGGCCATCAATATCTATCTAATGGAAACCCCCTTTAATTCTAATGTATAAAGGAGGGATGTTTACTTATCGCTTCCGTATGAGAGAAACCAAAACAGAGAATTAGAGTAAAGCCTGAAAAAAGATGTTTTCGCTAGCAAAAAGGGTGGAAAACAACAAAGTACCAGCAGGTTGTCTGAGATATGTAGGACTATTAATCTGTTTTAATAAGCACTGAAAATAAAAATAATCTATAGCTTACTTTGCAGGCAAAGGCAAAGGAATTTTTCCAAAACTTTCCCTGTGTACCAGCACACTGCTCACAAAGCCATGAAAATCTCTCTCCAGACTGGCCCATTGGTACTAGATAAGTAACTGGAAATATTAACCCCTTTACCCCCAAGGGTTGTTTGCACGTTAATGACCGGGCCAACTTTTACAATTCTGACCACTGTCCCTTTATGAGGTTATAACTCTGGAACGCTTCAACGGATCTTGGTAATTCTGACATTGTTTTCTCGTGACTAGTGTTGAGCGATACCGTCCGATACTTGAAAGTATCGGTATCGGAAAGTATCGGCCGATACCGGCAAAGTATCGGATCCAATCCGATACCGATACCCGATACCAATACAAGTCAATGGGACTCAAGTATCGGACGGTGTTAAATATGCTTATTTTGCACATTCATTTAAATCAGGACTTAACCAGGTGCGTTATTCTTAAAAGAAAAATGACGTCATATTCTCATAAAAAGTATAGTGGTTTATTGATTGTCCATAGAAAAATCACTTTGCAGCAAAAACATAAAACAGATGAAAATAGTTACGAACAGATTGTCCATGTGTAGAGATCAGCATTAGTTACCCCTCTTTCCCAAGTCCCGAATGGAAGCCGTCTCTTTGTGTGAAGTTTGAAGGTCATGATGGCTGCCAACAGCTGTTGTTCCTTCCTTCTCGGACATCCATGGAGAGAATGAGGGTGAAGATGGGAGATGACAGTCCCACGTGACAAAAGGCCCCCACACCCTCCTAAGAGACGCTTATATATCTTCTCTACAGATCACGTGTTCCCTGTATATGGAGTTGACTTATACATACACAAAAATAGCTCTTTGTACTGTCAGCAAGAAGCGATGTGCTCTGTACTGAATTGAGATTCAGAATAATTCAATAAATTAATATTTAACAATTCCCCCTTTTGAGGGTGACAGACATTCATTGATTGGAACCCTCAAATTAAATATATTAATAAAATCTTCTTTCTTCTTTTCTTCTTCTTTGGCAAAATAATTTAATGTTCATAATATCAATAATAATAATAATAATAATATTGTTCTACGTACTCAATAATATAATGATATGTAAATTCATGTTATGATAAGCCGTGACTAGTATTTATATAAAACATATGTGATTATACTTCCCTATATCTACTTGAAGCATCTCAGGTCTGATGTCATCTGATGTCATCTGGTCTTCATTTTGATGTCTTCTTCTTGGTTCTTTTTAAACAATCTTTATTATAATTCTTTTGAAATAGATGATGGCATGTAGATGTTATAGAGACTGTGTGTCATGTGTCAATCAAAGTCCATAAATTCAAATGTTGATAAGAAAACAAAGTTCATAGATGAGATGTAGCTTTAATATCTGTGCAGTGTCACCTTTAAAAACCTGGACTTACATTGGCTCGCCTTGGAAATCATCTGGAATCTCCATATCATCCGTAGTGGTCTTGGAACAGGTGTTTTTGGTCAGCACAGCAAGGGTTAAATTGACTCTTCCCTGCTAAATATAGCACCATAACCAGTCTTTAGTGCACCGGACACATGTCAGGGTTGTAGCGTCCTGACAATCACCTGATTGTTCACCAGCTTTCATGGAAGTCTTATAGGTGATAGGAAACCACTGGAACATAATAACACAGTTCATCTTAGCATCATAGGATCATCGTCCTCTCCGTGGTTGGCAGGTAGGATATTATACTCATACTTGTCAGTGATGGATGCTGTAGTTGTGAGTGGTGACATGAATTGTATTTGACACAGTCTATTATTATTCAGAAATCATAGCATTGTTACCTTGTGGAACTCTGGATAACGGCTTTTCTTCTTGTAACTTTTAATTGAATATAAAAATATGAAAAGTCTTTATTAACGTAACTTTCGGTATCTTGATTGAAGTCTTCATTCCCTATTCTATACCAAATCTGGTAATTTTCCTAACCTATAATATCATAGCTTACCATAGCAATCAATAATATCCATATAATTATTAAATTATATATTAATATGGAACTCATATTTGGGAAAAATAAAATAATAATAATAATGATGATAATATATTATTAACCATATTCTTCATGTGATAGGACATTTTTATGTCATGGGTATAATTTCTTTTTGAACCCATAGATGTCAATGTGTCTTTTATGTAACAAGTGCTGATATTACTAAAACTTTATTAATAAACTATAACCAATAATATGTAAGAATGTGTAGCCATGAACCAAAATAAGAATATATATATGAATAAATGAATAAGTGAAAGAATTGTTGTATTTAACTCAGAATTGAAACATTTCTTATATAATTAAACCATATGATCATTATATTTGATAAAGCAATATACTTGTATTAGACATTACTTTATTAAATATTGATTTTTATTTTTCTTGAGATAAAAAATAAAATTTAAGAATAAAAATTGAATAAAAAGTGAAAAATGAAAAGTAAAAATTGAGAATAAAAATTGAAGAAAAAATGAAAAATGAAAAATAAAAATTGAGAATAAAAATTGCAGAAAAAGTGAAAAATGAAAAGTGGAAAATAAAAATGAGAATAAAATAAAAATAAAAATAAGGCCTTTATATGTTGATAAATGCAGAGGTTATGTCTCAATAACACATTCCCTTTAATATTTCCATAATCTAGATGTTGTCATAACCTTGGATTACCAAAATATTGAAATTATGCAGCTTTGCATATAATATCCTTCATTAGAGGAAAAAAATGACTTTTATAATACTTATTGTATTGTACCCAATAATACTTTATTAATATTTCTTTTTTATTAAAATGTGTGAAAAAGAGGTATTGATGAAATGTGATGATGTAATCTAGATCAAAAACACATTTCCCCCTTAATATCAAAAAATATTATTTTATGAAAAAAATAAATTTGTAAAAACCAAAATTAAAAATAATTAATTTTATAACTGTCAGATCAGCTTGTGCCATATATTTGTTTGAAAATGGATATCCATTTATGTAATCAATAAAAAATACACTAGATATATAAAAAAATTATAATTTGGAAAATGTTCTAAATGTAGATTTCTTGATAAACCTTATTGATGTGTGAAATTAATAAATAATAATTACTAAAGAAATATATGTAAATATATGTTGAGTAAATAATATTTCAATATATCTTAACATTGTAATTTAACTGACTCTTATTTTCATACACACAAGGTTTTTTGTTTTTTTTTTTCTTTCTCTCCACATACCATAAATCATGAGGCCTCTTACATACTGCACGTTCCACATTCCACGCTCCTTACGTTACACTTCATTCTTACGTTGAATGCACTTAGCAGCTGCTCATCTGTCATCTGTAACTCACATAAAAGTTGACAATATATATTTCACATACAAACAACATGTATATTAACCCAAAATATTGTGTCCTAATTATCAATCAATGCGCATTGTATACTATTAAATTTAGTATTCTAATATTTATTTGAATATTCCCCAAATATATCTAACACTATCTAACTTAACACTATGTTCTAACCTATAGATAGGACTCTTCCATATGAAATGTGTGCATTTGTTGTACTATTATATTTAGTACAAGTCTGCAACTGAATCCGTTTGAATGTAAAGGCTGAGGAGCTTCTAAAGTTTCTTCTTACAGCTTTAAGTTGAAACAAGAGAGTGACCTGTCACACCATGCAGTGAAGGAGAAAAACTGCATTATTACCATGCAAAGGGAAAAAAACAAGTTTTTAGTTTATTAGTTATGTATTATTCTTTTTATTAAGTGTTAAATATATATACAATCATGCAGTTATTATAGCTTCCTGTGTAAATAAAACATAAATTCATGTAAGAAGTTTTTTTTTTTTTTTTTTTGTTCAATTCCTGTTTTGAAATGAAAGCTCTAAGGAAGAAGAAAAGATAATGGTTAATTTCATATTTATTTGAAAACAAAATAATTTAAATATGTTATACATATGTATATATTTAATATATGTAATTAATGTAATTCTAAGTATTATTACTGGAATAAATTTTAATTATTTCACTATACATATAAAAATACAGTTAATATAATCTTTACTTTTATAAATATGCTACAGTACTTACTGTATACTATATTAATATATATATATGTAACTGTAGAAATATATTGTATAAAATAATTACATATTAATAAATAATACATTGTATAACTCAGTTATATATATAATTTCATTTTTATCCAATTCCTAACCCAAAATTTACCTCTCTGTCAATAATCTGTTGGTAAACACCATTTAATAAGGTCATTAACCCTATGGACTCTTTGAAGTTGAAGAGCTGCAATAATGGAGTGTTCAGTTGAGCACCCCCTGGGATACTCATCACTTGTTTCTGTCTGTCAATTTCCGCCATCTTTACAGACAGATCTGACCCTCCAGCGTTTAACCCTTTCAGAAGAGCAACTTCAATGGGAGACTTCTGCATTTCATTATAGGGTTTGTAGCAGATATGTAATTTTCTTCGTTCTTCATAGATGTGATTCTGGGTCAGTTTTGGAGATTTTGATTTTGGCTTCTGATAAGATATAATTCTGTCTGATTTAAAAACCTTAGTATGATTTGTTTTCCTTTCAAGATTCTCATGTTTTCTAAAAAATTCAATGGACTGTGCACATTCATATAAAGAATCTTTCTGTGATGCAATAACACGAGATACAGGATTTAGGAATCGAAATTTGTTCACAAAACAATTTATCATTGATTTTTTTACTGGAATTAGTACTGATCAGTTTGTAAACCCTTTCAAAAATGGACATGAATGTAAAAGTACATTCTTTTCGGCCAATCCTCAATTTTAGAAGAATATCAAGATCTGGATAATTTTCTTTTAGTCCACAAAATATCAAAATTTTTAATCTCTCTACATCAGTCATTTCTTCATGGAATTCTTCATTCTGCATTTTTAATGAGAATTTTCTGGAGAAACTTACTGGTAGCCAAATTTTAAACAATTTATTTTTCTCCTGATTAGTCAGATCAAACTTATCGGCAAAACTTTCAAATATCTCTGAATTTCTGCACACATCGATTTTGTCATCATATGCAGGAATGATTTTGCATAATTTTAACAAGGTCTTTCTAGATTTAGTTTGGAGTTGGGCCTCTGAGCCGTCTTCTATTTTTAGTGACCCTCGTACATCATCTTTGTCAGTTGTCATGTCTCCTACGTGTCCTCCATCTTGTTTTTCATCATGAGGCACAAAGTCACCTTGGGTGGTCATAACAGACACATGCGTCACTTCTTCATCTTCCTCACTCTTTACTTTACAATCAATCTTGGGGACATCATTAATTTCCTTTTCCTTAGAAATTCTTTCTACACTGTCTTTTTGGACTTCTCTGTAACAAACTCATGAAACACATTAACCATATGTAATATATTTTTCAGTTGCTCTTTTTCTTTTTTCCTAGATACTAGCTTAGAATCTAACTTCAAATTCGCGATTCTGCATTCCGCATATAAAGAAAACCAAAATATTTCTACACTAGATCTGTACAAACTTACAAATTCTATCTGACTTGATTTAGCATATAAATTAATCAAATCCATTTGTCTTACCTTGAAATCTCAGCTTGTAGATCTTTTGCTGGGCTCCGGACTTCACTTCACCACGGCTATTTTTAGCACGTCTATTTTCAGCACGTCCGGCACTTGTAGTACTCCTACTACTTGTCAATTCAACTAACACCTGTTAGTCTCTGTTACGTTTACAAAGTCATAGGTTCTTCTGAGATCTTTGTGACTTGAAGTTTTGAAGTGAAATTTCTGAATACTTGCACAAAATCTTGCAAACTGTTCTGTCTTCCCCCCGTGTGCAAAAATGAAGGAAATTCACGAAAAAATAGCACAAAAATCAAAACTGGCTGGCTTGCCAATGTTAAATATGCTTATTTTGCACATTCATTTAAATCAGGACTTAACCAGGTGCGTTATTCTTAAAAGAAAAATGTCGTCATATTCTCATAAAAAGTATAGTGGTTTATTGATTGTCCATAGAAAAATCACTTTGCAGCAAAAACATAAAACAGATGAAAATAGTTACGAACAGATTGTCCATGTGTAGAGATCAGCATTAGTTACCCCTCTTTCCCAAGTCCCGAATGGAAGCCGTCTCTTTGTGTGAAGTTTGAAGGTCATGATGGCTGCCAACAGCTGTTGTTCCTTCCTTCTCGGACATCCATGGAGAGAATGAGGGTGAAGATGGGAGATGACAGTCCCACGTGACAAAAGGCCCCCACACCCTCCTAAGAGACGCTTATATATCTTCTCTACAGATCACGTGTTCCCTGTATATGGAGTTGACTTATACATACACAAAAATAGCTCTTTGTACTGTCAGCAAGAAGCGATGTGCTCTGTACTAAATTGAGATTCAGAATAATTCAATAAATTAATATTTAACAGACGGTATTCCTGATGGTTCCCAGGGTCTGAAGGAGAGGAAACTCTCCTTCAGGCCCTGGGATCCATATTAATGTGTAAAAGAAAGAATTAAAATAAAAAATATTGCTATACTCACCTCTCCGACGCAGCCTGGACCTCACCGAGGGAACCGGCAGCGTTCTTTGCTTAAAATTCGCGCGTTTACTTCCTTCCGTGAAGTCCCGGCTTGTGATTGGTCACGTGCCGCCCATGTGGCCGCGACGCAACCAATCACAGCAAGCCGTGACGTAATTTCAGGTCCTTCAGGATTTTAAAATTACGTTCCGGCTTGTGATTGGTCGCATCGCGGTCACATGGGCGACGCGACCAATCACAAGCCGTGACGTCACGGGAGGCAGGACACGCGCGCATTTTAAAATGCGCGCGTGTCCTGCCTCCCGTGACGTCACGGCTTGTGATTGGTCGCGTCGCCCATGTGGCCGCGACGCAACCAATCACAGCAAGCCGTGACGTAATTTCAGGTCCTTCAGGATTTTAAAATTACGTTCCGGCTTGTGATTGGTCGCGTCGCGGTCACATGGGCGACGCGACCAATCACAAGCCGTGACGTCACGGGAGGCAGGACACGCGCGCATTTTAAAATACGCGCGTTTCCTGCCTCCCGTGACGTCACGGCTTGTGATTGGTCGCGTCGCCCATGTGACCGCGACGCGACCAATCACAAGCCAGAACGTAATTTTAAAATCCTGAAGGATCTGAAATTACGTCACGGCTTGCTGTGATTGGTCGCGTCGCGGCCACATGGGCGGCACGCGACCAATCACAAGCCGTGACGTCACGGAAGGAAGTAAACGCGCGAATTTTAAGCAAAGAACGCTGCCGGTTCCCTCGGTGAGGTCCAGGCTGCGTCGGAGAGGTGAGTATAGCAATATTTTTTATTTTAATTCTTTCTTTTACACATTATTACATTAATGTTGTTTCGATACCGATACCCGATACCACAAAAGTATCGGATCTCGGTATCGGAATTCCGGACCCGCAAGTATCGGCCGATACCCGATACTTGCGGTATCGGAATGCTCAACACTACTCGTGACATATTGTACTTCATGTTAGTGGTAACATTTCTTTGATATTACCTGCGTTTATTTGTGAAGAAAATGGAAATTTGGCGAAAATTTGGAAAATTTAGCAAATTTCCAACTTTGAATTTTTATACAATTAAATCACAGAGATATGTCACACAAAATACTTAATAAGTAACATTTCCCACATATCTATTTTACATCAGCACAATTTTGGAACCAAAATGTTTTTTGTTAGGGAGTTATAATGGTTAAAAGTTGATCAGCAATTTCTCATTTTTACAACACCATTTTATTTTAGGGACCACATCTCATTTGAAGTCACTTTGAGGGGTCTATATGATGGAAAATACCCAAGTGTGACACCATTCTAAAAACTGAACCCCTCAGGGTGCTCAAAACCACATTCAAGAAGTTTATTAACCCTTCAGGTGTTTCACAGGAATTTTTGGAATGTTTAAATAAAAATGAACATTTAACTTTTTTACACAAAAAATTTACTTCAGCTCCAATTTGTTCTATTTTACAAAGGGTAACAGGAGAAAATGGACCCCAAAAGTTGTTGTACAATTTGTCCTGAGTACGCCAATACCCCATATGTGGGGGTAAACCACTGTTTGGGCGCATGGCAGAGCTCAGAAGCGAAGGAGCGCCATTTGACTTTTTAATGCAAAATTGACTAAAATTCAGATAGGACGCCATGTTGCGTTTGGAGAGCCCCTGATGTGACTAAACATTGAAACCCCCCACAAGTGACACCATTTTGGAAAGTAGAGCCCCTAAGGAACTTATCTAGATATGTGGTGAGCACTTTGGCCCATTAAGTGATTCACAGAAGTTTATAATGCAGAGCCGTAAAAATAAAAAATCATATTTTTTCACAAAAATGATCTTTTTGCCCCCAATGTTTTATTTTCCCAAGGGTAAGAGAAGAAATTGGACTCCAAAAGTTGTTGTACAATTTGTCCTGAGTAGGCTGATACCCCACATGTGGGGGTAAACCACTGTTTGGGTGCAAGGGTGTTATGATCCTTAGTGGTTGAGGATCACAAAATACTCCAGCTAAGTAACAAAACATAGGACAAGCTCTAGGGAGATGTTAAACTGGACTGACCGCAAATCTGAACCTATCCAACACACTAAAGGTAGCCGGTGAACGTGACTAAAATCCTAGACGTCTCGAGCCAGCCTGAGGAACGAACTACCCCTAGAGAGAAAGAAAGACCTCACTTGCCTCCAGAGAAATAATCCCCAAAGATATAGAAGCCCCCAACAAATAATAATGGTGAGGTAAGAGGAAGGCACATACACAGGGGTGAAAGCAGATTCAGCAAATGAGGCCCACTAATACTAGATAGCAGAAAATAGAAAAGGGGTCTGTGCGGTCAGTAAAAAACCCTTACAAAATATCCACACTGAGATTTCAAGAACCCCCGCACCAACTAACGGTGTGGGGGGAGAAACTCAGTCCCCTAGAGCAACAAGCAAAAGAGGAAATCACATTTTAGCAAGCTGGACAAGAAACATGATGAATGCTGATAATCAAAAAATAAACAAACAAAAACTTAGCTTGTCTTGGAGAGACTGGGAGCAAGGTAGTCACAAGGAATCTGAAGAGCACTGAATACATTGAGAGCAGGCAAGGAACTGAGTATCCAGGTGAGCTAAATAGGAAACCAACCAAGGATAACGAACCAGCTGATGCTGCCAACCTGCAGAAAGACAACACTACACAGTACCGCTTGTGACCACTAGAGGGAGCCCAAAAATAGAGTTCACAACAGTACCCCCCCCTTGAGGAGGGGTCACCGAACCCTCATCAAGACCCCCAGGGCGATCAGGATGAGCCGCGTGGAAGGCACGAACCAAATCGGCCGCATGAACATCAGTGGCGACAACCCAGGAATTATCCTCCTGACCATAGCCCTTCCACTTAACCAAATATTGAAGCCTCCGTCTAGAGACACGAGAATCCAAAATCTTCACCACGTACTCCAATTCGCCCTCGACCAGCACCGGAGCAGGAGGCTCAACAGAAGGAACCACAGGTACCACATACCTCCGCAACAAAGACCTATGGAACACATTATGAATGGCAAACGATGCTGGGAGATCCAAACGAAAAGACACCGGGTTAAGGATTTCCAAGATCACATAAGGACCGATGAAGCGAGGCTTGAATTTAGGAGAGGAGACCTTCATAGGAACATACCGAGAAGACAGCCACACCAAATCCCCAACACGAAGTCGGGGACCCACCCGCGGCGGCGGTTGGCAAAGCGCTGAGCCTTCTCCTGTGACAACCTCAAATTGTCCACCACATGGTTCCAAATCTGCTGCAACCTATCCACCACAGAATCCACCCCAGGACAGTCAGAAGGCTCAACCTGACCCGAGGAAAAACGAGGATGGAAACCAGAATTGCAGAAAAAAAGGCGAAACCAAAGTAGCAGAACTAGCCCGATTATTAAGGGCAAACTCGGCCAATGGCAAAAAAGTCACCCAATCATCCTGATCAGCAGAAACAAAACATCTCAAATAAGTTTCCAACGTCTGATTAGTTCGCTCGGTTTGGCCATTAGTCTGAGGATGGAAGGCCGACGAAAAAGACAAATCAATGCCCATCTTAGCACAAAAAGTCCGCCAAAACCTGGACACAAACTGGGATCCTCTATCAGACACAATATTTTCAGGAATGCCGTGCAAGCGAACCACATTCTGAAAAAATAGAGGAACCAAATCGGAGGAAGAAGGCAACTTAGGCAAGGGCACCAAATGGACCATCTTGGAAAAACGATCACACACCACCCAGATGACAGACATTTTCTGAGATACTGGAAGATCCGAAATAAAATCCATGGAAATGTGCGTCCAAGGCCTTTTCGGAATAGGCAAAGGCAAAAGCAAACCGCTGGCACGAGAACAGCAAGGCTTAGCCCGAGCACAAATCCCACAAGACTGCACAAAGGAACGCACATCCCGCGACAAGGAAGGCCACCAGAAGGACCTAGCCACCAAATCTCTGGTACCAAAAATCCCAGGATGACCCGCCAACACCGAAGAATGAACCTCGGAAATAACTCTGCTGGTCCATCTATCCGGGACAAACAGTCTCTCTGGTGGACAACGGTCAGGTCTATCCGCCTGAAATTGCAGCACTAGTCGCAAATCTGGGGAAATGGCAGACAAAATCACTCCCTCTCTGAGAATACCAGCCGGCTCAGAAACTCCCGGAGAGTCAGGCACAAAACTCCTAGAAAGTGCATCAGCTTTCACGTTCTTCGAACCAGGCAGGTATGAGACCACGAAGTTGAAACGGGAGAAAAACAACGACCAACGAGCCTGTCTAGGATTCAGGCGCTTGGCAGATTCAAGGTAAATCAGATTTTTGTGATCAGTCAAGACCACCACACGATGTTTAGCTCCTTCGAGCCAATGTCGCCACTCCTCAAATGCCCACTTCATAGCCAACAACTCCCGATTACCAACATCATAATTCCGCTCGGCAGGCGAAAACTTTCTTGAAAAGAAAGCACATGGCTTCATCACAGAGCCATCAGAGCTTCTCTGAGACAAAACAGCCCCTGCTCCAATCTCAGAAGCATCAACCTCGACCTGGAAGGGGAGGGAGACATCTGGCTGACATAAGACTGGAGCTGAAGAAAACCGGTGCTTCAGCTCCCGAAAGGCCTCCACGGCCGCAGGAGACCAATTAGTCACATCAGAACCCTTCTTGGTCAAATCCGTCAAAGGTTTAACCACGCTAGAAAAATTAGCGATGAAACGACGGTAAAAATTAGCAAAACCCAAGAACTTCTAAAGACTCTTAACAGACGTGGGCTGAGTCCAGTCATGAATAGCCTGGACCTTAACTGGGTCCATCTCCACAGTAGAAGGAGAAAAAATAAAACCCCAAAAGGAGACCTTCTGTACTCCGAAGAGGCATTTTGAGCCCTTCACAAATAAAGCATTAGCACGCAGGACCTGAAACACCATCCTGACCTGCTTCACATGGGACTCCCAATCATCAGAAAAGACCAAAATGTCATCCAGATAAACAATCATAAATTTATCCAGATATTCTCGGAAAATGTCATGCATGAAGGACTGAAACACAGAAGGAGCATTAGAGAGTCCAAAAGGCATGACCAAGTACTCAAAATGGCCTTCAGGCGTATTAAATGCTGTTTTCCATTCATCTCCCTGCTTAATGCGCACAAGGTTATACGCACCACGGAGATCTATCTTGGTGAACCAACTGGCACCCTTAATCCGAGAAAACAAATCAGACAATAGTGGTAAAGGATACTGAAATTTGACTGTGATTTTATTCACAAGACGATAATCTATACAAGGTCTCAAAGAACCATCCTTCTTGGCCACAAAAAAAAATCCTGCACCAAGAGGGGAAGAGGATGGGCGAATATGTCCCTTCTCCAAAGACTCCTTTATATAATTCCGCATCGCGGCATGCTCTGGTATAGACAGATTAAAAAGTCGTCCCTTAGGGAATTTACTACCAGGAATTAAATTTATAGCACAGTCACAATCCCTATGAGGGGGCAGGGCACTGGACCTGGGCTCATCAAATACATCCTGGTAGTCAGACAAAAACTCAGGGACCTCAGAAGGAGTGGAAGAAGCAATAGACACCAACGGAGCATCGCCATTAATTCCCTGACAACCCCAACTTGACACAGACATAGCTTTCCAATCTAAAACTGGATTATGAGCCTGCAGCCATGGCAGACCCAAAACGACAACATCATGCAAATTATGCAGAACAAGAAAGCGAATCACCTCCTGATGTACGGGAGTCATGCACATGGTCATTTGCGTCCAATACTGAGGCTTATTCTCAGCCAATGGCGTAGCATCAATTCCCCTCAGAGGAATAGGAAATTCCAAAGGCTCCAGGACAAAACCACAGCGCCTGGCAAACGACAAATCCATCAGATTCAGGGCAGCACCCGAATCCACAAAAGCCATAACCGGGTAGGACGACAAAGAACAAATCAAAGTAACAGACAAAATAAATTTAGGCTGCATAGTACCAATGGTGACAGGTTTAGCGATTTTTTTAAGCGTTTAGAGCATGCTGAGATAACATGAGTAGAATCACCACAGTAAAAGCACAACCCATTTTGACGTCTATGACTTTGTCGCTCAATTCTGGTCAGAGTTCAGTCACATTGCATAGACTCAGGTCTCTGTTTAGAAAATACCGCCAAAGGATGAGCAGATTTGCGCTCCCGCAAACGCCGATCAACCTGAATGGCTAAAGCCATAGAATCACTCAGACTTGTGGGGGGTGGGAAACCCCACCATAACATTCTTATTGGCCTCAGAAAGACCTTCTCTGAAATTTGCAGCCAGGGCACACTCATTCCATTGAGTAAGCACCGACCATTTCCGAAATTTTTGACAATACACCTCTGCTTCATCCTGACCTTGAGAGATGGCCAGCAACGCTTTTTCTGCCTGATTCTCAAGATTAGGCTCCTCATAAAGCAGTCCAAGAGCCAGAAAAAATGCATCTACATTAAGCAATGCAGGATCTCCTGGCGCCAGAGAGAAAGCCCAATCTTGAGGGTCGCCACGCAACAAGGAGATAACAATTTTAACTTGTTGAGCGGAATCACCAGAGGAACGAGGTCTCAGAGATAGAAATAACTTACAATTATTCTTAAAATTTAGAAACCTAGATCTATCTCTGGAAAACAACTCAGGAATGGGTATCTTTGGTTCTGACATAGGGCTATGAATAACAAAATCCTGAATACTTTGCACCCGTGCAGCAAGATGATCCACACTAGAAGTCAGAGTCTGAACATTCATGTCTGCAGCTGAGCTCAAAACCACCCAGAGTTCAAGGGGATGAAAGAAGCTAAACAGACTGCAGCAAAGGAAAAGCGGGAGGAAAAAAAATGTACTCAGGTCTTCTTTTTATCCCACTTCTGCGATGCATTAAACACTTTTTGGCCTGCTCTACTGTTATGATCCTTAGTGGTTGAGGATCACAAAATACTCCAGCTAAGTAACAAAACATAGGACAAGCTCTAGGGAGATGGTAAACTGGACTGACCGCAAATCTGAACCTATCCAACACACTAAAGGTAGCCGGTGAACGTGACTAAAATCCTAGACGTCTCGAGCCAGCCTGAGGAACTAACTACCCCTAGAGAGAAAGAAAGACCTCACTTGCCTCCAGAGAAATAATCCCCAAAGATATAGAAGCCCCCAACAAATAATAACGGTGAGGTAAGAGGAAGGCACATACACAGGGGTGAAAGCAGATTCAGCAAATGAGGCCCACTAATACTAGATAGCAGAAAATAGAAAAGGGGTCTGTGCGGTCAGTAAAAAACCCTTACAAAATATCCACACTGAGATTTCAAGAACCCCCGCACCAACTAACGGTGTGGGGGGAGAAACTCAGTCCCCTAGAGCAACAAGCAAAAGAGGAAATCACATTTTAGCAAGCTGGACAAGAAACATGATGAATGCTGATAATCAAAAAATAAACAAACAAAAACTTAGCTTGTCTTGGAGAGACTGGGAGCAAGGTAGTCACAAGGAATCTGAAGAGCACTGAATACATTGAGAGCAGGCAAGGAACTGAGTATCCAGGTGAGCTAAATAGGAAACCAACCAAGGATAACGAACCAGCTGATGCTGCCAACCTGCAGAAAGACAACACTACACAGTACCACTTGTGACCACTAGAGGGAGCCCAAAAATAGAGTTCACAACAAAGGGAGAGCTCGGAAGGGAAGGAGCGCCGTTTGACTTTTCAATGCAAAATTGACTGGAATTGAGATGGGACGCCATGTTGTGTTTGGAGAGCCCCTGATGTGCCTAAACATTGAAACCCCCCACAAGTGACACCATTTTGGAAAGTAGACCCCCTAAGGAACTTATCTAGATGTGTGGTGAGCATTTTGACCCACCTAGTGCTTCACAGAAGTATATAATGCAGAGTCGTAAAAATAAAAAATCATATTTTTCACAAAAATGATATTTTCGCCCCCAATTTTTTATTTTTCCATGGGTAAGAGAAGAAATTGGACCCCAAAAATTGTTGTCCAATTTGTCCTGCATACGCTGATACCTCATATGTGGGGGTAAACCACTGTTTGGGCGCATGGCAGAGCTCGGAAGGGAAGGAGCGCCATTTGACTTTTCAAAGCAAAATTGGCTGGAATTGAGATGGGACGCTATGTTGCGTTTGGAGAGCCACTGATGTGCCTAAACATTGAAACCCCCCACAAGTGACACCATTTTGGAAAGTAGACCCCCTAAGGAACTCATCTAGATGTGTTGTGAGAGCTTTGAACCCCCAAGTGTTTCACTACAGTTTATAACGCAGAGCCATGAAAATAAAAATTATTTTTTTTCCCCACAAAAATTATTTTTTAGCCCTCAGTTTTGTATTTTCCCAAGGGTAACAGGAGATATTGGACCCCAAAAGTTGTTGTCCAATTTGTCCTGAGTATGCTGATACCCCATATGGGGGGGGGAACCACCGTTTGGGCGCATGGGAGAGCTCGGAAGGGAAGGAGCGCCATTTGGAATGCAGACTTAGATGGAATGGTCTGCAGGCGTCACGTTGCATTTGCAGAGCCCCTAATGTTCCTAAACCGTAGAAACCCCCCACAAGTGACCCCATATTGGAAACTAGACCCCCCAAGGAACTTATCTAGATGTGCTGTGAGAACTTTGAACCCCCAAGCGTTTCACTACAGTTTATAACGCAGAGCCGTGAAAATAAAAATCCTTTTTTTCCACAAAAATTATTTTTTAGCCCCCAGTTTTGTATTTTTCCAAGGGAAACAGTGTAAAATGAACCACAAAAGTTGTTGTCCAATTTGTCCTGAGTACGCTGATACCCAATATGTGGGGAGGAACCACCGTTTGGGTGCATGGCAGAGCTCGGAAGGGAAGGAGCGTCATTTGGAATGCAGACTTAGATGGAATGGTCTGCAGGCGTCACGTTGCATTTGCAGAGCTCCTTATGTACCTAAACCGTAGAAACCCCCCACAAGTGACCCCATATTGGAAACTAGACCCCCCAAGGAACTTATCTAGATGTGTTGTGAGAACTTTGAACCCCCAAGTGTTTCACTACAGTTTATAACGCAGAGCCGTGAAAATAAAAAATATTTTTTTTTACACAAAAATTGTTTTTTAGCCCCCAGTTTTGTATTTTCCCAAGAGTAACATGAGAAATTGGACCCCAAAAGTTGTTGTCCAATGTGTCCTGAGTACGCTGATACCCCATATGTTGGGGTAAACCCCTGTTTGTGCGCACAGGAGAGCTCGGAAAGGAAGGAGCACTGTTTTACTTTTTCAACACAGAATTGGCTGGAATTGAGATCGGACGCAATGTCACATTTGGAGAGCCCCTGATGTGCCTAAACAGTGGAAACCCAGAAATTATAACTGAAACCCCTAACCCTAATCTCAACTGTAACCCTAACCACACCCCTAACCCTGACACACCACTAACCCTAATCCCAACCCTATTCCCAACTGTAAATGTAATCCAAACCCAAACCCTAACTTTAGCCCCAACCCTAACTTTAGCCCCAACCCTAACCCTAACTGTAGCCCTAACCCTAGCCCTAACCCTAGCCCTAACCCTAATGGGAAAATGGAAATAAATACATTTTTTTAATTTTTTAATTTTTCGTAACTAAGGGGGGGATGAAGGGGGGGTTGATTTACTATTTATAGCAGGTTTTCTAGCGGATTTTTATGATTGGCAGCCGTCACACACTAAAAGACGCTTTTTATTGCAAAAAATGTTTTTTGCGTTACCACATTTTGAGTGCTATAATTTTTCCATATTTTGGTCCACTGAGTCATGTGAGGTCTTGTTTTTTGCTGGACGAGTTGACATTTTTATTGGTAACATTTTCGGGCACGTGACATTTTTTGATCGCTTTTTATTCCGATTTTTGTGAGGCAGAATGACCAAAAACCAGCTATTCATGAATTTCTTTTGGGGGGGCGCTTATACCGTTCCGCTTTTGGTAAAATGGATAAAGCAGTTTTATTCTTCGGGTCAGTACGATTACAGCGATACCTCATTTATATCTTTTTTTATGTTTTGGCGCTTTTATACGATAAAAACTATTTTATAGAAAAAATAATTATTTTTGCATCGCTTTATTCTGAGAACTATAACTTTTTACATTTTTTGCTGATGATGCTGTATGGTGGCTCGTTTTTTGTGGGACAAGATGAAGTTTTCAGCGGTACCATGGTTATTTATTTCCGTCTTTTTGATCGCATGTTATTCCACTTTTTGTTCGGCGGCATGATAATAAAGCGTTGTTTTTTGCCTCGTTTTTTTTTTTTTTTTTTTTTTTTTTTACGGTGTTCACTGAAGGGGTTAACTAGTGGGACAGTTTTATAGGTCGGGTCATTATGGACGCGGCAATACTAAATATGTGTACTTTTATTGTTTTTTTATTTTTATTTAGCTAAAGGAATGTATTTATTGGAACAATATTTTTTTTATTATTATTATTTATTTAGGAATTTTATTTTTTTTTTTACATTTTTACTTTGCCCCGGGGGGGACATCACAGTAAAGTGACAGATCGCCGATCTGACACTTTGCTGTGCACTGTGTCAGATCGGCGATCACACAGCACAGCAGGGAGGCTTCCCGGCACCTGCTCTGAGCAGGCGCTGTGAAGCCACCTCCCTGCAGGACCCGGATGCAGCCCCGCGGCCATTTTGGATCCGGGGACTGCAGGGAGGAGACGCTCGGTACAAGGTGAGCACATCGCCTTGTACCGATCGTCCCAGGGAAGTTTTTGATGTTTGATCATGTTTGATCGCAGTGTGGCGGGGTTAATGTGCCGGGGGCGGTCCGTTCCTGGCACATAGTGTCGGATGTCAGCTGCGATAGTCAGCTGACACCCGGCTGTGATCGGCCGCGCTCCCCCCGTGAGCGCGGCTGATCGCGCTGGACGTACTATTCCGTCCTTGGGAAGTAGGGCCCACCCCACATGGACGGAATAGTACGTCCGATGACAGAAAGGGGGGTTAAAAAATAAAAAAAATACAAATATGTCAATTTATGTCTAGAGGGTTGAGTACATGTGGGGGTTGCCTGGTTGCTATAGGGAATCCCCACATGTATTCAAGCTGTCTAACAGCCATAAATCATGCAGCTGCGTTGACAAAAACTACATCTCTGAGCACTTACAAATACTCGAAGACCACCCGAGCATGCTCGAGGAGACCCGAGCAACAATGCTCTTTGCTCATCACTATTTACGACCACTCATATAGTGACAGGTATCCATAGTTATGACCACCTACAGCTAACTGTCGCTATGAGTGGTGGTAACCATAGATACCTAAGCTACTGCAATGGCCTGCAAATGGGGTAAGTGACATGGCAAACCAGAAAAACTATGCTACATTTTTAATTGGAGGCATTTGCTAATTATTATTACTACGCCTACTATTTATTTAGATAGGATCTTGGAGATGGATATACTCCTTTTAAAGGGACACTGTCACCCCCTCCAGCCCTTAGAAACTAAAAGAGCCACCTTGTGCAGCAGTAATGCTGCATTCTGACAAGGTGGCTCTTTTAGTTATTGGTGCAGTTAAAGCCAAAATAAAGCGTTTTATAATTTTGCCAAAATACCTGTCTTTAGCCAGGGAGGCAGGTCTTAACCCCCCTGCTGCAAACGCCGCACTGCCGTCATTCAAATCTTCTTCGACGCCGGGCGCCGCCCCCTCCGCGGTGTTTTCCAATTAAATCCGGCGCCTGCGCTGTTTAGTACTGGCTGGGGCAGGCGCAGTGAGCTCTGGCCGTCTGACCTCAGATGCAGTCTCGCAGACTGCGCCTGTGCGGCCGCCCTGCTTGTGAATCCCAGACCCGCACTCTGCATAATGCATAACACACTGCGGGTCTGGGATTCACAAGCAGGGCGGCCGCACAGGCGCAGTCTGCAAGACTGCATCGGAGGTCAGACGGCCAGAGCTCACTGCGCCTGCACCAGCCAGTACTAAACAGCGCAGGCGCCGGATTTCATTGGAAAACAGCGCGGAGGGGGCGGCGCCCGGCGCCGAAGAAGATTTGAATGATGGCAGTGTGGCGTTTTCAGCAGGGGGGTTAAGACCTGCCTCCCTGGCTAAAGACAGGTATTTTGGCGAAATTATAAAATGCTTTATTTTGGCTTTAACTGCACCAATAACTAAAAGAGCCACCTTGTCAGAATGCAGCATTACTGCTGCACAAGGTGGCTCTTTTAGTTTCTAACGGCTGGAGGGGGTGACAGTGTCCCTTTAAGTCCTGTCCCAGGACTGCACATGGCAATAGACACTTATAGCTGGGGTCACTTCCAAAAACTTGTGATGGTCCTGGCAAATTGTGGACTGTTATTGGATCGCCCCCGTGTAGGACAGTGGGGTACTCAGAGCTGGGTCCTTCGGTTCTCGGGGGGATGTCACGGGGGCTGACTCGGTCCGTGGCCCTAGGGACGTCCATGTAAAAGGGAAAGGTCTTTAAAGGGGAAATGTTCGTGACGCCACCTGTGGTATTCGGTCAGGGTGACCGACGCTGCTTTAAGGGGTCCACTGGGGTGATGTTATGGCAGCTAGATGGTATACCTTCCCACAGGTGAAGTGTATCCCCAGGGCTTCCCAGTGTGTAGATGGTGGATGGTGAGAGGCGCAGTGAAGAACAAGGACACAAGGTTGCAGTCTCTTTACCTTTTTACTGAAGGCTTTAGCATCTACAGTTCAGAGCACTAGATCACAGGGCAGGCAGAGTCCGGCCGGTCCGAAGGCAAATCCAGAGTCCCCCTATCCAGGTGGAAATCAGTAGCCTTCCTCTAGCGCCTGGGTATTGTAGTACCTTACTGCTGAGCTTCTCATAAGGTCCTCACAACTGTTGTAAATGTTATGTCTCTCTCTTTGTCCCCCTGATGGTAAGGATAGGACAAACCCGTATGACTGATGGCCTGAGGCTTTTTACAGGGACTCTAGCACGCCCCAGCCCCCACAAGTTGCCACCATGCCTCCTGAGTATAGGTCGGGCAGGTAAGATGGAATTACATGTCCTTCCGGTCTCTGGAGCAAGGCATGGAGACGATTGCTCCCTCGGTGTTCCGGCTACCGGATCCTGCGCCTCAGAAGGAGGCAGCCTGTGTAGGGCAGAACTCCTTCTGGTTTCCTCTCCTTTTGCTATGACTTAGTTTCTCACCCTCTACAATACAATCCGCTGTTCTTGTCTCTTTCTTAGGATGCTGCCGCATCGGTAGGCAGGCACAGCTCCGTGGCCTTCTGTCTAGGCCTCTGACAGGATCCCACCCCTGTCAGGGACCAACTACCTGAGCCGAGCTCAGATAGCAGCTCACTGAGTGAAGCCCAGCCAGCTTCTGCCTATCTTCCTAGCCAGACCACCAGTTTTACCTAATTGTGAAGAGTGCCCTAATAAATAGGAGCATAGCTCCCCCTGGTGGACTGGAGTGTGAAGTGTGTTGTGTGGTACGTGATACCTGGTAAAGAGATCTCCTTTATTGCCTTCGGACGTAACATCACTCCCCCTGATGGAAGAACATTTTTACTATTTTGCCATTTCATTCCTCTGTACCCATTAACGTCACTTCTTTATAAGAAGCTGAGAGCCAGTTCTGCCTGGTTGCTATGGACATGCTGCCTAACAATGCAGTAGAAATGGCTGTAGTTGTTAGGCCGAGTATCCTTAACAACCAGCAGCTCGAGCCTGTGCTGACAAAGCTTTCACATATTTATAGAGATTTATATAAGTGTGGTACATAACACCCAAAACAAAAGTGATCTGAACACATTAAATCATCCTCCTTCTGTCTTAGGTAACATTCCTTGGAAATCCATTGCCATGTTTCCACCCCATTTCTTGAGAAAATAAACTTTCATTGTGTGGAGACGTTCAGGCAGGACACCGACGGAATATAAAACAGGGGTGTTGCTAGGTTCTTACAGGGATCAGTGTTCTGGGTGCGAAGCCAAAAGAAATGGAATAACAGACAAACTTGTAAGAGAAAAACTGGTCCCCTCACAATGTACATTGATCAGCCATAACATTAAGGCTGGTGCTACATAAAAGTTTGCTAAGTGTCGCTGTTACATCACCGCGCCATAAAAGTGAAATAGGGTCGCATTTCGGCCTTGAGATTCACACCTGCGACAGGTAAGTCACAAAATGTCCAAGCGCGTTGGATTTATTGAAACTTGCTTCTCGCAGTCCCAATTCCCTCAGAGTCGCAATATGACCCTATTTGTGATGTAGCAACGACATCTGGTGAACGTTGGCCAAAAGACACGTTGCTACCAAAGTTGCGGTATCGTCCCATCCTAAAACCTCTGGCAGGTGAAGAAAAGAACATTAATTATCTGTTGACAATGGCGCCTATTGGGGGTGGTATTTATTAGAGAAAACCAAAGATAGAAACAAATAGAGAATATACCCTGCAGTAGATAAGTAAATAGTAATTGTACATATAAATGACATAGGGTGCTTAGAAACACTATTTTTGTTTAAAAAAAAAAAATGTAAAAGTTATCCCGCCTATGGCCCTATTCTCTAATAAAACTTGTCACAGACGACCTCATTGTAAAACCTCACCTTGTGTCAGACGACTCCAATGTAAAACTGAGGTCACCTGACACAAGGTGAGGTTTTAATATTAGAGGATAGGACCGTCCCGACTGGGGTACACATTGTCGATGTAGGATGACTTTTATGCTTCTTTGATCAAAAACAGTGTTTACTAAGTGAACGCGGTTCTACAATTTGCTTGTCGATCAACCTATATTAATTTGGTTTTGTGGTATATATGAGGCAGCAACTAAACATTCAGTTTTAAAGCTATTGTATTGAAAGCAGAAAAAAAAAGGGAGAACAGAAGAATCAGAGCCAAATAGGAGACCCTCTGACCCAGATGTCCAGCCAGTACCAAGTGTCGGGATTTGTAAGGTGCTCCCAGGGTCCAATCCAATGGTTACTAAATGGCAAAAGTGATCCAAGGAAGGAAAAACAGTGGTGGGCACCCAATGCTCGTTCACGTGTATGGGCAATGATGGCTAGCCTACCTAGCCTTATCTCACAAAAGATCTACTTGTGGCACAAATAGCTAAAAAGTTTCTGCCAGCTAGGATAGAAAGGTGTAGGAACGTGCAGAGCATCACAAATTGTTGCGTATGGGGCAAAGTTATTGTGGACAAGTCACATAATCATCTACATTGGAGGTCTAAGGTGCCCAAAATGAGTGAGTGAAGATCAAAACAAAACTCATGGAAAAATGAAGGAAGGTGGTCTGATGAATCATGTTTCCATCATGTGGACATCCAGCTGTGCATGCACCAAGTATCTGGGGATAAGATGGCACCGGGATGCGCTATGGCAGGGCACAGTATGGCGGGGAAAGTGTGTCTGGTCAACATCCTGCTGGGAAACTTTTGACTTCTAACATCATGTGTCTGTGACACGTAACACCTACCTTACATTGTACACACCAAGTGTCCCCTTTGTGGTGGTGGGATTCCTTAATGGCAGGGCCTCTTTTAGCCGGATAAAGAAATATTGTCCAGGAAAGGGCTGAGAAACAAGACAAAGAGATGAAGGTATTGCCTCAAATTCTCAGAATTTTAACCAAAGAGGCGTCTGTGGGATGTGCCAGAGAAACATGGGCGTATATACTTCCCAACTTTTTGAGTCCCGATTTGCAGAACATTTAAGCACCACCCTAGCTCCATTTTAATTCTAATTAGCATGAATCCCACCCAATTTGGGGTTTGAACAACAGTCAAGATAGGGCAGGTTTGGATAATGATGAATTAATTACCAACAATCAATTTGATGCGTCCCTACACACAGCTCTGATAGGACAATGTCAGACATTACAGGGGCACACACAATTGGTAACACCCAATTTATAACAGACTAACAAAATTATCTACATTTCTAAGAAAAGATGTTCCAGAATTGTTATTTTATGGAGATTTGGAGCTTTGTATTTGTGGGTAGCGTGATGCAGTGACCCCTGTTACAAGTAGGGGGCGCTGCATGGTCTTTTCAGTATATGCACGGAGGCATATTGAGGCCATAAGAATGCATGGCAGTCGTGGGTATAACTGTGGTGATGAGACAAAGTCCGTCAGGATTGTAAATGGCCGGTATGTGTCGCAGAGGAAGTCTGTGCGGTAAGCCTGTAGTAATGTGGTTCTGGGACCTGTAGTCCCACAAGTATTTGTATAGTTTATAGAGGGTGGCTTACTGGGATAGTTTGAAGAGCTGGGCGGGTCAAACTAGTCCCACACATTTCCCACCTATGGGAGTGGTTACAGCTATGTAATGTGACCAGGGTGTGGGTCACATGGTTCAGAGTGTATGGATCTGTTTGGTCCATGTGCAAGGTCCTGGAAGAGGTCAGGTCTGTGTTGGAAGCTCCTGTGAGTGGAGACTTCCTGGAAGCACGTGGAGAGACCGTGGACCTGGACGGTCGGTGTTGGAAGCTCCTGTGAGTGGAGACTTCCTGGAAGTACGTGGAGAGATCGTGGACCTGGACGGTCAGTGTTGGAAGCTCCTGTGAGTGGAGACTTCCTGGAAGCACTTGGAGAGACCGTGGACCTGGATGGTCGGTGTTGGAAGCTCCTGTGAGTGGAGACTTCCTGGATGCACCTGGAGAGACCGTTGACCTGCAGAGCCTGCAATGGCTTCTGTGTTGTCAAAGACAGGACAGACAAGGAGTCAGCATGAGGAGCGGAGCTCCTGGAAGGTAACCCCGGACAAGGGGATTGTAATATACGGCAGAGAGGTTTATCTGCTGCATGAACAGACTGGTGGTCGTGATATGTTCATGGATGTAATGAAATGGACTCTATGTTTTGTGGTTTATGCTGTATAAATAAACAGTTTATGTGGAGAAACCGTGCCTGAGTGCTTGAACCCCGTGCCAAGCGAGTGTCCTACAACCCACTCAGGTAGCGCTATCACCACAGTAGTCTAATCTGAAAAAGAGAGCTAGGAGACTGATCCTTATGGAACATCACTGCTGCAGCCAATCAATGGCCACTGATTGTCTGCAGTGGTAACGTGACATCTCCTTGTTGGAAGATGAAGCGGTGAGGGGTACTGAGTCTTATAGTTGAGTATATATATATATTTTTTTTATATTTCAGGACCACCATGTGACCATTTGTAAAAACAAGGTAAAGTAGTGGACAACTCCTTCAATCAGGCTGGAACTAACAAAAGGTTAAAACACATTGGCTGATTCATTAAGAATGGGGTAGCGCACACTCGATCTACATCAGCCTTATTGTACACGTTGCCAAATTCATAAAAAGGTGCACAAAACTTAACGAATTCGACGCATCTTCTGAGTGACACGCAACTCCAACATGCTACTCTTCTCTGCCATATAAAACATGATCACTTTTGATGAATTGGATGAGTAGGCATTTACTTGCCGGCCTCTACTCCTCTGTGGCTTTACCCATTTTGGCAGAGCAGAGTCAAACTAGAATGAAAGACTTTTAAAGCTTTTGCGACACTTTTCTGGCATAAAAACCTAAAAAGTGGATATTTACTTTAACATGTTACTGCCTTAACTGCTCTGGGGTGTAGGATCCGAGCCTGAATCTTCAGCAGCAGGCGTCATCTGTAACATACGGCCTGGCTCAGAAAGATCCCTGGCTGACCTAGTGAAGTCGGCCATATTTGTACACCTATTAGGCAAGGCGAAATGTAGGGAATTACTAGTGATCGATATGTAGTACCAGCTTTGCTACATCTGGAATAAGACTGGACTGCAATACCAGACAAAGTCCATGGACCAGAGTGGTGCTGTTTCTACAGGATTGCTGTTTTTCTAACTTAATACAGCCCCTTTGTAAGGCAGGATTACCCCATGCAATATTTTAAGACAAAAACAAAAGCAGTTAAAAAGAGAAGAATAATTATCAGTGGATCTTTCTGAATGTATTTTTAGCTTTGACTCAAGAAACTTCCAAGTGTGATTCCAGCCCAAGAAAAGTAGCAAATATTGATAAGGAATTGATTAAATAAAGGTAAGGATAGATTACGAAAAGATAAGTAATTCAACTTCTGAAACTGCAGTGTTCGAAATAAGTGGAAATCTGATGTCACCTCTTATGAATATCATGGGTGGAGTTGTTCTCGTGGACCACCTTTCCTATAAAAGTAGGGGAAGCAGAACAGGATGAAGAGCAGAGACACAGACCCAGCAGCTCTGAGATTACACGGACTAATCAGCCATGAACAAGTGGATTGCAGTCGCCTTTTTTACTATCCTGGCATGCCATTTGGGTAAATAGCAATTAATATGTGATTTATAGGATTATGGGGGGTTTAGTGGTGGTCTATGCACTGACTGATACTATAAATCTGGGCTACGGTCCAGAAGGATTACCGTACATGTGCCAAGTATATTTGTATTGACTATAATTATGATGTATTAATGTTTGATACTGAGAGTGCGGTGGAGTATAAGGAGAATAAATAAGAGAATTTCTAAAAAGTAAATAGCACTTTCTATATTTGTCAATATTATATAACTTCATATAATATAGTTAGTGTCCTAGAAAGGAAACTAATATCTGGGAATAAGTAAATTATGGGATAATTTATACTACTGTATTCCATATGTTATATATTATTCATATTGGTATGTAAAGAAGAAATTGCATTGTGTGCACTGTGCTGCATATACATGTCATGGTGTAGTAATGTGAGGAGATGACACTGCTGTGTGCACTGTGCTGCATATACATGTCATGGTGTAGTAATGTGAGGAGATGACACTGCTGTGTGCACTGTGCTGCGTATACATGTCATGGTGTAGTAATGTGAGGAGATGACACTGCTGTGTGCACTGTGCTGTATATACATGTCATGGTGTAGTAATGTGAGGAGATGACACTGCTGTGTGCACTGTGCTGCATATACATGTCATGGTGTAGTGTGAGGAGGAGATGACACTGCTGTGTGCACTGTGGTGTGTATACATGTCATGGTGTAGTAGTGTGAGGAGGAGATGACACTGCTGTGTGCACTGTGCTGTGTATACATGTCATGGTGTAGTAGTATGAGGAGAAGATGACACTGCTGTGTGCACTGTGCTGTGTATACATGTGATCGTGTAGTGTGAGGAGGAGATGACACTGCTGTGTGCACTGTGCTGTATATACATGTTATGGTGTAGTAATGTGAGGAGGAGATGACACTGCTGTGTGCACTGTGCTGTGTATACATGTCATGGTGTAGTAGCGGGAGGAGGTGATGACACTGCTGTGTGCAGTATGCTGTGTATACATGACATGGGGTAGTAGTGTTAGGAGGAGGTGACACTGCTGTGTGCAGAATTCTGTGTATACATGATAAGGGTGTAGTAGTATGAGGAGGAGATGACACTGCTATGTGCACTGTGCTGTGTATACATGTCATGGTGTAGTAGTGTGAGGAGAAGATGACACTGCTGTATGCTCTGTGCTGTGTATACATGTCATGGTGTAGTGTGAGGAGGAGATGACACTGCTCTGTGCAGTATGCTGTGTATACATGACATGGTATAGTGGTGTGAGGAAATGACACTGCTGTGTGCACTGTGCTGTGTATACATGTCATGGTGTGGTAGTTTGAGGAGTAGATGACACTGCTGTGTGCACTGTGCTGTGTATACATGTCATGGTGTAGTAGTATGAGGAGAAGATGACACTGCTATGTGCACTGTGCTGTGCATACATGTCATGGTATAGTAGTGTGAGGAGGAGATGACACTGCTATGTGCACTGTGCTGTGTATATAGGTCATGGTGTAGTAGTGTGAGGAGGAGATGACACCGCTGTGTGCACTGTGCTGTGTATACATGTTGTGGCGTAGTAGCGGGAGGAAGAGATGACATTGCTGTGTGCACTGTGCTGTGTATACGAGTCATGGTGTAGCAGTGGGAGGAGGAGATTACACTGCTGTGTGCACTGTGCTGTGTATACGTGTCATAGCATAGTAGTGGGAGAAGGAGATGACACTGCTGTGAGCACTGTGCTGTGTATACATGTCATGGTGTAGTAGTGTGAGGAGATGGCACTGCTGTGTGCACTGTGCTGTGTATACAGGTGATGGTGTAGTAGTGTGAGGAGGAGATGACACTGCTGTGTGCACTGTGCTGTGTATACAGGTGATGGTGTAGTAGTGTGAGGAGGAGATGACACTGCTGTGTGCACTGTGCTGTGTGGATGTAAGAATTAGATAATCAGTATTGTGTTCAGTGTTTTTTGTAGATATCACTTGCTTTGTGTTTTTCTCCCTTTAGGTAATGCTTTAGAATGCTACACCTGTGATTACGGTACCTGTGCTAGTCCCTCTAAATCCAAGTGTGACTTGTTAGACGTATGTCTGACGGAGACAATGAAGTCAGGTAATAAATACACTGGACTGTAATTGATGCCTGACTTTTAATGTTGGCCACCTCCATAGTTTGGATTGTTAGATGAGATTCCGCCTTCTCTGAGCCAGGAAGTGATGTCATTTGATGGATGCAGAATTGATGATATCATTTGGAGCAGAAGATCAGATGAGCGTTCTATCGACGAAGGAAATACGATAACTTTACTAACTGCTCACAAATTTCCTAAATGGTGGTAGATGTGATCTAGCGTTTGGCATAAGAAGAATAATGTGGACAGTGGGGACGAGGAGCAGTTGGCAAAATGATTACCTTTAGTCTTTGAGTCCATGGAGCCCTTGGGGCACAGCTCCCACCCCTTGCTTTAATATTGCCGTTTTTCTGTAGATTTTCACCCAATATGTGCAGAGAACATTGAACCCACTTCATCAGGGGCCCATGGTAACCACATGGTACATAGTGTGTAGGCCATTGCTAGCGACTTGGGCTCGATGGGATGTTGAAACATTTGTCAGCATTTGGTTCTTGATCATCTCAACAGCCTCCAAGCGGTTGTATACAGAATCACAACCAAAGGGAAGGGGGGGAAATGCAGACAAATAAAAAATAGCTGTGGTTAATAGTTCCGTGTTTTTTTTGCTACTTTGTTCTCATTCTTTCCTTTTTCTGTGTTTTCTCAGGTCCACTGTCCTTGAAAAAGAAGTCTTGTTCTTCACCCACAAACTGTTTCAAGGACTCTGAGACCACATATGCAGGTGTAAAAGTGACCACATCTCCTTCATGCTGTTATTCCCATCTCTGCAATTCAGCCACCATTCCTTCAGCATCCATCCTAACCGCCATTGCGATCCTCATTTCATTGTGGGTGGCCCGACTCTGAGGGAACTCCTAAAATGCCTACGATGGTGACCTGAAGTCCGCACCATCTGCCCGGTCACTTTTGAATACTCATATAATCGGCTTTGTTTGCTATTTTAATTGTTAGCCGCTCACAGTACTGGAGACTTTGGTCCTTTTTGGCCCTTTACTGTCACCATTTCAGTAGACCAATCCCCATTTCAATGGCTCTCCTCACTTTGAGTAGTCGGCTTGTAATACTCGTCATACTTGTAAAATATGTTGTTTTTTTTATCATTGAAGTATACTTTAGATGAAATAATAAATTTCCTAAAATTAAATTATTTGCTAGATACAACGGAGGTTCAGCCTGGTCTTGGTCACTGTTTCTACAAGCCTCATGATAGCTGATACTCCCTTTCATCTCACACTGCCGAAAAAGTGAGGAGCACAAGATGCTTGAATTATTGCTGATGCTGCTGTAATCACAGGACTTTACTAATTAGAAAATTCCTTCTTCAAACTCCCAGCTTTTAATGTTCTCTTTTTTTTGATAAAACATACAAGTTATTTGAGATACAGATCTTTAACTCTCCCTATTCTGTATCTTTTGCGGCAAGGAGAAAGTAAAGGTCCGCTGTAATTCAAGTATCATCTCATTCTGCTCCCTACTTAAAAGCAGATTTCTACATTTTGAATTCTAGATTGTAAACTTGAACTTTGAAGAGGGACAGGTCACAAATGGTTTTTTTAGTGGATCATTGGGGGTATAAATTAAGGGAATCCTCCAGACAAAACCCATATATAGGGGAAAATGTATCAAGCATCTCTCCTTGGCGTGCCACCATGAATGAGTCTTTCCTGCAGCATTCTTTTTAAGAATTAGGGATCACTTCTCACTCCATTTTTCTAAAATCCTGCCTTTTGATATGATATACTGTAAAATAAAGAACAATTGTATTCTATGTTTTATTTGTGACTTTTTGTGTCTTTTTTTGGGCAGATGTTGGATGTTCTCCTCAAAGGGTGGATTTCCCTTTTCTTGGAAAGTGTTCTATGAAGCTAAGAATAGGTGTAGGGGGTTTCGATCAGCTCAAATTCCCTTTTTTTGTGTTCACCCATCCGTGAGCCAAGAAACATGGCTACTAGAGGACATATTTTGGGAGAATGTGGTTTATGAACTATACGGAAAAAAGCTGATCGAGTGCGGGACCCGATGAGGAAATTGGCAATATTTGATAGGTTCTACTCCGATCATACTCTAATCTTAACACTTCAGTTTTACCCATTGGAGGGGGTGTACTTGAATCAGAGACATTTATATCAAAGTCAAAATGTCTGGCAGATGAGTGTTCCACTGGGACCCCCCCATATATTTGGAGAATTAAGTTCCTGACCCCATGCTTAGCACTATATAGGAAGAGCTGGCCCTGCTTGCCTTGCAGTTTGAGAGTTGTCCATTTCCATAATTCCCAAAGAGTCTGTAAATTTTCCCAGAAACAGCGCCACTCTTAACTAAAGGTTAGGTCTGGTATTGCAGTTCAGCTCCGCACCTCGTTGGATTTTTCAGTTGACTTGTCCATCGGGAACATGTAGAGATTGGTGTGTATAAAATAAAAACAGACCGGATTTTAAAGGGAGGAATTTTAAGGACGATCTCCAGCAACTTTATTGCAAACATAACATTTAAACCAAAGTGAAATTTTTCCGCAAGAAATAAATTCCCTAAATGTTCCGAAACTCATCAAAAGCATAATGGATTCAGAATTGTAAGATTTAGCACCGTGCAGCTTAACGTTCCTCTCTTGCACTTTGCCGTTCTGACCCGTTCAGCTAATTGGGGCGAGGCTTTGTTCTATAATTGTAGTTATTGTACAGAATGCAGTTTCTTTCCTAGAACAGCAGAAGTTTGGAAGAACTTCAAAAAAAGCCGGGATCACTGCTGTGCGAGCAATAAGCAACGTGACCGACCCTCCCAAAGCGGCCTGCCAGGAAAACAATCCAAATGCCAGTCTGGGTTAACTCATCGGAAATATCTGGGATAATCTTCAGATGACAGGAGTTGGTCTTGCAAAACTAAGCTCAGTCTAGGGCAAAGATGTTGAAAGTAGCTGCACTTAACTAATGAACCTTACCTGTCCTTTTCCATAACACCTGTAGAAAAGCATGGTATTGATGCACTGATATACCAAAACAAAGGACAACTGTTTAACATGGACAGGAACTGTCATTATTCTGATACTCTGAAAATTGCCATTCACTCTATTTCAGTAATTGGTTCTTCTTCATCGGCATTCCACCTGCACTATAAGTGCTGGAACTTCCATTTCATAAGTCCCTTGTATGAATTTCTCCTGCAAAATCTTGTCTGTATAAACTGAAAGCTCACCTCTGTTATATTTGTATCAAGTTTCACAACAGAAATGCAGAGGCATTAAGACAAAGATGCGCCCAACTTCCTATAATCCATTACTAAGTCTCTGAGGCTAAAGAAATATTACACTTGTCAAAAGGCAGTACACAGGAAGTTAGGCAGACGAGAGCCATCTAGTGACCAGAATGATTTTTCCAGATTTGGAACCAAATCCCTAAATTAATAAGGTATCAGACTAGCTAATACTTCTACTCACCTCCGGTGCCATTCCAGTGGTCTTGACACTGGCACTCCCAGGGATTACATGACATTATGTCACGCAATCCCTGCAACGAACCAGCAGCCACTTCACTCTCCTTCAGCCATATCACACACATTCAGAAGAAGAGAGAGAGAACAGCAGCTCGCTCTTCCTGTGGATGTGTGTGATTTGTCCAAAGGAGGTGCTGCTGAATGGCTGCATTGAAAGCGTGACATTATGTCATGCAATCCCTGGGAGTGCCAGTGATGACACAGCTACTGTGGGTAATATAAGGCTATGTTCACATTTGCGTTGTGCGCCGCAGCATCGGCGATGCAACGCACAACGCAAATGTGAACGCATGCACAACGCAGCGTTTTGTGACGCATGCGTCCTTTTTTTGCTTGATTTTGGACGCACCAAAAATGCAACTTGCTGTGTCCTGTGCGCCCTGACGCGTGCGCCGCAGGGACGCATGCGTCACAAAACGCAAGTGTGACGCATGTCCATGCACCCCCATAGGGGTGCATGACGCATGCGGCGACGCTGCGGCGCCCGACGCTGCGTCGCACAACGCTAATGTGAACGTAGCCTTAGTGAGTATAAGTGTTATTATTTTACTGGGGCCAACATGCGGAGTGAGAAGGGGTTGTCCCCTTTAAGTAAGGTTGTCAACCCTTTAAGTAAGAAATACAGTTAAGACTGCATAGGGATGAGAGGTCTGTCAAAGGGAGAGCTGAGTGAACCTGTGAGGGTCCGTGCAGGAGGGCCACATTTGCACATGCACACCAGGTAAAAAGTCAAAGAGGTTGCTGAGAATCTGCTATCCCTTTCCATTGAACTGCATGTGATTACGCAGCTTTCAAGTGTATTCCTCATGATTGAAGACGGTAAACTTGTTAAATACATAAAAAGTTTTATTAGGTTTACCACAATCGTAGGAAACCAAGCTACTGGTATAACGTGTGCTTTTCCATGCAGTGTTTCAATGTCTTGTTCTTTTTACAAGGAGCACATCGCAGTTAATTAAACTGTCAATCAAGTGATCTTCACCATATGGTCCCGAGAACATTTTTCCTTTCTCAGCAAAACCACATCCATTGTGTCTGCTGCCGCTGCATGTAAAGAAAACTTTTTGCTATGGTTGAGTTTTCCTCTTTTTATCTCCCCTGTATACATGGCAATCGACCTCTTCTAGCTATGCATCTAAGCATCCAAATCCCAAAAAACAGGTAGATATTTATCTATGGATCAGTAATAGGAAAAAAAGGGGGGTTTCTCAGCTCATCCGCCAAACTAGAATACAGCAGCCTTCACATTACGGATGATGCAAAGAGGAGAACTCCATGTTAAAGGACCAAGAAAACTTCCACTAAAAAAAATGTAACACGTCCAAAGTAGAAAATTAAAAGCAAAGAATTTTATTTCATGCTATTAAAAATATAGCAAATGGACACGGAATCCTAGGAGGCTGTCCTACGCCTTTTGAACTAGATGGCTCTTAGCATGAATTTACACTGGTTGATAGAGAATGAGCGTTCTTGGGACATAATTTTCCCTGTAGCCCTTTTAATGGAGTTTTTTCCACATTGCTAAGACTAAGAGGCGTATGGTTCAAAACGCGTAGGTTAGTCTCCTAAGATCAACTGATGGTTTGCTATGTTTTTAATAGCATGAAATGAAGATATTTGCTTATACCGTTTGGACAATCTAGAACAAGACCAAATGTTGTATTTCTGGGGAAGACTAAGCCTTTGCCCACTTCTGCACCACTCCTGGAGTTCTTAAAAACTTGAACTCACCTCACTTGAGAGGTCCACTGAAGGAAATGCTGTTGATGATTCAGGAATCATGCAAGTCTGACTAACTCTGCATGACGTTTAATGTGGTGTACTTAATTATATGTACCAAATGTTCAGCTAGGGATCTGTATGTAGGGGAAACAGGACAAAAACTTAGAACAAGGATGAATTTTCATTGCCGCAAAGTAAAAGAAAATACAATAGATCTACCTGTGGTCAAACATTTTTGTATACCTGATCACAGCATCATGGGCATGAAATTACTTACATTAAAAGCAAATTGTCTCTTCAGAGAGGAAGAGGACTAGAACTTTAGAGCCACCTATTCGAAGTAGCAATCCTAAAAGTCAATGTCGACCCTTTAATGAGCCTTGTCACATGAATTAGGATAAAAGCGAAAGTTTGTTTTATATCCTAAGTCTTCTGACACGGCTCGTTAAAGGGTGGACATTGACTTCCAGGATTGCTACTTCAAGTAGGTGGCACCAGAGTTCTAGTTCTCTTCCTCTCTGAAGAGACAGTTTGCATGTTTCCCGGAGGAGCATTACGGCTTTAAGTGTCGTCATCTTGGGATGCTTAGAAAGTCACTCTCTGCAAGGAGAAACTCTACTTCTTGCATTAAAAGGTAACTTCAAATCTCAGAGAGACAGAAACATTTTGGAGTATAAACTTATGACAACCTTTGACACACTCAATGCAGGAATGAATGTGTTGCATGGATTTATGTCTTTCTATATCAACTAAGAAATGTGCTCTTCAGACCAGTTGGGGGCATCATATTTATGGTCCAGACTTCAATCTCAGGGCAATTAAACTTTCAAACTCCAGATTTATGAATTGTTCCAATATTTATGTCCACAATTGTTTTCTCCCTTTCCCACATTGATAGTTCCACTTTATGTCACTTGTCTTATCTATTCCTACAGGGCTGACTATTCCAGGAGCCTCCTGGACAGGCTGACTCTTCTGCTAGCCTCTTGTATAGGACTGACTCTTCGGAGAGCCTCCTGGACAGGGATGACTCTTCCGGCAGTCTCTAGGACAGAGATGACTCTTCAGGGAGCCTCTTGGACAGGGCTGACTCTTCTGGAAGCCTCCTTGACAGGGATGGCTCTTCCAGGAGCTTCTTGGACAGGACTGACTCTTCCGGGAGCCTCCTGAATGTTCCAGGAGAGTTTTTAAAGAATTTTTTATAGTTGTTTCCTGGAGTCTTTTTTAATTTGTAACATGTCCATTCACTAGAAAATCAGGAATACAGAATAATATCAGGTTGTGACAATATCTATTACTGGTATTGATCACAGACATAGAACATGACAAGCCCTCCTAAAGACATGGTAGTTTTGTAAAATAACTGTATTCTCTATTAAATATGTGACATTTCTGGAACATCTTCTCTTAGAACTCAACATTGTTCTGTTCCTCTGTTATTCCATCTGGAAATGGAGTGTGAATTGCTCTGTTCAAAAGGGAGTGGTCATGAACAGTTAGGGTATGTGTCCACGTTCAGGATTGCTTCAGGCTTTGGTCAGGATTTTATGCAGGTAAAATCCTGACCAAATCTGCACCTGAGGTCACTGGCAGGTCACCTGCGTTGTCCTTGAGTTTTTTCTGCAATGTAAGGACATGCTGCGTTCTTAAAAGACGCGCCGCATGTGAGTTTTCTCGGGTGTGCCGCATGCGTCTTTTACTGCATAGTGGAGACAGGATTTCATGAAATCCCCTCCACTATGCTGTAACATCTGGACGCTGCGTTTTTTATGCATGCTGCTCAACGCTGCGTCAAAAACGCAGCGTTTCCTGAACGTGGACACATACCCTTATCAAGTTATTCATACTTTTACAGGTGGAATAAATGAGGAATGACACAATGCAGCTTTATGTCATGGAAATTACAAGTATTTACTAAAACACACATGTCGGGAGATGTGACGGCTGCACTTTAAATGTGCATATTTGCAAATTCTGTGTGCAATTTAATTGTGCGGTTTCTGTTTTTCTGCAGTCCCTTCCCTTCATTCTATTACCAGGCTTCATTATTTCTGGGAACATAGTGTTCATCTTAGAATAAACCGACCTCATGACTTCGGCGTGGAATAACTAAGAGGTTATTATTGTTGCAGACACGAGTCAGTGAATGCAATGGCACCCCTGGGCTGTGAGATATGAAGCATTTCATAAAAGGTGCTGCTTAACCCTTTCAAGAAGCAAACTTCAGGGCTTGAAGACAGCAATTTTCTTAACTTTTTTAATTATTTTTTTTTAACTACGTGCAGCATAAGCGTCAGGGTAACTTTATTCTACAGGTCAGTAGGATAGCATATTCATATCAGGGTTTTATGTTTTTCTTTTTCACATAAATATCTTCTTTTTTTAATAATTTGTTTTTGTGTCACCACATAACGTTTTCATTTATCATTGATGGTGCTGTGTGATGTGTGTAAAAGTGATTTATTTAAAATCAGTTTTTATTCCATTTTTGAATTTATTTTTTGTTACATTTTTTTTTTACTTTTTAACATGTTATTATTGAAATTTTTTTATTTTGTGCCATTAGGGAATTTGCACTTTCATGTGCTTGTTTGCTGACACAACATGCTTCGATATGATTCAGTACGCTGTATCGACACCTTCAGGTGGCATTTTGGCAGGGGTTTTCAGGGGTGATGAGCTGACAGATGGAGACCCCGCCATCTAACCACATAAGGCTTATTTCTTATTTACGTACTATGATTTCAATTGACTGTAGACAAGTTGATAGGAGTTTGCTTATGGTCCAGTTCATATGGGTTAACAAATTGTATGGATGTACAATAAACATTAATACGACCATTGTCTCCAAAAATTTCATCCATGTGATCAGAAGTATATCCTCTTTTTTTTTTAACACGGGGCGGTGAGCTGCCAACAATGATCATTTCATGCTGGTATACACGATCCAATCAATTTTTAAATGGGAACAAAAATTCTTATGAAGGTCATTCGCTGATTGTGTAAATTGAATGTTTAGATGCCACTGTCGTCATTGACCGTAGCATGCAATGGGTTAACCGGCAGAGATTGGCATTCTCATCACGCTTGGTTGCTAACTGAGTGTCTTCCGCATGCTCGGAAAATATGTTCGAGTCCCCGCGGTGGCATGTCTCGCAGCTGTTCAACAGCCGCAACACATGCAGGAGCTACTTGACTGTTAGGCAATCCCTACATTTGTTGGGACTCGAACATATTTTTTGAGCACACGGAAGTCACTCGATTAGCACCCGAGTGTGGATAACACCTTATCCGAGCACGTTCGATCATCACTAGTTCTCATCGATTGCACTTTCAATAGGATCGCAGCTTTGTCAAGTGGATGACTGCTTCTCTGAACCCACGGAAGCATCAGCGAGATGGTGTACAGTATATATCTGTCCTGGAGTGGGAAGTAACCTCATAATAGATATGCCATAAAATGGGAAGAGGTTAAAGGAGGTCATGCCCTGGTTTTCAGACATTGTGGGAAGCCATATTAATAATGACGCAACCCCTAGTGCAGGTCGCATTAATGAATCTAGCTTAAGATATAAATGTCAGGTTGGATCAGACATTGTTTTCAACACTTCCCGCAATAAACTCCAAATACTTTGCTCCCCTGCAGCCGCCACTAGGGGGCATCTCATGCATATGGATTTTATATGATTACTATTTCTCAGTGGAGGTTGCCTCATCTGCTCATAGGGAGCCACAACTAATGCAACAGTCAGAAATGATATACATGTATATAGATGTATATAGTGTACAGGTAATACAGGGATCACCAGAGACATTATGCACAGGAGATCTGTATATACTGTCAGTGTATAGGTAATACAGTGATCACCAGTAACATACACAGGAGCTCTGTATATAGTGTCAATGTACAGGTAATACTGTGATCACCACTGACTTTATTCACAAGAACCCTGTATATAGTGTCAGTGTACAGGTAATACAGTGATCACTGGTGACATTATACACAGGAGCTCTGTATATAGGGTACAGGTAATACAGGGATCACCAATGGCATTATACACAGGAACTCTGTATATAGTGTCAGTTTACGGGTAATACAGGGATCACCAATGATATTATACATAGGCACTCTGTATATAGTGTCTGTGTACAGGTAATACAGAGATCACCAGTGACATTATACACAGGAGCTCTATATACAGTGTACAGGTAATACAGTGATCACCAGTAACATTATACACAGGCGCTCTGTATATTGTGTCAGTGTACAGGTAATACAGGGAACGCCAGTGACATTATACCAAGGAGCTCTGTATATAGTATACAGTGTCAGTGTACAGGTAATACAGTGATCACTGGTGACATTATACACAGGAGCTCTGTATACAGTGTACAGGTAATACAGGGATCACCAGTGACATTATAGGTAGGCAGTGTTTATAAAAAAAATACAAAGATGTTACAAAATGGGAACAAAACCATACAGTGTATACAGCTACATGAGATATAAAGGAATAACAAAAGAAAATGACTAAATCTTATGTCACGAAAATGGCTCAGAGCTTAGTGGTAGATTTTGTCGTTATATGTATTATCGCAATTTTACCTATTCATAGAGAAGAAACATGGCCTGGATATCACCATCCTGTTATTAAGTTGGAGGGGTTAGAATGGCCTGACGGTGGTGTGAGTTAATGCGGTATGTTTTTTCCTTTGCTACAACATTGAAAATATATCTCCCACAAATATCGGATCAATGCAAACCCCAATATTCATCACTAACCACAGTTTGGAGAGCAGGATGAATGGACGATGGCTGTTCCACACTGATTGTGCTTCAAAGGCTCCTAAGTTGAAGAGGAAATGACGTAAAAGCCATTTAAACCTTGAGTCCCACACCTGATAGAGGAGGTTGTTCCCATTGAAACCTATAATCCTATAAGGTGGTTGAGAACTCCAGACAATTTAACCCTTCAAGCAATAAAAAAAACATACACAACAAAACATATAAAATATAAAAAGTCATGTCCAACTTATTAAAAACCATTGGACCTTGCGCTTTCGTTTGCATGATCCATCTTCTTCCCTCTTCAAGAGTGAATTGTGCAGATTTCCACCCCGTTCTGATGGCCTAACCCTTTCCAACCCAGCAAAGCGCATTACCTCTGTGTTCCCTCCATGGACTTGTTTAATATGCTGTCTCAAACGAGGTGAGCCTTTGCCTGTGGTAATGGATTTAAAGTATTCCCTGAACCTGACAAATAGCCAGCGGATCATTTTGCCGAAGTAGTAGAACCTGCAGGGGCAGAGGGTAATGTACACTACAAAGCGGGTTCTGCAGGAAATGAAGTTCTGTGTTTAGTGGATAAGATCTCCTTTTCTTAAAGTTGGAGAGGTAAGATAATAAGGGCAAAAACTACAGCTGCCACATTTATGGTTACTTATAGGTTGTAATGTGTCTAGCCAATTTTTGGATTCTGTTTTTATCTGATTATAAACTAGTAGATCCTTAATATTCTTGCTTGTCCTGCAAGATATAAGTGGTTTATGTGCCACTATATCTGCAATTTCAATGTCCCTCTCTAGGATGTGCCAATTTTGTTAATAATTGTTCTAATGTGCCTATCTATGGGACCATATTGGAAGCTGAAAATGAATCTCTTATCCTTACTTGTCCTGTCCAATATGAAAAAAAAATCAGAAAAGAAGGAGGAATTAAGCAAAGAAACTTGTAAATATTTTTAGAACTTAGCTTTAAATTAAGCAATATAAAAAGAGATTGACAGCAGCATTTAACTCGCACTTACAGGAAGCGTTTCACTAATCCTGCCCATTGGTGACCCTGTCACATGATCGCGGCTCACCGATGGGTCGGCATGAGAACTAGAGGTCTGCAGCAGACCTCGATGTTTGTCATTTCCAGATTGCGATGAATGTCGCCCCAGGGTCGGCGCTCATAGCGAGTGAGCATTTCTGCTACGTACAGCCGATCTGATCATCGCCTGTGTGTAGCAGAGGTTATCAAAGTACTGCAGCTTCAAGTCTCCCATATATATGTATATATATATATATATATATATATACACAGTATATAAAAGTTCAAATCACCCATCTTTTGCCCCATTCAAAATACAATAAACCCCCCAATATACACATATTTGGTATTGACGTTTTCAGAATCGCTAGATCAATCCAAAAAAAAAGAACCTGATTGCTAAACGGTGTAATGAGAAAAAAAATTCACGATGGAATTACATTTTTTGGTCGCCGCTACATTGCAATAAAATGCAAAAACGGGCCATCAAAAGATTGTATCTACACCAAAATGGTATCAATAAAAATGTCAGCTTGGCCCTCACCCAATCCGAGATCAGAAAAAATGGCGCAATTTTTTTAAAACAAATTTTGGATTTTTTTTCACCACTTAAATAAAAAACTGATATTAGTCCCACTGGTAATTATGTTTCCAGGAGTCCATCCTGACAGCAGCATGGAGGTCATCCTTCTCATCCTAACAGGGACAAGAAACACACAGAGAGGTTAAAAGGCCCCTCTCACTCACCTCCCTCAGTGCTTTTCCAAGTAACACACCATGAATGATGCAACTAAATTTATTAAATTCCCATAAAATGTTAAGACACAATAGTAATAGGAACTTCATAAGGGAGGGAACTAACCGTGCTGTCAGGATGGACTCCTGGAAACATAATTACTGATAGGTCTAATTCCAGTTTCCCAGGACGTCCCTCCTGAAAGCACCATGGAGAATACCAAAGTACCTCTTTTACGGTGGGACTACTGCCTCTTTCCAAAAGCATTCTGATGATTTGACAACATGTCCAACTTATAATGTTTACTAGTGATGAGCGAGCACTAAAATGCACGGTGCTCATTGCTCGGGTCGAGCAGATTGGAATACTCGGGTATTCTGCCAGAACAACGAGCCCAATGTAAGTCTACGGGAGACCCGAGTATTTTTACTGCAATCCTCCCCGGTGGTCCTTTTAAGGTCTAAAAAGTCTAAAAATGATGGAAACACTGCTCAAATGACACAAAGGCATCATGGGGATCACCCCTGGAAGCATTCCTGACTCCTAGTTTACAGCCTTAATCATTTTTTTCTGAGATTCATGCCATTTTTCCCGGTGCCACAAAAAACACACTAAAACGAAACCAAAATTGATTTTGCTGGGAAATATGTTAAGGTACATCCTTTGCAGGTTAATGACTTGCCTGTAAGGCCAAATATTTAACCCCAGACCAAAATATTCCTCCCCCACTTGGGCTTAGTTCAGATGCAGCGTTTTTGATGCGTTTTTCAACTTTAACATTGCTTTGAACCACTACAAATGCATTCACTGGGAAATGTCATTGTAACATGTAACAACCCTAGCTGGCCATGTGGTGTGTGACACATAAGCAGACCCATCTTGTTTCATTTATGAAGGAGCGACTCTTAAAGTCACAGAGCCTATTTTAACTGGTGCATCAGGTGGCATTAATCTTCTTAAAGGGCCATTATGAAACAGTGGGTCTCCTAAGCTGTTGTAGCCTATGCAGTGAGTGGATGGGCTGCCAAGAATTATGACGCACCACAATACCCCGTTCATAAGATGTCCAGGGGGGACTCCTGAAAAAGTGTTGCATTGAATTCAAGGCCTGCCCTGCTACCAATTCATATGCACCCCAATAAGCCTTTGAACCCACAGACTGGATGGGCCCCTGAAAATCCACTTCACAATATGCATTTTGTGCTCCGTACTCCTTTGTTTTACACATTGGCAGCAAGGCCAGCCCTGCTGCATAGTCATATGCACCCCATTACACCTTAGAACACACATACTGGATGGGCCCATGAAAATCCACTTCACAATATGCATTTTGTGCTCCGTACTCCTTTGTTTACACAGTGACAGCAATGTCTGCCCTGCTGCATAGTCATATGCACCCCATTACACCTTGGAATCCACATACTGGATGGGCCCATGAAAATCCAATTGTATTTTTTAATGGTATAATGGTTCCCTCTTTGCAGAATTACTTACAGGAGAATTGACAGGTTTTTAACACTAAGGTTCAGATACGGCTTTAAAGAAGGCTAATACTTGCAATACAATGCAATTTTATTGCAAAGTACAAAATTCAAGGAAAAGTATGATTGAATAGTATGAGTGCGTACACTTTTGTATATGTTAACATGCAAAGGTTAATAAGTACATATAAGGATTAAATACATATAATGATTAAGTATATATAAAGATTAACTACATACAGTATACTTACATCATCACCAAGAGGCTTTTAAACATCATCCGTCTGGAATACCAGAGAAGCAACACCAAGACAGAGAACCCCTGGGAGATTACCTACACTGCATGGGCGTCCCCAATTATGCAGGTATGAGCATACTGTACATGTACAGGTACCCCAGTTTTTGCATCTGTCTTAGTCATGTTTCTCTGGTCTTTTATAGTGATTTACACTATGTAGTAACTCTAGTTTCCAGACCAGACCTTCAAGTGGCCAGCTTTCAAGGTTGTATGAAACTGAGATATCATGTAGTCATCAGACGAGGGGCCATAAACCCCTAAAAAATAGAAGCCACAAGGATTTAGATCAAACCATCACAGGCAGAGTTTCAGTAAACCTTAATGTTTTACAATGACAAACAGCAAACACATAGAGGCTTAGAACTGTTTGTGAAGTGAATAAACAAACATTTCTCAAGATTGTGTCACTATGAGCATTGTCTGTCAATTCTGTAAATGTTTTACAAGAAATGCAGCTATGTAATTGTCTGAATGCATTCGGTATACAATATTTTAATCTGGATTCCAAATCGCAATTTGTATATTCGCCATTTGTACATTTGATGCAGTCCAAGTTATGGCTCTCCAGGAGAGAAACTAATATAGTGGGCAAAGAAATATTTGTAATGAACTACTGAGCCAAACTAACAGCATTGCTTTATCAAATTTATATGAAGTGTATTGTGTCCAATGTGAGCAACCAGGCAACACAAAAAGGAGCTTTTCAAGTGAGCTCTTTAACGTACACAAATGTTATGAAGTCTTTGCCAACAAGGATGTGGTTTCACCAATGGGGGTACCTTTTTAAAAAATATACTATTGCCATCACAGCCCCCCTTGCCCAAAATTCTGTGGCCTATAATAGTACAGAACACGTTCACCCAGGTCATGTAGTCGGAGATAAGGAAAAGACATTGCAGGAGACAAAGTTAAGAAGTAGCCCAATGTACAATTCTGTGACTTGTAATGGAGTGCATGAGCTGACAAGCAATTGGCCAATGGGGGGTCCTTTTTTTAATAAATAAAATAGTGCCATCACAGCCCCCTTGCCCAAAATTCACTGGCCTATAACAGTACAGAGCACATTTACCCTGGTCATCTAGTGGCAGGTAAAGAAGAGACATTGTAGGAGACAGAGTAAGAAGTAGGCCCAATGTAGGGGTGTGGGTCTCTGAGACTTGTAATGGAGTGCCTGGCCTGACAAACATTTGCTCATGGGGGGTACATTTTTTAACAATATTTCATGTGGATCATAGACACCCTTTCCAAAAATTGACTGTCTGTAGCAGCACGGAACACGTGAACCCTGGTGATCTAGTGGTGAATGAGGAGACATTGCTGAAGGCCTAATTAAAACCTAGGCCCAATGTAAAGGATTGTGTCTCCTACACTTGTAATGCCCATACACAAAGTTTATAGGCTGACAAACATTTCCCCAAGGTGGATACATTTATTAAAAACATACTGTACTATGGGCATCATAGACACCCTTGCCAAAAATTTGACTGTCTGTAGCAGCGCGGAACACATGAACCCTAGTGGTGGAAAATGATGAGAGGTGGACGAAGGCCTCATTAAAACCTAGGCCCAATTTAAAGGAGCATTTTTCCTACACTTGTAATGCCCATACAATAAGTGCCTATGGGATGAGAAAGATTTCCCCAAGGGGAATACGTTTATTAAAAACATACTATGGGCACACTAGACACCCCTTCCAAAAAATCGACTGTAGCAGCACAGAACACGTGAACCCTGGTGATCTAGTGGTGGAGAATGAGGAGACATTGCTGAAGGCCTCATTAAAACCTAGGTCCAATGTAAAGGATTGTGTCTCCTACACTTGTAATGCCCATACAGTATGTGTATAGGCAGACAAACATTTCCCCAAGGGGGATACATTTATTAAAAACATAGTATGGCCATCCAAGACACCCAATGCCAAAAAATGTACTGTCTGTAGCAGCACGGAACACATGCTGTCAAACATTGCCCCATGGGGGGGTTATTTTTATTTTTTTTAAATTATTTACGGTCATCATAAACACCTTGCAAAACTGTAAAGTAGCTTCCTACACAGTTGCTGCTGGGAAGGTGCATTTTTTTTTTTTAAATGGTGAATGAATCGTTGGATGAAGTGATCAGAAAAAGGGGTATGGCGATGACAGGAATGGGAACGTACATGATTAATTGCAGCAGTGGCTATGGGAGGTATGAGATCCAGGATACACCCTACAATGATTATTCGTTTATCCACCACCAATTTCCAGAATGTGTTTCATGCCCATCAGAAGATCGGTGTAACAGATGCGCGTGTTTGACTCGGCCTAAAAAATGCCTGTCAAAAATATGTTGCCAAAGACGCACGTGTCTGTCTAAAGGGCAAAGTGCAACATGTTCGAGAGATGCTGAATTAGAGAAAGCAGATCAGTGTTGGAGGAAAACCAAACAAACTGATGGATGCTTGTGAAAAAATAAGTTTAAAGAGGAGTGCACCGTCCGTAACTATAAACACACCAGTGGCACAAGCTTCTTCATCTTCAACCATACATATTACCAATAATATCCAAATGTCACAGTCAAAAATTATTTGTTATAGTGCAACGAACACTGTTAAAGGAATGCCACTAAACATAGATAACCACTACCCTGGGAAACACCAGATTTCCTCTTTACAAGATATGGACGATGATGGTACTGATGACGACTTTGAAATTTACAACTTCCACACCAAGAAGATGAAGATCACAGCTTCAAAACATGCAAAAAAGGCCGGGAATGTCTGGAAAAACATTTTCTCTTGGGCAAACTTTCCATCTTACTAAAGTGCTACCGAATGATGCATACACAGCTCTCATGTCTATTTAGCATGAGATGGTTGAAAGATGATGTATTCTGTTTTGTCCATGTCCACTTTTTGAAAGCGAGCAGAAAAGAAGGATGAAATAGCGTGAAGACGTGTGGTCTTGGTCACTAAGGAGGAGATGTCAGGTACAGATAGGTAGTTCTGCGGTCATCAGCGTACTGATGATATAGCAAACCGTGCCATTACATCAGCTGTCCCAGGCCGACGGTGTAGATGGAGAAGAGCAGGGGTCCTAGAACTGAGCCTTGGGGAACACCGAAAGACCGGGGTCGAAGTGAGGAGGTGGTGTGGGAGAGGGAGACACTGAATGTCCCTGTAACAGCCTCGTTGTTTTTTAAAGACTGTGCCAATAAACCCAAAAAGGATATTTGCACCACCGACCATGCCCGCAGTAGCAGGGGTAGCAAAAAACCCATCCTAACCACCACAAGCATGATCAGGCACATGGCAGCAAAGCACCTGACTTTGTTGGTTGAACACAAGGCTCTATGAACAGTGTCTGCTGGTGATACCATTGCTTCTTCCACTGTTGTGCCTGCAAGCCAATCCACTGTCCATGGTGCATTTTAAGATGCCTCATGCCCTGCATCTGCAGTTACACACAAACTGAAATAGAACCATCAACAAGCACGTCTACGTCCCAGCGCAGCATTCAATTGTCCATACTCCAGTCCTTGGAACGCAAGCCGAAATACGCAGCCAATGCCACAGTACTAAAATCACAGATTTGTCATCTGCTTGCCCTGGAAATCTTGCATTTTGGGCCCGTGGGAGACGTAAGCTTTCCGCAACTGATGGCGGTGACCATCACAAGGTACTCGTTACCCAGCTGCCACAATTTTTCCCGGTCTGCTGTCACGACATCACACAAGCAAGCAAGCACATGTCCCACAACATTACCCATGCCCTCTACAATGCTGTTATTGGGAAAGTCCACCTAACCACAGACACGTGGACAAGTGCTTGTGGTCAGGGGCGGTACATCTCACTAACGGCACACTGGATTAACATAGTGGAAGCCGGGACCCAGTCTGATCTTGGGATGGTGCACATCCTCCAAACCCCGAGTATTGCAGGCCCTACATCAATCTGGGTTGCCCCCACAGTCTACAGCTCCTGCACCTCCTCCTGCTTCGCGCCCTCTTCAGCCTCCATCTCTGAAAGGAGCACATCAGTCAAAAGCTGGAAGCACTGCAGCACTGCCTCAGCCAAGCGGCAACAGGCTGTGCTAAAGGTAATATGCTGTGACAAGCTGCACAATGATGAAGAGTTGTGGACAGCTCTGAAAGAGCAGGCAGATCTTTGGCTGACACCGCTCAACCTACAGCCAGGCATGGTCGTGTGTGACAATGGTTGCAACCTGGTGGCTGCTCTGTATCGAGGCAAGCTCACACACGTGCCATGCCTGGCCCATGTGCTTAACCTCATTGTTGAACGTTTTCAGAAAAGTGACACGGAGGTGCCAGATCTGCTAGGAAAAGTACGAGGCTCTGTGTACCCATTTTAAAAAGTCAGCAAGAGCTTCATCCGCCCTTGCCGTGATTCTGCAGCACTTGCAGCTTCTAGCTCACCGACTGATGTGTCATGTCCACCCCATGCATTGAAACTCTACACTGCATATTTTGGAAAGGATTTGTGAGCAGAAGGCATTTGTAGACTACCAGCATCAACAAGGCGTCGGTATTCAGTTCTGACTTCACACATAAGATCTCAGGAGTGGACATGAATGTCAGACATATGTACCATCCTCCAAATCTTTGAGGAATTCACCAAGATGGTGATTGGCAATGATGCCATAATTAACATCTCCATCTTGCTTCTCTGTGTTCTAATATTAATATTTATAGTTATTTATATAGCGTCAACATATTTACAGTTTCAAACACAACAGTCCTAAGTAACAACGACAGCAATAATACAATAATTAAACAGTCTACACTAAGTAACAATGATAACAATAATTATACCCCCCAAAAAAAACCTGCACGTGACAACTTACAATCTACAATGAGGTGGGGGAGAAAAAAAACTACAGGGGAATGTATTTACAGTGATGTATTTACAATGATATTACTGAGGTTTGTCAAAAGTTGTGGAGGCCTGAGGACAAGGAGGAGGAGGAGACCATGGTCAGTTGTCCTGTTGGTGAGGACATGGAAGTATCGACTGTTAGCAGTCTTGCATGCATGGCTGAGTTTATGTTACGCTGCCTTTCCTGTCACCCTCGCGTTCTCAAAATTTTAGGTGACAGGCAATACTGATTGTTGACAATTCTAGACCCACTCTACAAGGAGAACTTTATATCTCTTATTCAAGAGGCAGACAGGTGTACTACAATGTTGAAGGACCATAGGGCCCTTCTTGCTGAATTATTAAAAAAAATACCATTTGAAAACGCTGGCAGAAGAGGTCACAGTTCATTGGCCAAGCAAGGAGTACAGGTGAGAGAGACACAATTCCAATCTAGCAGAGGCAGTGGAACAATGACAAAGTTCGGGGAGAGTTTTCTTAGACTCACCTATCGCCCTGGCCCTGAGGCGTGGGGGACTCTCACAAGGAGTGCTTTGTTTGTGAAAATGCTGAGGGAGTACCTTGCTGACCGTACCAACATCCTCTTTCATTCCTCTGTGCCCTTTCATTATTGTTTTGCTAAGCTGAGCACGGTGCATGAATTGTCTCTCTCTACTGTGAACTTGAGCTGTACTCACGGTCATGGAGCGCACTGTGCCTCACTCTCTGGAGGTCACTGTGAACATGGCTCCTCGCTTTCTGGCAGTACCGCTTTTATTGGCGGGAGCAAACGCCTTCGTAATACAGAGACAGAGTACAACACTGCCCAAGCGTTCACACTCTGCTCCTCAGACTTTCTATGTACGCAGTGACTGCCTCTAGGCAAAAGATGATGATGGTTGGCAGTAGTAGTTGGAGCATTTAACACAGTCATGAAGCACTGTTCGATATGTAGCCTGTATTGTTTAATTTTTTTAAACTAAAATAGTGTACCGAACTAGTGTAGCAGACAGCAAATAAAGCTAAATGTAGGCCTGAATTTCCACAATTTGTAGGCCACAAATACATCAGACGTCTGACAGCGATAGCACACTGGCAAATATGTGGCCTGTATTTTTTTAAATGCAAAATAATGCTGTATATAAGTAGAGTAAGAGACAGCAAAAACAGTGGAAAACCGGCCTACAGTGCCCAAACTTGGAGCACACAGATATATGAGGCCTGTCATGGAAATACCACACTGCCAAATATGTGGCCTGTATTTTTTATAATGCAAAATAGTGCTGTATATGAGTAGCAGACAGCAAAAAAAGTGGTAAACAGGCCTACAATGCCCAAACATGAAGCACGCAGATATATGAGGCCTGTCACGGAAATATCACACTGCCAAATATGTGGCCTGTATTTTCTGAATGCAAAATAGTGCTATATATAAGTAGTGTAACAGACAGAATAAAAAGTGGGAAACCGGCCTACAATGCCCAAACTTGGAGCACGCAGATATATGAGGCCTGTCACGGAAATACCACGCTGCCAAATATGTGGCCTGTATTTTTATTTTAATGCAAAATAGTGCTGTATATGAGTTGAGTAACAGACAGGGAAAAAATGGGAAACCGGCCTACAATGCCCAAACTTGGAGCACACAGATATATGAGGCCTGTCACAGAAATACTGCACTGACAAATGTGTTGCCTGTATTTTTTGAAATGCAAAATAGTGCTGTATATAATTAGAGTAACAGACAGGAAAGAAAGTGGGAAATCGGCCTACAATGCCCAAACTTGGAGCATGCAGATATATGAGGCCTGTCACGGAAATACCACACTGCCAAATATGTGGCCTGTATTTTTAGTTTAATGCAAAATAGTGCTGTATATAAGTTGAGTAACAGGCAGGAAAAAAAGTGGTAAACCCGCCTACAATGCCCTGTTACGGAAATATCACACTGCCAAATATGTGGCCTGTATTTTCTGAATGCAAAATAGTGCTGTATATAAGTAGAGTAACAGAGAGGAAAAAAGTGGGAAACCGGCCTACAATGCCCAAACTTGGAGCATGCAGATATATGAGGCCTGTCACGGAAATACCACACTGCCAAATATGTGGCCTGTTTTTTTTTAAATGCAAAATAGTGCAGTATATAATTAGCGTAACAGACAGCAAAAAAGTGGCAAACTGACCTACAATGCCCAAACTTGGAGCACGCAGATACAGTACAGACCAAACGTTTGGACACACCTTCTCATTTAAAGATTTTTCTGTATTTTCATGACTATGAAAATTGTAAATTCACACTGAAGGCATCAAAACTATGAATTAACACATGTGGAAATATATACTTAACAAAAAAGTGTGAAACAACTGAAAAATAGAATTAGACCTACCGGTAATTCGGTTTCTAGGAGCCTTCCACGACAGCCCAGGAGGTTGTCTCCATACCCATATGGGGGACAGGAAGCACAAGAGGTTAAAAACCCCTCCCACCTCCCATTAACCAGTGACTTAGAACTGATACCATAGCACCGGTTACCTTTAGGTTCTCAGAAATTTATCTAAGAATGTCGGGAGGGAATTAGTAATGTCGTGGAAGGCTCCTAGAAACCAAATTACTGGTAGGTCTAATTCTATTTTCTCTAGTTGCCTTCCATGACAGCCTAGGAGGAATGCCAACCAATTCTGCACTAGGGGGGGACCACGGCTTGGAGCACTTTCCAGCCAAAGACTAGATCCCGATTGGACCAGAAGTCCAGTCTATAATGTTTGGTAAAGGTGTGAAGAGAAGACCATGTCATGGCCCTGCAAATCTGCTCTGTAGATGCGCCAGCCCTTTCAGCCCAGGAGACAGAAGTAGACTGGCTAGATCCTGGTCAAAAACAAAACTTAAAGCTGATACCTGGACTTTCAGTGTGCTCTGTTTCAGCCCCAATTCCAACCCTTTTTGTAAAAAGTCTAATATTTGAGAGATATTAGGGAGGAAGGGGTCAGGATCATTAGGGTGACACCACGAGGAGAACCTTTTCCAAATTTTGTTATATATGGCATTATTAATAGGTTTCCTAGATTTTTGAAGAGTGGAGATCACTGATTCTGCGAGTCCTCTAGCTCTCAATAGTGGTGGAATCTGGTGGAATGAGCTTTTAGACCTGCAGTTACCGTCACATCCTGAGCTAAGTATTCTTCAGTTATGGCTTTTTTTATCCAGTTGGCGATTGTATGCTTCGCTACTTTTTTGCCCTTGTTTCGGCCAGAAAAATGAAAGAAGAGATTTTGATCAATTCTGAAAGATTTAGATTGCTCTAAATAGTATAGGACTATGCGTCGGACATCCAAAGTATGGAATTTTTGTTCCTCCGGAATTGGTGGATTTTGGCAGAAAGACGGGAAGACTATGTCCTGTGATCGGTGAAAATCTGATACCACCTTTGGAAGAAAAAATGGATCAGGACAAAACACAATGGAATCATCCCTAATAGTGAGGCAAGGTTCTATGATTGATAGGGCTTGTATTTCCCCTACTCGCCTTGCCGTAGATATGGCAACCAGGAAGGCTGCTTTGCAGGATAGGAGCTGCGGGGTACAAGAAGACAGTGGCTCGAATGGATGAGCTGTGAGACCTCTTAGAACTAGGTTTAAGTCCCATGATGGGACAAAGATTTGCCATTTGGGATGATGTCTAAGTGCTGAAATCATAAATCTTTTTATCCACCCATGACTGGCTAGATCCTGGTCAAAAACAAAACTTAAAGCTGATACCTGGACTTTCAGTGTGCTCTGTTTCAGCCCCAATTCCAACCCTTTTTGTAAAAAGTCTAATATTTGAGAGATATTAGGGAGGAAGGGGTCAGGATCATTAGGGTGACACCACGAGGAGAACCTTTTCCAAATTTTGTTATATATGGCATTATTAATAGGTTTCCTAGATTTTTGAAGAGTGGAGATCACTGATTCTGCGAGTCCTCTAGCTCTCAATAGTTGGACTTCAGTAGCCAGGCAGCCATGTTGAATTTCTGGGGATTTGGGTGATGAAAAGGACCCTGAAGAAGAAGATCGTCTGATATTGGTAGAAAGAATGGACCATCCACCTGCAGCTCTATGATGAGATGTGTTATGATCCTAGTGGCTGAGGATCACAAAATGGACTAGCTAAGTTTATGAACATAAACACGAGCTCTAGGGAGGTGGTAACTGAACTGACCGCAAACCTTAACCTAACCAACACACTAAAGATAGCCGGTGAACGTGCCTAAAATCCTGGACGTCTCGACGCAGCCTGAGAAACTATCTACTCCTGGAGGGAAAGTAAGACCTCACTTGCCTCAAGAGAAATCACCCCAAAGATATAGGAAGCCCCCAACAAATAATAACGGTGAGGTAAGGGGAAAACACAAACGTAGAAATGAAAACAGATTCAGCAAATGAGGCACGCTAATACTAGATAGCAGAAGACAGATAGGGAACTGTGCGGTCAGTAAAAAACCCTATGCAAAATATCCACGCTGAGAATACAAGAACCCCCACAACAACTAACGGTGTGAGGGGAGAAACTCAGCCCCCTAGAGCTACCAGCAAGCAAGGAAATCACGTATTAGCAAGCTGGACAAGAAACAAAAATAAACCAAGAAACATATGACCACTGATGGTCAAAAGATGAACAAAGCAAAACTTAGCTTCTCTTGAAGAGACTGATAACGAAGGACTGCAGGAGAGCTCCAAAATAGCACTGAAGACATTGACAGCAGGCATCAACTGAGAGTCCAAGTGAGCTTAAATAGGAAACCAGCCCACATATAACGAGACAGCTGATGCCAGTCACAAACCTGCAGAAAGACAGCACTCAAACAGTACCACTTGTGACCACAAGAGGGAGCCCAGAAATAGAGTTCACAACAGAGATGGTACTAGCCCCTCTTCGAGGCATACTGGGGCTATCAGGATAGTCGGGACTCGGTAGTCTCAGATCTTTCGGAGGGTCTTTGCCAGCAACGGTATTAGAGGAAATACATATGCCAACCGGAACTTCCATGTGTGGGTAAAGGCGTATATTCCCTGAGAAGCGTCTCTGGGATCTAAGGAGAAATAAGTCTCGACCTGTGTATTCCAACTTGAGGCTAACAGATCTATCTCGGGTAGACCCCATCTGATCGTCAACATGTTGAAGACTTCTGTTTTCAGGCTCCATTCTCCTGGTTGTAAGTCGTGACAGCTTAGGAGATCTGCTTGAATATTTACAGACCCCTTTAGGTGTATAGCTGACAATGAGAGGAGATGTTTTCTGCCCAGCAGAAGATTCTGCTTGATACCACCCTCAGATAGTTGAATTTCTGGCTTCCCTGATGCTTGAGATGGGCTACAGTCGTCATATTGTCCGAATATACTCTGACATGACGACCTGTGATTAGACTGCCTGCTGCCAGAAGGGCCTTCTCCATCACCTTTAACTTTCTGAAATTAGGGGATTTGGTACTCTCTTTTTAATTCCAGTGTCCCTGGAATGGAACCTGTAACACTACAGCCCCCCAGCCTCTCCTGCTGGCGTCCGTCGTTACTGTCACCAGGGGAGCTTGTAGCCATTCTACACCTCTGAGAAGATTTGTTTGATTTAGCCACCAGGTTAAGGAGGCTTTCACTCTCCCTGGTGTGTGGATCCTTCTGGTTAAGAAGTTTGGGTTTCCATTCCAGCTTTCCAGAATGTGTGCCTGCAGGACTCTGGAGTGGGCTTGGGCCCAAGAGACTGACTGTAATAATTATAGGGGATAACTCAGGAGACACTCTTTGCATGGAACAAGACAACTACAGGACACAGTTTTATAAGTGGTAAAGTCTATATTATCACACGGTGATTCAAACAGGTGCAGAGAGAAACTCAAGTCCACAACACTTGGTGTAAATAGTAAACACAGCTTAGCAGTCTATAGGAAACTTCAGAGGAAAATGCAATCACGCAGAAAGTCTATGAAGCACAATTATTCTTGAGGATACTTGACACGAATAAGTTCTTGCTTAGTCCAAACACAGATACAGTGGGGCAAAAAAGTATTTAGTCAGTCAGCAATAGTGCAAATTCCACCACTTAAAAAGATGAGAGGCGTCTGTAATTTACATCATAGGTAGACCTCAACTATGGGAGACAAACTGAGAAAAAAAAATCCAGAAAATCACATTGTCTGTTTTTTTATCATTTTATTTGCATATTATGGTGGAAAATAAGTATTTGGTCAGAAACAAACAATCAAGATTTCTGGCTCTCACAGACCTGTAACTTCTTCTTTAAGAGTCTCCTCTTTCCTCCACTCATTACCTGTAGTAATGGCACCTGTTTAAACTTGTTATCAGTATAAAAAGACACCTGTGCACACCCTCAAACAGTCTGACTCCAAACTCCACTATGGTGAAGACCAAAGAGCTGTCAAAGGACACCAGAAACAAAATTGTAGCCCTGCACCAGGCTGGGAAGACTGAATCTGCAATAGCCAACCAGCTTGGAGTGAAGAAATCAACAGTGGGAGCAATAATTAGAAAATGGAAGACATTCAAGACCACTGATAATCTCCCTCGATTTGGGGCTCCACGCAAAATCCCACCCCATGGGGTCAGAATGATCACAAGAACGGTGAGCAAAAATCCCAGAACCACGCGGGGGGACCTAGTGAATGAACTGCAGAGAGCTGCAACCAATGTAACAAGTCCTACCATAAGTAACACACTACGCCACCATGGACTCAGATCCTGCAGTGCCAGACGTGCCCCACTGCTTAAGCCAGTACATGTCCGGGCCCGTCTGAAGTTTGCTAGAGAGCATTTGGATGATCCAAAGGAGTTTTGGGAGAATGTCCTATGGTCTGATGAAACCAAACTGGAACTGATTGGTAGAAACACAACTTGTCGTGTTTGGAGGAAAAAGAATACTGAGTTGCATCCATCCAACACCATACCTACTGTAAAGCATGGTGGTGGAAACATCATGCTTTGGGGCTGTTTCTCTGCAAAGGGGCCAGGACGACTGATCCGGGTACATGAAAGAATGAATGGGGCCATGTATCGTGAGATTTTGAGTGCAAACCTCCTTCCATCAGCAAGGGCATTGAAGATGAAACGTGGCTGGGTCTTTCAACATGACAATGATCCAAAGCACACCGCCAGGGCAACGAAGGAGTGGCTTCGTAAGAAGCATTTCAAGGTCCTGGAGCGGCCTAGCCAGTCTCCAGATCTCAACCCTATAGAAAACCTTTGGAGGGAGTTGAAAGTCTGTGTTGCCAAGCGAAAAGCCAAAAACATCACTGCTCTAGAGGAGATCTGCATGGAGGAATGGGCCAACATACCAACAACAGTGTGTGGCAACCTTGTGAAGACTTACAGAAAACGTTTGACCTCTGTCATTGCCAACAAAGGATATATTACAAAGTATTGAGATGAAATTTTGTTTCTGACCAAATACTTATTTTCCACCATAATATGCAAATAAAATGATAAAAAAACAGACAATGTGATTTTCTGGATTTTTTTTTTCTCAGTTTGTCTCCCATAGTTGAGGTCTACCTATGATGTAAATTACAGACGCCTCTCATCTTTTTAAGTGGTGGAACTTGCACTATTGCTGACTGACTAAATACTTTTTTGCCCCACTGTAGATATGCTTATAAGGCAGTTTAAATAATATCTTAGCTCAACCAGGGAGGCCTGGGTAATAGTCTCAGGTTTTTGCAGAGCAGCAACAGCTTACATGTCCAGCAAATGCAGATGGAAGAAAACACAAGCAGCAGATGAAGGAGGATTACTGGAAACTGGTGTATGCAGCAGGAACTCAGAGCAGAGGAGCAGGATCACCACACAGGTTCACAGGAGCAGGTATATAGCCAGGGAGTCACCAGGGTCTGGAGCTGGATGGAAGGCAGAATACTCTAGCACAGACTGAAGGCTGGGGTGGAGTTTTATAGCAGGAAGACACAGTGCACATGAGACCAAAGACGCCATCTTGGAAAAGGGCAGTAATGCACAAAAGGTAATAAAAAATGTTCAGAGTCCTGACACTAACTGTATGCAGGCCGTCATAGACCGTAGAAGGGACATGGCTGTCCGTAGGGTGGGGGATCTTTGCGTCTTGAAGTTTAGAGCTTTGCCTATCAGGTTTACCCGATGGTCTTCTGGTAGGAGAGACTTTTGACTTGCCGAGTCTAGGAGGACCCGAAAAAATCTTATTGTTTTTGATGTGTGAAGTTGGGATTTTTTCAGATTGGGCACCCAACCTACGTGTTGTAGAATGCTCAGAGTTTTGGATACCCTCTGTTCGAGGATCTCGGTGGAAGGACCAATGATTAGTAGGTCATCTAGGTAAGGCACTATGGCGATGTCCTGCCTTTGAATATGTGACACTGCTTCCACCATGACTCATCAGCCGGACCACAAACCTTAGGTACTTCCTGTGGCAAGGATGTATAGGGATATGAAAGTAGACATCTTTGAGATCTATAGTGGCCATATACGAGTGTGCGCCTATCAGTGGAATGGCTGATTTTATGGATGCCATCTTGAATTTGTGGTAGGTGATTGTAGAAGAGGAAGTGCCCCAAAATGTATATCTTTATATAGAGATATGATTAGTGCATGTTTTGGGTATATCCCCCACATGTATACCACATGGAGCAAAGCCCCCCCCCAAGGCTGCTGTAAAACAAAGCTTATCAGGTTTCATTTAGACTTAAGGTACCTTCACACTGAACAACTTAACAATGATATCGCTAGCGATCCATGACGTTGCAGCGTCCTGGATAGTGAATTTGTTGTGTTTGACACGCAGCAGCGATCTGGATCCTGCTGTGATGTCGTTGGTCGGAGCTAGGAGGCCAGCACCTTATTTCGTCGCTGGATCTCCCACAGACATCGCTGGATCGGTGTGTGTAACACCGATCCAGCGATGTCTTCACTGGTAACCAGGGTAAACATCGGGTTACTAAGCGCAGGGCCGCGCTTAGTAACCCGATATTTACCTTGGTTACCAGCGTAAAAGTAAAAAAAACAAACACTACATACTTACATTCCGCTGTCTGTCCCCCGGCGCTGTGCTTCTCTGCACTGTGTAAGTGCCAGCCGGAAAGCAGGGCACAGCGGTGACGTCACCGCTCTGCTTTCCGGCCGCTGTGCTTACACAGTGCAGAGAAGCACAGCGCCGGGGGACAGACAGCGGAAGGTAAGTATGTAGTGTTTGGTTTTTTTTACTTTTACGCTGGTAACCAGGGTAAACATCGGGTTACTAAGCGCGGCCCTGCGCTTAGTAACCCGATGCTTACCCTGGTTACCCGGGTACCTCGGCATCGTTGGTCGCTGGTGTCGGGACCACACTCAGTCGGAGCAGCCTTTGGAAGTGGGGAATCACCAGAAATAATACACAAGACACGTCTCGTATAGTATATCACTGGGAAGTCTCTGAAGCACGCCCGCCTTCAAGGTGCTATCCCCTCTTTATATAGTTTGTACAGGTAGTTTCAGTGGTTATACAAGTTTTGCTTGTTTAAACAAAGAGAGAAAAGAGAAGACAAAAGAAAACAGTTTCGGCTATGTGATAGTTTCACAACAAACAAAACAGTACAGTTTCGCCTAAGTGGCAGTTTCACAGACAAAAATAGGATTTCACACTATGGCTAAAATGTCCTTGAATGGACAGGTCAATATTGATCACAAATTCTTTTTGGTTCATTGAGGTAACCATTTTTGTTCCGCTCTTCACAATCCCCCCTTTGACATATTCCATTGAAAACCTTGTCATATAGACGATTATTTTAGTCATTCTTTTTGTGATATAAAAAAAAAAACCTTTATATTCTCGCATCCATTACACAAAATTTATTTGTGCATACCGAGATACCCTTGAATACAACCTTGAATAATACATATATAATTACAATAACTATAACTGTATGTATTAGGCTTTGCATAATCCCGGTAACCCACCCACCGATCCCCCTGAACCAATTGGCCGGGTTAAGAAAAGAAAAAGGTATCTGACCACCAGCTATCCTTATTTTGGTCATTGTCTTTGTCATACTGATCCCTGAGTCGTTGTACGAATCTATTGTTCAAAGGGGCTAGAGAATTCAATCTTTCCCATGCCTCCGTTGAGGTTAACATTATTAACATCAATATCATGAGTCTTATACTGCTTTTTTGCAATGGCTTGCATGTATCCATGATGCCTTTCCTTCAAGCTTGACTGCTGTTGGAGTTGTTAACAGGACTTGGAAAGGTCCGTCAAATCTCGGTTCCAGAGTCTTTCTGGTGTGTCTTTTCACGTAGATTTGATCACCAGGTTCCAACTTGTGGCCTCCTTCGAGATTTTCTGGATCTGGAAGGGAAGCAAAAACTTGCGAATGCACTTTAGTTAAACGTTTTTGTAATTCTTGTACATAAGCAGTTAAAGTCTCAGTATTCAACATCAGTTGTTGTGGAAAATAACAACCCAAATTTGCTGCTCTACCAAAAAGAATCTCATGTGGTGACAGCTTAGCCTTCCCCCTTGGGGCGTTTCGGATGGAATACAGGGCAAGTGGTAGACACTCGGTCCAAGGCTTTCCTGTTTCTGCCATGGCCTTCTGGATTTTTAATTTTATTGTTCCATTTAATCTTTCCACTTTACCTGAACTCTGTGGGTGATACGGAGTGTGAAACTGGTTTTCTACTCCCAACATTTTCATAACATTCTGGAATATTTCTCCAGTAAAATGGGTACCCCTATCTGACTCGATCACCTCAGGCATGCCGTAACGGGGTATCAGTTCATGTGCTATTTTAATGGCAGTAGTTTTTGCTGAGGCTTTACGAACTGGATAAGCCTCTGGCCACCCTGAGAACATGTCCACACACACAAGCACATATTCGTATCCATTGTACCTAGGAAGCTGGATGTAGTCGATCTGGAGTCTTTGAAAGGGATACAGTGGTCTTACATGATGCTTGGTTGGGGTTTTAATGGTCTGACCTGGATTGTGTGCCAGGCATATAGCACATGCAGCACACATGTTCCGAGCGAAATTACCAAAGCCTGGAGCCAACCACCTTTCTTTTACCTTGAGCGTCATACCGTTTGCCGATACATGCGTAGGTAGGTGGAGGTCACTCGCCACTGCGGGGTACCAGGCTCTGGGTAAACACAACAAAGTTCCTTTTTTCCATAATCCTTGCTGATCTTCTGCCCCTTTTTTCTGCCACTGCCCTCGTTCTTCGTCGTCTACCTGTTTCTGAGCTTCCTTCAATCTCTCCTCATCATCTTCAGAGCTATCTAGTGTGTGGGCATGATGTAAGGGTTTACGTGCTGCCTGTTTTGCTGCTTTGTCGGCTTTATCGTTACCCCTGGCTTCCTCGGTGTCGAGTCTCACATGTGCAGCTACCTTTATCACCGCTATTTCTTTAGTTTCTTGTGCTGCCTCCAGAATCTGTCTAATGAGGGAGGCATGTTTAACAGGTTGGCCTGAAGCAGTCATATAACCTCTGGCTCTCCATATTACGCCAAAATCGAAAATAATGCCATGTGCATATCTAGAATCAGTGTATATGTTTGCTGTCTGATCTTTGGCTATTTTTAGAGCTTCAACTAATGCCGTAAGTTCTGCTTCTTGTGCAGACTGATTAGCAGGGAGAGGTTCTGCTTTCAGCACTTCATGCTGAGTTACTACCGCATAACCTGTATGAAATTGTCCATTCATATCTGCATATCTACTGCCATCTATGAAAAGTTCAAATGTAGCATTACAGAGTGGCTTGTCACGTACATTACGTAAGCCCTGAGTCTCTTGTTCCATTAATTGTACACAATCATGCATTGACTCTGATGGGTCAAAGGAGTTGGAGAGTGCAGTTTCCTCAGGTATGGTACCCCCCTCAGACTCTAAAGGGAGCAAAGACGCGAGATTAAGAGTCTGAACCCTGGCAAAAGAAATGTTGGGCGGCAGTAGTAGGGAACATTGGAGACGGAGGTGTCTGGCCATTGAAATATGTTTAGGTTGGACCTGGTTAAGAATGCCATGTACATCATGAGTGGTCTGAACTAGAAGTGGGTGATCAAGAACAATCTCAGAAGCTTTATCTAATAACAGTGAAATTGCGGCTACTACTCTTACACAAGAAGGTGCGGCTCTAGCTACAGGGTCCAGATGAGCTGATATGTATGCCACAGGTCTCTGTTTGTTTCCATGTTTTTGTGTGAGCACCCCTGTAGCATGTGAGGATATCTCAGCTGCCATCAATTGAAAAGGTTTAGTGTAGTCTGGGAGTCCCAGAGCCGGAGCTGATACCAGTGCTGTTTTCAAAGAGGAAAATGACTGTTTAGCCTCTTCACTGAGTGAATATGGCGTGTTGGCAATACAGTCATATAAAGACTGCATGAGTTGACTTGCATGTATGATCCACTGTCTACAGTGTGAAACAATACCCTTCTGCATATGTTACCTTTGAGGATATATTGTCAGGATATGGTAAAAAGTCTTGATTTAAAATGGAGGATGTTGCTCCCGTATCTATCAGAAAAGGTACATTTTTACCCTCAACCTCTACTTGTATTATTGGTCTTCTAGAAGGAAGAGAGACCTGCATAACCTTCAGTCATTCTGAGCTGTCTGTTTGATCAGGCGCTGGGTTATTTATCCTATTTTTGGGTACAAAGGTTCCTGAATCTATATCTGCTTTTCTCTTCCTACATTCCCTTTGGAAATGTCCTGGCTTCTTACAGTAATGACAAGTAAACTTTTGATTAGCAGAGCCAGTATTAGCCTGTGCAATTCTTACTGGCTTAGAATTTTCTCTTAAGTCCATTTCTATCCCTACAGCTTTCTGTCTAGCCAGGTGTGGGTCTTCCAAGGTTCTCCAATCAGGGGTTGCGGCCTTAAGCTTTTCCTTCACTTTTGGAGACAATCGATCTATAAAGGTTTTTGTAACTAACCTCATCATTCCTGAAGCGGTTAGATCCATGCCTTCATCTCTGAAATTATTTTCTACACTTAGATAATATTCGTCTACTGATTGTCCAGATTTCTGAGCCACCACTCCCGTTGTTCCTCTCTGCCTCTGTTTTTCCCTCATGAAGACCATTAAGTGATCTATAAATTGCGTACCTGATTCTATCGTTTGTAAGGCACCATCTCCTGCCTGGGGCCTATGTACCTGTAGATTTGCTAATAGCTCCTGGAAGAGTCCAGGAGTCATTTTCATTCTACATAATTCTTCTCCATCTGCCCAAACTCCAGCGTGAGTCTGCATAATTTGCTGTATATATTGTGCAAATCTAACTGGACACTGGGTGGGATCTGGTGCGTTATGCAAGAGAGACATGCCTTCAGCGGGGGACCAAGGGAAATATTGTCGAGTTTGGTGATATCTAGTTCCCATTACTCCGTCAGCACCAGGTTCCCTAAAGGGTCTTGGTACTACCCTAACAGGGGCAAGTACAGCGCCATGTCTAGGTGTACCACAGGCTAGGCAATCATTTCTCCAGTCTGGATTTTGTTGTCCACAGTGCGGACATACCCATCCTCCTGGTCCGGCTAAACTTTGAGGTGGTGTTTGGAGAAAAGATGGGGCATGTGGGTTAAGGTATGGGGGTGGGGTGTTCTTATATTCCACATTTTGTTTTTCTCCATAGCCTGCGGGTCTAATACACCACTTTTTATTCTGTTGATTATATGTCCATCCCTCTTTTTCTGCTACCCTAGAGACATCAATCAACGCTTGGATCTGATCTATCCATTTCTTGTCTCTGATTATGCCTTTTTTTCTTTCCTGAATTCCTTCCCATTTTTTCCTACTAAAGGCTTCTGCCTTAGTAACTCCAAACTTACTAAAAATCTTTCTCAGCCCCTTAGTGTCATCTTCACCACTTCTCTCCTTTATGATAGTATAGATATCTAATTCTTCTGGTTCCGACTTTGTTTGCTTATTCCCCATTTTCTTATCCTGAGCTTTTCTTGCCCTAGGTGGCGTTTGGGTATGAGAATACCTTGTTACTAGTGTTGAGCGATACTTTCCGATATCGGAAAGTATCGGTATCGGAAAGTATCGGCCGATACCGTCACAGTATCGGAATCCAATCCGATACCGATACCCGATCCCAATGCAAGTCAATGGGACGAAAATATCGGAATTAAAATAAACCCTTTATACACTTGTAGGTTCATTCTACATGAAGGAAAACAACTAAGAATATTGTAGGATGTATTGGGGGACGTGGCGGAGATATTAAAGGGACAGAGGTTTAGCCCAATGTAATAGAATAGCAGGATTTTTTATTTTTTTTTATGAAGTTCGGCGTTAGAAAGAATTTGACTATGTTTTTTTTTTTTTTTTTATGTCAGATATTGATGTTTCACTACTTCCACGCCCTTCACCTTCTTTTTTACTTCTCCCACGCTTTCTTCTTAATTATCCTCATCATCAGCTTCTTTGACATCAACTTCTTCACCTTATTCATCTTCTTCTTCATCTTCTACCTATTATTTTTTGGGTTACATTGTTCATATTCTTTTTATTTTACTATTATCTTCATCATATTCAACTTCTTCATCATATTCTTATTTGTGACAGGCATTCCTGTAGTTGTTATCTATAAAAGTTTGAAGATTACACCTTCCGTTCTGCCTGTCACAAAACAGTTACATTTGTCCGCGTTCAGTTTGGCCTGCAGCATCAGGCTTTATCCAGGGGCACCACGAGGAGGAACGGACTCACCCCCATACACTGCTTAGTCTTCTTCTGCTTATAATTTACATAATATTTTTTGCTCTGATATTTTGTGTTATGCTTAATGTCCTTCTGCTCTTTGTTCTGCAGCCTCTTGTTCTTCTGCTTCTCGGTCTTCCAGGTCGTCGTCGTCTCCAGGGTCGTCGTCTCCGGGGTCGTCGTCATCGGGGTGGTCTTCAGGGTCGTCGTCTCCGGGGTCGTCGTCATCGGGGTGGTCTTCGGGGTCATCGTCTCCAGGGTCGTCGTCATCACGGTGGTTGTCGTCTCTGGTGTCGTCGTCATCTTAGGGGTGGTCTTCTGGGTCATTGTGTTTAGTCTCTTGAACTTGGAAATGTAGCAGAAGGTACAAGAAGGCTGAGAAAATGCCGAGAACCAGCTGATGGAACTGGAACTCGGATGGCTACCCGAAGGTCCAAGAGCCAATGGAACTACCGAGGACCAGCTGACGTTACTGGAACCCGGTTACTAAGCAGGAGGTACCTGTGCTGAAAGCACTACCAAGGACCACCTGACGTTGGTGGAACTCGGATACCCAGAGGGAGGCACCTAAGCCAAAGGCTCTGCCCGGAACCAGCTGACGGTACTGGAACCAGGATGGGGAGCAGAAGGTACAAGAGCAAAAGACACTGCCGAGAACCAGCTGACGGTGCTGGAACCCGGATGGGTAGCCGAAGGTCCAAGAGCCAATGGAACTACCGAGGACCAGCTGACGTTACTGGAACCCGGTTACTAAGCAGGAGGTACCCGTGCCTGAAAGCACTACCAAGGACCACCTGACGTTGGTGGAACTCGGATACCAAAGGGAGGCACCTAAGCCAAAGGCTCTGCCCGGAACCAGCTGACGGTACTGGAACCAGGATGGGGAGCAGAAGGTACAAGAGCAAGTGTCTGCGTGGCTTTTGCAGGACACGATGCCGGCTGCACAGCAGGGGAACAGCTGGCGGTGCTGGACCCCACTGACACATTGGCGAGGTGTTTTTCTCTGTGCAGCTAGCACATCTGGGCCCCAACTGGCGGTGTGTTAGAGCCCAGGGACAGCAGGAGGAGGAGCAGGAGGAGGAGGAGCAGGGGGAGGGGAGTGTAGGCCGAAGCCTGCACTGGCGGCAGCTTTGGGTCTGTTGTGTCTGCGTGGCTTTTGCAGGACACGTTGCCGGCTACACAGCAGGGGAACAGCTGGCGGTGCTGGACCCCACTGACACATTGGCGAGGTGTTTGGCTCTGTGCAGCCAGCACTTCCGGACAGCAACTAGCGTTGTTGGAGCCCGGGCTCTGCAGGTGGAGCAGAGTGTAGGCCGAAGCCTAATTGAACCGATTTCAAAAGTCACCTTTAACCCCCCCTCAGGGGTTACAAAGTAGAAGAGCCACAGCTTATGCAGCAGCAGTGCTGCGCAAGTCAAAGGTTGCTCTTGTAATTTTTCTCCTTGCACACGCTGAATGGAACACGTATAACATTCAGCCCTTTATACAGTCAAACTGTGTAATGGAGGCGAGAGTTCCCTTTGTAATGAGACGCAGCACAGGTGTCAAGAATCCCACCTTGGTGCTGGGTGCAGCCTCCCGAGCGTTGTTATTTGCTGTACAGGAGTCTGCGCTGTCGTGTTATCCCCTGGCCTAGCGCCGTTAGCGCTGCCCATCTTCTGGCATCATGTAATGTCGGCCGGTGCGGTTCGCGATGCCCATGAATCCCAGCCCCGCAGTGTCTTAACATTGTTAAAACACTGCGGGGCTGGGATTCAGGGCCTGGCGCAGCACATATGTTGGCCTCTCACACTCGGGTCCTTACACCCGCTTCAGACTGTGCGGCGTCATCTGATCCCTTATCGCATGCCACGGCCATGAAGCCGCACAGTCCGAAGAAGGCGGAAGGAGAGGAGGGACAGGCGAACTGATGCACTGATCCTGCCCATGAATCACACCCTCGCAGTCCCAATAAATAAGACACCGAGGGGCGTTGTGTGGGTCAGGGCGGCCGCAGAGGCGCAGGCAGCCAAACAATGATGCCAGAAGACGGGCAGCGCTACCAAGGGGGTTGCAGCGTGTCATTACAAAGGAAAGTCACACCACCGGGACGGTTAAATGGTCACACAGAGGACACCTTTCAGACGTGTTTTCAGTTCCACATGTGCGAGGAGAATACGTTTCTGAGCCACCTTGCACACATGCAGCATTACCGCTGTACAAGGTGGCTGGATAACGTAAAAACGCCTGGGGGAGGGGGGACAGGTTCCCTTCAATTTCAGTTCTTGTGTCTGCGTGGCTTTTGCAGGACACGTTGCCGGCTGCACAGCAGGGGAACAGCTGGCGGTGCTGGACCCCACTGACACATTGGCTGGTGTTTTTCTCTGTGCAGCTAGCACATCTGGGCCCCAACTGGCGGTGTGTTAGAGCCCAGGGACAGCAGGAGGAGGAGCAGGAGGAGGAGGAGCAGGGGGAGGGGAGTGTAGGCCGAAGCCTGCACTGGCGGCAGCTTTGGGTCTGTTGTGTCTGCGTGGCTTTTGCAGGACACGTTGCCGGCTACACAGCAGGGGAACAGCTGGCGGTGCTGGACCCCACTGACACATTGGCGAGGTGTTTGGCTCTGTGCAGCCAGCACTTCCGGACAGCAACTAGCGTTGTTGGAGCCCGGGCTCTGCAGGTGGAGCAGAGTGTAGGCCGAAGCCTAATTGAACCGATTTCAAAAGTCACCTTTAACCCCCCCTCAGGGGTTACAAAGTAGAAGAGCCACAGCTTATGCAGCAGCAGTGCTGCGCAAGTCAAAGGTTGCTCTTGTAATTTTTCTCCTTGCACACGCTGAATGGAACACGTATAACATTCAGCCCTTTATACAGTCAAACTGTGTAATGGAGGCGAGAGTTCCCTTTGTAATGAGACGCAGCACAGGTGTCAAGAATCCCACCTTGGTGCTGGGTGCAGCCTCCCGAGCGTTGTTATTTGCTGTACAGGAGTCTGCGCTGTCGTGTTATCCCCTGGCCTAGCGCCGTTAGCGCTGCCCATCTTCTGGCATCATGTAATGTCGGCCGGTGCGGTTCGCGATGACCATGAATCCCAGCCCCGCAGTGTCTTAACATTGTTAAAACACTGCAGGGCTGGGATTCAGGGCCTGGCGCAGCACATATGTTGGCCTCTCACACTCGGGTCCTTACACCCGCTTCAGACTGTGCGGCGTCATCTGATCCCTTATCGCATGCCACGGCCATGAAGCCGCACAGTCCGAAGAAGGCGGAAGGAGAGGAGGGACAGGCGAACTGATGCACTGATCCTGCCCATGAATCACACCCTCGCAGTCCCAATAAATAAGACACCGAGGGGCGTTGTGTGGGTCAGGGCGGCCGCAGAGGCGCAGGCAGCCAAACAATGATGCCAGAAGACGGGCAGCGCTACCAAGGGGGTTGCAGCGTGTCATTACAAAGGAAAGTCACACCACCGGGACGGTTAAATGGTCACACAGAGGACACCTTTCAGACGTGTTTTCAGTTCCACATGTGCGAGGAGAATACGTTTCTGAGCCACCTTGCACACATGCAGCATTACCGCTGTACAAGGTGGCTGGATAACGTAAAAACGCCTGGGTGAGGGGGGACAGGTTCCCTTCAATTTCAGTTCTTGTGTCTGCGTGGCTTTTGCAGGACACGTTGCCGGCTGCACAGCAGGGGAACAGCTGGCGGTGCTGGACCCCACTGACACATTGGCTGGTGTTTTTCTCTGTGCAGCTAGCACATCTGGGCCCCAACTGGCGGTGTGTTAGAGCCCAGGGACAGCAGGAGGAGGAGCAGGAGGAGGAGGAGCAGGGGGAGGGGAGTGTAGGCCGAAGCCTGCACTGGCGGCAGCTTTGGGTCTGTTGTGTCTGCGTGGCTTTTGCAGGACACGTTGCCGGCTACACAGCAGGGGAACAGCTGGCGGTGCTGGACCCCACTGACACATTGGCGAGGTGTTTGGCTCTGTGCAGCCAGCACTTCCGGACAGCAACTAGCGTTGTTGGAGCCCGGGCTCTGCAGGTGGAGCAGAGTGTAGGCCGAAGCCTAATTGAACCGATTTCAAAAGTCACCTTTAACCCCCCCTCAGGGGTTACAAAGTAGAAGAGCCACAGCTTATGCAGCAGCAGTGCTGCGCAAGTCAAAGGTTGCTCTTGTAATTTTTCTCCTTGCACACGCTGAATGGAACACGTATAACATTCAGCCCTTTATACAGTCAAACTGTGTAATGGAGGCGAGAGTTCCCTTTGTAATGAGACGCAGCACAGGTGTCAAGAATCCCACCTTGGTGCTGGGTGCAGCCTCCCGAGCGTTGTTATTTGCTGTACAGGAGTCTGCGCTGTCGTGTTATCCCCTGGCCTAGCGCCGTTAGCGCTGCCCATCTTCTGGCATCATGTAATGTCGGCCGGTGCGGTTCGCGATGCCCATGAATCCCAGCCCCGCAGTGTCTTAACATTGTTAAAACACTGCGGGGCTGGGATTCAGGGCCTGGCGCAGCACATATGTTGGCCTCTCACACTCGGGTCCTTACACCCGCTTCAGACTGTGCGGCGTCATCTGATCCCTTATCGCATGCCACGGCCATGAAGCCGCACAGTCCGAAGAAGGCGGAAGGAGAGGAGGGACAGGCGAACTGATGCACTGATCCTGCCCATGAATCACACCCTCGCAGTCCCAATAAATAAGACACCGAGGGGCGTTGTGTGGGTCAGGGCGGCCGCAGAGGCGCAGGCAGCCAAACAATGATGCCAGAAGACGGGCAGCGCTACCAAGGGGGTTGCAGCGTGTCATTACAAAGGAAAGTCACACCACCGGGACGGTTAAATGGTCACACAGAGGACACCTTTCAGACGTGTTTTCAGTTCCACATGTGCGAGGAGAATACGTTTCTGAGCCACCTTGCACACATGCAGCATTACCGCTGTACAAGGTGGCTGGATAACGTAAAAACGCCTGGGGGAGGGGGGACAGGTTCCCTTCAATTTCAGTTCTTGTGTCTGCGTGGCTTTTGCAGGACACGTTGCCGGCTGCACAGCAGGGGAAAAGCTGGCGGTGCTGGACCCCACTGACACATTGGCTGGTGTTTTTCTCTGTGCAGCTAGCACATCTGGGCCCCAACTGGCGGTGTGTTAGAGCCCAGGGACAGCAGGAGGAGGAGCAGGAGGAGGAGGAGCAGGGGGAGGGGAGTGTAGGCCGAAGCCTGCACTGGCGGCAGCTTTGGGTCTGTTGTGTCTGCGTGGCTTTTGCAGGACACGTTGCCGGCTACACAGCAGGGGAACAGCTGGCGGTGCTGGACCCCACTGACACATTGGCGAGGTGTTTGGCTCTGTGCAGCCAGCACTTCCGGACAGCAACTAGCGTTGTTGGAGCCCGGGCTCTGCAGGTGGAGCAGAGTGTAGGCCGAAGCCTAATTGAACCGATTTCAAAAGTCACCTTTAACCCCCCCTCAGGGGTTACAAAGTAGAAGAGCCACAGCTTATGCAGCAGCAGTGCTGCGCAAGTCAAAGGTTGCTCTTGTAATTTTTCTCCTTGCACACGCTGAATGGAACACGTATAACATTCAGCCCTTTATACAGTCAAACTGTGTAATGGAGGCGAGAGTTCCCTTTGTAATGAGACGCAGCACAGGTGTCAAGAATCCCACCTTGGTGCTGGGTGCAGCCTCCCGAGCGTTGTTATTTGCTGTACAGGAGTCTGCGCTGTCGTGTTATCCCCTGGCCTAGCGCCGTTAGCGCTGCCCATCTTCTGGCATCATGTAATGTCGGCCGGTGCGGTTCGCGATGACCATGAATCCCAGCCCCGCAGTGTCTTAACATTGTTAAAACACTGCAGGGCTGGGATTCAGGGCCTGGCGCAGCACATATGTTGGCCTCTCACACTCGGGTCCTTACACCCGCTTCAGACTGTGCGGCGTCATCTGATCCCTTATCGCATGCCACGGCCATGAAGCCGCACAGTCCGAAGAAGGCGGAAGGAGAGGAGGGACAGGCGAACTGATGCACTGATCCTGCCCATGAATCACACCCTCGCAGTCCCAATAAATAAGACACCGAGGGGCGTTGTGTGGGTCAGGGCGGCCGCAGAGGCGCAGGCAGCCAAACAATGATGCCAGAAGACGGGCAGCGCTACCAAGGGGGTTGCAGCGTGTCATTACAAAGGAAAGTCACACCACCGGGACGGTTAAATGGTCACACAGAGGACACCTTTCAGACGTGTTTTCAGTTCCACATGTGCGAGGAGAATACGTTTCTGAGCCACCTTGCACACATGCAGCATTACCGCTGTACAAGGTGGCTGGATAACGTAAAAACGCCTGGGTGAGGGGGGACAGGTTCCCTTCAATTTCAGTTCTTGTGTCTGCGTGGCTTTTGCAGGACACGTTGCCGGCTGCACAGCAGGGGAACAGCTGGCGGTGCTGGACCCCACTGACACATTGGCTGGTGTTTTTCTCTGTGCAGCTAGCACATCTGGGCCCCAACTGGCGGTGTGTTAGAGCCCAGGGACAGCAGGAGGAGGAGCAGGAGGAGGAGGAGCAGGGGGAGGGGAGTGTAGGCCGAAGCCTGCACTGGCGGCAGCTTTGGGTCTGTTGTGTCTGCGTGGCTTTTGCAGGACACGTTGCCGGCTACACAGCAGGGGAACAGCTGGCGGTGCTGGACCCCACTGACACATTGGCGAGGTGTTTGGCTCTGTGCAGCCAGCACTTCCGGACAGCAACTAGCGTTGTTGGAGCCCGGGCTCTGCAGGTGGAGCAGAGTGTAGGCCGAAGCCTAATTGAACCGATTTCAAAAGTCACCTTTAACCCCCCCTCAGGGGTTACAAAGTAGAAGAGCCACAGCTTATGCAGCAGCAGTGCTGCGCAAGTCAAAGGTTGCTCTTGTAATTTTTCTCCTTGCACACGCTGAATGGAACACGTATAACATTCAGCCCTTTATACAGTCAAACTGTGTAATGGAGGCGAGAGTTCCCTTTGTAATGAGACGCAGCACAGGTGTCAAGAATCCCACCTTGGTGCTGGGTGCAGCCTCCCGAGCGTTGTTATTTGCTGTACAGGAGTCTGCGCTGTCGTGTTATCCCCTGGCCTAGCGCCGTTAGCGCTGCCCATCTTCTGGCATCATGTAATGTCGGCCGGTGCGGTTCGCGATGCCCATGAATCCCAGCCCCGCAGTGTCTTAACATTGTTAAAACACTGCGGGGCTGGGATTCAGGGCCTGGCGCAGCACATATGTTGGCCTCTCACACTCGGGTCCTTACACCCGCTTCAGACTGTGCGGCGTCATCTGATCCCTTATCGCATGCCACGGCCATGAAGCCGCACAGTCCGAAGAAGGCGGAAGGAGAGGAGGGACAGGCGAACTGATGCACTGATCCTGCCCATGAATCACACCCTCGCAGTCCCAATAAATAAGACACCGAGGGGCGTTGTGTGGGTCAGGGCGGCCGCAGAGGCGCAGGCAGCCAAACAATGATGCCAGAAGACGGGCAGCGCTACCAAGGGGGTTGCAGCGTGTCATTACAAAGGAAAGTCACACCACCGGGACGGTTAAATGGTCACACAGAGGACACCTTTCAGACGTGTTTTCAGTTCCACATGTGCGAGGAGAATACGTTTCTGAGCCACCTTGCACACATGCAGCATTACCGCTGTACAAGGTGGCTGGATAACGTAAAAACGCCTGGGGGAGGGGGGACAGGTTCCCTTCAATTTCAGTTCTTGTGTCTGCGTGGCTTTTGCAGGACACGTTGCCGGCTGCACAGCAGGGGAAAAGCTGGCGGTGCTGGACCCCACTGACACATTGGCTGGTGTTTTTCTCTGTGCAGCTAGCACATCTGGGCCCCAACTGGCGGTGTGTTAGAGCCCAGGGACAGCAGGAGGAGGAGCAGGAGGAGGAGGAGCAGGGGGAGGGGAGTGTAGGCCGAAGCCTGCACTGGCGGCAGCTTTGGGTCTGTTGTGTCTGCGTGGCTTTTGCAGGACACGTTGCCGGCTACACAGCAGGGGAACAGCTGGCGGTGCTGGACCCCACTGACACATTGGCGAGGTGTTTGGCTCTGTGCAGCCAGCACTTCCGGACAGCAACTAGCGTTGTTGGAGCCCGGGCTCTGCAGGTGGAGCAGAGTGTAGGCCGAAGCCTAATTGAACCGATTTCAAAAGTCACCTTTAACCCCCCCTCAGGGGTTACAAAGTAGAAGAGCCACAGCTTATGCAGCAGCAGTGCTGCGCAAGTCAAAGGTTGCTCTTGTAATTTTTCTCCTTGCACACGCTGAATGGAACACGTATAACATTCAGCCCTTTATACAGTCAAACTGTGTAATGGAGGCGAGAGTTCCCTTTGTAATGAGACGCAGCACAGGTGTCAAGAATCCCACCTTGGTGCTGGGTGCAGCCTCCCGAGCGTTGTTATTTGCTGTACAGGAGTCTGCGCTGTCGTGTTATCCCCTGGCCTAGCGCCGTTAGCGCTGCCCATCTTCTGGCATCATGTAATGTCGGCCGGTGCGGTTCGCGATGCCCATGAATCCCAGCCCCGCAGTGTCTTAACATTGTTAAAACACTGCGGGGCTGGGATTCAGGGCCTGGCGCAGCACATATGTTGGCCTCTCACACTCGGGTCCTTACACCCGCTTCAGACTGTGCGGCGTCATCTGATCCCTTATCGCATGCCACGGCCATGAAGCCGCACAGTCCGAAGAAGGCGGAAGGAGAGGAGGGACAGGCGAACTGATGCACTGATCCTGCCCATCAATCACACCCTCGCAGTCCCATTAAATAAGACAACGAGGGGCGTTGTGTGGGTCAGGGCGGCCGCAGAGGCGCAGCCAGCCAAACAATGATGCCAGAAGACGGGCAGCGTTACCAAGGAGCTTGTTACGTGTGTCAATACAAAGTCAAATCACACCTGAGGGACGTTTTAATGGTCACAGAGGACACATTTTAGACGTGTTCACTTCAACATGGGCAAGGAGAATAAGTTTCTGAGCCACCTTGAACACATGCAGCATTACTGCTGTTCAAGGTAGCTGTAAAACATATAAACACCTGGGGGAGGGGGGACAGGTTCCCTTCAATTTCAGTTCTTGTGTCTGCGTGGCGGTCGCAGGACACGTTGCCGGCTACACAGCAGGGGAACAGCTGGCGGTGCTGAACCCCACTGACACATTGGCTGGTGTTTTTCTCTGTGCAGCTAGCACATCTGGGCAAAAACTGGCGGTGTTAGAGCCCAGGGTCAGCAGGAGGAGCAGGGGGAGCGGAGTGTAGGCCGAAGCCTGCACTCGAGCAAGTTGAAAGGAAACCTTTAAACCCCCCCCCCCCCCAGGCGTTTGTAGCTGAAAGAGCCATTGTGTACAGCACTAATGCTGGAAAAGGTAAACTTAGCTTTTTTAATTATGGTCCTTGTACATGCGGAACCTAACATTTATGAAATGTGTCTCCTCACAGCGTTAAACCGTCCGGTAGGTGGAACTTTCCTTTGTCGTGTGACGCAGCACAGCCATCATTTTTACCCCCTTGGCGCCGTGCGCCCCCTCCTCAGCGTTGTTTGAATCTGTCCCGGAGCCTGCGCTGTTAGGTTAGCCCTTGGCCATGCACACATGTTGCGCTGCCCGTCTTCTGACCTCATTTGGTGTCAGGCTGGCTGCGCCTGTGCGGGTGCGCTGGCCGAGATCCCGCCTCGCAGTGTCGTCTAATGTAATCCCACCGCGGGCCTGTGATCCGTGCCCGTGCGCAGTGCATATCCTCTCCTCTCACTCCCCTCCCTACGGCTTTTTCAGACTGTGCGGTGTCACGGCCGTGGCATGCTATTAGGGACCAGCTGACATCGCACAGTCTGAAGAAGCCGTAGGGAGGGGAGTGAGAGGAGAGGATATGCACTGCGCACGGGCACGGATCACAGGCCCGCGGTGGGATTACATTAGACGACACTGCGAGGCGGGATCTCGGCCAGCGCACCCGCACAGGCGCAGCCAGCCTGACACCAAATGAGGTCAGAAGACGGGCAGCGCAACATGTGTGCATGGCCAAGGGCTAACCTAACAGCGCAGGCTCCGGGACAGATTCAAACAACGCTGAGGAGGGGGCGCACGGCGCCAAGGGGGTAAAAATGATGGCTGTGCTGCGTCACACGACAAAGGAAAGTTCCACCTACCGGACGGTTTAACGCTGTGTGGGGACACATTTCATAAGTGTTAGGTTCAGCATGTGCAAGGAGCATCACGAAAAGAGGCACTTTTTCCCTTTGCATCATTACTGCTGCACAAGGTGGCTCCTTCAGTAACAAACGCCTGGGGGGGGGGGGGTCAGGTTCCCTTACATTTAACTTGTTGTGTCTGCGTGGCGGTCGCAGTACACGTTGCCGTATACACAGCAGGGGAACAGCTGGCGGTGCTGAACCCCACTAACACATTGGCGAGGTGTTTGGCTCTGTGCGTACAGCACTTCTGGACGGCAACTAGCGGTGTTGGAGCCCAGGGACAGGTGGAGGAGGAGGAGGTTGGAGGAGGTTGGAGGAGGTAGGAGGGATTGCCACACACACAGCAGGGGAACAGCTGACGTTACTGAACCCCAATAACAGAGGAGGGACTGTTGACTGTGCGTACAGCACTTCTGGACGGCAACTGGCGGTGTTGGAGCCCAGGGACAGGTGGAGGAGGAGGAGGTTGGAGGAGGTTGGAGGAGGTAGGAGGGATTGCCACACACACAGCAGGGGAACAGCTGACGTTACTGAACCCCAATAACAGAGGAGGGACTGTTGACTGTGCGTACAGCACTTCTGGACGGCAACTGGCGGTGTTGGAGCCCAGGGACAGGTGGAGGAGGAGGAGGTTGGAGGAGGTTGGAGGAGGTAGGGGGGATTGCCACACACACAGCAGGGGAACAGCTGACGTTACTGAACCCCAATAACAGAGGAGGGACTGTTGACTGTGCGTACAGCACTTCTGGACGGCAACTGGCGGTGTTGTAGCCCAGGGACAGGTGGAGGAGGAGGAGGTTGGAGGAGGTTGGAGGAGGTAGGAGGGATTGCCACACACACAGCAGGGGAACAGCTGACGTTACTGAACCCCAATAACAGAGGAGGGACTGTTGACTGTGCGTACAGCACTTCTGGACGGCAACTGGCGGTGTTGTAGCCCAGGGACAGGTGGAGGAGGAGGAGGTTGGAGGAGGTTGGAGGAGGTAGGAGGGATTGCCACACACACAGCAGGGGAACAGCTGACGTTACTGAACCCCAATAACAGAGGAGGGACTGTTGACTGTGCGTACAGCACTTCTGGACGGCAACTGGCGGTGTTGGAGCCCAGGGACAGGTGGAGGAGGAGGAGGTTGGAGGAGGTTGGAGGAGGTAGGAGGGATTGCCACACACACAGCAGGGGAACAGCTGACGTTACTGAACCCCAATAACAGAGGAGGGACTGTTGACTGTGCGTACAGCACTTCTGGACGGCAACTGGCGGTGTTGGAGCCCAGGGACAGGTGGAGGAGGAGGAGGTTGGAGGGATTGCCACACACACAGCAGGGGAACAGCTGACGTTACTGAACCCCAATAACAGAGGAGGGACTGTTGACTGTGCGTACAGCACTTCTGGACGGCAACTGGCGGTGTTGGAGCCCAGGGACAGGTGGAGGAGGAGGAGGTTGGAGGAGGTTGGAGGAGGTAGGAGGGATTGCCACACACACAGCAGGGGAACAGCTGACGTTACTGAACCCCAATAACAGAGGAGGGACTGTTGACTGTGCGTACAGCACTTCTGGACGGCAACTGGCGGTGTTGGAGCCCAGGGACAGGTGGAGGAGGAGGAGGTTGGAGGAGGTAGGAGGGATTGCCACACACACAGCAGGGGAACAGCTGACGTTACTGAACCCCAATAACAGAGGAGGGACTGTTGACTGTGCGTACAGCACTTCTGGACGGCAACTGGCGGTATTGTAGCCCAGGGACAGGTGGAGGAGGAGGAGGTTGGAGGAGGTTGGAGGAGGTAGGAGGGATTGCCACACACACAGCAGGGGAACAGCTGACGTTACTGAACCCCAATAACAGAGGAGGGACTGTTGACTGTGCGTACAGCACTTCTGGACGGCAACTGGCGGTGTTGGAGCCCAGGGACAGGTGGAGGAGGAGGAGGTTGGAGGAGGTTGGAGGAGGTAGGAGGGATTGCCACACACACAGCAGGGGAACAGCTGACGTTACTGAACCCCAATAACAGAGGAGGGACTGTTGACTGTGCGTACAGCACTTCTGGACGGCAACTGGCGGTGTTGGAGCCCAGGGACAGGTGGAGGAGGAGGAGGTTGGAGGAGGTTGGAGGAGGTAGGAGGGATTGCCACACACACAGCAGGGGAACAGCTGACGTTACTGAACCCCAATAACAGAGGAGGGACTGTTGACTGTGCGTACAGCACTTCTGGACGGCAACTGGCGGTGTTGGAGCCCAGGGACAGGTGGAGGAGGAGGAGGTTGGAGGAGGTTGGAGGAGGTAGGAGGGATTGCCACACACACAGCAGGGGAACAGCTGACGTTACTGAACCCCAATAACAGAGGAGCGACTGTTGACTGTGCGTACAGCACTTCTGGACGGCAACTAGCGGTGTTGGAGCCCAGGGGCAGGTGGAAAAGCAGAGGAACACAATGTAGGCCGAAGCCTGAGAAAGTCGAAAGGGAACCTTTAACCCCCCCCCCCAAGGCGTTTGTAGCTGAAAGAGCCAGCTTGTGCAGCACAAAAGATGCAAAAGGAAAAGGTGGCTCTTTTCATCATGCTCCTTGCAAACACAGAACTAAACACTTATAAAATGTGTCCCCTGAAGCCGTGAAACCGTCCCGGAGGTGGGACTTTCCTTCGTAATATGACGCAGCACAGCCATCATTACTACCCCCCCGCCGCCGTGCCCCGGCTCCTCAGCGTTGTTTGATTCCGTCCCGGAGCCTGCGCTGTTATGTTATCCCGTGGCCAGGCACACTTAGCGCTGCCCATCTTCTGACATCATTTGGTGTCAGGCTGGCTGCGCCTGTGCGGCCGCGCTGTCCGAGAGCCCGCCTCGCAGTGTCTTCTGATGTAATCCCACTGGGGGCCTGGGATCCATGGCCATGCGCAGTGCATATCCTCGCCTCTCACTCCCCTCCCTACGGCTTCTTTTCCAGACTGTGCGGTGTCACGGCCGTGGCATGCTATTAGGGACCAGCTGACACCGAACAGTCTGAAGAAGCCATAGGGAGATGAGTGAGAGGTGGAGGTTCAGATATGCACTGCGCATGTCCATAGATCCCAGGCCCCCAGTGGGATTAAATCAGAAGACACTGCGAGGCGGGCTCTCGGCCAGCGTGGCCGCACAGGCGCAGCCAGCCTGACACCAAATGATGCCAGAAGACGGGCAGCGCTAAGTGTGCCTGGCCACGGGATAACATAACAGCGCAGGCTCCGGGACGGAATCAAACAACGCTGAGGAGCCGGGGCGCGGCGCCGGGGGGGTAGGAATGACGGCTGTGCTGCGTCATATTACGAAGGAAAGTCCCACCTCCGGGACGGTTTTACGGTATCAGTGGACACATTTTATAAGTGTTAAGTTTTGCGTGTGCAAGGAGCAAAACCAAAATAGCTACCTTTTTCCTTGTGCAGCATTACTGCTGCACAAGGTGGCTCTTTCAGTAACAAACGCCTTGGGGGGGGGGGGGGACAGATTCCCTTACATTTCAGTTGTTGTGTCAGCGTGGCGGTCGCATGACACATTGCCGGCTACACAGCTGGGGATCAGCTGACGTTACTGAAACCCAATAACACTGGGTCGTATGTTTTGACTGTGCAGACGGCACGTCTGAGCCTCAACTGGCGGTGTTGGAGCCCAGGAATTTAAGTTCAGGTGGTAGAAAGATGAACACAACAGGAGACCTGGATAACGTATACAGTGACCTAATTATTTAATCAGGAGGAGGAGTGGCAAATTCCTGCGAGATCCAGGCCTTGTTCATTTTCAGGAAAGTAAGCCGGTCAACGTTATCGGAGGATAGTCGCATGCGACGGTCAGTTAGTACACCACCTGCAGCACTAAAGACACGTTCCGATAATACACTGGCCGCAGGGCAAGACAGCACCTCCAATGCATACTGGCTTAGCTCTGGCCATGTATCCAGCTTTGAGACCCAAAACTTGAAAGGGGAAGAGCCGTCTGGGAGTACAGCAAGAGGGCAAGACATGTAGTCTGTCACCATCTGACGGAACCGTTGCCTCCTGCTGACTGGAGCCGTCTGTGATGGTGTAGACTTTTGTGGGGGGCACACAAAACTGTGCCACAGTTGGGCCATACTGGTCTTGCCTTGGGCAGAGGCACTGCTTCTGCTCCCTCTTTGTGCAGAGCCTCCACCACTGCCTGGACGCACTGAGCTGCTTTGGAATGCAGTAGCAGCACTTCTCTCAGTTGGAATGGAGAAGATGATGGAACTGACCAGTGTGTCTTGGTACTCCCGCATTTTTCGCTCCCGGTTCAACGGTGTGATGAGGCTTTCTACGTTGTCCCGGTAGCGAGGATCGAGGAGGGTGAACACCCAATAATCAGACATGTTGAGAATGTGGTCGATGCGGCGGTCGTTTCTCAGGCACTGCAGCATGTAATCCACCATGTGCTGCAGACTGCCAACTGCCCAAGAAACGCTGTCCCCAGCTGGAGGCGTGATCTCTGCCCGCTCGTCATCACCCCACCCTCGCTGTACACACTGAGTACTGGACAATTCGGGAACTCCCTCCTCTGGACGGATGTCTTCCTCCTCCATTGACTCCTCCTCATCCTCCTCACAAACTGTCCCCTGCCTACGCGTTTGTGAGGAACCACGTGGCGCTGACTGTCCAGAAGATGATGGAAGTGGTGAATCCTCATCCTCCACCTCTTCCACAACATCATCCCTTAGCGCTTGCAGTGATTTTTCAAGCAGGCAGATAAGGGGGACAGTCATGCTGACTAGTGCATCATCTGCACTCGCCATCCGCGTGGAATAATCAAAGGGACGCAAAACCTGGCAGACATCCTTCATAGTGGCCCACTCTGTGGTTGTGAAGTCTGTACGGCGCTGACTGCGACTTTTTTGCGCCTGATACAGCTGGTACTCCATTACAGCTTGCTGCTGCTCACACAACCGCTCCAACATATGTAACGTGGAATTCCACCTGGTAGGTAGGTCACATATGATGCGATGTTCCGGCAGGCGGTGTCGGCGCTGCAGAGCCGCAATGCGCGCTTTTGCCGTGCTGGAACGCCGCAAGTGAGCACACTCTAGGCGGACCTTGTGCAGCAGTGCATCAAGATCCGGATAGTCCCTCAAAAAACTCTGCACGACCAAATTGAGCACATGTGCCAGACATGGGATGTGAGTGAGGTTGCCGAGGCCCAGGGCTGCCACCAGATTTCGGCCATTATCACACACTACCATGCCTGGCTGGAGATTCGCTGGCTCAAACCACACATCGCTCTCCTGCTTGATGGCATTCCAGAGCTCCTGCGCTGTGTGGCTACGATTCCCCCAAAAAATTAATTTCAAGACGGCCTGTTGACGTTTGGCCACGGCTGTGCTCATGTCGGTCGTAACAGGTACACGTTCATCACGGGTCCATGTGGAGGTGGACTGTGACGGCTCCTGCAGCGATGATTCTGAGGAACTGGTGTAAGAGGAGGAGTCAATGCGTACAGAATGGATTCCTGCAATCCTTGGAGTGGGCAGGACACGTCCTGCGCCACTCGCACGGTCTGTACCCGGCTCAACTACATTAACCCAATGGGCAGTGAGGGAAAGGTATCGCCCCTGTCCATGTTGACTGGTCCACGCATCGGTGGTGAGGTGGACCTTGCTACTGACGGCGTTCAGTAGCGCGTGTTTTATGTGTCCCTCAACATGCTTGTGCAGGGCAGGGATGGCTTGCCTGCTGAAGTAAAAGCGGCTGGGCACACTGTACTGTGGGACTGCCAATGACATCAAGTCACGGAAGCTGTCAGTCTCCACCAGCCTGAATGACAGCATTTCCAGTGACAGAAGTTTGGCAATGCCTGCAGTCAGAGCCTGTGCTCGTGGGTGGTTTGACGAGAAAGGCCGCCTTTTCTCCCATGCCTGTACTACCGATGGCTGTAGACTGGGCTGGGAGTGTGTGGTTGACTGGGAAAGTGGTGCTGCGGGTGGAATGACAGCGGGTCTCTGGACAACAGGGCCAGAGGTTCTTCCACGGCGATCCTGGGAGGAAGCCGAACCAGCTGCGTGTGAGCTAGAGGAAGAGGCAACACGAGCTGAAGAGGTGGTAGCTGCCGCTGTTGGTTGGCCTAGCTCTTCAGTGTGTTTGTCTAACTCCGCCGGGTGCCTGTTGCGCACATGTTTCCACATGTTGGAGGTATTGAGGTTGGCGACTTTTTGACCTCTTTTGATTTTTTGATGACACACCTTGCATCTGACATAGCAAATGTCATCTGCAACTGTGTCAAAAAAGGACCAGGCACTGCAAGTCTTGGGAGCCCCCCTTTTGACTTTTGGAAGAGACATGCTCCTTACGGGTGCCAAAGCGGAGGCTGCAGGATCCGCAGTCTTCCCCCTCCCTCTCCCTCTTTGGGCCGTACGGGGAATCTCTTCCTCAGAGCTGCTCCCACCACCTTCCTGTCCCTGACGCCAAGATGGGTCAAGGACCTCATCATCTACACTACCCTCTGCCCCCAACTGCTCCTCCTGGGTAGTCTCAGCAGCAGAGCACGCACCAGTAAGTGGCACCTGAGTGTCATCATCAGCTGATGCGGCCTGCGAGGTGGTGACCGGAGCCACTGGCCCACCCGCCTCTTCAGAGGAAGACAGAAAAAGCGGTTGGGCATCACTGCACCCTGCCTCTTCTTCCATTTCTCCAATGCTGCTTGGCTGGCCCCCTGTTTCCAAGCCAAGAGATGATTCAGAGAACAGAAGTAGAGACTGCTCCTGTCCTGGGATCTCTGTCTGCCTGGGCAATTTTGCAGGTGGTGAAGAGACAGATGGCTGCTCTCCAGTGCTCTGTGTCTGAGAGGATGTGGCACTAATGGAAGTTGATGCATTAGCTGCCATCCATCCCACAACGGCTTCAATTTGGTCTTGACGCAGCAGCGGTGTACGGCGCTCGGCGACAAAGCTGCGCATGAACGACTGTTCCCTTGTGAAAGTGGGTGCTGATGACTCACCGGTGCCCGCAGCAGGCACAGAATCCCCACGTCCCCTCCCTGCTCCGCGCCCACGCCCACGCCCACGTGCCTTACTCACTGCCTTCTTCATCTTGGTTGACTGATAAAGATAAGCAGAAAAGTACTAACGGCTTTGTGTGCTTATTCCTGAGCAACTCCTCCTAACAGGTATAAGACACACTAATTTTCTAAAGTGTGGACTAGACTTGAATATGAGCTAATGTGGCCTACACAAATGTAAAGTGGTGTAACTGGTGTGTTTGGTGAACTTTATTATTTATTTATTTTTTTGGGGCTGAACTGACAACGGATACAGCTGCAGTCACACGGAGACCGTGCAGACAGACGTAAACGGCGCTGCAAGGCCCAAAAACCCTCCTCTACTTTATCCTATGTAGTGTTTTTCCACAAATTAGCTGGAGACAGGTGGAAAGACACTAATAGGATTTTTTTAAATTAATTAGCAGCAGACTACACTACTTGAAAACAAAATGAAAATTGATTTGGCGGTATGACGCAGTGAACAACCCTGAGCTGGAGACAACCAAGCTACGGCTGCTCACAGACTACAGGGCGAGCTGCAGTCACACGGAGACCGTGCAGACAGCCGTAAACGGCGCTGCAAGGCCCAAAAACCCTCCTCTACTTTATCCTATGTAGTGTTTTTCCACAAATTAGCTGGAGACGGGTGGAAAGACACTAATAGGATTTTTTTAAATTAATTAGCAGCAGACTACACTACTTGAAAACAAAATGAAAATTGATTTGGCGGTATGACGCAGTGAACAACCCTGAGCTGGAGACAACCAAGCTACGGCTGCTCACAGACTACAGGGCGAGCTGCAGTCACACGGAGACCGTGCAGACAGCCGTAAACGGCGCTGCAAGGCCCAAAAACCCTCCTCTACTTTATCCTATGTAGTGTTTTTCCACAAATTAGCTGGAGACGGGTGGAAAGACACTAAAAGGATTTTTTAAAATTAATTAGCAGCAGACTACACTACTTGAAAACAAAATGAAAATTGATTTGGCGGTATGACGCAGTGAACAACCCTGAGCTGGAGACAACCAAGCTACGGCTGCTCACAGACTACAGGGCGAGCTGCAGTCACACGGAGACCGTGCAGACAGCCGTAAACGGCGCTGCAAGGCCCAAAAACCCTCCTCTACTTTATCCTATGTAGTGTTTTTCCACAAATTAGCTGGAGACGGGTGGAAAGACACTAATAGGATTTTTTTAAATTAATTAGCAGCAGACTACACTACTTGAAAACAAAATGAAAATTGATTTGGCGGTATGACGCAGTGAACAACCCTGAGCTGGAGACAACCAAGCTACGGCTGCTCACAGACTACAGGGCGAGCTGCAGTCACACGGAGACCGTGCAGACAGCCGTAAACGGCGCTGCAAGGCCCAAAAACCCTCCTCTACTTTATCCTATGTAGTGTTTTTCCACAAATTAGCTGGAGACGGGTGGAAAGACACTAATAGGAATTTTTGGAAAAAATGTGCAGCAGCCTGCACTACTTCAAAAAAAAAAAAAAAAAGGACAGTATGAGGCAATGAACCACCCTCCCTGAACTGAATACAACCAGCTATGGATGGCCTATGTGGCTGCACTCAGACTAGAGAGTGGGCTGCACTCACACACACACACAGAGAGACCTTGCAGATCGCTGTGAAAACAGCGCTACAAGGCAAAAGGAAGGTGATTAGTAGGTGAACACAGCGGTTGCTAAATTAGCCTTTGGAAAGCACAAAGAAGCAAATCGCTATCTCTAAACTGTCCCTCAGTCAGCAAACAGCGTCCTGTCACTAACTGAATTCACAGCAGAGTGATCGCAAAATGGCGCCAGTGACTTTTAAACTGCATCATGACATCATTTAAGCAGCCAATCACAGCCTTGCCAGTAGTTTCATGCCCTCCATGCTAAACAGGATGTGCCCACACTTGGAATCTTTCTCATTGGCTGAATTTCTGAATTTTGAATCATGGAACTTCCGATTCCGGTATCCGATACGCGCCAAGTATCGGAATCCCGGTATCGGAATTCCGATACCGCAAGTATCGGCCGATACCCGATACTTGCGGTATCGGAATGCTCAACACTACTTGTTACCTTCTTCCTAAGGAGCTAGGATGTTTAACGGCTTCTCCGTACCGTGCTGATGTAAGAAAAATCCTGATTCCTACACCTATAGCAAACAACACAAATGCAACCAGACAGAGGATCAAAATACAACGTATCTTGTCCCAGGCTAATTTATCTGTCCTGGGCTCATACTATCATACACTTATCCGTCACCAGGTTTTCGTCAAAGACAGGATCAGAGATTGAACATAGGCGCGGAGGTCTCCCCGAAAGGACGCAACCACGTTGCCCAGTGGGACAGTCACTTCTTCTGTTTCAACACCCTGGGCGGCTTATAGGGCTATTCCCAACTTCCACACACCTTCTATTCACATTCACTCTCATTCAATGCCGTACTCCGTGAGGTGGTCAATTCCTAAGTAGTTCAAGAACCCGAGCTATAGGTATCCTTCTCTACTAGAACTACCCGCTAAAGGACACGACACAGAAAATCTTACGGACAGTGCAGGGCAGATATAAGAGATCTAACAGTGTCTCTTACCTGGCCAGGTTTTTATTCATCTGCCGTCCATTATCCCAGATTCTCTTTTCGTTCGTATTCTGCCGGTGTTCTTGAAGGAGTACACAGACCTCGGGTCCCTGTTCAGGCGCCAGGAAATGTCGGGACCACACTCAGTCGGAGCAGCCTTTGGAAGTGGGGAATCACCAGAAATAATACACAAGACACGTCTCGTATAGTATATCACTGGGAAGTCTCTGAAGCACGCCCGCCTTAAGGTGCTATCCCCTCTTTATATAGTTTGTACAGGTAGTTTCAGTGGTTATACAAGTTTTGCTTGTTTAAACAAAGAGAGAAAAGAGAAGACAAAAGAAAATAGTTTCGGCTATGTGATAGTTTCACAACAAACAAAACAGTACAGTTTCGCCTAAGTGGCAGTTTCACAGACAAAAAATAGGATTTCACACTATGGCTAAAATGTCCTTGAATGGACAGGTCAATATTGATCACAAATTCTTTTTGGTTCATTGAGGTAACCATTTTTGTTCCGCTCTTCACACTGGAGAGCTGTCTGTGTGACAGCTCTCCAGCGACCAAACAGCGACGCTGCAGCGATCGGGATCGTTGTCTGGATCGCTGCAGCGTCGCTAAATGTGACGGTACCTTTAGGCCAGTGGACAATAGACTTGTGACCTCATCCCCACACACCTGGGGCTGGACACACCTCTTCTTGGTTGGACATAAAAGGGACAACACATGTGTTTAGAGTTCTCTTGCTGTTCCTGGATTGCCTGGAATCACCATGGATGGTGGATAAGTATACTCTGTATCCCCTTTTCTTACTAGGCCCTGTAACCTCTTATGCCTTAGGGTCATTAAGCTATAGATTGGGAGGGCTGTTATTGCATGTGTGATTTGGGTAATTGGGCTGTTAATTGTGGTTTTTATATTGTAGTATATTGTTATATTACTGCATACTGTAGTGATATTACTGTATTAGAGTTGTAGTATCTGTATATTGTGTGTGTGTATATATATATATATATATATATATATATATAGTCACCAGCTTAAGTATAAATATATATGTATGTTATATACTGCAGACTTGTGTGTGTGTGTGTAATAAATATAATTTATTGATACACGGTTTTGTCTCAGTTAGTGTATAGTATAAGGAATAGATAACGTTGTGTTATTATTAAGTGGATATTAATTGTTAATAGCCAAGTTTGGCGTTAATAGTTAATATCGGACCTCAATTAGAGGTGTAAGGAGGTTTCCCCCCTTTAGTAATTTGTGGAGGGAAAACCCTGTCCTTTTACAGTGATGTAAGTGCAGCGCCCCAGAGTCCTGGTTGCTGCAGTACTGACGCTCCGCCGCTAAGGGGAGCTATAGTACGTCTGATGGCACTGAAGGAGTTCTTCTGACCAGGTATCACAGACACCAATTCCCTTCACACTCTGGCCTCCAGGGGGAGCTAAGGGCACTATGTATTAGGCCACTCCTCACAATCTGGTAAAACTGGGGGTTGGAAAGGAAATTAGACAGAAAGCTGACTGGGAATCAAACAGGCAACATCCTCTGGCAGAGGCTGCTGCAGGGAGAGGCTCAGGGGGGTCCCTGTCAGGGGTGGGATCCTGACAGAGGCCTAGCGAACAGAGAGAACGTTACGGGACCGCACCTGCACGAGATAGCGGCGGTGCACCAAGAAAGGACAAGAAGCGAGGTTTATTGTGCTGAGTGAGAAACGAGATCAACGCAACAAGGAGAATACCAGTAGGAGTCGTGCTGTAAGACGAGGCAACATCCTACTGAGGCGCATAACCGGTGGCCGGAATGCCGAGGAAGTATAGAGCTCCAGGCCAAGCTTCAAACCTACGGCAGGACAGTCAATTATAGGCGGGCTGTCTCACACTAATCACCTACGAAGACATAGGGGGCAACATTTGGAGAGGGGCGACACTAGGGTCCCGGAAGAACTCCGAGCCTACCCGTCATACGGGTGCGTCCTAGCCATATCATCTGGGGGACGAAGAAGAACATCATAATCCAGTTGTGAGGGAACACGAGAAACAGACACAACAGTTGTGGGGACTATCCCGTAAGCACAGCAGGGGAGGACCGCAACACACAAGCGCTAGAAGGTAGGCACAGATTTCCACCTGCAAAGGGAACTCTGGAAGTGCCATCGGACCGGCCGGACTTGCGCAGCCCGGTTAACCGTATTCCGGACTGAGGATCCTGAAGCCTTCAGTAAAGAGGTAAAGAGACTGCAACCTGGTGTCCTCGTTATTTACTGCGTCCGGCACTTCATCGCACTACCACCACCCACACATTGAACTGTTTCCCTTTATTGTATGCCCCTCAGCAGGGTCACGGACCCGGTCTAGCCACCGTGACAACCCCAGAGCAGAGACTCAGAGGCCCGGTACCGGGTACCCCTCGGCCCTGCGGCAGTGGGGCGCTACAAACTTGGCATCACGAACAGGATCTACTTAAGCCTGAAGAATCAGGTCATGTGTGCCTTGGAACTGTGATTTATTGTGCTTGGACTGTGACTTATTGCAAAGACTGTGCATTGCCATTTGCCGCCAAAACCGCCGCCATTACAGCGCTAAGGAGAGCGCAGGAGAAGAAGAAGGGCGTGCCATGGGAGGAGACTACCAAAGCGGTGCCAAAAGTAGCGACCGCCCTCTCCGACTTCTGCTGCGAGATGATGACCTGCCCAGCAGCAGAGGAGAACCGCCCCCTGATTTGCAACGGCGGGAACGAGGTGAAGAGGGAGCTCAACCCCGGAGAAATGGTGGAGCCAGATGCATGCGCTGCCGCCGAATGCCAGACAGCGAGGATGAGCAACAAGTGCCCGAGCAACGGCGAAGTGATTCCGGCCTGCCCTCACCCACCAGAGATGGACTCGCATCCACCGCAGCTGGAGGATTTGAACTCCTTGGAGCCACCGGCGAAGGAGCCGAGCTTACCAATCCCGACCACGGAGCCATGGAGAGCGGAGCCACATCGAGAGGCCACCTTGGAGGAACCGCGGTCCGGGCTGCAGCCGATTCCAGTGTCCTTGTCAGCGGAACGGATCGACATCGGTGGAATCACATCAGGCGCAGGTATGGAAGACGCCCCTACTCCCCCGGCCGATTCTGCTCCCCTGACCGATCCCGCTCCCGCGACCGCTCCTCACCCCAACAATAACCGGTTCCTCTCGGCGGGGCTGATGGTGCTAACCCCCGACACGATGGGAAAGCTGGTACCTCCACTACCGACCACGATGGGGGAGCCCATAGATGTGAGCCCAGAAGGGGTGATCCTCCAGTGGGATACCCCCTGGACCGGGCCAGATGGAGCTCGGGAGGAAGTCCTCACCCTTGCTGTGCTCACTTGGGAACAATATAAACGATGTCTGATCCTACATTGGAGAAACCGAAAAGATACGGAACAAACTACTGAGCCAAAAGTACAACGCTCAAAGCCTGCGCGCGGCAGGAAGGACGTGGTAAAGCGGGGAACTGTGCTGGCCTTCCACCCGAAGAGGGGTTGGGGCTCCATACAGGAACCGGGGCTACCGACTGACGTCTTCGTTACTAGTTACAACGTGAAAACTCCCTGCTGCAACCAATATGGTGACCCATTGCAAAAAGGGGATCAGGTGACCTATATCCGCCACCGGAGTGCGCAAGGATGGTGCGCTTGGAACGTCCAACGATGTGGGCCTGAGGGGGTGTCACCTGTTGCTTCGACCATGACTGACCCGGATTTGACAGATCTTGTTACTATCGCCACCGTGCGCTTGGTGGCGGCTACTGAGCTTGCAAGCAGGGTTAGCCTTCGAATCCAGACACTGGGTGATCTGACTGCACCCGAGAGACCAACCACCGAGGCTGGCACCGCATCAACCGGGGACCAAGGACCGAGGTCGCCCGAAACTGAGTAAGCAAGTAAATATCCTAATGCTTCATAACTTGTAAATAGTTAACTGTTTGTCTTCTTTGCTGTTACAACCCGACTAGGGTTAACTCTTAAAGGGATCCCTTTGTTGACCCGGGATCCCTATTGTTTTACGTTTTGCTTGTGTTCATCATTGTTATTGAGAGACTGCCGAATCATGGACGGTGAATGATTCACAAACTGATGCTGTAAATAGTTCGCACTTTCTTAAAGGTGCCCTCTACTGGTTTTACACAAAGAAAGGACTCTTTGCGAAGAAACTGTTTTTGGAAACAGCACCGGAGTCCTTATTGTAAACAGACTTGCAGCTTGAGAAGTTGCACTACCTCATAGAGACTTGGTCCTCTCTTAAAGGGGATATTCACACGTTGCACTTATGAACAGTGTTGCCTTAAGATGGTTAAATGGTAATGATGTCTTGAAAGAAGAAGTGATAATGCCAATATGTGGAAGTCATATGTAGCTAATTAGTTAATTGTAAGAAATGTTTAATGATGTTGATAGAAGAATGAGGACAGGAAGTGAACCCAGACGGGGTTAGTCAGTGAGTCCTCCTAGGAGCCATACAGAGATGGCTCGGTGATCCTGAACTGAGAGATGGGTGATGAGTTCTATACCGTGTATAGTAGCAGAAAGGCAGTAGGCCCGGGCAGAAAGGGGCGGTCCTGTAACAGAACGAGGGGCAGTAGGCCTGGAGCAGATAGACAGGCGGTCCTGCAGATGTAAAGATGGAAAATGAAGAAAAGTTGATTAGCCTTATAATGTTTTGTAAGAAGGTCTTTAGTGGATTCAGCGTGTACGTCCTTAAAGACAATGTTAAATTATTGTTCAGAAATTTACACTTAGTAGAATACCCGGTTGGGTAAGAAAAAGTTATTTATAGCCTGTTATTTGAAATGTTTAACTATGTTTGTAACGTTCAAGTGTTCTCACCTCCCATAAAGGGAAGCTCTGTTCAAACTTACTTGTTCTTTGCATTTTCAAAATTGTATGTTTTTTTGCTGACATGTATTGTTGTTTTCTTCCCAGTCCAGGAGTACTGGATTTAACCGGAGGGAGTGCAGCGCCCCAGAGTCCTGGTTGCTGCAGTACTGACGCTCCGCCGCTAAGGGGAGCTATGGTACGTCTGATGGCACTGAAGGAGTTCTTCTGACCAGGTATCACAGACACCAATTCCCTTCACACTCTGGCCTCCAGGGGGAGCTAAGGGCACTATGTATTAGGCCACTCCTCACAATCTGGTAAAACTGGGGGTTGGAAAGGAAGTTAGACAGAATGCTGACTGGGAATCAAACAGGCAACATCCTGTGGCAGAGGCTGTTGCAGGGAGAGACTCAGGGGGTCCCTGTCAGGGGTGGGATCCTGACAGAGGCCTAGCGAACAGAGAGAACGTTACGGGACCGCGCCTGCATGAGATAGCGGCGGTGCACCAAGAAAGGACAAGAAGCGAGGTTTATTGTGCTGAGTGAGAAACGAGATCAACGCAACAAGGAGAATACCAGTAGGAGTCGTGCTGTAAGACGAGGCAACATCCTACTGAGGCGCATAACCGGTGGCCGGAACGCCGAGAAAGTATAGAGCTCCAGGCCAAGCTTCAAACCTACGGCAGGACAGTCAGTTATAGGCGGGCTGTCTCACACTAATCACCTACGAAGACATAGGGGGCAACATTTGGAGAGGGGCGACACTAGGGTCCCGGAAGAACTCCGAGCCTACCCGTCATACGGGTGCGTCCTAGCCATATCATCTGGGGGACGAAGAAGAACATCATAATCCAGTTGTGAGGGAACACGAGAAACAGACACAACAGTTGTGGGGACTATCCCGTAAGCACAGCAGGGGAGGACCGCAACACACAAGCGCTAGAAGGTAGGCACAGATTTCCACCTGCAAAGGGAACTCTGGAAGTGCCATCGGACCGGCCGGACTTGCGCAGCCCGGTTAACCGTATTCCGGACTGAGGATCCTGAAGCCTTCAGTAAAGAGGTAAAGAGACTGCAACCTGGTGTCCTCGTTATTTACTGCGTCCGGCACTTCATCACACTACCACCACCCACACATTGAACTGTTTCCCTTTATTGTACGCCCCTCAGCAGGGTCACGGACCGGGTCTAGCCACTGTGACAACCCCAGAGCAGAGACTCAGAGGCCCGGTACCGGGTACCCCTCGGCCCTGCGGCAGTGGGGCGCTACATAATGATTGAGAGACTTTAGATTTATTATAATTCGGGCCTGTCCCGAGGGTTTTTTCACCATACATATACGGGAATAATGGCCCCTTCCCTGATCGTTTACTGGAACTATAGAGATTGCTCTTGAGGCTACCAGCTCCCTTAGTCCTGACATCATCAAATTTTGAGTCTCCCGGGATGACGGGGAGGTGACTCTTAGGATTCTGAGAGGGAGGGCGTCGATTTCTATTAAAAGACCTTCCTGAATAACATTTATGACCCAGGAGTTGTTGGAAATACTCTGCCAACTATGAACAAACTTCGAAAGCCTCACCCCCACCGGATCGGAGTCATTGCTTTTCTTGCTGTGGCTGCTGGGGATAAGAATATTCTTAGGCTTCCCCTTGGCATAGCTCCATCTACCTGTTTTCCCTTACCCTTAGACTGGGAGGGTTGAGACTAGGAGGGCCGAAAAAAACGCTTTCTGGGAGGTCTCTGTTCAGGAAGAGCCTTTTTCCTATCCGTGGCCTTCTCCAGGATATCATCTAATGATGGTCCGAAGTCTCCTTTAAAGGGGATGGAGCACAATTTTATTTTAGAAGTTACATCTCCACTTCACATTTTGAGCCAGAGGTCTCTTCTGGCTGAATTAGACTGGACCAGAGATCTAGCGGCGACACGGATTGACTCCACGGAGGCGTCAGCAAGGAAACCAGTCGCTCTTTGGAGAATAGGCAAAGAATCCAACACATCATCTCTCGGAGTTCCCTGGGAGATGTGATTCTCTAACTTTTCCATCCAGCGAAAGAGAGATCTAGCTACACAGGTAGATGCTATATTAAACCTGAGAGCCGAAGTGGAGGTTTCCCAGGATTTTTTAAGCAGACTTTCGATTTTTCTATCCAGGGGATCTTTTAATTGGGAGGAGTCTTCAAACGGTAGGGCGGTCTTTTTCCCCACTCTCACCACCTGAACATCTATTTTTGGAATACCCCATTTTGTTAGATCCTCATCCAGGGGGAACCTGTGTTTAAAATCTGAGGGGGTGGTCAGCCGTTTTTCTGGAAGTTCCCATTCCCGATTAATCATATCAATGATACTTTTATGCACAGGAAACCCAATTTGTTTATCTGTATGCATACCAAATAACTCATCCTGTATGGTCTGAGGGACAGGTTCCTCTTTTAAGCCCACAGTATTCCACACAACGGACACCAGCTCTTCTATATATTCAGAAGAAAAAAGATATTTCCTGATCTCAGGAGTCTTATGGGGTAGAGAATCTTCCCATTTAGCGGAGGACGACCCATAAGAGACGTCCGATTCTGAATCAAAATATTCCTGGAATTTTCTTTTCTTGGGAAGCGATGGACCAGGTGAAGGTGGTGGAGGGAGTGTAGCTAATGAGGTTTGGACCTCCTGCTTAACCAATGAACGTATCTCCTCAATTAGTGAGGGATGTTCAGCTCTGACCACTTTGTCCGTGCAGGATTGGCATAACTTTTTCTCACACTTTAAGGGTAGCTTCTCATTACATATGGCACATTTGCGTCTGTTGGCGGTTTTATGGGTAGACTTGTCTCCCTGAAAAAAGAGGGGGAGAAGTATGAGAAGGTATTCTAAGACCCAAACCTTAGATGGGACCCATCCCTGCCACACTTACAGGGGCTTGGGGAGCGCCGGGATCTGCAGCTGCAGGGCAAGACGTATTCTCCATGCTGGAACAGCCTTACCTGAGAGACGTCTTCAGGCAGGTTTATATAGAAAATAAACGCTGCCTCAGCGCTAGGCAATTAGCCTTCCCCTCCCCCTCCGCAGTCCCAGGCAGGCGTGCAGGTGTGCAGCGTGCATCGCACACCGTTCGGAGGTCCCAGGATCCCGGAAGTGAGAGCGCTCCTATGCAGACCCAGAAGTGAAGCGCCGCAGCGCAGCACCACGTGACTTTTGGGTCATCGAACAGCGCGCCAGGAGGGGGAGTCGCCGGAGAGCTCAGGGAGGCCTCCGGGAGGGAATCGCTGGTCCGCTTTACCTCCGCAAAGGGGATACAGGTGGACAAGGAGAGCGGTCCCAGAATCAAAAGGAGATGGGAGCAGAACGGAGGAGGAAGCCCAGGGCCCGACCACACTGCCCAGCAACAAGATTTAACAGGTACCACTGCCAAAGCCGGCCAAGCACCATACCAGGAACCTCTCCATGCCCCATGGGGACAGGAAAGACACTGGTTAATGGGAGGTGGGAGGGGTTTTTAACCTCTTGTGCTTCCTGTCCCCCATTAGGGTATGGAGACAACCTCCTGGGCTGTCGTGGAAGGCAACTAGAGAAATATGTCTTATATTCTAGGTTCTTCAAAGTAGCGACCTTTTGCTTTGATGATTGCTTTGCACACTTTTGGCATTCTCTTGATTACCTTCAAGAGGTAGTCACCGGAAATGGTCTTCTAACAATCTTGAAGGAGTTCCCAGAGATGCGTAGCACTTGTTAGTTCTTTTGCCTTCACTCTGCGGTCCAGCTCACCGCAAACCATCTCGATTGGGTTCAGGTCTGGTGACTGTGGAGGCCATGTCATCTGGCGTAGCACCCCATCACTCTCCTTCTTGGTCAAATAGCCCTTACGCAGCCTGGAGGTGTGTTTGGGGTCATTGTCCTGTTGAAAAATAAATGGTGGTCCATCTAAACGCAAACCGGATGGAACAGCATGCCGCTGCAAGATGCTGTGGTAGCCATGCTGGTTCAGTATGCCTTCAATTTTGAATAAATCCCCAACAGTGTCACCAGTAAAGCACCCCCACATCATCACACCTCCTCCTCCATGCTTCACGGTGGGAACCAGGCATGTAGAGTCCATCCAACTCACCTTTTCTGCATCGCACAAAGACACAGTGGTTGAAACCAAAGATCTCAAATTTGGACTCATCAGACCAAAGCACAGATTTCCACAGGTCTAATGTCCATTCCTTGTGTTCTTTAGCCCAAACAAGTCTCTTCTGCTTGTTGCCTGTCCTTAGCAGGGGTTTCCTAGCAGTTATTTTACCATGAAGGCCTGCTGCACAAAGTCTCCTCTTAACAGTTGTTGTAGAGATCTGTCTGCTGCTAGAACTCTGTGTGGCATTGACCTGGTCTCTAATCTGAGCTGCTGTTAACCTGCGATTTCTGAGGCTGGAGACTTGGATAAACTTATCCTCAGAAGCAGAAGTGACTCTTGGTCTTCCTTTCCTGGGGCGGTCCTCATGTGAGCCAGTTTCTTTGTAGCGTTGATGGTTTTTGCCACTGCACTTGGGGATACTTTCAAAGTTTTCCCAATTTTTCAGACTGACTGACCTTCATTTGTTAAAGTAATGATGGCCACTCATTTTTCTTTACTTAGCTGCTTTTTTCTTGCCAAAATACAAATTCTCAGTCTATTCAGTAGGACTATCAGCTGTGTATCCATCAGACTTCTGCTCAACACAACTGATGGTCCCAACCCCATTTATAAGGCAAGAAATCCCACTTATTAAACCTGACAGGGCACACCTGTGAAGTGAAAACTTATTTCCGGTGACTACCTCTTGAAGCTCATCAAGAGAATGCCAAGAGTGTGCAAAGCAGTCATCAAAGCAAAAGGTGGCTACTTTGAAGATCCTAGAATATAAGACATATTTTCAGTTGTTTCACACTTTTTTGGTAAGTATATAATTCCACATGTGTTAATTCATAGTTTTGATGCCTTCAGTGTGAATTTACAATTTTCATAGTCATGAAAACACAGAAAAATCTTTAAATGAGAAGGTGTGTCCAAACTTTTGGTCTATACTGTATATGAGGCCTGTCACGGAAGTACCACACTACAAATATGTGGCCTGTATTTTTAGTTTAATGCAAAATAGTGCTGTATATAAATTGAGTAATAGACAGGAAAAAAAGTGGTAAACCGGCATACAATGCCCAAACTTTGAGAACGCAGATATATGAGGCCTGTCACAGAAATACCACACTGCCAAATATATGGCCTGTATATTTAGGTTAATGCAAAATAGTGCTGTATATGAGCTGAGTAACAGACAGGAAAAAAGTGGTAAACCGGCCTACAATGCCCAAACTTTGAGCACACAGATATATGAGGCCTGTCACGGAAATAACACACTGCCAAATATGTGGCCTGCTTTTTTTAAAATGCAAAATAGTGTTGTATATAATTAGAGTAACAGACAGGAAAGATAGTGGGAAACCGGCCTACAATGCCCAAACTTGGAGCACGCAGATATATGAGGCCTGTCACAGAAATACCACACTGCCAAATATGTGGCCTGTATTTTTAGTTTAATGCAAAATAGTGCTGTATATGAGCTGAGTAACAGACAGGAAAAAAGTGGTAAACCGGCCTACAATGCCCAAACTTTGAGCACACAGATATATGAGGCCTGTCACGGAAATAACACACTGCCAAATATGTGGCCTGTTTTTTTAGAATGCAAAATAGTGCTATATACAATTAGAGTAACAGACAGGAAAAACAGTGGCAAAACCGCCTAAAATGCCCAAACTTGGAGGACGCAGATATATGAGGCCTTTTTTTGGTGAATTTAAAACACAAAAAAAACACAGTGGCACAAGGCTAGCACACACAACTATGCTACGTATGCCTGACAAACTATGATTTTTAAACAGGCCTCAGCCTGACAGAACAGACTGAATATTTTTTTTTTTGGTGGGGGGGTGAAGTTTTTTGGGAAAAAAATGCAACAAGGTATATATATATAGTAAAGAAGCAGCAGCAGCAGATAGTTATGGAGCTTTGGGAGGGATGCAGTGGGAGCAATGTACGCACATACAGTGCCTGCAGGCCTTCCTCTGATGTGGATATGCTGTGCCCTGCCTACCTAGCGCTGCAATATCGGGACCCACGAATTAGCCCTAAAAAGAACTGTTGGTTTCTCAGGATTTAACAGTTGCAGACCTACACTAACTATAAAAACCACGATCCTGACCCTATCTCGGCAGCAGCTCTCCCTACTCTCGCTGAATCCGGAGCTGAATGCGGTGAGCAGGGCGGCGCCAGGTCTCTTATACTCGAGATGATGCTGTGTGGCCAAGCCAATCACTGCACGACCACAATAGTGATGGCTGTGGTGTTTCATGGCCTGGCAGACAGTCCCTGCAGCGTGATTGGGTCTCTAAAGTTCGCCAAAAATGCTGAGTGGAGACACCAGTTACAGCCGAATAATCCCGGAAATGCTTGGTGCTCGGCGAGTACACGGATACTCGGGCGAGTAACGAGTAGTGGTGAGCACGTTCGCTCATCAATAATGTTTACATGACGTGTTCACTCTGGCCCAGGTTGCGGCCCTACAGTTCTGCTCTACCAGTGCCCTAGCCATCTCAGCCGAGGAGGTGGAGACTGCTCTATTCGAATGCACCTTCAATTTTTCTGGAGGGGAAATCCCTTCTGAACTATGCACCAAGGAAATTGTTGAAATGATCCACCTTTCTATAGTGGGCTTGGAAGCTTTCTTCCCCTATTCTTTCCCTCGTACTGAACAATCAGATTGGAATCCTGCCTCCAACTGCACGTGGCTTGTAAGTACTTTATGACTGCCTGCCTAACATCCAGAGTATGAAAGAGGGATTCCTTCTGATTTGCCGGATGTCCACAAAAGGAGAGTAGCACTATCTCCTGGTTTAGGTTCTGGACAGACACTACCTTAGTCAGAAAATTCGGGTCTAATATAAGGACTATCCAGTCATCCAGAATCTGGAGATATGGATCCCGGATGGACATGGCCTGGATCTCCCCTACCCTTTTAGCGCAGGTAATGGCCACTAAGAATGCTGTTTGTCTGGATATACTTATGTGTTCTATGAGCATGTAAGGTGTCTTCCAAAGGGCGTTAAGAACTAAGTTTAAATACCACTAAGTTTAATAAGGCACAGATTGCCTTATTGTAGGTCTCAACTTCTGCACTGCTTTAATAAATCTAGACACCCACAGGTGAGATGCCAAGGGATGATCAAGGAAGGTGCTTAAGGCCGAGATCTGAACGCTAAAGCCCCCGTCTCACATAGCGAGATCGCTAGCGAGATCGCTGCTGAGTCACAAGTTTTGTGACGCAACAGTGACCTCAGTAGCGATCTCGCTATGTGTGACACGTACCAGCGACCCGGCCCCTGCTGCGAGATCGCTGGTCGTGTCGGAATGGCCTGGACCTTTTTTTGGTCGTTGAGGTCCCGCTGACATCGCTGAATCGGTGTGTGCGACACCGATCCAGCGATGTCTTCACTGGTAACCAGGGTAAACATCGGGTTACTAAGCGCAGGGCCGCGCTTAGTAACCCGATGTTTACCCTGGTTACCAGCGTAAAAGTAAAAAAAAACAAACAGTACATACTCACCATCTGATGTCCGTCAGGTCCCTTGCCGTCTGCTTCCTGCTCTGACTGAGTGCCGCCGTACAGTGAGAGCACAGCACAGCAGTGACGTCACCGCTGCGCTCTGCTCTCACTGTACGGCGGCACTCAGTCAGAGCAGGAAGCAGAGGGCAAGGGACCTGACGGACATCAGATGGTGAGTATGTACTGTTTATTTTTTTGGTAACCAGGGTAAACATCGGGTTACTAAGTGCGGCCCTGCACTTAGTAACCCGATGTTTACCCTGGTTACCCAGGTGCTGCAGGGGGACTTCGGCATCGTTGAAGACAATTTCAACGATGCCGAAGTTGTTCCCCTGATCGTTGGTCGCTGGAGAGAGCGGTCTGTGTGACAGCTCCCCAGCGACCACACAACGACTTACCAACGATCACGGCCAGGTCGTATCGCTGGTCGTGATCGTTGGTAAATCGCTATGTGAGACGGGGCCTTAAGTGTGCTTGGTCTAAGACCTTTGTTAAAGCCTGCTTGAAGAAAATCCCATATCAATAGGCCTAAGTCAATATTGGAACTGCCACACTCCATACAGACCCTCTTCCAAATTTTATTATACATTGCCAATGTGAACGGCTTCTGTCATGGTTCCCAATGGCAGGGACTTAGGCAAAAACAGACTAGCTCTAGGAAGATGGTAACTCAGATGACCGCGATGCTGAACCTAACACACAAATAACAGTAGCCGGGGGGCGTGCCTACGTTTATATCCCTAGACGTCTCGCACCAGCCGGAGATCTAGCTACCCCTAGTAGAGGAATACACAGACCTGACTTGCCTCCAGGGAAACCCCAAAAGTGATAGTAGCCCCCCACATATAATAACGGTTAGGTAAGAGGAAAGCACGTACGCAGTATGAATATAGGTTTTTCAGCCTGAATCTCCAAATTAGGTTCCTCATAGAGCAACCCCAGTGCCAGAAAAAACGCATCCACATTGAGCAGCGCAGGATCCCCTGGTGCCAATGCAAATGCCCAATTCTGGGGGTCACCCCGTAACAAGGAAATAACAATTTTAACCTGCTGAGCGGGGTCTCCAGCGGAGCGAGATCTCAGAGAAAGATACAATTTACAATTGTGCTTAAAATTCAAAAAACGAGATCTATCTCCAGAAAAAAACTCAGGTATAGGAATCTTGGGTTCAGACATAGGAGCATGTATAACAAAGTCTTGGATATTTTGAACTTTAGAGGCAAGAGTATTCAGGTTTGAAGCTAAACTCTGGATATCCATTTCTCAACAGCTGAGATCTGAGCCATTCAGGGATTAAGAGGAGAGAAAAAAAAAACCAGCAGATTGAAATTATGGCTAGACAGAACTTCTGAGTAAAAAAAAGAAGTGTCAGAAACTTCTTATTTCTCTCTTTCTTCAGCCAATACCTTTAATACATTTTGGCCGGCAATACTGTCATGGTTCCCAATGGCAGGGACTTAGGCAAAAACGGACTAGCTCTAGGAAGATGGTAACTCAGATGACCGCGATGCTGAACCTAACACACAAATAACAGTAGCCGGGGGCGTGCCTACGTTTATATCCCTAGACGTCTCGCACCAGCCGGAGATCTAGCTACCCCTAGTAGAGGAATACACAGACCTGACTTGCCTCCAGGGAAACCCCAAAAGTGATAGTAGCCCCCCACATATAATAACGGTTAGGTAAGAGGAAAGCACGTACGCAGTATGAATATAGGTTCAGCAAAGAGAGGCCCTCTGACTAGATAGCAGAAAATACAAAAGAGGACTTCGCGGTCACCTCAAAACCCTAATCAGCCATCCTGAAATTACTTTAACTCCGATATCAACTCATGACACCGGAGTAGTAATTTCAGATCACTAGAGCTTCCAGCAGCAAGAGTGTATAAATGCGTGCTGGACAAAACAAACACAAAAATACAAAAGATCCAACTTAGCTGAATTGCAGACTTGGAGCAGGTAGCAAGCAACAGAGGTGCTCTGATAACATTGATTGCCGGCACTAGAATGACTGAGAAGCCAAACTAAATAGGAAACTCCCAAACCCTGATGGGAACAGGTGCACTGGAAACAAAAGACAAAAGTAAGCCAGTACCACCAGTAGCCACCAGAGGGAGCCAAAAACAGAATTCACAACAGTACCCCCCCCCCTTAAGAAGGGGGCACCGAACCCTCATGAGAACCACCAGGGCGATCTGGATGCGCCCTATGAAAGGCGCGAACCAAATCAGAGGCATGAACATCAGAGGCAGTCACCCAAGAATTATCTTCCTGCCCGTATCCCTTCCATTTAACCAAATATTGGAGTCTCCGTCTGGAAACGCGAGAGTCCAAAATCTTTTCCACAACATACTCCAATTCACCCTCCACCAGCATAGGAGCAGGAGGTTCAACAGAAGGCACAACCGGTACCTCGTACCTCCGCAACAATGACCGATGGAAGACATTATGAATGCGAAAGATGCTGGTAGGTCCAAACGAAAAGATACAGGATTAAGAATCTCCAAAATCTTATAAGGGCCTATGAACCGGGGTTTAAACTTAGGAGAAGAGACCTTCATAGGGACAAAACGAGAAGACAACCACACCAAGTCCCCAACACGAAGACGATGACCCACACGACGATGACGATTAGCAAACTGCTGAGTCTTCTCCTGAGACAACTTCAAATTGTCCACCACATGACTCCAAATCCGGTGCAGTCTATCCACCACAGTGTCCACTCCAGGGCAATCCGAAGATTCCACCTGACCAGATGAAAAACGAGGGTGAAACCCTGAATTGCAAAAGAAAGGAGAAACCAGAGTGGCAGAACTGGCCCGATTATTAAGGGCAAACTCTGCCAACGGCAAAAAAGCGACCCAATCATCCTGATCAGCAGACACAAAACACCTCAAATAAGTCTCCAAGGTCTGATTAGTTCGCTCCGTCTGGCCATTAGTCTGAGGATGGAAAGCAGACGAGAAAGATAAATCAATGCCCATCCTGGCACAGAACGCTCGCCAGAACCTAGACACAAATTGAGATCCCCTGTCAGAAACGATGTTTTCCGGGATACCATGTAAACGAACCACATTTTGAAAAAACAAAGGAACCAACTCCAATGAAGAAGGCAATTTGGGCAAGGGTACCAAATGAACCATCTTAGAAAAACGGTCACACACCACCCAAATAACGGACATTTTCTGAGAAACCGGGAGGTCCGAGATAAAGTCCATAGAGATGTGCGTCCACGGCCTCTTCGGAATAGGCAAGGACAACAACAATCCACTAGCCCGAGAGCAGCAAGGCTTGGCCCGAGCACAAACATCACAAGACTGCACAAAAGTACGCACATCCCAAGACAGGGAAGGCCACCAGAAGGACCTGGCCACCAAATCTCTGGTACCAAAGATTCCAGGGTGGCCTGCCAACACAGAAGAATGAACCTCCGAGATGACTCTACTGGTCCACTCATCTGGAACAAACAGTCTCCCAGGCGGACAACGATCAGGCCTATCAGTCTGAAACTCCTGCAAAGCACGTCGCAAGTCTGGGGAGACAGCAGACAAAATCACCCCATCCTTAAGGATACCCGTAGGCTCAGAATCACCAGAGGAGTCAGGCTCAAAACTCCTAGAAAGGGCATCTGCCTTCACATTTTTCGAACCCGGCAAGTATGAAACCACAAAATTAAACCGGGAGAAAAACAGCGACCAGCGCGCCTGTCTAGGATTCAGACGCCTGGCAGACTCAAGGTAAATCAGATTCTTGTGATCAGTCAAGACCACAACCTGATGTCTAGCACCCTCAAGCCAATGACGCCACTCCTCAAATGCCCACTTCATAGCCAAGAGCTCCCGATTACCGACATCATAATTTCGCTCGGCGGCCGAAAACTTTCGAGAGAAGAATGCACATGGTCTCATCACTGAGCAATCGGGACTTCTCTGCGACAAAACCGCCCCCGCTCCAATCTCGGAAGCATCAACCTCGACCTGAAAAGGGAGCGAAACATCAGGCTGGCGCAACACAGGGGCAGAAGAAAAGCGGCGCTTAAGCTCCCGAAAGGCCTCCACAGCCGCAGAGGACCAATTGGCAACATCAGCACCCTTCTTAGTCAAATCAGTCAGAGGCTTAGCAACACTTGAAAACCCAGTTATGAATCGACGATAGAAATTAGCAAAGCCCAAGAATTTCTGAAGACTCTTCAGGGAAGTAGGCTGCGTCCAATCACAAATGGCACGAACCTTGACAGGATCCATCTCAATAGAAGAAGGGGAAAAAATGTACCCAAAAAAGAGATCTTCTGAACCCCAAAAATACACTTCGAACCCTTTACAAACAAAGAATTGGCCCGCAAAACCTGAAAAACCTTCCTAACCAGTTGAACATGCGACTCCCAGTCATCCGAAAAAATCAAAATATCATCCAAATACACAATCATAAATTTATCCAGATATTCACGGAAAATATCGTGCATAAAGGACTGAAAGACTGAAGGGGCATTAGAACGACCAAAAGGCATTACCAAATACTCAAAATGGCCCTCGGGCGTATTAAATGCAGTTTTCCACTCATCTCCCTGCTTAATCCGCACCAAATTATACGCACCCCGAACATCAATCTTAGAGAACCACTTTGCCCCTTTAATACGAGCAAATAAATCAGTCAATAGTGGCAAAGGATACTGGTATTTGACTGTAATCTTATTCAACAGGCGATAATCAATACAGGGCCTCAGGGAGCCATCTTTTTTACCCACGAAAAAAAAACCTGCTCCTAAAGGAGATGAGGATGGACGGATATGTCCCTTTTCCAAGGACTCCTTAATATACTCTCGCATAGCAGCATGCTCAGGCAAAGACAGATTGAACAAACGACCCTTAGGAAACTTGCTGCCAGGAATTAAGTCTATAGCACAATCGCATTCCCTGTGAGAGGGGAGAGAACTAAGTTTAGGCTCCTCAAAAACATCACAATAGTCAGACAAAAATGCCGGAACTTCAGAGGGAGTAGATGAAGCAATGGAAACCAAAGGTACTTCCCCATGAGCCCCCTGACATCCCCAGCTTAACACAGACATTGTTTTCCAGTCAAGGGCTGGATTATGAGTTTGCAACCATGGCAATCCAAGCACTAAGACATCATGCAAGTTATGCAACACAAGGAAGCGAATCACCTCCCGATGGTCAGGAGTCATACACATAGTCACTTGTGTCCAGTATTGTGGTTTATTCCTAGCCAATGGTGTGGAGTCGATACCCTTCAGAGGGATAAGGACTTCCAAAGGCTCTAGGCAAAACCCACAGCGTCTGGCAAAGGACCAATCCATAAGACTCAAGGAAGCGCCAGAATCCACATAGGCATCCACGGTAATAGATGATAATGAACAAATCAAATTTACAGACAAAATAAACTTAGACTGTAAAGTGCCAATTGCAAAAGACTTATCACCCTTTTTTGTGCGTTTAGAGCATGCTGATATAACATGAGCAGAATCACCACAGTAGAAGCACAACCCATTTTTACGTCTATAATTCTGCCGTTCATTTCTGGACAGAATTCTATCACATTGCATATTCTCCAGTGCCTGCTCAGAAGACACCGCCAAATGGTGCACAGGTTTGCGCTCCCGTAAACGCCGATCAATCTGAATAGCCATAGTCATGGATTCATTCAGACCTGTGGGCGTAGGAAACCCCACCATGACATCTTTAACGGCGTCAGAGAGACCTTCTCTGAAATTCGCCGCCAGGGCGCACTCATTCCACTGAGTAAGCACAGACCATTTTCGAAATTTTTGACAATATATTTCAGCTTCATCATACCCCTGAGAGAGGGCCATCAAGGCTTTTTCAGCCTGAATCTCCAAATTAGGTTCCTCATAGAGCAACCCCAGTGCCAGAAAAAACGCATCCACATTGAGCAGCGCAGGATCCCCTGGTGCCAATGCAAATGCCCAATTCTGGGGGTCACCCCGTAACAAGGAAATAACAATTTTAACCTGCTGAGCGGGGTCTCCAGCGGAGCGAGATCTCAGAGAAAGATACAATTTACAATTGTGCTTAAAATTCAAAAAACGAGATCTATCTCCAGAAAAAAACTCAGGTATAGGAATCTTGGGTTCAGACATAGGAGCATGTATAACAAAGTCTTGGATATTTTGAACTTTAGAGGCAAGAGTATTCAGGTTTGAAGCTAAACTCTGGATATCCATTTCTCAACAGCTGAGATCTGAGCCATTCAGGGATTAAGAGGAGAGAAAAAAAAACCCAGCAGATTGAAATTATGGCTAGACAGAACTTCTGAGTAAAAAAAAAAAAAGTGTCAGAAACTTCTTATTTCTCTCTTTCTTCAGCCAATACCTTTAATACATTTTGGCTGGCAATACTGTCATGGTTCCCAATGGCAGGGACTTAGGCAAAAACGGACTAGCTCTAGGAAGATGGTAACTCAGATGACCGCGATGCTGAACCTAACACACAAATAACAGTAGCCGGGGGGCGTGCCTACGTTTATATCCCTAGACGTCTCGCACCAGCCGGAGATCTAGCTACCTCTAGTAGAGGAATACACAGACCTGACTTGCCTCCAGGGAAACCCCAAAAGTGATAGTAGCCCCCCACATATAATAACGGTTAGGTAAGAGGAAAGCACGTACGCAGTATGAATATAGGTTCAGCAAAGAGAGGCCCTCTGACTAGATAGCAGAAAATACAAAAGAGGACTTCGCGGTCACCTCAAAACCCTAATCAGCCATCCTGAAATTACTTTAACTCCGATATCAACTCATGACACCGGAGTAGTAATTTCAGATCACTAGAGCTTCCAGCAGCAAGAGTGTATAAATGCGTGCTGGACAAAACAAACACAAAAATACAAAAGATCCAACTTAGCTGAATTGCAGACTTGGAGCAGGTAGCAAGCAACAGAGGTGCTCTGATAACATTGATTGCCGGCACTAGAATGACTGAGAAGCCAAACTAAATAGGAAACTCCCAAACCCTGATGGGAACAGGTGCACTGGAAACAAAAGACAAAAGTAAGCCAGTACCACCAGTAGCCACCAGAGGGAGCCAAAAACAGAATTCACAACAGGCTTCCTACTGGCCTGGATCATAGATATGACTTGGTCAGATAGACCCCAGGTCTTTAAGATATTCCTTTCAGGATCCAAGTTGACAGATGGAGTCTCTCCATGTTGTGGTGGAAGACTGGACCCTGATGAATTAAGTCTTTTCTCCGAGGAAGCAACACAGGATCTTCCAGAGCCATGGTCTTTAGCAGAGGGAACCAACTTCTTCTTGGCCAGAAAGGAGCAATTAGAAATACATTCTCCCGTTCCCCCTGAATCTACCTGAGCACTCTTGGAATGAGCGCTACTGGAGTAAAGGCGCATGACAGGCCCCACTTCCACTTCTGGCTTAATGCGTTGATCCCTTCCGGATGGTCTGCGGGGTTCAGGGAGTAGAATCTGATGACCTTTGCATTTTTCTTTGTTACAAACAGATAGATCTGGTGAGTCCCCCAAAGGTTGCAAAACTGCTGAAATACATCCTTGTTCAACTCGCATTCTGTAGGCCAGATTTTCCATCTGCTCAGATAATCTGCCACATTGTTCTGGGCTCCTTGCAGATGAACATCTGAGATTGACAGGACTGTTTTTTCTGCCCAGGCAAAGATAACTGAGGACAAATCTTGGAGTGGTCAATGTCTTGGGCTACCTGATGGCGCAGAAAGGACACTGTTGTCATGTTGTCTGACATGATCTTCACATGCTGTCCTCTTAGTGCTGAGCGATTTTGTCAGGTTTAAGCAAATTCATCTGTCGAGCGTAACTTGGCGTCTGTCCCGGGAGGTCAGGATAGCCCTCTGTGGACTCCTGGAATGGAACTGGGCCCACTGAACGCAAGGAATGGAGAATGTGAGTAACCCTAGGATCTTCATTGCCATCCTGATCAAACTGTGACTGTTCAGGAACAGCTGGACCTTGACTTTCAAGGATTTCTGCTTTTCCTCTGGTAAGAAGGATGTTCTTAGCTTGGAATCCAGCATGACACCCAAGAAAATATTCCTGGTTTCTGGCTCTAAATCTGATATCTTCAGATTTAGGATCTAACCAAGATGCTCCAAAGTTGCTATCGTCCTCTTCTTGTGAACCTGAAGTTCTTTCACCGAGTTGGCTACCAGCAGAAAGTTGTTCATGTACAGGATTATAATTATACCCCTTTGTCTTAGAAAGGCTATGAGTTCTGCAACCAGTTTTATGAAGACCTGGGGAGCCGAGGCAAGACCAAAGGGAAGGCACTGGAATTGGAAGTGGTAGTTCCGATCTTGAATTCTCACGGCGAACCGAAGGAATTTCTGAGAGGAGGGATGTACTGGTACCTCATAATAGACACTTTTCAGGTCTAATGTGCACATGACTGCACCTTTGTTTATCAGGGAAATTGACCTCATAGACTCCATCCTGAACCTCTTGTATCTCACCCGGAAATTCAACGATTTTAGGTTTACTATAGTGCAGGCTTCGCCTGAGGTTTTTCTGATAGTAAACAGGTTTGAGTAGTGATCTCGGCCTTCCTCCGACTGAGGAACCGGTATTATTACCACCAGTTCCCCTATGTCTGCGCACGCAAGGGAACTGTCGGCCAGAGAGTGAGAAGCTATGAATTTCTAGGGAGGGGACCCTGAAAACTGTATCACATACCCTTCTGCAATGGCTCTCAGTGTCCATTGGTCCTTGGTGATGTGTTGCCAGTTCTTTGCAAACTGTTTGAGACACCCCCATGTGACAGGCATCATTGCCGCCTTGGACGTGAGCCTAATTCAAAAAGGAGCCTCTACTTCTCCCCCCGTTTGGATAATTCCACTTACTAGTTTTCCCTTTAGATCTATAATCCTGCTTCTGGGATGGTCTTGGTCTCTGAAAGGTCTGAAACCTCCTAGTTCTATCCTCAGGGAGCCCCATCTTTTTGTCTGACGCTTTCTCCAGAATTTCATTTAGGGCAGAGGTGTCAAACTGCATTTCTCGAGGGCCGCAAACCATGAGTGTTTTCAAGATTTCCTTAGCATTCCACAAGGTGCTGGAATCATTCTGTACAGGTGATTAAATTATCACCTGTGCAATACACGGAAATCCTGAAAACATGACCTGTTTTCGGCCCTCGAGGAATGCAGTTTGACACCTCTGATCTAGGGTGTCGTGAATACTCTCAACCCTGAGAAGGGAATAGAGCATAACTTATTTTTAGAGGAGTAATCACCTGACCAAGTCTTCATCCAAATGGCTCTAGGGGCCGCATTGGGCAAAGAGCTGTTCCTGGCCGCGAACCTGACTGACTCGGCGGAGGCATCGGCCATAAAACCCGTGGCTGACTTCATTAAGGGAAGATGTCTTCCCAAGGCGTTTTGTTATTGAGATGTTCCTCTAGTTGTCTGAGCTATAAAACCATGGATTTAGCAACTGAGATGGCAGTAATATTGGCTTTCAATATTGCTGCTGAAGCTTTCTGGGCTCTTTTAAGAAGGTTATCTGCCTTCCTATACTTAATTGTAAAGTGCTGCAGAATATGTTGGCGCTATTTAAATAAAAAATATTATTATTATTATTGGTTCTCTCAAGCTCGAGAAGTCCTCAAAGGGTATGGAAGTCTTTTTGGCACAGGAACATCAATCTTGGGAACTTCATCCCACAGCTTAACATCCTCAGGTTCAAAGGTCAAGCGCATCCTGAAGTCCCAGGGTATTACCAGACATTTTTTCTACATCTTCCTATTCCTCCAGAATCATCGCCTGGATATGACTGTTCACTGGGAACACTCGCCGTTTCTGGGATCTGAGACCCCCAAATGTCTCATCTTGGATAGAATTATCTTGGGGTTTCTTCCACCCGCATTGTGCTTCTGACTGCCTAAATAAGCTCATCAGTGTCCTCCAAGGTTAAAAGGTATTTTATCTTGCCTCCGTCCAGACTTTCTACAACAACTTCTCAACTTCTCCTTCCACCTCCACCGAGCCTATGAACTGGAGTTCCTCTTCTGAGTTCAGCTCCATTTTCCAATGTGATCTCGTAGCTCTAGGGCCTGGGTTGGTAGTCTGTAGTGGGGTGCGGTTAGTCTCCTGGACCGCTTTTCATAGAGTGCATCACCGCAAGAAAGGACCGTTACTCATCCCGAACAATATTAGTGGTGCAGCCTCCACGCAGCAGTTTCCCAAAAGTCTCTGGTAATTTCATATTACAGATGGGGCACCTCTTGTTGGATTTCATAGTAGTCTTGCCTGACTTTTTAGGGGTAGGGAGTGCCGTGGCCAGAGTTCCCTTATCATATATATATATATATATATATATATATATATATATATATAGTTAGGTCCATATATATTTGGACAGAGACAACATTCTTCTAATTTTTGTTGAAGACATTACCACAATGAATTTTAAGCAAAACAATTCAGATGCAGTTGAAGTTCAGACTTTCAGCTTTCATTTGAGGGTATCCACAATAAAATTGGATGAAGGGTTTAGGAGTTTCAGCTCCTTAAAGGACTGCCTTGTGCAGGCATGTACTACGGAGGACAGAGAATGAACTTCAATCCAATATTGCAGCCAGCATGCAGCCAGCGGTTAAGGAAAGGGTGAATCAAACACCCGAAAACCCCGCCCATATGACTGAAAATTGTTCCCTCCAAATTCAGGTGACAGAGTCCCTTTAACATGTGCCACCCTGTTTTTAAAGGGACCAAAAGTAATTGGACAATTGACTTCAAGGCTATTTCATGGACAGGTGTGGTCAATCCCTTCGTTATGTCATTCTCAATTAAGCAGATAAAAGGCGTGGAGTTGATTTGAGGTGTGGTGCTTGCATTTGGAAGGTTTTGCTGTGAAGTAAACATGCGGTCAAAGAAGCTCTCCATGCAGGTGAAACAAGCCATCATTAAGCTGCGAAAACAGAAAAAACCCATCTGAGAAATTGCTACAATATTAGGAGTGGGAAAATCTACACTTTGGTACATCCTGAGAAAGAAAGAAAGCACTGGTGAACTCCTCAATGCAAAAAGACCTGGGCGCCCACGGAAAACAACAGTGGTGGATGTTTGCAGAATAATCTCCATGGTGAAGAGAAACCCCTTCACAACAGCCAACCAAGTGAACAACACTCTCCAGGAGGTCGGCGTATCAATATCCAAATCTACCATAAAGAGAAGACTGCATGAAAGTAAATACAGAGGGTTCACTGCACTGTGCAAGCCACTCATAAGCATCAAGAATAAAAAGGCTAGACTGGACTTTGCTAAAAAAAAAAAAAAAAAATGTAAAAAAGCCAGCACAGTTCTGGAAGAACATTCTTTGGACAGATGAAACCAAGATCAACCTCTACCAGAATGATGGAAAGAGAGAAGTATGGAGAAGGCTTGGTACAGCTCATGATCCAAAGCATACCACATCATCTGTAAAACACGGCGGAGGCAGTGTGATGGCTTGGGCATGCATGGCTGCCAGTGGCACTGGGTCACTAGTGTTTATTGATGATGTGACACAGGACAGAAGCAGCCAAATTAATTCTGAGGTATTCAGAGACATACTGTGTGCTCAGATCCAGCCAAATGCAGCCAAACTGATTGTCCATCTGTAGTATGAAACGACGACCAATGACCCAAAACATAAAGCCAAAGCAACCCAGGAGATTATTAAAGCAAAGAAGTGGAATATTCTTGAATGGCCAAGTCAGTCACCTGATCTCAACCCAATTGAGCATGCATTTCACTTGTTAAAGACTAAACTTCAGACAGAAAGGCCCACAAATAAACAGCAACTGAAAAACCACCGCAGTGAAGGCCTGGCCGAGCATCAAAAAGGAGGAAACACAGCGTCTGGTGATGTCCATGAGTTCAAGACTTCAGGCAGTCATTGCCAACAAAGGGTTTTCAACCAAGTACTAAAAATGAACATTTTATTTAACCCCTTAAGCCCGTATGACGTACTATACCGTCGAGGTGGGGTGGGCCTTAATTCCCGGTGACGGGATAGTACGTCATACGCGATCGGCCGCGCTCACGGGGGGAGCGCGGCCGATCGCGGCCGGGTGTCGGCTGCATATCGCAGCTGACATCCGGCACTATGTGCCAGGAGCGGTCACGGACCGCCCCGGCACATTAACCCCCGGCACACCGCGATCAAACATGATCGCGGTGTACCGGCGGTACAGGGAAGCATCGCGCAGGGAGGGGGCTCCCTGCGTGCTTCCCTGAGACGATCGGTACAAGGTGATGTACTCACCTCGTACCGAACGTCTTCTCCCTGCAGGCCCCGGATCCAAAATGGCCGAGGGGCTGTATCCGGGTCCTGCAGGGAGCACTTCCGGGTCGGAGCAGGCTGCAGATGAAAGCTGCAGCCTGCTCCGATGAAAGTATGATCGCCGATCTGACAGAGTGCTGTGCACACTATCAGATCTGCGATCTGTGATGTCCCCCCCTGGGACAAAGTAAAAAAGTTAAAAAAAAAATTTCCACATGTGTAAAAAAAAAAAAAAAAAATTCCTAAATAAATAATAATAAAAAAAAAAATATTATTCCCATAAATACATTTCTTTATCTAAAAAAAACAAACAAAAACAATAAAAGTACACATATTTAGTATCGCCGCGTCCGTAACGACCCAACCTATAAAACTGGCCCACTAGTTAACCCCTTCAGTAAACACCGTAGGAAAAAAAAAAAAAAACGAGGCAAAAAACAACGCTTCATTACCATACCGCCGAACAAAAAGTGGAATAACACGCGATCAAAAGACGGATATAAATAACCATGTTACCGCTGAAAACGTCATCTTGTCCCGCAAAAAACGAGCCGCCATACAGCATCATCAGCAAAAAAATAAAAAAGTTATAGTCCTCAGAATAAAGCGATGCCAAAATAATTATTTTTTCTATAAAATAGTTTTTATCGTATAAAAGCGTCAAAACATAAAAAAATGATATAAATGAGGTATCGCTGTAATCGTACTGACCCGACGAAAAAACTGCTTTATCAATTTTACCAAGCGCAGAACGGTATAAACGCCTCTCCCAAAAGAAATTCATGAATAGCTGGTTTTTGGTTATTCTGCCTCACAAAAATCAGAATAAAAAGTGATAAAAAATGGTCACGTGTCCGAAAATGTTACCAATAAAAACGTCAACTCGTCCCGCAAAAAACAAGACCTCACATGACTCTGTGGACCAAAATGTGGAAAAATTATAGGTCTCAAAATGTGGAGACGCAAAAAGTTTTTTGCTATAAAAAGCGTCTTTTAGTCTGGTTTCACACTTGCGTTTTTATCTGCATGCGTTTTTTAAAAAAACCGCATGTGTGAAAAAATGCATGTAAACGTGGTAAAACGCATGCGTTTTTATAGAAAAACACAAGAAAACAAGAAAAAAACAAAAAACCCTAACCCTACCCCTAACCTGAAATACGTGGCACTGAAATACGTGGCACTGAAATATACGTTTATATACGTATATACGTATATAAGTGCCACAATATTTCAGTGGCCACGTATTTAAGTGCCACGTATTTAAGTGCCACGTATTTACGTGCCACGTATTTACGTGCCACGTATTTTTCAGTGCCTGAAATACGTGGCACTGAAATACGTGGCACTGAATATCGTGGCACTGAAATATCGTGGCACTGAAGTATTTACGTGCCACGTATTTTTCAGTGCCTGAAATATGTGGCACTGAAATACGTGGCACTGAAATACGTGGCACTTATATACGTGGCACTTATGACTGTCAGAAAATGTTCAGTAAATGGTTAGGGGTGAGGTTAGGGGTAGGGTTTCAGGTAGAATTGGGGAGTTTCCACTGTTCCGGCACATCAGGGGCTCTCCAAACGCGACATGGCGTCCAATCTCAATTCCAGCCAATTCTGCGTTGAAAAAGTAAAACAGTGCTCCTTCCCTTCCGAGCTCTCCCGTGCGTCCAAAAAGGGGTTTACCCCAACATATGGGGTATCAGCGTACTAGGGACAAATTGAACAACAACTTCTGGGGTCCAAGTTCTCTTGTTATCCTTGGGAAAATAAAAATTTGGGGGGCTAAAAATCATTTTTGTGGGAAAAAAAATATGTTTTATTTTCACGGCTCTGCGTTGTAAACTGTAGTGAAACACTTGGGGGTTCAAAGTTCTCACAACACATCTAGATAAGTTCCTTGGGAGGTCAAGTTTCCAATATGGGGTCACTTGTGGGGGGTTTGTACTATTTGGGTACATCAGGGGCTCTGCAAATGCAACGTGACGCCTGCAGACCAATCCATTTAAGTCTGCATTCCAAATGGCGCTCCTTCCCTTCCGAGCTCTGTCATGCGCCCAAACAGTGGTTCCCCCCCACATAGGGGGTATCAGCGTACTCAGGACAAATTGGACAACAACTTTTAGGGTCCAATTTATCCTGATACCCTTGTGAAAATACAAAACTGGGGGCTAAATTTAATTTTTGTGAAAAAAAAAATAAATTTTATTTTCACGGCTCTGCGTTATAAACTGTAGTGAAACACTTGGGGGTTCAAAGTTCTCACAACACATCTAGATAAGTTCCTTGGGGGGTCTAGTTTCCAATATGGAGTCACTTGTGGGGGGTTTGTACTGTTTGGGTACATCAGGGGCTCTGCAAATGCAACGTGACGCCTGCAGACCAATCCATTTAAGTCTGCATTCCAAATGGCGCTCCTTCCCTTCCGAGCTCTGTCATGCGCCCAAACAGTGGTTCCCCCCACATAGGGGGTATCAGCGTACTCAGGACAAATTGGACAACAACTTTTAGGGTCCAATTTATCCTGATACCCTTGTGAAAATACAAAACTGGGCACTAAAAAATCATTTTTGTGAAAAAAAAATTTTTTTTATTTTCACGGCTCTGCGTTATAAACTGTAGTGAAACACTTGGGGGTTCAAAGCTCTCAAAACACATCTAGATAAGTTCCTTAGGGGGTCTACTTTCCAAAATGGTGTCACTTGTGGGGGGGTTTAATGTTTAGGCACATCAGGGGCTCTCCAAACGCAACATGGCATCCCATCTTAATTCCAGTCAATTTTGCATTGAAAAGTAAAATAGCGCTTCTTCCCTTCTGAGCTCTGCTATGCGCCCAAACAATGGTTTACACCCACATATGGGGTATCGTCGTACTCAGGACAAATTGCACAACAACTTTTATGGTCTAATTTCTTCTCTTACCCTTGGGGAAATAAAAAAATGGGGGTGAAAAAATCATTTTTGTGAAAAAATATGATTTTTTTATTTTTACGGCTCTGCATTATAAACTTCTGTAAAGCACTTGTTGGGTCAAAGTGCTCACCACACATCTAGATAAGTTCCTTAGGGGGTCTACTTTCCAAAATGGTGTCACTTGTTAGGGGTTTCAATGTTTAGGCACATCAGGGGCTCTCCAAATGCAACATGGCGTCACATCTCAATTCCAGTCAATTTTGCATTGAAAAGTCAAATGGCGCTCCTTTGCTTCCAAGCTCTGCCATGCACCCAAACTTTGGTTTACCCCCACATATGGGGTATCAGCGTACTCAGGACAAATTGTACAACAACTTTTGGGGTCCTTTTTCTCCTGTTACCCTTGGTAAAATAAAACAAATTGGAGCTGAAATAAATTTTGTGTGAAAAAAAGTTAAATGTTCATTTTTATTTAAACATTCCAAAAATTCCTGTGAAACACCTGAAGGGTTAATAAACTTCTTGAAAGTGGTTTTGAGTACCTTGAGGGGTGCAGTTTTTAGAATGGTGTCACACTTGGGTATTTTCTATCATATAGACCCGTCAAAATGACTTCAAATGAGATGTGGTCCCTAAAAAAAAATGGTGTTGTAAAAATGAGAAATTGCTGGTCAACTTTTAACCCTTATAACTCCGTCACAAAAAAAAAATTTGGTTCCAAAATTGTGCTGATGTAAAGTAGACATGTGGGAAATGTTATTTATTAAGTATTTTGTGTCACATATGTCTGTGATTTAAGGGCATAAAAATTCAAAGTTGGAAAATTGCGAAATTTGAGCTGGGCATTATTGAGCTGTGTACCCACTAGTTGGGCTCAGTCCCTCTCAGCCCATATCTACGTGTATGTCACTTCAAGCTAAGATTTTATATTAGAGTTAGGACTGTGCCAATTACAGTTGCAGTGACGAGGTAGGGTTGCTTTCGATTTTTTAGTTTTTTTGTGCCTGTCCTCAAGGTCCGTACTCTGTTCACGAATGTTGGAAGAGTGAAACCAGCCTAAGGTCAGAGACAGACTGCTGTATTTCTCCTGCAAGAATCACATCGTAAACCTCATACTGGCTGTCAGTTCTCCTGACCTCGACAGCTGCATAGAAATACATCATACTGTTGTGGTGCCCCTGAGGGTCCAGTCGCCACAGAGTACTGTGGTGTGGGACTTTGCTCTCAGGTAAGGAGGGACATGGCACAGAGCCCTACACCCACATCCAACAGACAATTCAGTCAAGGCCAGGCTGGATAGGAAAGGGAGTTGGGAAGAGTAGGGGGGGGGGGTAGGTAGAGTAGACTGAAGAGCTTGTCAGGGACAGGAGAGCAAGATGGATCTGAGCAGATGTGTGGGGGGTCTGCACCTCATGGCAGACAGACAGAAAGACTGAATCAGACAGAAAGGTGCTCCCAGAGAGGAAGCTGAAGAAAAGTGAAACGGAACTGAAGAAAGGGGATCCTAGAGGCACGGGTAGTGAGAAGTCCACCCGTGGGGCTCGTATCCACACTGACCATTGTCAGGCGGAGTGACCAGGTCGCAGTGAGGGACCGGCCCTCAAACTAGTAGAGAAACTATGAACTCCGCTCGCTAACTGGAGGCTGTAGCTTTTGCAAGAGGCAGTGTCACATCTGCACACATTCGCTGAAAAGGCAGCCATATAGGATTCAGTGAGGACTTGGCACTCACTGCCAGGCGGAATCCGTGGCTACCGGCTTGGGACACTGTGTGGCAGGTGCAGGGCAGGAGAAAGATGGCCAGAGAAAGGAACATAAGAAAGAGGGTTCTGGAAAGTGCACCCAAATTGCTTGAGAGCTGGTGGACCACAAACCTGGAGGACACAGCACCCCAGCTGGGGCAACTAAGAACTGTGATTAAAGCATTGGAAACTGCACCAAGCTGGGTCCTCACATTTATTTACTGCGCCATCCACCCTGCACCAGAGATACTACAACTACATCAAGCACCATCTTCACCTTTAACCCCTTAGTGACAGAGCCAATTTGGTACTTAATGACCGAGCCAATTTTTACAATTCTGACCAGTGTCACTTTAAGAGGTTATAACTCTGGAACGCTTTATCAGATCCCGCTGATTCGGAGATTGTTTTTTCGTGACATATTGTACTTCAAGTTAGTGGTAACATTTCTTCGATATTACTTGCGATTATTTATGAAAAAAATGGAAATATGGCGAAAATTTTTAAAATTTTGCAATTTTCAAACTTTGTATTTTTATGCCCTTAAATCAGAGAGATGTCACAAAAAATAGTTCATAAATAACATTTCCCACATGTCTACTTTACATCAGCACAATTTTGGAAACAATTTTTTTTTGTTAGGGAGTTATAAGGGTTAAAAGTTGTCCAGCAATTTCTCATTTTTACAACACCATGTTTTTTTTAGGGATCACATCACCTTTGAAGTCATTTTGAGGGGTCTATATGATAGAAAATACCCAAGTGTGACACCATTCTAAAAACTGCACCCCTCAAGCTGCTCAAAACCACATTCAAGAAGTTTATTAACCCTTTACGTACTTCACAGGAACTGAAACAATGTGGAAGAAAAAAAAATGAACATTTAACTTTTTTTTGCAAACATTTTACTTCAGAACCATTTTTTTTTAATTTTCACAAGTGTAAAAACAGAAATTTAACCATAAATGTTGTTGTGCAATTTCTCCTGAATACGTTGATACCCCATATGTGGGGGTAAACCACTGTTTGGGCGCACCGCAGAGCTTGGAAGTGAAGGAGCACCGTTTGACTGTTTCAATGTAGAATTGGCTGGAATTGAGATCGGACGCCATATCACGTTTGGAGAGCCGCTGATTTGACTAAACAGTGGAGACCCCCCAAAATGACACCATTTTGGAAACTAGACCCCTTAAGGAACTTATCTAGATGTGTGGTGAGCACTTTAAACCCCCAGGTGCTTCACAGAAGTTTATAATGTAGAGCCGTGAAAAAAACAAACAAAAAAAAAACGCATTTTTTCTACAAAAATGATTTTTGCCTCCAAATTTTTATTTTACCAAGGGTAACAGGAGAAAATGGACTCCAGAAGTTGTACAATTTGTCTTGAGTACGCCGACACCCCATATGTGGGGGTAAACCACTGTTTGGGCGCATGGCTGAGCTCGGAAGCAAAGGAGCGCCATTTGACTTTTCAATGCAAAACTGACTGGAATTGAGATCGGACGCCATGTCGCGTTTGGAGAGCCCCTGATGTGCCTAAACAGTAGAAACCCCCCAAAAGTGACCCCATTTTGGAAACTAGACCCCCCATGGAATTTATATAGATGTGCAGTGAGAACTTTGAATGCCCAAGTGCATCACAGAAGTTTATAATGCAGAGTCGTGAAAATAAAAAATATATTTTTTTTTAACAATAAAGATTTTTTAGCCCCCAAGTTTTTATTTTCACAAGGGTAACAAGAGAAATTGGACCCCAAAAGTTGTTTTCCCAATTTGGCCTGAGTATGCTGGTACCCCATATGTGGGGGTAAACCACTGTTTGGGCGCACGGCAGAGCTCGGAAGGGAAGGAGCGCCATTTTGAAATGCAGACTTTGATAGAATTGTCTGCGGGCGTTATGTTGCGTTTGCAGACCCCTAATGTACCTAAACAGTAGAAACCCCCCCACAAGTGACCAAATTTTGGAAACTAGACCCCCTAAGGAACTTATCTAGATATGTGGTGAGAACTTTGCATTATAAACTTCTGTGAAGCACTTGAGCATTCAGAGTAGCGAAAATAAAAAAAAAATATTTTTTTTCCCACAAAAGAGATTTTTAGCCCCCAAGTTTTTATTTTCAAGGGTAACAGGAGAAATTGGACCCCAAAAGTTGTCCAATTTTTCCCGAGTACGCTGATGCCCCATATGTGGGGGTAAACCACTGTTTGGGCGCACGGCAGAGCTCAGAAGGGAAGGAGCACCATTTGACTTTTTTTGCGCTAAATTGGCTGTCGTGTTTGGAGACCCCCTGATGTACCTAAACAGTGGAAACCCCCAAATTATAACTCCAACCCTAACTCCAACACACCCCTAAACCCTAATCTCAACCCGATCCATAATCCTAATCACAACCCTAACGATAATCACAACCCTAACCCCAAAACAGCCCTAATCTCAACCCTAACCATAACCCTAATCAAAACCCTAAATCCAACACACCCCTAATCCCAACCCTAACCCTAATCCCAACCCTAATCCCAAATGTAACCCTAATCCCAAACGTAACCTAATCCCAACCCTAATCCAAACCCTAACCCTAATCCCAACTCTAACCCTAACTTTAGCCGCAACCCTAACCATAACTTTAGCCCTGTCACAAAAAAAAAGTTCAATGTAACTTTCTTTTTGTACGTCGCATCCGCCATTTCCACGCATGTGTGGCCGTAACTCTGCCCCCTCCTCCCCAGGACAGACTGGGCAGCGAATGCGTTGAAAAACTGCATCCGCTGCCCACGTTGTGCACAATTTTCACAACGTGCGTCGGTACGTCGGGCCGACGCATTGCGACCGCCCCGTACCGACGCAAGTGTGAAAGAAGCCTAAGGCTACTTTCACACTAGCGTCGTACTCGGCCCATCGCAGTGTGTCGGGCCGATGTACCGACGCTAGCGTTGTAAGCGCCGCACAACGGGTGCAGCGGATGCTGTTTTTTCAACGCATCCGCTGCCTTATTGTGAGGTGCGGGGAGGCGGGGCGGAGTTCCGGCCGCGCATGCACAGTCGGAAATGGCGGACACGTCGCACAAAAAAGTCACATGTAGCTTTTTTTGTGCCGACGGTCCGCAAAAGCACGATGCATCCGTCGCACGATAGATGTGACGTGTGGCAATGCGTCGCTAATGCAAGCCAATGGAGAAAAAACGCATCCTGCAAGCACTTTTGCAGGATGCGTTTTTTCTCCAACGACGCATTGCGACGGAAGCCAAAAAACGCTAGTGTGAAAGTAGCCTAACCCTAGCCCTAAATTTAGCCCCAACCCTAACCCTAACCCTAATTTTAGCCCCAACTCGTCTCTCCTGCCTGGAGGAGACAGAAGAGGACCCAGGGACACCCGGTGAGTATCATAGGGTCCCCGAATCCCCCTATTTCTCTGTCCTCTGATGTGCGATCACATCAGAGGACAGAGGTACAGATCGCTTTTTTTTTTTTTTTTTTTTGCAGTCGCCGGTAAACTGTTAATTACCAGCGATCGCAAAACAAGGGTCGGTGCAAACTGACCCCGATCATGTTCTTTGGGGTCTCGGCTACCTCCGGCAGCCGAGACCCCAAATATCTTCCGGGTGCATTGCGCCCGCCATTTTTTCCTGGAAAAAAGATGACGCCGCCCATCGGGAGCCACGAGGAGCACCGGGGAGGTAGGTGAGTATTGGGGGGGGCTATCGGGGGACCACATTTCTCTGTCCTCCGATGTGCGATCACATCGGAGGACAGAGAAATTAAACGGCAAATCACGTTTTTTGTTGTTGCGACCGCTGGTAAACGGTTAATTACCGGCGATCGCAACTCGGGGGTTGGTAAAAACCCCCCGAATCATGTTCTCTGGGGTCTCGGCTACCCTCGGCAACCGAGACCCCAGAGAAAATCCGACTCTGGGGGGCGCTATTCACTTTTTTCACAGCGCCGTTAATTAACGGCGCTGTGGTTTAAGTTCCCTTAGCGGCCGCCGTTAAAAGGCGTATCGGCGGTCGTTAAGGGGTTAAACACTACAGCTGCCCTGGGGTTTAGCTCTACCTGTGGAGAGCTGTACCAACTCTGCTGCAGACTCCTTTAAGCAGAGTCAGCTAACACAGGTGGCATCACAAACAAACTTTATTCCCATTTAAAATCCCCTTTTATTGGATGCCCAGGGCCATGGACCAGGTCACTGTTGCTGTGACCACCCTTTAAGAACAGAACCGGTACTGAACCCCGTGGCCCTAGCGGGTGCTTCAATGTCTTGCTCAGGTCAGGAGAGGTGCCAGGCCAGTCCGTGCAGTGTGAGGAGATTCTCGTACAAAAAAAAAAAAAATTTACGGCAGTGTCTCTGCCCTAAGAGTCAAGATTGTTGGTCATAAATGTATGATAGTTGATGGTTCGAGATGTGAAAACCCAACTATCAGAATATTCAGAGTCAGATGGTTGTTTAGCAGTATTGGTTAGTAGGCACAGTCAGGCAGAGACTGAATGAAGAAGTCACTTTGCAAGCTTGGATGAGTCAGTAACATTTGGACCACACAACCAATGATCAGGTGTAACAATTCTTTAAAGGAAAACCCCTGAACTTCCTGCAAACCCCCCCCCTCCTTCCCCCAGACAAAAAAAAAAAACAAAAACAAAAAAAAAAAACACTGGAATGTTACATAAAAAAAACTTTATTGAAAATTTGGAAGACAGAGAAAATTGTCAGATAAGTTACATTTTGTGGGGAAAAGGGGAGGTACAAGTTACATTGGTTAGTAATATCAGTATATGGAACAAGGACTCATTAGTGCAATGAAAACAAACAAAAACACACACAGATCTTACAGGTACAGGCTTAGAAAACTTTAGCAAGTACCAGAGCCAGAATGGCAGCAATTCCAGTTATCGCTGAGACTTTAGGGACAGCTGCTGAATTACATAGGTTGGTAATACAACAGCTACGTGTTGTAGTCACAGTTAAGCCCACATAGGTGACAGACGATTCGCTCACGCAGTCTGCAAGGTTAATGCATCCTTTCTTCTTCAAGCCGACATAACCTGCACGAAATAAGAGGACAGAGTTAAACTCCATCCTAAATTTAAGGAAAAAGTAAAATGGTAAAGAATCCCAGTTGTCTCAAGTGGCAAGCCGTTAGTTGTGACCTTAAGAATTGAAATGTCCAGGTCAGTCTTTGCAGCTGCAGAGGAATGTCACCTGAAAAGTGGCAAGTTGGACAGCTACTTTGCTTTTTTGGGTTCTTGAGCGAGTGTCACTGAACAAATTGTTAGCTAACCAGGTGACTGCTAGTGTCTAGGGCTTGAGGAACTTTCCAACCTACAGGTACTTTCACTAGTAAGAAGTCAGTCATTTTAACCTTATAGCCAAAGTCAAACATTCCCAACATGTAGCATGTCCCCATAGCCATGTGTAATGACAACATTATCCAGACTTCTATTTTTCAGCTGGTTAAGAAACATAAGACTTGTCATACAAGTCTTAAATGTTGCGATATGCTTGAATGACTGTTTGCCTCTTATATCAGCTCCTAAGCTTATTGTCTGCCATCTTTGCAAGACAGATGAAGGGTCATTGAACAATGGATGTTTGATAATATGTTGGTTGACCATCCTGTGGCTTGCAAAACAGGAGTAAGAACTATTATCTAATATATAATTGCCTAGAATACTACTTCCTGCAATTTGTGCCAACTTCCGGAGCTAATGTCCGGAGATAAGTGACGTCACCAGTGTCCTACACCCAGGCAGAGCACAGGGGCCCCAGGCAGCATATGGGGCCCCAGGCAGAGCACAGGGGCCCCAGGCAGAGCACAGGGGCCCCAGGCAGAGCACAGGGGCCCCAGGCAGCATATGGCACAGTGGCCCCAGGCAGAGCACACACCAAATCGGAGGCCGAGGGGCCCAGCCCCGCCCACCAAAGCGGAGGCCGAGGGGCCCCGCCCACCAAATCGGAGGCCGAGGGTCCCCGCCCACCAAATTATTCTTACATTTGAATAAATAAAGTACATATGGATTCTAGACTCCCGATTCTTTAGAATCGGGCTGCCATCTAGTATTATTTATATTGCACCATTAATTCCATGGTGCTGTACATGTGAAGAGGGGTTGCATACAGGGTTAAAGATATCGTTAACAGTAAACAAATTTACAGTGACAGACTGGTACAGAGGGGAGGGGACCCTGTCCTTGCGGACTTACATTCTTCAGAATAATGGGGAAGAGACAGGAGCTTGGTGTGCTGCAGCTCGGGTGGTCGGTGAAATGGTGGCAACAACTATGCAAGTTACTCACACCACCACAAGTTAATCTAATCACACCTCCTTGATGTCTGGATGATGGCTTGAAGGACAAGAGTTGTGAGATATAAAGGAAATATGCCTCTAGCAAGAGGAAAAAAAAAAAAAAAAAAAAAAGCTAGGAATACTCTACAAGACAGCTGCCAGAACATCTTGGCCCCATCATGAGGGACACGGAATTGACATTCTACAGCAGTGTCTCAACTACAATCCGAGACCCACCAACAGGTCAAGTTTTCTGGATTTCCTTAGTATTGCATAGGTGATGGAATTAATGCTTGAGCAGGTGATGAAACCTGTGCAATACCAAGAAAATCCTGAAAACTTAACCTGTCGGTGGATCTTGAGGACTGGAGTTGAGAAGCATTGTTCTACAGAATTCCAGCTTAGGGGACCCTGGCTGAATGAACACAGATCTGATACATTAACATCACTGAACCAATGCATGCGTTTGGGGAAGTCAGGTTGTGACCCTGCTGTCACCTGGCTTTGTACCTCAATGGACTGTCAGCTTCCTAAGGCCGGTTTCACACGTCAGTGATTCCGGTACGTGAAGTGTCAGTTCTCACGTACCGGAGACACTGACACACGTAGACACATTAAAATCAATGTGTCTGCACATGTCAGCGTGTTTTCGCGGACCGTGTGTCTGCGTGCAAAACACGGAGACATGTCAGTGTTCGTGGGAGCGCACGGACCCATTAAAGTCAATGGGTCCGTGTAAAACACGTACCGCACACGGATGCTGTCCGTGTGCCGTGCAGGAGACAGCGCTACAGTAAGCGCTGTCACCCCAGCGTGGTGCTGAAGCCGCCATTCATTTCTTCTCTCCAGCAGCGTTTGCTGGAGAGAAGAAGTGAAAAATCATTGTTTTTTGGGTTTTTTTGCGGTTGTAATAAAGATCTGTGACCACCCCTCTCCCACCCCTGGAAAGAAAATACTTTGCTCCCTCGAAGCATCCTCTCCGCGCCGCAGCTTCTCTTGTATGAGAAGTCACGTGGTGCCGCCCATTACAGTGATGAATATGCGGCTCCACCTCCCATAGGGGTGGAGCCGCATATTCATGACTAATGTGCGGCACCAAGTGACCGCTCATACAGGAGAAGCTGCGGCGCGGAGAGGACGTTTCGAGGGAGCCGGGTGAGCATTTTCTTTCCAGCGGTGGGGCGCACAGGGGGTGGGAGAGGGGTGGTCACAAAGATCTTTATTACAACCGCAAAAAACAAAAAACAATGATTTTTCATTTCTTCTCTCCAGCGAACACTGCTGGAGAGAAGAAATAAATGGCGGCTTCAGCACCCAAAGCAGGGGACAGCGCTTACTTTAGCGCTGTCTCCTGCACGGTCCGTGTGGTACCCAGTCGGCACACGGCTGCCGCACTGATGTGCCACGTGAGCTCATGGAAATGGATAACTCCGGTACCGGAATTATTTGGATGTGTGGGACAGGCCTAAGGTTGTTGTTACCTCTTCTGAGTGCAAGAGGTGGGGGTGGTCGGCCCTGGAAGTCACAGCTGAGTTTTATCCCAGGGAGTCAGCGCAAGGGTCAGACTAATTTTGCACCATCTCTGATATTTTGCTGGGACTTTTCTAAGTGTTATTTGCCCGTTTTGTGGTTCAATAAAGTATTGCGACACTGTTTTACTCTCACCCTGTGTTGTCTGAGTAGTATTATGCCCATGTAAGAGCAGGCATTCAGTGGGATTATCCCTGGTCCATGTGGTCTTGAGCCAGCAGACTAGAGCACATGCTGACCCCTGTGTCTCCACACCATGCATTTGGGATCAATGATCTAGATCAGCCTTTCCAAACCCCACCCCCAACTCCAGTCGCCAAAACATCAATTTTTTTTTTCCCTTAGTATTGCCCAGGAGATAATTCCATCCCCTAGGCAGCAATGCTCAGGAAATCCTGAAAGCATGATCTGTTGGTGGCCCTTTAGGACTGTAGTTGGGAAACACTGATCTAGACCATACTGACAAACACCATATTTTAGGCTGCCAGTCAATCCAGGTGAAGTGACTTGGTCATGTACTGGGGAAGGATTGCTCACCTGCTTTTGCAGACTCCGTTCCACAAGATTGTAGGAAACTACATGTTGTCTTTGAGGGAAATAAACAGGTTCCATAGTCACAAGCATAGCAATCAAGAGCTTGACCTAGAACAAAAGCATAGAAAGCTAATTAAACAAAAGACTGGCACTTCCAAATCAGAAAACTGGTGTGACCCAGGACTAGCCATTTCTTTACATAAATCATAGACTTGACTCATCCGAAACATTCTTATAATCCATAGCACAGGGTCACTTCATAGGGAGTGTAAGGAGGATCCAATATGGCGCTGTTAGCGCAACATGTCATGGCCAATTCCCACCCCTTGGGGTGGGGAGCTTTTAGCCTGCTAAATACCAAAGTGCCTGTACTAATTCCCATAGCTAGTACGATGTTGCACAAAGTCTTTGACTGGTTGTGGGAGGGCCAATATATTTACATACTTTGAATATTGACGTGTGATAGATTTTAATTTGTCTTCCATTGCATTCCCATGATGCTGTTCGTTAGACTGTTTCTGGTGCACACATCACCTTTACTCAGTCTGTCATGATTTTTTTGTGGATTGAATAAAGCAGTTTAGGATGTACCGTGTATCTTTGGATTACAAGTATTGTTAGCTGTGGATCACTAGCGCATGGTACTTGAGGCTGGTGACTTCATGCACTGACAGTGTTAACCTAAGCTTCTCATTTTAGGTCACCAAATACAATCTGACAAGCCAAGAAGTTAAAAAAAAAAAATACTAATATATATATATATCTCTCTCTCTCTCTCTCTCTCTCTATCTTGTGTTCACACACTGACTAGACATTCAAAAACACTCCTTCAACTATTGTCTTACCCAAAAATTGCAATCTGAAAGTCTAATACATGACCAATAGAGTATGTGTAAAAACAGTAAATGAGCTTCAGAAGTTTTTCCTAAAGGACCAAATGTTCCCATTAATGTACTTCTGGTCAGTTATCGATGCTAAACATCTGGGTGGTACTTTAGTCCTATTCTAGGGTATCCATCACCAACTCCATTCCACATAACCCTAGAAGCAGGAAACTGGAGAGTACCAGTTTAGTTTGTCCTAATTCTGCTTTTTTTGTCTTACATGCTACAACCCATAAAACTCTAATGTGTGAACCAGGACCAAAAAGGAGTGCCCACCAGAAAGGTTTGCCCTACATGTTGATGGCATTAGGTCAATCCGTCAGTGGTGAGGAATAGCTCTAAAGTGCAGAAAACTGGGGTGTATTTTGATATCTTACAAAGTAAGGTATAATTCACATTCTAAAATGGATGCAAGATCTAGACATCCTCATGATCAAGTGAGCTGAACTTAGATGTTATGGGTTCTATAGTTATGCAAGCTTGGGTAGGTAGAGAGTTTCGGCGGTCTGAGGTTTTGTTGTACAGATGTTTCCCCATTCTTGGGACAGATCAGACAAGGGGAACTCCGGACTCATGCTCAACCACATGATTGTCATAGTTATATTTCCACAAGCTTCTTTTTCCCCGGGCAACCACCGAGAGCACTTGTCCTACTCTTGCATGCCAACGTGTCAGGCATGCGTTCTGATCTGGTCAAAGTATTTTACGAAGGACCATGCTTATGGGTATTTCAGCAGATAAGTTCCAGACACTGGAACAGATTTGAAGCCTGTTTCCAGTTAAACTTGATGGTCACAAAAGCAATGTTTGATACCTAGTCACGTGATAAAAGCATGATTGCCTGTGGTATTGACCAAGGCTTCCCCTCTCTCCATCAAGCCCAAAATTTGGGCTCCAGAAATGATAGTGAAGGGAGTAGTATTGCAAGTACGTGCAACCACGACACCATTAACTCTTACAGAAATATAATGAAGCAGTGGCCATACATGCTCACCAACAATGTACTCACAAATGGGACCCTCTACCAATCAAGAGGGGGTGGGGATGTCCCAAGGGTCACACTTATCACCTATCCACATGACAGGTTTACGAAACAACCCCCACCTTAGATGAGATCACCTTCAGTATGACCAGTCCACTACCCTCCTACTGAAAACATTAACCCCTAGCTCCACAGCAAGGGCCCTTCAGCTGCACTGGACATATTGGTGCCATAGCCAGGCTTTATTGGGAGGGGGATGATGAAGGTCACTACATGTAACTCCACTTATCAAGCAGCAGTACAACGTGCCAGCAGATTTTCTTAGCTATTTTTACACAGTCAGCCATTAGAAGAACGGTTATTTATTCATGGACCTAAAAATGAAGAGAAGATAGCTCACTTGCTGCTGGTGGTTCTCTAATGAAACCCACCGCTCTTAGCACAGGTTGGCGTGTCGCAGGATCTGCTATATGACTGCAGTTACTGGCAAACTTATCCAGACACTTAAAATTACAGCACAATGCTCTTTTTTTGTGTCATTCATATGGTAAAATAGAACAATACATTTCATATTTCCGCACCAGCTAAAACATCAGGAAGAGAATATAAAAAGGCAGCATTCATTTTGTCAAGACAATGCACATCTGCACTGCAGGACAAAAACCCATTCAAAGGGTACATGAAACAAAAAAAATATATATTATAATTTATTTACACATACACAAGCTTTAGCATTTTGGATAATCCACAGCTTTACCTACCAATTAATATTATGGATTATTTTTTGGTAAAAAGCATTGTCTTCCATATAAAAAGAACACTACATAATACAAAATGCTAAATATATAGTATAACATATTCTATGCACATGACGCATCCACCCACATAGACCAGGTCTACATCTCTGCAGATGCCTCCATCCATAACAGGCAGGTCACATTACCTATATGGCAGCAGCTCAGTAGGAGGAGGCCAGCGATTATCACTCCTTTCCCCTTCATGTCTTCTCCAGAATGTGGCTCAGCTCTGCAGTTTGCCTCTCTTTGTCTGTCTTAAATTGAGACCCCTCCCTGCATTGCTACATGGACTGGAAACCACTAAGGTGTGGGCCCTAGCGGGGGATGGAGCAATGATGTAGAAAGGCACAAATGAAACTGATCTAGTTTTTCGTTTTCCCGAAAACGGCACCGCTCTACGGTCATATACATCTCACAGGTGCAAGATGACACAATACAGTCCCCGCTTAATTGTAAAGTACTGCGGAATATGTTGGCGCTATATAAATAAAAATTATTATTATTAATATTATTAATACAGCATATATACTTCTCAAAGAAATAAATCCAGCAAAGCCCCAGATTAATTAAACTTCATCGATAGCATGTGTCCAGATTGGCTGTGTTCACACATTGCAGTTTTTCGTCAGAATTGAATAATAAAAAAATAAAGAAACGCTCCATTTGCTTCCATTTAAAAAAAAAAAAAAATCCGCAAAAAGGTTGAGGTTGTGTAAAAAAAATGTACGTGTGAACACCATCTTATGGTGTGTGTCCACGTTCAGGATTGCATCAGGATTTGGTCAGGATTTTCCATCAGTATGTGTAAGCCAAAACCAGGAGTGTAACGATTAGAGGAAAAGTATAATAGAAAAACATGCACCACTTCTGCATTTATCACCCACTCCTGGTTTTGGCTTACAAATACTGATGGAAAATCCTGACCAAATGCTGATGCAATCCTGAACGTGGACACATACCCTCCGAAAGCAGAAGTAATGGCGAATGGACTTCACCTGCTTTGGTGCAATTGAAAGTGACAACAGGTAGAATAGAGGGGCATCAGCAAGATAGCCCCTGAAAAGGTGGCATACACTGACAATCAGGCGTTCACACAGAAAATCTTGAGTTTTTCTGGGGCAGATCCTCTCCTAAATCCACTTAAAAAATGCTTCAAAAACTCTTGTAAAACACGGCCTAATCGTGTCTATGGGAAATCCAGTTTGCTGAGGGTTTTCATTGCCTTTTTTTTCTGGAGGACATTTTCCTTTTTTATAGAGAGTCAATTAGATTATGCATACAAAGTTTTTTGAGCAGTTTTTTCAGCCGAGACTGAGCATACACTAAGTATAAACTTTCCAAATCCTCCTCAGAAAATACAAAACTCCTTAAAAAGTTTGATTTTCTGCTCAGAAAACTCTGCAAAATGACTCTGTGTGCACATTGCCTTACATAGTCTCCAACATTGGCTGGAATCTTCTAGAATTTTCAGAAAGAATCAAAGGCAATTCAAGCACATCCCGGCAGGTTTACATATTCATACCCACAAAGTGAATATTACTGCCTGGTATGGGGGTGGGACTTAAAACATTTCTATATTACCATCAGTGATGTTAGTGTGGTTGGAGGAAACCCACATAAACACACAGCGGAAACACAGATTCCTATTGATCAGAGACAACATTGTTAACCATTGACTGTGCTTCTTTGTTTTTGGGGTATGGGGTGGGACAGAAAGGCTATGTGCACACGTTGAGGATTTTGCGGATTGGCCGCTGCGGATTCGCAGCAGTTTTCCCTGAGTTTACAGTACCATGTAAACCTATGGAAAACAAAATCTGCAGTGCACATGCTGCGGAAAAAAACGTACGGAAACGCTGCGTTGTTTATTCCGCAGAATGTAAATTCTTTGTGCGGATTACGCAGCGGTTTATACCTGCTCCATAATAGGAATCCGCAGGTGTAAAACCGCAGGTGGAATCCGCACAAAAAATGCAAAAAAAACACTGTAAATCCGCGGTAATTCCGAGGTAAATTCGCAGTGCGGTTTACCTGCGGATTTACCAAAATCAGTGCGGAAAAATCTGCACACCTTTCCGCAACGTGTGCATGTGGCCAAAACATTTCTATCTTACTATCAATGATGTCAGTGTGTTTGGAGGAAACTCACATAAACACATAGAGGAAACGCAGACTGCTCTTGACCAGAGACAACATTGTTAACCATTGACTGTGCTTCTTTGCTTTTGGAAGAATGGGGCCATATTGCATCTTGGCATAGCACATCCCCAGCCTACGGGACAAAGCAAAACAGTGATACCTATCTCATGTCGGCATCAGCGTGAGAAATGCCCTGTAGGGCGTTAGTTTACGAGAAGCTTTGCCAATTTCTCAGTCCTGGAGATCTCCACTTCATTGTGACTGCTTTTAACTGCATCTTCTTTAGAGATGAGCAAATTTGTTCGGAAAACGTTCGCCCATCTTAAAGTCATCTCGAACCTTGCAAATTTGGATTCCTGTTCAGTTTTCTGAACATTTTCCTTAAAATCGAGAAGATTCGGCCAAACTTTGGTAAATTATCAAGAGTCAACACCCATGGAGAAAAAGAAGAATGCGGGCAGGAATGGACTTAAAAGAAACAACGCCGTTTCATCCCAGCAGCCCATTGTCTGGATATCAGAGCACCAGGAAGTATTTGAAGAACTAGTGGATTACCTGGTAAAACTGCCCATATTGGGATATCCTGATTTCAACTTACCATTTGTTCTTCATTGTCACGCTTCTCAAGTTGGACTGGGAGCTGCCCTTTATCAGCATCAAGATGGGAAATTGAGAGTCATCGGTTACGGTTCCAGAACATTGACAAACGCCGAGAGAAATTACCATCTACATTCTGGAAAATTGGAGTTCCTGACATTGAAATGGGCTATCTGTGAACGATTTAGAGATTATCTCTATTACAGCAAAGAGTTTGAGGTTTATACGGACAATAACCCCTTGACCTATGGTCTCACTACAGCCGAACTGAATGCAACAGGTCAGAGATGGGTAGCTGAACTAGCTGACTTTAAATTTCAGTATTAAGTTCAGGCCAGGGAAATGCAATGTGGATGCTGACGGATTGTCGAGAATGCCACTAGAGCCTGAGGAGGACATTCAGAGAGATATTGAGAGGTACGTGACCAGGGAATGTGGGTGTCTGAAAGAGAAACGTCCCAACACATCAACCCAGGCCCCTATGGGCAACATGCAGACTATGTATCCGTTTGAGATGGTCTCGATAGACTTTTTACATGTCGAGACATGCAAGGGAGGTTATGAATATATCTTGGTGGTGATGGACCATTTTACTCGATTTGCTCAAGCCTATGTCACCACTACTAAATCTGGTCGAACAGCGGCAGAGAAGATCTTCAATGATTTTGCTTTGAAGTTTGGGTTTCCTACGAGGTTACACCATGACCAAATTAGGAAAGTACTGTAGAATTCAGAGATCCCATACAACACACTATCACCCAGAGGGTAATGGACAAGTGGAACATTTTAACCGGACATTATTGTCAATGCTGTGCACTTTAACAGCTGACGAGAAGAAAGATTGGAAGAGTTCTCTGTCAAAAAAGGTACATGCATATACCTGTACCAAGAGCGAGGCAACGGGTTACTCACCTTTCTTCCTGTTGTATGGACGATCGCCAAGACTGCCAATTGACATCATGTTCGACACTCCGGTGTCAGAGACTTACAAAACATATCCGGAGTACGTTTGGAAATGGAAGGAATGGATGGCAGAGGCATACAACATAGCCTCCAAAGTGGCTACCCAAGGGCAGAGCAAGAGTAAGGAGTAATATGATTAAAAATGTTATGGAGCAGAATTAACACTGGGAAGTCGGGAGCTTGTCAAGAACGTATGTGAAAAAGGTGGTCCAGGAAAACTGCGTTCGTACTGGGAAGACAAGGTGTATGTGGTCATAAGTAGGAAAGCTGATGACAGTTCAGGGTATGAAATCCAATTGGAAACGGGGGACCACAACAAGTCTCCCCAGAAGTAGACCGACATCGATCGAGATCAACTACGGGACTACCACAGACTGAAGCTCCAGAGGTGGATAGTGACCTTGAAAGTTCTGATGAAGAAGAGCGCATTGTTGTACCTCTCGGACTGACAAGGAGAAGGATGTACTATCCTCAGGAGAGTGAACTAAGTCCAGAGGCTCCAAAGTTTGTACCAAGGATTACAGATGAAGTCCAATTCAGTTCTGATCGAACACCGATCACTGCAGAGACCAATCAACACTCAGGAGAAGCGATATTACCAGACTGTGTGGAACCCAATTATTCAGAAGTACAGGAACTTATGCAGCACCCCAGGTTACCGGTTGCTACAGTGATGTTGATTTTCCTTCGGGGAAGGTAATGTCATGCTCAGAGGCAAAGGAGTTCTCTTCACCAGGTAAGGCACACACATGCAACACATTCTGAATCCAGGCCAGGAGGGGGAGCAAAATACCTGGATACAGGGGAGCTTCCCTAGGCTTTATGTTTCCTGACCTGGAGGAGGAGTTAGTTTAGTCTGGGAGAGACACAGAAGTAGAAGGAAGTCTGGAACTGAGTGCAGAAAGAGAGGCCTGGCAGCTACAAGGGAGCTGCAGCCTCTGGAAGGACAGATAGCCTGAAGGGTTGTTGGATGTGGAGTAGCCGTAAGGGAAGGAGCACAGGAGAGGAACAGAGCTCAAAGGGGAACTGTGGCAGGGTACCCTCAGAGCTGAAGCGCAATAGCTGGGAACTGGGAGCCCGAGGCTCTTGTGGGACTCTAGAACACAGAGCAGAACCGGAGGGCACGACACTACACATTACCTGCCCGCACCACGCCTGAGATGCAGCAGCACCTGAGGAGCCCGGGGCATGTTAGAGTCCCTGTAAAAAGGCTCAAGCTGCCCATCGTGGAGGTACCTGTCCCAGGACAGGGGGAAACTGGAGGACTCTGTAGGAAGCTTCAGGCAGCAGGGACCTCACCTTGAAAGGCGCTAGTTGGAAAGGCTCACGGACCTCTACTGGTACAGGAGAACTGTCACTTGCCTCTGAGCTGGCCGGACCACCATCCTCCGCGCTTGGAACCCTGGACTGTGGCCAGCAACCTGCAGTAAACCAGTTAAAGTCTTACAACTTGTCTCCTCTCATTTATTCACCTTACCATCTACACCACACACCATAGGACCCCCTGGGGACTCCGCTTCACCTGTGGGAAGTGTAACATCTGGGCTGCCGTAACATTCCCCAGGGGATACCTCTAATGCAGTGTTGGTCCCACTACTGACCGAACTCCACAGGTGGCGTCACCACAAACTTTCAGCATTTAACGTTGATGCCCAGGGCCACGGACTGGGCCGCAGCCACCGTGACATCCCCCTTTGCGACAGGACCCGGTACCGAGTATCCCACTGACCTGTGTTTGCGTCACTTACAGAGGCATTTCCAAGAGCATCTGAGGAAGTATGAGTAATGAGTGCGGCAGAAGAGACTCCTGCTGTAATGATTATAAGACTCTTTCTGATAGCACACTAGCAGCTGGGCAAGCGAGCTCCTGTAATGCATATTCTGCCAATTCAGGCCAGGTGTCTATTTTAGATGCCCAGTAATCAAAGGGGAATGACGTGTGAGGGAGAACATCGATAAGGGAGGAAAAATAGTTCGTAACCATACTGGACAAATGTTGTCTCCTGTCACTTTGAATTGATGCAGCAGTACCTGTCGTGTCTGTGGTCATTGCGAAATCACTCCACAACCTGGTCATAAAACCCCTCTGTCCAATGCCACTTCTGATTAGTGCACCTCTAACACCTCTGCCATGTTGCCCCCTGCAGCTCGTGTGAGAACCCTCACTGCCGCTGTGTGCTGGGAATGCCTGAACCAAACGGTCTACAAGAGTTGCTTGTTTGGTAGCTAATATTTGCTCCTCATGTGGCATGATATTTTATCATTTCCCTTTGTAGCGTGGATCCAGGAGGCAGGCCACTATAATGCGGGGGTCCCTTTTTAGGATACGCAAGGCATAATCAGCCATGTGGGCCAATGTTCCAGGTGTCAATTCACTGCTTGTGCTGGGATGAGGAGCACTTTCTTGCAAATCAACATCACTTGTCTACCGCAAAAACCCTGTACCTGACCTTGCAACGCCACCAGTTTCTATTGCCCCCTGAGAAGCATCCTCCTCCCATAAATATTCATCCCCATCATCCTCCTCCTCCTCCTCTTCGTCCGCCACCTCGTCCAGGAGAGTTCCCTGAGCAGACAATGGCTGACTGTCATCAAGGCTTCCCTCATCCTCGGCTGCAGACGCCTGCTCCTTAATGTGCGTCAAACTTTGCATCAGCAGACGCATTATTGGGATGCTCGTGCTTATGATGGCGTCGTCTGCACTTACCAGCCATGTGCATTCCTCAAAACACTGAAGGACTTGACAGAGGTCTTGTAGCTTCGACCACTGCACACCTGATAACTCCATGTCTGCCATCCAACTGCCTGCCCGTGTATGTATATCCTCCCACAAATACATTACAGCACGCCTCTGTTCGCACAGCCTCTGAAGCATGTGCAGTGTGGAGTTCCACCTTGTTGCAACGTCGATTATTAGGCGGTGCTGGGGAAGCTTCAGCGATCGCTGATGGTTCTGCATACGGCTGGAGTGTACGGGCGAACAGCGGATGTGCGAGCAAAGTCTTCGCACCTTCAGGAACAGGGCTGGTAACCCCGGATAAGTTTTCAGGAAGCACTGCACCACCAGATTCAAGGTGTGAGCCAGGCAAGGTATGTGTTTCAGTTCTGAAAGGGCTATGGCAGCCATAAAATTCCTTCCGTTATCACTGACTACCTTGCCTGCTTCAAGATGTACACTGCCCAGCCATGACTGAGTTTCTTGCTGCAAGTACTCTGCCAGTACTTCCACGGTGTGTCTGTTGTCGCCCAAACACTTCATTTCCAACACAGCCTGCTGACGCTTACCACTAGCTGTTCCATAATGGGACACCTCGTGTGCAACACTGGCAGCTGCGGATGGAGTGGTAGGGCGACTGCGCTCTGTGGACGAGCTTTCGCTTCTGGAGGAGGAGGAGGAGGAGGAGTAGGAGGGGTGTCGAACGCCTACTGCCAACTGTTTCCTAGACCGTGGGCTAGGCAGAACTGTCCCACTATGGCTGTCCCCTGTGGACCCTGCATCCACCACATTAACCCAGTGCGCCTTGATGGACACGTAACGGCCATGCCTACTGGTCCATGCATCTGTTGTGAGGTGCACCTTTCTACTGACTGATTGCCTGAGTGCATGGACAATGCGGTCTTTGATATGCTGGTGGAGGGCTGGGATGGTATTTCTCGCAAAGAAGTGTCGACTGGGTAGGTCATAGCGTGGTACTGCGTAGGCCATCAGGGCTTTGAAAGCTTCGCTTTCAACCAACCGGTAACGAGATTAGTCTAGCAATGTGGGCGTTCAAACCCTGTGTACGCGGATGAGAGGATGAGTACTTCCTTTTCCTGACGAGAGTCTCTTGCAGGGTGAGCAGGACTGGAGAGCTGCATATGGTGGAACTAGCGGGGGTGGTGGTGGACATGGCAGATTGAGAGAGGGTTGGTGATGGTATTCTTGATGTTGGCCTACATACAGTGTTTCCTACCAAGAACCTGGTGATTCCCTGACTGCCTTGGCCTTGCGATGATACCTCCACATTTGCTGAAGGTGGTGTCATAAACGGTGGGCTTATAGTGAGGGAAGCAATGGAGCGTTGCTGACTACCTTCATTTTGAGCGGGTGCACCAATGTTATGGGACGTTTGGTAGTTAGTCCAGGCTTGCAAGTGCATGCTGGTTAAATGTCTACGCATGCACGTTGTATTTAAATTTAGGGGATTCTTCCCTCTTCTAAAGGTCTTTGAGCATTTCTTACAGATAACTTTGCACTGATCATTCGGATCTTGGTTAAAAATTTTGCCACACTGCACTCTTCCTACTATCGAATACCTTTTCAGGCATTGCAAGCTGTGCTACTTTCACCGGATGGCCACGCTGTCCTAAAACTGTTTTTGTTTTAGACACACGTTTTTGGCCTGATACTGGCCTGCCAGATGAAAGCTGTTGCGATGTTGATGCCTGCTGCGGCTCCTCCTCCTCCGCTTCAGAGCTACTGCCAGCGGTACCCTGTTCCCCAATGGCTGCCAATCTGGGTCAACAACTGGGTCATCTATCACCTCCTCTTCAATGTCCTGTGCACCTTCCTCTGTGTCACCGTGTAAGGTGCTATAGCGTTCGGGACGGGGCACCATAGTCTCATCAGGGTCAGATTCTGGCTCAGTACACTGCGAGGGCAATGTAGTGATCTGAGTCAATGGAATGGGCTGTTAACTATTTCCCTTTCTAACCCTGGCACGGTATGTGTAAAGAGCTCCATGGAGTAAACTGTAGTGTCGCCTGCCGCATCCTTCACTTTTACTTTGGATGAAGGACACAAGGAAGCGACTTGTTCCTGACCGGGAGCATCCACTGACGACTCTGCTGCTTTAATATTTCGAACTTTCTGAAGAGGAGGCGAGAGAGCTAGAGGCAATGGCAATGGCAATGAAAGCCAAAACTTGTTCCTGCTGCTCCGGCTTTAAAAGCGGTTTTCCTACTCCCAGATAAGGGAGCCTTCGAGGCCTTGTGTAGCCAGACTATGACGCTGTCTGAACAACTCGAGCCTTAGGTGCTATTTTGCTTTTCCCACTATAACCAGATGCTCCACCACCACCACCACCACCATCATTACCAGCTGGCAATGACCGCCCACGGCCTCTTCCACCAGACTTCCTCATTTTTGGGAAAATGTAACCAAACTAACAACCGTTGTATGGTACTGTAAAACAAGGTAGAAGGTGTATATAAATTTGTTGGCAATTTAAATCTCCCTTTTTTGTGTGGGAGACTGCTGCAAAAATCAGGCCCACTGTATTACACTACACAGTGTAAGTGACAGAAAGTGGCTGGCAGATATACGACAAACAGAACTGATGCAGATCCACTTAGTGGCAATTTAAATCTCCCTTTTTTGTGTGGGAGACTGCTGCAAAAAACAGGCCCATTGTATTGCACTACACAATGTAAGTGGCAGAAAGTGGCTGGCAGATATATGACAAACAGAACTGACGTATATAAACTTGTTGGCAATTTAAATCTACCTTTTTTGTGTGGGAGACTGCTGCAAAAACCAGGCCCACTATATTACACTACACAATGTAAGTGGCAGAACGTGGCTGGCAGATATACGACAAACAGAACTGACGTATATAAACTTGTTGGCAATTTAAATCTCCCTTTTTTGTGTGGGAGACTGCTGCAAAAATCAGGCCCACTGTATTACACTACACAATGTAAGTGGCGGAACGTGGCTGGCTGATATATGACAAACAGAGCTGACGCAGAGCCACTTAGTGGCAATTTAAATCTCCCTTTTTGGTGTGGGAGACAGCTGCAAAAACCAGGCCCACTGTATTACACTACACAATGTAAGTGGCAGAACGTGGCTGGCAGATATACGACAAACAGAACTGACGCAGATCCACTTAGGGGCAATTTAAATCTCCCTTTATTATGTGTGAGACTGCTGCAAAAACCAGGCCCACTGTATTACACTACACAATGTAAGTGGCAGAACGTGGCTGGAAGATATATATATATATATATATTAAAAAAAGGGACTGTACTACAGTAACAATCTCCCTACAATGATCTCAGGACAAGTATGGCAGCCAGCAATAAAAAGGACTGCTGCACACAAAAGTGAGGACAAATAAACAATAGAACTGTGCAGAAAGGAGCAACAGGATTTTTGCTTTCAAAAAAGCAGCTGGTTTGCACAGCGGCGTACAAGCAGCAATGCAGCTATCAGGGAGCCTTATAAGCTACAGAGCTGATGCACAAAAATCTAGCCTCCACTGTCCCTGCAAAGAAAAGTTGGTGTTGGACAGTGGAAATCGCTACAGCACAAGTGGTTTGGGGGTTAATCTTCCCTCCCTAACTATATCCCTGCTTCTGACGAAGCTGCAGCAACCTCATCCTATGCTCAGATCGGCAGAAGTAAGATGGCGGTCGGCGCCCCTTTATAGCCCCTGTGACGCCGCAGAAAGCAAGCCAATCACTGTCATGCCCTTCTCTAAGATGGTGGGGACCGAGACCTATGTCATCATGCTGCCCACACTCTGCGTCCTCCTTCATTGGCTGAAAAATGGCGCTGAAAGCGTCATACGAAACGCGACTTTGGCGTGAAGATCGCCGACAGCATGGCCGATCCCACACTGGGATCGGGTCAGGTTTCATGAAACCCGACTTTGCCGAAAGTCGGCGATTTTTCAATTTGTCCGATCTGTTTCGCTCAACCCTAATTATAAGGGATAACTCAGGAGACTCTTTGCGTGGAACAAGACAACTACAGGACACAGTTTTATAAGTGGTAAAGTCTATATTATCACACGGTGATTCAAACAGGTGCAGAGAGAAACTCAAGTCCACAACACTTGGTGTAAATATTATACGCAGCTTAACAGTCTATAGGAAACTTCAGAGGAAAATGCAATCACGCAGAAAGTCTATGAAGCACAATTATTCTTGCGAATACACGAATAATTCCATGGTAGTCCAAACACAGATAGCTATGCTTATAAGGCAGTTCAAATAATATCTTAGCACAACCAGGGAGGCCTGGGTAAAAGTCTCAGGTTTAAGCAGAGCAGCAACAGCTTACATGTCCAGCAAATGCAGATGGAAACAAACACAAGCAGCCAGATGAAGGATTACTGGAAACCGATGTATGCAGCAGAAACTCAGAGCTGAGTAGCAGGATCTCCACACAGGTTCACAGGAGCAGGTGCAGGTGCAAAGCCAGGGAGTCGTCAGGAGCTGGATGCAAGGCAGAATACTCTAGCACAGACTGAAGGCTGGGGTGGAGTTTTATAGCAGGAAGACACAGTGCACATGAGATCAAAGACGCCATCTTGGAAAAGGGCAGTAATGCACAAAATATAATCAAAATGTTCAGAGTCCTGACATTACTCCCTCCTTAGAAGCGGCCTCAGGACGATCCTGGACCTGGTTTCTCAGGGAATCTCTGATGAAAACGAGAGATCTTCTGTTGGGCATTGATGTTTTCCACAGGTTCCCAAGAGTCTTCCTCAGGAGGATATCTCTGCCATCTTATAAGATATTGGAGCTGATTTCTGCGAATCCTGGAATCAATAATTTCCTACACCACAAATTGTTCTTGCCCATCAATCACCACAGGCTGCGGAGGTGGTACAACACATCCCTGGAAGGTATTAGGAGATACAGGCTTTAGTAAAGATACATGAAAAACTGGGTGCACCTTCATAGTCCTAGGCAGCTTCAGACGGCAGGCCACAGAGCTCACAATACCGTTGATCTTGAAAGGGCCAATGAATTTCTGTCCAAGTTTTTTGTGAAGGAATGTTTAACTTCAGATTCTTAGTTGATAACCACACGGAATCTCCTACCTTGAACATGGGTGCAGGTTTACGGAATCTATCAGCCGATCTCTTATAACGTTCTTGAGCCATGGTCAGGGATTCCTTCTGAACCTCCAGATTTTGCGTCATCTCAGTTAGCCTTTCCTCAACTGCTGGAACCGGAGAATTAATCGGAGAGCTAGGTGAGATACATGGATGATAACCCAGATTTGGCAAAGAAAGGAGTGAACTTAAGGTACCTTCACACGAAGCGACGCTGCAGCGATAGCGACAACGATGCCGATCGCTGCAGCGTCGCTGTTTGGTCGCTGGAGAGCTGTCACACAGACCGGTCTCCAGCAACCAACGATGCCGAGGTCCCCGGGTAACCAGGGTAAACATCGGGTTGCTAAGCGCAGTGCCGCGCTTATTAACCCGATGTTTACCCTGGTTACCAGCGTAAAATGTAAAAAAAACAAACAGTACATACTTACATGCGTCCCCCGGCGTACGCTTCCTGCACTGTGTGAGCGCCGGCAGTAGCAGGGCACAGCGGTGACGTCACCCCTGTGCTGTGCTTTCACTTTCACTTTGCGGCGCTCAGTCAGTGTGGGAAGCAGACGGCGGGGGATGCGAATGTAAGTATGTACTGTTTGTTTTTTTTTACATTTTAGGCTGGTAACCAGGGTAAACATCGGGTTACTAAGCGCGGCCCTGCGCTTAGTAACCCGATGTTTACCCTGGTTACCAGTGTAAAATATCGCTGGTATCGTTGCTTTTGCTGTCAAACACAACGATACACGGCAATCGGATGACCAAATAAAGTTCTGGACTTTATTCAGCGACCAGCGACATCACAGCAGGATCCTGATCGCTGCTGCGTGTCAAACTAAACGATATCGCTAGCCAGGACGCTGCAACGTCACGGATCGCTAGCGATATCGTTACAAAGTCGTTTCGTGTGAAGGTACCTTTAGTGGAGGCGCTCTGAGAATTATTGTATGAAAATTCGGCTAACGGCAGTAATTCCAACTAATCATCTTGGAGATGGCTAACATAGCATCTTAGATATTGTTCCAACGTCTGGTTGGTACGCTCAGTCTGACCATTTGTCTGGGGATGGTAAGCGGATGAGAGACAGACATTAATATTGAGTGCAGAGCAAAACCCCTTCCAGAATCTGGAAGTGAACTGTACGCCACGGTCAGAGATGATCTCATCTGGGACCCCATGCAGCCGGAAGACATTCTGAATAACCAAGTTCACTGTATCCTTAGCTGAGGGGAGGCCGGTGCATGGAACAAAATGAGTGGCTTTAGTCAGGCAATCAACTACTACCATGATCGTATTCATGCCCCCCCGATGCAGGCAGCTCCACAATAAAGTCCATTGATATAGACCCCCAAGGTCGGGACGGAACAGGTAATGGTTGCAGGAGACCTGCAGGTGCCACACGAGGAGTCTTGTAACGAGCACATACCTTGCAAGAAAATAGTCCTTAGTATCCTTCAGGCAAGTTGGCCACCAGAAAAATTGGCATAGGAACTCTTGTGTCTTCTGTACCCCCTTGTGACCAGCCAACTTGTAGTCATGTACCAACTTGAGGATCTGCAGACGGACGGCCTCAGGGACATAGATACGTCGATCTCTGAACCACATGCCACCCTTAAAGACAAGATTAATATCAACAGGTGGGTTGGCCAGAAATACATCACCGTCATAAGCCTCCCTGCACTTCTTCCACAAGTCCTGATCGTGGATAACTCTGATGAAATTGGCATCAGATAGAATGGTCTTGGACGGGGATCCAGGTACGGAATCCGCTGCATGGATTCGGGATAAAGTATCAGCCTTCCCATTACGAGAACCTGGACGGTACGAGATAACAAAATTAAATTGATTTAAAAATAAATTCCAACGAGCCTGACGAGGAGAAAGACATCTAGCGGATCTGAGGAACTCTAAATTGCGATGGTCAGTAAGCACTACGATCTGTTGTGCAGCTCCTTGCAGATGATGCCTCCATTCCTTGAAAGCCACAATAATAGCCAGCAATTCCTTGTCTCCCACATCGTAATTCTTCTCTGCTGAGGTTAATCTACAGGAAAAGAAAGCACAAAGATGTAGCAGACCCTTCTCTCCAGTTCTTTGGGAGAGAATAGCCCCCAAGGCATTATCAGAAGCGTCCACCTCCACAATGAAAGAAAGTGTTGGATCTGGATGTATCAACAGCGGTGCTGAGGTGTAACAGATTTTAAGCCGATCAAAAGCTTCTTGAGCCTGTGACGACCACTTAAATGGCTTTTCCTTCTTTGTCAAGGAAGTAATGGGAAGGACAATATCAGAAAAATTTTGAATAAAACGTCTGTAGAAATTTGCAAAACCAATAAAACGTTGCACCTCCTTAACGTTCTTGGGTACCGGCCAGTCAAGGATAGCCTGAATCTTACCAGATTCCATGTTCAGCCCCTGGGGAGAGATGATATAACCTAAGAACTGTATCTCAGAACGATGGAACCCACATTTCTCCGGCTTGATATACAGATGGTTCTCTTTCAGACGTCTTCAAACAGCTTTGACATGTTCTTCATGTTCCTGTAGAGAGTCAGAAAAGATTAGAATATCGTCCAAATAGATCACGACAAACTGGTCCAACAAATCTCTGAAAATGTCATTAGCAAGGTGTTGAAACGTTGCAGGGGCATTACAAAGCCCGAAGGGCATCACGAGATATTCAAAGTGTCCATACCGGCATCGGAATGCTGTCTTCCACTTATCCCCTGGACGAATACGCACCAAATTATAAGCCCCACGAAGATCCAGTTTAGAGAACACCTTAGCATGGCGGACTCTTTCCAGTAATTTGGGAATCAGAGGCAAAGGGTAACGATTCCGTACGGTTACCTTATTGAGCTCTCGATAGTCCACACAGGGTCTCAGGGACCCAGCCTTCTTCTTTACAAAAAATATAGGTGCCCCTGCTGGTGAAGAAGAAGGATGTATGAAGCCTTTGGCCAGATTTTCATCAATATACTCCTTTAAGACTTGAAGCTCAGGTGCCCCCAAAGGATATACATTACCAAAAGGAATAGCTGCCCCAGGAAGCAACTCAATGGGACAGTCATAATGCCTGTGTGGAGGAAGCTGGTCTGCATTCTTCTTGTCACAGATGTCAGAGAACTCTTTATATGCTGAAGGTAAGGTAAATACCTGTACCGGTGGTTCCGTAGCTGTGGATTTGGGGACAGCTTCAGTTAATGCTGAGTTGCTCCTTGTTGGAAAGATAATCTCCTTGGTCTCCCAGTTGATAGTTGGATTCTGAGAACGCAGCCAAGGGATGCCTAAAATCACAGGAAAATGAGAAGATATTAACAAGAAAGAGAGTTGCTCTTGATGATTAGGCTCCAACAAAATCTCAAGGAGTGCGGTCTGATCCACAGGCCCAGAGATTAAAGGTGACCCATCCACTGTTTGTATGGTAATTGGAGAGGCTCTTTGCTGAATTTCAATACCATGTTCCTTGGAAAATGCGATATCCATAAAATTGCCACCTGCACCAGAGTCAATCATAGCTGCACTGGAAATCCACTGTCCTGAACACAGAATCTTAATAGGGAGAGAACAGTGAGAGTTCTTTTCATTTAGCGCCTTGGCTGGTGAAGTCATAGAAAGTGAATGGAATACAGCGTTTAAAGGCAGGCTACATTCAGAAATGTCAGATTCATCATCATAGTTGTCATACTCCCCTACTGCTGCTAGCACCTTGTTAGGCCGCTTGGGACACTTGGGACAGTTGATTAGAAAGTGGTCAGACTGGCCGCAGTAGAAACATAGACTTTCTCAAAGGCGATGCTCCCAGCGCTCATTACTCTCGCGCTTCTGAACAGAATCAATTTGCATGGGCACCTCCTCTACCTCTCGAGATGTTTTACCTGCAGGCTCTTTGGAAGGAAGGGAAAAGTTAGAAATACGGTTATATGCAGCAAACTTCTCCTGCCTACGCTCAGTAAGGCGAATGTCAATGCGCACGCAATGCTGTATAAATGTCTCCAGCTCTTGTGGTGATTCAGAGCGAGCTAATTCATGGTGCAGGTGCAAAGCCAGGGAGTCTTCAGGAGCTGGATGCAAGGCAGAATACTCTAGCACAGACTGAAGGCTGGGGTGGAGTTTTATAGCAGGAAGACACAGTGCACATGAGACCAAAGACGCCATCTTGGAAAAGGGCAGTAATGCACAAAAGGTAATCAAAATGTTCAGAGTCCTGACACCTGCAACTGACGAACCCAGGGTATCTGGGGAACCACCCATCAGGAGGATGTCCACTCGAGAAGGGAGGAGGCCCGTGATGCTGACGTATGAGACACTTGGTGAACCTAGTCAAGTGCCAAGGGCTATCGATTGGAAACAGGTATCCCTGCTTATGGACCAGGTATTCACCACCGAGAGGGAGTATGGAAGATGTTGCCAGGTGGAAAGACTTGTTTTCACACTGTGATTTTCCTTAAAAGACTCTGTAGAAACAAAGAACTGTTAGGTCTAGTGAGAGCTGGATGAAGACGTACGAAAAGCTCCAGCTGAAGAGATACTGTTTGTTTTAATTGTTTATTTCTTACAGAAGTCCTACAAGCAAAAGTTCATAATAATAGGTTGTTATTAATGTTTATGAATGTTATGCCGAATATGTTTATGAAGTGACATGACTCCCACCATGGTATTTGAATTGGTCAGATCAATCAATTGAGGCAAATGTCGATGATGACATTCAAAAAGGAGGGAAGAGTGTGACATGCAGAAATAGTGCTAACTGCTGTTGTTTCAAAAGCATCCAGCAACTAGAGGGGTTTACACAGTCACAGGAGACAGGGATTGGTTAGCAGAGCCTCAGGGGGATTGTGGGAAACTTTATTACCATTCTGGCAGCAGCCAAAGGAATGAGTGGTGTGTTTCTGTGATCTCTCTCACAGAAGTTCAGGCAAGTGAAACATAGGGATACTGGATTCATATACAGAGTGGAGTTGGGCTACCAATATACTGCTAGTTGAGGAAGTCTAACAGGAGCGGAACAATAAGGACTGGAAGAACTTGTGTACAGGGATAATATCCCTCAGCAAACCCCCCTCCCTCCTCCATTACACTGTGCTGGAAGGATTGCTGCATACTCCTGTGCTTTTTTAAAGAGTCTTGATCTGTGCTGAACTGTGCAATCTAAAGAAACTATTAATCAATGTGCCTCTAAGAAGCAGCTGTCCTGTTTATGAAGCCTGCACTTAAGAGACTTGAATTGTACTGAATGTGCTGTGACATTAACCCCTTCCCGACCTGTGACACAGCATATGCATCATGAAAGTCGGTGCCAATCCGACCTGTGACGCATATGTTGTGTCACAAAATGAAAATTGGTGAAATATTACAATCCAGCCATGGCCAATGCTGTAACATCATCGGCCATGGCTGGAGACCACGATCTGCCATCGCCACCGATCTCCTCCCCTCTATCCTCCGTCCTGTCCTCTACTGTCCTCCGCTCCCCACCATCCTCCTGTCCGCTCCCCCCGTGCTCTGATCCCACCCCCCATGCTCCGATCCCACCCCTACATACTTACCGACCTCCGGTGCCCCTCCCGGAGTCCGTCCGTCTTCTGCATGGGCACCGACATCTTCCAAAATGGCGGGCGCATGCACAGTGCGCCCGCCGAATCTGTTGTCCTGCAGATTCATTCCAGGTACATTCTGATCACTGTGCTAGAGCCTATCACAGTGATCAAAATAAAAAAAATAGTAAATAAACCTCCCCTTTATCACCCCCATAGGTAGGGACAATAATAAAATAAAGAAAAAATATTTACTTTTAGTTTTCCACTAGGGTTAGGGTTAGAACTAGGGTTAGGGTTGCAATTAGGGTTAGGATTAGGGTTGCAATTAGGGTTAGGGTTGCAATTAGGGTTGGGTTAGGGTTGCAATTAGGGTTAGGGTTGCAATTAGGGTTAGGGTTAGAATTAGGGTTCGGGTTGCAATTAGGGTTAGAATTAGGCTATGTGCACACGGTGTGGATTTGGCTGCGGATCCGCAGCGGATTGGCCACTGTGGATTCGTAGCAGTTTTCCATCACGTTTACAGTACCATGTAAACCTATGGAAAACCAAATCCGCTGTGCCCATGGTGCGGAAAATACCGCGTGGAAACGCTGCATTGTATTTTCCACAGCATGTCAATTCTTTCTGCGGATTCCGCAGCGTTTTACACCTGTTCCTCAATTGGAATTCGCAGGTGAAATACGCACAAAACACACTGGAAATCCGCAGTAAATCCGCAGGTAAAATGCAGTGCCTTTTACTTGTGGATTTTTCAAAAACGGTGCGGAAAAATCCTCACACGAATCCGCAGCATGAGCATATAGCCTTAGGGTTAGGGTTGGAATTAGAGTTAGGGTTGGAATTAGGGTTAGCATTGGAAATAGGGTTAAGATTAGGGTTAGGGGTGTGTTGGGGTTTGGGTTAGGCTTGTGGTTATGGTTATGGTTAGGGTTGGGATTAAGGTTAGGGGTGTGTTGGGGTTAGGGTTGTGGTTAGGGGTGTGTTGGGATTAGGGTTGTGATTAGGGTTATGGCTAGAGTTGGGATTAGGGTTAGGGGTGTGTTGGGGTTAGTGTTGGAGTTAGAATTGAGGGGTTTCCACTGTTTATGCACATCAGGCATCTCCAAACGCGACATGGCGCCATCATTGATTCCAGCCAATCTTGCGTTCAAAAAGTCAAATGGTGCTCCCTTACTTCCGAGCCCCGACATGCACCCAAACAGTGGTTTACCCAAACATATGGGGCATAAGCGTACTCAGGAAAAATTGCACAACAACTTTGGGGGTCTAATTTATCCTGTTTTTCTTGAGAAAAAAAAAATGGGGGCTAAAAAATTATTTTTGTGAGAAAAAAATGATTTTTTTATTTTCACATCTCTGCGTTATAAAATTCTGTGAAGCATTTGGGGGTTCAAAGTGCTCACCAAACATCTAGATGAGTTCCTTGGGGGGTCTAGTTTCCAAACTCAGGTCACTTGTGGGGGGTTTCTACTGTTTAGGCACATCAGGGGCTCTGCAAATGCAACGTGAAGCCCACAGACCAATCCATCTAAGTCTGCATTTCAAAACGTCACTACTTCCCTTCCGAGCCCCGACATGTGCCCAAACAGTGGTTTACCCCCACATATGGGGTATCAGAGTACTCAGGACAAACTGGGCAACAACTATTGGGGTCAAATTTCTCCTGTTACCCTTGTGAAAATAAAAAATTGCTTGCTTAATAATACTTTTTGAGGAAAGAAAAATGATTTTTTATTTTCACGGCTCTGCGTTATAAACTTCTGTGAAGCACTTGGGGGTTCAAAGTGCTCACCACACATCTAGATAAGTTCCTTGGGGGTCTAGTTTCCAAAATGGGGTCACTTGTGGGGGGTTTCTACTGTTTAGGCACATCAGGGGCTCTGCAAATGTAACATGATGCCTGCAGACCATTCCATCAAAGTCTGCATTCCAAAACATCAATACTTCCCTTCCGAGCCCCGACGTGTGCCCAAACAGTGGTTCCCCCCACATATGGGGTATCAGCGTACTCAGGACAAACTGGACAACAACTTTTGGGGTCCAATTTCTCCTGTTACCCTTGTGAAAATAAATAATTGTGGGCTAAAAAATAATTTTTGAGGAAAGAAAAATGATTTTTTATGTTCACGGCTCTGAGTTACAAACTTCTGTGAAGCACTTGGGGGTTCAAAGTGCTCACCACACATCTAGATAAGTTCCTTTGGGGGTCTAGTTTTCAAAATGGGTCACTTGTGGGGGGTTTCTACTGTTTAGGCACATCGGGGGCTCTTCAAACGTAACATGATGCCCGCAGACCATTCCATCAAAGTCTGCATTCCAAAACGTCACTACTTCCCTTCCGAGCCCCGACGTGTGCCCAAACAGTGGTTCCCCCCCACATATGGGTTATTAGCATACTCAGGACAAACTGGACAACAACTTTTTGGTTCAATTTCTCCTGGTACCCTTGTGAAAATAAAAAATTGTGGGCGAAAAAATAATTTTTGAGGAAAGAAAAATGATTTTTTTATTTTCACGGCTCTGCATTATAAACTTCTGTGAAGCACTTGGGGGTTTAAAGTGGTCACCGCACATCTAGATTAGTTCCTTGGGAGGTCTAGTTTCCAAAGTGGGGTCACTTGTGGGGGAGCACCAATCTTTAGGCACACAGGGGATCTCCAAACGTGACATGGTGTCCACTAACGATGGGAGCTAATTTTTCATTCAAAAAGTCAAATGGCGCTCCTTCCCTTCTGACCCTGCCGTGTGCCCAAACAGTGGTTTACCCCCACATGTGAGGTATTGGTGTACTCAGGAGAAATTGCCCAACAAATTTTAGGATCCATTTTATTCTGATGCCCTTGTGAAAATGAAAAAATTGAGGCTAAAAGAAATTTTTTGTGAAAATAAGGTACTTTTTCATATTTACGGATCAATTTGTGAAGCACCTGGGGGTTCAAAGTGCTCACTATGCATCTATATAAGTTTCTTGGGGGGTCTAGTTTGCAAAACGGGGTCACTTTTGGGAGAGCTCCAATCTTTAGGCACACAGTGGCTTTCCAAACGCGACATGGTGTCCACTAAAGATTGGAGCTCGAAAAATCAAATGGTGCTCCTTCCTTTCTGAGCCCTGTCGTGCGCCCAAACAGTGGTTTACCCCCACATATGGGATATCGGCGTACTCAGGACAAAGTCTACAATAACATTCAGTGTCCAGTTTCTCCTTTTGCCCTTGAGAAAATAAAAAAAATGTTGCTAAAAGATCATTTTTGTGACTAAAAAGTTAAATGTTCATTTTTTCCTTCCATGTTGCTTCTGCGAAGCACCTGAAGGGTTAATAAACTTCTTGAATGTGGTTTTAACCCCTTTCTGCCAGCTGACGGAATAGTACGTCAGCTGGCAGAACCCCCGCTTTGAGGTGGGCTCCGGCGGTGAGCCCACCTTAAAGCCGCGACATGTCAGCTGTTTTGCACAGCTGACATGTGCGCGCAATGAGCGCGAGCGGAATCGCGATCTGCCCACGCCCATTAACTAGTTAAATGCCGCTGTCAAACGCAGACAGCGGCATTTACCTACCGCATCCGGCCGGGCGGCCGGAAATGACGTCATCGCCGACCCCCGTCACATGATCGGGGGTCGGCGGTGCATCAGGAAGGTAACCATAGAGGTCCTTGAGACCTCTATGGTTACTGATCCTCGGTAGCTGTGAGCGCCACCCTGTGGTCGGCGCTCACAGCACACCTGCAATTCTGCTGTGTAGCAGCGATCTTATGATCGCTGCTACATAGCAGAGCCGATCGGGTTGTGCCTGCTTCTAGCCTCCCATGGAGGCTATAGAAGCATGGCAAAAGTGAAAAAAAAAAAGTAAAAAAAAATGTGAAAAAAATAAAAAAAACATAAAAGTTTAAATCACCCCCCTTTCGCCCCAATCAAAATAAATCAATTAAAAAAAAATCAAACCTACACATATTTGGTATCACCGCGTTCAGAATCGCCCGATCTATCAATAAAAAAAAAGAAAAAGTGTTAACCTGATCGCTAAATGGCGTAATGAGAAAAAAATCGAAACGCCAGAATTACGTTTTTTTGGTCGCCGCGATATTGCATTAAAATGCAATAACGGGCGATCAAAAGAACGTATCTGCACCAAAATGCTATCATTAAAAACGCCAGCTCGGCACACAAAAAATAAGCCCTCACCTGACCCCAGATCACGAAAAATGGAGATGCTACGAGTATCGGAAAATGGCACAATTTTTTTTTTTTTTTTGCAAAGTTTGGAATTTTTTTTCACCACTTAGGTGAAATATGACCTAGTCATGTTATGTGTTTATGAACTCGTACTGACCTGGAGAATCATAATGGCAGGTTAGTTTTAGCATTTAGTGAACCTAGCAAAATAGCCAAGCAAAAAACAAGTGTGGGATTGCACTTTTTTTGCAATTTCACTGCACTTGGAATTTTTTTCCCGTTTTCTAGTACACGACATGGTAAAACCAATGATGTCATTCAAAAGTACAACTCGTCCCGCAAAAAATAAGCCCTCACATGGCCAAACTGACAGAAAAATAAAAAAGTTATGGCTCTGGGAAAGAGGGGAGCGAAAAACGAAAATGAAAAAACGGAAAAAGCTCCGGGGGTGAAGAGGTTAAGCACCTTGAGGGGGCCAGTTTTTAGAATTGTGTAACTTTTGGGTATTTTCATCCATAGACCCCTCAAACTGACTTCAAATGTGAGGTGCTCCCTAAAAAAATGGTTTTGTAAATTTTGTTGTAAAAATGAGAAATCGCTGGTCAAATTTTAACCCTTATAACTTCCTAGCAAGAAAAAATGTTGTTTCCAAAATTGTGCTGATGTAAAGTAGACATGTGGATAATGTTATTTATTAACTATTTTGTGTCACTAAACTCTCTGGTTTAATAGAATAAAAATTAAAAATTTGAAAATTGCGAAATTTTCAACATTTTCGCCAAATTTCCATTTTTTTCACAAATAAACGCAAAAATTATCGACCTAAGTTTACCACTAACATGAAGCCCAATATCAATGGCTGCACTCAACTGTACTAAAGCAAGGAAATGTGCGATATATGAAATGTGAATAGCATAATGGCTTGTGAAATCTATGAAAAAACACATGAGATGCTTAGCACAAAATTTGGCCAAAAAATGTGAGCCCATCCACCAAACGTCAAGGTAATCATGCTGAAGACACATTCTGAGAGAGTGCTGGCTGCCGGGCATGACAAAACCTCCAAGGTGTGACAGCAGCACTCAGGCCATTCTTACAGTTTTGAAGACCAAAATGCAAAAGAGGTCGAACATCCCCTGATTGCATTAATATTGAGCTCCAGGTACTCCTGCACCATCCTCTCCAATCATTCACTATATGTCAGACTTGTACTCTTTTCTGCTGGTGCACAGGATGGTCTAAAAAATGTGTGAAAAACTCACAGAAATTGCTTCAGCCACTTACACTGCTGCTGCTAATGTTTTTGCATTGACGACTCGATGTTCCCGGGGTTGGAAGTCTATAACTGCAATGCACACTCTGTGCCTTACTGCTGTCTTGAGGAAAACCACTATTAAGATTGTCTACAAGCGTGTTTCAGTACTCCAGTGTGTGCACATTCCTTTGCAGGGAGGATGCATCTGGCAAAATTTACTCTTGTACCGTGGATTTGGCAACTCAGTAGTCAGCACTATTTCTAAACCTAACAATACGGCATTATGTTGCAGATAATGTAGCAAGAAGATGCTCATGTGTCAGGTGGTTCCATGATGTCCAAGTTCATGGTGTGTTGGTGGTGGGGTATCACTCAAGCTTGCTTCCTTTATCACCTCTCGTCAACCACGGACAACAGATAATATCCTCTTCATCTCTTGACCGTGGCGTGCCCATCACCCATTTGTTCCTCGGCTCCCGCACCTTCACTAAAGGCTCATACCCATCACTGTGAAAAAAAAAATCCAATTTTGGTTCAGGAAAGTAGGATTAGTGTTAGGCAAGTGTCATGTGATTTTTATGTGAGTACAATCTGATTTTCTCACTTTGCATTTGATTGACGTCTGAATGCCATGCGATTGCTATCCGATCACAATGCAATTTTGATATGAGCTTTTACATAGAGAAATTCACTGTAAAATGCTCTGTAAGCCACATTTTAGTGCAGTGAGATTACCAGACTAATGCATGTTGAATGCATATGTGCTGGTTCATGCATGTTGTAGTAAAATTATTGCAATTTTTGCCTCTACTGAGTCTTTTTTTTACAAATTTGGCAGATAATGTGAGTTTGGTCATCCTTTTTGGTTATAAAAGAGGCCTAGACTTGGCGACTCTTGCCGCCCATGCAAACTTCAGACCCACAACCACTGCTTGCCACAGCAAGAATTATGACTGAGGATGCAGTGCTTGTCTTGTTGCATCACTCTGTGTCTGTGCAGAAAGCTGCAATGTAACCTCCTCGTCTTCCTCCTACTCCACCTCCTCTGCTGAGATACTCAGCTGCATGCCTCTTTGTTTACACCAAGTGGGATCTACAACCTCATCGTCATGCTCTCTGTTCTCCCACTCGTCACCCTGAGAGTCACCCTCCTCCTCTCTCTGCCCTGACAGCATAGTAGAGTCGGCATGCGCCTCAGGTACCTGATATTCATCAGGATCACCTCCATCCCTGGGGTTAACATGGTGATGAGGGTCTAGATTCTGCCCTACTTTGTCTGGCCTCGGATCCAACTGAAAAAAATTGTGGTCATCGATGCAGATGCTTTCCTCCTCTTGAGTCTGTGAATCTTTGGAGCAGACCTTTGATGCCCATGGAATACATTGTGTGAACGGCTCTGCAGACTCATCCATCTGTGGTTCCCCACAGTCAGTTGGGTGGTGGAGAGTTGTGACATGGGGGAAACAAGGGTATTTTGGGAGCTATCTATGAGGACTGTACTGCGTTTGATATAAAGGTTTAGGAAGAGGAGGAAAGGCCTCTTGATGCAGCACTTGCCATCCACTGGGGCACATGCTCTTTCTGTCTATCTAAGTGCTATGTTAGCCATCTCCAAGATGATTGGTTGGAATTACTGCCGTTAGCCGAATTTTCATACAACAATTCTCAGAGCGCCTCCACTAAGTTCACTCCTTTCTTTGCCAATCTGGGTTATCATCCATGTATCTTACCTAGGTCTCCAATTAATTCTCCGGTTCCAGCAGTTGAGGAAAGGCTGACTGAGATGAGGCAAAATCTGGAGGTTCTGAAGGAATCCCTGACCACGGCTCAAGAACGTTATAAGAGATCGGCTGATAGATTCCGTAAACCTGCACACATGTTCAAGGTAGGAGATTCCATGCGGTTATCAACTAAGAATCTGAAGTTAAACATTCCTTCACAAAAACTTGGACAGAAATTAATTGGCCCTTTCAAGATCAACGGTATTGTGAGCTCTGTGGCCTGCCGTCTGAAGCTGCCTAGGACTATGAAGGTACACCCAGTTTTTCATGTATCTTTACTAAAGCCTGTATCTCCTAATACCTTCCAGGGACGTGTTGTGCCACCTCCGCAGCCTGTGGTGATTGATGGGCAAGAACAATTTGTGGTGGAGGAAATTATTGATTCCAGGATTCGCAGGAATCGGCTCCAATATCTTATAAGATGGCAGGGATATCCCCCTGAGGAAGACTCTTGGGAACCTGTGGAAAACATCAATGCCCAACAGAAGATCTCTTGTTTTCATCAAAGATTCCCTGATAAACCACGTCCAGGATCGTCCTGAGGCCGCTTCTAAGGAGGGAGTAATGTCAGGACTCTGAACATTTTGATTACCTTTTGTGCATTACTGCCCTTTTCCAAGATGGCGTCTTTGGTCTCATGTGCACTGTGTCTTCCTGCTATATAACTCCACCCCAGCCTTTAGTCTGTGCTAGAGTATTCTGCCTTGCATCCAGGTCCTGACGACTCCCTGGCTCTGCACCTGCACCTGCTCCTGTGAACCTGTGTGGAGATCCTGCTACTCAGCTCTGAGTTTCTGCTGCATACATCGGTTTCCAGTAATCCTCCATCTGGCTGCTTGTGTTTGTTTCCATCTGCATTTGCTGGACATGTAAGCTGTTGCTGCTCTGCTTAAACCTGAGACTTTTACCCAGGCCTCCCTGGTTGTGCTAAGATATTATTTGAACTGCCTTATAAGCATATCTATCTGTGTTTGGACTACCAAGGACTTATTCGTGTCAAGTATCCTCAAGAATAATTGTGCTTCATAGACTTTCTGCGTGATTGCATTTTCCTACTGAAGTTTCCTATAGACTGTTAAGCTGCGTTTAATATTTACACCAAGTGCTGTGGACTTGAGTTTCTTTCTGCACCTGTTTGAATCACCATGTGATAATATAGACTTTACCACTTATAAAACTGTGTCCTGTAGTTGTCTTGTTCCATGCAAAGAGTCTCCTGAGTTATCCCTTATAATCTTTACAACCACAGCATATCAGAACCACCTTTTCTGACAAGCCTTCAACCCACGGTAACCATCATTCCACCATACCAGGGCACAAGCAGCTCTACTCTCACCTTTTGTATCCTCACCCATCCCCTGTAGACTTGGAGCCCTCACAAGCAGGGTCCTCTCTCGTCCTGTACCAGTTTGATGACTTGTATTGTTTAACATAATTGTACTTGTTTTTATTACGTATACCTGTTTTCACATGTAAAGCACCATGGAATAAATGGCGCTATTACAATAAGTAATAATAATAATGCTGTGCACCTGCCAAAGAAATGGAGTCAAGTAGCACGTCCATTAACAGAAGTTGTCAAAATGCTGCACAATTCTGCTATTTTTACTTTGGGGAATTGATGCCACTTTTGTGTTGTGTGGCAATAATTTTTGGAAATGTTTGGACTCCAAGTTGGGTCTCCTTCATGTGTGTTGCCTGAATTCAGCAGGGCTCTCAGAGCACCAGGCCTGCACCTGTCACCTGTCCAGCTGTTACTATTCAATGTTTAAGCTAAAAATGCTGGCCAAGCCCTGTCCAAGGCACTGTTCCATGCATCCATGCTGCGCAATTAATTTACTATTAAATTACTATTTGTACTCTGGGTCAATTGATGCCACTTGTCTGCCCCTAATTTGAGCTGTTCTGGCAGCTTTTTGCCCTCACTGAACATGTTGTCTAATCATTTGGTTTTGCCTCCCATTGAATTCAGTAGGGTTTGGATATATTTGCCGAACTGAACCTTGAAAGGATTGCTCATCTCTAATCTTAGTTTCTAGACAAGTCTCAAAACTGTAGTGAACAAACATACTGTCTAAAACACAGAAAAAAGTTGGCTCCCACCTTGTACACCAGAAAGCTGAATTTCTGATGTCTATCACAGGCCACACAATGAAGAGACTGGGCCTTCTAGAGAGGATCAGAAAGGTCCCATTGATTTTTTTCACCCGACAGAAGGACCTACGGTTTGCACCTTGATATCTCCATGATTTTTTTGGCATGGGCTCTCAACAACCAAGGGCAAAGTGGACTCATCGAACCAGATCTGTATCCCTTAATGCTACTTCTGGCCTTCGTGTCTAATTTAGTCTGCCGGGAACATTTTCAACACTAATTATGAGCAGCTACCAGTATGACAGAAAGTCCTAGGGTTTACACCTTATATATTTCCATAATTTTTTGGCATGTGTTCTCATCAACCAAGAGTAAAGGGAATTTACCCAAACAGAGCTTTACCCCTGTAAGGTTCTTCTGTCATTGTGTTTAATTTAGTGTGCAGTGGACATTTTTGACACTACTTATAAGCAGCTACTACTAGGACTTATGTTGCCGCCAATGATTAGATGAATATTCCATCCAGACTGGTCCTTATAGACTTTATTGACTACCTGTATTCCATGACCTCTAGAGTCAGGGTGCCCCCATATATCATAGACTTGACATGTTAGATCTTTTGTGATCTAACCATTTGGGCCAACACCAATCACTATTACTAGCGTTTCGATCTCGCTTTTCCTTCTCATCAGAAAGGTACTGCCGCTCAGCTTTTTTTCAAAGTCCATGTATGGAAAAGAAGGCTTGTTTGCTGCACCATGCATGTAAAGTACTTCTCACTCCAGACCTTAAGAGACGATTGTCTACATGGTCTACATTGAATGTATTAGGCACAGCCACCCATGATTGTGAGTCATGAGTGGAAAAATCTGTAGAGCCCAAAACATTGATGATGACGTCACTGTTAAAACCTGGTTCCCGCTTAAAATATGTTCTTGCATCCGTACTTATAAGTTTTACATCACAGACACACCCTTGCTGAAAATTTGTCCTTCACTTTTTTAATGGTATTTATTTGTTTATTTGCTAAGTTTTTATGACAAATTTGAAAGAAATGAGTGATAGAAAAAACAATATCTCCTCCCCTGAGGGTTTCTTTAAGTTTTCATGGGATTATTTTGTGTAGTTTATCCTCTACTACTACAAAGCTATGCTCTTGGGTGTTCACTGCTCTCTGACGACTTGATCTGGTGTCAAACTTGTTATAATAGTCATCATTATAGAAGAACTGGTAGCACAAGTTGTGCCTTTTTTAATCCTTTTCTTATTTTTACCTCCCTCACATGTGACCCTAGGCCATGCAGAACATAAATCAGAAACTGTCCCTAAAGCCAGGACAGGACACCAGACTTCACTACATAACTGTGACCTTTTTTAAGTCAAAGCATATCTTTCAGTCCCCATAAAGAACTTAAAACAATTTCCATTATCAATATGACATCATTATCTCCCATCTTAATTATAGTCATATAGATAAATGCCTTTTTTAAATGAACCGTTGTTTTGTCATTACTTTAGGACATTATAAAGTGTAACTACTCCATTTGTAATAATCCTTTCCTATACTGAAGCCTAGACTGCCTTTCCTAAAACATGTCATTCATGTCCTCATGTCTCTTGTACTATTTTTGATGATGCTTCTTTATACTGACTGTATTAATTAAGCTTTCCTCGGCAAGCTTCAGCAACGTCCTCCGATGTTGGCCAAACCCATCAATATGAGTCTCCGTGGCAGGCAGGTCTTGTTTTACCGGCCTAGCACCCCTTAATAAATGTGAGTCTGAAAATTCTGAAATGATTGTATCAACAACAAAAACACCTGTGGCACAAGCTCTCTCCAAAAATAAAACATTTATTTATCCATAGATTATCTCCATACTGTTCCTCTACAAAACGCACACTGCGAAGACCAACATTACCAAAAACCCAGCTACACAAGGCCCAAATAATACCGCAACATCATGACCTCTGCTGTACTCACCACATAGTGATGCAATAATATTACTATAATGTTAAAAAAATCAGTGTAGAAAAATCAATATTACTCCTATACAGGGATCATATAATGGTAGATACCAGTTCTACTCCTCATTTCACCCTTTCCCACCATCCACCGCACATACATGGCTGATGCAAACAACCGGATACAGTCAACAGCAGCAATTAAAGCAGTGTTCATTCCAGTGTCTATCGCTCTTGGTGGGTCACCAAGAGTCTGCTATAATACATGTGTTTAGGAGGACACTCACCTTCTGTCTTTCCTCTGGATGGCACTGGCCACTCAGGTGGCTCTAAAAGTGATGACTGTGCCATCCAAATGTCAAAGTTTGGTTGTCATTGGCTACAGACCTTCAATGGATGTTTCTCTGATGTCACACTGTTTTAGTCACCTGACTGCTGCAGACAATCATAGGCTTCAGTGGTCCAATGACATCGGAATACCGGTCATCACTTCTAGATTTAGATTCAAATACCGGAATGGCTGGATCCAGAGGGGTGACAGAAGGGGAGTATGCCCCTGTTTGTTATGTTATAACAGGCTATGCTTAAAAAAATGCATTCTGAACACCATGTACTTTAATTTTAATTTTGGCATCACTCTGCATTTTTTTAATTAGTTTATTTATGTGGTGTCCTAATATATTGGTTAATATTGGAATTTTTAACACTATGTCGCTGAATGAGGGATTGCTGTGTTTGATGGGCAAGGAAAAAAGTGAGACAGTCATTAAGGACCTTCTTGTTGACCAAGTGACAGATTAATTAGCTCCACGAGATCTAATATGGCTGGCAAGTGTAATCATCAGAGAGCTACTTCTGGTTTCAGAGACAGTAGGCAGAGAAGACCTGAAGCACAAAAAGTACACAGTGACTGCACATATAAGTTCATGTTCTGTGAAGATTTTATTTTTAGAAAAAGGTTTACCTCAGTGATATTGATGTTGATCACATATGGCTGAGGCATAAGTTGATCAGAAACACCAGACTAAAGTAGGCCATGGGTAAGACGCCGGGGACAACTCCGCTGTTACAAAGGTCCGTATCACAGCATTGTTTCACAGAAGTCCCAACTGTCGCGTTGCACTTGTCCCTGGCAAGACAACATTTAGTTTTGGCTAGACTCTCACCTGTAAATGTAATAGTATAAAAACAGCAAACGCATTGTAATTGTCACCTAAGAAGCAAGAGTTGGTCAATTTTCCTGGCGGAGCCAAAATCTTTCGGAACTTACTGGTAAGTACTTTAGCTCTACTCCTATTCTCTTCATTGAAAGCTGAGCTGCAGTACCCAAGGAAAGGTCTTAGATGTCTAAGGCCACGTTCACATATTTAGTATTTAGTCAGTATTTTACATCAGTATTTGTAAGCCAAAATTAGAAGTGTAACAATCAGAGGAAAGGTACTGTATAATAGAAACATGTCACCTCTTCTGTTTTTATCACCCACGCCTGGTTTTGTCTTAGAAATACTGATGTAAAATACTGACCACATACTGAAAGTGTGAACTTGACATAAGATATCTAAAACCCTTCGATTTCCTAGCTCCATGGATAGAGTCCAAATCTCTGCTCAAAAATGGGACACAGCTGTAAGAAGGAGGAACGGGCTGTGGGTACCTGCTCTGCTCCGGGTCCAGAACTGTCGGGGCTGTTACCTCTGTTGTCCGGGGGAAAGCTTAGGGGACCGGACCTACACTTGCATCTGGGAGCAGGGGTTGTGGCTAAGCTAAAAGAGCCACAGCGCGCACGGAAGCGGTCAGACTTGGTGGGAACAGACAGCGCGCAGCAGGGAGAAGTGAGTGCTCTGTCCCTCGAGCACTGGAGCAGCGCAGGCCCATGCCCGAGCATCCCCGCTGTCACCCGCAGAGACTGTGCACAGAGACGTGCAGTGTGCCCACTGACCCTGACAGAACAAGGTGCCGAATGCTTCAGGCCCGTGAGTACCGCGCGTGGGCCGCCTGAGAGACACCGGGTGTGAGAATGTTATCCGCACCCTGACCCCCTGGTGTATATTTCCTGAGCCACGTTAGGCTCAAACAGTGCTGTGGCCCGTACCCTCTCTACCACATCAGTATATGGACTAGGGGCTCAGCAGAGTGTAAAAGAGACTAACCGCTGCCACCAGAAGACAGATCATCGTTATCTTCAGGACTTCACCGGACCAAACCCGCGCCAGCCGTTATTGACACCATCGCTTGCCTTGTAACCCCCACAGCCTGAAAACTGACTGACTAGATAAGTTACCCATATCAGAGCTAACTCCTCTACTATATCCATTGTTCCTTCAATCAGTATATCCTTTTACATCTGAACTGCTAATTCTTCCCCATTTAACTGTTTACCTCCCTGCGTGGAGTATCCCTGTGTTAAGTAAAATTGTTAAACCTTGCTCTGTCTCTTGTCCGTCACTGCATCCCGCAACGTTCTCACACAGCTGCACCAATATATTGTCTATCTAACATCATCTTCTGGAGACTTATTATGAGATCCTACTAATTTGGACAGCACCTGGTATGTCTCCACCACATTTTGCTATGGGTTTCAAGTGATGGATATGTTGAATAGGGAACTAGGTTCCATGTTTTGTGGTGTTGTCGATTATTATCCAACAATTGTGGACCTCAATTTTCTCTCCATTCAACTAGTCAATGTCTAACAATCGTGAGATCTCAGTATTGTGTAAAAAACCAGAATCACTCCCTTTAAGGGTTTCTTTAAACACTTTTTAATGATAATAACGGGATCTGTCGTGCCACCTTTGAGAGCTCAGTGGGTTTAATCCTTGAATTATGCGAATATATTAGTGACATGGTCCACCCTGATTCCTTCCATATTATATGGCTCTTTGACAAGAAGTGACTGTGGGATAATAGATGTGCACCTATACAGGCCGTAAGGCTAAGGATCCCTGGCTATCCCTGTCCCAGGATTACCGATGAAGTTGAAGATGCCTGAGCCTCGTTCCTTCCTATGCTCCTAAGTAGCACTAATCTGTGCAGTGAATAAGGAAATACAAAACAAGACAGACAGGGCAAAAACAGAAGCACAATCACACAACACTCTCTTAGGGAAACAAACAGAGAAATATAAAGTGTACAGCCCGAGAGGCAACAAAGTAATATAAAGATATCTAGGGGAAAAGGAAAGGGTTGACCAAATACCGCTTACAACAACTTTAGAAATAATTTGTATATTGCAGCGGCACTTAGTATAAATTGTCTCATATTGCTGCAAATTTAGACAATAACCACTGTTTTGTCAGAGTGTAAATATAGTAGTATGGATAAACTTCGCAAGACGAGACTTTTAGGGTATGTTTCCACGGTCAGGAAACGCTGCTTGTTTGACGCTGCGCAGAGCTGCAGCGTCAAACAAGCAGCGTCCAGATGTTCCAGCATAGTGGAGGGGATTTTATGAAATCCCGTCTCCACTATGCGTGGAAACCCGCACGCGGCGGCCCTGCGACTACGGACATGCTGCGCGTCTTTTCAGATCGCAGCATGTCCGTACACCTTGCGGGGACGCAGCGTCCCCGCAAGGCATATCACAGGGCGCTATGGGAGAGAGCGATCATCCCGGATGTGAAGAGTTAACACATCCGGCATGATCGTGCAGCGCCCCCACTGCCGCAGGGCCGAGGGGTACCCGGTACCGGGCCTCTGAGTCTCTGCTCTGGGGTTGTCACGGTGGCTAGGCCCGGTCCGTGACCCTGCCGAGGAGGGGGGGCGTACAGTAATAGATAGATGTGGATGGTGGTGGTGGTGCGGTGCAGTAAATAACGAGGACACCAGGTTGCAGTCTCTTTACCTCTTTACTGAAGATCTCTGGGTCCTCAATCCGGAATACGGTTAACCAGGCTGCGCAAGTCCGGCTGGTCCAATGGCACCTCCAGAGTTCTCTTTACAGGTGGAAATCGGTGCCTTCCTGCTAGCGCTATGTGTTGTGGTCCTTCCCTGCTGTGCTTACGGAAAGTCCCCACAACTGTTGTGTCTGTTTCTTAAGTTCCCTCACAACTCGATTAGATGATGTTCTGCTAATCTTCCGTCCCTCCCTGATGTTACGGTTAGGACGGCACCCGTATGACGGGTAGGCTCGGAGCTCTTCCGGGACCCTAGAGTCGCCCCTCTCCACAAGTTGCCCCCTATGTCTTCGTAGGTGATTTAGGTGAGACAGCCCGCCTATGACTGACTGTCCTGCCGTTGGTTTGAAGTATTGCCTGAAGCTGTATATAGAAATACTTCCTCGGCGTTCCGGCCGCCGGTTGTGCGCCTCAGTAGGATGTTGCCTCGGTCTCACAGCACGACTCCTACTGGTATTCTCCTTGTTGCTTTGATCTCGTTTCTCACTCAGCACAATCTATCTCGCTTCCAATCCTTCCTTGGGCACCGCCGCTATGCTGAGCAGGCACGGTCCCGTTACGTTCTCTCTAGTTGCCAGGCCTCTGTCAGGATCCCACCCCTGACAGGGACCCTACCGAATCTTCCCCCACAACACCCTCTGCCACCAGGTGTTGTCTGGTTCCAACCCAGTGAGCTTTCTCCCTAACTTCCTGCCTGACCCCCAGTTTTACCAGTATGTGAGGAGTGGCCTAATGAATAGAACCCTTAGCTCCCCCTGGAGGCCCGGCTGTGAAATGTATTGGTGTCTGTGATACCTGGTCAGATGAACTCCTTCAGTGCCATCAGACGTACCATAGCTCCCTTTAGTGGCGGAGCCACAGTACTGCAAGACCAGGACTCTGGGGCGCTGCACTCCCCCCCGGTTAAATCCAGTACTCCTGGACTGGGAAGAAAACAACAATACAGGTTAGCAAAAAGACATACAATTTTGAAAATGCAATAACAATAAGTAAGCTTGAACAGAGCTTCCCTTTATGGGAGGTGAGGACACTTGAACGTTACAAACATGGTTAAACATTATAAATTACAGGCTATAAACAACTCCTGTTACCCAACCGGGTATTCTACTCAGTGCAAACTTTTGAATAATAAGTTAACATTGTCCTTAAGGACGTACACTTCCTATCCACTAAAGACTTTACTTATAAAACATTATGAAACTGACTTCTTCTTCAAGGGCGTACAGACTAAACCCACTAAAGAATTATTCTGAACATTATAATATTAATTAACTCTTTCATTCTCCTTCGTTAAATCTGCAGGACCGCCTGTCCTAACTGCTCCAGGCCTGCTGCCTCTCCTTTCTTTACAGGACCGCCCCTTTCAGCCCGGGCCTACTGCCTTTTCAACTACTATACACAGTATAGAACATAACATTTACTTTCAGTTTGAAATCACTGAGCCATCTCTATATGGCTCCTAAGAGGACTCACCAACTAACCCGTACGGGTTCACTTTCTGTTCTCATTTTTCTTTCAACATTATTGAACCTTTCTTACAATTAACTAGTTAGTTACATTTAACTCTTACATATCAGCATTATTACTTTCTCTTTTCAAGACATTATTGCCACCCAACTGTCTTAAGGCAATACGGTTCATCAGCGCAATACGTGGACATCCCCTTTAAGAGGGGATCAAGTCTCTATGAGGTAGCACATCTTCTCAAGCTACCAGTCCGTACTCAGCAAAGGCTCCGGTGCGGTATCTTCGCAAAGAGTCCTTCTTTAAGTAAAACCAGTAGGGAGCACCTTTAAGAAGGTGCAAACTATTTACAAGCAGTTCGTATCATGCACTGTTCATGATCCAGCAGTTCTTTGTAAACTTGGGTAAACAAGGAGCAAAAGGAAAATAAAAAACAAAAATAAAAGCAATAGGGATCCCGGGTAAACTAAGGGATCCCTTTAAGAATAACCCAGGTCGGGTATTAGTAGCAAAAAGCAGGGAAACAAACAGTTAACTATGTACAGTTTCAGGTTTCCGAGGTTTAGTTGAATGGCTTCCAGGGCTGTACCTGGCACTTAACCCTTCTTGGCCTGGGAAAGGTGAGGTCCTGGGTTACACCCAGTGCTGGACAAACGCCGTTAATCTGTCTTGCCTGTACGGTTAAATCGGGTGCAGCGATGGAGGTCTGCGCAGCTTGAGTAGGGGCATTTGCTGCAGCAGAGGTAGCGGCTGCTGTAAGATCAGTCACTGGAATGGAGTCAGCAGTTGCGGCACTAGCAGTCACTGGAGTGGTGTCGGTTGTCAGGGCAGGGTCGTCCTTCATACCCGCTTCAGATGCGGTCCCTCCGGTGCCGATCTGCTCCGTCTCCGCTGGGGTCTGGAACGCTGGTTGCGGGGCCTTGTGCTGCGACGTTGTCATCTCTGCATGCAGCATACCGCTTTCCGGCAGGGCCTTGCTTTCCAGCTTCGGACCAAGCGAGGCTGCCGACAGGCGTCTGGTGAGGCTCCCGATGATGGTCGTCTTCCACCCGGCCTCAGTGCTCAGCTGCGTCTGCAGGAGTTGGTGGGTCAGCTCGTCCGCTCCGATCTGCAGGAGGTCAGGGTCAGCTGCGGAGGTCTGGCTGCGGTGCCTCTCCGGGTAGCTGGGGGAGTCCTCGGCTCCGACCCCACGCTCCGGCTCCAGGCGGCTGGCCATGGCGTCCTCCATGTCGTTGACTTCTTCTTCCTGGTCCTTTTCCCGCTCTCTCCTTCGTGGGCGGTTTCGTTTTCTCTGTCTCTGCCCACCATTGAGGATCAGGAGGCGGATCTCGGCTGCTGACGGACACGTCCTCAAGGGGCCGAGATATTTAGACTGGGCGGCCATTGTCTTTCGCGCTCTTCAGCTTGTTCACGCCCACTTCCACGCCCTTCTTCTTCTCCTGCGCTCTCCTTAGCGCTGTAATGGCGGTGGTTTTGGCGCGAACTTTTGGTGGCAAGTGACAATCCACAGTCTTTGCAATAAAGTACAGTCCAAGCACAGTAAATCACAGTTCCAAGGCACACATGACCTGATTCTTCAGGCTTAAGTAGATCCTGTTCGTGACGCCAAAATTTGCAGCTCCCCCACTGCCGCAGGGCCGAGGGGTACCCGGTACCGGGCCTCTGAGTCTCTGCTCTGGGGTTGTCACGGTGGCTAGGCCCGGTCCGTGACCCTGCCGAGGAGGGGGGCGTACAGTAATACGATAGATGTGGATGGTGGTGGTGGTGCGGTGCAGTAAATAACGAGGACACCAGGTTGCAGTCTCTTTACCTCTTTACTGAAGATCTCTGGGTCCTCAATCCGGAATACGGTTAACCAGGCTGCGCAAGTCCGGCCGGTCCAATGGCACCTCCAGAGTTCTCTTTACAGGTGGAAATCGGTGCCTTCCTGCTAGCGCTATGTGTTGTGGTCCTTCCCTGCTGTGCTTACGGAAAGTCCCCACAACTGTTGTGTCTGTTTCTTAAGTTCCCTCACAACTCGATTAGATGATGTTCTGCTAATCTTCCGTCCCTCCCTGATGTTACGGTTAGGACGGCACCCGTATGACGGGTAGGCTCGGAGCTCTTCCGGGACCCTAGAGTCGCCCCTCTCCACAAGTTGCCCCCTATGTCTTCGTAGGTGATTTAGGTGAGACAGCCCGCCTATGACTGACTGTCCTGCCGTTGGTTTGAAGTATTGCCTGAAGCTGTATATAGAAATACTTCCTCGGCGTTCCGGCCACCGGTTGTGCGCCTCAGTAGGATGTTGCCTCGGTCTCACAGCACGACTCCTACTGGTATTCTCCTTGTTGCTTTGATCTCGTTTCTCACTCAGCACAATCTATCTCGCTTCCAATCCTTCCTTGGGCACCGCTGCTATGCTGAGCAGGCACGGTCCCGTTACGTTCTCTCTAGTTGCCAGGCCTCTGTCAGGATCCCACCCCTGACAGGGACCCTACCGAATCTTCCCCCACAACACCCTCTGCCACCAGGTGTTGTCTGGTTCCAACCCAGTCAGCTTTCTCCCTAACTTCCTGCCTGACCCCCAGTTTTGCCAGTATGTGAGGAGTGGCCTAATGAATAGAACCCTTAGCTCCCCCTGGAGGCCCGGCTGTGAAATGTATTGGTGTCTGTGATACCTGGTCAGATGAACTCCTTCAGTGCCATCAGACGTACCATAGCTCCCTTTAGTGGCGGAGCCAGAGTACTGCAACGACCAGGACTCTGGGGCGCTGCAATCGCGTCCCAGAAAGGGGGCGGGGCTTAGTGCCGAGCGGCTTTGCCGCTGCGGCGATACCGCCGGCCATCCTGACAGTGGAAACATACCCTAAGGTACCAAACATACATTTATTGGAAGTAATAGGTAGAGTATGAACAAGCTAAGAAAAAAAACATATATTGCACTTTGCCCGTAGAGTTGCACTTTGCTGGGCTGCAAGGGAAACTACAATATTGCGCAGCCCTCTGTGGATAAATGCCACCTGGAAAAAGCATCAATACATTCAATGCATGGTTAGGATGTTTGCTGAAGAAGAAATAACTACTAGAAGCAGCCCCAGCCGGTGGCAAAAGTTGTTTCTTCTTCAGCAAACACATGAATGCTACCCAATCGACCACACAAGTTTTTTATGCAGGACCCTGAGAGGCCTGCACCTAATAAGGATTGTGAACTCTCACAAGTAACTGTAACTTCTCAAAGGACTACTTTAAAGACTTATCATTGGACTGAATCCATTTGCTATTGTTTTACATGTATGGTGTACACAATAACCACCTTATTTTGTATTCACTGATACTGCTTCTAGGTGGCCATCGTTTAAAGTGGGCTGTATAGCTTTCGTTACAGCTGGGCAAATTGCAATCACAAAACTAGGGCTAAACACAATTAGCCCACGGGCAAAGTGCAATTTAAGGTTCTCATTACCAGCTTGTTTACGTTTCATCCTTACCTTGCATTGAATGTATTGATACTTTTTCCAGGTGGCATTTATCCACAGAGGGCTGTGCGATATTGTAGTTTCCCTTGCAGCCCAGCAAAGTGCAACTCCATGGGCAAAGTGAATTTTATGGTTTTTTTCTTAGTTTGTTCATGCTCTACCTATTACTTCCAGTAAACGTATGTTTGGTCCCTTAAAGTCTCGTCTTGCGCAAGTTTATCCATAATACTAACTTTAGAAATAACCACTAATAACCAGGACTTGTCCAACTCTCCAGAATAGAGAAATTATTGCTGACATTACCTGAATAGTTGAGCTAGCTTATATAGGGAAAGAGCAGACATGCCTGGTCCTCCAGCAGCATGTGACCACAGGCAATCAACAAGCAAAATCCAGAAAAAATGTAGCTTCTTCTAACCTGCCTAGGAGTGGCAGCTCTAGAAGTCAACGCCGGAGTTACTCTGTGCGGACCATAGCTATATGTGAAGTCACAAAGAGAAGTGTCTGAATCTGTGGAATCCACAGACCCTGATGCCGCCACGACAGTTGGAGATGTTTGAGAAAACCTCCTTGGGACAATCTTCAGCACGTCATCTAGAAACTCTCTGGAGTTTAACATTTGTCTATCAGGGCAATGAAACCTTTCTGTTGTAAGGAGAAGTCAAATTGGAATGTCTAATCCAGTTTTCTCCTAAAGAAGTCAAAGCCAACCACCTCTCCAACGTCCCGTGTTATCCCTGTGTTCCATGTTCATGTCTCCTGCGATATTTTTGATGTTAGAACAAGTTTTCTTAATTCAATAAAAAAAATTCCAACTCTTAGCATCATTGCACCAAAGCTGTTTCTAAGTGGTTTTCATCCTTCTGTACGCTAATATTAATACCTGATAACTTTCTACTTTGTAGAACCTTAAAAGCAGAGAAGTACACTTATACATGTAAGTAAAAGAAGTAACTTACCTAGTAGTTTTTCAATCTTGAAACAAAATTCACCAATCTTCCATTCTTTCTCATCCAAAGAAATACAAAATTCAACAACAGTTCAGAGCAGAATCTGTGTTTATACAGACAACAGTGTCATCTCCTCCTCATACTAGTACACCATGACATGTATACACAGCACAGTGCACACAGCAGTGTCATCTCCTCCTCATACTAGTACACCATGACATATATACACAGCACAGTGCACACAGCAGTGTCATCTCCTCACATTACACCATGACATGAATACACAGCACAGTACACACAGCAGTGTCATCTCCTCCTCATACTAGTACACCATGACATGTATACACAGCACAGTGCACACAGCAGTGTCATCTCCTCCTCATACTAGTACACCATGACATGTATACACAGCACAGTGCACACAGCAGTGTCATCTCCTCCTCACACTAGTACACCATGAGCTGTATACACAGCACAGTGCACACAGCAGTGTCATCTCCTCACATTACTACACCATGACATGTATACACAGCACAGTGCACACAGCAGTGTCTTCTCCTCCTCACACTACGACACCATGACATGTATACACAGCACAGTGCACACAGCAGTGTCATCTCCTCACACTACGACACCATGACATGTATACACAGCACAGTTCACACAGCAGTGTCATCTCCTCCCCACATTACTACACCATGACATGTATACACAGCACAGTGCACACAGCAGTGTCATCTCCTCACACTACTGCACCATGACATGTATACACAGCACAGTGCACACAGCAGTGTCATCTCCTCACACTGTGCAGCGCGGTAGCCATGAGAGACCAGTGATATGGCTTAATGTCTATGAGGCTTTTGTGTATGTTTGTGATACTGATATGCAGACATGGTATTTATTACGGTATATAGACTTGGTTGAACAATCGATTGTGATTGCAGCAACTTATTGCTGGTAGTCCTGGACAGAATCCTTTTTTCAATAAAAAATGTGCTGGAATATGGAATATGGCGGCTATTAGTTACCAGTGATAATTCTAATCTATCTGAAGCCTCTTTACATGCCTGCTATGGTTATTACCAGGTCATAGCTAATTCATTCATTAAACTACTTATGGCAGCAGTATATTGTAATTTGCACAAAAGTACCTTATATTATTAGGGTCTCCAACTATTGAACGCTGGGAGACCTTTTGCTCATCTGTACTCTCTAGTAAAAACATCTGTTGTATTGTACAGACTTAGGAGGCTATTATCTAGCTGTGACAAAAATTACCCTTTTGGCCTTTAATGTACAGAGTGAGCCTATAGGGTACATATTACTGTGCATCGTTTGCTGCATGTATCTTAGCCATTGCAGCCAGGGCCGTATTTAGAGTTTCTGCTGCCCTAGGCACTTTTAGAGCTGCCCCCCCCCCCCCATCGGTGAGTATGACACTATTGGCAGGGACTTTGGCAAGAATCGCTGATGTGAAAGTCACCTTTTGCAGCAGATGGGGCAGTTTTTCTGCATCTGCCACGTAACGGATCACTTACGGCAACACTGCGGTTGGCCTCATTCATTCCCTATGGTATCTGCGGCACTTGCCATGATCTGGCAAATGTGGTACCATACCTCCCAACTTTTGAAGAAGGGAAGGAGGCACAAAGTGTGCGGCGCGCGTAGCGCGCCGCAGCAAATTTTAGGCCACGCCTCTGACCACACCCATTTCACAACTAGTCACACCCATATCCACGTCCCAACCACAGCCATATTAGCACTGCTGATCACAATGTTTTATATACAATAATTATAAACGAAAAAATATGGCCACACAGTGCTCCATACTGTATAATGGCCACACATGATGCTCCATACTGTATAATGATCCCACATGATGCTCCATACTGTATAACGGCCACACATGATGCTCCATACTGTATAATGACCGCACATGATGCTCCATACTGTATAATGGCCACACATGATGCTCCATACTGTATAATGACCACACATGATGCTCAATACTGTATAACGGCCACACATGATGCTCCATACTGTATAATGATCCCACATGATGCTCAATACTGTATAACGGCCACACATGATGCTCCATACTGTATAATGACCGCACATGATGCTCCATACTGTATAACGGCCACACACAGTTCTCCATACTGTATAACGGCCACACATGATGCTCCATACTGTATAATTGCCATGGGCCACACATGATGCTCCATACTGTATAACGGCCACACATGATGCTCAATACTGTATAATGGCCACACACAGTTCTCCATGATACTGTATAATGACCCCCCCTCCTGTATGCATGGCTCACACTCCCCCCCGTATGCATGGCTCATATTCACACACCCCCCTGTATGCATGGCTCATATTCACACACCCCCCTGTATGCATGGCTCATATTCACCCCCCCCTGTATGCATGGCTCATATTCACCCCCCCTCCTGTATGCATGGCTCATATTCACCCCCCCTCCTGTATGCATGGCTCATTCACCCCCCCCCTGTATGCATGGCTCATATTCACCCCCCCCCTGTATGCATGGCTCATTCACCCCCCCCCTGTATGTATGGCTCATATTCACCCCCCCCCCTGTATGCATGGCTCATATTACACCCCCCCCCCCTGTATGCATGGCTCATTCACCCCCCCCCCTGTATGCATGGCTCATATTCACCCCCCCTCCTGTATGCATGGCTCATTCACCCCCCCCCCTGTATGCATGGCTCATATTCACCCCCCCCCTGTATGCATGGCTCATTCACCCCCCCCCTGTATGTATGGCTCATATTCACCCCCCCCCCTGTATGCATGGCTCATATTACACCCCCCCCCTGTATGCGTGGCTCATTCACCCCCCCCTGTATGCATGGCTCATATTCACCCCCCCCTGTATGCATGGCTCATTCACCCCCCCCCCTGTATGCATGGCTCATATTCACCCCCCCCTGTATGCATGGCTCATGGCGTGTGGGGAGTTTGCCAGTTAGCCAGACCGGGACCGCTCGGTTCTGCTACATCTGCGCAGCACTCACCTTCAGGTGCCCGTTGAAGTCGTGCGGGTCCCGGTCCGGCTGACTGTCATGCGATTCCTCCAGCGTCAGCATCGGGGCAGAGGAGCGGCTGAACTCGTCCATGAAGATGCGAGCGTCAGCCTCCTCCTTCTCTAGCCCCATGCCTCCTCCGAGCTGCAGCGCGAGAAGACACTTCCTGGATGGTGCAGCTGCTCTCCACGCCCCCCCCCCTCCCTGCTATCCGCCCGGTGTGAGTTGTGACTTGTGAGTATTGTCTTCCGGGAGGGCAGGTGGGACTCGGAGGAGGGGGGCGGGGGAGCGGGGGGGGGGGGCGGGGGGGCGGGGCGGTCATTCGCTTGTGACCTGGGGCTAAAAAAAAAAAAAAAAAAACAACCTTGCTCAGGTGCCGCCCCCCGCAATGTCGCCGCCCTAGGCACGTGCCCTCGAGTGCCTAGTGGCAAATACGGCCCTGATTGCAGCAACATATTGTGTGCTGTTTTTTAATTTTTCACATTCACAGCGTGACCTAGGTTCTTGTTGTGTGTATGGTGTTTTGGATTCTGGGCGTGGGTAGCTGCTAGGGCCCGATCAGGGTAAGGATGGACAGCCGTTGCTAAGTGGGGGCGCCACATCGAATTATAGGGTGCCAACCTCCGCTGTCAGGAAGGTGTGAGTCCCATTAGGGTGATCATTAGGGACTCAGTCAGGAATACATCTCTTCATTAAAAGAGTTCCTGTGGCATCTCGGTGGCTTTATATATCCCGCACAGAACTAGTGTTTATGGTGTTGGTAGTTATTATGTGTTGAATTATTTATGAGATTTTAAATATCATTCATTAAAAGTTATCTTTTAGGGTATTTTGGTTCTTTTGGTTGTTATATTGATTATACCCCTACATTATTTGTTTTGTTTTTTTGCACCATTCACCATCATCTTCCATCTACACCATGACATGTATACGCAGCACAATGCACACAGCAGTGTCTTCTCCTCACACTACTACACCATGACATGTATACGCAGCAGTGCACACAGCTATGTCATCTCCTCACACTACTACACCATGACATGTACACACAGCACAGTGCACACAGCAGTGTCATCTCCTCCTCACACTACTACACCATGACATGTACACACAGCACAGTGCACACAGCAGTGTCATCTCCTCCTCACACTACACCATGACATGTATACACAGCACAGTGCACACAGCAGTGTCATCTCCTCCTCACACTACTACACCATGACATGTACACACAGCACAGTGCACACAGCAGTGTCATCTCCTCCTCACACTACACCATGACATGTATACACAGCACAGTGCACACAGCAGTGTCATCTCCTCCTCACACTACTACACCATGACATGTACACACAGCACAGTGCACAAAGCAGTGTCATCTCCTCCTCACACTACACCATGACATGTACACACAGCACAGTGCACACAGCAGTGTCATCTCCTCCTCACACTACTACACCATGACATGTATACACTGCAGTGTCATCTCCTCACATTACTACACCATGGCATGTATACACAGCACAATGCACACAGCAGTGTCATCTCATCCTCACACTACTACACCATGACATGTACACACAGCACAGTGCACACAGCAGTGTCATCTCCTCCTCACACTACTACACCATGACATGTATACACAGCACAGTGCACACAGCAGTGTCATCTCCTCCTCATACTACTACACCATGACATGTATACACAGCATAGTGCACACAGCAGTGTCATCTCCTCCTCACACTACTACACCATGACATGTATACACAGCACAGTGCACACAGCAGTGTCATCATTTTGTTTTTTCCTCCCCATTTCGAATTCAATGGGTGTAATAACAGGTTATTTTTTGGCTTTCCGTGGACCTTCCACAAGTTCCAGAAGAAGACATAACGGACTCATGACTGAATCTGATGTGTAGTAAATTCTTTATCACGTTTTGGAGGAAGTCACTTTTTGGAATTTCTCCAAAATCAAAAAAGATCTCTGAAGGTTCCAAAGAAGACTGGCTGGTGGTTATTAATTTTTAATCAAATGTTTTTAATTAGTTTCTTATTCTCCATGTAGAAATTATCTGGTACTAATCAACAGCCAATCCCCACGATGCTGATGGCAGATAATACTGGACGTATCTGCATGTGACTTGTTTATCAGGATTTTGTAAAAATGTGTTATTTACTTGGTAGATTGGGTGATTATCGGTGAGAATGAGCAGCAAATGTTACGTGATGCCACATAATCCACATATCACAAATACTTCATACTACCAGTCCCATCCATGTTACATACGACTAAAGCTGCATACTACTCATGTCTTGTGCCAAGACCGTTTGGAAGAAGTTTTTATGTTTTTTTAATCATTCCCAAATCCAAATCTGTAGGTTAGAAGAGTGTGCTTGTTGTAATTAATTTGCAATTAAGTGTTTTAATGAATTAATTATGTTTGCTGTAAACATAATCTGCAGCTACATAACAGCCAAGATGCCAACAGTGAAAGGATGGCGGTTGTTGGTGTATCATCTGTGCCAGCTACTGCTTCAGCCACTAGGCAGTGCCACATTCTCGTTGTGGGTGATGGTTGAAAGCATCTATCCTATGTTATTCCTGGGATTTGTGGCTTTGGCCAGTCCAGAAGCTACGCGATTAATCTTGTTAATTTAGGCTTCTATCCACTGTCAGCATTGGTTGGGGCTGTTACTATATAAACCCCTGAGAGGCAGGTCCCAAGGCCAGTCAATAGCTCTACTATCCGTCTTTGACCAATAATTCAGTTCCTCCTCACTACTGTCATTTTTCTGAATGTCTGGTTAGTCAAGTAGACCAAGATAAGATTTAATTTAAAAAAACTGACCGTCACATCCAAACATAGACTAAGTGTGAACAGGTGCTGAACCTAGAGTAACCAACTCATATACAGTCAAGTAAAAAAGGCAGCACACTGCAGCGCTAAAACATGCAAACATGAAACATGAAGACTGAACTGCATTACTGCACTAGAAATATGAAATATGTTTCAGCGCTGCAGTGTGCTGCCTTATTTACTAGGACTCTAGGTTCAGCACCTGTTCACACTTAGTCTATGTTTGGATGTGACGGTCAGTTTTTTGAAATGTATTCTTTAGCCTTCTGACTGAGCACTCCGCCTCCTAGCCACAGGTGTTTTAATCGCAACAGGTCCATTACCCCTCCTCAGAGAGAGAGAATGTTAGTCTAAGAAGAGGTTTCACAGGTACCCATTCACATGGAGACGTTTATTCTCAGTGAGGAAAGGAAAGCGTAGGACCTGGTATACGAGAGATGCCCTAAAGTGGCTACCAGGTACACATAAAATTGGCCATTTTTATGCTCTAAACGCTCTCATTTTTCATATTTCTAGTGCAGTAATGCAGTTCAGTCTTCATGTTTCATGTTTGCATGTTTCAGCGCTGCAGTGTGCTGCCTCATTTACTTGACAAGATAAGATTTAAGTCATGAATCTTGATGCTGTTTCAAGTCCATAAGAAAATAAAGCCTGTCATGATTCTCAATGGCGAGAGAACATAGCCCAGCATATATAAGAACTAGCTCTTGGAAGATGGAATCTAAACTGACCATGAACTAAACCTGCCGCACAATTAACAGTGGCCGGGTAGCGTGCCTACGTTTTATCCCTAGAAGCCCAGCGCCAGCCGGAGGACTAACTAATCCTAGCAGAGGAAAATACAGTCCTGGCTCACCTCTAGAGAAATTTCCCCAAAAGGCAGACAGAGGCCCCCACATATATTGGCGGTGATTTAAGATGAAATGACAAACGTAGTATGAAAATAGGTTTAGCAAAATCGAGGTCCGCTTACTAGATAGCAGGAAGACAGAAAGGGCACTTTCATGGTCAGCTGAAAACCCTATCAAAACACCATCCAGAAATTACTTTAAGACTCTAGTATTAACTCATAACACCAGAGTGGCAATTTCAGATCACAAGAGCTTTCCAGACACAGTAACGAAACAGCAGCTGTGAACTGGAACAAAATGCAAAAACAAACAAGGACGAAAGTCCAACTTAGCTGGGAGTTGTCTAGTAGCAGGAACATGCAAAGAAAGGCTTCTGATTACATTGTTGACCGGCATGAAACTGACAGAGGAGCAAGGTTATATAGAGACTCCCACATCCTGATGGGAACAGGTGAACAGAGAGGATGATGCACACAAGTTCAATTCCACCAGTGGCCACCGGGGGAGCCCAGAATCCAATTTCACAACAGTACCCCCCCCTCAAGGAGGGGGCACCGAACCCTCACCAGAACCACCAGGGCGATCAGGATGAGCCCTATGAAAGGCACGGACAAGATCGGAGGCATGAACATCAGAGGCAGTCACCCAAGAATTATCCTCCTGACCGTATCCCTTCCATTTGACCAGATACTGGAGTCTCCGTCTGGAAACACGGGAGTCTAAGATCTTTTCCACAACGTACTCCAACTCACCCTCAACCAACACCGGAGCAGGAGGCTCAACGGAAGGCACAACCGGTACCTCATACCTGCGCAATAATGACCGATGAAAAACATTATGAATAGAAAAAGATGCAGGGAGGTCCAAACGGAAGGACACAGGGTTAAGAATCTCCAATATCTTGTACGGGCCGATGAACCGAGGCTTAAACTTAGGAGAAGAAACCTTCATAGGGACAAAACGAGAAGACAACCACACCAAGTCCCCAACACAAAGCCGAGGACCAACACGACGACGGCGGTTGGCAAAAAGCTGAGTCTTCTCCTGGGACAACTTCAAATTGTCCACTACCTGCCCCCAAATCTGATGCAACCTCTCCACCACAGCATCCACTCCAGGACAATCCGAAGATTCCACCTGACCGGAGGAAAATCGAGGATGAAACCCCGAATTACAGAAAAACGGGGACACCAAGGTGGCAGAGCTGGCCCGATTATTGAGGGCGAACTCCGCCAATGGCAAAAAAGCAACCCAATCATCCTGATCCGCAGACACAAAACATCTCAAATATGTCTCCAAGGTCTGATTAGTCCGCTCGGTCTGGCCATTAGTCTGAGGATGGAAAGCAGACGAAAAAGACAAATCTATGCCCATCCTAGCACAGAATGCCCGCCAAAATCTAGACACGAATTGGGTCCCTCTGTCAGAAACGATATTCTCCGGAATACCATGCAAACGAACAACATTTTGAAAAAACAGAGGAACCAACTCGGAAGAAGAAGGCAACTTAGGCAAGGGAACCAAATGGACCATCTTAGAGAAACGGTCACACACCACCCAGATGACAGACATCTTCTGAGAAACAGGCAGATCCGAAATAAAATCCATCGAGATGTGCGTCCAAGGCCTCTTCGGAATAGGCAAGGGCAACAACAATCCACTAGCCCGAGAACAACAAGGCTTGGCCCGAGCACAAACGTCACAAGACTGCACAAAGCCTCGCACATCTCGTGACAGGGAAGGCCACCAGAAGGACCTTGCCACCAAATCCCTGGTACCAAAGATTCCAGGATGACCTGCCAACGCAGAAGAATGAACCTCAGAGATGACTCTACTGGTCCAATCATCAGGAACAAACAGTCTACCAGGTGGGCAACGATCCGGTCTATCCGCCTGAAACTCCTGCAAGGCCCGCCGCAGGTCTGGAGAAACGGCAGACAATATCACTCCATCCTTAAGGATACCTGTGGGCTCAGAATTACCAGGGGAGTCAGGCTCAAAACTCCTAGAAAGGGCATCCGCCTTAACATTCTTAGAACCCGGTAGGTATGACACCACAAAATTAAACCGAGAGAAAAACAACGACCAGCGCGCCTGTCTAGGATTCAGGCGCCTGGCAGACTCAAGGTAAATTAAATTTTTGTGGTCAGTCAATACCACCACCTGATGTCTGGCCCCCTCAAGCCAGTGACGCCACTCCTCAAAAGCCCACTTCATGGCCAAAAGCTCCCGATTCCCAATATCATAATTCCGCTCGGCGGGCGAAAATTTACGGGAAAAAAAAGCACAAGGTCTCATCACGGGGCAGTCGGAACTTCTCTGCGACAACACCGCCCCAGCTCCGATTTCAGAAGCGTCGACCTCAACCTGAAAAGGAAGAGCAACATCAGGCTGACGCAACACAGGGGCGGAAGAAAAGCGGCGCTTAAGCTCCCGAAAGGCCTCCACAGCATCAGGGGACCAATCAGCAACATCAGCACCCTTCTTAGTCAAATCACTCAATGGTTTAACAACATCAGAAAAACCAGCAATAAATCGACGATAAAAGTTAGCAAAGCCCAAAAATTTCTGAAGACTCTTAAGAGAAGAGGGTTGCGTCCAATCACAAATAGCCTGAACCTTGACAGGATCCATCTCGATGGAAGAGGGGGAAAAAATTTATCCCAAGAAGGAAATCTTTTGAACCCCAAAAACGCACTTAGAACCCTTCACACACAAGGAATTAGACCGCAAAACCTGAAAAACCCTCCTGACCTGCTGGACATGAGAGTCCCAGTCATCCGAAAAAATCAGAATATCATCCAGATACACAATCATAAATTTATCCAAATAATCGCGGAAAATGTCATGCATAAAGGACTGGAAGACTGAAGGGGCATTTGAAAGACCAAAAGGCATCACCAAATACTCAAAGTGGCCCTCGGGCGTATTAAATGCGGTTTTCCACTCATCCCCCTGCTTGATTCGCACCAAATTATACGCCCCACGGAGATCAATCTTAGAGAACCACTTGGCCCCCTTTATACGAGCAAACAAATCAGTCAGCAGTGGTAACGGATATTGATATTTAACCGTGATTTTATTCAAAAGCCGATAATCAATACACGGCCTCAAAGAGCCATCTTTCTTAGACACAAAGAAAAAACCGGCTCCTAAGGGAGATGACGAAGGACGAATATGTCCCTTTTCCAAGGACTCCTTTATATATTCTCGCATAGCAGCGTGTTCAGGCACAGACAGATTAAATAAACGACCCTTAGGGTATTTACTACCAGGGATCAAATCAATGGCACAATCGCACTCCCGGTGCGGAGGTAGTGAACCAAGCTTGGGTTCTTCAAAAACGTCACGATAGTCAGACAAGAATTCAGGAATCTCAGAGGGAATAGATGATGAAATGGAAACCAAAGGTACGTCCCCATGAGTCCCTTTACATCCCCAGCTTAACACAGACATAGCTTTCCAGTCGAGGACTGGGTTATGAGATTGCAGCCATGGCAATCCTAGCACCAAAACATCATGTAGATTATACAGCACCAGAAAGCGAATAATCTCCTGGTGATCCGGATTAATACGCATAGTTACTTGTGTCCAGTATTGTGGTTTATTACTAGCCAATGGGGTGGAGTCAATCCCCTTCAGAGGTATAGGAGCTTCCAAAGGCTCCAAATTATACCCACAGCGTTTGGCAAAGGACCAATCCATAAGACTCCAAGCGGCGCCAGAGTCGACATAGGCGTCCGCGGTAATAGATGATAAAGAACAAATCAGGGTCACAGATAGAATAAACTTAGACTGTAAAGTGCTAATTGAAACAGACTTGTCAAGCTTCTTAGTACGCTTAGAGCATGCTGATATAACATGAGTTGAATCACCACAATAGAAGCACAACCCATTTTTTCGTCTAAAATTCTGCCGCTCGCTTCTGGACAGAATTCTATCACATTGCATATTTTCTGGCGTCTTCTCAGTAGACACCGCCAAATGGTGCACAGGTTTGCGCTCCCGCAGACGCCTATCGATCTGAATAGCCATTGTCATGGACTCATTCAGACCCGCAGGCACAGGGAACCCCACCATAACATCCTTAATGGCATCAGAGAGACCTTCTCTGAAAATCGCCGCCAGGGCGCACTCATTCCACTGAGTAAGCACAGACCATTTACGGAATTTTTGGCAGTATATTTCAGCTTCATCTTGCCCCTGAGATAGGGACATCAAAGCTTTTTCCGCCTGAAGCTCTAAATGAGGTTCCTCATAAAGCAACCCCAAGGCCAGAAAAAACGCATCCACATTGAGCAACGCAGGATCCCCTGGTGTCAATGCAAAAGCCCAATCTTGAGGGTCACCCCGGAGCAAGGAAATTACAATCCTGACCTGCTGTGCAGGATCTCCGGCAGAGCGAGACTTCAGGGACAAAAACAATTTGCAATTATTTTTAAAATTTTGAAAGCAAGATCTATTCCCTGAAAAAAATTCAGGCAAAGGAATTCTAGGTTCAGACATAGGTGCATGAACAACAAAATCTTGCAAATTTTGTACCTTCGTGGCGAGATTATTCAAACCTGTAGCTACACTCTGAAGATCCATTTCAAACAGGTGAACACAGAGCCATTCAAGGATTAGAAGGAGAGAAAGAGAGGAAGGCTGCAGTATAGGCAGACTAGCAAGTGATTCAATTATGAGCACACTCAGAACTAGAGAAAAAAAAAAAAAAATTTTCAGCAGACTTCTTTTTTCTCTCCTTTCTCAGCCAATATAATTTAACCCTTTTTGGGCCGGTCAAACTGTCATGATTCTCAATGGCGAGAGAACATAGCCCAGCATATATAAGAACTAGCTCTTGGAAGATGGAATCTAAACTGACCATGAACTAAACCTGCCGCACAATTAACAGTGGCCGGGTAGCGTGCCTACGTTTTATCCCTAGACGCCCAGCGCCAGCCGGAGGACTAACTAATCCTAGCAGAGGAAAATACAGTCCTGGCTCACCTCTAGAGAAATTTCCCTAAAAGGCAGACAGAGGCCCCCACATATATTGGCGGTGATTTAAGATGAAATGACAAACGTAGTATGAAAATAGGTTTAGCAAAATCGAGGTCCGCTTACTAGATAGCAGGAAGACAGAAAGGGCACTTTCATGGTCAGCTGAAAACCCTATCAAAACACCATCCAGAAATTACTTTAAGACTCTAGTATTAACTCATAACACCAGAGTGGCAATTTCAGATCACAAGAGCTTTCCAGACACAGTAACGAAACAGCAGCTGTGAACTGGAACAAAATGCAAAAACAAACAAGGACGAAAGTCCAACTTAGCTGGGAGTTGTCTAGTAGCAGGAACATGCAAAGAAAGGCTTCTGATTACATTGTTGACCGGCATGAAACTGACAGAGGAGCAAGGTTATATAGAGACTCCCACATCCTGATGGGAACAGGTGAACAGAGAGGATGATGCACACAAGTTCAATTCCACCAGTGGCCACCGGGGGAGCCCAGAATCCAATTTCACAACAAAAGCCGCTGCATTTCTAGACCCAGTGAGGAATGTGATGCATTTTTGGGGGGTTGACCAGGAAGAAGTTGGATTTCTCCCACAGGTAGATAAACATAATACAAAAGGTACAGTGAGCATCTTACCTAAGGCACAAACCCCTTCAAGGCTATAATTTTCATTAATGGCTCAATAGTATGTTACAGAAGTTGAGTAAATTTGGTCATTGTCATGATAATGTAAAAATGCCATGTTCTGAGTAATTTTCTGGAAGGTTCCATGGTTCCAGACACGGCTGCAGATTCGACCTCCCTCCTTTTCCCCCACAGCAGCTATACCTCTCTGCCTGTCAGCACGGTAAAATTCTAAGCCACTCTCCCCCCTCTCCCTCAGGAATGTTTTTGTTGTAGCCATGCATCTTCTAAGTTGTGCGAGAATTATTCATGATGAATAATTCTACCTCAGGTGGTGACAGCGACATGAAATTTATATATTTGGGATGTGTGACAATAGGGCTACTCGCCAGTGCATTTTCTAAGCTCAGCACTTAGCAGAAATTGAGAAACGCATTACTGCTTAACTGGGGCTCATAGCCAAGACGTGTTTACACGTAACTGAACCCCCAGGTCTTGCTGAGCATAGTGATAACTTTGTCTTACTTCTACGAGGTTTATACGCCAAGATATGCGTAGAAATGGCTTGTCTTAACTTTAAGAAAGGGGAGTATTCAGCCTCTGAGTGAGGTCACCACAGGGGGAGTGCCTTGGTTTTGGAACGCGAGGGGCCTGCTCTGGTACTGTCACAGATGTGTCAGAGGCTGCAGACCATTTCACTGCATCTGTCTGCACAAGGTCAGTCTGCTTTGCAGACTACGGGTTATGGTCCAGAGGAAAGGATGTGGGTTTCTGCATCAGAGGTGAATGCCCCCAGGCTGGTTAATTTGTTCCACACCTCTTATCCTGAGAAACCTGGTCTTGAGTGTCTGGAAGCCACTCGTGGGGCAGGGGGTGTCAGAGGCTGCAGACCATTGCACTGCATCTGTCCGCAGGTCTCAGCAGTTTGCTTTGCAGACTAGTGGTCACCTTCCCCGGTGCTACTGGCCACACCTGGACCTGGGTGTTTATAACTCCCAACTTCATGTTGGGAGATGTGGGTGATATTTCCTATTTGCACTTCTCTGTTGAGGCTTGGAGCTGTAGCAGTCTGCTAGTGTCCTCTTGGAGTTTGGAGGGCATCGGCGTTTCTCTCTGAGTCTACTCAAGCTAAGTGTCCCCCTTGTTTCATTTATCCTTGCTGTCATTAGTGTTATTGGGATTGACTAGCGCTCATCCTGTCCTTCCTGATGCATGGCTTATTGACAGGGTCTCATAGGGATTAGGTATCCTGCTCGGTGGTAGGTGTGGAACCTATATAGGAACAGTCGGACAGACACAGTGATGTTAGATCTGTCTAGGGATCTTCACTTCCCCTTCCCTAATGTTTGGTTCCCCTTCCCTTATCACTTTGTGTTGCACTTAGTCTGTCCTACACTGTGCGTGACATGTACCGAACTACCATTCCTGAGATTTGGAGAACTTTTGTCTATTGTGTTTGTGACCCATAAACGTGCACGGACACAGAAACAGAACATGGGCCGATCCTAGAGCAATCATTTCATTGTAGATGTGGTCTGCAGTAGTAGCATGGGATTGGCATTGGCACGAGTTAACAATAACATGACAGGAACAATGAATGTCTAAAGCAAAAGAGAACTAAAAGCAAACAATCAGAACAATGGTAGAACATGTTATAATCTTGCTTCCAGGAGGTGGTACACATCATGGCTAAACTTTATTTTCCCTTGGTACAGGTCTGAATGCAATACATGTTTGTTCTGCTCTGCTGCACCTACTGTGCAATGTTGTTGTTTATTCCCCCTCTCTACCTGTCCACCATTGTTTAACCCTAAACAGATGGTGGTTATTCCTTTCCTTGAGTGGGTGTGAGATTGTGGACATAATATTGTGGCTGTAATGTATAATGCTCTGAAATTATCCCTATATTTGCACACACATTCCTATTATTACCGCAAGTTTTGTAAGGTTAATGATGTATTTGTATTATTTTAGCCATAAAGCAAGACATTAGACCTGTTCTGTAACTATTATTTGAGAGACACAAACGGGGTCTTATTATTGTATGGGGGTGTAAAGGGGAATTATTATTATAAAAGAGGCATAATTATTGTATGGGGTACAAAAAGGACTTAATTGCATGTGGGTTCAAAAGGGGCATTATTATTGCATTAGAGGCACAAAATGGACATTTTAGGAAGGGTAGCACAGAAAGGGTATTATTATTGTATAGTGCCGTAAAAGGGGCATTATTATTGTATGAGGGATGCAAAAGGGGACATAATTATTGCATAGGGGTGCAAAGAGAGAAATTGGAAAAGGGAAATAACTTCTTCAAGAGGGCACTATAAATATGTTAAGGTTAGATGAGGAACACACAAAACTAGAGCATTGATGTGAGTGGTTGAATTATTACTGTGAAGGGTGCTGTGCAGTTTGTTTAGAGGTGTTCAAAAGTGAAGCACCAAAGATTTCAGTGTGTCACATTTTGCTGAAATAAGACGTGGATGGAAAAAGTTGTGATGGCGGTCTGTGGCGGATGTAGAAGAACAGGGGAAATGAATGACTTTGATCAAGAGTACCCCTGAATGGTAGCCCAGATTGCCCTCATTATAATCCGGCTATGAACTTACTCCTAAATGGACCATATAGAGAGAACAACTTACCGTATTTTAAAAATTTGCCGTAAAGACAAATATTCTGTCAAGAATTTGGGGTTGATCTGACCACCAAAAATGTCTCAATAACAATGGTGTTTGTGCATTGGAGAAAATATGATGTAAGTTGATCCTAATTCTTTGTACCTGTGAACTATTACATGGCAATTGTTATTTGAACCTTAGAATTGGGTGAGGTTCACACAAGCATTTTTACTTCCATATCACATTGACGTGTTCATTGTGTCACCAAAGATCAAAAGAGACTAAACACATGGGAACCATTACGTTATGTACGATTTATGTTTAGAACGGAATATTCTCTTAGATCATACACACAATGCTGCCATTTTGAGCCAAATCATACTGCTATGCAATGTCAAAAAATACACTCATATATAATCTAAGTAATACTACCCTATAGTGCAGAATAAAAGAATCACTATAGCTCTTCTAATATATGTTGTCACATTTTCTTTAACAGCTTTCAGCTCCATCTTGAGCCATGACGACTGGATGGATGAACACACTAAATGAAGATCGATCTTGTTCCAATCTAGATAGGTCCACCATGTCTTCTACGCCATTATCTTGATAGCACCAAGCCATCAGGTTGCTGGCCTTGTTCCATCTATTCTTCCGAGTAAGATGGCCTTCTCCAGTGATTGCTCTCTTCGTATGAACTGTCCAAAGTCGGTAAGTCGTACTTTGGTGATTATTGCTTTGAATTACATGTCTGGCTAGATTTGTTCCAAAATTGATCTTCATGCCATCTTCTATTACTTAGCTTAATTAATAATCCTGCTTCTATTAGTACTCATCACACTGTATTGCACATTTCTCAGTGCAGAATGTTATGAAAAACCTTGATTTAGCACCATGACTTCCAGTCTGTAAATCGATGATAAATGCTTATCATGAGAACAATATGTTGAACTTTTGGGCATAAAATGAGCCTGGAATCCTGGAAATTGTTTACATAGAACTGACTCTGTAACGTGCAGGTATTATTGTGTTTTGGGCATGTGAAAAAGCGTCATGGCGGCGTGCAGGAATTGTAAGTTACAGTGTACCTATCACCAGGTTTTCCCCATATAATGTACGGCTAGCATCTTTTAGTTTTCTGTTACAACATTCCAGAAAGTGGTATATACATCCCAGAACCATTCCACAAGACACAAATAAGACCCTTTATTATACTCACAGACAGTGGGGACTGGTCCTATGGGCGTCTCTGGTCTTGATCCGGCTCTTCCTCTCTTCTTACGATCGCCGTCCTCCTCTACTTCATGTGGATGAGTCGTCCTACGTTATCCCCTCTGTGCCCGCCATCATTCTCCTGCACAGATTCCCTTCTCTCTTACCTGCCAGGAGCAGAGAAAAGTATTGTAGTGCGCATGTACCGACGACGCTCTCTGGTCTTTTTCCGGCGCATGTACAGTACAGTATTTTGCTTTGCCCTCAGCTATTTTTTGTGCCTTGCAGATCAGATTGGTGACACATATACAGAATACTAGTCTGCTATAACAGATGACTTACAGCTGCTAGCCCTACTTTATTTTGCTGGGTGAACCTGGTGACAAGTTCCCTTTAAATACTGCATCCTTTGGGGGCAAACCAGATCTCCATCACTATGGTGTCCATATTTGTTTTTCCTCTTATCTTCATCTTACCCTTTTTTCTTAGATAATTTTTATTGCAACTTTTATGTTAAATACATTTTGCTATTCAAATCGCTTGTTAGGAAAAACAGATTTCCATATCAGTGCTGACATAATATTCATTAATTTTCAGTCTTCAAGGGACTCTTGGAAAACTTTGTCCAGGGCAAGCGTCTAATTTCCCATACATAGGAGATCCTAGAGTCCAGTTTAACATTTCCCACCCATCAGGTGATTTGGTGATAATAATTCAAGGTAATCTGTCAGTAGGATTTTGCTATGTAATCTGAGAGGTGTGTAAGGTGCCTGAGTGAGGTAGTTGTGGATGAGCTGCTGCTTCTGCCCGCTCCGGCACCCTATAGATAAAACGTGTCCCAGTCCCAGTGCGCTGACAGGTGTGGGGTGCATCACACTCACTTGTGAGCCATAGGCCTCCGCTGACTTCAGGCTTCCGTCTTCAGGTGCCGCCGCACACAATCCAGGGAACACCAAGTGCTTTTCAACAGTCAAACTTTTGCTGAACAGTTCACAGTCATTACAGTGGAGCATGTGGGATAGGGCACAACAGGTTACAGCCTTTCCCTCAGGTTCCGGACATAACTTCAGCCCTAGCACTTGTTCCCGATAGAGCATCCCATTTCCTGCTGTCTCCATTACCTGTAGGGATCCCTCTCCACCAGTGGCCGTGCTCCAGGATTCCATCATCCTCCGCCTTTCAGGATCCTTGTCCATTTTCCCCACTGTGCCAATCTCAAGGTCCTGAATGGATCTGCATAGAGGATCCACAAGTGATAGGCCCATGTTGGCCCTAGCAGCCCACTGCACTTAAGCTCCACAAAGAACTTTCTTAAACCTTCTACTTCTCCTAGTAACCACTCATAACCAGGAAGTCCCTCTCCTTTTATTAACACAACTCCCCTCCCATCTGTGGGCTTGTACCTAACATTAACTACCATATATACTCGAGTATAAGCCGACCCGAGTATAAGCCGACCCCCCTAATTTTGCCACAAAAAACTGGGAAAACTTATTGACTCGAGTATAAGCCTAGGGGGGAAAATGCAGCAGCTACCGGTGAATTTCAAAATTAAAAATAGATACTCCATACCGTTCATTATGGCCCCATAGATGCTCCACATAAAGCTGTGCCACATATAATGCTCTGCACCGTTCATTATGGCCCCATAGATGCTCCACATAAAGCTGTGCCATATATACAACGCTCTGCACCGTTGCCCCATAGATACTCCACATAAAGCTGTGCCATATATACAATGCTCTGCACCGTTGCCCCATAGCTGTGCCATATATATAATGCTCTGCACCGTTGCCCCATAGCTGTGCCATATATACAATGCTCTGCACCGTTGCCCCATAGCTGTGCCATATATATAATGCTCTGCACCGTTGCCCCATAGCTGTGCCATATATAGTGTGCTCTGCACCGTTGCCCCATAGCTGTGCCATATATATATAATGCTCTGCACCATTGCCCCATAGCTGTGCCATATATACAATGCTCTGCACCGTTGCCCCATAGATAGCTGTGCCATATATATAATGCTCTGCACCGTTGCCCCATAGCTGTGCCATATATACAATGCTCTGCACCGTTGCCCCATAGCTGTGCCATATATATAATGCTCTGCACCGTTGCCCCATAGCTGTGCCATATATACAATGCTCTGCACCGTTGCCCCATAGCTGTGCCATATATATAATGCTCTGCACCGTTGCCCCATAGCTGTGCCATATATAGTGTGCTCTGCACCGTTGCCCCATAGCTGTGCCATATATATATAATGCTCTGCACCGTTGCCCCATAGCTGTGCCATATATACAATGCTCTGCACCGTTACCCCATAGATAGCTGTGCCATATATATAATGCTCTGCACCGTTGCCCCATAGCTGTGCGCTATATATAATGCTCTGCACCGTTGCCCCATAGCTGTGCCATATATATAGTGCTCTGCACCGTTGCCCCATAGCTGTGCCATATAGTGCTCTGCACCGTTGCCCCATAGCTGTGCCATATAGTGCTCTGCACCGTTGCCCCATAGCTGTGCCATATAGTGCTCTGCACCGTTGCCCCATAGCTGTGCCATATAGTGCTCTGCACCATTGCCCCATAGCTGTACCATATAGTGCTCTGCACCATTGCCCCATAGCTGTGCCATACAGTGCTCTGCACCGTTGCCCCATAGCTGTGCCATATAGTGCTCTGCACCGTTGCCCCATAGCTGTGCCATATAGTGCTCTGCACCGTTGCCCCATAGCTGTGCCATATAGTGCTCTGCACCATTGCCCCATAGATACTCCACATAAATCTGTGCCATTGCTGCTGCTGCAATAAAATAATAAAACACATACTCACCTCTCTTGCTTGCAGCTCCTCAGCGTCCCGTCCCGGCGTCTCTCCGCACTGACTGATCAGGCAGAGGGCAGCGCGCACACTATATGCGTCATCGCGCCCTCTGACCTGCACAGTCAGTGCGGAGAGACGCCGGGAAGACTGAGTGGCGCCCGGCGTGTGGAACGAGGACAGGTGAATATGCGATACTTACCTGCTCCCGGCGTCCCGCTCCTTCCCCCGGACAGCTAGTCTTCAGTGCCGCAGCCTCTTCCTCTATCAGCAGTCACCGGCACCGCTGATTAGAGAAATGAATTATGCGGCTCCGCCCCTATGGGGGGTGGAGCCGCCTATTCATTTCTCTAATGAGTGGTCCCACGTGACCGCTCAGGGGAAGAGGCTGCGGCACCGAAGACAGTGGGACGGGCAGGGGGAGCGACAGGAACGCCGGAACTAGGTGAGTATGCCTCAGCACCCTCTCCCCCTCACCCGCTGACCCCACCACCGATCATGACTCGAGTATAAGCCGAGAGGGGCACTTTCAGCCCAAAAATTTGGGCTGAAAATCTCGGCTTATACTCGAGTATATACGGTATTCCTTATCTATTTCCTATCTTCTACCATAAGTTACTAAATATCCTTTTTTCCTTTTATTTATAAACACTTATCTTTATACACTATCATGGGGTTTCGGCATTTGCCCCACTATTCTACACATTACTATAACACAATACATAGGGATTGTGCACATACACTTTAAAGGCATAAAAAGCATAACACTGTTCACATTACACATAAGCAGACGGGGGTTGTCTTCAGGGTAGGGACGGGGTAAGACAGTCCACATCTTCAGAGCTGCATAATGCAAAGGCAGAAATCCTGATTCCAGTGATGTATCACTTACTAGGCTGTGTGTTGCTGTTTCAATAAAATCAGTGTTTTATCAGTAGGAGATTATCACTACAGGACTAGGTATTTGGTGCCTCCTGGTCCTGCTGCTCAGTGTAACCCGGCCCCCACCATTGATTGGCAGTTTACTGTCAATGTACTGTGTACACAGAAAGCTGCCAATCAGTGGTGTGGGCGGGGTTATATACAGCTCAGCATTCTGAGCTCTGCTAGATCTGCAACAAAGAAAACTGTGATTGTATCAAAAAGACAGGAAACAGCCCAGCAAGTGATACATCACTGGAATCAGGCTCTCGGCCCCCACATCATGCTATTCTCAGATTACACAATCATAACTTGCTGACAGATTCCCTCTAACAACCAGAATACTTAAATTGTTGACCTAGAAGCAATAAAAACACTGAGAAATAATACTAAACCCAGAACAAAGTATATCCCGACATGTAAAATTCCATCAAGAATGAGCCCTAATGAACATTATTCCATTTCATGGACAAAATAGACAGTAACTGCAGAACCCAACTGTTCTTACTCCTATATCCATACAATTATTTAAGCAATTCAGCATAATTATGTATTGGGGGGGGGGGTAAATAATTTTTTTTAGTTAGCTAAGTTAAAAGAATGCCACTTAAAAATTATGGCATCGCAAAAATATTTTTTAAACAGAAGAAACCTGTGTGTGGTGTCAAGATGCCTGACGAGGAAGCAAATTTTTCCTTTGTAAAGATCTAAAAGACTTTAGTTTTGTATTATCACAGATTAGAAGACAAAAGAGAATTATCTATCGAGTGCCACCCAGTGGAGGTAGCAGCCCTATCAATCAATATCTGACCCTCTGTTGAGGCTTACAATATGATCTGGGATAATGGCCTAGCCAGAAACTCATCTGCAGTCACCTGTTTCAGGGTAGTTGCTCCTTAGTGAACAGCAAAGTTTGGTTGGCTGAATTCGACTGCCTTAATGTAGCTATTTTGCCTACTTTTTACCTATGGGGTGTGAAGAGCGGAACAAAAATGGTTACCTCAATGAACCAAAAAGAATTTGTGATCAATATTGACCTGTCCATTCAAGGACATTTTAGCTATAGTGTGAAATCCTATTTTTTGTTTGTGAAACTGCCACTTAGGCGAAACTGTACTGTTTTGTTTGTTGTGAAACTATCACATAGCCGAAACTGTTTTTTTTGTCTTCTCTTTTCTCTCTTTGTTTAAACAAGCAAAACTTGTATAACCACTGAAACTACCTGTACAACTATATAAAGAGGGGATAGCACCTTGAAGGCAGGCATGCAACAGAGGCTTCCCAGTGATATACTATACGAGACGTGTCTTGTGTATTATTTCTGGTGATTCCCCACTTCCAAAGGCTGCTCCGACTGAGTGTGGTCCCGACATTTCCTGGCGCCTGAACGGGGACCCGAGGTCTGTGTACTCCTTCAAGAACACCGGCAGAATACGAACGAAAAGAGAATCTGGGATAATGGACGGCAGATGAATAAAAAAACCTGGCCAGGTAAGAGACACTGTTAGATCTCTTATATCTGCCCTGCACTGTCCGTAAGATTTTCTGTGTCGTGTCCTTTAGCGGGTAGTTCTAGTAGAGGAGGATACCTATAGCTCGGGTTCTTGAACTACTTAGGAATTGACCACCTCACGGAGTACGGCATTGAATGAGAGTGAATGTGAATAGAAGGTGTGTGGAAGTTGGGAATAGCCCTATAAGCCGCCCAGGGTGTTGAAACAGAAGAAGTGACTGTCCCACTGGGCAACGTGGTTGCGTCCTTTCGGGGAGACCTCCGCGCCTATGTTCAATCTCTGATCCTGTCTTTGACGAAAACCTGGTGACGGATAAGTGTATGATAGTATGAGCCCAGGACAGATAAATTAGCCTGGGACAAGATACGTTGTATTTTGATCCTCTGTCTGGTTGCATTTGGGTTGTTTGCTATAGGTGTAGGAATCAGGATTTTCTTACATCAACACGGTACGCAGAAGCCGTTAAACATCCTAGCTCCTTAGGAAGAAGGTAACGAGGTATTCTCATACCCAAACGCCACCTAGGGCAAGAAAAGAAAAAAGCTCAGGATAAGAAAATGGGGAATAAGCAAACAAAGTCGGAACCAGAAGAATTAGATATCTATACTATCATAAAGGAGAGAAGTGGTGAAGATGCCACTAAGGGGCTGAGAAAGATTTTTAGTAAGTTTGGAGTTACTAAGGCAGAAGCCTTTAGTAGAAAAAAATGGGAAGGAATTCAGGGAAAAAAAAAAAAAAAAGGCATAATCAGAGACAAGAAATGGATAGATCAGATCCAAGCGTTGATTGATGTCTCTAGGGTAGCAGAAAAAGAGGGATGGACATATAATCAACAGAATAAAAAGTGGTGTATTAGACCCGCAGGCTATGGAGAAAAACAAAATGTGGAATATAAGAACACCCCACCCCCATACCTTAACCCACATGCCCCATCTTTTCTCCAAACACCACCTCAAAGTTTAGCCGGATCAGGAGGATGGGTATGTCCGCACTGTGGACAACAAAATCCAGACTGGAGAAATGATTGCCTAGCCTGTGGTACACCTAGACATGGCGCTGTACTTGCCCCTGTTAGGGTAGTACCAAGACCCTTTAGGGAACCTGGTGCTGACGGAGTAATGGGAACTAGATATCACCAAACTCGACAATATTTCCCTTGGTCCCCCGCTGAAGGCATGTCTCTCTTGCATAACGCACCAGATCCCACCCAGTGTCCAGTTAGATTTGCACAATATATACAGCAAATTATGCAGACTCACGCTGGAGTTTGGGCAGATGGAGAAGAATTATGTAGAATGAAAATGACTCCTGGACTCTTCCAGGAGCTATTAGCAAATCTACAGGTACATAGGCCCCAGGCAGGAGATGGTGCCTTACAAACGATAGAATCAGGTACGCAATTTGTAGATCACTTAATGGTTTTTATGAGGGAAAAACAGAGGCAGAGAGGAACAACGGGAGTGGTGGCTCAGAAATCTGGACAATCAGTAGACGAATATTATCTAAGTGTAGAAAATAATTTCAGAGATGAAGGCATGGATCTAACCGCTTCAGGAATGATGAGGTTAGTTACAAAAACCTTTATAGATGGATTGTCTCCAAAAGTGAAGGAAAAGCTTAAGGCCGCAACCCCTGATTGGAGAACCTTGGAAGACCCACACCTGGCTAGACAGAAAGCTGTAGGGATAGAAATGGACTTAAGAGAAAATTCTAAGCCAGTAAGAATTGCACAGGCTAATACTGGCTCTGCTAATCAAAAGTTTACTTGTCATTACTGTAAGAAGCCAGGACATTTCCAAAGGGAATGTAGGAAGAGAAAAGCAGATATAGATTCAGGAACCTTTGTACCCAAAAATAGGATAAATAACCCAGCACCTGATCAAACAGACAGCTCAGAATGACTGAAGGTTATGCAGGTCTCTCTTCCTTCTAGAAGACCAATAATACAAGTTGAGGTTGAGGGTAAAAATGTACCTTTCCTGATAGATACGGGAGCAACATCCTCCATTTTAAATCAAGACTTTTTACCATATCCTGACAATATATCCTCAAAGGTAACATATGCAGAAGGGTATGATGGTAAAATTCAGGCGTTGCCCTTTACAAAACCTTTAAATGTGAGCTTTGGCCCTAAAACCTTTGTATCCAAATTTTTATTTGCTAAAGGTGCACCTACCTGCTTGCTGGGTACTGATGTCTTAAGTAAAATGCACGCAAACATCCATTTTAGAGAAAATGGCACAGTTATGCTGACCATCCCTGAAGATGCAGAAACTCTGGAACAATATGTTAGAATACAGGCAATGGAGGATTTTCCCGAAATTTACACTCAACAAGCAAAAATTGACTTGTCTCGGGTTCCTGACAGCCTATGGGCAAAAGGAGACACTGATGTAGGATTCTTATCAGTAGCTCCTATACTGTTAGAAACTGCCCCGGGAACCATTTTACCTCAGCTTAGGCAATACCCCATCAGCGCCCAGCAAGAACTGGCGATTTCTCAACAAATTCAGGATTATGTGTTACAAGGTGTTTTGGTAGAAATCAGGTCACCCGCCAATACACCCTTATATCCTGTTAAAAAGAAAGTTTCCTCCAAAGAAACTATGGTGAAATATCGCATGGTGCACGACCTACGGGAAATCAATAAGGTTTTGGCACCGGTCACCCCTGTGGTACCGAATCCTCATACCTTACTGTCTCAAATTCCCAGCACTGCTGCATATTTTACGGTAATTGACTTATCAAACGCATTTTTTTCTGTGCCACTACATAAGAACTGTTGGCATTTGTTTGCCTTTACATTCAAGGGTAAACAATTAGCATGGACAAGATTGCCACAAGGTATGGTACACTCACCAACTTTGTACTCTGAAGCAATGCAGACCGTGCTGAAAAATTTCACCCCAGAACCAGGAGTAGTCATTCTACAGTATGTAGATGACTTACTTATTTGTTGCCCTGATGAGCAGACGGCAGTTACCTCAACTGTTAATTTCTTAATTTTCCTAGCGCAAGAAGGCTGTAAAGTAAATAGACAGAAACTCCAGGCTTGTCAACAAACAGTCGTGTTCTTAGGTCACTGCATATCACAGGGCATCAGACACCTCACACCTCAACGTACGCAAGCCATACGTAACATGCTTGAACCCAGGAATCACAAACAGCTGCGTGCTTTCCTGGGTATTGTTTCACACTGTAGACAGTGGATCATACATGCAAGTCAACTCATGCAGTCTTTATATGACTGTATTGCCAACACGCCATATTCACTCAGTGAAGAGGCTAAACAGTCATTTTCCTCTTTGAAAACAGCACTGGTATCAGCTCCGGCTTTGGGACTCCCAGACTACACTAAACCTTTTCAATTGATGGCAGCTGAGATATCCTCACATGCTACAGGGGTGCTCACACAAAAACATGGAAACAAACAGAGACCTGTGGCATACATATCAGCTCATCTGGACCCTGTAGCTAGAGCCGCACCTTCTTGTGTAAAGGCCCCGTCTCACATAGCGAGATCGCTAGCGAGATCGCTGCTGAGTCACAAGTTTTGTGACGCAACAGCGACCTCCATAGCGATCTCGCTATGTGTGACACGTACCAGCGATCAGGCCCCTGCTGCGAGATCGCTGGTCGTGTCGGAATGGCCTGGACCTTTTTTTGGTCGTTGAGGCCCCGCTGACATTGCTGAATCGGTGTGTGTGACACCGATCCAGCGATGTCTTCACTGGTAACCAGGGTAAACATCGGGTTACTAAGCGCAGGGCCGCGCTTAGTAACCCGATGTTTACCCTGGTTACCAGCGTAAATGTAAAAAAAAACCAAACACTACATACTCGCCTTCTGATGTCCGTCAGGTCCCTCGCCGTCTGCTTCCTGCTCTCACTGACTGCCGGCCGTACAGTGAGAAGTGAGAGCACAGCAGTGACGTCACCGCTGCGCTCTGCTCTCAGTGTACGGCGGCTCAGTCAGTCAGAGCAGGAAGCAGACGGCAAGGGACCTGGACACCGAAAGGCGAGTATGTACTGTTTGTTTTTTTTGGTAACCAGGGTAAACATCGGGTTACTAAGCGCGGCCCTGTGCTTAGTAACCCGATGTTTACCCTGGTTACCCGGGTGCTGCAGGGGGACTTCGGCATCGTTGAAGACAGTTTCAACGATGCCGAAGTCGTTCCCCTGATCGTTGGTCGCTGGAGAGAGCGGTCTGTGTGACAGCTCCCCAGCGACCACACAGCGACTTACCAACGATCACGGCCAGGTCATATCGCTGGTCGTGATCGTTGGTAAATCGCTAAGTGAGACGGGGCCTTTAGAGTAGTAGCCGCAATTTCACTGTTATTAGATAAAGCTTCTGAGATTGTTCTTGATCACCCACTTCTAGTTCAGACCACTCATGATGTACATGGCATTCTTAACCAGGTCCAACCTAAACATATTTCAATGGCCAGACACCTCCGTCTCCAATGTTCCCTACTACTGCCGCCCAACATTTCCTTTGCCAGGGTTCAGACTCTTAATCTCGCGTCTTTGCTCCCTTTAGAGTCTGAGGGGGGTACCATACCTGAGGAAACTGCACTCTCCAACTCCTTTGACCCATCAAAGTCAATGCATGATTGTGTACAATTAATGGAACAAGAGACTCAGGGCTTACGTAATGTACGTGACAAGCCACTCTGTAATGCTACATTTGAACTTTTCATAGATGGCAGTAGATATGCAGATATGAATGGACAATTTCATACAGGTTATGCGGTAGTAACTCAGCATGAAGTGCTGAAAGCAGAACCTCTCCCTGCTAATCAGTCTGCACAAGAAGCAGAACTTACGGCATTAGTTGAAGCTCTAAAAATAGCCAAAGATCAGACAGCAAACATATACACTGATTCTAGATATGCACATGGCATTATTTTCGATTTTGGCGTAATATGGAGAGCCAGAGGTTATATGACTGCTTCAGGCCAACCTGTTAAACATGCCTCCCTCATTAGACAGATTCTGGAGGCAGCACAAGAAACTAAAGAAATAGCGGTGATAAAGGTAGCTGCACATGTGAGACTCGACACCGAGGAAGCCAGGGGTAACGATAAAGCCGACAAAGCAGCAAAACAGGCAGCACGTAAACCCTTACATCATGCCCACACACTAGATAGCTCTGAAGATGATGAGGAGAGATTGAAGGAAGCTCAGAAACAGGTAGACGACGAAGAACGAGGGCAGTGGCAGAAAAAAGGGGCAGAAGATCAGCAAGGATTATGGAAAAAAGGAACTTTGTTGTGTTTACCCAGAGCCTGGTACCCCGCAGTGGCGAGTGACCTCCACCTACCTACGCATGTATCGGCAAACGGTATGACGCTCAAGGTAAAAGAAAGGTGGTTGGCTCCAGGCTTTGGTAATTTCGCTCGGAACATGTGTGCTGCATGCACTATATGCCTGGCACACAATCCAGGTCAGACCATTAAAACCCCAACCAAGCATCATGTAAGACCACTGTATCCCTTTCAAAGACTCCAGATCGACTACATCCAGCTTCCTAGGTACAATGGATACGAATATGTGCTTGTGTGTGTGGACATGTTCTCAGGGTGGCCAGAGGCTTATCCAGTTCGTAAAGCCTCAGCAAAAACTACTGCCATTAAAATAGCACATGAACTGATACCCCGTTACGGCATGCCTGAGGTGATCGAGTCAGATAGGGGTACCCATTTTACTGGAGAAATATTCCAGAATGTTATGAAAATGTTGGGAGTAGAAAACCAGTTTCACACTCCGTATCACCCACAGAGTTCAGGTAAAGTGGAAAGATTAAATGGAACAATAAAATTAAAAATCCAGAAGGCCATAGCAGAAACAGGAAAGCCTTGGACCGAGTGTCTACCACTTGCCCTGTATTCCATCCGAAACGCCCCAAGGGGGAAGGCTAAGCTGTCACCACATGAGATTCTTTTTGGTAGAGCAGCAAATTTGGGTTGTTATTTTCCACAACAACTGATGTTGAATACTGAGACTTTAACTGCTTATGTACAAGAATTACAAAAACGTTTAACTAAAGTGCATTCGCAAGTTTTTGCTTCCCTTCCAGATCCAGAAAATCTCGAAGGAGGCCACAAGTTGGAACCTGGTGATCAAATCTACGTGAAAAGACACACCAGAAAGACTCTGGAACCGAGATTTGACGGACCTTTCCAAGTCCTGTTAACAACTCCAACAGCAGTCAAGCTTGAAGGAAAGGCATCATGGATACATGCAAGCCATTGCAAAAAAGCAGTATAAGACTCATGATATTGATGTTAATAATGTTAACACAGATGTGGGATAAATTAGTTAGAGCCACGGATTATCTAGATGACCAGATTTGGGATATATTGGACATATTAAATACTAGTATAGCTGTACAGAATCAGCTTATAATAGTCACTAACCAACATACCCTGGTATTGGATTACCTAACTGCCTCACAAGGGGGTATGTGTCAAATCATCGGACCCACCTGCTGTCATTATATAGACCCGAATAGTACTATGAGTATGAGATTTAAATTAGAAGACGTACAACGACTCAGGGATCAGTATGACAAAGACAATGACCAAAATAAGGATAGCTGGTGGTCAGATACCTTTTCTTTTCTTAACCCGGCCAATTGGTTCAGGGGGATCGGTGGGTGGGTTACCGGGATTATGCAAAGCCTAATACATACAGTTATAGTTATTGTAATTATATATGTATTATTCAAGGTTGTACTCAAGGGTATCTCGGTATGCACAAATAAATTTTGTGTAATGGATGCGAGAATATAAAGTTTTTTTTTGTTTTTTTTTAATATCACAAAAAGAATGACTAAAATAATCGTCTATATGACAAGGTTTTGAATGGAATATGTCAAAGGGGGGATTGTGAAGAGCGGAACAAAAATGGTTACCTCAATGAACCAAAAAGAATTTGTGATCAATATTGACCTGTCCATTCAAGGACATTTTAGCTATAGTGTGAAATCCTATTTTTTGTTTGTGAAACTGCCACTTAGGCGAAACTGTACTGTTTTGTTTGTTGTGAAACTATCACATAGCCGAAACTGTTTTTTTTGTCTTCTCTTTTCTCTCTTTGTTTAAACAAGCAAAACTTGTATAACCACTGAAACTACCTGTACAACTATATAAAGAGGGGATAGCACCTTGAAGGCAGGCGTGCAACAGAGGCTTCCCAGTGATATACTATACGAGACGTGTCTTGTGTATTATTTCTGGTGATTCCCCACTTCCAAAGGCTGCTCCGACTGAGTGTGGTCCCGACAGGGGCATAGCCAATGAGACTCTATACTCAGGTGGATCCCTAAAGGAGAGTTTCCTCTTGAAGTCCTCCATTTTCATACAAGAAGTACAGTGGTGCTTAAGGAGTGTGGACTCTGGGTGCAGCTCAAGAGGCAGTGGACTTCCGGGAAGTTCTCCTGAGAAATAGGAGAGGTGTATGTCGTCACTAGATTATGACTCTTGGCTGCTGTTCAGTATGTACATCCATCAGGTTCCTCACCCTCCTGCAACCTCTTGAAGTTTCTTCAAGAGGGAAGGAGACTTCTACAGAGGCTCTCGGCAGACACTGGTTTTGGATCTAGATGGGCTCTCTGTGAGGGGGAGAAAGCCTATGGCCAAACCTTGCTATGACTTTTTTTGGTCCATTGAGATATAAAAAGATTTGTTGCTGGATTTTCTCCTTTTGACTTTTTTTTCACGGTGTGTTCAATTTTTCTCGGACTTGGATGAAGGCACGTTCTAGGACTTTCAGATCCATGAAAAATCTTTGAGGGAGTGATGCCATCTGCTGGAATGAGCTTTCTATACTTTCACTATCTATATGGGCACAAATACCTCACAGGACAACCCTTCTACAAGGCCTTTTCTTCAATGACACTCACTTTATACAGCCATGTCTTGTTGTGGGTGGTTAAATTGCATCCCACACTTTGATTTTATAGTCTACATATACATATTCGATGCAATAAGCTGTGTTTAGTGACATTTCTAACACCCTTGTGCTCATAACTTGCATTCTCTCCTCTACTAAAGAAATGTTTTCATAAAATTCTAAAAAAAAATGTCACTTATCCTCATTATACTCAACCACCAGATTTTGACATCCCTTTGTACGTAGGTACTCAATTCAAATACCTTGGTATGGTTGTTTCCAAGTATGTGGAGAATGATCGTAATTTAAGTCCCCTTCACCCCCAAGGGTGGTTTGCACGTTAATGACCGGGCCAATTTTTACAATTCTGACCACTGTCCCTTTAGGAGGTTATAACTCTGGAACGCTTCAACGGATCTTGGCGATTCTGACATTGTTTTCTTGTGACATATTGTACTTCATGATAGTGGTAAAATTTCTTCGATATAACTTGCGTTTATTTGTGAAAAAAACGGAAATTTGGCGAAAATTTTGAAAATTTTGCAATTTTCCAACTTTGAATTTTTATGCCCTTAAATCACAGACATATGTCACACAAAATACTTAATAAGTAACATTTCCCACATGTCTACTTTACATCAGCACAATTTTGGAACCAAAATTTTTTTTTGTTAGGGAGTTATAAGGGTTAAAAGTTGACCAGAAATTTCTCATTTTTACAACACCATTTTTTTTTAGGGACCACATCTCATTTGAAGTCATTTTGAGGGGTCTGTATGATAGAAAATACCCAAGTGTGACACCATTCTAAAAACTGCACCCCTCAAGGTGCTCAAAACCACACTCAAGAAGTTTATTAACCCTTCAGGTGTTTCACAGGAATTTTTGGAATGTTTAAATAAAAATGAACATTTAATTTTTTTTCACACAAAATTTATTTCAGCTCCAATTTGTTTTATTTTACCAAGGGTAACAGGAGAAAATAGACTGCAAAAGTTGTTGTACAATTTGTCCTGAGTACGCTGATACCCCATATGTGGGTGTAAACCATTGTTTGGGCGCATGGCAGAGCTTGGAAGGGAAGGAGCGCCATTTGACTTTTCAATGCAAAATTTACTGGAATTGAGATGGGACGCCATGTTGCGTTTGGAAAGCCCCTGATGTGCCTAAACATTGAAACCCCCTACAAGTGACACCATTTTGGAAAGTAGACCCCCTAAGGAACTTATCTAGATGTGTGGTGAGCACTTTGACCCACCAAGTGCTTCACAGAAGTTTATAATGCAGAGCCGTAAAAATAAAAAATCATATTTTTTCACAAAAATGATCTTTTCGCCCCCAATTTTTTATTTTCCCAATGGTAAGAGAAGAAATTGGTCCCCAAAAAATGTTGTGCAATTTGTCCTGAGTACGCAGATACCCCATATGTTGGGGTAAACCACTGTTTGGGCGCATGGCAGAGCTTGGAAGGGAAGGAGCGCCATTTGACTTTTCAATGCAAAATTTACTGGAATTGAGATGGGACGCCATGTTGCGTTTGGAAAGCCCCTGATGTGCCTAAACATTGAAACCCCCTACAAGTGACACCATTTTGGAAAGTAGACCCCCTAAGGAACTTATCTAGATGTGTGGTGAGCACTTTGACCCACCAAGTGCTTCACAGAAGTTTATAATGCAGAGCCGTAAAAATAAAAAATCATATTTTTTCACAAAAATGATCTTTTCGCCCCCAATTTTTTATTTTCCCAATGGTAAGAGAAGAAATTGGTCCCCAAAAAATGTTGTGCAATTTGTCCTGAGTACGCAGATACCCCATATGTTGGGGTAAACCACTGTTTGGGCGCATGGCAGAGCTTGGAAGGGAAGGAGCGCCATTTGACTTTTCAATGCAAAATTGACTGGAATTGAGATGGGACGCCATGTTGCGTTTGGAGAGCCCCTGATGTGCCTAAACATTGAAACCCCCTACAAGTGACACCATTTTGGAAAGTAGACCCCCTAAGGAACTTATCTAGATGTGTGGTGAGCACTTTGACCCACCAAGTGCTTCACAGAAGTTTATAATGCAGAGCCGTAAAAATAAAAAATCATATTTTTTCACAAAAATGATCTTTTCGCCCCCAATTTTTTATTTTCCCAAGGGTAAGAGAAGAAATTGGTCCCCAAAAAACGTTGTGCAATTTGTCCTGAGTACGCAGATACCCCATATGTTGGGGTAAACCACTGTTTGGGCGCATGGCAGAGCTTGGAAGGGAAGGAGCGCCATTTGACTTTTCAATGCAAAATTGACTGGAATTGAGATGGGACGCCATGTTGCGTTTGGAGAGCCCCTGATGTGCCTAAACATTGAAACCCCCCACAAATGACACCATTTTGGAAATTAGACCCCCTAAGGAACTTATCTAGATGTGTTGTGAGAACTTTGAACCCCCAAGTGTTTCACTACAGTTTGTAACGCAAAGCCGTGAAAATAAAAATTCTTTTTTTTTTTCACAAAAATGATTTTTTAGCCCCCAGCTTTGTATTTTTACAAGGGTAACAGAATAAATTGGACCCTACAAGTTGTTGTCCAATTTGTCCTGAGTACGCTGATACCCCCTATGTGGGGGGTAACCACTGTTTGGGCACATGACAGAGCTCGGAAGGGAAGGAGCGCCATTTGGAATGCAGACTTAAATGGATTGGTCTGCAGGCGTCACGTTGCATTTGCAGAGCCCCTGATGTACCCAAACAGTACAAACCCCCCACAAGTGACCCCATATTGGAAACTAGACCTCCCAAGGAACTTATCTAGATGTGTTGTGAGAACTTTGAACCCCCAAGTGTTTCACTACAGTTTGTAACGCAAAGCCGTGAAAATAAAAATTCTTTTTTTTTTCACAAAAATGATTTTTTAGCCCCCAGCTTTGTATTTTTACAAGGGTAACAGAATAAATTGGACCCTACAAGTTGTTGTCCAATTTGTCCTGAGTACGCTGATACCCCATATGTGGGGGGTAACCACTGTTTGGGCACATGACAGAGCTCGGAAGGGAAGGAGCGCCATTTGGAATGCAGACTTAAATGGATTGGTCTGCAGGCGTCACGTTGCATTTGCAGAGCCCCTGATGTACCCAAACAGTACAAACCCCCCACAAGTGACCCCATATTGGAAACTAGACCTCCCAAGGAACTTATCTAGATGTGTTGTGAGAACTTTGAACCCCCAAGTGTTTCACTACAGTTTGTAACGCAAAGCCGTGAAAATAAAAATTCTTTTTTTTTTCACAAAAATGATTTTTTAGCCCCCAGCTTTGTATTTTTACAAGGGTAACAGAATAAATTGGACCCTACAAGTTGTTGTCCAATTTGTCCTGAGTACGCTGATACCCCCTATGTGGGGGGTAACCACTGTTTGGGCACATGACAGAGCTCGGAAGGGAAGGAGCGCCATTTGGAATGCAGACTTAAATGGATTGGTCTGCAGGCGTCACGTTGCATTTGCAGAGCCCCTGATGTACCCAAACAGTACAAACCCCCCACAAGTGACCCCATATTGGAAACTAGACCTCCCAAGGAACTTATCTAGATGTGTTGTGAGAACTTTGAACCCCCAAGTGTTTCACTACAGTTTACAACGCAGAGCCGTGAAAATAAAACATATTTTTTTCCCACAAAAATGATTTTTAGCCCCCCAAATTTTTATTTTCCCAAGGATAACAAGAGAACTTGGACCCCAGAAGTTGTTGTTCAATTTGTCCCGAGTACGCTGATAACCCATATGTTGGGGTAAACCCCTTTTTGGACGCACGGGAGAGCTCGGAAGGGAAGGAGCACTGTTTTACTTTTTCAACGCAGAATTGGCTGGAATTGAGATCGGACGCCATGTCGCGTTTGGAGAGCCCCTGATGTGCCTGAACAGTGGAAACTCCCCAATTCTACCTGAAACCCTAACCCAAACACACCCCTAACCCTAATCCCAACGGTAACCCTAACCCTACCCCTAACCTCACCTCTAACCGTTTAATGAACATTTTCTGACAGTCATAAGTGCCACGTATTTAAGTGCCACGTATTTAAGTGCCACATATTTAAGTGCCACGTATTTAAGTGCCACGTGTTTCAGTGCCACGTATTTAAGTGCCACGTATTTAAGTGCCACGTGTTTCAGTGCCACGTGTTTCAGTGCCACGTATTTAAGTGCCACGTGTTTCAGTGCCACGTGTTTCAGTGCCACGATATTTCAGTGCCACGTATTTCAGTGCCACGTACTATAAATACTATAACTATGTGGTTATACGTGGCACTGAAATATCGTGGCACGTAAATACGTGGCACTTAAGTACGTGGCACTTAAGTACGTGGCACTTAAATACGTGGCACGTAAATACGTGGCACGTAAATACGTGGCACGTAAATACGTGGCACGTAAGTACGTGGCACTTAAGTACGTGGCACTTAAGTACGTGGCACTTAAGTACGTGGCACTTAAGTACGTGGCACTTAAGTACGTGGCACTTATATACGTGGCACTTATATACGTGGCACTTATATACGTGGCACTTATATACGTGGCCACTGAAATATCGTGGCACTTATATACGTATATAAACGTATATTTTAGTGCCACGTATTTCAGGTTAGGGGTAGGGTTAGGGGTAGGGTTTTTTTTTTTTTGTTTGTTTTCTTGTGTTTTTCTATAAAAACGCATGCGTCTAAAAACGCATGCGTTTTACCACGTTTACATGCGTTTTTTCACACATGCGTTTTTTTAAAAAACGCATGCAGATAAAAACGCAAGTGTGAAACCAGCCTAAAAGACGCTTTTTATAGCAAAAAAGTTTTTGCGTCTCCACATTTTGAGACCTATAATTTTTCCACATTTTGGTCCACAGAGTCATGTGAGGTCTTGTTTTTTGTGGGACGAGTTGACGTTTTTATTGGTAACATTTTCGGACACGTGACCATTTTTGATCACTTTTTATTCCGATTTTTGTGAGGCAGAATGACCAAAAACCAGCTATTCATGAATTTCTTTTGGGAGAGGCGTTTATACCGTTCCGCGTTTGGTAAAATTGATAAAGCAGTTTTATTCGTCGGGTCAGTACGATTACAGCGATATCTCATTTATATAATTTTTTTATGTTTTGGCACTTTTATACGATAAAAACTATTTTATAGAAAAAATAATTATTTTGGTATCGCTTTATTCTCAGGACTATAACTTTTTTATTTTTTTGCTGATGATGCTGTATGGCGGCTCGTTTTTTGCGGGACAAGATGACGTTTTCAGCGGTACCATGGTTATTTATATCCGTCTTTTTGATCGCGTGTTATTCCACTTTTTGTTCGGCGGTATGGTAATAAAGCGTTGTTTTTTGCCTCGTTTTTTTTTTTTTTTTCTTACGGTGTTTACTGAAGGGGTTAACTAGTGGGGCAGTTTTATAGGTTGGGTCGTTACGGACGCGGCGATACTAAATATGTGTACTTTTATTGTTTTTTTTATTTTATTTAGATAAAGAAATGTATTTATGGGAATAATATTTTATTTTTTTTTTCATTATTTTGGAATATTTTTTTATTTTTTTTTTTACACATTTGGAAAAAATTTTTTTTAACTTTTTTACTTTGCCCCAGGGGGGGACAATACAGATCGGTGATCTGCCAGTTTGCATAGCACTCTGACAGATCACCGATCTGAGGAAAGTGCAGGCTGCTTCACAGTGCCTGCTCTGAGCAGGCGTCTGTGAAGCCACCTCCCTCCCTGCAGGACCCGGATCCGCGGCCATCTTGGATCCGGGTCTGGGAGCTGCAGGGAGGGAGGTAAGACCCTCGCAGCAACGCGATCACATCGCGTTGCTGCGGGGGGCTCAGGGAAGCCCGCAGGGAGCCCCCTCCCTGCGCGATGCTTCCCTGCACCGCCGGCACATCGCGATCATGTTTGATCGCGGTGTGCCGGGGGTTAATGTGCCGGGGGCGGTCCGTGACCGCTCCTGGCACATAGTGCCGGATGTCAGCTGTGATAATCAGCTGACACCCGGCCGCGATCGGCGGCGCTCCCCCCGTGAGCGCCGCTGATCGCGTATGACGTACTATCCCGTCGGCGGTCATACGGGCCCACCCCACCTCGACGGGATAGTACGTCAGATGTCAGGAAGGGGTTAAAAAGGATCTATCACTTGTTCAAAAAATGTACTTACATATCTAATAAAATTCCAAAGTTCCCATGATTCTGCCACTCTTTTCCGTTTTGTGCTGTGTCACTCGATTGCAGAGATATTTACATTTGTGTCTTCACGAGCACAGTATGTGAAATCTCTGCTTGTAGTGCAACTGAGCATTTCTTCAGAGTCTCTCTTGGGGTGTTTGCTTAAACTCCTACCTTCCAGACACTGCCAATCACAGTTTGGGTGAAGGGTGTTCAAGATGTTTTCAATTCTGTATATACATGACAACAAATATGCCTGAAATTGAATGCGCTATGATTGTTCCGGGTAGAAGTTTAGTTTACTGGATTATTATGTTAAAGAACCTCCATAGTATTTAATTGGTTTATACAACAAATTTGTAAATTAATTCCAAGTATGTGAACTGGTTCCCAAACATTGGTTTTATTACTATGTATAAAATTCCAAAATAAAACCTTTTTTTAGAAAAAAAAAAAAAAATGTCACGTAGGCGAATAACCATAAACAGTTTTGTACGCTTTACGTTTACAAGATACAATACACCGCCATATATGATTATATAGAACCAAAGAAAAAAGGAGACCGCAATATAAAGTAAAGTATAAAACTACCTTCTGTACCTGGTTTGGATCTGGTTAAGGTCTTCTACTGGTGCTGCTTACAGTCTTTTACTGGCGCGGCTTACTATCTTCTACTGGTGCATGTCACAGTCTTCCTCACAGCTCATGCCTTCTCCGGCATCTGACCAATCTTGGATTCTTCTGTGGTGATGGTGGCTGTAAGCCCACTTTGTGAACACACAATCTATCCTGGTACAGGTTTTGATGCCAACTCCTTCCTTCTTAGCCTGGCCAGGCCTTTCATAATTAGTCACTGCGAAGCAGTTGTCACCTGACCTGGCTTCTTCTTCAATCTCCTCCCCAGGAACAAGTACTTCCACTCTTGGGGTTCCTACTAATATAATTCTTACTTTACCTTCATTTTTGCCTTTGACTATAAGATAACGATGTTCGCTTGCAGTTACTCAGCTAAGCATCAACTGTACTCGTTCTCTCTTCTTCATCTCCTTACATTATATCAAGATGTTGATGGCAGCTGAGCTATGGAGAAGGAGGGTGTTGGTTGAGCATGCACTAGACCGTTTCCGAAGCTCATCTTCACTGAGAAGAGGCATGTACTTCTCCTCCTCACATTTATCCAAAAAAATGAATGACGCGCATTCTGTTGTAATCATAAGGTGCAGGCTGAACCTAGACTACGTCCAGAGGTCAAATGGGTGAGAGAAGCAGCCGCACTCAAAAAAGGGGATTTTATGCTTCAATTTGCAAGTGAAAAAGATTTTAAGTTTATTGAATATTCACCACAGGAAAATATCACTACAGTGAAGTGCCAAGGTAAGGTAACGTTTTGACCCTGTTCTCGGGTCTTTATCAAACCTCAATTGAGAAATAGAAAAAATTGCCAGGATTGAACCAGGTATATGGAAGACAGAAGTCCCAGCTGGGGCTTAAGGTTTCTGGCATAATGGCACCGTCTGTGGTGGTCAGTGTCAGTGTCTGTAGTGGTCAGTGTCACCATATTTTTCTGTGGTGAATGTTTAATAAACTTAAAATCTTTTTTACTTGCAAATTGAAGCATAAAATCCCTTTTTTTGAGTGCGGCTCCTCCTCACATTTATGGCATATGGGCTATATTAATTTAGTTTCTTACAATAGACAGTAGGCAGCTACTTTTATCGTAGCAGTAGGGCCAGTTGCACAGATGGTATGTAAAGTCAAGTCTCCACCGCATACACTTCAGATAACTGTCAGCCAAACGATGGTTCGGCCAATTCTCCTGTGCTTTCTATAAGAGAGCTGCTTCCCCAGCATTTCTAGTGGTGACTTATCTCTTAGAGAACAAAGCAGTCATAAATCGAACATGCTGGATAAAGGGCTCCCTTACACGTGAGACTGTCAACCGGACCCATTGATACAGACGGGTTTGGCCAACATTTGTCTTAAGGTACCTTCACACTGAACGATATCGCTAGCGATCCGTGACGTTGCAGCGTCTTGGATAGCGATATCGTTCAGTTTGACAGGCAGCAGCGATCAGGATCCTGCTGTGCCATAGTTGGTCGGAGCAGAAAGTCCAGAACTTTATTTCGTCGCTGGGTCACCCGCTGACATCGCTGAATCGGTGTGTGTGACGCCGACTCAGCGATGTCTTCAATGGTAACCAGGGTAAACATCGGGTTACTAAGCGCAGGGCCGCGCTTAGTAACCCGATGTTTACCCTGGTTACCAGCGTAAATGTAAAAAAACCCAAACACTACATACTTACATTCCGGTGTCTGTCCCCCGGCGCTGTGCTTTCCTGCACTGGCTGTGAGCGCCGGCCAGCCGTAAAGCACAGCGGTGACGTCACCGCTGTGCTTTACGGCTGGCCGGCGCTGACAGTGCAGGGAAGCCGAACGCCGGGGGACAGACACCGGAATGTAAGTATGTAGTGTTTGTTTTTTTTACGTTTACGCTGGTAACCAGGGTAAACATCGGGTTACTAAGCGCGGCCCTGCGCTTAGTAACCCGATGTTTACCCTGGTTACCCGGGGACCTCGGCATCGTTGGTCGCTGGAGAGCTGTCTGTGTGACAGCTCTCCAGCGACCACACAGCGACGCTGCAGCGATCGGGATCGTTGTCTAGATCGCTGCAGCGTCGCTAAATGTGACGGTACCTTTAGACTTAGATATATGGTGAAGTAGACTTCTAGCCACTTCTTAATCTGCTATCAGCTTCTTCCCATACCTAGATCTGGCCATGGCAATGGGTCATCTCTTCGGAAGAATAAAGCGCACCAACAGCCACTGCTATAAAGGGTACCGAAGCTGTCTGTCCTACCCACCTACATGTAATTACCACAAATCCTAATGTTACTTGCATAGTAATATTATTTGAACATTTTATACCACTGTAATTAGATGGAGCACTATGAGGTGGTACAACTTTTTCTTCCACTGTTAATTTAGCACTGTATAATATGTAATTGTTTTGTAATATATTCTTGTGGAATTTTGTTGTGAATTCCGTTCTTGGGTTCCATCCTGTGGTTACGAATGGTATTTTTGGGAGTTCTGCTCTTGGGCTCCCTCTGGTGGTTTCGAGTGGAACTTAGCAGCTGCTTTCACTAAACGGTTCCCTGGCCTTGTTATTTAACTGGGCTTTTGGCTGTAGTTGATGCCAGCTGTCAATGTTTTTCCTGTGGATTCAGTTATTTCCTGGAAGTTCTCTGTTGGCCAGTCCATTTCAGCTTAAGATAAGTTCTGCTAGTTTTTGGGTGTTTCCCTGCCTATGACCTTCTGTTCAGTTTAAGTTATGTCTCTTTTGTCCAGCTTGTCATTATGAAATATTCCGGCTAGTTGGAAGCTCTGGGGTCGCAGATTTGCCCTTCCACACCGTGAGTCGGTGTGGAGGTTATTTTTGTAAACTCTGCGTGGACATTTAGTTTTTATACTGACCGCACAGTAGCCTTTTCTATCTCTGTCTATTTAGATAGTATTGGCCTCCTTTGCTAAAATCTAGTTTCATTTCTGAGTTTGTCATTTCCCTCTCCACTCACCATCAATATTTGTGGGGGGCTATCTTCCTTTGGCGGTTTCTCTGAGGCGAGATAGTTTTCCGTTTCCATCTTCAGGGGTAGCTAGTTCTTAGGCTGTGAAGAGGCGTCTAGGCAGAGATAGGAACGCTCCACGGCTATTTCTAGTGTTGGTGTTAGGAGTAGGGATTGCGGTCAGTAAAGCTACCACCTCCTCAGAGCTTGTACATTATTGGTTTTACCCACCAGGTTATTTCAGTGCTGCTTCGTAATCACTAGGTCATATCAGTGATTTCTGTCTGTGGAGCTGCCACCTCCTCTGAGCTTGCCCATGATTGGTTTTACCCACCAGGTCATCTCAGTACCGCTCCGTAACCACCAGGTCATAACAGAATTTGTACTAATCTCCATGAAAGTATTAGCCACTGTAACCTCTAGTTAGGCAATGAATGGTTACGCAATACAATCCAACATAAGGTCTGTCCTGATCCAGCCTCTTCGAGTTATTGAAAAAGCTAAACTTCCATTCACGTTTCAGTGTTTCAGAGATGTAAACTGCAGCGCCCCAGAGTCCTGGTCGTGCAGTATTGTCACTCTGCCACTAAGGGGAGTGATGGTACGTCTGATTGTACTAAAAGAGTTCACCTGACCAGGTATCAGTCACACATTACACTTCACACTCCGGCCACCAGGGGGAGCAAACGGTTCTATTTACTAGGCCACTCCTCACACTCTGGTAAAACTGGGGGTTGGATAGGAAGTTAGGGAGAAGCTGACTGGGTTTTGCCCAGGCAACATCTAGTGAGAGAGAGTTGCTGGGAAGATCCAGGGAGGTCCCTGTCAGGGGTGGGATCCTGACAGTGGCCTAGCAAGAGACAGATCGTTACGGAGCCGCGCCTGCACTACATTGCGGCTGCATCCTAAGAAAGGACAAGAAGCGGAGTATATTGTGGAGAAGTGAGAAACGAGATCACAGCACTAGGAGATAATACCGGGAGGAGTCGTGCCCCAAGATCGTGGCAACATCCTTCTGAGGCGCGTAGCCGGTGGCCGGAACGCCGAGGGAGTATTGGCTCTACGCATTACTCTGAACTACGGCAGGGCAGTTGACTTTAGGTTGGCTGTCTCACCTTTTCACCTAAGCAGAAAACGGAGGCAATTGTGGGAGAGGGGCGTCTCTAGGGTCCCTATAAAATAACTCCAGGCCTACCCCGTCATACGGGTGCGTCCTATCCATATCATCTGGGGGACGGAGAGAGAGAACATCAGAAACAGATACAAGAGTTGTGAGGACTATCCCGTGGTGCTCAGCAGGGAGGTACTACAACACACAGGCGCTAGTAGGAAGGCTACTGATTTCCACCTGCTAAAGGAACTCTGGATGTGCCATCGGACCGGCCGGTCTCAGCCAGCCCTGTTAGCAGTGCTCTGGATTGTGGATGCTGAAGTCTACAGTAAAAGGTAAAGAGACTGCAACCCTGTGTCCTCGTTATTTACTGCGACCTACATCATTACCATCTACTCATGAAGGGAAGCCCTGGGGACATACTTCACTTGTGGGAAGGTATACCATCTAGCTGCCATTCCATCATCCCAGGGGACCCCCAGCAGCGTCGGTCACCCTGACCGAACACCACAGGTGGCGTCACGAACACTTGACAAACTTTCCCCTACACCTTTAATTGGACGCCCCTTAGCAGGGCCACGGACCGGGCCGGGCCACCGTGACATCCCCAGAACCGAGACAGAAGGACCCGGTACCGAGTACCCCATTGCCCAGCGTCTGGGGGCGCTCCATAAACCCCATCTAAAAAAAAAAAAAAAGCACAAAAAAACTGAACCAGACAGTGTCTGAATACGGCAAGGGAGTCCCATTAAAAGAGACAAGGAAGCAATTAAAAAAAAAGAATTATTGAGCAACAAATTCAAATATAGTTTTATAACAACATACAATCAGTTCCACGGTAACGTCAGGGATGCCTTATCCAAACATTTGGCAATTTTAATGAATTACCTGTTCTTTCAGGAAATCTAACAGAAAAACTCAACATAGTTTTTCATAGGAATATGAATCTGAAGAATCATGTTGCTCCATTAACATCAGATCAGATTCACCCTCGACTCACCCCACCCAAGGACCCTCATTATAGTCATCCTTTAGAGGTTCCCTTTGGTTTTGGGGGAATGAAATGTTTGAGAGGCAGTATGAAAAAACAAGGGTGTAAAACATTCTCATCCACGGTCACGGGAAACGTTTTCCCTATCAATCAATTTTTAAACTTCAATGCCAACTATGTCATCTATCTGTTGCAATGTGACCACAATGACCACAAAAGTAAGCAGTCCGCAGCGGAATGACTAGTCATAGGTATAATATACGGAATGGTATTATTACACATAGTTTATCCAAACATTTCCTCACTGATCACAAAAAGCTGTCTGAAACTCGCCCTTATACAACAAAAAACTCAACACACACCCAATAGCTTCCAGAAACTTGTTAGCAGGGAGTCATATTGGACGTTTAGACTACCCACCTTGATGCCTGAGGGTTTAAGTAAATGAGTAGATGATACCTTCCAGTGAGGATTGGTTGGGATACTATTCCATTATTTACAAGAAAAAAGGAGAAATTTTTGTAAATTTTTTTGTATTATTTAATCTACACATTGAATGTTTTTCAGGGATTGCAAATTGCATGGGAAATTGATATTGGATATACAGCTCTGTCAAAAATTAAGAGACCACTGCAAAATGTTTAGTTTGTCTGATTTTTCTGTTTATAGGTATATTTTTGAGTAAAATGTAAATTTTTCATTTATTCTATAAACTTCTGACAACGTCTCCGAATGTCCAAGCAATAAATTTTGTATTTTTTTCTGAAAAGGAGAAGTGGTCAAAATAAAAATAACCCCCTCCCCCCCAGTGCTTTCAGACCTCAAATAATGCAAAGAAAACAAGTTCATAACCATTTAGAAACAACAATACTAATGTTTTATCTGAGGAAGAATTCGGAAATCAATATTTTGTGGATTAACCATGATTTTTAATCACAGCTTTCATGCGTCTTGGCATGCTTTCCACCAGTCTTTCACACTGCTTCTGGGGCAAAAATGTAAGCAGTTCTTTGTTTGATGGCTTGTGACTATCCATCATCCTCTTGATTACATTCCCGAGGTTTTCAATGGGGTTCAGGTCTGGAGATTAGGCTACCCATGACAGGGTTTTAATGTGGTGGTCTCTTAATTTTTGCCAGCTTATTTTCTCTTAAAGATTATTTTCTCTTCCTCGCATCCTTGGCAGCGCTTTTGGAAGCCCAATTTTTGTTTCCATTTTTCTCCTAAATTCTCAATCCAGATCTCCTATGGAGATTCAGAGGGCGCAGCTCCAGCCGTGGAGGATCATTTTTGCAATTACCAGGGTTGTACCTCAGATGAGTAGAAGTCACTCACCTCCCTCAGAAATATGTTGATCTGCTTTTAAATATTTTACTGATAGTAAAGTGGCCATCCAAGAGGGGAGCTCATGGGTAAGTTACTGAAAGAAAGGCTAAGAGCGCCCTGCTTGGACATGTGCCTGCTGTAAAAGGTGAGTTGCAGCTGGCAAAAGCTCTGAAAAATTACTAACTACGTGTGGGCGACCTCAATGATTAGAAGGAACACTCTGGTCAAAAAACAAATATCTTGGGTTATTACATGATGAAGTGACCTGGAGCAATTGAGTGCACCAGCCTGCATGTCCTGTGATGGGAGAACATGGTCTGAGACAGTAGCGGAAACTATGGACCAGCTTCCTTTGGCCAACGAGAGATTGGCTTACTTCGCGAGACAAGAGAGAGAGTTTGTCTCCAAACAAGTTTTGCTCTGCATCAATGAGTAAGTGCATGGTGTGCCAAGGTAAAGGTTCACATTGTGATGATTGGTGAGTACCACCTGCTACTCCTACGCTCTGCCTCATAAATCGCCTCATTTAATTGCTTGTAACGCTTTTTTTAAATTTTTCCATAAAAAATATACGTGGGCAATTAAACCATTTACTGAACTTTTTATATTTTAAACAAACCCAAACAGCTTCCTGGTACAGTGGGTGTTATCTTTATATCCTCGTGTTATCTTTTTCCCCAAAGTTTCGTGTGCATATCCAAGCTGCGCACATTGACCCAGTATGACGCCATGTGGAGTCCTTCTGATCCTCAGTACAGAGATCCTGCTTGCAGGGTAGAATGCTTCTGTAATATGGCACGCGATGGAATATAACTAGATTTTTTTTTCATCGTTGTTAATTTTAAGAAAAAAAAATCCATCTCCCTTCATTTGACTCAGATCTCAAAGCTCCTACTCGACTTTATACTATAAGTGGTGGTGCTTGGGGCCACCATTAGGGAAAAACACATTGCGCATGGATTTATACTGCTTACATTAATTTTGGGGGGAATCTGGACATTTGAGCTCCTTCAGTGGTTGCTGGCCACCAGATTTTTGTCTTTAAGGCCTTAATCAGATATCCATGATTTTTCTCAATTGTAAAAATACGGGCCGTTGTTCATCGATGTTTTGGATCCGAGCTTCATTGGTGTTTCAGTTTTTATCAGTAATTTTCATGGATCCACTCCAGGAACATTCAAACAGCACTCCTTCTGGAAAGGGAGTACTGTCAATCAAAGGAAGGGGGATGGCTCCCAATATGCAAATGAGGAGGTCACCAAATTCTTGGCCACCCCAAGGGTGCACCAAAGCCCATTCATTTGTATACAAATTCAAAGTTATGTTCTGAGGCGCTGTACCAGTAACAGCTACAATGCTAGTATGATTTTTTGGGGGGCTAAGTCCCCTATATCACTGTGTAGCTCATTTAAATTTATTTTGACAACTCACAACAAAAATGCAAACATTATTCTTTGGATCATAGCTGGAACATCCAAACAGTCCTCAAGACTCGTTGCCGTGAGTGACGACATCACCATATCTCTTCTGGGTGTGTTAGCTTTGTTTCCTCTGGCCTGTGTTCAGGCTCACAAGTATCTTTATTGCAGGGTTAAATGAAAACTGTGGCCATGGGCCACTTGCAATGCACTGACTGGAGGGAGAGACCCATCCGACTACCGATTCTATAGATCTCTCCAAAAATAAAACCCATATCAGGTTTCCTAAATTTGACTTACTTTTATTTTGCATTGCCACTACAGCTGAAGCTGTGATTACAATGCTCCCGGGGTGTTCACTATGCCTCTCAGCACATCCTTGGGGATATATAACAGCCCTCGCATATGATTTCCCTCATTGTTTTTTTTCAAGGACAGTAACCATCTGGTAACTCAAGCATTCCTCTTCTTGTCATTTCTCATTCAACCCAAGAGTGAATGGTCCGTAACCAACTAAAACTGTTGACTGAGCAAATAATAATGTAGGGACTCCAAGGCCCACTTAATGGCCAAGCACTCATTCTCCACTATGCTATAATTTTGTTCTGCTGGTTCACGTTTCCTACTCAAATAGGTGACCGGATGTTCTTCTCCTTTCATCTCCTGTGACAGAACTGGTCCTAGGCCTACCTCAGAGGCATCCGTTTGTACAATAAAGCCTTACTTGAAGTTGGGGCTGGTGAGGACGGGCTGTCTGCACAATGACACCTTCATGGATTAAAACTCTTCCTCCGCCTGAATGTTCCACCAAACCATGACTGATTTCTTTCCCTTTAAAAGATCAGTCAAGGGTGCTGATCTTCCAGCAAAATTAGGTATAAACTGTCGGTAATGCCCAATAATGCCAAGCAACACTCTTACATGTTTTGAACTAAGAGGCCGGAGACATTTTTGAATGGCCTTCATCTTGTTTATTTGGGGTTTGATGACCTCATGGCTAATCAAGTATCACAAGTGCCAGTTGGTACTATAGATGATAATTTCATCAAATACGCTGATGAATACTTCTGATGGGGGTCTATAAATATGTCCATCAGCCTCTGGAACATGGCCGGGGCCCCATGTAACCCAAGAGTCAAGACGCCATAGTGATGGAACCCTTCGGGGTTATGAAGGAGGTCTTTTCTGTCGCTGACTCTGTTAGAGGCACCTGCAAGTAACCCTTGAACAGATCGAGCATCCTGAAGTACTGGGCCTGCATTAGTCTCTCAATCAGTTCATCCACAAAGGGCATTGGATAAATGTAAAGTTTTGACACTTCATTCAATTTTCGGAAATCGTTACAAAATTGTATCAACACGTTCGGCTTCGGAATAAATACAATGGGGCAGCCTACTCACTCCTGGGCTCCGGAGCATTTGTTTCACCTCAGCTGAAGTGACTTGCCTCTGGGCCTCCAAAACGCCGTGAGGTTTCATTCGTACCTTTACCTGAGGCTCTGTGACAATGTCTTGTTGAGTTACAGATGTTCGGCTGGGTTGTTCTGAGAATACGTACGTAATTCAGCTGCACTAATTTCCAAACCTCCCATTGCTGCTGTCTAGGGAGAACGGCGCTTATCTTTACCTCTCCCCGGCCAATGGGGGAGGGTCCACAGACGATACGAGTGGGGGCGTAATCATACATTCCCTGTCTTTCCATGATTTCCAGGTTTACATGGTGTAATTGTTCTGGTATACTCTATAATTCACTTCTACAACTTTTTCCTATACTTCATACTGCCCTTGCCAGTTGGCCATGCGCTCTGCGCTGCTTTGGTGTTCACCAGATTTTCTTTCACTATAGGCATAACTGCCTGCATACTCGCCACATGCTCTATTATGCTTTTATGAGACGTAGGCTCCTGTTCCCACGTATCTTTGGCTGCGTACAGCAACCCCATGGGATGCCTGCCGTATAATAGCTCCAAGTGTGAGAATCCAGTTGTATCTCGCGGACAGCAAACATTAACTAGAGCAATAACATGTCCCAATCCTAACTATCCTTGGAGACCACTTTTTTTTAGCATGGATTTAAGGGTTTTGTTAAATCTGTCAACTAATCCATCGGTCTGTAGATAGTACATCGACGTGCACAAGTGTTTTATTTTAAGCAGCTTGCACAGTTCCTTTGTCACCTTGGACATAAAAGGAGTCCCCTGATCCATAAGGATCTCCCTAGCTAGCCCAAGGCTACAGAACATAGAAAACAGCTGGCGAAGCGCAATTGCCTCCGAGTAAATAGTAGCGTAGTCTACTACCACTAATAAGTGTTGGTCGCCACAAGAGGATTTTACTATTGGCCCCACCAAATCAATAGCAATCTGCTCAAAAGGTACTTCTATAATTGGCAGTGGTACCAATGGACTCCGGAAGTTTGTGGTGGGTGTGGTCAGCTGACACTCTGGGCAAGACTCACAAAACCTTTGCACCTCGGCATAAATCCCGGGCCAAATGAACCGCTGCAGAATCTGTTCTTGCATCTTTTTAACCCCTAGGAGACCACCCAACCTATGTTTGTGGGCCATCTCGAGCACCGGGATTGGGGCACTACCAGCTGTTCCACCACTTCATCCCTGATTAGCAACTCATGGTTGACTGCAATACGTGGAAAAACAGTCTTGGCCCCAGGTTGCTGAGCCACCCCATTTATTTCTATTACCCTTTCCCGGGCCCATGTCAGTGTGGAATTTTGGAGCTGTACTATCCCAAATGGTCCCCATGACACTTTTAGCTCTGGAATTGATGGGATCTCTTCAACCTCTCCTGCCAATACCTCTAGGAGAAACTTATCGAGTATACACTCTGTCCCTTGGTGGTTGACCCCTACGGCAGGTATCCTTGACTTGGGATATTCGGGTTCTACACTCGGACAGACCTTTATCCTGGCAGGGTTAATTTTACTCTCCCACAAGGACCAAAGCAGAGTTAAGTCTCTTCCCAGCCCAGTCCCGTAAGGAAGGCTTTTTCCTACCCCCCTGTTATGATCCTAGTGGTAGAGGATCGCAGAAGTTCCAGCTAAGTCCGCAAAGACAAAAACCAGCTCATAGGGAGGTGGTAACTTGGCTGACCGTATACCTGATTCTAGCACAACAACTAGAAGTAGCCGGGGAACGTACCTACGTTGATTCTAGACGTCTCGCACCAGCCGGAGAACTAACTAACCCTTTCAGAGAAAATAAGACCTCACTTGCCTCAAGAGAAAGAACCCCAAAGTTATAATACAAGCCCCCAACAAATAATAATGGTGAGGTAAGAAGAAAAGACAAACGTAAGTATGAACTAGATTTAGCAAAGAGAGGCCCACTAATTAATAGCAGAAAATAGGAAGCAGACTTATGCGGTCAGCAAAAACCCTACAAAAATATCCACGCTGAATATCCAAGAACCCCCGCACCGACTAACGGTGTGGGGGGAGGATATCAGCCCCCTAGAGCTTCCAGCAAAAATCAGGAATCACATTATAACAAGCTGGAACAAAATAGTAGCAAAGCGACTAAACAAAAATAAGAAAGCAGGACTTAGCTTATCTTGCAAAGAACAGGAGACCAGGAGTCAGGAGCAAACAGACATAGACTGACTACATCGATTCCAGGCACAAGACTGAGTTTCCAGGAAGTCTAAATAGGAACACCCAAGTCCTAACGAACCAGGTGGGTACCAACCTGGGGAAAGACAATCCAAGTGCCATACCGCTAGTGACCACAAGAGGGAGCCAAAAATATAGTTCACAACAGTACCCCCCCCTTTAAGGAGGGGTCACCGAACCCTCACCACGACCACCAGGGCGATCAGGATGAGCAGCGTGAAAGGCACGAACCAAATCGGCCGCATGAACATCAGAGGCGACCACCCAGGAATTGTCCTCCTGACCATAGCCCTTCCATTTGACCAGATACTGAAGCCCCCGTCTAGAGAGACGAGAGTCCAAGATCTTCTCCACCACGTACTCCAACTCGCCCTCAACCAACACCGGAGCAGGAGGCTCAACAGCGGGAACCATAGGCACAACGTACCGCCGCAACAAAGACCTATGGAACACATTGTGAATGGCAGATGACACAGGAAGATCCAAATGAAAAGACACCGGATTAAACACTTCCAAAATTTTATAAGGACCAATAAAGCGAGGCTTAAACTTAGGAGAGGAAACCTTCAGGGGGACAAACCGAGAAGACAACCAAACCAAATCCCCAACACGAAGTTGGGGACCCACACCGCAGCGGCGGTTGGCAAAACGCTGAGCCTTCTCCTGTGACAACTTTAAGTTGTCCACCACATGATTCCAAATCCGCTGCAACCTATCCACCACGGAATCCACCCCAGGATAGTCAGAAGGTTCAACATGACCCGAGGAAAAACGCGGATGAAAACCAGAGTTGCAGAAAAATGGAGAAACCAAAGTAGTGGAACTAGCCCGATTATTGAGGTCAAACTCAGCCAATGGCAAGAAGGTCACCCAATCATCCTGATCCGCAGAAACAAAACATCTCAAATAAGCCTCCAGCGTCTGATTAGTTCGCTCCGTTTGGCCATTAGTCTGAGGATGAAAGGCAGATGAAAATGACAAATCAATGCCCATCTTAGCACAAAAAGATCTCCAGAATCTGGACACAAACTGGGATCCTCTGTCAGACACGATATTCTCAGGAATGCCGTGCAAACGAACCACATTCTGAAAGAACAAAGGAACCAGATCGGAAGAGGAAGGCAACTTAGGCAAGGGCACCAAATGGACCATCTTGGAAAAACGATCACACACCACCCAGATGACAGACATTCCTTGAGACACCGGAAGATCTGAAATGAAATCCATGGAAATGTGCGTCCAAGGCCTCTTCGGGACGGGCAAGGGCAAAAGCAACCCGCTGGCACGAGAACAGCAAGGCTTAGCCCGAGCACAAATCCCACAGGACTGCACCAAAGAACGCACATCCCGCGACAGGGAAGGCCACCAAAAGGACCTAGCCACCAAATCTCTGGTACCAAAAATCCCAGGATGCCCTGCCAACACCGAGGAATGAACCTCAGAGATAACTCTGCTGGTCCATTTATCAGGAACAAACAATCTATCAGGTGGGCAAGGGTCAGGTCTACCAGCCTGAAATCTCTGCAACGCACGTCGCAAATCAGGAGAAATGGCCGACAAGATTACTCCCTCTTTAAGAATACCAGCTGGCTTAGAGACGCCAGGAGAGTCAGGCACAAAGCTCCTAGAAAGAGCATCAGCCTTCACATTCTTTGAACCAGGCAGGTACGAGACCACAAAGTCAAAACGGGAGAAAAACAACGACCAACGAGCCTGTCTAGGATTCAGGCGCTTAGCAGACTCGAGATACATCAGATTTTTGTGATCAGTCAAGACCACCACACGATGCTTAGCTCCCTCGAGCCAATGACGCCACTCCTCAAATGCCCACTTCATGGCCAACAACTCCCGATTACCAACATCATAGTTCCGCTCAGCAGGCGAAAATTTCCTAGAGAAAAAAGCACATGGTCTCATCACAGAGCAACCAGAGCCTTTCTGTGACAAAACAGCTCCGGCACCGATCTCAGAAGCATCCACTTCAACCTGAAAGGGAAGTGAGACATCAGGCTGGCACAAAACAGGCGCCGAAGTAAACCGGCGCTTCAGCTCCCGAAAAGCCTCCACGGCTGCAGGAGCCCAATTAGCAACATCAAAACCTTTCTTGGTCATATCCGTCAAAGGTTTAACAACGCTAGAAAAATTAGCAATAAAACGACGGTAGAAGTTAGCAAAACCCAAGAACTTCTGAAGACTCTTAACAGACGTGGGTTGAGTCCAATCATGAATAGCTCGGACCTTGACTGGGTCCATCTCTACTGTAGAAGGGGAGAAAATGAAACCCAGAAAGGAAACCTTCTGCACTCCAAAGAGACACTTTGAGCCCTTCACAAACAAAGCATAATCACGCAAAACCTGAAACACCATCCCGACTTGCTTTACATGAGAATCCCAATCATCAGAAAAAACCAGAATATCATCCAGATAAACAATCATAAATTTATCTAGATACTTCCGGAAGATGTCATGCATAAAGGACTGAAACACTGAAGGAGCATTCGAGAGCCCAAAAGGCATCACCAAGTACTCAAAATGACCTTCGGGCGTATTAAACGCAGTTTTCCATTCATCTCCCTGCTTAATGCGCACAAGGTTGTACGCACCACGAAGATCTATCTTGGTGAACCACTTGGCACCCTTAATCCGAGCAAACAAGTCCGACAATAGTGGCAAAGGATACTGAAATTTGACCGTGATTTTATTCAGAAGCCGATAGTCTATACAAGGTCTCAAAGACCCGTCTTTCTTGGCTACAAAAAAGAATCCCGCGCCAAGAGGGGAAGAGGATGGACGAATATGTCCCTTCTCCAAAGACTCCTTTATATAAGAATGCATTGCGGCATGCTCAGGTACAGATAGATTAAATAATCGTCCCTTAGGAAATTTACTACCAGGAATCAAATCTATAGCGCAGTCACAGTCCCTATGAGGAGGAAGGGCACTGGACCTGAACTCACTGAATACATCCTGATAGTCCAACAAATACTCCGGAACTTCAGAAGGAGTAGAAGAAGCAATAGACACCGACGGGGAGTCGCAATGAATTCCCTGACAACCCCAACTTGACACAGACATTGCCTTCCAATCCAAAACTGGATTATGGGTCTGTAACCATGGCAAACCTAAAACGACCAAATCATGCATTTTATGCAGAAAAAGAAAACGAATCACCTCCCGATGTTCAGGAGTCATGCACATGGTCACTTGTGTCCAATACTGCGGTTTATTCTCTGCCAATGGCGTAGCATCAATTCCTCTAAGAGGAATAGGATTTTTTAAAGGCTCCAGGACAAAACCACAGCGCTTGGCAAACGACAAGTCCATAAGACTCAGGGCAGCACCTGAATCCACAAATGCCATAACAGGGTAGGAAGACAATGAGCAAATTAAAGTTACAGACAAAATAAACTTAGGATGCAAATTACCAATGGTGACAGGACTAACCATCTTTGTTAGGCGTTTAGAGCATGCTGAGATAACATGTGTAGAATCACCACAGTAAAAACACAACCCATTCTGACGTCTATGATTTTGTCGTTCAGTTCTAGTCTGAATTCTATCACATAGCATTGAGTCAGGTGTCCGTTCAGACAACACTGCCAAAGGGTTAGCAGATTTGCGCTCCCGCAAGCGCCGATCTATCTGAATGGCCAGAGCCATAGAATCACTCAGACTTGTAGGAATGGGAAAACCCACCATCACATTCTTAATGGCTTCAGAAAGGCCATTTCTGAAATTTGCGGCCAGAGCACACTCATACCATTGAGTAAGCACGGACCATTTCCGAAATTTTTGGCAATACACTTCAGCCTCATCTTGGCCCTGAGAGATAGCCAGCAACGCTTTTTCTGCCTGAATTTCAAGATTGGGCTCCTCATAAAGCAATCCGAGCGCCAGAAAAAAGGCATCAACATTTTCCAATGCCGGATCTCCTGGCGCCAATGAAAAAGCCCAATCCTGAGGGTCGCCACGCAAGAAAGAGATAACAATTTTAACTTGCTGAGCTGAGTCTCCAGACGAACGCGGTCTCAAAGATAGAAACAATTTACAATTATTCCTAAAATTCCCAAATTTAAATCGATCACCAGAGAAAAGCTCAGGAATAGGTGTCTTAGGCTCTGACATAGGACTACTAGTAACAAAATCCTGAATGCTCTGCACTCGTGCAGCAAGCTGATCCACACTAGTAATCAGAGTCTGAACATTCATGTCTGAAGCAGAGCTTCAAGCCACTCAGAGGAAAAAGGGGAAGAAGAAAAAAAAAAAAAAACTCTGAACTTCTTTTCTTTTAATCCCGCTTCTGCAATGCATTAAATATTCACTTTTTGGCCTGGAATACTGTTATGATCCTAGTGGTAGAGGATCTCAGAAGTTCCAGCTAAGTCCGCAAAGACAAAAACCAGCTCATAGGGAGGTGGTAACTTGGCTGACCGTATACCTGATTCTAGCACAACAACTAGAAGTAGCCGGGGAACGTACCTACGTTGATTCTAGACGTCTCGCACCAGCCGGAGAACTAACTAACCCTTTCAGAGAAAATAAGACCTCACTTGCCTCAAGAGAAAGAACCCCAAAGTTATAATACAAGCCCCCAACAAATAATAACGGTGAGGTAAGAAGAAAAGACAAACGTAAGTATGAACTAGATTTAGCAAAGAGAGGCCCACTAATTAATAGCAGAAAATAGGAAGCAGACTTATGCGGTCAGCAAAAACCCTACAAAAATATCCACGCTGAATATCCAAGATCCCCCGCACCGACTAACGGTGTGGGGGGAGGATATCAGCCCCCTAGAGCTTCCAGCAAAAATCAGGAATCACATTATAACAAGCTGGAACAAAATAGTAGCAATGCGACTAAACAAAAATAAGAAAGCAGGACTTAGCTTATCTTGCAAAGAACAGGAGACCAGGAGTCAGGAGCAAACAGACATAGACTGACTACATCGATTCCAGGCACAAGACTGAGTTTCCAGGAAGTCTAAATAGGAACACCCAAGGCCTAACGAACCAGGTGGGTACCAACCTGGGGAAAGACAATCCAAGTGCCATACCGCTAGTGACCACAAGAGGGAGCCAAAAAATATAGTTCACAACACCCCCCTACATGTTTAACTTCCCAACACGTGGAGCGGAAAAAGTAGCCTCCAATGTTGGATATTCCTGAAGTTCTCCATGTATACAGACAACTCCAACTTTCCCGCCAGTTGGCTCCAGGCCAGATATTAGTGACCCATGAACAAGTGTCACTAGGCTTCCTGAGTCCAAGAGAGCCTCCCCTCGGTATCCATTGACTCGCACCTGGCACAGATGGGGTTCACCAGTTCACAGCGTCCACAGTGTAGGCAGCCTGGGCATACATTGATGCCCAGTAAGTAAACCACAATCCATGGTTTCAGCAGTTAGGGGTTAGTTGGCAGCCACATGTCCCGGCCCTTGGCAACTTAAACACTGGATAGCGGTGTCATCACTAGTCCACGAGACCAGTTTAGGGGAAACTGGTCCACCATCACTCAAGGGTATCCCTCAGTATGAGTTCAGTTCTGACTGACCCCAGCAGATGGTTGTGTGCCTTTTCCAGGCTCCTGGGCTTGCAGGGTAACCGCAGTGGAGCATAGTCCCATACAAAGTATTTTTCCTACAAAAACGTTCGTGCAAGATAAAAAATAGATCCATACCCACCATGAGCCATTGCAAGTTAGACCACACTGCAAAACAATCATAGAGAAAAAAGCAGAGATGATTACCTGCTGAAGCCTCCAAACAAATGCACTAACAGGGCGCATCGGACCCGATTAATGATGGCAAAAACACAGGTGCAAAAAATACAGATGAAACCACTTTAAATCCAGTGTTGGCTGTTTGGCATTAGTGCACAAAAACATAAGAGATAATAGTCTGTATGTGGCATTGTTGTTGTGACACTGCACAATACCCCAACTCGCGTTTCGCGTGCAGCTTTGTCAGGGGATAACTTTACAATGGAACGTGGTGTGCATTGATCTTACTTGCATAAATGTTTGTGTAGGGGAAATACTTGAAATATGGACTATATGAGAAGTATAGATAATCGCTGTCTGATATAAAGCATTCTATGTAGATTTTGAAGCTTGTTAAATATAGACTGTGTTTGAGAGGCTAATGAATCCTCATTGAGTAAAATATACATATACCAAATGCAAGATTTCTGTTAATGATCTATATGATAGATTGCCTGTACTGCCTTATAACCACATTGCCCTTTTGTATTTGTTTTTAAGTGTATTTTTTATGGGATTTTTTATAATTTTTGTACTGTTGTGTTTGATTAGTATGTACAACAAAGATTGAGATTAAAAATTGATTTGATTTTATAGATATTTTTTTACTGCTCTACTTGGTGGTAATAGGCTTGACATGATATATTTGTTGTCTGTATGATACTGATATGGGTTCATATTTCCAATTATTGGTTCTCATTGACCCTAATCCTCCCTACTGTCGGTAAAACTACAACATTGTCACTAAAAAGGCATGTCACAATACACATTACATATTACAACAATACATGTGTCTTCAAGGGGGAACGTGGCCAGCATGTCCATCTTTTGAAATCTGCATATCGCAAAGACTTCAGGATTCTCAGTTACTTTGCTGGCATCAGGAAACCCTTCAGGTTTTGGGACAAATCCAAGAGGCAAAAATGCAATGTGTGCTCACAGTCTTAGTCAAATTGTTGTGTCTTGCTTTACCTGTTGATTAAAGTGCTCTTGTTCTTGAGTTCCTGCTATTTTGTTCAACTCCTAAATTTGATCCTGGCCTTGGATTTGTTCCTCACTGTCAACCTATGACATCCTTTGAAATTTTTATACACCTGGCTCTGATTCCTAGATCTGTTCCTGACCACTCTCCCATCTCATCCTCTGACCTGATGCATTCTGATAGACCTCCTGGTACCAAACTTCCATCTCTGTTCCTTAAGGCCCCGTCTCACATAGCGAGATTGCTAGCGAGATCACTGCTGAGTCACAAGTTTTGTGACGCAACAGCGACCTCAGTAGCGATCTCGCTATGTGTGACACGTACCAGCGATCAGGCCCCTGCTGCGAGATCGCTGGTCGTGTCAGAATGGCCTGGACCTTTTTTTGGTCGTTGAGGTCCCGCTGACATCGCTGAATCTGTGTGTGTGACACCGATCCAGCGATGTCTTCACTGGTAACCAGGGTAAACATCGGGTTACTAAGCGCAGGGCCGCGCTTAGTAACCCGATGTTTACCCTGGTTACCAGCGTAAATGTAAAAAAAAACAAACAGTACATACTCACCATCTGTTGCCCGTCAGGTCCCTTGGCGTCTGCTTCCTGCCCTGACTGCCGCCGTAAAGTGAGAGCGCAGCAGTGACGTCACCGCTGCGCTCTGCTCTCACTGTACGGCGGCACACAGTCAGAGCGGGAAGCGGACGGCGAGGGACCTGACGGGCAACAGATGGTGAGTATGTACTGTTTTTTTTTTTTTACATTTACGCTGGTAACCAGGGTAAACATCGGGTTACTAAGCGCAGGGCCGCAGGGCCGCAGGGGGACTTCGGCATCGTTGAAGACAGTTTCAACGATGCCGAAGTCGTTCCCCTGATCGTTGGTCGCTGGAGAGAGCTGTCTGTGTGACAGCTCTCCAGCGACCACACAGCGACGCTGCAGCGATCAGCATCATTGTCTGTATCGCTGCAGCGTCGCTGTGTGAGACGGGGCCTTTACTCTGAAGCTCCATCAGCAATACCAATTCTAATCTCTGATTATTTTGAGGTCCATAACCAGGTAGCACACACATCTCTTTATGATCTGGGAATTTTAAGACTCCACAACCCAATCTATCCAGTGGGAAAAGGATTGTACCTTGGAGAATCCACGTTCTGGAACGTGACCACACCGTCATCAGACATTTGGTGTATATTTATTCTTGGCTTTTATATGAATGAAGCTTGCAATAGCCTATAACGTTCTTGTTTTACAGATTTTTTCTGCATACTTTACATTTTAGCTATGAGTAAAAAAACTACAATGTCAATAAACTAACATTTTATAGAGCAACAGTCTGCTGTATATAAAGACACAAGTGGTGATGAAGGCATAAGAGGCACTAGAAGAGAAAGCGATGAAAACAATGAAAACAATCATCTCACTCGTGTTTATTCTCCTTATGAGCAGTCAAATGGGTAAGTCAAAATGTACTTATTGTGTGAGGAGATGACACTGCTGTGTGCACTGTGCTGTGTATACATGTCATGGTGTAGTAGTGTGAGGAGATGACACTGCTGTGTGCACTGTGCTGTGTATACATGTCATGGTGTAGTAGTGTGAGGAGGAGATGACACTGCTGTGTGCATGTGCTGTGTATACAAGTCATGGTGTAGTAGTAGGAGGAAGAGATGACACTGCTGTGTGCACTGTGCTGTGTATACATGTCATGGTGTAGTAGTGTGAGGAGGAGATGACACTGCTGTGTGCACTGTACTGCGTATACATGTTATGGTGTAGTAGTGTGAGGAGGAGATGACACTGCTGTGTGCACTATGCTGTGTATACATGTCATGGTGTAGTAGTGTGAGGAGGAGATGACACTGCTGTATGCACTGTGCTGTGTATACAAGTCATGGTGTAGTAGTGTGAGGAGATGACACTGCTGTGTGCACTGTGTTATGTATACATGTCATGGTGTAGTAGTGTGAGGAGGAGATGACACTGCTGTGTGCACTATGCTGTGTATACATGTCATGGTGTAGTAGTGTGAGGAGGAGATGACACTGCTGTGTGCACTGTGCTGTGTATACAAGTCATGGTGTAGTAGTGTGAGGAGATGACACTGCTGTGTGCACTGTGTTATGTATACATGTCATGGTGTAGTAGTGTGAGGAGGAGATGACACTGCTGTATGCACTGTGCTGTGTATACAAGTCATGGTGTAGTAGTGTGAGGAGATGACACTGCTGTGTGCACTGTGTTATGTATACATGTCATGGTGTAGTAGTGTGAGGAGATGACACTGCTGTGTGCACTATGCTGTGTATACAGGTCATGGTGTAGTAGTGTGAGGAGGAGATGACACTGCTCTGTGCACTGTGCTGTGTATACAAGTCATGGTGTAGTAGTGTGAGGAGGAGATGACACTGCTGTGTGCACTGTGCTGTGTATACAAGTCATGGTGTAGTAGTGTGAGGAGGAGATGGTGCAGCGCCCCAGAGTCCTGGTCGTTGCAGTACTGTGGCTCCGCCACTAAGGGGAGCCATGGTGCGTTCGATGGCACTGAAGGAGTTCCTCCAATCAGGTATCACAGACACCAATATGTTTCACAGCAGGGCCTCCGGGGGGAGCTAAGGGTGCTATTCATTAGGCCACTCCCCACCATAGTGGGTAAACTGGGGGTCAGGCAGGAAGTTAGAGAGAATGCTGACTGGATTGAACGAAGCAACACCTAGTGAGAGAGGGTGTTGTGGAGGAAGAGACAGTAGGGTCTCTGCCAGGGGTGGGATCCTGGCAGAGGCTTGGCATTGGAAAGAACGTAACGGGACCGTGCCTGCTCAGCATAGCGGCGGTGCCCAAGAAAGGACTAGAAGCGAGATAGATTGTGCTGAGTGAGAAACGAGATCAAGCAGACGGAGAATACCAGCTGGGGTTTTGTTGAAAGAGGCAGCACCTTGCTGAGGCGCATTACCGGTGGCCGGAACGCCGAGGGAGTGGAATAATATACAGCTTTAAGCCATACTCCAAACAGCGGCAGGACAGTCAGTCTCAGGCGGGCTGTCTACCACATATCACCTATGAAGTCTTGGGGGGCAATTGCGGGAGAGGGGCGTCTCTAGGGTCCCGGAAGAACTCCAGGCCTACCTGACAAACGGGTGCCGTTCTTACTGTAACATCAGGAAGGGACGGAAGATTAGCAGAAGATCAGTTAATCGAGTTGTGAGGGAACTTAAGAAACAGACACAACAGTTGTGGGGTACTTTCCGTAAGCACAGCAGGGAAGGACTACAACACAAAGCGCTAAGAAGGAAGGCACTGATTTCCACCTGTGAGGAGAACTCTGGAGGTGCCATTGGACCGGCCGGACTTGCGCAGCCTGGTGGGCCAGATTCCGGACTGAGGACCAAGAGATCTCCAGTAAAGAGGTAAAGAGACTGCAACCTGGTGTCCTCGTTATTTACCGCGACCTGCACCCCACAACTGCACCGCTACACCACCGTTAACAGCACCTACTTCACCGGACGTCCCCCCACTGACGGACAGGGCCACGGACCGGGTCTAGCCACCGTGACAACCCCAGGACTGAGACCTAGAGGCCCGGCTCCGGGTACCCCTCGGCCCTGCGGCGGTGTGGGGGCGCTCCAACTTGGCGTCACGAACAGGATCTACTTGGGCCTGAAGAGTCAGGTCATGTGTGCCTTGGAACTGTGATTTGTTGTGCTTGGACTGTGCTTTATTGCAAAGACTGTGCTGCGCCATTTACCGCCAAAAGTTCCCGCCAAAACCGCCGCCATTGCAGCGCTGAGGAGAGCGCAGGAGAAGAAGAAGGGCGTGGAAGTGGGCGTGAACAAGCTGAAGAGCGCGAAAGACAATGGCCGCCCAGTCTAAATATCTCGGCCCCTTGAGGACGTGTCCGTCAGCAGCCGAGATCCGCCTCCTGATCCTTAATGGTGGGCAGAGACAGAGAAAACGAAACCGCCCACGAAGGAGAGAGCGGGAAAAGGACCAGGAAGAAGGAGCGAGCGACATGGAGGACGCCATGGCGAGCCGCCCGGAGCCGGAGCGTGGGGTCGGAGCAGAGGACTCCCCCAGCCACCCGGAGGGGCACCGCAACCAGGCGTCCACCGCTGATGCTGAATTCCTGCAGGCCGGAGTGGACGAGCTCAGCGACCGACCCCGGCGGACGCAGCTGAGCACTGAGGCCGGGTGGAAGAAGACCATCATCGGGAGCCTCGCCAGACGTCTGTCGGCAGCCTCGTCTGGTCCGGAGCAAGAAAGAAGTTCCAGCGCTCCGAAGCCAGAAAGCAAGGCCCTGCCGGAAAGCGAGGTACTGCAAGCAGAGATGACAGCGTCGCAGCACAAGGCCCTGCAACCAGCGCTACAGGCCGCAGTCGAGACGGAGCAGACCGGCACCGGAGGGACCGCATCTGAAGCAGGTATGAAGGACGACCCTGCCCTGACAACTGACACCACTCCCGTGACTGCTGGTGCCACAGCTGCTGACCCCGTTCCAGTGACTGATCTTGCAGCAGCCTCTACCTCTGCTGCAACAAATGCCCCTACTCAAGCTGCGCAGATCTCCATCGCTGCGCATGATTTAACCATACATGAAAGACGGATTAACGGCGTTTGTCCAGCACTGGGTGTAACCCTGGACCTCACTTTTCCCAGGCCGAGAAGGGTTAAGTGCCAGGTGCAGCCCTGGAAGCCGTCCAACTAAGCCTCGGAAACCTGAAACTGTAAATAGTTAACTGTTTATTTCCTTGCTGTTTTGCTGCTAAAACCCGTCCTGGTTTTAGTTAAAGACACTTTGCGAAGATGCCATTCCGGAGCTCTGGTATGGACTGGTAGGCTGAGAAGAAGAGCTACCTCAGAAAGACTTGATCTCCTCTTAAAGGGGAGGTTGGAATTGAACCTGAAAGTGATACTGTTTTGGAACAGTAATGTCATGATGATGCTTTGCAAGAAATGTAACCGTTTTACATGAAAAGTTATATGTGTTTAATATGTTTGAAATGTGAAGCTTGAATAATGTTCTTCAAAAGGAAAGATGCAGAAAGCCTGTTGAGGTAGACTAGAGTTCTGCATGGATAGAAACGTAAGAAAGTAATAACGAAGGTGAGGATAGAAGGTAAACCCTGCGTCCCCATAGAAAGTTAGTTCGTTACTAAGGACAGAAAGTAGACCCGTAGGGGTTAGTGAGTGAGTCCTTATAGGAGCCAAGCAGAGTGGGCTCCATGCTCTCAAATTGAAAGGAATGTTATGTCTATACTATGTATAGTAGAGAAAGGCAGTAGGCCCTGGCTGAACGGGGCGGTCCTGTAAAAGAAAGGAGAGGCAGTAGGTCTGGTGCCATAGGGACAGGCAGTCCTGCAGGTTCAAAAGTAGGAGAATGAAGAGTTACCTTGCCCTGTAATGTGATTATAGGAAGGCCTTTGATAAACTAAGAGTGTATGTTTCTTAAAGGCAATGTTAATTTATTGTTCCAGCATTTGCACTTAGTAGAATACCCGGTTGGGTAATGAGAGTAAATTGTAGCCTGTTGCTATGATATTTGATTATGTTTTGTAACGTTAAAGTGTCCTCACCTCCCATAAAGGGAAGCCTGTTCAAGTATGCTTATTGTTTTGCACTCAACAAAATTTGTATGTCTTTTTGCTAACCTGTATTGTTGTTTTCTTCCCAGTCCCGGAGTACTGTGTTTAACCAGGGGGGAGTGCAGCGCCCCAGAGTCCTGGTCGTTGCAGTACTGTGGCTCCGCCACTAAGGGGAGCCATGGTGCGTTCGATGGCACCGAAGGAGTTCCTCCAATCAGGTATCACAGACACCAATATGTTTCACAGCAGGGCCTCCGGGGGGAGCTAAGGGTGCTATTCATTAGGCCAGTCCCCACCATAGTGGGTAAACTGGGGGTCAGGCAGGAAGTTAGAGAGAATGCTGACTGGATTGAACGAAGCAACACCTAGTGAGAGAGGGTGTTGTGGAGGAAGAGACAGTAGGGTCTCTGCCAGGGGTGGGATCCTGGCAGAGGCTTGGCATTGGAAAGAACGTAACGGGACCGTGCCTGCTCAGCATAGCGGCGGTGCCCAAGAAAGGACTAGAAGCGAGATAGATTGTGCTGAGTGAGAAACGAGATCAAGCAGACGGAGAATACCAGCTGGGGTTTTGTTGAAAGAGGCAGCACCTTGCTGAGGCGCATTACCGGTGGCCGGAACGCCGAGGGAGTGGAATAATATACAGCTTTAAGCCATACTCCAAACAGCGGCAGGACAGTCAGTCTCAGGCGGGCTGTCTACCACATATCACCTATGAAGTCTTGGGGGGCAATTGCGGGAGAGGGGCGTCTCTAGGGTCCCGGAAGAACTCCAGGCCTACCTGACAAACGGGTGCCGTTCTTACTGTAACATCAGGAAGGGACGGAAGATTAGCAGAAGATCAGTTAATCGAGTTGTGAGGGAACTTAAGAAACAGACACAACAGTTGTGGGGTACTTTCCGTAAGCACAGCAGGGAAGGACTACAACACAAAGCGCTAAGAAGGAAGGCACTGATTTCCACCTGTGAGGAGAACTCTGGAGGTGCCATTGGACCGGCCGGACTTGCGCAGCCTGGTGGGCCAGATTCCGGACTGAGGACCAAGAGATCTCCAGTAAAGAGGTAAAGAGACTGCAACCTGGTGTCCTCGTTATTTACCGCGACCTGCACCCCACAACTGCACCGCTACACCACCGTTAACAGCACCTACTTCACCGGACGTCCCCCCACTGACGGACAGGGCCACGGACCGGGTCTAGCCACCGTGACAACCCCAGGACTGAGACCTAGAGGCCCGGCTCCGGGTACCCCTCGGCCCTGCGGCGGTGTGGGGGCGCTCCAATGACACTGCTGTGTGCACTGTGCTGTGTATACATGTCATGGTGTAGTAGTGTGAGGAAATGACACTGCTGTGTGCACTGTGCTGTGTATACATGTCATGGTATAGTAGTGTGAGGAGATGACACTGCTGTGTGCACTGTGCTGTGTATACATGTCAGGGTGTAGTAGTGTGACGAGATGACACTGCTGTGTGCACTGTGCTGTGTATACAGGTCATGGTGTAGTAGTATGAGGAAGAGATGACACTGCTGTGTGCACTGTACTGTGTATACATGTCATGGTGCAGTAGTCTTTAGAAATATCCTGGTTTAGGGAAAGAGGGAAAAAAGAGACAAGTGCGGCGCTTCCTCTGAGCGTAATACGTTTTTACCAACAGTTAAAAAAATTCTTTTAGTTGTGGTTCTGCTCACCTTCTATCGGTAAGAAATGCACGTTGAGATTCTCAAGGAATCAATTCTTTAGGCAACTCTTCTCCGTATGTTGTATAATCCAATAAGGTGTGCAGCTCACTTTGGAGAACTATGTGTTGATCCTGCTTCGGATCCACATAGGTGGCGAATTCAAAGGGAAAATAAACTCCAAGCAAATGTGGTGCTAAGCACCTACGGATTTTTTGAATGCATCCACTTCCAGTGAAAAATGTTAATAAAAATTTATTTTCTCAAAACAAAAAAAATAAAATATATTTTTAAAATATTTTTAAAATACAGTACAACGCGTTTCGGCTGTTTTTTTTTTACAGTGTAGCCTTCATCAGGTAGCAAAAAAAAAAACAGACATACAATAAGCACTATAAAGTGCTGCATGTCTTGGTGTAGTGTGATGAGGAGATGACACTGCTGTGTGTCGAGTCTCAGCGGCTGCACGTTTCGCGGCTGTTAGACAGCCACAATACATGGAGGGATTGCCAGTGTTAACCTATACAAGTTTAGGTTAAAACTACTTTCTTTAAACATAGATTTCAGTGAATAACATTATACAGGGCTGATTAGGCAGAGACTTTAGTCGTCTATATGTTAATGCTGCTGGGTTGGAGGGCATGGCTGACCTGACAGGTTCCCTTTAATATGGAGTTGGCCTTTCTGCACAGCTCCTGATCTTCTGGAAAAACCTTTCCACAGGAATTTGGAGGTGTCTGTGGAAATTTTTGCCAATTCATCCAGAAAAACATTTGTGAGATCACACCCTGATGTTGAAGGGAGGCCGGGCTCACCATCTCCTGATCTTGGATGGGGCTGAGGACACGGCTGGTCAAATTCTTCCACCAAACTCAACCTATGTCTGTATTAACCTTGTGCACTGAGCACAGTGATTGGGAACAAAATAGAGTCTTTCCCAAACTCACAAAGATGGAAGCTACAACTGTCCACAATGTCTTGTGCTGAAGAAATAAGATTTCCCTTCACAGGAACTTTGGGGTGGAGGCCGAGCCCCGATAACAAGCCCATAGTATTTTCCTCCTCCACCAAACTGTACAGGGGAACAAAGCTGGGCAGCACGGTGGCTCAGTGGATAGCCTTGCAGCACTGGTAGTCCTGGGTTCTAATCCCACCTTGGACAACATCTGCAAGGAGTTTGTATGTTCTCCCCGTGTTTGCGTGGGTTTCCTCTGGGTACTCTGGTTCCCTACCACATTCCAAATACATACTGATAGGGAATTTAGATTGTGAGCCCCATCAGGGACAGTGATGATAATGTGTTCAAAGCGCTGCGGAATATGTTAGCGCTATATAAAAATAAAGATTATAAAGCATATCTAATATATAAAGCTGTGTGTGTGTGTGCGTGTGTGTGTGTATGTCCGGGATTGGCATCTGCACCGTCACAGCTACAGCCACAAAATTTTGCACAGTCACACGTCTGGACCCCAGGAGCGTCATAGGCAATGTTGTGAGGCGAAATTTTAACCCTGCGCTTTCAAATTCACCAAACAATTTTGCCCCTATCTACATAATGGGGAAAAAGTGAAAGGAAAAGTGTTGGAGGCAAATTGACAGCTGCCAGATGTGAACAAGGGGGACTTAAAGAATGAGAGTGATGGCGCCAAAGAGTATATACTGTACAGTTGCTAAGGTGGGGCCCCGACATGGGATAATCACCACACCACCACGGGGATATGAACACACACACAAAATGCGCCACACACTACCACGTGCTTGAACACATATACCACCCTCAGTACACATTTCACCACACATACACCAACCTCGCTACATAAAAGTCGAAATACTCATACGCACCACACATAAAACTCGCCACGCGCAAAACTCGCCATGCGCAAAACTTGCTGCACACAACTTGCTACACTAACCTGTCACATGCAACTCAACACACAAAAAGTTGCTACACGCATGTCGCCACACAAAACTCATCTCACAAAAGTCGCTACATGCATGTCGCCACACGCAACTCAACACACACAACTTGACACATGAAACTCGCCCTAAAACACACACAAGTCTGGTATTATCCTTCAAAAATAAAAATCTGATTAATAAGCAGACAAACTACAAGAGCAACAAATGTACCATATAGGAATCCGGCAGCTGTCAGTCACATGACCTGTCTATTATGTGTGAGCTAATATATACTGCCAGGGGGGAGGGCTTCCTGTTGGCTGGGGATTTATCAGGCTGCCAATTTAGCTTACAAATACTGAGCTAAAAATACTGACCAAATAACGTGTGAACGAGGTCTAATACAGGAGGAGATGACACACACATATACACTATATACAGGGGAGATGACACACAGGTATGTACTATATACAGGAGGAGATGACTTACAGGTACATACTATATACAGGAGGAGATGGCTTACAGGTATATACTATATACAGGAGATGACTTACAGGTATATACTATATACAGGAGGAGATGACACACAGATATATACTATATACAGGGGAGATGACACACAGGTATGTACTATATACAGGAGATGACATACGGGTATATACTATATACAGGAGGAGATGACATACAGGTATATACTATATACAGGAGGAGATGGCATACAGATATATACTATATACAGGAGGAGATGACACATAGGTATATACAATATACAGAGGAGATGTCATACAGCAGGTATATACTATTTACAGGGGAGATGACATACAGGTATATACTATATACAGGAGATGCCATACAGGTGTATACTATATATAAGGGAGATTACAAACATGTATATACTGAGGGGAAAATGAGAGGTGTGAGGTGAAAATGAGGGGTGTGAGGTGAAAATGAATTATATTATGCATTTTTTTAATTTCATGTAGATATTTTCTCTTTGCAGTTTCTTCCCTGAGGTGCTATATATGTCAAGATTCTGATTGTAGCGAACTATGTACAACCACCTGTTCTGAGGGAAAAATCTGCAGATCAGTGTCTTACTCAGTTGGTGAGTACATATAACATAAACCCCATATCATATTTCATACTACACCTCTTTACATGCCCCTTATTAAATCAAATGAGGAGTCCCCTGCTCTAGACCCCCAACCTCTATGAGCTACTGCATATATAGTTAAGAGAACCTGTTAGTGCATTTTTACATATGGAATTAGTGGTTGTGTAGATGAGTGTCCCCCAATAAAAATGACAGCTTTTTTGTAGAGCTCCGATGTGCCAGTCATGAGAAATGTAGTGTAGATGCCATACGTAAATTGTGCTGCAATTGCACTGAGGGTGTGTCTGTGCACCTGGACTTCTTCCAAGTGCACTGACATGCCCCAAGTGCACTGACACACTCCCAAGTGCACTGACACGCCCCAAGTGCACTGACACACTCCCAAGTGCACTGACACGCCCCAAGTGCACTGACACACTCCCAAGTGCACTGACACGCCCCAAGTGCACTGACACACTCCCAAGTGCACTGACACGCCCCAAGTGCACTGACACACTCCCAAGTGCACTGACATGCCCCAAGTGCACTGACACACTCCCAAGTGCACTGACACGCCCCAAGTGCACTGACACACTCCCAAGTGCACTGACACGCCCCAAGTGCACTGACACGCTCCCAAGTGCACTTCCACCCTGATTTACATATGGCTTGTACACTAGATTTTTCATAACTGGCACATCGGAGCTTTACCAAAAGGTATCATTTTAATTGAGGGACAATCATCTACACAACCACTACTTCCATAAGTAAAATTACACTGGTAGAGTCCCATTAATCTCCTTTCCAGTTGTCCATATATTAAACGAACACATTCATCTCAATGATGCCGCATAACGTGCCCCGCATCACTCTCGAGAATGGGGTTCTGAAGTTTTGTGTTAAAATGGTGCAGAGGCTGATCAAACAGGTCTCCACTCTATTCATTGTCTACAGGATTGTCGGAGCTAACTCAAGTATCACAGTCTCATAGACAATAAATGTATATGCAAAGCTCCAGCCTAACGGGAAATTCAGAGCCATATTTTCAGGATCAGTGGTGGTCCCAGTGGACAGACCCCCCCCCTTCCCAGGATGAGAAAGTAATTACCTACCCTATGCCTAGCTGATAACCTGTTGAGCTGGGACTAACTCCTCTTTATTGTTGCATCTCTGCAGTGGATTTGTAGATCTGTATCCAAAAAACAGATCACAACCGTGATCGTGGATGATGGTTTTAAATGAATTAAATATTTCCTATAAATTCCATAAATCAGTGTCTTACAGTGTGTGTTCTCTCTGTTGCAGTTGGTGTTGAATCTGTAGCAAAAGGTTGCTATAATAAAGATAAATGTGATGAACGCCCTTCTTATGTACCAGATGGTGTTTCATTTGAGTCAAGCTGCTGTGATTCGAATCTGTGCAACTCTGCCATCACTAACAAGATGTCCTTCATTGCTGCCAGCGTCCTGGTCCTGGTGTCTCTATATGCTTCCAGGTTTTGACCTGGATGAGTCGGATGAGCGGATTCACCAGCTAGTATTGCACCCAACGCCTTCTTCTGCGACGTACTGACATACATATGCCAGACATGTATATTCGTATTACCTATGCTTATCCAATAAAGTAAATTCTGTATGGTATTTTTTTTCCTTATTGCTTATATATAGCTCCAAACTCTGCAGATTATAATACTGGTGGTTTGCGCCCCAAATTCAGTCCTTAGAAATGGCCAATACTCATTCCAGCTTTTAGATATGCTTTACATGAATTCTCTCACACTGGGATCTGCCACAATTTGCCATGATTGGGTAATAGTGCGACCTGGCAGCTCTAAATGGGTCATCCATGGACAGGTTTTACCTAAATCACTCAGCTTAGCGGGTCCCAGGGAACACTTGCCTTCAACCTTTATTCCCTATGCAGGGATCATACACAGGGGGACCCCTGAGTTGTGTCCACAGAGTGGCTGCTGGCCAGTGGAGTGAGCTGGCAGCAGAGAGTTTTTGCGAGGCTAGATCAAAATAAGAGAAAGCTGAAACAGGACAGAATCAAAAGTCAGAGACCTGTTCAGAAGAATGGTGAGATCTAGAATAAGAAACTGTGACCTCTTCAGTGCACAATATTTATCCTATAGGAAACAAGCTATAAAAAAGAGGCAACCACTATGGCTAAATAGAGCTATAAAGGACATAATAAATGACAAAAAGAAAGCGTTTATAAAATGCTTAAAATGTTTTCTATAGGGCTAGGGGTCTAAGGGGTAAGGTTTCTCCTTGTGGAGAGTGACATACCAGCTCTGGCTTGTCAAGGTAAGGAGGCTTATTTGCCATGCAATGCTCCTCTGGGAAATGTAATATGCAAATTGCCACTTCAGAGAAAAAGAGGACTTGAAATAAATATTATCTTTTTCTCTTTTAAAGTGACATATAAATCATGTGTATATAAAGAAATGTGTGAATAGACAGGTATTTCATTCTGTGCAATTGATTTCTGCAATATCAAAATCATCAAGCCACCAACTCAGCGATCAGCCTCAGGATGTCAATGCTTTTTCGGGAACAGCCATTGTGGTCTTGTGGATTGCAAAAGTCTTTGAATACAATGCACAAACCATCAATAAACTGTTGATCTTTGCAGGTTTTATTGTTAAGTGGTTACCATCCCATAAATGGGAACATCATCAATGTACCTTCCCCAAAACAAAATGGGACTGGTGCAGTATGATAAATCATCACAAACTACAAGTGTATCTTCCCACCACCCTAAAAGAAGATTTGAATAAGTGGGTGCACAAGTAGTGCCCATAGCGGTACCTTTAGGGGAAGCTAATGGTTCTTGTTTTTTATAGCATGTGCGATGACAGGCTTATATTAATGCATGTGGGATAGGGATCAGAATATACTGTGGTGGTCCGCAGCTATACAGCCTGCAGATATAAGCAATTAATGATCAATTGCCTTCCTATATTTGGGGATTTTTTTGACTGGGAAACTCATAAAAGTATATTAATCTTTTCTATACATTGCACTATGTTTTTTTTAATTTTTAGTACACTTCCTCCAAACTATTAATTGATAGTAAAAGTTAATTTTTAGTCTAGATCTTTAGTTTAGGGGTTCTTTATGCCTTTAGTAACACATAATTAGGTAATGAATTACTTCTACGCTGAGGAGCAGTGATCTCTTTCTACAATCACAGATGAAAAACACACTAATGTCTTACACCGGGTTCAGATGATTGTATTTCATGGTCCATATACAGATCGCAATGCCAGTACGTATCGTGGGTCTTATGACCTGAACTTCCAGCCTCATTGGCTTATATGAAAGTGGAAGGTTGGGTCAGTAGACACTAAGTCAGTCTGGGCACTGTGGTCTGTATTCAGACTATGAATGTACCCAGCCTTAAAGGAACCCTGACACATGTAGAAACACTTTTTACACACACATATAGGAGTAATTTGCAGTTAGATAGCTGGCTTACAGGAGTAGTGGCTACAGTGAATAAATGAAGTTATGTCCTCACTGCAGCCGGTCGTTTCTAGCCATATCTTGCTATAATCACTCCCTGGCACTTTGATTGACATCCTACTCTGAACATACACATGACAAACCCACACCGTAGAGCAGCCCGTCAATTAACGTGCCAGGGAATGATTACTGCGCATTCACGGTTTAGTGAACAGAAGCAAGCAGCCGCAGGGAGAATCAAACTTCATTTTCTCCCTGTAGCTGCTGCTCCATTAAAATGGCCAGGCAGGATTTTAGTTTTATTTGCCAGCAGATTAACCTTTTTTCCGTAGGTAAGTAGCATTTATGGGCGTGACAGGTTCCCGTTAATCGTCACCACACAAATATCTCCATTTTGTTAGTCTTATTGCCATGTATGATCTGGTCTGGCTCCTCCTTCTCCTGTAATCTTTTGCACAAGGTGCTGATGTTTTGCTTATTGTGAAGATGCAATTTTCTTTCCTTGTTGCCTACTTTCATGTCAATCAGAAAAATACAGGGCTAATGAATATATCTCAAATCCAGACATTATGTGTTTATTTCTCTTATGATAAGACAGAGCCTCCGGGTAAAAAAATGAAAAATTCAATGAAAGGAGGAAGTGTGAAAAAAAAAAAGATATTTCATGAATCTCCACTGAGGTCTCCTGGTCTTCTTCTCAGTCTACAAGCTGCTTTGATTGCATGGGTCCATGTCACTTCTCAGTCTGAGAGCCCTCTCTACCTCAGTGTGAAAACTTTATGTTCTTCTATGACACTGCCAGAAAAGCAAGAAATTGTTTGATGGTGATGTCCTTGAAGAAGAAGGTCCTAGCAAAGCAGTACCTAGACATCTTCCAATACACTGTATGTTTTTATTACATGTTTTCACACAAAAATGATCAAATCTGCCTCCAGAGCTTATTTTTAATGAAAGGGGACATTACCAGTGTGAGATATTTAGATCTAGAGAGCATACTCTCAGTCATTAGATGTCTCACACTGGTAACGCCTCACTACTCACCCCTCTGCTCCTCACTATCTGTAATCCACTCCTCACCACTTACCCCTCCACTCCTTACTATCACCCATCCGCTCCTCACCACTCACCTCTTACCAATCCGCTCCTCAATATCACCTATCCGCTCCTCACCACTCACACCTCCACTCCTTACTATCACCTCTCTGCTCCTCACTATCACCCTTCCACTCCTCACTACTCACCCCTCTGCTTCTCACCACTCACCCCTCTGCTCCTCACTATCACCCACCTGCTCCTCACCACTCACCCCTCCGCTTCTCACTATCACCCATCTGCTTCTCACCATTCACACCTTCGCTCCAAGCCACTCACTCCTCTGCTCCTCACTATCACCCATCTGCTCCTCACCAGATACCCCTCTGCTCCTCACTATCACCCCTACGCTACTCACCACTCACCACTCCGCTCCTCACTATCACCCCTCTGCTCTTCACTGTCACCCATCCGCTCCTCACGACTCACCCCTCCACTCCTCTCTATCACACATTTGCTCCATGCCGCATTTTCTGATCACCCCCGCAAGCACGTGAAAGGTCATGATGTCACGACATGCCCTTTGACCTTATGCATGTTGAGGAGATCTAAGTTTCTGCGTCAGCAACAGGAAGATAGGATGGAGACTGGTCTAGTGAGAGGTGAGCAGTGAAGTGAGTATAAGGATTTTTTTTTAACTAATACATGGGCCTTTATGTTTCAGAAAAATGCCATTTATCTGGATCTGTGAGAAAGGAAATTACAAAGAATACATATTTTAGCAAATGCAGGTTTTTGTAAAAATTTGAGTAGGTTTCAATTCCATTCCAATATATTTGCTCATCTCTACGTAGCACTATCATTAGACTAGCATTAGATGTGGAAGATCAGCAGGTAAAAACGCACATGTATTTTTACTGTGTATCTGTGGTGTAAACTCACCAAAACACATGTAATGTGCACCTCATGACTGTATCAATAAAGTTTTGTCAAATACCAGGAAGTATCAAAAACAAACCATCTTTATTTAAAACATGAGACAAAAATGTGATAAAAGCACACTCAAAAGAAGATTTCTGAAATCTCAAAGCGTTTGCCTGAATTGCGTGTATTTATGTTAAGAAATGCTCTACGCTGCACGGTTTTTACAAGTTACACAATTTGCCTTTTTTATTTGTTTTTTTCTTTTGTTCCAATACACACAAAGGTAATAAACGTGTATAACAAAACATGTGTAACTGCAATAATTTTCTGGGTGAAATACTTAATCTGGAACAATTTCAAGGGTGCTAACACTTTTGGCCATGACTGTATAGCAGGGCCGGACTGGCCATCGGGCTGTTCTGGCAAATGCCAGAAGGGCCGGTGGCAGTCGTGGGCCGCTCGCCGGCGCCGACTCCCACCCGACTCACCCCCCCCGCCGACTCACCCCCCCGCCAGCGCCGCCGCATTCAACTATACTGTCGTCTATGACGCTGGTACAGTTGAATGCAATGATGGAGGAGAGAGCATCTGTTGACGCTCCCTCTCCCATTATTCCCAGCTCTGCCTGGCGCTGACACTGCGGGTGCGCGATGACATCATATCATATCATATCCTGCTGTGTGACCGTGCAGACTGCAGCTGCTGAGACCAGAGCCAGGAGCAGCGCTGGGCACGAGGAGAGGTGAGTGTTTTTTTTAAATATATCACTGAGTGATAACTGGATTGTGGGGCTATTGGGGGGGCTGTATTACATTCTAAGGGGGCTGGCTGCATTACATTCTATGGGGGCTGTGCTGCATTACATTCTATGGGGGCTGGCTGCATTACATTCAATGGGGGCTGTGCTGCATTACATTCTATGGGGGCTGTCCTGTATTACATTCTATGGGGGCTGTGCTGTATTACATTCTATGGGGGCTGGCTGCATTACATTCTATGGGGGCTGTGCTGCATTACATTCAATGGGGGCTGTGCTGTATTACATTCTATGGGGGCTGTGCTGCATTACATTCTATGGGGGCTGTGCTGCATTACATTCTATGGGGGATGGCTGCATTACATTCTATGGGGCTATTATTATTATTATTATTATTTATTTATATAGCACCATTAATTCCATGGTGCTGTACATCAGAAGGGGTTACATCAAAATACAAATATCACTTACAGTAAACAAAACTAACAACGACAAACTGGTACAGAGGGAAGAGGACCCTGCCCTTGCGGGCTTACATTCTACAGGATTATGGGGAAGGAGACAGTAGGTCGAGGGTTGCAGTAGCTCCAATAGTGTTGAGGTGGCCGTGTGGTCATTACAGGCTGTAAGCTTCTTTGAAGAGATGGGTTTTCAGGTTTCTTTTGAAGGATCCAAAAGTCGTGGATAACCGGATGTGTTGGGGCACTGAATTCCAGAGGATGGGTGATATTCGGGAGAAGTCTTGGATGCGATTGGGTGAGGAGCGAATAAGCATGGAGGAGAGGAGGAGGTCTTGGGAGGACCGGAGATTACGTGAGGGAAGATATTGAGAGATTAGTGTGCTATGCTGCATTACATTCTATGGGGGCTGTGCTGCATTACATTCTATGGGGGCTGTGCTGCATTACATTCTATGGGGGCTGTGCTGCATTACATTTTATGGGGGTTGTGCTGAATTGCATTCTATGGGGGCTGGCTGCATTACAATCTATGGGTGGCTGGCTCCATTACATTCTATGGGGGCTGGCTGCATTACATTCTGTGGGGGCTGGCTGCATTACATTCTATGGGTGGCTGGCTGCATTACATTCTATGGGGGGCTGGCTTTATGCTCTATGAGGGGGCTACCATATGTTATATATGCAGCGGCTGCATTATACTATATGAGGTGGCTGCATTATGTTCTCTGGGGGGTTACATTATACTCAGGGGGCTACAATATATTCTGTGGGGTGGCTGCATTATACTCTGGGGTGGCATCATTATACTATATGTGGGCTGCATTATACTGTATCGAGGACTATGGGGAATACATTATACTATATGAAGAAGTATGAGGTGCATTATACTATGGCAAGTGAATTGTACTACATGGATGACAATGGCGGGGCATTATACTATATGGAGCACTATGAGGAATGTATTATACTATTTGGAGGACTGAGGAATGTATTATACTATTTGGAGGACTGAGGAGTGTATTATACTATATGGAGGAATTGCAGTGTATTTTAATATATGGAGGTCTATGAGGAGTGTATTATACTATATGGAGAACTATGTGGAGTGTATAATACTATATGGAGGACTGAGGAGTGTATTATACTATATGGAGGGCTGAGGACTGTATTATACTATATGGAGGACTGAGGTGCACATCATAATATATGGAGGACTATGGGGTGTATTATACTAAACAAGCAAAATGCTGCCTATTCATCGAGTGATTTGATTGATAATGTGGGAACAGAAATCCTTGTTCTCAGCAGCACATCGCCGGTGTAAACTGTAGTTGTGCTGCTAACATGATACTGTATGGGGACAGATTGATCTAATTGTGATTGTTCTGTTCCCTTCATTCTTTCTCAGTTGGTATAAAGAGACCGGGAAACAAGCGAACGACTTCACTATTGTCGATCACACTCGTTTAGTGGCCTGAGATCAGCGCATCTAAATACAGCAGAAATGTTTCGCAGGGAGACCAGGCACGGATCATGACAGTTGTAGTTAGCACCCGACGCCTGGGAATAGCGCTAACTCTACTGCTTTTCCCAGCCGCCAGAGCATTTAATTCTGGTATGTGTAATGATTTTTAGGGTTGATGTCAGCTGCGTAATGTCAGCTGCTATCAATCCCTGGTGTAAGTAATGGAGAGGTGTCTATCAGACACTCCCACTACTAGCCCAGACCTGGCGAGACCCAGCGACTCTGAAGAGCGGTGACGGTTGTAACAATACCGCTCTTCACTGTCGCCGAGAGGAGCGCAAGACCCGGAATATCTGAAGAGCGGTGACGTTACTGATGTCACCGCTCTTCAGAGTCACCGGGTCTCGTACTGCGCAGCGGAACCAAAAGTGGCTGTAGGCAAAGTTTATGGAGCATCAGAATGAGGTTCCACAGCCTTTGGTCGTCTCATCCCTTCATTATCTACGAGATCCAGTTATGTAGGTAAAGTAGCGGCTTTTCTTGGTACTGCAACTAAAAGCAATAAACAGGACCGAGCTGTAATGCTGGATACAGCTGTGATTATATGTTATATAGTCATGTTACACTCACCTCACTTGTAACCTACAAGTGTACAAAGATATTATACAGTCACCATGTGACAAGTGGGTCTGTGTTCCTTCAAATGCCAGGGCTGAATTTTAGTCCCAGTCCGGCCCTGCTGTTTATTATCACATCACCGTCCTTCACAAGCCCCTTTTCCCTATTTGTTTGGATTTACTCTCCAAGCTCATTCTTTTTTTTTAATTCTTTTTAAATGTCCATTGATTACACCATCTCTCTGCTCTTAGTTGTGATTACAATGCAAAATAAAAAAGAGAGTGGATTTGGTCAAACTATTTGACCAGGTCAGATTTAAGAAAACCTGACATGTGCTTTTATTTTTGGGGATATCTGTAGGATGGTAGTGAGATGGATCTCTCCCTCCACTCTGGGTATTGGGAGTGGCCCATGTTCATGATTCCCATTTAATCTTTCAGTCAGGCTACGTTCACACGATCCGTTTTTCACTGCGGATTTTTCCGGTCCTTTTTCGGGGAAATCCGCAGTGGAAAACGGCGGTGCTTCTCTCGGCGGATTTGTGTCCTTTTTCTTCTGCGGATTCCACTGCGGGTTTCCAACTGCAGTTTCCTATTGGTGCTGTTGGAAACCCGCAGCGGAATCCGCTGAAAGAATTGACATGGTACTTCTTTTTTCCGTTGGCAAATCCGCGCGGATTTTCCAGCGAAAAAAAGGATCGTCGGCACAGCGGGTTTTGTTTTCCATAGGGTAACATTGTACTGTACCCTGCATGGAAAACGGCTGCGGATCCGTAGCTGCAATTCCGCTACGGATCCGCAGCAAAAAACGGATCGTGTGAACGTAGCCTTAAGGTTTGGGTGTGTCAGTTTTAGGTTTGCAATCATCAGAGCAGGAGCTCTGTGTAGGACAGGTCTGTGTAAGATTAAACACAGGCCAGAGCCAGAGAAAGCAAAAAATTCACCAAGAGTGATATGGTGGTGCAGTCACCCACGGCAACAGACTGATACAAACGTTCTGGCTGCGAACCGGAGGGTAAAGTTTAGAGTATATTTTCATAGGTTGGCTAAATAAAGACATTTAAGTTCAGCTATCTTAGGTCACTGCCTCACTACTGAACGGACGTGAAAGCTGCTGCCTTACAATATATATATATATATATATATATATATATATATATATATATATATATATATATATATATACACTCACCGGCCACTTTATTAGGTACACCATGCTAGTAACGAGTTGGACCCCTTTTGCCTTCAGAACTGCCTCAATTCTTCGTGGCATAGATTCAACAAGGTGCTGGAAGCATTCCTCAGAGATTTTGGTCCATATTGACATGATGGCATCACACAGTTGCCGCAGATTTGTCGGCTGCACATCCCAAAGATGCTCCATACAAGGCAGGATGGATCCATGCTTTCATGTTGTTTACGCCAAATTCTGACCCTACCATCCGAATGTCGCAGCAGAAATCGAGACTCATCAGACCAAGCAACGTTTTTCCAATCTTCTACTGTCCAATTTCGATGAGCTTGTACAAATTGTAGCCTCAGTTTCCTGTTCTTAGCTGAAAGGAGTGGTACCCGGTGTGGTCTTCTGCTGCTGTAGCCCATCTGCCTCAAAGTTCGACGCACTGTGCGTTCAGAGATGCTCTTAGGCCTACCTTGGTTGTAACGGGTGGCGATTTGAGTCACTGTTGCCTTTCTATCAGCTCGAACCAGTCTGCCCATTCTCCTCTGACCTCTGGCATCAACAAGGCATTTCCGCCCACAGAACTGCCGCTCACTGGATTTTTTTTCTTTTTCGGACCATTCTCTGTAAACCCTAGAGATGGTTGTGCGTGAAAATCCCAGTAGATCAGCAGTTTCTGAAATACTCAGACCAGCCCTTCTGGCACCAACAACCATGCCACGTTCAAAGGCACTCAAATCACCTTTCTTCCCCATACTGATGCTCGGTTTGAACTGCAGGAGATTGTCTTGACCATGTCTACATGCCTAAATGCACTGAGTTGCCGCCATGTGATTGGCTGATTAGAAATTAAGTGTTAACAAGAAGTTGGACAGGTGTACCTAATAAAGTGGCCGGTGAGTGTATATATATATATATATATATATATATATATATATATATATATATATATATATATATATATATATATGTGTGTGTGTGTGTGTGTGCTAAACCCTGCCTAATGCAAAGACCTGGTCGTCTGGAATATAATAAATAATCTTTTATTTTATCTTTTTCTTAGCCATGAAATGATATCATATCTACAAGATTATTTTAATTATTTCATTTCTTTCACTGGGAACGATCAATTTTCTTTCAGCTGTCTATCCCAGTATGTCCGCCCCTTCCACTACTACATTCTTTCACACTACCTATCTCTCCTCACATCCTAAGTAGGAAACCCAAGGATTATACTTTCTCCAAGGAAACCCTTTGGGGTTGATACCTGCTGTATAAATCCATAGACATGTGGCTCCCCCTAGTGGTGGCTGTAGCTAACTACAATTATACAATTTATCACCTATATATTTGATGCCAATAAATGCTGTTCTAAAGATCTCTGATAGGTCACGTTCACACTTTCAGTATTTGGTCAGTATTTTACCTTAGTATTTCAAAGCCAAAACCAGGAGAGAAATAATCAGAGGAAAAGTATAATAGAAACCCGTCACCACTTCTGCATTTATCACCCACTCCTGGGTTTGGCTACAAATACTGATGTAAAATACTGACCAAATACTGCTAGTGTGAATGTGCTCTAAAGCTATATTTCTGGCAAGGAATTGGTTTCCCCTAATTTTTTAACTAGTTGCAGTTCCCATACTTCATTTCAGTCTCTGCAGCACTACGCTTTTCTGCATTTCTATATGACTCCATTCACACAATGGTCACTGCTGCGGCTCTTTATGGAGCCAAGATGTTAGTGATCCATTATGAAATAGATTCTGGCAGATCCCAAGGACATCAGGTTTCTAGTATTTGAAGCTGAGAACAGATCTGCAGACTCTTCTATTTTTGCCATCAAACACGAGAACTACAAAGGAACAGAACACACCGCCAATTTCAATGGAGCCTAAAATCGTTGTCCATATCGATAATGATCCTGAAAAACAGGTTTAGGGATGAAAATTCAGATGAGCTTTGCCTGAAAACAGAAATAAGTAAATTCTTAAAAATTTAAAAGTAGTTGAAGGAAAAAAAAAAACAGAAGGGAAATTTTATGGTTTCGAAAGATTGCAGTTCTCACTATTGGCCACTAGATGTCAGCACAACAAACATAAGATAGAGATCAGCTATTTAAAGACTTTTCCATAGAAATTAAAGGGCTGGACAGGTTTAGAAAAAGAAAAATCTGAAATTTTCTGGAGCAAATTTCAGTTTGGAAAAATCTTACAGTAATATTTTGACTGCTGAGGGTTTTTTTATGGCATATGCCAATTATTCCCATTTTCAATGGCCAAACTAAAACATGTACAGTAAACTGGTGATTGCATTTTTTCATAGGAACAGACCTAAAATGATTTTCCTAATGAGCTGTGGCTGCAGAACTCATTCATGCACATCTTTATTATTTATTTAGATTTTCTAGAAAGGATTAAACATTCTTCCCTGCCACAAGCAATGCACTAATGGCATGTTCACACAGGTCAGATATGCTGCAGATTCTAGTACCAGTGTCCTGCATGAGATTTTATGGGAAGTCAGGGGATGAAGCTCTTAGAAGGGTTTTTTCAGGACAACTGATCAGAGATTAGTTTTAGTTTTTAGTGTAATCTCGATTGCTACCACTAGATGGCACCCAAGATCACATGCCAGATACGTTATATTCACAAGACAGAGCGCCCCCTTAATAAATCAGGACCCTACTCACATCCTGCACTCACAACATCTAGAGTATCACTATTTTCTTTCTGAATTTCTAGGTCTAAATCGTCAGAAGTCAAACTGGAAAATAGCCATAAAGTATCTCAATGTAACTAATAAACTATAGGCAAAAGTTCCATTGTCTGTGCTACACAAATGAATAGTGCTCCCTTTAGACCCCCACAGCAGCACAGCACCTTTCGGTCTCCCTAAGTCCTGTTTTTCTGCCCCCACATATAAAAAAGTTCAGGATAATAAAAACACTGTTGCCATACTCCCAAAAGAAACAACAACGCCCCCTTTGTGTAGAGGCTATGTGTGGTACTGCAGCGCCTCTCTATTAAAATTAATAGGGTAAGCTGCAATACCTCACATGACCTGTAGACAAGTGTGGCGCAAAAGAGCAAACGTTTTTTTTTCATCCTGATCTTGGACAACGACTGTAAAGTATAACTGGCCTTTCAGGAGATCTTTGAGACGCATGTCTGTATCTGTCTCTACTCCTCTTTCCTCTTCTTCATAGAACTGTATGGAAAAGCCTGAGCTCGCTGAAAATAGATTTAATCTGTGACTTGAGATTATTGAGAATGAAGAGAAAGAAGCAGATTTCTCTGATAAGATACATCACAATTTCTTATTTTCACTTATATTATTGATTTATGGGGGGGGGAAATTAAGATGCAGTTGAAAAAGTTGGTGACCCTGGTGATGGTGTGCGACAATGCGCTTTGCGGGAGATATGCCCTGTTTTCTTACAAGCCCAGCGAGTTTTGTCATCAGTGATGAATGCACAACAGTTAACACACTGAGCTGCTGAGAGAAATGCTGAGGAGTGTGGAGTCCATGTCTTCCAGCCTGAGAGAGATCTCACTTGTGCTATAACACTGGTCAACAGCATTTTTGGTGCCAAAGATATTTCATCGAATTTAGGGTATTTTTGGGGTGCTGATTCTGAATATGTCATCAGTTTTGCCAGATTGGCTCAAGTTTTTGAGATTTTTGGTATCTTATTTATAGCACTTGTTGGTAAATGCGACGCATCATCTCATTAATTTCTTTGGATTAGTACTTGAACTGAGCAGTTCTCAATATAGTTTTGTGTTAATTAGTGTTCTAAAAGTTTGTTCATAGCTTGATTTTTGCACTAACTTTATGTTGTTGTCTGTTTTCCAGTGAAAAGCATGAACTCATCAAGAAGAAGTTGTCTTAACGATCCAGACTCATTCTGTTACATTTGTGATGAATACACACTGCCAAAACATAGAAGAAACATAACAGACTTCGTAAAAAAAGTGTATTTTGCCTATTTTGGGGTTATGCTTGGGGACCAAGACAAGTTTTGGGCACCACACATAGTGTGCAAAGCATGTATCGAATTATTACGAAAATGGAGCAAAGGACAAAGAAAAAGCTTCAAATTTGGTGTTCCAATGGTGTGGAGAGAGCCAAAAAATCATCATGATGACTGTTATTTATGGTAAACACAGGTACAGGCACATCTTCACAATGAGGGACAGGCCTTCTTGCAGATTCCATGTTACTCCCATTTTCGTTTCTTATGCTTATTGAATCCTTGCACTTGCACTGCACAGAAATAACAGTCATCATGATGATTTTTTGGCTCTCTCCACACAAAATGTGAAAAAAACGCACCAAAAATGCGCAAAAAAATGAGAGAAAACCGTGAGCAAAAAACGCATACGGATTTCTTGCGGAAAAAGTCCGGTTTTTGTCAGGAAATTTCTGCACATATTCCTGACGTGTGCACATACCCTAATAGTAAATAAGGAAAAAAAAAAAAGCAGTGCGTGAGATTTCAGAAATCTCATTTACTTTACCAGTACTGTAAAATGCTGCGTTTTTTCCATAGTCAAAGTGTGTGCGAAAAAAACCTGCAAAATGCAACATGTGAACAAGCACTAACAGTTTGTAGGTATCCCATCAATCATCAGATTCTTTGCAGTATTTTCCAGCTCAGTGTCGCTCCTTTACGTCTCCGATGCAGGGAACAGCAACAAAGCTCCATTCACTTCTCTGGAGGAGTGTGGCCATAAATGTAGCTGTGCAGACATGTAGACGTCATGTCACAGGGACATCGGCCTTATTATTCTCAGTGTCTGGGAGAGTCATTGAGGTCTGACCCAGATCTATCAATATGTTAAAGGGTGGTCCGAAGCCCTTAATCCCTATATATTTAGTGCCATAATCTAAACTATTTTCTAATTTACTTGCATTAGAAATTCCCTATCCTTTCCTAACTATGCTAGGTAACTGCTTTTCTTTTTTTGCCTACTTTGTTTTTCATCACACTTTATTTGAGAATCCCAGTGTATGCTGGGATACTCAAATGAAATGCCGTCAGGGGACAGAGGCTGCAGTCACTGCTGCAGTCCCTTCCTAAAACAAAGCATCATCAGCGACAATTGTATCAGGGGTTGAGCTAGTCCCTGCGCAATGTACACTGTGCAATGTGCACAATGACAGTGCACTCTCTTGACAGAAGAGGACGCTGTTAGCGTGCGTTTTAAGACGCCGCCCTCGCAAGTGACATTGCTGATGTCTGCAAACTGGACATTCTGACTCCGCTTTGTTGCCGGTTCATTACTGTTGATCTTAGCTGGACAGAGAGCGCACTGTCATTGTGCACATCACACAGTGCACAAGGACTAGCCCAGCCCTTGACTGCAGACTCTACTTCCTGATGACGCTTTGTTTCTGTATGTACTGGGATTCTCAAACAAAGTGTCATCAAAAAGGAAATGGGAAAAAAATGCAGATAGATATCTATGGCATTAAATAGATAGGGATTGAGGAGAAAAATTCCTTTTGGACTTCGCACCACACCTTTAAAGCTTTTCTAAGCAATACTCCACAACATACAATACTTTGAATCCCCCTATATTTTCCACTTAGAAATCTTTTCCTCCTTTCTGACCCTATAAATATAGTCTCGTAATGCAAGTGATAACATAGCAGGATTTACAGCATGGTGACATCAATGCTTTCTTAGAACAAAAAATTCAGGCGTTGATAACCGTGTAATATTACGGTATTTAACTTTTCTATAAAGCTAGAGAAGATTGAAACAAATTTGCTCTTTTCGTTTCCTTATAGACAAGCACCTAAATTAAAGTAGCAAATAAGAAAATATGGCCCTTTATATGGCTACACAATATAATATAATGCTATATATATGATTATACCTGCAATTCTATCCAAGGAGGAAAGATGAAGGCTGCACCGAGAGGTGGGACAAATTTCAGCGTTAAATCAGAACTTTGGCCACTTTGAATAATGTGAAGGTTCGGGTCAGACACCCCAATGTAGCTTGAGATGAGGGCGGTCTGACTTTTATTAGTAGTAAGTAAATAAGGGCTTCAAATGGCAAATTCTGGAAATGGCGCATCACCGCACTCTGCAACAGCAGAAAAGGCTTTGTCAGGATAATATCACTGAACGTCGTCTCATGGCAGCAATTAGGCTTAATCCTGCTGTTATTGCGGCTCTTTCAAAGGGGATCTTTCTTTAGCAAATGTGTTAGCCCTAGAAATTAAATCATATTCTGAAATTCATTTTCTGCTCAATACAGCCCAAAAAAAGTATGTGGGGACCAAATCAATTTGAAAAAAAATCAAAGCCTAAAAAAAAAATTCAATCCGTTTTTAAAGAGCTCCTTTTACTGACCCTTTTAATTTACTCCTCCAGTTGCTTCTGAGCCACTGATTCCGGAACAGTTTTTCTTTTCCCTCTGTGCTCCTCTGTTCCAAAGTTATGCCTCCTGGTAATAATAGTGCAAACTTTACCTTCAACATCTGGACATGTGCAACACAATTCCTCTGTGTGCGTATGCTTTTTCTCCTCTGTTAGTGGCCAATCAAAACATGGTCACGCCCCCAAAGAGAATTTCTGAGGTACTTGCCCAGGTGCTTGAAGGGAAAATGGGCATCTTTATTTTTAGGTGGCACAATTTTGGAACAGAGGGACACAGAAGAAAAAAAAACTGTTCAAGAGAAAGTGGAGCTGCAGCAATTAGAAGAGGTTCTCAGTTTAAGTTTTAAAAATTCAGTGAAAGGTCCCCTTTAAACTTTTAAGTCAACAACAACGTTAACATGGCAAAGAGACATCAACATATATGGTTATGGGTAAAAAGATGGTAAAATGATAGTAAATGGACATAACAAGCAGCCTATTTAATAACATACTTTAAAACATTTTTAAAATGTCCAAAAATTATCCCTTTTAGAGGCAGATACCGGTACTTGCAAGTGTTTATACACAAACAGTGGTATAGAAAGAAGAAATGACTTCTCAACAAGCAATGCAAAAAGTATCCCTTTTGGGGAGTAGCAACAAGTTTGATACTTAAACTGTGAAGAATAAATTACTTTATAGGTGTCAAAAAAATTATCCCTTTTTTTAGATCAACAATTGCTTTAGTGTTTGGAAAGCAAAGTAACAATGGCTGATGGGTGAAGTTCTATGTTTTTTATGTTTACCTGTTATATGGTTGGTTAATAGTTGCTGATGGTAATGTTAGTAATCTAGAGATGTTTAGTCTGGGAAAACCACAAATTCAACTCATGAAAACCCTCAATTCAGATGGGACTGCGCCTTTTCAGACTTTCAGAACAGCCTTGAATTTGCCAGTCCAAGAATTTTTTTTTTTTTTTTTTTTTTATTTTGGCAAAAATTTGGGCTGTTAACAATTTGTTTGGCTATGAGGGACTTGCTACAAATTTTGCATTCAGTTCCAGGGGCTTCCAACTACATCACAATAAGGGGCCATTTTCCTTGTCCTCTATTCATCGATAAAGAGAAAACAAAATTCTTGGCTCACAAGTTTCCTCCTGAGGCTCATAAGCAATCTCATTTTATGGCAAATTTTCAGAACTATTTGCATATTATTGCCACAATAAAAAGATATGTTTACCATAAAACATTTACTTTACTTTTTGGATTTTCCATAAATGTAAGCATCGTGGCCATACACAGAGGGCATAAACAAATGTTTAAATACCCATAAAAGTGAATGCAGAAAGTCAACTCTCCATCTACAGGGGCCACTAGACTGTTTACTTCTTGAGAGGTGTTGGACCATCCCCTACGTCTTCATTCAGCAACCCCCCCCCAAAAAAAAAAAATTCTAACTTTACAGGGCTTGCATATAATCAAAAAGCCATGGCTTAATAAACAGTGCCACATCCGCCAACAGGTTGATTGTGGTATTGCAGCTCATCCCCATTCACTTTAATGAATCTGGAATATCAATAAAGCGGGAATATCAAACCTAACGTGTGGACAGGTGCAGTACTGTTTTTGAAGAAAAGCATCCACCTCTTTTCAATACAGCAATATGTCTTTAAGATAATTGGTTTATATTTTATCTTGGATCAAGTTCATAAAAAGGTAAAATTGCAAAGTGTTTAAAAAAGCAAGAAACTCTGCAATTTAAGAGCGCACCGCTCCCAGCAAACAGGAAACCAGAAGTCAGAGGAACAGTGCGCTCCTGTAGACGCAACTTGAGAAAATCATTTCAAGTTACTAATAGACTATAATTCTCAAACTTGCACTAAAGATTCTTATTCTGCACATTTCCCTTTTGTTGGGAGGAAAAAAAAAAGTTCTTATAGGTAATAAAACTTTAGCAATATGTAAGATTATGAGTGTCTGGGGCATATAAAAGATCCAGGAAATGTTGAAACGTGAGGAGACACAATGACAACCATGAGTATCATCATCTCCCTAGTGCTCATCATTCTAATAAACAGCCAGACAGGTAAGTGTGCACTGTGCTGTGTATACATGTCATGGTGTAGTAGTGTGAGGAGGAGATGACACTGCTGTATGCACTGTGCTGTGTATACATGTCATGGTGTAGTAGTGTGAGATGACACTGCTGTGTGCACTGTACTGTGTATACATATCATGGTGTAGTAGTGTGAGATGACACTGCTGTGTGCACTGTGCTGTGTATACATGTCATGGTGTAGTAGTGTGAGGAGGAGATGACACTGCTGTGTGTACTGTGCTGCGTATACATGTCATGGTGTAGTAGTGTGAGGAGGAGATGACACTGCTGTGTGAACTGTGCTGTGCATACATGTCATGGTGTACTGAGAGGAGGAGGTGACATTGCTGTGTGCACTGTGCTGTGTATACATGTCATGGTGTAGTAGTGTGAGGAGGAGATGACACTGCTGTGTGCACTGTGCTGTGTATACATATCGTGGTGTAGCGTGAGGAGGAGATGACACTGCTGTGTGCACTGTGATGTGTATACATGTCATGGTGCAGTAGTGTAAGGAGGAGATGACACTGCTGTGTGCACTGTGCTGTGTATACATGTCATGGTGTAGTAGTGTGAGGAGGAGATGACACTGCTGTGTGTACTGTGCTGCGTATACATGTCATGGTGTAGTAGTGTGAGGAGGAGATGACACTGCTGTGTGCACTGTGCTGTGTATACATAACGTGGTGTAGTGTGAGGAGGAGATGACACTGCTGTGTGCACTGTGATGTGTATACATGTCATGGTGCAGTAGTGTAAGGAGGAGATGACACTGCTGTGTGCACTGTGCTGTGAATACATGTCATGGTGTAGTGTGAGGAGGAGATGACACGTTGTGTGCACTGTGCTGTGTATACATATCATGGTGTAGTGTGAGGGGATGACACTGCTGTGTGCACTGTGCTGTGTATACATGTCATGGTGTAGTACTGTGAGGAGGAGATGACACTGCTGTGTGCACTGCGCTGTGTATACATATCATGGTGTAGTGTGAGGAGGAGATGACACTGCTGTGTGCACTGTGCTGTGTATACATGTCATGGTGTAGTAGTGTGAGGACGAGATGACACTGCTGTGTGCACTGTGCTGTGTATACATGTCATGGTGTAGTATGAGGAGGAGATGACACTGCTGTGTGCACTGTGCTGTGTATACATGTCATGGTGTAGTGTGAGGAGGAGATGACACTGCTGTGTGCACTGTGCTGTATGTACATGTCATGGTGTAGTAGTGTGAGGAGGAGATGGCACTGCTGTGTGCACTGTGCTGTGTATACATATCATGGTGTAGTAGTCTGAGATGACACTGCTGTGTGCACTGTGCTGTAAGTACATGTCATGGTGTAGTAGTGTGAGGAGGAGATGACACTGCTGTGTGCACTGTGCTCTGTATACAGGTCATGGTCTAGTAGTGTGATGAGATGACACTGCTGTGTGCACTGTGCTGTGTATACATGTCATGGTGTAGTACTGTGAGGAGGAGATGACACTGCTGTGCGCACTGTGCTGTGTATACATGTCATGGTGTAGCAGTATGAGGAAGAGATGACACTGCTGTGTGCACTGTGCTGTGTATACATGTCATGGTGTAGTGTGAGGAAGAGATGACACTGCTGTGCGCACTGTGCTGTGTGTACATGTGATGATGTAGAAGTGTCAGAAGGAGATCGCTGCTGTGTGCTCTGCTGTGTATACATGTCATGGTGTAGTAGTGTGAGGAGGAGATGATACTGCTGTGTGTACTGTGCTGAGTATACATGTCATGGTGTACTGAGAGGAGGAGATGACACTGCTGTGTGCACTGTGCTGTGTATACATGTAATGGTGTAGTGTGAGGAGGAGATGACACTGCTGTGTGCACTGTGCTGTGTATACATGTCATGGTATAGTGTGAGGAGGCGATGACACTGCTGTGTGCACTGTGCTGTATATGCAAGTCATGGTGTAGTAGTGTAAGGAGATGACACTGCTGTGTTCACTGTGCTGTGTACACATATCATGGTGTAGTAGTGTGAGATGACACTGCTGTGTGCACTGTGCTGTAAGTACATGTCATGGTGTAGTAGTGTGAGGAGGAGATGACACTGCTGTGTGCACTGTACTCTGTATAGAGGTCATGGTGTAGTAGTGTGATGAGGAGATGACACTGCTGTGTGCACTGTGCTGTGTATACATATTATGGTGTAGTGTGAGGAGATGACACTGCTATGTGCACTGTGCTGTGTATACATGTCATGGTGGAGTAGTGTGAGGAGGAGATGACACTGCTGTGTGCACTGTGCTGCGTATACATGTCATGGTGTAGTAGTGTGAGGAGGCGATGACACTGCTGTGTGCACTGTGCTGTGTATACATATCATGGTGTAGTGTGAGGAGGAGATGACACAGCTGTGCGCACTGTGCTGTGTGTACATGTGATGATGTAGTAGTGTGAGGAGATCGCTGCTGTGTGCTCTGCTGTGTATACATGTCATGGTGTAGCAGTGCGAGGAGGAGATGACACTGCTGTGTGCACTGTGCTGTGTACACATATCATAGTGTAGTAGTGTGAGATGACACTGCTGTGTGCACTGTGCTGTAAGTACATGTCATGGTGTAGTAGTGTGAGGAGGAGATGACACTGCTGTGTGCACTGTGCTGTGTATACAGGTCATGGTGTAGTTGTGTGAGGAGATGACACTGCTGTGTGCACTGTGCTGTGTATACATGTCATGGTGTAGTACTGTGAGGAGGAGATGACACTGCTGTGCGCACTGTGCTGTGTATACATGTCATGGTGTAGTAGTGTGAGGAGATGACACTGCTGTGCGCACTGTGCTGTGTGTACATGTCACAATGTAGTAGTGTGAGGAGGAGATCGCTGCTGTGTGCTCTGCTGTGTATACATGTGATGGTGTAGTAGTGCGAGGAGGAGATGACACTGCTGTATGCACTGTGCTGTGTATACATGTCATGGTGTAGTAGTGTGAGGAGATGACACTGCTGTGCGCACTGTGCTGTGTATACATGTCATGGTGTAGTAGTGTGAGGAGATGACACTGCTGTGCGCACTGTGCTGTGTATACATGTCATGGTGTAGTAGTGTGAGGAGATGACGCTGCTGTGCGCACTGTGCTGTGTGTACATGTCACAATGTAGTAGTGTGAGGAGGAGATCGCTGCTGTGTGCTCTGCTGTGTATGGAGCGCCCCCACACCGCCGCAGGGCCGAGGGGTACCCGGAGCCGGGCCTCTGGGATCTCAGTCCTGGGGTTGTCACGGTGGCTAGACCCGGTCCGTGGCCCTGTCTGTCAGTGGGGGACGTCCGGTGCAATAAGTGGTGTTGTAACGGTGCAGTTGTGGGGTGCAGGTCGCGGTAAATAACGAGGACACCAGGTTGCAGTCTCTTTACCTCTTTACTGAAGATCTCTGGGTCCTCAGTCCAGAATACGGTTCACCAGGCTGCGCAAGTCCGGCCGGTCCAATGGCACCTCCAGAGTTCTCTTCACAGGTGGAAATCGGTGCCTTCCTTCTTAGCGCTATGTGTTGTAGTCCTTCCCTGCTATGCTTACGGAAAGTACCCCACAACTGTTGTGTCTGTTTCTTAAGTTCCCTCACAACAACTCGATTAACTGATCTTCTGCTAATCATCCGTCCCTTCCTGATGTCACAGTTAGAACGGCACCCGTTTGTCGGGTAGGCCTGGAGTTCTTCCGGGACCCTAGAGTCGCCCCTCTCCCGCAATTGCCTCCCAAGACTTCATAGGTGATTTAGGTGAGACAGCCCGCCTGAGACTGACTGCCCTGCCGCTGTTTGGAGTATTGCTTGAAGCTGAATGTTATTCCACTCCCTCGGCGTTCCGGCCACCGGTAGTGCGCCTCAGTAGGGTGTTGCTTCGGTCTTACAGCACGACCCCTACTGGTATTCTCCTATTGCTTGATCTCGTTTCTCACTCAGCACAATCTATCTCGCTTCTAGTCCTTTCTTGGGTCCCGCCGTTTCCCGGAGCTGGCGCGGACCCGTTACGTTCTTTTCAATGCCAAGCCTCTGTCAGGATCCCACCCCTGACAGAGACCCTACTGTCTCTTCCTCCACAACACCCTCTGCCACCAGGTGTTGCTTCGTCCAATCCAGTCAGCTTTCTGATGTAACTTCCTGCCTGACCCCCAGTTTACCCACTATGGTGGGGAGTGGCCTAATGAATAGAACCCTTAGCTCCCCCCGGAGGCCCAGCTGTGAAATGTATTGGTGTCTGTGATACCTGATCAGATGAACTCCTTCAGTGCCATCGGACGCACCGTAGCTCCCCTTAGTGGCGGAGCCACAGTACTGCAACGACCAGGACTCTGGGGCGCTGCACTCCCCCCTGGTTAAACACAGTACTACGGGACTGGGAAGAAAACAACAATACAGGTTAGCAAAAAGACATACAATTTTGTTGAGTGCAATAACAATAAGCATATTTGAACAGGCTTCCCTTTATGGGAGGTGAGGACACTTGAACGTTACAAACATGGTTAACATTATAAATTACAGGCTATAAATAACTCCTGTTACCCAACCGGGTATTCTACTAAGTGCAAAATTGTTGGACAATAATTTAACATTGCCTTTAAGGACATACACTCTTAGTCCACTAAAGACCTTCCTATAATCACATTATAAGGTATTTTAACTTTTTCATTCTCCTTCTTTAAATCTGCAGGACAGCCTGTCCTATCGGCACCAGACCTACTGCCTCTCCTTTCAGTTACAGGACCGCCCCGTTCAGCCAGGGCCTACTGCCTTTTCAACTACTATACACAGTATAGAACATAACATTGCTTTCAGTTTAAGAGCACTGAGTCATCTCTACTTGACTCCTATCAGGACTCAGGGTTTACCTTCTATCCTAACTTCCTATCAGCATTATCAAAACATTTTCTATCAAACATTAAGCCTTCTCATTATCTTTCTTCCTTTCATGCATGCTGGACACCACGTCTATCCCTACGGGTCCACTGCATCCTTCTTCTATCTTTCAGTATTTCTTCACATTTAACTAATTAAACACATATAACTGTCTCGTACAAACATTATCATTAGTGTTGAGCATTCCGATGCTGCAAGTATCGGGTATCGGCCGATACTTGCTGTATCGGAATTCCGATACCGGGATTCCGATACTCTTGTGGTATCGGGTATCGGGTATCGGAACAACATTAATGTTAAAATGTGTAAAATAGAGAATTAAAATAAAAAATATCGCTATACTCACCTGTCCGACGCAGCCGGGACCTCAGCGCAGGAACCGGCAGCGTTGTTTGTTTAAAATTCCCGCTTTTACATGGTTACGCGAAGTCCCGGCTTGTGATTGGTCAGGGCGGCCATGTTGCCGGGCCGCGGACCAATCACAGCAAGCCGTGACGAAAATACGTCACGGCTTGCTGTGATTGGTCCGCGTCCCGGCAACATGGCCGCCATTAACCAATCACAAGCCGTGACGTCACGGGAGGCTGGAAACGCGCTCATTTTAAAAAGGGCGCGTGTCCAGCCTCCCGTGACGTCACGGCTTGTGATTGGTTGCGTCGCGGTCAACCAATCACAAGCCGGGAGGCTGGACACGCGCCCATTTCAAAATGAGCGCGTCCAGCCTCCCGGCTTGTGATTGGTTGATCGCGGCGCAACCAATCACAAGCCGTGACGTCACGGGAGGCTGGACACGCGCCCATTTCAAAATGAGCGCGTCCAGCCTCCCGGCTTGTGATTGGTTGATCGCGGCGCAACCAATCACAAGCCGTGACGTCACGGGAGGCTGGACACGCGCCCATTTCAAAATGAGCGCGTGTCCAGCCTCCCGTGACGTCCCGGCTTGTGATTGGTCAGGGCGGCCATATTGCCGGGACGCGGACCAATCACAGCAAGCCGTGACGTAATTTCGTCACGGCTTGCTGTGATTGGTCCGCGTCCCGGCAACATGGCCGACCTGACCAATCACAAGCCGGGAATTCACGTAACCAAGTAATAGCGCGATTTTTAAACAAACAACGCTGCCGGTTCCCTCGCTGAAGTCCCGGCTGCGTCGGACAGGTGAGTATAGCGATATTTTTTATTTTAATTCTTTCTTTTACACATTTATATGGTTCCCAGGGCCTGAAGGAGAGTTTCCTCTCCTTCAGACCCTGGGAACCATCAGGGATACCGTCCGATACATGAGTCCCATTGACTTGTATTGGTATCGGGTATCGGTATCGGATTGGATTCCGATACTGTGACGGTATCGGCCGATACTTTCCGATACCGATACTTTCAAGTATCGGACGGTATCGCTCAACACTAATTATCATCAATTTTCTCTCATCAACATTATTGCTACTTGTCTTAAGCAATATCGGCAAATGAACATCCCCTTTAAGAGGGGACCAAGTCTCTGTGAGGTAGCGTATTTTCTCAAGCTACCAGTCCATACTCAGCAAAGGTTCCAGTACGGTATCTTCGCAAAGAGTCTTTCTTTAAGTAGAACCAGTAGGGAGCGCCTTTAATAAGGTGCAAACTATTTACAAGGAAAAGTTCGTATCATGCACGGTCCATGATTACCGCAGTTCTGTAAACTTTTGTGCAAACTTGAGAACATAAACAAAACAACAAGGATCCCGGGTCAACAAAGGGATCCATAGGGAATTAACCCTGGACGGGTTTAGCAAACAGTAAACAAACAGTTAAAGGAAGAACTATTTACATTGTCAAAGCATTCATGCTTACTCATTTTCAGAATCCCCCACGAGGCGCCACCTGGCGGGTGAACCCCTGCAGCCCAGGTTCCAGGTCCACTCCCGCTGCCAGGTACACCCCATGGGTTCGGGTCTGTTGCACAACCAGATCGTGTGCGGTAATAAAGGTCTGTGTCCCCACTTCTCTCTGTGCTGGCACAGCAGGAACACCGGTCACTCGAGGAGGCGCCTCCTTGGCCACTACAGTGGTGGTGGTGGCAATACTGCAGGTCATGGTCTTCACTAGTGTACCGGTGGGGGTGACCACGGTGGTCTGGGTAGTGGTCACGGGTCGGCCACAAGGCGGCACTTTGGCTACAGGGGACGGTTTCTCCTTGTGGACGTTCAAAGCAAACCACCCCTTCTCCCCAAAATGCCTGGTATAGGTGACGCTGTCCCCCGGGTAGAGGTCTCGATCGGGGTGACCCTCTCTGAGGTGCGACTCCACGTCCCGGCGGTTAACAAAGACCTCCGCGTATAGCCCCGGTTCTTTAATAAAGCCCCAGCCTCCTCGGAGCTTAAAGGTGGTGACGATGCCCTGCCTGCGCGGGGCCTGGTGAGCGGTGGGGTCCTTGCGGGCCCGGTCCTTAACTGCTAGGTCTTTCTGATGGTACGCCTCCATCCCGGCCTGGTGCTCCTCCTTCCACCGCTGCTCCAGCTGGGCCTGATATGCCTCCCAGCTCAGGGCCTGCACCATCTCCCCTTCTCGTGTCTGCACCCCGGGGAATCCCATGAGGTCAGACCCTGGGTTCACCCAGCGGTATACCGTGCGCTCCGCACGGGCCTCGCAGGACAGGGTGATTGGTGTGATCGGGGCCTTCATACGATGTTCCATGCCCGTAGCTTCCTCCCAGGGCAACAGACGTTGGAGCTTATGAGTCCCAGGGGAAGGGGGCGCTGCAACGGGGCCCACCAACACACCCTCTGCTAGCGGGGCAGGATCGGCGGACTCACCAACCGGTGCGAGTTCACTTTCCGCGACAGGTCCCGCTGGTTCCTCCGGTGAGGTCTCCGATGTCTGGGAACTCTCTGCCGGTACCACTAAGCGCGGAGCCTGGACCCCCACATTCAGTTGGAGAAGTTGGTTGAATAAGTCCTCCATCTCGGCCCTCAGGAATCTGGTGTTGTCCACGGAAGACGGGCTGCTGTGCTCATCCGGGTAGTCGGGGGAGATTTCCACTTCAACCCCACTGTCGGGTTCAGAGCTGCTGGCCATGGCGTCCTCCACGTGGGTCGCTTCCGGGTCTCTTTCCCGCTCTCTCCTTTGTGGGCGGTGTCGTCTTCTCGGTCTCCGCCCTCCATTGAGGATTAGGAGGCGGATCTCTGCCGCTGACGGACACGTCCTCACCGTGCAGAAATATTTAGACTGGGCGGCCATTGTCCTTCGCGCTCTCCAGTTTGTCTACGCCCACTCCACGCCCCTCTTCTTCTCCTGCGCTCTCCTCAGCGCTGTAATGGCGGTGGATTTTGGCGGCAAGTGGCGCAGCACAGTCCTTGCAAAAAAGTACAGTCCAAGCACAACAAATCACAGTTCTAAGGCACACATGACCTGATTCTTCAGGCTTAAGTAGATCCTGTTCGGGGACGCCAATTTGGAGTGCCCCCACACCGCCGCAGGGCCGAGGGGTACCCGGAGCCGGGCCTCTGGGATCTCAGTCCTGGGGTTGTCACGGTGGCTAGACCCGGTCCGTGGCCCTGTCTGTCAGTGGGGGGCGTCCGGTGCAATAAGTGGTGTTGTAACGGTGCAGTTGTGGGGTGCAGGTCCGGTAAATAACGAGGACACCAGGTTGCAGTCTCTTTACCTCTTTACTGAAGATCTCTGGGTCCTCAGTCCAGAATACGGTTCACCAGGCTGCGCTAGTCCGGCCGGTCCAATGGCACCTCCAGAGTTCTCTTCACAGGTGGAAATCGGTGCCTTCCTTCTTAGCGCTATGTGTTGTAGTCCTTCCCTGCTATGCTTACGGAAAGTACCCCACAACTGTTGTGTCTGTTTCTTAAGTTCCCTCACAACAACTCGATTAACTGATCTTCTGCTAATCATCCGTCCCTTCCTGATGTCACAGTTAGAACGGCACCCGTTTGTCGGGTAGGCCTGGAGTTCTTCCGGGACCCTAGAGTCGCCCCTCTCCCGCAATTGCCTCCCAAGACTTCATAGGTGATTTAGGTGAGACAGCCCGCCTGAGACTGACTGCCCTGCCGCTGTTTGGAGTATTGCTTGAAGCTGAATGTTATTCCACTCCCTCGGCGTTCCGGCCACCGGTAATGCGCCTCAGTAGGGTGTTGCTCCGGTCTTACAGCATGACCCCTACTGGTATTCTCCTATTGCTTGATCTCGTTTCTCACTCAGCACAATCTATCTCGCTTCTAGTCCTTTCTTGGGTCCCGCCGCTTCCCGGAGCTGGCGCGGACCCGTTACGTTCTTTTCAATGCCAAGCCTCTGTCAGGATCCCACCCCTGACAGAGACCCTACTGTCTCTTCCTCCACAACACCCTCTGCCACCAGGTGTTGCTTCGTCCAATCCAGTCAGCTTTCTGATGTAACTTCCTGCCTGACCCCCAGTTTACCCACTATGGTGGGGAGTGGCCTAATGAATAGAACCCTTAGCTCCCCCCGGAGGCCCAGCTGTGAAATGTATTGGTGTCTGTGATACCTGATCAGATGAACTCCTTCAGTGCCATCGGACGCACCGTAGCTCCCCTTAGTGGCGGAGCCACAGTACTGCAACGACCAGGACTCTGGGGCGCTGCATGTATACATGTGATGGTGTAGTAGTGCGAGGAGGAGATGACACTGCTGTATGCACTGTGCTGTGTATACATGTCATGGTGTAGTAGTGTGAGATGACAATGCTGTGTGCACTGTGCTGCGTATATATGTCATGCTGTAAAGGTGTGAGGAAATGACACTGCTGTGTGTACTGTGCTGTGTATAAATATCATGGTGTAGTAGTGGGAGGAGATGACACTGCTTTGTGCACTGTGCTGTGTATACATGTCCTGGTGTTGTAGTGTGACGACTAGGTGATGACACTGGTGTGTGCACTATGCTGCGAATACATGTTATGGTGTAGAAGTGTGAGGAGATGAGACTGCTCTGTGCAATGTGCTGTGTATACATGTCATGGTGTAGTAGTGTGAGGAGATGACACTGCTGTGTGCACTGTGCTGTGTATACATGTCATAGTATAGTAGTGTGAGGAGGAGATTATATTGCTGTGTGCACTGTGCTGTGTATACATGTCAGGGTATAGTACTGTGAGGAGATGACACTGCTGTGTGCACTGTGCTGTGCATACATGTCATGTTGTAGTAGTGTGAGGAGGAGATGAGACTGCTCTGTGCAATGTGCTGTGTATACATGTCATGGTGTAGTAGTGTGAGGAGATGACACTGCTGTGTGCACTGTGCTGTGTATACATGTCATAGTATAGTAGTGTGAGGAGGAGATTATATTGCTGTGTGCACTGTGCTGTGTATACATGTCAGGGTATAGTACTGTGAGGAGATGACACTGCTGTGTGCACTGTGCTGTGCATACATGTCATGTTGTAGTAGTGTGAGGAGGAGATGACACTGCTGTGTGCACTGTGCTGTGTATACATGTCATGGTGTAGTAGTGTGAGATGACACTGCTGTGTGCACTGTGCTGTGTATACATGTCATGGTGTAGTAGTGTGAGGAGGAGATGACGCTACTGTGTGCACTGTGCTCTGTATACATGTCATGGTGTAGTAGTGTGAGGAGATGACAATGCTCTGTGCACTGTACTGTGTATACATGTCATGGTGTAGTAGTGTGAGGAGGAGATGACGCTACTGTGTGCACTGTGCTCTGTATACATGTCATGGTGTAGTAGTGTGATGTGGAGATGACACTGCTATGTGCACTGTGCTATGTATACATGTCAGGGTGTAGTAGTCTGAGGAGGAGGTGACACTGCTGTGTGCACTGTGCTGTGTATACGTCATGCTGGAGTAGTGTGAGGAGGAGATGACACTGCTGTGGGCACTGTGCTGTGTATACAGGTCATGGTGTAATAGTGTGAGGAGATGACACTGCTGTGTGCACTGTGTTGTGTATACATGCATGTAGTAGTGTGAGGAGATGACACTGCTGTGTGCACTGTGCTGTGTATATGCAGCGCCCCAGAGTCCTGGTCGTTGCAGTACTGTGGCTCCGCCACTAAGGGGAGCCATGGTACGTCTGATGGCACTGAAGGAGTTCATCTGATCAGGTATCACAGACACCAATACATTTCACAGTCGGGCCTCCGGGGGGAGCTAAGGGTGCTATTCATTAGGCCACTCCCCACCATAGTGGGTAAACTGGGGGTCAGGCAGGAAGTGAGATCAGAAAGCTGACTGGGTTGGAACCAGGCAACACCTTGTGGCAGAGGGTGTTGTGGGGGAAGATACAGTAGGGTCTCTGTCAGGGGTGGGATCCTGACAGAGGCTTGGCAACAAGAAAGAACGTAACGGGACCGTGCCTGCTCCGGGTAGCGGCGGAACCCAAGGAAGGATAAGAAGCGAGATAGATTGTGCTGAGTGAGAAACGAGATCACGCAAAGGAGAAACACCAGTAGGAGTCGTGCTGTAAGACCGAAGCAACATCCTACTGAGGCGCACGACCGGTGGCCGGAACGCCGAGGGAGTATCATAACATTCAGCTTCAAGCAATACTTCAAACAGCGGCAGGGCAGTCAGTCTAAGGCGGGCTGTCTAACATATATCACCTATGCAGTCTTGGGGGGCAACTTGTGGAGAGGGGCGACTCTAGGGTCCCGGAAGAGCTCCGAGCCTACCCGTCAAACGGGTGCCGTCCCAACCAGAACATCAGGGAGGGACGGAGGATTAGCAGAACATCATCTAATCGAGTTGTGAGGGAACTTAAGAAACAGACACAACAGTTGTGGGGGACTTTCCGTAAGCACAGCAGGGAAGGACCACAACACATAGCGCTAGAAGGAAGGCACCGATTTCCACCTGTGAAGAGAACTCTGGAGGTGCCATTGGACCGGCCGGACTTGCGCAGCCTGGTGAACCGTATTCCGGACTGTGGACTCAGAGATCTTCAGTAAAGAGGTAAAGAGACTGCAACCTGGTGTCCTCGTTATTTACTGCACTGCACCACTACAGCATTACCATCTACATCCGTCACATCATTCACTGTGCGCCCCTCGGCAGGGTCACGGACCGGGGCCTAGCCACCGTGACAACCCCAGAGCAGAGACTCAGAGGCCCGGTACCGGGTACCCCTCAGCCCTGCGGCAGTGGGGGCGTTACAACTTGGCATCACGAACAGGATCTACTTAAGCCTGAAGAATCAGGTCATGTGTGCCTTGGAACTGTGATTTGTTGTGCTTGGACTGTACTTTATTGCAAAGACTGTGCTGCGCCATTTACCGCCAAAATCCACCGCCATTACAGCGCTGAGGAGAGCGCAGGAGAAGAAGAGGGGCGTGGAGTGGGCGTAGGCAAGCTGAAGAGCGCGAAAAACAATGGCCGCCCAGTCTAAATATTTCTGCACCGTGAGGACGTGTCCGTCAGCAGCAGAGATCCGCCTCCTAATCCTCAATGGAGGGCGGAGACCGAGAAAACGACACCGCCCACGAAGGAGAGAGCGGGAAAAAGACCAGGAAGTGACCCACGTGGAGGACGCTATGGCCAGCAGCTCCGAACCCGACAGTGGGGTTGAAGTGGAAGTCTCCCCCAACTACCAGGATGAGCATAGCAGCCCGTTCTCCGTGGACAGCACTGAATTTCTGCGGGTCGAGATGGAGAGCCTGATCGACCAACTCCTCCAACTGAGCATGAAGGCCCAGGCTCCGCACCAGGCAGCGCCGGAAGGAGATCCTCAGGCGTCGGATCCTGCACCGTCACCGGAGCAGCCGCTGAGATCCTCGTCGACATCGCCGGAGGAATCTGCCGCGGAGGAGGCCCCTGCATCGGCTGGTGAGTCCGCTGACCCCGTCCCACCGGCCGAGGGCTTACTAGTAGGCCCCGTTGCGGCACCCCCTCTCCCCGGGACCCATAGACTCCAACGCCTGTTACCCTGGGAGGAGGCCACGGGCATGGAACACCGCATGAAGGCCCCGATCGCGCCAACCACCCTGCTGTGTGAAGTCCGTGCAGAGCGCACAGTGTGTCGCTGGATGAACCCAGGCTCTAACCTTATGGGGTTCCCCGGGGTGGAGACCCAGGAAGGGGAGATGGTACAGGCCTTAAGCTGGGAGGAATACCGGGTCCAGCTAGAGCAACGGTGGAAAGAGGAAGAGAAGACATACCAGGCCGGGCTGGAGGCTCACCATCAAAAAGACCTGGCGGTTAAGGACCGGGCCCGCAAGGATCCCGCTGCTCAGCAGGCCCCGCGCAGACAAGGCATCGTCATTGACTTTAAGCTCCGTGGAGGCTGGGGCTTTATAAAGGAACCGGGTCTATATGCCGAAGTTTTTGTTAACCGGCGAGATGTAGAGTCGCATCTTAGAGAGGGCCACCCAGGCCGGGACCTTAATCCGGGGGATGATGTTGTTTACACCCGACACCTTGGGGAGAAGGGGTGGTTTGCCCTGAACGTCCACAAGAGGCACAGTTCCATGACCCCCTTGCCTAGGGTGCCCGAAAAGTTGTCCCCCGTGGCCAGGGTGCCCCCTTGTGACCGGCCCACGGTTACCACTGAGACCACCGTGGTCACCCCAACAGGCACCATTGTGAAGACCACGACTTGCCGTGTCATGACCTCCACCGCTGTCGTGGCCACGCAGGCACCTCCTCAAGTGACCAGCGTGTCTACTGCCCGCATTGCTGCAGAACTGAAGACTGTGGGCACACAGACCCCCAGATGGGACGACAGACCCCCTTATGCAGTACCGGGCGGCTCGCAATACCCAAAAGGGTTGCCCCCGCCGGTGCTGCCTCCTGGGTGGTTTTGAGTAGATGTTCCCGTATAATGCTTTAACATGTAAATAGTTAACTGTTTCTCTGTTGTTTTGCTGCTAAAACCCGTCCAGGGTTAACTCTTAAAGGGATCCTTCTGTTGACCTGGGATCCCTATTGTTTTTCCAAAGTTTTTGCATAAGTTTCTAGTTGAAAAGAACTGCTGAAATCATGAACAGTGCATGATCCGAACTTCTTGTACATAGTTTGCACCTTATTAAAGGCGCTCCCTACTGGTTTTACTTAAAGAAGGACTCTTTGTGAAGATACCACACTGGAACCTTTGCTGAGTATGGACTGGTAGCTTGAGAAGGCATGCTACCTCATAGAGATTTGGTCCCCTCTTAAAGGGGATGTCCATTTGTTGCGCTTAAACCGTGATATTGCTTTAAGACTGGAAGCAATAATGTCTTGACCAAAGAAAGTGATGATAATGTTTATGTGAGTAAGTTATATGTATTTAATTAGTTGATTGTGAAGAAATGCTGATGATGTTCTCTGACAAGAAAAAGTGAAAGATAGAAGAAAGATGCAGTGGGCCCGTAGGGATAGACGTGATGTCCAGCATGCATGATAGAGAGAAGGATAATGAGAAGGCTTAATGTTCAATAGAAAATGTTTTAATAATGTTGATAGATAGTTAGGATAGAAGGTAAACCCTGAGTCCTCATAGGAGTCATGTAGAGATGGCTCAGTGCTCTTAAACTGAAAGTAATGTTATGTTCTATACTGTGTATAGTAGCGGAAAAGGCAGTAGGCCCGGGCTGAACGGGGCGGTCCTGCATAGAAAGGAGAGGCAGTAGGTCTGGTGCCGTTAGGACAGGCGGTCCTGCAGATTTAGAGAAGGAGAATGGAAAAGTTGAATTACCTTATAATGTGATTATAGGAAGGTCTTTAGTGGATTTAGAGTGTATGTCCTTAAAGGCAATGTTAAATTATTGTTCAACAATCTTGTACTTAGTAGAATACCCGGTTGGGTAAGAAAAGTTATTTATAGCATGTTGCTATGATATTTAACCACGTTTGTAACGTTCAAGTGTCCTTACCTCCCATAAAGGGAAGCCTGTTTAAATATGCTTATTGTTATTACACTCAACAAAACTGTATGTCTTTTTGCTAACTTGTATTGTTGTTTTCTTCCCAGTCCCGGAGTACTGTGTTTAACCAGGGGGGAGTGCAGCGCCCCAGAGTCCTGGTCGTTGCAGTACTGTGGCTCCGCCACTAAGGGGAGCCATGGTACGTCTGATGGCACTGAAGGAGTTCATCTGATCAGGTATCACAGACACCAATACATTTCACAGTCGGGCCTCCGGGGGGAGCTAAGGGTGCTATTCATTAGGCCACTCCCCACCATAGTGGGTAAACTGGGGGTCAGGCAGGAAGTGAGATCAGAAAGCTGACTGGGTTGGAACCAGGCAACACCTTGTGGCAGAGGGTGTTGTGGGGGAAGATACAGTAGGGTCTCTGTCAGGGGTGGGATCCTGACAGAGGCTTGGCAACAAGAAAGAACGTAATGGGACCGTGCCTGCTCCGGGTAGCGGCGGAACCCAAGGAAGGATTAGAAGCGAGATAGATTGTGCTGAGTGAGAAACGAGATCACGCAAAGGAGAAACACCAGTAGGAGTCGTGCTGTAAGACCGAAGCAACACCCTACTGAGGCGCACTACCGGTGGCCAGAACGCCGAGGGAGTATCATAACATTCAGCTTCAAGCAATACTTCAAACAGCGGCAGGGCAGTCAGTCTAAGGCGGGCTGTCTAACATATATCACCTATGCAGTCTTGGGGGGCAACTTGTGGAGAGGGGCGACTCTAGGGTCCCGGAAGAGCTCCGAGCCTACCCGTCAAACGGGTGCCGTCCCAACCAGAACATCAGGGAGGGACGGAGGATTAGCAGAACATCATCTAATCGAGTTGTGAGGGAACTTAAGAAACAGACACAACAGTTGTGGGGGACTTTCCGTAAGCACAGCAGGGAAGGACCACAACACATAGCGCTAGAAGGAAGGCACCGATTTCCACCTGTGAAGAGAACTCTGGAGGTGCCATTGGACCGGCCGGACTTGCGCAGCCTGGTGAACCGTATTCCGGACTGCGGACTCAGAGATCTTCAGTAAAGAGGTAAAGAGACTGCAACCTGGTGTCCTCGTTATTTACTGCACTGCACCACTACAGCATTACCATCTACATCCGTCACATCATTCACTGTGCGCCCCTCGGCAGGGTCACGGACCGGGGCCTAGCCACCGTGACAACCCCAGAGCAGAGACTCAGAGGCCCGGTATCGGGTACCCCTCGGCCCTGCGGCAGTGGGGGCGTTACATATACATGTCATGGTGTAGTAGTGTGAGGAGGAGATGACACTGCTGTGTGCACTGTGCTGTGTATACATGTGATCGTGTAGTAGTGTGAGGGGGAGATGACACTGTTGTGTGCACGTCATGTTCTGGTATTGTACTAGTGGTGACCTGTTATCTCTTGTAGGGGACACTCTGAACTGTTATGAATGTGCGGAGGAATGTAGCAAGTTGCAGCAAGTCACCTGCAGAACTCCCTATGAGGTTTGTCAGAAATGGTCTGCACTTGGTGGTAAGTATATATTGTAGATAGTGTAGATGCAGCTGCATGTGACATTTGTTTGCTGAGCCCTCTCCATACAAGTGTAAAGTGCGTGAGAGCGGTAGCCATGACCGAGCTGCTGTCCAGTTTCGCTCTGCCACTTTACTGGATAATTGTGTCCCAGTTCCAGTGTGCTGTAGGGTGTTGGGTGCATCACATTCACTTGTAGGCCGCAGGCCACCGCTACCTCCAGGCTTCCGTACTCAGGAACCGCCACACACAATTCAGGCAACATCGAGTTCTTTACAAGAGGCAAACATTTACTGGTCAGTTCAAGTTCACCATGTAGTGACATGTGGGATAGGGCACACCACTTCATATTTCTTGATTCCTTAGTACAGTACCTCTTGAGCTTTGACACTTGTTCGTCCTGGACTATCCATAAGCTCCCTCAGCCTCAGGGATTTCCTGTCCACTTCAGCAGTGCCAACTGCCCCCAAGAAATTCCATGTCCACCGACCTCGAGATGTCAGAAGACCAGACTCTCTCCTGGACTGAGCCCTAGGCTCCAGACGTTACAGGAATGTCTACAAGGGATCTCAGTACGGCCTTCCACAGCCTTGAACGATTGGACCATGCTGCCCCTAGCAGCCCACTGCACCTGAACGTGACCTTGACGCTGCACGTCTCTGACTTCTATATCACACCCAGTACCAGGAATTGCCCACCTTTCATTAACACTAATTCCCACCCATTGGGCTAGTTCTTTAATTAACTATTTCCTATTCTACAGTCTAAACCTATTGTTCTAATCCTTTGTCCTTTACCTTTGGTAAACCACTTACTACATAGACCGTATTTGTCTTATTCCTAGTCTAATCCTGTGCTTATCCTGCACTAGGACCTACTCACATTATACACTAACACCATATATGCTGTACATTACCATAACACATCATACCAGACGCACATCACTATTCACATTACATGCAATGAATCATGTAATTAAACTCCTCCTAGATGGACACTTAGGAGAAATAGTAGATTGGGATCGTCCGTTACAGAGTGTGATGGAGGTCCTAGCTGTTCAGTGAACAGGTGAAATTTGTCTTTTTGCTTCTGAAAATGCATTTTTTTGTTTTGTTAAGTGGCTGCATCATCCAATTTATGAGACCACCTAAGAGGTGAAAGAGATCATGAGCTCAGGTGTATTCAGTCTCTGACCACCCTGCCCGATTGTTGGTTGTAGATTGTACTGAGCAGTTTGAGATCTCAGCAGCAGTGAGGAGGGACACTGAGGAGCTGTCAATCAAGTTTAGTGGAAATTCAACAGCAGCGTGGAGGAGGGACACTGATTAGCTGTCAATCAGGTTTAGCGGAAATTCAGCAGCAGCGGGGAGGAGGGACACTGAGTAGCTGTCAATCAGGTTTAGTGGAAATTCAGCAGCAGTGGGGAGGAGGGACACTGAGGAGCTGTCAATCAGGTTTAGTGGAAATTCAGCAGCAGTGGGGAGGAGGGACACTGAGGAGCTGTCAATCAGGTTTAGTGGAAATTCAGCAGCAGCAGGGAGGAGGGACACTGAGGAGATGTCAATCAGGTTTAGTGGAAATTCAGCAGCAGCGGGGAGGAGTGACACTAAGCAGCTGTCAATCAGGTTTAGTGGAAATTCTGCAGCAGCAGGGTGGAGGGACACTGAGGAGCTGTCAATAAGGTTTAGTGGAAATTCAGCAGCAGCAGGGATGAAGGACCCCGAGGAGCTGTAAGTCAAGATATTTGGGTGGAGATTGAGATGAAACTTTCAAAACGTATTACTAAGCCATTCTGGAATGGATTGTCAAATTAACTACACTAGTCCCATCAAGTCTAAGAGATCTATTTAATAATGTATAAGTAGTTTGTGTTGTAAAAACCTGGAGGCAGACCCACTTTATTCTCTTACAAACATCTTGTTTCTTTGATCTATAACTGATGCACCCGACATCTCTGTTGCAGAATATTACCGACGATGCGGACCCAGTAATGAATGCAACCTTCCAGGTTTTAAATGCTGCAAAACCGATCTCTGCAACTCGGCAATCAGCCCCAGGATGTCCAAGCTTCTTGGTGTCACGGCCCTGGTGGTCCTGTGGATGTTCTACTGATCAACATATAGATATGGAGAAGTCTCGGGGTGCGACGTGTTATTGTTAGAGGGTGAAGTTATATTTCCATGTGATTATCTGCTGAAGGACTAAACATCTCTTTTCTGGGCAGCATTACAGGAAGTATTGCAGATGCAAAATGACCTGACGGTTCTCTTGTTTTGTGCCGTATTATTGCCTTAAAGGTAATCTGTCACAATTTTAATCAAACTAAACTGCTACCATCCCTTTAAGCAGATTTGTAAATGTGCTTGCATATCACCACTGCTGCCTGTCATACCACTTACCACTAACACCAATTACTTCACAAGTGTCCCATGTTCGACACGTGGTCTCGGACCATCCTCACTGCCTCCTGCCAGCTTGATACTCTGATGCTATAGCTGATTTATTCTCCTACCCTGAACCGGCAGAAAGTTGTCATTTAGATTTGGATGACATGGGGGACGTCATCCAGACCAATCACGAGTCACGACTGTCCAGAAGTGCCAAAAATGGTGGGTGTCCGGATATGAGTGGGTTCAGCATTTATACATGTCCCGCGCCATATGAAAATAAAGTCATGATATGTTGAAGGGTAACCTGTGATAATACGAGAACGCAGTTAGAAAGTTGTTTAACGACTTGACACTGGGGTCTAAGAAGCTTAGCTTGGGGAACCTTAATGAAAGGTTCATATAATTAATAAGAACCTAAGTTAGCGTTGGCCAACTCACTACATTATAGTGGCCTCAGGTGAAGCCCTTGACCCAACTATATGTCACCCAGAAATAGCACAGACTTATGTCTCCAAGAAACAAGACAGCCCCATGTCCCAAGAAAGTATATTTCACCATGCCTCCAAGAAACAATACAGCCCTTTGCCCCCAGAAAACATCCCAGACCACCCTGCATTCCAGATATTGCATCATGTCATCCTCCCAAGTTCGACCAAGTTCCTGCCAAGAAATGGCACAGCCCCATACCCAGGTGAAACATCTCAGTTAGAGGATCTTCAGAAATAGCACAGTCTTCCAAGAAACAGACATTTTCCTACCAAGTATGGGAAAAGTGTAAGGAGGTGCTTTCCCTGCTCCTTACCCGGAACAGTACGGGACCACTAGTCAGACAGCTGGGTTGTTGGGGGGAAGACTTTCTACCCTGGACAGAAGGGACCTTGTGACTGCTGGGGGCAGAGAGGAAGAGAGAGGGGTGTGGTCAGAAAAGAGCGGGCGAGCAGAGCGTGTGGGACAGAGGGGACAGCGCGCCAGAGAGAGAGCAGGCTGCAGCGCCGCGCTCTCTGAAAGAGAGTGCTCCCTGTGAGGGCAGTGAGGCTGAGATACCAGCCGTAGTGGAGGCTGGATGTGAGAGTGGGGACTTGGAAGCCTCCGTAATCAGAGAAGACGTATCCCCTTACAGTGACCTAAGCGCGCAGCGCGGTGACCGCACTGACAAGCCAGGACCCCTGAGTGTGACAAAGTAAACTGCTCAGTGTGTGTGTAGCATTGCTGCTGCAGAGATAGAGACTGCCAGCCCAATATACAGAGACTCCCAGCAGAGTGGCTGTGTTACTTCCTGCTTCCAGCTTCACTGGGAGAAAAGACTGCAAAGACTTAACCCCGAAGTCTCCAGTTCCCAGGAGACAGAGGTGAGACTTCAGGATCTTCAAGCGCTGCTGGTGACTGTACCCACGTTGGAATAAGGACCCTCCAGTTAGGACCGCCCTGGACTAATAAGTTACAAGAACATTCATTAACCGTTTTAATTCCGTTTAACTGTTTACTGTTTGCTTTATCTCTATTAACCCCTTGTTTACTCCCTGCGAGGAGAATCTTACTCCTTTTAATAAATTCCCCTCAACAGCTGGTCTGTCTGTTCCGTGGTGACATACTCAACCCTGCACCCTATTACAAAAGCCCAATGATCCATTGAAACATCTTTGTAACGGGCTCTCCATAAATGGCCCAGTCTTCTAAGAAATGGTCCAGTTGTGATGGCACCTACTCATGCCCTATTGAAACATGTCAATCACATGCACTACTTCTCCAATGTATAGCACTTAGCAGCTACCTCTCCTAATGGCACTGTGCTTGTCTAACAGGGAAGACATAGTTATCAAGGATTGCTCATCTGACTAATCAGAAATGTGGCCCCATTAGCCTAATAAATGTAGTAGCACCATCCAGTGCTACTGAGGGGCCCAGTTATAGCAGACACCTCACTATGAATGGAACATCATCAATGTAAATGTGACATCATCAAACCACCCTGTATCCAAGATCTGCATGGCTCAACCAGCAACAATGGAAGAATAATATTCTGATTAGGTGCGATGTGCTCTGTGTCATCCATCACCTGTAAATGTTTGGCTAAAACACTAATATTCTGTACATTGTGAAGATGCATTGTCCTGCCCTAGAAAAATAATTTCCTTTCATGTTCCTAAAAATCAAGGGCAAATGCACTTATATGAAATCCAGATACTTGGTGTGTTCTATTATTTTAAAGATACCAAATTTAAGTTTTCTATTGTAATTATAAAAATATTGTGACGCTAGTTACTACTCATTGGGTAGTGTTATGATCCCAATGGCAGAGGATCTCTGATATTCCGGCAAGATGGCAAAAATATAAATACTGCTCTAGGGAGGTGGAAACTGGGCTAACCGCATACCTGATCCTGACACAAACAACTAAAAGTAGCCGGTGAACGTGCCTACGTTGGTTCTAGACGTCTCGAGCCAGCCGGAGAACTGACTACCCCTAGAGGGAAAAAATAAGACCTCGCTTGCCTCCAGAGAAATTGAACCCCAAAAATATAGAAAGCCCCCAACAAATAATAACGGTGAGGCAAGAGGAAAACACAAACATAGAGATGAACTAGATTCAGCAAAGTGAGGCCCAATAGTCTAGATAGCAGAAAATAGATAGTGGACTATGCGGTTAGCAGAAAACCCTACAAAACATCCACGCTGAACATTCAAGAACCCCCACACCGACTGACGGTGTGGAGGGAGAATATCAGCCCCCTAGAGCTTCCAGCGAGTCAAAAATCAAATGTAAAGCAAGCTGGACAAAAACACTGAATAATGCAAAAGATCCAAATTGTACGAAACAGACTTAGCTTTTCTTGCATGAGGCAGACTGAAAGGAATCCGGAGGAGACCAAATAGGTCTGGATACAACGATGCCAGGCAAGAGACTGAGTCCAGAGGAGACTCAAATAGGAAACACCCGCTGCTTAACGACACAGCTGGAGCTCAGACCTGCAACAAGACATACCTAACACAATACCGTTAGTGACCACCAGAGGGAGCCCAGAAACACAGTTCACAACAGTACCCCCCCCCCTTGAGGAGGGGTCACCGAACCCTCACCAAGACCCCCAGGGCGATCAGGATGAGCAGCGTGAAAGGCATGAACCAAATCAGCCGCATGAACATCAGAGGCGACAACCCAGGAATTATCCTCCTGACCATAGCCTTTCCACTTAACTAAATACTGGAGTTTCCGTCTAGAGATACGAGAATCCAGAATCTTCTCCACCACGTACTCCAACTCGCCCTCAACCAAAACCGGGGCAGGAGGCTCAACAGCAGGAACCATAGGCACCACGTACCTCCGCAACAAGGACCTATGGAACACATTATGAATAGCAAAAGACGCTGGAAGGTCCAAGCGAAAAGACACCGGGTTAAGGATTTCCAAAATCTTATAAGGACCGATAAAGCGAGTCTTGAACTTAGGAGAGGAGACTTTCAAAGGAACATGCCGAGAAGACAACCAAACCAAATCCCCAACACGAAGTCGGGGACCCACACCGCGGCGGCGGTTGGCAAACCGCTGGGCCCTGTCTTGTGACAACTTCAAATTGTCCACCACATGGTTCCAAATCCGCTGCAACCTATCCACCACAGAATCAACCCCAGGACAGTCAGAAGGTTCAACCTGACCCGAGGAGAAACGAGGATGAAAACCAGAGTTGCAGAAAAAGGGTGAAACCAAAGTGGCAGAACTAGCCCGATTATTAAGGGCAAACTTGGCCAGTGGCAAAAAGGTAACCCAGTCGTCCTGATCAGCAGAAACAAAACATCTCAAATAAGTCTCCAACGTCTGATTAGTTCGCTCGGTCTGGCCATTAGTCTGAGGATGAAAAGCCGACGAAAAAGACAAATCAATACCCATCTTAGCACAAAAGGATCGCCAGAATCTGGACACAAACTGGGATCCTCTGTCAGATACAATATTCTCAGGGATGCCATGCAAACGAACCACATTCTGAAAGAACAAAGGAACCAAATCAGAGGAGGAAGGCAACTTAGGCAAGGGCACCAAATGGACCATTTTAGAAAAACGATCGCACACCACCCAGATGACAGACATCTTCCGAGACACCGGAAGATCCGAAATGAAATCCATGGAAATGTGCGTCCAAGGCCTCTTTGGGATAGGCAAGGGCAAAAGCAACCCGCTGGCACGAGAACAGCAAGGCTTAGCCCGAGCACAAATCCCACAGGACTGAACAAAAGAACGCACATCCCGCGACAAGGAAGGCCACCAAAAGGACCTGGCCACCAAATCTCTGGTACCAAAAATCCCAGGATGTCCCGCCAACACCGAAGAATGAACCTCAGAAATAACTCTGTTGGTCCATCCATCAGGGACAAACAATCTCTCTGGTGGACAACGATCAGGCCTATCAGCCTGAAATTTTTGCAGCCCTCGTCGCAAATCTGGGGAAATGGCAGACAAAATTACTCCCTCTCTGAGAATGCCAGCCGGCTCAGAGACTCCCGGAGAATCAGGCACAAAACTCCTAGAAAGTGCATCAGCCTTCACGTTCTTCGAACCAGGCAGGTATGAGACCACAAAGTCAAAACGGGAGAAAAACAACGACCAACGGGCCTGTCTAGGATTCAGGCGCTTGGCAGACTCGAGGTAAATCAGATTTTTATGATCAGTCAAGACCACCACACGATGTCTAGCTCCCTCGAGCCAATGTCGCCACTCCTCAAATGCCCACTTCATGGCCAACAACTCCCGATTACCAACATCGTAGTTCCGCTCAGCAGGTGAAAATTTCCTTGAAAAGAAGGCGCATGACTTCATCACGGAGCCAACAGAACTTTTTTGCGACAAAACAGCCCCTGCACCAATTTCAGAAGCATCAACTTCAACCTGGAAGGGAAGAGAGACATCCGGCTGGCACAAGACTGGCGCTGAAGTAAACCGACGCTTCAGCTCCCGAAAGGCCTCCACGGCCGCAGGAGACCAATTCGCAACATCAGAACCCTTCTTGGTCATATCCATCAAAGGTTTAACCACGCTGGAGAAATTAGCGATAAAACGACGGTAAAAATTAGCAAAGCCCAAGAACTTCTGCAGGCTCTTAACAGACGTGGGCTGAGTCCAGTCATGAATGGCACGGACCTTAACTGGGTCCATCTCCACAGTAGAAGGGGAAAAAATAAAACCCAAAAAAGAAACCTTCTGTACCCCAAAGATACATTTTGGGCCCTTCACAAATAGAGCATTCTCCCGCAAAACCTGAAACACCATCCTGACCTGGTTCACATGGGACTCCCAATCATGAGAAAAAAAAAAAATATCATCCAGATAAATAATCATAAATTTATCCAGATATTTCCGGAAGATGTCATGCATGAAGGACTGAAACACAGAAGGAGCATTAGATAATCCGAAAGGCATCACCAGGTACTCAAAATGACCCTCAGGCGTATTAAATGCCGTTTTCCATTCATCTCCCTGCTTTATGCGCACAAGGTTATACGCACCACGAAGATCTATCTTGGTGAACCAACTGGATCCCTTAATCCGAGCAAACAAATCAGACAACAATGGCAAAGGATACTGAAATTTAACAGTGATCTTATTCAGAAGACGATAATCAATACAAGGTCTCAGAGACCCGTCTTTCTTGCCCACAAAAAAGAATCCTGCACCAAGAGGGGACGAGGATGGGCGAATATGTCCCTTCTCCAAAGACTCCTTTATATAACTCCGCATCGCTGCATGCTCTGGCACAGATAAATTAAAGAGTCGTCCCTTAGGAAACTTACTACCAGGAATCAAATCTATAGCACAATCACAGTCCCTATGAAGAGGAAGGGCACTGGACCTGGCCTCATTAAATACATCCTGAAAGTCTGACAAAAACTCAGGGATCTCAGAAGGAGTAGAAGAAGCAATAGACACCAATGGAGAATCGCCATGAATCCCCTGACACCCCCAACTAGACACAGTCATAGCTTTCCAATCTAAAACTGGATTATGGGCCTGTAACCATGGCAGACCCAAAACGACAACATCATGCATTTTATGCAGTACCAAAAAACGAATCACCTCCTGATGTACAGGAGTCATGCACATGGTCACCTGCGTCCAATACTGAGGTTTATTCTCTGCCAATGGCGTAGAATCAATTCCTCTAAGAGGAATAGGATTTTCCAAAGGCTCCAGGACAAAACCGCAGCGCTTGGCAAACGACAAATCCATCAGACTTAAAGCAGCACCAGAATCCACAAAAGCCATAACTGAGTAAGAAGATAATGAACAAATTAAAGTCACAGACAAAATAAACTTAGGCTGAAAAGTACCAATGGCGACAGGATTAACTTTTTTCTTTAAACGTTTAGAGCATGCTGAGATAACATGTGTTGAATCACCACAGTAGAAACACAACCCATTTTGACGTCTATGATTTTGTCGCTCGGCTCTGGTCAGAATTCTGTCACATTGCATAGAATCAGGTGACCGTTCAGACAGCACCGCCAAAGGATTATCAGATTTGCGCTCCCGCAAACGTCGATCAATTTGAATGGCTAGAGCCATTGAATCATTTAGACCTGTAGGAATAGGAAACCCCACCATCACATCTTTAATGGCTTCAGAAAGACCATTTCTGAAATTTGCGGCCAGTGCACACTCATTCCATTGAAATTTTGGACCATTTCCGAAATTTTTGGCAATATACCTCAGCTTCGTCCTGACCCTGAGAGATAACCAGCAACATTTTTTCAGCCTGATTTTCAAGATTAGGCTCCTCATAAAGCAAACCAAGTGCCAGAAAAAACGCATCAACATTCACCAATGCAGGATCTCCTGGCGCCAGAGAGAAGGCCCAATCCTGAGGGTCACCGCGCAAGAAGGAAATAACAATCTTAACTTGCTGAGCGGAATCACCAGAGGAACGAGGTTTCAGAGACAGAAACAATTTACAATTATTCCTAAAATTCAGGAATTTAGATCCATCTCCAAAAAACGGCTCAGGAATAGGTATTTTTGGTTCAGACATAGGGCTATGGATAACAAAATCCTGAATGCTTTGCACCCTAGCAGCAAGCTGATCCACACTAGCAGTCAGAGTCTGGACATTCATATCTGCAGCAGAGTTTCAGCCACTCAGAGAAAAAGGGGATGGAAGAAGCTAGGCAAACTGCAGCAAAAAAAACCCAAAAAAACTCAGAACTTCTTTTTAATCCCGCTTCTGCGATGCATTAAACATTTTCTTTTAGGCCTGGCATTCTGTTATGATCCCAATGGCAGAGGATCTCTGATATTCCGGCAAGATGGCAAAAATATAAATACTGCTCTAGGGAGGTGGAAACTGGGCTAACCGCATACCTGATCCTGACACAAACAACTAAAAGTAGCCGGTGAACGTGCCTACGTTGGTTCTAGACGTCTCGAGCCAGCCGGAGAACTGACTACCCCTAGAGGGAAAAAATAAGACCTCGCTTGCCTCCAGAGAAATTGAACCCCAAAGATATAGAAAGCCCCCAACAAATAATAACGGTGAGGCAAGAGGAAAACACAAACGTAGAGATGAACTAGATTCAGCAAAGTGAGGCCCAATAGTCTAGATAGCAGAAAATAGATAGTGGACTATGCGGTTAGCATAAAACCCTACAAAACATCCACGCTGAACATTCAAGAACCCCCACACCGACTGACGGTGTGGAGGGAGAATATCAGCCCCCTAGAGCTTCCAGCGAGTCAAAAATCAAATGTAAAGCAAGCTGGACAAAAACACTGAATAATGCAAACGATCCAAATTGTACAAAACAGACTTAGCTTTTCTTGCATGAGGCAGACTGAAAGGAATCCGGAGGAGACCAAATAGGTCTGGATACAACGATGCCAGGCAAGAGACTGAGTCCAGAGGAGACTCAAATAGGAAACACCCGCTGCTTAACGACACAGCTGGAGCTCAGGCCTGCAACAAGACATACCTAACACAATACCATTAGTGACCACCAGAGGGAGCCCAGAAACACAGTTCGCAACAGGGTAGGTTGTCAAGAGGTCCAGAGTCAGATACCAAGAGGGTGCGTCATAAAGAAAGGGGTAAGGCAAAGGCATTGTCAGGTAACAGTCCGAGGTCAGAATTCCGGGATGTTAGCGGATCAAGAGTAAAGGGTAAAGCAGCGGATGGCCAAAGACAAGGTCCAAGGTCGGGCAGCAAAATTCAAATACAGGAACATAGAGAACAGAGCAGGCACACACTATTTAACCAAAGCTACACATGGCACTGAAGGCAGAGAGCAAACTAAATAGCCAGGTAATCACTTGAATAGCAGACATGTAAGGGGTCACGGAGACTGTTTTATACCCCAAGCACGTCTCATTTAAACGTTGTTAAATTTTGCTGATTGTATATGTTTTAATACCTTATGCTGCTATGTATATTCATGATGTGTAAATACTATTGCATACCCCATACTTAAGATGTGCATTATGTTGTAGCTTAGGAAGAGTGCAGTACCTTAGTTGGTCTACTGGATGGGATGTAACGACCGTTATGCCGGTCGCTGCTCGAGAACAGAATACGGCACTGCTATGAATGACTCGGCACAATATGATATTAAACCAACTTTTCTTTATAACTTATGCAAAAAATGACAGAATTTCTCTCCCAACACAATATGGGCCACAACAGCCACAACTCACAGAATACAAGTTATGCAGCCTGAGAGACCCCAAGTGCCAGTTTCACAGACAGGAATCCGACTACCCCACAACTATACTATTCCCTCCCTTAACTGTAACGGGCCTACACGGGGTTATACTGTGCCTGTGACACGTGGTCCTCTCAGGAATACAATCCTACACCCGCCTCCCGCCTAATTTACAATAAATCACGGGTACCCGGTTTTTCCCAACATATATATATCTCACAGTATATACTCAGTGTATACGCAGTGCACTGTCTTATTATTGAGCGCTCAGAGTGTACTCTTTCACAATATATGCTTTAACGTTAAATAACTGAATTTGTTATACAGATGTCCAGCAGCGGATTAAATAGATATTTGAGCCACCAAATCTTCTGTTGCAGATCCAGATAAAGTTCACAAATAATTCCAGGAATATCCCACAGCCAGAATCGTGAAGCGCAGGAATCCACACAGTGTCTATTAGTTATCAGGTAATTCTTAATACAAGAGTGTCCTTAAATAGGCTGTGATTCCTATCTAGCTATCCCTAGCTAACTACACAGTGGGTGACCGGTCACACTTCTCTGTTTACTCACAAGAATAGCTTTCTTGAAATCACACAGTCCCAAAACAGGAATGCCTCAAGATCTGGATTCCTCACTCTCCATCACCGCGCTGCTTCTTCTCAAACGCCCAGAAACTCTCTCTGAGGTAACTGTCCTGTTTCCAGAATCTTCTTGTCTTTTACTCATGGGTGACCTCCGGTGGCTGAACAAAATTACTGTAACAACATTGTAATTATCCTGTCTATTACTCAAGGGTGACCTCTGGTGGCTGAACACAGTTACTGTATCAACACTGTTTACGATTTAAAAAAAAACAAAAACATCACCATTGTACACTCCACCCCACTTTCAATTTGGCGTCCCGACAAATGGCTTCTCACAACTCACAAGCAACACATACTCATCAGGATTATATCGTATCGGAGGAATTCCGGCTGTGCTCCTCTCTGACCTCCGTAAGCCAGTACCTGTCGGGTTCAACGAAACATTTGTCGTATCTGGTGGAACAGTAACATCAGTGGGCATATCTGGAGTTTGCACTGTCGGACTCTGCATTTCTGAGAGGTCGCCATCACAGTCATCCCAACAGTAACACTCAACATTGCTCGGTTGCACCATCGTTGGATCGGATGACTCAGGGGAACAGACAGGTGCGTCGGATATACACCGCTTTAGCCAATTCCGATGCATCGTGCGACGAGGTCCGATACACCCCTCATGGACCATAGTGTACACACTTCCTCCTGGGAACACCCTTTCCACTACTGTGTAAGGCGTATCCTCCAACCTGTCACTCAACTTCCCTTCTGGACGTGTAACACGCACTAGCACCTTGTCACCCACCTGGAACTCATCCCCGTGCACTGGTTTTCGATCTCGGTGTGGATGATCCCGTACACGTTCTTTCACTATCTGATGGATCTCTCGCAGTTTTCTTCGGTGGTCCTGGACCCACTCACTGGCTGTACGATACTGCGGCTCATCCGGTACTGTCAGACTCAGCTCTCCGATTTCTCGTCCTGGCCGGCCGAACATCATCGCATAAGGCGTGAACCCTGTAGTGTTATGGACTCTGTTATTATAAGCCCACATAAGTTCAGGGAGAAACTCAGGCCATCGCCCCTTTTGCCTTTGTTCCAGCGTTCTCAGCATCTGGAGCAGCGTTCGGTTGAATCGCTCACAAGCTCCATTTCCCTGCGGGTGATAGGGCGTCATCCATGATTGCTGAATCGCATAGACCTGCAGCAACTCAGTCATGAGCTGACCCTGAAAACAGGTACCTTGGTCTGAATGCACTCTTTGGGGGCAGCCATACACCGGAATGAAATGTTTACAGATCGCCTCTGCTGCGGACTTAGCAGTTTGATCTTTAGTGGGAATGGCCACAGCAAATTTTGTGAAATGATCGGTCATGACCAGGCATGAGTGATGACCGCTGCTGGAGTACCCAATGGACAGATAATCCACCATTAATACTTCCAGCGGGGCAGATGTCACGATTGTCTGAACTGGAGCTCTCTGTTCTGGGGACTTATTCAATTCGAAAAACACCAAAAAAGGAACAATCCAAGAAAAAACACCAAAAACAGGCAGAGATGCTTACCTGTCTGAATAGGCCTTAATACTAATGCACAAGCAGGATGCAGCGGACCCAAATGAAATAGCAAATGCACAGGTGCAATACCTGATAAGACAGCCAGCCTTCAATAAGGGTTTGGCCGTGTGGTGCACCCGTGCACTAAGATGAAAACTGTATGTGGCGTGTTCACACAGGGAATGCAGGCATCTGGCTCCAGCCTATTAATAACGCCCTATGGCGGGCTGCCCAGTGCCAAAATGCATCCCGTGTGAACAGAGGCCACAGTGTACAGAACCAATTGGGCCCAGCTGCACCCTGCAAAAAGATATACGTGCAAAAACAAAACATATAAATATATGTAAGGTATTGGTTGATATTCTGGCCATAATATGGAAGCTGGCAACCCACGTCAAGGGTCCTTACTTATTGCCAGTCCTACACTAACATGAAAAACACCAAAAAAGGAACAATCCAAGAAAAAACACCAAAAACAGGCAGAGATGCTTACCTGTCTGAATAGGCCTCAATACTAATGCACAAGCAGGATGCAGCGGACCCAAATGAAATAGCAAATTTCATTTGGGTCCGCTGCATCCTGCTTGTGCATTAGTATTGAGGCCTATTCAGACAGGTAAGCATCTCTGCCTGTTTTTGGTGTTTTGACTTATTCAATTCACAGGGTTGGCACTTAGCACACACCTCTCTCATGACTTCTTCCAAGCCAGGTGTGTACACAAATCGATGCAACCATCTATACGTCTTTTCAGGTCCAAAATGTGCACCCTGCGTATGAGCCTCTCGGGCAATGTCCGGAGCCATTGAGGCTGGGATCACCACCTGCCAACGGTACCCCAGCTCTGCCGCTATGTAGATCCAGCGATACAGTACCCCTTCCGTTATGGCCAATCGATCCCACTGCCGTAGCAGTTTCTGCCCCTCTGCACCCAGCCGAGCTCTCACCCTTCTGTCGGGCCAGGACTTTTGACTCAGCCACTTCTTTACTCATGACAGCTCGGAGTCTGCATCCTGTAAATCGGCCCACTCCTGACAAGTCTTTCCCAGCAAAGTGGCGACCTGTGTCGCCACCCCACTTAACCGTGCCACATCCACGAACACAGGTAATCGTCTCAGGTCAGGAATCTCGGTATCCTCAAGGTCTTCATCCACAACATGCCGGGGAGTACCACAAGTCACTCGTGACAGTGCATCGGCATTGGAGTTCTCTTTACCAGAACGGAACCGAATCCGGTAATTAAACTTGGACATCCGTGCTACCCACCTCTGCTCTAGGGCTCCCAGCCTGGCATTCTCTAGGTGTGCCAGCGGGTTATTGTCAGTCATCACAAAAATCTCAGAGCCAGCAAGGTACTCTGCAAATTTCTCAGTCATAGCCCACACCAAGGCCAACATCTCCAACTTAAATGAGCTATAATTATCTGGGTTTCGGTCGGTGTCTCATAGAGACCGACTGGCATATGCAATAACCCGTTCACGCCCCTCCTGCTCTTGGGCTAACACAGCTCCCAGGTCATGGAGGCTCCCGTCAGTGTACAGAATGAAAGGTCGGTCAAAACGTGCATACGCCAACAAAGGTGCCTGCACAAGAGCATCCCGGATCCGATCGAATGCCTGTTGTTGTCGATCTGTCCATTGGATGGGTTGGTTCTTGGGCCCTCGCGCCGTCCCTCTCAACAGCTCATTCAGTGGCTCAGCCACTTTAGCAAAGTCTTTTACAAATCGGCGATAGTATCCGGCTAGACCGAGAAATGCCTGTACTTCTCTCTGGGTCTTGGGTCTGGGCCACCCTTGAATGGCCTCAATTTTACTCGGTGCCGGTTGCACACCCTCAGTCGACACTACATGCCCCAGATACTCAATCTGCATCCGGAACAGTTGACACATTTTTTTGGTTTGATCTTAAGTCCATTGTCTCTCAGTCGGTGCAACACTTGCCGCAGCTTTTTCAGGTGATCATCGAATGAATTTCCGAATATGATTACATCATCCAGATAGATCAACACAGATTCGAAATTGTAGTCACCCAAGCAATACTCCATCAATCGCTGAAATGTTCCTGGGGCATTTCCCAGTCCAAAGGGCATCCGATTAAACTCGAACAGACCCATCGGCAAGATGAATGCTGTCTTCTGCCGATCTCGAGCCGCCACGGGCACATGCCAGTAGCCACTGGCTAAGTCAAGCGTAGAGAAATACTTCGCCTTCCCTAGTGCGGACAAGGATTTCTCAATTCTTGGTAACGGATAAGAATCACGTACAGTATGTGCATTCAGCTTGCGGTAATCAACACAAAACCGTATGGACCCATCCTTCTTCCGTACCAACACGACTGGTGCGGCCCAAGGACTCTGACTCTGGCGGATCACCCCATTGTCTAGCATTTGCGCTATCATCCGCTTAACCTCTTGATAGAGGTTCGGCGGGATCTGACGATATCTCTCTCGAATCGGAGGGGTATCTCCTGTGGGTATTTCGTGTTCCACTGCCAAGGTGCAACCAAAGTCTTCATCATCCCTGGAGAAAGCAGCCTGATATTCTTCCCACAGTGTATCCTCCAGCCTGCGCGCCTGCTCAAATGTTAACTGGGACTCATCCACCCCCATAATCTCCATGATCTTCCTGCCATTCCACGCAGGTGTGGGGGACTCTTCGGTTGTCGTCTGCATTGACAGGGTCCAGGCAGTCCTGTGGTCTGCTCTTAGTGTAAACTGACTTTTGGGAATGACTCTCTCGCCGCACACATATACATCAGCCAGCTTGGTGCCTGCCGCCAGAGTCATCTCATGATCTTGCATATTCAAGCACCTTTTTGGTACACTTCCATCTCGTACAACGGCCACTGTTCGGGCTACCATTAGACTATCCGTGTCTTCTGACCGACTGGTCGGTTCCAGAATCACCTCCACACCATTCAGTTTTCTGTTTATCCCTACCGGCATCAATACAAGCTTCTCTTGACCCGGACCGATCACAACAGCAGACCCGCTTCCAATAACGCGGACCATCACGTTCAAACAGAAGGGAATCCAGCTCTCTCAGGATGTTCATTCCCAGAACCACCGGAAGGTTTGGTCTCGCCTGCGTCGTCACGAGCACCACTCCCTTGGTCCCCAACTCCTGACCACACAGCTGTACCTTCATCCACGCAATGCCCGCCACTGGGATTTCCTCATTATTGGCAGCCTTCAATTTTAATAGATGTCCCGACTCCGGTTTGACAGTCCCTTCGAAGTGCGCCTTAAAAAACTTCATTGGCATCGTAGTCACCTCCGACCCGGTATCCACCAGGCACGCCACCTTCTTGCCTGCAAACTGCACCTCCAAAGTGGGACTGTCCTCAATCAGATCCTCAGAACAGACATTGGGCACTGATGTTCGTTCCTGCCCCGCCGTATTCCCAACTACAGCGAGGGCCTCTCTTTTACTGATGATGAAGCTTCATCTGCCAGCTTCCTCTGGCAGTCACGCTGCAAATGACCACATTCCCTGCATCGCCAGCATTGCACCGGTCTTCTTGCCCAACCTTTGGATGGCCAGGGTCTTATAGCAGTCGACATTTCCCTTGAGGTATAGGGTAACCGCCCATACAATGGAATAGAGGGGTTAGGCGGTGCCGGGTACATCGGAGGTGTTTCCCGAACCTGCATCTGCTGCATCTGCTCTGCCAGGCTTTCCAGGGTTTTCTGTAAAGCTGCCAGCTGTGTCTGGATGGGATCTGGCCCCGGCCCTCGTGTATCAGCCACTTGCAGGTTACTCCTCTGCAGAACGGGCTTCACTTCTAAGGTCCGTGCTACTGCTTCTTCCTGAATTTCAGCATATGTAATACCAGGAATACTTCGTGCTTTCAGTAACAATTCACTTCTTAGTGTCTCACTTTGGATCCCCTCAATGAACTGATTCTGAAGAATGCTGTCAACCTCGGCCTCAGTACCCACAGTCACAGTTGACTTCCTTTTAACCTCCTGATGCAGCTCCTCCAATGCTGTAGCATACTGGATCAGACTTTTTCCGTCTCCCTGGGTCCGAGCGAAAAACTGTACTCACAGTTGCTCTGCCGCTGCCACGTGATCAAATGCCTTTTTCAATATCCGAATGATGTCATCAACTGTTCTTCGCTTATCTTCAGATTTCAACAAGACAACTTTACGGGCATCCCCCTCCAAAGCATTCAGCGCGACTTCTGGCTGCAGTCGGGGGTTAACACCGAGCAAGGCAATGGCATTCTTTATCCTGCCTTCCCAATCACTGAGCAGCAGATTGTATCCATCAAACTTGGCCAGGTGATTAAGCAGCGCTCCCGTGGCAGAGCAACCCACTACTTGATCTCTACCAGAAACAATGGGGGAAGGGGGGTGAATAACTACAGCAGGAGTGACAGCGCCTTCTGTTCCATCAGTAACATCCATAGCGAGCACCGTATCCTGCTGACTACGCCAAAATGTAACGACCGTTATGCCGGTCGCTGCTCGAGAACAGAATATGGCACTGCTATGAATGACTCAGGGCACAATATGATATTAAACCAACTTTTCTTTATAACTTATGCAAAAAATGTCAGAATTTCTCTCCCAACACAATATGGGCCACAACAGCCACAACTCACAGAATACAAGTTATGCAGCCTGAGAGACCCCAAGTGCCAGCTTCACAGATAGGAATCCGACTACCCCACAACTATACCACTCCCTCCCTTACCTGTAACGGGCCTACACGGGGTTATACTGTGCCTGTGACACGTGGTCCTCTCAGGAATACAATCTTACACCCGCCTAATTTACAATGAATCACGGGGACCCGGTTTTTCCCCACATATATATATATATCTCACAGTATATACTCAGTGTATACGCAGTGCACTGTCTTATTGTTGAGCGCTCAGAGTGTACTCTTTCACAATATATGCTTTAACGTTAAATAACTGAATTTGTTATACAGATGTCCAGCAGCGGATTAAATAGATATTTGAGCCACCAAATCTTCTGATGCAGATCCAGATAAAGTTCACAAATAATTCCAGGAATATCCCACAGCCAGAATCGTGAAGCGCAGGAATCCACACAGTGTCTATTAGTTGTCAGGCAATTCTTAATACAAGAGTGTCCTTGAATAGGCTGTGATTCCTATCTAGCTATCCCTAGTCGGTGACCGGTCACAATTCTCTGTTTACTCACAAGAGCTGCTTTCTTGAAATCACACAGTCCCAAAACAGGAATGCCTCAAGATCTGGATTCCCCACTCTCCATCACTGCGCTGCTTCTTCTCAAACGCCCAGAAACTCTCTCTGAGGTAACTGTCCTGTTTCCAGAATCTTCTTGTATTTAACTCATGGGGGACCTCCGGTGGCTGAACAAAATTACTGCTGCAACATTGTAATTATCCTGTCTATTACTCAAGGGTGACCTCTGGTGGCTGAACACAGTTACTGTATCAACACTGTTTATGATTTTAAAAAAAAAACATCACCATTGTACAGGGACATAGTAGCGCTTAGCACTGTAACTAGTTAATGTAGGAGGGGCCAGCTGTGGATAAGATAGGATTTCTTTGTTTGAGTTCAGTGGAGCCAGGGAGCCCAGACAGGCCAGGAGGGCCAGAGAGCCCAGGCAGTCCCATAGGGCCCTAGAGCCTGAGGCAACACAGTGGGCCCCGCAACATTCGAAGTAAGAAGCCCAGCCATCCAGGGCCAGGGGGCCAGAAGGGCAGCAGTGACAACAGCAGTGGGAACAGAAGCTGTAGCCAAAGCCACTGCAATACAGGGATGCAGGTCGCTCAACATGTGGCAGCTTACTTCATGGGCAGATACCCTCTTGTCTGAGTCTAAGCGGATGAGGGAACACCTGAACGTAGTAAAGCTGAACAGGGAGGATGCTGCAGTACCGGATGGAACGGTAGGATCCGGGCACCCCCTGGAAAGCATAGGGAAGAGTATAGGGAAAGTGAAGGTTGTGAATTGCATGGAACCCTACACTGATGCTGTATCTGATATGGACGTGCTGCGAAAGGAAAGAAGTAAAGTTATTGGTTTACAGTTGAAATTGGACTGTGTCTCTGTTTGTGCACAATCGTATGGAGGGGCCTTCAGCAACTCAGAAGAGACCCTGAAGGTGTAGCCAAAGGTACGCTGCAAAGGGGACATTGTTGTCATGTGGCGGGAGACCAGGGTTGTGCACGAGCCATTAGTCTCAGCCACGATTATGGCCCTGGCCCTCCCTCACAGACATGTGGAGGAAGCCCCGGTATGTCCTGGCACTGATTGGATGGCTGAACTGTCACGCGACACACTGACAGATCAGCATACCCCGGTCCTAGATGGGACGACTGAACTGCACTCACTTCTTCCAGACACGATAGGCAGAATTGTGACAAATATGCTCCTGTGTGCACTTATTAGTCTTATATACTTTTTATGGCACCTGGTCAGAACGTCCATCTAATGTGTCCAGTGCAGGTGGTCACACATGCTCAGTAACTCGGCCCCACCACTGGGATCTGGTTGCAATGTGGCTGTAGAGTAATTTCTTCTATTGTACAGATCAGCCAGTATGAATGGGTGCAGTAGAAGTAGCGTCTTCTCACTATCTCTCGTATGTGAGATTAATGTATATTGTGTAACTGCAATATTATCTGTAACCACCAGATGGCTCTGCTGAAGCAGTGACTAAGAGGAGGCTATATAGAAGAGATGGTATCAGGAAGTGAGTCAATGTGTGGCTGAAGCCCTAAGGGGAGCACAAGTGTACTTCTACTGAAGAGAAGAGAATTACGCTTGAGACATGAGAGCTTCCTAGGCTGCTGCTGTCATTTATAAATGCTGTATGTGTGGTGTGCATGTTGTGGTGTGACACTCTGGGGATTTGTGGACTGGGTAGGTTGCAATGTGCAGCAAAGCCACCATAGTAGTTGACACTAGAAGGGAAACTTTTCTATTTGCCAACTAACAGGAGAAGATGTCAGCATCAGGAAGGTGCTCAGGGCTGTTGTACGTGGGTGTAATTATTGTGGCACATATCGTGACAGTGGGACAGTCTGGATGATGGCTGATGAACGTCTCTTGTGTAGGGTTGGACTACGTGAGATCTTCAGTCATGTGGGACACCCACCTGCTTTGTGAGACTCTGTCTGGTGTGAGACCCTTCAGCCCTTGAAAGAATTAGGTCATTGAGATTCTGTGGGCAATGTAAGACCTCAGCCCTGATGGGAGATGAAGCTGGGTCACAGAACACTGTGTGAGAACTTAGCCTTGAAAGATACTGTGACCAGCGAATAGACAGAGGTTGGTTGCCCTGTGGCTTTTCAATTTAAGCCCTAAGAACTATTTTTATTGTGAGAAGCAGTGTCCATTGCAAGTTAAAACTTGGACTTTGACAGTTTCACCAAGTTTTGGTCTGAGAACAGATAAGTTCCATGTCTGCATGTGGGATACGAAGCGTGGGTTGGAGCATTGCTGAAATGCATAGAGACCTTGTGGGTTCACGGATCAGTGCAGAGTGAAGAGTGAAGAACAAAACAGTGAGTGCAGTAACTCAGCGAATAACTTCTTGATAGGTTTGGTTGAAGAAAGGGTGTAATCTTCTCAAGTACTCACAATGGACAAAAGCCTGTACATAGTCCAGATGCAACTCAACCCTTGGTGGACCAGCCAAGTATTACATGGTACTGGGCTCTGGTGAAGAACCACTCCAAGAAGGCAACTGTAATATTTAGCTTAGCAAAGTCCAAACTCTTCACTTTTCAGCATATTTTGCAACCATCAAGCTTACTGTGACGCTATGTGTGTTTGCCACCACCGATCGCACTGTGCCTTCAAGATTGTGTGATATCTGTGAAGTGTAAATGGTCTAATGGTTTTAAAATACTTCAGTGAGCATTACTCGCCTATTCAGTCCTCCCACACACAAGTAACGCTGGTCTTGGAGTTTACATTGGTCCTGTACTTACTGCAGCCTCAGCAGTGATGCTTACATGTACGGCACGTGACCATTAAGGCTGATGACCTCAGCTGTCCTGTGAAAGATGGATACCATGTTTTTGCTATAAGAGCAGAGGTGACTACAAGAGTGTTACAGCATTAGTGCTGTAGTGGTTGGGGATTAAATATGTAATGAGTACTTATTTTTTTTACTTAAAAGGGTTTTTCATAACTAATAGTGTTGAGTAGGGTTGAGCGAAACGGGTCGTTCATTTTCATAAGTCGCCGACTTTTTGCAAAGTCAGCGTCTCATGAAACCCGACCCGATCCCTGTGCGGGGTCGGCCATGCGGTACGCGATCTTGGCGCCAAAGTCGCGTTTCGTATGACGCGTTTAGCGCCATTTTTACAGCCAATGAATGAGTGTGGGCAGAGTGATGACATAGGTCTTAGGGGAGTGAACGCCTATCGTCATGTTATCGCTTGTGCGCAGTAGGGATTTGGAATGTGGAAAACGAAATTTTCTGTGCTGGGACGGAGGGGGAGAGAGAGAGAGAGAGAGAGAGAGAAAAAAAAAAAAATCCTTCATTGGGTTTCGTGTTTCGGCCGAAACCCGACTTTTCACGGTGGTCGGCCGATTTCACTCGACTCGACTTTTAAGACAGTCGGGTTTCACAAAACCCGACTCGACCCTAAAAAACTAAAGGTCGCTCAACCCTAGTGTTGAGCATTCCGATACCGCAAGTATCGGGTATCGGCCGATACTTGCGGTATCGGAATACCGATACCGAGTTCCGATACTTTTGTGGTATCGGGAATCGGTATCGGAACCATATTCATGTGTAAAATAAAGAATTAAAATAAAACATATGAATATACTCACCTCTCCGGTGGCCCCTGGATCTTACCGCTGTAACCGAGAGCCTTTGTTCCTAAGAATGAGCGCGTGAAGGGCCTTCGATGACGTCGCGGCTTCTGATTGGTCGCGTGACCGCTCATGTGACCGCTCACGCGACCAATCAGAAGCCGCGACGTCAGCCGCGACGTCATCGAAGGTCCTTCACGGGCTCATTCTTAGGAACGGAGGCTCCCGGTTACAGCGGTAAAGTCCAGGGGCCGCCGGAGAGGTGAGTATATGGATATATATGGATATACTCACCTCTCCGGTGGCCCCTGGATCTTCCCGCTGTAACCGGGAGCCTCCGTTCCTAAGAATGAGCCCGTGAAGGACCTTCGATGACGTCGCGGCTGACGTCGCGGGTTCTGATAGGCCGCGTGAGCGGTCACATGAGCGGTCACGCGACCAATCAGAAGCCGCGACGTCATCGAAGGCCCTTCACGCGCTCATTCTTAGGAACAAAGGCTCCCGGTTACAGCGGTAAGATCCAGGGGCCACCGGAGAGGTGAGTATATCCATATTTTTTATTTTAATTCTTTATTTTACACATGAATATGGATCCCAGGGCCTGAAGGAGAGTTTCCTCTCCTTCAGACCCTGGGAACCATTCCGATACTTTGCGTCCCATTGAAATGCATTGATATCGGGTATCGGTATCGGCGATATCCGATATTTTTCGGGTATCGGCCGATACTATCCGATACCGATACTTTCAAGTATCGGACGGTATCGCTCAACACTAATAACTAAACAAATTATTGTATGGGAGTGTTGGGAGACCTGCACTGATCCCGAGAACAGGGCACTGAAATGACCCATTAGGATTGAGCGGTGACTTTTGTAACACCCCAGGGTCCTGGTTGTTACAGTGGCATTGCTTTCCTCATGGGGAGAGTAATGTCATGCTTGAAAGTGAAGGAAGATCTCTTTCATCAGGTAAACATCAGGCCAGAAGGGGGAGCCCTGATCCAGACTGTGGGTGGCTCCCCTATATATATATATATATATTCTAGTCTGGAGGGAAAGTCAGATTGTGAGAGGACAGTGAAGCAGAAAGATGTGCTAAGAAGGAGCTCCCTGTCAGAGGGGGCTAGAGAGAGATCGCCAGAAGGGAGCTTGTCGAGGAATATCAGCTTAGGCGGAGTTGGTAAGAGAGGAGTGCAGCTGAGCAGACGTGGGAGACTGCATCTCCTGGCAGGCAGAGAAGAGAGATAAAGGACTGAGGGGCCGTGCAGCCATGAGGGTGCTGCAGCTCCTGGACAGAGATAACACAGAAAGAATAACAGATTGTAGTGAGTGTGTAGAAGAGCGAAGCACAGGAGAGGGAAGACCTGGGGAGAATAGCTGCGACTGAGCTACCTCCCTGCAGAGTGCATGAAACCGGCACCTGGAAGACTGAGGTTGTGAAGTATTCTACATCTCACTGCAGAAACCGGTGGGACAGCAGATTACAAGTCACCTGTCCACCACATACCTGAAGACACAGTAACACATAGAGCCCAGGTCGTGATAGAGATCCTGTAAAAAGGCTCGAGTTACCTATCATACAGGTATTGTTCTACCTAAAGGTAGACAGAGAGAACGCGTGAGGACTTTGTGTGAGGCCAAAGGCAGCAACTGACTGCACCACAGCGCTAGAAGGAAGGCTTACGACTCCACCTGGTAAAGGGGACTCTGAACTCGCTTCCAAGCCGGCCGGACCCTGCCTGTACCTGTGATCTGGTGCCCTTGACTGTGGCTACCTGAAGTCTCCAGTAAACCAGGTAAAGAGACTGCAAACCATTCACAGGTGGCGTCACAAATAAACTTTATTTCACAAGCCCCTTTAAAGACCTTTCCCTTAACATGGGCACCCAGGGCCACGGACCGGGTCGCCACCGCTGTGAAACATCCCTTTAAGTACCGGACCCGGTAACGAGTACCCCACGGCCCTGGCAGGCGTTCCACGTATGTGCACCACAGTTCCATTTGTTGTCTTCTGCACTGCCAGATATGGCTGCCTCTCCATACTAAAGGGATATTTCAGAGCCCTGTTCTCTAATTTAGTGGGGATCCTAACAATTGGAGCACCAGTGATCACCAAGTGATAACTTATCCTATGGATCAAGCCTTAAATATACTACATTTAGCCTAATTTATAAAGATCACATAGATGTGTTTTGAACTATGAAGAATTTGTGACACTGTTTTGTGAAAATCGAAAGTAAAGTCATGATGCATAACTACACCTTCCAGCAGGTACATGCTATGATATGAGCTGTAGGTCTCCAATGACTTGATAGCAATAGATTGTTGATCGCTGCTCTGGAATAAAGGACAAATCCTGTTTCCCAGCTTCCATAAAGCCATTACACTGCATGATTATGTATTTACTATATTAGTTTTGTTATTTCTATCCAGCAACGTTTTTAATTTTTTTTGCAGTTCTCATTATTGGCCAGAAGCTGTCAGTACAGGCAAGTTATGACCGAACAGAGCTGGCTGTGCAAGTGTCAGTTTTTCATATTGACTTTAATGGAGAAAACATTGAAAACTACAAGTAAATTGGTGACTCCATTTTCCACTGGAGCAGTCCCTGATTTTGTGCCCAGCGCTCTAGGATCTGGAGTGGTGCATGACTCGGGGTTCAAGAGGAAAAACATGGAATCTCTGTGTCATGCTTCGCTTCCTCCATCCCATCTCAGTGCCCAGCACAGCGTCTCAGTATTACCAGGACTGTTTTTTTTAGGGGGCATCCACAGGAGATATACACTGAGTAAAAAAACATCAGCTGTAAATTTTGCACCTAATTAGCAGAAAAATCTGATTGCGCTGATTTCCGGTAGGATTAATGCAGTTTTAAAGCAAATTTCGACTTATGATTTTCAAAGTGTAAAATTTGCAATGGATCTGATAAAAATTTATCTCCTCGTCAAGAAATTCAATATTGTTTTTTTGCAGGGTTAGCTGTAGTTTTTACAGATACCATAGGATTTTTTAGGGAATGTAAAGTGACAAAACAACAGTAATTCAGACCCTTTTTTAATGAACTTTGATGATATTCATCTCTTTACACAATCCCCCCAGGGGTCTTAGACCTGTCATTACTTGTAAAATACACAGAAATACTTTAGCTCTGCAGTATATTGTAATTGTAATGATCACCAACATTACAGACCGAGAGGACTTCATTAGGCCCCCGAGACCCCGACTACCATGACAGCGCCATTTGCACCCTGCTCTCAGATGGTGGGTCTACCCAGTCACTATTAACCATTGCATCTAAGGATTGCAGTAATCCTGGGTGGGTCAAGGATGTTCCCCCACTGGATTACGAGGCAGGACATATACGAGCCCATGCTGCCAGCTATAACATTTGTATGTATGTCACTGAAAACGGCCTGAATGGTATCTGGACTTCAGCTACATCAGTCTCCTCAGGACACAGACACAGTTGACTTTAATGGTGGAGCAGGGAGCCGACAGGTCCTTTGTCCACCAGTCTCAAGTCATGTGACTGTCAGTGGAAATGAGGAAAGAGGAGGAGGACACAAGCAAGGTGTGCATATGTGTTTCTAAGGCTGAGCATACAGTATATATATATGGAGCGCCCCCATGAGGCCGCGGGGTACTCGGTACCGGGTCCTTCGGTTCTCAAGGGGGATGTCACGGTGGCTCACCGGTCCGTGGCCCTAGGGACATCCGTGTAAAAGGGGAAAGGTCTTTAAAGGGGAAATGTTTGTGACGCCACCTGTGGTATTCGGTCAGGGTGACCGACACTGCTTTAACCCCTTCATGACCCAGCCTATTTTGGCCTTAATGACCTTGCCGTTTTTTGAAATTCTGACCAGTGTCCCTTTATGAGGTAATAACTCAGGAACGCTTCAACGGATCCTAGCGATTCTGAGATTGTTTTTTCGTGACATATTGGGCTTCATGTTAGTGGTAAATTTAGGTCGATAATTTCTGAGTTTATTTGTGAAAAAAACGGAAATTTGGCAAAAAATTTGAAAATTTCGCAATTTTCACATTTTGAATTTTTATTCTGTTAAACCAGAGAGTTATGTGACACAAAATAGTTAATAAATAACGTTTCCCACATGTCTACTTTACATCAGCACAATTTTGGAAACAATTTTTTTTTTTGCTAGGAAGTTATAAGGGTTAAAATTTGACCAGTGATTTCTCATTTTTACAACAAAATTTACAAAACCATTTTTTTTAGGGACCACCTCACATTTGAAGTCATTTTGAGGGTTCTATATGGCTGAAAATACCCAAAAGTGACACCATTCTAAAAACTGCACCCCTCAAGGTGCTCAAAACCACATTCAAGAAGTTTATTAACCCTTCAGGTGTTTCACAGCAGCAGAAGCAACATGGAAGTAAAAAATGAACATTTAACTTTTTAGTCACAAAAATGATCTTTTAGCAACAATTTTTTTATTTTCCCAGCGGTAAAAGGAGAAACTGGACCACGAACGTTGTTGTCCAATTTGTCCTGAGTACGCTGATACCTCATATGTGGGGGTAAACCACTGTTTGGGCGCACGGCAGGGCTTGGAAGGGAAGGAGCGCCATTTGACTTTTTGAATGAAAAATTGGCTCCAATCTTTAGCGGACACCATGTCATGTTTGGAGAGCCCCCGTGTGCCTAAACATTGGAGCTCCCCCACAAGTGACCCCATTTTGGAAACTAGACCCCCCAAGGAACTTATCTAGAAGCATAGTGAGCACTTTAAACCCCCAGGTGCTTCACAAATTGATCCGTAAAAATGAAAAAGTACTTTTTTTTCACAAAAAAATTATTTTAGCCTCAATTTTTTCATTTTCACATGGGCAACAGGATAAAATGGATCCTAAATTTTGTTGGGCAATTTCTCCTGAGTACACAAATACCTCACATGTGGGGGTAAACCACTGTTTGGGCACATGGTAAGGCTCGGAAGGGAAGGAGCGCCATTTGACTTTTTGAATGAAAAATTATCTCCATCGTTAGCGGACACCATGTCGCGTTTGGAAAGCCCCTGTGTGCCTAAACATTGGAGCTCCTCCACAAGTGACCCCATTTTGGAAACTAGACCCCCCAAGGAACTCATCTAGAGGCATAGTGAGCACTTTAAACCCCCAGGTGCTTCACAAATTGATCCGCAAAAATGAAAAAGTACTTTTTTTTCACACAAAATTTCTTTTAGCCTCAATTCTTTCATTTTCACATGGGCAACAGGATAAAATGGATCCTAAAATTTGTTGGGCAATTTCTCCTGAGTATGCCGATACCTCATATGTGGGGGTAAACCACTGTTTGGGTGCATGGCAAGGCTCGGAAGGGGAGGCGTGCCATTTGACTTTTTGAATGGAAAATTAGCTCCAATCGTTAGCGGACACCATGTCGCGTTTGGAGAGCCCCTGTGTGCCTAAACATTGGAGCTCCCCTACAAGTGACCCCATTTTGGAAACTAGACCCCCCAAGGAACTTATCTAGATGCATAGTGAGCACTTAGAACCCCCAGGTGCTTCACAGAAGTTTATAACGCAGAGCCGTGAAAATAAAAAAATAATTTTTCTTTCCTCAAAAATGATTTTTAGCCCAGAATTTTTTATTTTCCCAAGGGTAATAGGAGAAATTGGACCCCAAATTTTGTTGTCCAGTTTGTCCTGAGTACGGTGATACCCCATATGTGGGGGTAAACCACTGTTTGGGCGCACGGCAGGGCTCGGAAGGGAAGGCACGCCATTTGGCTTTTTGAATGGAAAATTAGCTCCAATCATTAGCGGACACCATGTCGCGTTTGGAGAGCCCCTGTGTGCCTAAACATTGGAGCTCCCGCACAAGTGACCCCATTTTGGAAACTAGACCTCCCAAGGAACTAATCTAGATGTGTGGTGAGCACTTTGAACCCCCAAGTGCTTCACAGAAGTTTATAACGCAGAGCCGTGAAAATAAAAAATGTGTTTCCTTTCCTCAAAAATATTTTTTAGCCCAGAATTTTTTTATTTTTGCAAGAGTAACAGGAGAAATTGGACCCCAAAAGTTGTTGACCAGTTTCTCCTGAGTACGCTGATACCCCATATGTGGGGGTAAACCACTGTTTTGGCACACGTCGGGGTTCGGAAGGGAAGTAGTGACGTTTTGAAATGCAGACTTTGATGGAATGCTCTGCGGGCATCAGGTTGCGTTTGCAGAGCCCCTGATGTGCCTAAACAGTAGAAACCCCCCACAAGTGACCCCATTTTGGAAACTAGACGCCCCAAGGAACTTATCTAGATGTGTGGTGAGCACGTTCAACCCCCAAGTGCTTCACAGAAGTTTACAACGCAGAGCCGTGAAAATAAAAAATCATTTTTCTTTCCTCAAAAAAGATGTTTTAGCAAGCAATTTTTTATTTTCACAAGGGTAACAGGAGAATTTGGACCCCAATATTTGTTGCCCAGTTTGTTGTGAGTATGCTGATACCCCATATGTGGGGGTAAACCACTGTTTGGGCGCACGTCAGGGCTCGGAAGGGAAGTAGTGACATTTGAAATGCAGACTTTGATGGAATGGTCTGCGGGCGTCACATTGCATTTGCAGAGCCCCTGATGTGCCTAAACAGTAGAAACACCCCACAAGTGACCCCATTTTGGAAACTAGACCCCCGAAGGAACTTATCTAGATGTGTGGTGAGCACGTTCAACCCCCAAGTGCTTCACAGAAGTTTACAACGCAGAGCCGTGAAAATAAAAAATCATTTTTCTTTCCTCAAAAAAGATGTTTTAGCAAGCAATTTTTTATTTTCACAAGGGTAACAGGAGAATTTGGACCCCAATATTTGTTGCCCAGTTTGTTGTGAGTATGCTGATACCCCATATGTGGGGGTAAACCACTGTTTGGGCGCACGTCAGGGCTCGGAAGGGAAGTAGTGACATTTGAAATGCAGACTTTGATGGAATGGTCTGCGGGCGTCACATTGCATTTGCAGAGCCCCTGATGTGCCTAAACAGTAGAAACACCCCACAAGTGACCCCATTTTGGAAACTAGACCCCCGAAGGAACTTATCTAGATGTGTGGTGAGCACTTTCAACCCCCAAGTGCTTCACAGAAGTTTATAACGCAGAGCCGTGAAAATAAAAAATAATTGTTCTTTCCTCAAAAATTATGTTTTAGCAAGTAATTTTTTATTTTTGCAAGGGTAACAGGAGAAATTGGACCCCAACAGTTGTTGCCCAGTTTGTCCTGAGTACGCTGGTACCCCAAATGTGGGGGTAAACCACTGTTTGGGCGCACGTCGGGGCTTGGAAGGGAGGGAGCACCATTTGACTTTTTGAATGCAAGATTGGCTGGAATCAATGGTGGCGCCATGTTGCGTTTGGAGACCCCTGATGTGCCTAAACAGTGGAAACCCCTCAATTCTAACTTCAACACTAACCCCAACACACCCCTAATCCTAATCCCAACTGTAGCCATAACCCTAATCACAAACCTAACCCCAACACACCCCTAACCACAACCCTAACCGCAACACACCCGTAACCCTAATTCCAACCCTAATCCTAACCCTAATCCCAACCGTAGCCCTAATCCCAACCCTAACCACAACTGTAACCCCAACACACCCCTAACCCTATCCGTAACCCTAACCACAAGCCTAATCTTAACCCTATTTCAAACCCTAGCCCTAATTCCAACCCTAACTCTAATTCCAACCCTAACCCTAAGGCTATGTGCCCACGTTGCGAATTCGTGTGAGATTTTTCCGCACGATTTTTGAAAAATCTGCAGGTAAAAGGCACTGCGTTTTACCTGCGGATTTACAGCAGATTTCCAGTGTTTTTTTGTGCGGATTTCACCTGCGGATTCCTATTGAGGAACAGGTGTAAAACGTTGCGGAATCCGCACAAAGAATTGACATGCTGCGGAAAATACAACGCAGCGTTTCTGCACGGAATTTTCCGCACCATGGGCACAGCGGATTTGGTTTTCCTTAGGTGTACATGGTACTGTAAACCTGATGGAAAACTGCTTCGAATTCGCAGCGGCCAATCCGCTGCGGATCCGCGGCCAATCCGCTGCGGATCCGCGGCCAATCCGCTGCGGATCCGCTGCCAATCCGCTGCGGATCCGCTGCCAATCCGCTGCGGATCCGCTGCCAATCCGCTGCGGATCCGCTGCCGATCCGCGGCCCATCCGCTGCGGATCCGCTGCCGATCCGCTGCGGATCCGCTGCGGATCCGCTGCGGATCCGCTGCGGATCCGCGGCCGATCCGCTGCGGATCCGCTGCCAATCCGCTGCCGATCCGCTGCGGATCCGCGGCCGATCCGCTGCGGATCCGCTGCCAATCCGCTGCCGATCCGCGGCCCATCCGCTGCGGATCCGCTGCCAATCCGCTGCGGATCCGCTGCCGATCCGCGGCCCATCCGCTGCGGATCCGCTGCCAATCCGCTGCGGATCCGCTGCCAATCCGCTGCGGATCCGCGGCCGATCCGCTGCGGATCCGCGTCCGATCCGCGTCCGATCCGCTGCCGATCCGCTGCGGATCCGCGGCCGATCCGCTGCGGATCCACGGCCGATCCGCTCTGTGTGCACATGCCATAACCCTACCCCTAATTACCCTACCCGTAACCCTAACCCTACCCCTAGTTCTAACCCTAGTTCTAATCCTAACCCTAGAGGAAAAAAAAAAAAAAAAAAAAATTCTTTATTTTATTATTGTCCCTATGGGGGTGATAAAGGGGGGGGGGGGTTATTTATTATTTTTTTATTTTGATCGCTGTGATAGAACCTACCACAGCGATCAAAATGTACCTGTAAGGAATCTGCCGACTGGCAGATTCGGCGGGCGCACTGAGCATGCGCCCGCCATTTTCCAACATGGCGGCGCCCAGCGAGGAGACGGACGGACACCGGGAGGATCGGTAAGTATGAAGGGGTGGTGGGGGGGTGGATCGGAGCACGGGGGGGGGGAACGGAGCACAGGGGGGGTGGGTCTGGGCAAGGAGGGAGCGGACAGGAGGACGGGGGAGCCGGCAGGCGGACGGAGGGGACCGGACCCCATAACAGAGGACGGGGGGGGCGATCGGTGGGCGTGGGGGGGGGTACTTCAGTATTTCCAGCCATGGCCGATGATATTGCAGCATCGGCCATGGCTGGATTGTAATATTTCACCATTTTTTTAGGTGAAATATTACAAATCGCTCTGATTGGCAGTTTCACTTTCAACAGCCAATCAGAGCGATCGTAGCCACGGGGGGGTGAAGCCACCCCCCCTGGGCTGAAGTACCACTCCCCCTCTCCCTGCAGATCGGGTAAAATAGGAGTTAACCCCTTCACCCGATCTGCAGGGACGCGATCATTCCATGACGCCACATAGGCGTCATGGGTCGGATTGGCACGGGTTTTCATGACGCCTACGTGGCGTCATGGGTCGGGAAGGGGTTAAGGGGTCCGCTGGGGTGATATTATGGCAGCTAGATGGTATACCTTCCCACAGGTGAAGTATATCCCCAGGGCTTCCCAGTGTGTAGATAGTGCATGGTGTGAGGCGCAGTGAAGAACGAGGACACAAGGTTGCAGTCTCTTTACCTTTAACTGAAGGCTTCAGCATCCACAGTCCAGAGCACCAGATCACAGGTTAGGCAGAGTCCGGCCGGTTTGAAGGCAAAGCCAGAGTCCCCTTATCCAGGTGGAAATCAGTAGCCTTCCTCTAGCGCCTTGGTGTTGTAGTATCTTATTGCTAAGAGTCTCATAAGATCCTCACAGATGTTGTAGATGTTGTGTCTCTCTCTCTCTGTCCCCCAGATGGATAGGACAAACCAGTATGACCGGTGGCTTGAGGCTTTTTACAGGGACTCTAGCACACCCCGGCCTCTCGTGGGTGCCACCTTGCCTCCTATGTTATGGTATGGTATGGGGCGGATCAGTAACGTGAAATTAGCTGTCCTGTCGTTCTCTGGAGCAAGGCATAAAGGACTGTTGCTCCCTCGGTGTTCCGGCTACCGGGATCCTGCGCCTCAGAAGGAGGCAGCCTGTGCAGGGCAGAACTCCTTCTGATAACCACTCCTTTTGCTATGACTTCTCACCCTCTCTACAATACAGTTCGCTTTCGTGTCCGTTCTTAGGAACTGCCGCACTTAGGGCAGGCGCAGCTCCCTGTCCTTCTGTCTAGGCTCTGACAGGCTCCCACCCCTGTCAGGGACCAACTACCTGAGCAAAGCTCAGACAGCAACTGCCTAACTTCCTCTCCAGGCCACCAGTTTTACCTAAGTGTGAAGAGTGCCCTAATAAATAGGAGCATAGCTCCCCCTGGTGGACTGTAGTATGAAATGTGTTGTATGTTTGTGATACCTGGTAAAGAGATCTCCTTCATTGCCCCCAAACGTAACATCACTACCCCTAGAGGAGAATGTTATTACTGCAATGACCAGGACCCTGGGGTGCTGCACCCCCCCGTTAAATCCAATACTCCGGGACTGGGAAAAAAAAACAACAATATATTAACAAAAGACATGCAATTTTTAAAATGCTATAAAACAAGATAATTTAACCATGCTTCCCTTTATGGGAGGTGAGGACGCTTGAACGTTGCATACAAAAACATATTTCCATTGTGGGAACAATTTAGTAAAACAGTACATTAACTAACTATGAAATGCGTTTACCCATCCGGGTATACTATCTATTTAGGCTTCAAAGTGCAAATCAACATTTTTCTTTATTTAATTCACAGTGCAAAGTTTCAACCAAACCCACGGGTTTACTCTTCATTTTATTCACAAGTACAACAAACTTCAGCTTCAAATTAATTCTCAGTTCCTTCTTTCTACCAGGAGCTACAGACCCCCACGTGTGCTCAGCTGTTCGCCTATCGTACCAGCTCCGCCTTATCTGATGTTCCACCACAAGCTCCTCTTTTAGCAATTCTCTTTATTTTATTCAAAAGTGCATTAACTCCATATCTGCTTATGCAAAACTACAGTTCTATCTAAATTCAAATTTTTAACCTTATCTGCTATATTCACTCTGTAATATATTAACTTTCTGGCAAAGTGCAACAATTAAACATTGAACCCTTTATGGGTTCAGATAACTCAGTGAGGAAGTACAATATCAATCACATCAAGATTCAAGTCAGTTTGGCAACATGAGTGATGGGATGCGAGAGACCCGTTACGAACCCCCAACGTTGGTCTTGGCGGGCTACAAGACATGTATCCAGACCCGGAATTCTGCCACACCAACAGTTTTTTCTTCAGGTCCTGAAAAACAAAGCAGTTCTCACAACTAGATTAATAGCAGTCTCCGTTGGAGGCAGTCTCTGGAAAAGCTTCCGTTGTAAAACTAGTAGAGGCACCTTTAAGAAGGTACAAACTATTTACAAGCAAGTACGGCCCTACCCAGGCCGGCAAGTAGGCAGAACCAAGGTGCACCTTGTGGGTGCGAACTATGTGCAATGGAAAATTTGTTGACCATTCACTGTCCATGATCCAAATGTCCTTGAAGCAAAACGAAACTCTGTAAACAGAGGATCCCTTTAAATGAGGGACCCCTTTAATTGGAAACCTGGTCAGGTTTTAATAAACTTGAAAACAGCTACAGTCAATTCAGGAACTTGCAGCAAACAGTTAACTATTTACAATCACATTCTTTCTTTTTATTTTCTCTTATGCTTGTCTGGCCAGGGATGGTTGCCTTCCCTGCTTCTCCTGACATTTACAGTGCTCTTGCCAGGTTATCATGGGGATTTCGCCTTGGAGCATGATCATGTCCTCCTCTGTGCTCACCTCCAGTGGTGTGCCTGTGAGTTTTAGCAGTGCTCTCATGTGCTTCTCCATATTGGATCCCTGGTCCCAGGGAACACTGTAACGGCCCCAATCAGGTTGGGAAGCTGATGGTGCTGGGAGCGGGCCTACCAGTGATTCGACGATCTGCAGTGTGGCACAGTCGGTGGCTTCAGTGTCAATAGCTGTGACACGAGCAGTCGCTGGGGTGGGGTCGGTCACCGTGGCAGGGTTGTTCCTCATACCTGCTTCAGATGCGGTCCCTCTGGTGCCGGTCGGCTCTGTTGGTGGCGGAGTCTGCAGCGGTGCTGGCAGCGGTTCTGGAAGCAGTACTGGGAGCGGTGGTGGAAGCAGTACTGGTGGATCTTTCGTAGGCGCCGTCCGACACGTGGCCTTAGCGCCCAGCTGCACCCACAGGAGCTGGTCCATGAGCTCCTCCACCCCAGCCTGCAGGAAGTCAGGGCCAACAGGTGGTCCTCTGCTTCCACCCCACATTCTACGCAGCTGGCCATGGCATCCTCCTCGTGGCTTGCTCCTTCCTTGTCCTTTTCCCGCTCTCTCCTCCGGGGGTGGTTTCTTTTTCTTGGTCTCCTCCCTCCATTGAGGATCAGGAGGCAGATCTCGGCTGCTGACGGACACGTCCTCAAGGTACAGAGGTATTTGGACTGGGCAGCCATTATTTTTCGTGCTCTCAGTCAGTTCACGCCCACGCTGGCATGCCCTTCTTCTTCTCCTGCGCTCCCCGTGGCGCTCAAATGGCGGCGGTTTTGGCATGAATTTTCGCGGCAAATGGCAATACACAGTCTTTCAGCACAAAACAGTTCAAGTACAATTCTGGCACAGTTCTTAGGCGCACATGACTCGATTTTTCAGGCTTAAGTAGATCCTGTTCGTGACGCCAAAAGATGGAGCGCCCCCATGGGGCCATGGGGTACTCGGTACCGGGTCCTTTGGTTCTCAAGGGGGATGTCACGGTGGCTGACCCGGTCAGTGGCCCTAGGGACATCCGTGTAAAAGGGGAAAGGTCTTTAAAGGGGAAATGTTTGTGACGCCACCTGTGGTATTCGGTCAGGGTGACCGACGCTGTTTTAAGGGGTCCGCTGGGGTGATGTTATTGCAGCTAGATGGTATACCTTCCCACAGGTGAAGTGTATCCCCAGGGCTTCCCAGTGTGTAGTTGGTGAATGGTGAAAAGCTCAGTGAAGAACGAGGACACAAGGTTGCAGTCTCTTTACCTTTAACTGAAGTCTTCAGCATCCACAGTCCAGAGCACCAGATCACAGGTTAGGCAGAGTCCAGCTGGTTTGGAGGCAAAGCCAGAGCCCCCTTATCCAGGTGGAAATCAGTAGCCTTCCTCTAGTGCCTTGGTGTTGTAGTATCTTATTGCTAAGCGTCTCATAAGATCCTCACAGATGTTGTAGATGTTGTGTCTCTCTCTCTCTGTCCCCCAGATGGATAGGACAAACCCGTATGACCGGTGGCTTGAGGCTTTTTACAGGGATTCTATCATGCCCCAGCCTCTCATGGGTGCCACCTTGCCTCCTGGGTATGGGGCGGATCAGTAACGTGAAATTAGCTGTCCTGCCGGTCTCTGGAGCAAGGCATAAAGGACTGTTGCTCCCTCGGTGTTCCGGCTACCGGGATCCTGCGCCTCAGAAGGAGGTAGCCTGTGTGGGGCAGGACTGATTCTGGTATCCACTCCTTTTGCTATGACTTCTTCTCACCCTCTCTACAATACAGTTCGCTTTCGTGTCTGTTCTTAGGAACTGGCGCAGCTCCATGTCCTTCTGTCTAGGCCTCTGACAGGCTCCCACCCCTGTCAGGGACCAACTACCTCTCCAGGCCACCAGTTTTACCTAAGTGTGAAGAGTGCCCTAATAAATAGGAGCATAGCTCCCCCTGGTGGACTGTAGTATGAAATGTGTTGTATGTTTGTGATACCTGGTAAAGAGATCTCCTTCATTGCCTCCAAACATAACATCACTCCCCCCTAGAGGAGAATGATATTACTGCAATGACCAGGACCCTGGGGCGCTGCATATATATATACAGTGGGGCAAAAAAGTATTTAGTCAGTCAGCAATAGTGCAAGTTCCACCACTTAAAAAGATGAGAGGCGTCTGTAATTTACATCATAGGTAGACCTCAACTATGGGAGACAAACTGAGAAAAAAAATCCAGAAAATCACATTGTCTGTTTTTTTATCATTTTATTTGCATTTTATGGTGGAAAATAAGTATTTGGTCAGAAATAAAATTTCATCTCAATAATTTGTAATATATCCTTTGTTGGCAATGACAGAGGTCAAACGTTTTCTGTAAGTCTTCACAAGGTTGCCACACACTGTTGTTGGTATTTTGGCCCATTCCTCCATGCAGATCTCCTCTAGAGCAGTGATGTTTTTGGCTTTTCGCTTGGCAACACTGACTTTCAACTCCCTCCAAAGGTTTTCTATAGGGTTGAGATCTAGAGACTGGCTAGGCCACTCCAGGACCTTGAAATGCTTCTTACGAAGCCACTCCTTCATTGCCCTGGCGGTGTGCTTTGGATCATTGCCATGTTGAAAGACCCAGCCACGTTTCAACTTCAATGCCCTTGCTGATGGAAGGAGGTTTGCACTCAAAATCTCACGATACATGGCCCCATTCATTCTGTCATGTACCCGGATCAGTCGTCCTGGCCCCTTTGCAGAGAAACAGCCCCAAAGCATGATGTTTTCACCGCCATGCTTTACAGTAGGTATGGTGTTTGATGGATGCAACTCAGTATTCTTTTTCCTCCAAACACGACAAGTTGTGTTTCTGCCAAACAGTTCCAGTTTGGTTTCATCAGACCATAGGACATTCTCCCAAAACTCCTCTGGATCATCCAAATGCTCTCTAGCAAACTTCAGACGGGCCCGGACATGTACTGGCTTAAGCAGTGGGACACGTCTGGCACTGCAGGATCTGAGTCCATGGTGGCGTAGTGTGTTACTTATGGTAGGCCTTGTTACATTGGTCCCAGCTCTCTGCAGTTCATTCACTAGGTCCCCCCGCGTGGTTCTGGGATTTTTGCTCACAGTTCTTGTGATCATTCTGACCCCACGGGGTGGGATTTTGCGTGGAGCCCCAGATCGAGGGAGATTATCAGTGGTCTTGTATGTCTTCCATTTTCTAATTATTGCTCCCACTGTTGATTTCTTCACTCCAAGCTGGTTGGCTATTGCAGATTCAGTCTTCCCAGCCTGGTGCAGGGCTACAATTTTGTTTCTGTTGTCCTTTGACAGCTCTTTGGTCTTCACCATAGTGGAGTTTGGAGTCAGACTGTTTGAGGGTGTGCACAGGTGTCTTTTTATACTGATAACAAGTTTAAACAGGTGCCATTACTACAGGTAATGAGTGGAGGAAAGAGGAGACTCTTAAAGAAGAAGTTACAGGTCTGTGAGAGCCAGAAATCTTGATTGTTTGTTTCTGACCAAATACTTATTTTCCACCATAAAATGCAAATAAAATGATAAAAAAACAGACAATGTGATTTTCTGGATTTTTTTTTCTCAGTTTGTCTCCCATAGTTGAGGTCTACCTATGATGTAAATTACAGACGCCTCTCATCTTTTTAAGTGGTGGAACTTGCACTATTGCTGACTGACTAAATACTTTTTTGCCCCACTGTATATATATATATATATATATATATATATATATATATATATATATATATGCAGCGCCCCAGAGTCCTGGTCGTTGCAGTATCATGGCTCAGCCACTAAGGGGGGCCATGGTGCGTTCGATGGCACTGAAGGGGTTCTCTGAGCAGGTATCACAGTCACCAAGACATTTCACAGCTGGGCCTCCGGGGGGAGCTAAGGGTGCTATTCATTAGGCCACTCCCCACCATAGTGGGTAAACTGGGGGTCAGGCAGGAAGTTAGAGAGAACGCTGACGGGATTGAACGGAGCAACACCCTGTGGCAGGGGGTGTTGTGAAGGGAGAGACTGTAGGGTCTCTGCCAGGGGTGGGATCCTGGCAGAGGCTTGGCATTGAAAGAACGTAACGGGTCCGCGCAGGCTCCTGGAAGCGGCGGGACTCAAGAAAGGACTAGAAGCGAGATAGATTGTGCTGAGTGAGAAACGAAGTCAAGCGAAAGGAGATACCAGTGAGGGTTGTGCTGAAAGAGGCAGCACCTTACTGAGGCGCACTACCGGTGGCCGGAACGCCGAGGAGGTAAAGAGTTTCAAGCCATACCTCAGACCTACGGCAGGGCAGTTAGCTTTAGGCGGACTGTCTCACGCATCACCCAGGAAGGCAAAGGGGGGTACCAACAGGAGAGGGGCGCAGATAGAGTCCCGGAAGATCTCCGAGCCTCCCCGTCATACGGGTGCGTTCCTACCATAGTATCTGGAGGGACGAGGAAGATCATTGCGAATTAAGTTGTTGTGAGGGAACACGAGAAACAGACACAACAGTTGTGGGGTACTTTCCGTAAGCACAGCAGGGAAGGACTGCAACACATAGCGCTAGAAGGAAGGCACCGATTTCCACCTGCAAGGAGAGCTCTGGAAGTGCCATTGGACCGGCCGGACTTGCGCAGCCTGGTGAGCCGTATTCTGGACTGAGGACCCAGAGAGCTTCAGTAAAGAGGTAAAGAGACTGCAACCTGGTGTCCTCGTTATTTACCGCGACCTGCACCCCACAACTGCACCGCTACACCGTTACTACACCACTTATTGCACCGGACGTCCCCCACTGACAGACAGGGCCACGGACCGGGTCTAGCCACCGTGACAACCCCAGGACTGAGACCTAGAGGCCCGGCTCCGGGTACCCCTCGGCCCTGCGGCGGTGTGGGGGCGCTCCAAACTTGGCGTCACGAACAGGATCTACTTAAGCCTGAAGAATCAGGTCATGTGTGCCTAGAGACTGTGATTTACTGTGCTTGGACTGTACTTTATTGCAAGACTGTGTGCTGTGCCATTTGCCGCCAAAATCTGCCGCCATTGCAGCACTGAGGAGAGCGCAGGAAGAGAAGAGGGGCGTGGAGTGGGCGTAGCCGAGCTGGAGAGCGCGAACAGTAATGGCCGCCCAGTCTAAATATTTCTGTGCAGTGAGGACGTGTCCGTCAGCAGCAGAGATCCGCCTCCTAATCCTTAATGGGGGGCGGAGGCAGAGAAAACGAAACTGCTCACGCAGGAGAGAGCGGGAAAAAGACCAGGAAGCGACCCACGTGGAGGACGCTATGGCTAGCAGCTCCGAACCCGACAGCGGGGTTGAAGTGGAAGTCTCCCCTGACTACCCGGCTGAGCCCAGCAGCTTGTCCTCCGTGGATAACACCAAATTCCTGAGAGCCGAGATGGAGGATTTATATAACCAGCTCCTCCAACTGCATGTGAGAGTCCAGGCCCCGCATCAGGTAGGACCGGCAGTGGATTCCCGGACATTGGAAGAACCAACGGGACCTGTCGCAGAAGGTGGAATCGTACCAGTGGGTGAGTCCGCCGATCCTACCCCACTAGCAGAGGGTGTGTTAGTGGGTCCCGTAGCAGCACCACCTCTCCCGGGGACCCATAGACTTCAGCGCCTGTTACCATGGGAGGAAGCCACGGGCATGGAACACCGTATGCGAGCCCCAATCACCCCTACTCCCTTGCCGTGTGAGGTCAGCGCGGAGCGCACGGTGTGCCGCTGGGTGAACCCTGGATCCAATCTCATGGGGTTCCCCGGGGTGGAGACCCAGAAGGGAGAAATGGTACAGGCCCTAAGCTGGGAGGAATACCAGATCCAGCTAGAACAGCGGTGGCGAGAGGAAGAGAAAGCACATCAGGCTAAACGGGAGGCCTACCATCAAAAAGATTTGGCGGTCAAGGACCGGGCCCGTAAGGACCCCACCACTCACCAGGCCCCGCGTAGGCAGGGTATCGTCACTGTCTTTAAACTCCAAGGAGGCTGGGGCTTCATTAAAGAACCGGGGCTATACGCGGAGGTCTTTGTTAATCGACGGGATGTTGAGTCACACCTTAGAGAGGGACACCCCGATCGAGACCTCTATCCGGGAGACAGTGTTACTTACACCCGGCATTTTGGGGAAAAGGGGTGGTTCGCCCTGAACGTCTACAAGAAAGAGAAACCAGCCCCTGTAGCCAAAGTGCCGCCGTGTGACCGACCTGTAACCACCCTGGTCGCCTCCACCTGCCCAACCACCGAACTAGCGATCTGCCGCCCGATCGCCGCAACCACCGTAGTGGCTAAAGAAGTTCCTCTGCGGGCGATCAATGTCCCTGATGTGCCAGCACAGAGAGAAATGGGAACACAGACCTTGATCGCCGCGCACGACCTGGTCGTGCAACAGACCCGAACCCATGGGGTGTATCTGGCAGCGGGAGTGGACCTGAAACCTGGATTGCAGGGGTCCGCCCGCCAGGAGGCGCCTCATGGAAACTTCTGAGAGAAGAGTCACTTTATGAAAATGTAAATAGTTACAGTTTGTCTTTTATTCCTTTAAGTTGCTGCTAAACCCGCCCAGGGTTAATGGATCCCTCTGTTCACCCGGGATCCTCTTTGTTTGTTTTCCTTTCCTAAAATTTTTGCACAAGTTTAAAGAACTGCAGAAATCATGGACTGTGCATGATTCGAACTTCCCTTGTAAATAGTTTGCACCTTCTTAAAGGTGCTCCCTACTGGTTTTAGCCAAAGACACTTTGCGAAGATATTTGCCCTATTTGTTTGAAAGACACTTTGCGAAGATACCTTTCCTACCGGTTCTAGTTAAAGACACTTTGCGAAGATACCATGCCGGAACCTTTGCATGGGCCGGTAGGCTGAGGAGACGAGCTACCTTAGAAAGACTTGGTCTCCTCTTAAAGGGGATGTGAGAAACTGAACTTGAGAGAGATACTGTTGCAGAACAGTAATGCCATAATGATGCCTTGAAAAGAAATGTAACTGTTTTACATGCTAAGTTATATGTGTTGAAGTTGTTGAAATGTGAAATCTGAATAATGTTTTGTAGAAAGGAAAGATGCAGAGAGCCCGTAGGGGTAGATGTAGAAGCCTGCATAGTTGAAAGTAAAAGAAGTAATAATGAAGGTGAGGATAGAAGGTAAACCCCGCGTCCCCATTGAAAAGTTACTTTGTTACTAAGGACAGAGAGTGAACCCGTAGGGGTTAGAGAGTGAGTCCTTAAAGGAGCCGAGTAGAGCGGGCTCAGAGTTCTTTAAATGAAAGGAATGTTATGTCTATACTGTGTATAGTAGCGAAAGGCAGAAGGCCCTGGCTGAACAGGGCGGTCCTGTAAAAGAAAGGAGAGGCAGTAGGTCTGGTGCCGTAGGGACAGGCGGTCCTGCAGGTTCACAAGAAGGAGAATGTAAAGTTGAAATGCCTTATAATGTGATTATAGGAAGGCCTTTGATAGACTAAGAGTGTGAGTTTCTTAAAGGCAATGTTAAGTTATTGTTCTAAAAATTGCACTAAGTAGAATACCCGGTTGGGTAACAGAAGTTATTTATGCTCTGTAATTTATAATGTTGATTATGTTTGTAACGTTAAAAGTGTCCTCACCTCCCATAAAGGGAAGCCTACTTAAGTATACTTACTGTTATTTGCGCTCAACAAAATTGTATGTCTTTTTGCTAACCTGTATTGTTGTTTTTCTTCCCAGTCCCGGAGTACTGTGTTTAACCAGGGGGGAGTGCAGCGCCCCAGAGTCCTGGTCGTTGCAGTATCATGGCTCAGCCACTAAGGGGGGCCATGGTGCGTTCGATGGCACTGAAGGGGTTCTCTGAGCAGGTATCACAGTCACCAAGACATTTCACAGCTGGGCCTCCGGGGGGAGCTAAGGGTGCTATTCATTAGGCCACTCCCCACCATAGTGGGTAAACTGGGGGTCAGGCAGGAAGTTAGAGAGAACGCTGACGGGATTGAACGGAGCAACACCCTGTGGCAGGGGGTGTTGTGAAGGGAGAGACTGTAGGGTCTCTGCCAGGGGTGGGATCCTGGCAGAGGCTTGGCATTGAAAGAACGTAACGGGTCCGCGCAGGCTCCTGGAAGCGGCGGGACTCAAGAAAGGACTAGAAGCGAGATAGATTGTGCTGAGTGAGAAACGAAGTCAAGCGAAAGGAGATACCAGTGAGGGTTGTGCTGAAAGAGGCAGCACCTTACTGAGGCGCACTACCGGTGGCCGGAACGCCGAGGAGGTAAAGAGTTTCAAGCCATACCTCAGACCTACGGCAGGGCAGTTAGCTTTAGGCGGACTGTCTCACGCATCACCCAGGAAGGCAAAGGGGGGTACCAACAGGAGAGGGGCGCAGATAGAGTCCCGGAAGATCTCCGAGCCTCCCCGTCATACGGGTGCGTTCCTACCATAGTATCTGGAGGGACGAGGAAGATCATTGCGAATTAAGTTGTTGTGAGGGAACACGAGAAACAGACACAACAGTTGTGGGGTACTTTCCGTAAGCACAGCAGGGAAGGACTGCAACACATAGCGCTAGAAGGAAGGCACCGATTTCCACCTGCAAGGAGAGCTCTGGAAGTGCCATTGGACCGGCCGGACTTGCGCAGCCTGGTGAGCCGTATTCTGGACTGAGGACCCAGAGAGCTTCAGTAAAGAGGTAAAGAGACTGCAACCTGGTGTCCTCGTTATTTACCGCGACCTGCACCCCACAACTGCACCGCTACACCGTTACTACACCACTTATTGCACCGGACGTCCCCCACTGACAGACAGGGCCACGGACCGGGTCTAGCCACCGTGACAACCCCAGGACTGAGACCTAGAGGCCCGGCTCCGGGTACCCCTCGGCCCTGCGGCGGTGTGGGGGCGCTCCATATATATATATATATATATATATATATCAGCGCTAATGTATGTGTATATAGCACAACTGAGTGTATGCGTATATAACACAGCTGAGTGTCTGTATATAGCACAGCTGAGTGTATGTGTATATAGCACAGCTGTGTGTGTGCATATAGCACAAATGAGTGTGTGTTTATATAGCACAACTGAGTGTGTGTATATAACACAACTGAGTGTGTATATAGCACAGCTGAGTGTGTGTATATAGCACAGCTGAGTGTGTGTGTATATAGCACAGCTGAGTGTGTGTATATAGCACAACTGAGTGTGTGTGTGTGTGTGTGTGTGTGTGGCACCCCTGAGGGTCCAGTTACCACAGAGGTACTGCATCTCAGTCAGAGGTGTAGTACCCCACTCACGGGTAAGGAGGGGGCACTACCCGGTACCCGCACACTAGCATCCAACACCACACAACTCCAGGCCAGGGGATCTGGGCGGAAACTATTTAGGGAGGGTCCCATCTCAGGCTGGAGGGGAAACTAGGTAGAGGGTGTGGGTGTAGGAAGGAGATAAGGGTAAGAGACCTTTTGGTAGATTGACAGTTGGGGGAGTTGTAGAGTTGTTATGGAAACGGGGAGTGAGGTGGGGTTAGGAAGAGGAGTGTGAGGAGAGAAGAGAGTGGGAGGATCTCGAGGGAGAGAGAAGGGGTCCTGGGGGCCACAGAAGTGAAGAATCCACCTGTGGCGCCCGAATCCACGCTGACTGTAGTCGGGTGGAGTGACCAGGTCGCAGTGGGGACTGGCCACAGACTAGTGGAGAGACTGCAGGACTCAGCTAGCGAATCGGAGGCTGTAGTATCTGAATGTGCGACAGCCAAATCTACACACAATCGCTAAAAAGGCAGCCACATAGGGTCAAGGGGACCAGGAGGACGTCGCCGACAAGACCTGAGGCTGCTGGCTTGGGACACTGTGTGTAAGGTGCTGTGGCAGGAGGGTGAGAGCCAGCACAGAGAGATGACCTGGAAAGGTACACAAGAAGGGGGTCCCGGAAAAGTGCACCCAAACTACCTGAGAGTTGGCTGGACCACCGACCCGGAGGACACAGCACAATAACTTAAAAACTGTGAGTAAAGTGTGAAGACTGCACCCCGCTGTGTCCTCAGAATTATTTACAAGGTCACCTGCCCTGTACTACAAAAGTTACCATCATCAAATTAACCTCATATCTGCCCTGGGGCCCCGCTCTACCCGTGAGGAGCTGTACCATCTTGGCTGCGTCACCATCGGCCCCAGTAGACCTGAACCGCAGCGTTCGCCATCTATTGCTGAACACCACGGGTGGCATCACGAATCAATCCCATATAATTTTTCCCCTTGCATTTTTTATTGCACGCCCAGGGCCACAGAGTTGGGTCACGGCCCTGTGACTTCCCCAAAGAACTGTCCGACCTGGTTCCGAGTACCCCACGGCCCTGGTGGGCATCACATCTGTATACAACACAAGTGAGTGTGTGTGTATATAGCACAGCTGAGTGTGTGTATATAGCACAACCAAGAGTGTTTGCATATAGCACAACTGAGAGTGTGTGTATATAGCACAGCTGAGTGTGTGTGTATTTTAGCCCAACTGAGAGTGTGTGTATATAGCACAGCTGAGTGTGTTTGTGTGTATATATTGCAGAGGTAAGTGTGTGTGTCTATATAACAGAGTTGAGTATGTGTTTTGATGTACTAGAGATGTGTGTGCTAATGTAGAAGGTCTGTGTGTGCATATGTACGTTTACTGTGTGGTGGACATAATACTGTGTGGTGGACATAATACTGTATGGTGGACATTATACTGTGTGGTGGGTCTGTGTTTGGGGGCGTCATACTGTATAGGGGGCACTGTGTGAGCCATGATGAGGGTACCATGCTGTGTGGGAACATGAATGGGCTTCATTAGGAGAATATATTTGTGTGGATGCTTGTAAATGACTAGGTGAAGTTCAGGAAATGGCAAAGTGAAGAATAACAATTGCTGCAGCATCACAGTTTGTGTTCTTCATTTCTTATTTTTCAAAGTTGGGAGGTGAAGTAAAACCCTGAGGGAATTATTTCAAAACCAGAAAAGAGGAGTTGTTTTCATAGAAACCAATCAGAATATTGCTTGTAAGAATGTCTATTACCATTGAGTGCTGGGATCTGATTGGTTGCTACAGGAACTGCTCCACTTTTATCTTGACCTGGTTTTGATTAATTTCTTGATTATTTTTTACAGATTTTAACTGATAAAAACTTGGAAATTGCAGAGTTTTCTGTTAAAGATTACCAATGAATAGACCAGAGATGTTTCATGAAACTTCCGATACAACATCTGCAAAATCTTTAGCTGGCCTCCACCTGACCATGTACCAAAGGGGCCTTTGGGCCTCCTTAGCCTCCCTGGTGTTCAGGCAGGGTTGCCAAAAGTCCCTTGTATTTGCCAGGACTTTTTGGCATACAATCCTGGCACATTTGGGACTGCCTTGAGTTGAGAAGGGCTGGGGTTTATGTAAAGTGGGCAGTTCAGCTCGGTTTGGGACCATTCCTGTGTGAACTCAATCTTCTGCCAGTAGCCATGTTGTTCAAGTGTGACTTCTGCCAATGCTCCCTCGACCTGGACGTTATTATAGGATTGAACCCGTCCTTGATCATTTTACCCTTAATTACACAAAATCAGGGGCATGCAACCCAAATATGCGATTCCCTGTATATATGGTGGAACTCCTTGGTAGTGAAACTTTAGGCAACTGCCCAGGTTGCCCGACTTAACATATCAGCCAAAAAGAAACTCTTGTCCTCAAGTGAACATCTATCCAGGCACAGTCTTCTGGTGTTTGTTTTAGATAGGATCATGCCGTTCGCTAAGGTAACCAATCTCTTCTATCACGAGAATAATGTGGGAAATGATAGGTGATACTATGGATGGTTTATAGATGATGATAAGGTGTTTATTGTGCCCGAACGTGCAATAGTATCACTGAAAGAGAGACATTAATACCGTGCATTGTCTACAAGAATGTTGTGGTTAAGATGATCGTCTATGTGATATAATGCCCTCCCTACCTGGACAGATATTGTCAGGATGCCAGGCAGTGACATTACTAGTGTCTCAAGCACCGGAGGGAAGTGCCCCAGGTCCTTTGTCTGTTACCCCAAGTATCATAAAGAAGTACCGTACATAAAATCTAGCTTGAAAATTGTCCACAGCCACCACTACATGGGTGTCGTGTACAAAACCCACAAGCTATGTGAAAGTGCAGCAGTTGCCCAAAACAACAATCAGGTTTTCCTCATCACAGCCCTAGAAACGTTCCTGCCAATAGTTCCTCAAAAATACAGGAACGATGTTCAACATTGTAGAAGGATGCAAATATAACTCCCTGCCCTATGAACACTAGCAGCCAAAAGACCTGTTTCCTGGACCTGTGGACCTCTCTCCCACTCTTTGTGCCCTCCACTAGACACATAAACCACTCTTACCAAAGAAAATTTCGACTATTTGTATGTAATAGAGATGAGTAAATCCTTTGAAATGCAAATTCACCAAAGTTTGCAGCTTTTTGCCAAAAATCATGAGTAGGGCAACGCCTCTAATTGCCGTGATGAGATGTGTATAACACTCTCGTGTCTTTTAGGACTGTATCCAACTAATTTCAAGCTCTTAAACATAAACACATCTTTCGCAACCTCATACTGACCTTAGCATATTTGGCTTTGAGTAAATAGATGGTAACCGTTGCTGCATTCATTGTCTTGGCTTTTATACAGGCTTTAATAGTCCCTCCTGATTGGCTGTATTATATCATGTGATGTGATAGCTACAAGGCATTATGGGAAGCCTGCCCAGCTGTGCCTAAACTCATGTTAGCCTTCTCTGGCTGATGCAATCTTCTGTAATGTGTGAAATGGTGGTGTAATGACGCTGCCTGGTGTAACAGAAAGACAGCTTGAGGGGTGTTAGTGGGAGTGCAGGGAGAGGGAGGAATGAGGAACACAGTACACACAGGACCTGAACTAGTCTGGTCACGTGATCACTGCAGGGATAATGAGGGTGGAGCTACCGAGCAAGAATGGGGGGTCTGCAAGAAACACAGGACACAGAGTACAAAGACAGAGACGTGGTCAAAGGACAAGCCAAGGGTCGGGAGCCAGATGGGAGCGAGGTACCAAGAGGCAAAACAGCAGATTAGTCAGAGACAAGCCAAGGGGTCAGAAAGCCAAGACAGACAGAGGCATGAGTCAAGGGACAGAACCCGGTCATACACAGCAAAGCACTGAGGCACAGCGATTACAGAGAGTAACCTGGGTCAGCAACCACAAGCTGAGTAAAACGGAAGTATAACCGACTCAGAACCCAGGAACCACCAGCATTAAATAGCCGCCCCAGAACCAAAGAGAGGCGGACTAATGTAACCCAGACTTGACCAGGACGGAGCCAGAACCAGCCCATACAGAGTCATGACAAATTGAATAGCAAATTATTCTAATTCTCAAAATTTTGCACAAATTTGATTCACATCAAATTGATTCATCTATTTATAGTATGTAGGATTAGAGAAGTACCCCTGCCTTACACAGCCTCTTCCAATAGAGAGTCTAGTCTGTTAGGACATAGGGCTGTGTCTCATGAGACTTTGTCACAGACCCAGGACAGAGGAAATGTTTGGCCATGCTTTTCTCCGGAAGGTTGTTGTTGTGTACACTGTACTTCACAATTTTTACAAGAGTGAGAGAGCTCGCCTCTTTTTCCGAAAGTCTCCTGAACATTTGGGGACAGTTGGCAGGTATGCTGTAGTTACTCCCATTATTACCTAATACCATCTTCTGTAGTCTTGTATAGTCACACACAATAGATTGAATTGTGTTTGCTGATCATATGATTGTCAGTGAGCAGGTGACTCACGTATCTACACAAGACTTGTTTACACCTTCGAAAACAATTGTGTTGAAGTCTTGACGTCCATAAGAATTGAAGAATGAAGTTTAACTCAATATGTAGATGTTATTTGTGAAGATGAAACCTACGATAAAGGTCACCATAGCCTCATACCCTACGAGGGAAACTTTTCCATGTGGCATGGAAATCAATTATTAAAATTAAAGACCTTCATTAAGACACCTACAAGGATGCGACCAAGGCAAAAAGGCCATGATCGTGAAATGGAAGCCAATTTCTTGGCAAGCTTTTTGGGGGCTTACTGCCATTTATTAGTACAAGAAGGATACTTTTGACTCTGAAGGACACTGCGGTTGGCTTTATAACATTCAATGGCAAAATAATAGGAGAACTGCGGGGTAGTCACCATTGCAGGAGACCAAATATGAAGGTGACTGTTTGAGAGTCACAGAAAGCTTATAAACGTGCCTGAAAAAGGCATCGAGAGTAGATACCCTCACACATATTTATTCATGAATTTTCATCTTTACAGTAGCTAAAGGGATGACTTTAGGGCTGTTCAACTGGTGAACTTAAAAGGGGCCCATCCCTATTACTGCTGAACAGGACGCCACTAACCCTAATGGTTTCATACCCAATACTTGCACTATCAGTATCAAACTTGGTGTCCAAATCTATTAAAAGGCAACTGCACAGGATGCTACAGCATCAGACAACTTTTAGGCAACTATACGGCAGTGTTATTTTTGGGGTTTCATGGCAATGTTGTTTGAGCACTGCATGATTGTATTATTTAGGCTCTTTATGGTATAGTTACATAGTTACATAGTTATTAAGGTTGAACGAAGACTTTAAGTCCATCTAGTTCAACCCATAGCCTAACCTAACATGCCCTAACATGTTGATCCAGAGGAAGGCAAAAAAAAAACCATGTGGCAAAGAGTAAGCTCCACATTGGGGAAAAAAATTCCTTCCCGACTCCACATACGGCAGTCAGACTAGTTCCCTGGATCAACACCCTATCAAGGAATCTAGTATATATAACCTGTAACATTAAACTTTTCAAGAAAGGCATCCAGTCCCCTCTTAAATTTTAGTAATGAATCACTCATTACAACATCATATGGCAGAGAGTTCCATAGTCTCACTGCTCTTACAGTAAAGAATCCGCGTCTGTTATTATGCTTAAACCTTCTTTCCTCCAGACATAGAGGATGCCCCCTTGTCCCTGTCTCAGGTCTATGATTAAAAAGATCATCAGAAAGGTCTTTGTACTGTCCCCTCATATATTTATACATTAACATAAGATCACCCCTTAGCCTTCGTTTTTCCAAACTAAACAGCCCCAAGTGTAATAACCTATCTTGGTATTGCAGACCCCCCAGTCCTCTAATAACCTTAGTCGCTCTTTTCTGCACCCGCTCTAGTTCAGCTATGTCTTTCTTAGGCCTCTTTCACACGTCCAGATAATTCCGGTACCGGAGAAATCGGTACCGGAGTTATCCGTGTACGTGTGTCCGTGTGCTCACGTGGCACACGTGCGGCATCCGTGTGCCGCCCGTGTGCCACCTGAGGACCACACGGACTGTGCAGGAGAGACAGCGCTACACTAAGCGCTGTCCCCCCCGCTGTGGTGCTGAAGGCGCATTCATCTGTTCTCCCCGAAGGAGAGAAGAGATGAATGATCAATTTTCTGTTTTTTTTTGTTAAAAATAAAGTTGCTGGGACCTCCTGCCTCCCATCCCCAGTGCGCTGCCCGGCCCCTTGCAGAAGAAATACTCGCCAAGCTCCCGCGATGTCTCCTCTCTCCTCTCAGCGCCGGCAGCCTGTCCTGTGTGAGCGGTCACATGGGACCGCTCATTACAGTGAGGAATATGCGCATATTCCTCACTGTAATGAGCGGTCCCACGTGACCGCTCACACAGGACAGGCTGCCGGCGCTGAGAGGAGAGAGGAGAATGTGGGGGAGAAGAGATGAATGGCGCCTTCAGCACCACACGCAGGGGGGACAGCACTTACTGTAGCGCTGTCTCTCCTGCGGGCGGTATGTGCACACGGAGGAGAGTGCACTCTGTTTTCCATGTGCACGTGTGCCGGATGTATTGCTGTACGTGCTGCCGGAGAAACACGGATATGTCTCTGTGTTTTGCACACGGACACACGGTCCGTGAAAACACGGAGACATGTGCATAGACCCATTCATTTGAATGGGTCTACGTGTGTCAGTGTCTCCGGTACGTGAGAAAACTGTCACTACACGTACCGGAGACACTGACGTGTGAAAGAGGCCTTATACACCGGAGACCAGAACTGTGCACAGTATTCTAAGTGTGGTCGAACTAGTGACTTGTATAGAGGTAAAATTATGTTCTCCTCATGAGCATCTATGCCTCTTTTAATACATCCCATTATTTTATTTGCCTTTGTAGCAGCTGCCTGACACTGGCCACTGAATATGAGTTTGTCATCCACCCATACACCCAGGTCTTTTTCATTGACGGTTTTGCCCAGAGTTTTAGAATTAAGCACATATTTATACATCTTATTACTTCTACCCAAGTGCACTAAACTTCAGGAGGGCAAATTTCCAACGGATGAGAGACGATCTTGGTGCAATTAAAGGGACCCGAAAACCCCGCCCCTATGGCTGAAAATTGTTCCCTCCAAATTCAGGTGACAGAGTCCCTTTAACTGGGATGATATCCTGAGACATAAAAATACACAAAGAAAATGGGAGACGGTTATTAGCATCCTGGATAGGACCTGTGCACAGTATATACCGTATGGGAATAAACATACTAGAAATAGGAGGAAACCAATATGGCTAAATAGAGCTGTAAGGGGCGCAATAAGTGACAAAAAGAAAGCATTTAGAGAATTAAAGGAAGTAGGTAGTGAGGAGGATTAAATAAATACAAAAAATTAAATAAATCCTGTAAAAAGCAAATCAAGGCAGCAAAGATTGAGACAGAGAGACTCATTGCCAGAGAGAGCAAAAATAATCCCAAAATATTCTTTAACTACGTAAAGAGTAAGAAACTAAAAAATGATAGTGTTGGCCCCCTTAAAAATAGTCTGGGGGAAATGGTGGATGAGGATGAGGAAAAAGCCAATCTGCTAAATGACATTTTTTCATCAGTATTTACACAAGAAAATCCCGAGGCAGACGATATGATCAGTGATAACAAAAATTCCCCATTAAATGTCACCTACTTAACCCAGCAGGAAGTACGGCGGCGTCTAAAAATCACAAAAATTGACAAATCTCCGGGCCCGGATGGGATACACCCCCGAGTACTGCAGGAATTAAGTACAGTCATTGATAGACCATTATTTTTATTCTTTAAAGACTCCATAATAACAGGGTCTGTACCACAGGACTGGCGTACAGCAAATGTGGTGCCAATATTCAAAAAGGGGACAAAAACTGAACTCGTAAATTATAGGCTAGTAAGCTTAACCTCTACTGTGGGTAAAATCCTGGAGGGCATTCTAAGGGATGCTATACTGGGGTATCTGAAGAGTTTTACGTTTTTAAAACACAGAAACACCAAAAATTAAAAATTATTATATTGTTAAATAAATATATATATATATATATATATATATATATATATATATATATATACAAAAAAGGGAAAAAGAAGGCAGCACTCCAAATCTTCTTAAACTGAAAAAAAGTGAGATTTATTCAGCCCACATCTCTGTGCAACGTTTCGGCTCACACTGAGCCTTTTTCAAGCAGTGAATGGTACCAACAATTGTGCTTTTATATGCATAATCTACAATCATTTGCATAATTGTTCATACATGTTTACATATAATTGCCTAAAACTTTAATATAAATTACATTGTGTACATATATGTTGTTTGTGACATCATTAAAGTGCATTGTGCTCATGTGCTACTATAATTATATATCCTCATATCCATTTCACTATCTATCTTCTTATGTACATATTACTGTTACTTCTATTTGTATGTCCGTCATCTATTATTAATATTTTATATTTATTGTGCTTCCTTACCCTGCCGCCCACAGAGCGCACCACATGGAGGACACTACACGCCGTTCACGGCGTTCTCCTGTTGCTATTGCGCATGTCTCAGCGTCATATCATTCAGTCCTAGACTGTTAGCCAATCCAGAGCGTTCTGCAGTGACTACCACTCGCGCCTGCGCATTCGGTCTCTATCCTTAGCGCGACGCCATCTTGGTTGTGGCTCACTCGTCATGTATAATAGATCTAGCCTGTATATGCAGCGGTATTAACCCCGCTAAACTTTTTTAACTTATAGACACTCCATGGCTTCATATTTAAACTATGCACTCTGGTACAGCGGACGACACCTTATTCAGGTTGTCTCCACTTACCAATGCCCCTACAACTAGTCTCATAGCCCATATCGGCCATAAGACACCGTATAGGGATACATAAAATCGCTTTTCTATTGCCAAATGTCTATATACAAACAGGCTTTATGCACAACTCCACTGTATTTTATAATGCGTTTTCTTTATTGTTTATATAAAGCTTTGTTGGTGGCCAACAGTGATGACATAAAAAAACTAAGCATAATTTTAAACGAAACAAGAAAAAAGTAATAAAAAGAACTCAATACAAAAATAATAAATCTCAGCCTCCATATGGTAATGCTCCATGTGCCGTCAGGTTGTCCATACTGTATATTTCATAGACATGAGGGTATATCTAAAAGACAATTAAAATTACATTAAAAATTAGAAATTAGAATGACGTTATATACTATACTTCTACAACACATTCCAATCATTCAACTAGGAATCCATATACACCCAATTCCTAGGTGTATCTTGCTGGGGCTAATACATATTAGGGTTAATCTTAAATTCCACATTGAGTCCTTTCAGTTTTAAGGTGTTTAATTCGTAAATCCATTTCAATTCTTGTTTTTTCAGGAGAGATACTCTATCCCCCCTCTCCTCTGTATGGGGACCCTATCTATTATTCTGAATTTAAGATCTTTTTGTATGTAGTTGTAGATTTATGTTACGTTTAACATCACTTTCATACTTGCGTTTCAATTCCAATACGGACGGTGTCTTAAGAAAACAAGCTTCACCCTGAATGCCCCCAAGGATTCGCTCCTCCTCCTCAGGTGTATATTTAAAGACTCCTAGTTCCATGGATTATTTGTCCATAGAATTTCCAAGAACCCCGGTACTGTACATAACTCCCAAAATCCACAAGTCATTGGTCGACCCTCCGGGGTGGCTGGTGTGGATTCAGTATTTAGTAGAATAGGAACCTTCCTAGATAAAGTCCTTAATCCAATTGCAAAAAATTCAAAATCTTATATTAAAGATACCACGGATTTCCTAAACAAATTGGAATCTATAAAATTGGAGTGTAATGTTATCTTGGCCTCATTCGACGTGATTTCATTCTACACCTCAATAGACCACAACTCGGGAGTAAGAGCAGTCGATAAGAAGTTAAATACAACTGGGATAGCCCCTGAAGGTAAAATATTCATAATCAAATTGTTGGAAATAATTTTGAGGCGGAGCTACTTCCTGTTTGGGGATACCTTTTATGCGCAACAAAGAGGTACTGCTATGGGGGCCAATATGGCCCCCGCATATGCAAACCTTGTAATGAGTGCCTTGGAGGAGGACCTCGTCTATGTATCACACCACTTCCGGCATGTACTGGTGTGGTGGAGATACATAGATGATGTCTTCTGTCATGTTCCCAATGGCAGGGAATTTAGCAACAGAACATGGGCAAAAACAGGACGAGCTCTAGGGTGATGGAACCTGAGCTGACCGCGATCCTGAACCTCAACACACAACTAACAGTAGCCGGGGAGCGTTCCTGGGGGGACACTAGATGCCTCGCGCCAGCCGGAGATCTAGCTTCCCCTATCAGAAGAATCAAAGACCTCTCTTGCCTCCAGAGAAATATTCCCACAGAAATAGCAGCCCCCCACATATAATGACGGTGAAATGAGAGGAAGGCACAAACGTAGTTATGAAAACAGATTCAGCAAAAATGAGGCCCGCTAAAGCTATATAGCAGAGGATACAAAAGGTGAACTGCGCGGTCAGCTTAAAACCCTTCAAAATACCATCCTGAAATTACTTGAACTCATGTGCCAACTCATGGTACATGAGTGGTAATTTCAGCCCACTAGAGCAACCAGCAGCAGAGAATTACATATCTGCAAGCTGGACTAAAAACATGAAAGCAAACATGAAACAGGGAAATCCAGACTTAACTTGTCTTGAAGGCTTTAGAAGCAGGTAGCAAAGGTAACAGAGACACACTGATACATTGATAGCCGGCAAGGGAATGACAGGAAAGCCATGTTAAATAGGAAACACCCAGCCTCAGATGGACAGGTGGAAACCAGAGACCGCAACCCACCAAAATCACCCAGTACCAGTTGTAACCACCAGAGGGAGCCCAAAAACAGAATTCACAACAGTACCCCCCCCTTGAGGAGGGGTCACCGAACCCTCACGAGAACCCCCAGGGCGATCAGGATGAGCTCTATGGAAGGCGCGGACCAAATCAGTCGCATGAACGTCAGAGGCGACCACCCAGGAATTATCCTCCTGACCATAACCCTTCCACTTAACCAAATACTGGAGTCTACGTCTGGAAACACGAGAATCCAAGATCTTCTCAACAACATACTCCAATTCTCCCTCCACCAGCACCGGAGCAGGAGGCTCAACCGAAGGAACAACGGGCACCTCATACCTCCGCAATAATGACCGATGGAACACATTATGAATAGCAAACGATGCTGGGAGATCCAAACGAAAAGACACAGGGTTAAGAATCTCCAAGATCTTATAAGGACCGATGAACCGAGGCTTGAACTTAGGAGAAGAGACCTTCATAGGGACAAAACGAGAAGACAACCACACCAAGTCCCCAACACGAAGTCGGGGACCCACGCGGCGACGGCGGTTAGCAAACTGCTGAACCTTCTCCTGAGACAACTTCAAATTGTCCACCACCTGATTCCAAATCTGATGTAGCCTGTCCACCACCACGTCCACTCCAGGACAATCCGAAGGCTCCACCTGACCAGAGGAAAAACGAGGATGAAACCCCGAATTACAAAAGAAAGGAGAAACCAAAGTAGCAGAACTAGCCCGATTATTAAGAGCAAATTCGGCCAGTGGCAAAAAGGCAACCCAGTCATCTTGATCAGCAGAAACAAAACACCTCAAATAAGTCTCCAAGGTCTGATTAGTTCGCTCCGTCTGGCCATTCGTCTGAGGATGGAATGCAGACGAGAAAGACAAATCAATGCCCATCTTAGCACAAAACGTCCGCCAAAATCTAGACACAAACTGGGATCTCCTGTCAGAAACGATATTCTCCGGAATCCCATGCAAACGAACCACGTTCTGAAAAAACAAAGGGACCAACTCAGAGGAGGAAGGCAACTTAGGTAAGGGTACCAAATGAACCATCTTAGAAAAGCGGTCACACACAACCCAGATAACGGACATTTTCTGTGAGACAGGGAGATCTGAAATAAAATCCATGGAAATGTGCGTCCAAGGCCTCTTCGGGATAGGCAAGGACAACAACAACCCACTGGCCCGAGAACAGCAAGGCTTAGCCCGAGCACACACTTCACAAGACTGCACAAAGGTACGCACATCCCTTGACAAAGAAGGCCACCAAAAAGACCTGGCCACCAAGTCTCTAGTACCAAATATTCCAGGATGACCAGCCAACACAGAAGAATGGACCTCGGAGATGACTCTACTGGTCCAATCATCCGGAACAAACAGTCTTTCTGGTGGACAACGATCAGGTTTATCCGCCTGAAACTCCTGCAATGCACGTCGCAAATCTGGAGAGACGGCGGACAATATTACCCCATCCCTAAGGATACCAGTAGGCCCAGAGTCTCCAGGAGAGTCAGGCACAAAACTCCTGGAAAGAGCATCTGCCTTCACATTCTTTGAACCTGGCAGGTATGAAACCACAAAATTGAAACGAGAAAAAAACAACGACCAACGGGCCTGTCTAGGATTCAGACGCCTGGCAGACTCAAGGTAAATCAAATTTTTGTGATCAGTCAAGACCACCACACGATGTCTAGCACCCTCAAGCCAATGACGCCACTCCTCAAATGCCCACTTCATGGCCAAAAGCTCCCGATTACCCACATCATAATTGCGCTCGGCGGGCGAGAATTTTCTAGAAAAGAACGCACATGGCTTCATCACCGAGCCATCGGAACTTCTCTGTGACAAAACCGCCCCCGCTCCAATCTCGGAAGCATCAACCTCAACCTGAAAAGGACGTGAAACATCTGGTTGACATAACACAGGAGCAGAAGAAAACCGGCGCTTAAGTTCCTGAAAGGCCTCCACAGCCATAGGAGACCAATTAGCAACATCAGCACCCTTTTTAGTCAAATCAGTCAAAGGTTTAACAACACTGGAAAAATTAGTAATGAACCGACGATAAAAATTAGCAAAACCCAAGAACTTCTGAAGACTCTTAACAGATGTAGGCTGTGTCCAGTCACAAATAGCCTGAACCTTGACGGGATCCATCTCAATAGTAGAAGGAGAAAAAATGTACCCCAAGAAAGAAATCTTCTGGACTCCGAAGAGACATTTTGAGCCCTTCACAAACAGAGAATTGGCCCGCAGAACTTGAAACACCTTCCTGACCTGTAGAACATGAGACTCCCAGTCATCAGAAAACACCAAAATATCATCCAAGTACACAATCATAAACTTATCCAGATATTCACGGAAAATATTGTGCATAAAGGACTGAAAGACTGAAGGAGCATTAGAAAGTCCAAAATGGCCCTCAGGCGTATTAAATGCGGTTTTCCACTCATCACCCTGCTTTATCCGCACAAGATTATACGCACCGCGAAGATCTATCTTAGTGAACCACCTAGCCCCCTTAATGCGAGCAAACAAGTCAGTCAATAATGGCAATGGATATTGATATTTGACTGTAATCTTATTCAGAAGGCGATAATCTATACAAGACCTCAGGGAACCATCTTTTTTAGCCACGAAAAAAAAACCTGCTCCCAGAGGGGACGAAGATGGACGAATATGTCCCTTTTCCAAGGACTCCTTAATATAATTCCGCATAGCAGTATGCTCTGGCACTGACAGATTAAATAAACGACCCTTAGGGAACTTACTGCCAGGAATCAACTCTATAGCACAGTCACAATCCCTATGAGGAGGGAGCGAATTGAGCTTAGGCTCCTCAAAAACATCCTGATAGTCAGACAAAAACGCAGGGACCTCAGAAGGAGTAGATGAAGCAATTGAAATCAGAGGTGCATCATCATGAACCCCCTGACATCCCCAGCTTAACACAGACATTGTTTTCCAATCCAGGACTGGATTATGAGTTTGTAACCATGGCAGACCAAGCACAAGTACATCATGTAAATTATACAGTACAAGGAAGCGAATCACCTCCTGATGAACGGGAGTCATGCGCATGGTCACTTGTGTCCAGTACTGCGGTTTATTCATCGCCAATGGTGTAGAGTCAATTCCCTTCAAAGGAATAGGAACTTCCAGAGGCTCCAGACTAAAACCGCAGCGAGATTTCAAAGAAAGAAACAATTTGCAATTGTTCCTGAAATTCAGGAAGGTAGATCTATCTCCAGAAAAAAACTCTGGAATAGGAATTCTAGGTTCAGACATAGGAGTGTGAACAACAAAATCCTGTATGTTTTGAACTTTAGCAGCGAGATTATTCAGGCTGGAAGCCAAACTCTGGACATCCATGATTAAACAGCTAAGGTCAGAGCCATTCAAGGGTTAAGAGGAGGTAAGAAGCAGCTAGACAGCAATTGAGGGCTAGGCAGCAAAACTCTGAGGGGAAAAAAAAAAAAAAAGGTTCCCCTCCACACTTCTTTTTCTCCTGCTTAGCCCAAACAATTAACACTTTGTGGGCCGGCTATACTGTCATGTTCCCAATGGCAGGGAATTTAGCAACAGAACATGGGCAAAAACAGGACGAGCTCTAGGGTGATGGAACCTGAGCTGACCGCGATCCTGAACCTCAACACACAACTAACAGTAGCCGGGGAGCGTTCCTGGGGGGACACTAGACGCCTCGCGTCAGCCGGAGATCTAGCTTCCCCTATCAGAAGAATCAAAGACCTCTCTTGCCTCCAGAGAAATATTCCCACAGAAATAGCAGCCCCCCACATATAATGACGGTGAAATGAGAGGAAGGCACAAACGTAGTTATGAAAACAGATTCAGCAAAAATGAGGCCCGCTAAAGCTATATAGCAGAGGATACAAAAGGTGAACTGCGCGGTCAGCTTAAAACCCTTCAAAACACCATCCTGAAATTACTTGAACTCATGTGCCAACTCATGGTATATGAGTGGTAATTTCAGCCCACTAGAGCAACCAGCAGCAGAGAATTACATATCTGCAAGCTGGACTAAAAACATGAAAGCAAACATGAAACAGGGAAATCCAGACTTAGCTTGTCTTGAAGGCTTTAGAAGCAGGTAGCAAAGGTAACAGAGACACACTGATACATTGATAGCCGGCAAGGGAATGACAGGAAAGCCAGGTTAAATAGGAAACACCCAGCCTCAGATGGACAGGTGGAAACCAGAGACCGCAACCCACCAAAATCACCCAGTACCAGTTGTAACCACCAGAGGGAGCCCAAAAACAGAATTCACAACAGTCTTCCTCCTATGGAAAGGCACAGAAGAAGAACTGAATAACTTTCATCAGTTCCTTAATGGAATAGATGAGACCATTAAGTTTACTTTAAATTTCTCCAGGTCAAAAATACAATTTTTAGATGTATTAGTGATACAGAACGAGGGACAATTAACAACTACACTATATGTCAAAGAGAACGATAAGAATAACCTCCTAACATATGACAGCCAACATCCGCGCAGCATGGTAAGGTCAATACCCCTGTTATGATCCCAATGGTAGAGGATCTCAGGGTTTTCAGCAAAGTCTGCAAACATAAAAAACAGCTCATAGGGAGGTGGTAACTGAGCTGACCGCATACCTGATCCTAGCCCACAACTAATAGCAGCCGGGGAACGTACCTACGTTGGTTCTAGACGTCTCGCGCCAGCCGGAGAACTAACTAACCCTTTCAGAGAAAATCAGACCTCACTTGCCTCAAGAGAAAGGTACCCCAAAGTAAAGACAGGCCCCCAACAAATAATAACGGTGAGGTAAGAAGAAAAGACAAACGTAAGCATGAACTAGATTGAGCAAAGAGAGGCCCACTATATAATAGCAGAAATATAGAAAGCGGACTTATGCGGTCAACAAAAAACCCTACAAAAATATCCACGCTGAATATCCAAGAACCCCCGCACCGACTAACGGTGTGGGGGGAGAATATCAGCCCCCTTAGAGCTTCCAGCAAAATCAGGAATCACATTATGAACAAGCTGGACAAAAAACAGAACAATACAAATAAACAAAAATAAGAAAGCAGGACTTAGCTTATCTTGCAAAAACCAGGACCAGTAGACAGGAGCAACCAGACAAGGACTGATTACATTGATGCCAGGCACTGGACTAAGAATCCAGGAAGTTTAAATAGGAACACCCAGTGTCTAACGAACCAGGTGACTACAAACCTGGGGAAAGAATATCCAAGTGCCATACTGCTAGTGACCACAAGAGGGAGCCAAAAAGTATAGTTCACAACAGTACCCCCCCTTTAAGGAGGGGTCACTGAACCCTCACTACGACCACCAGGGTGATCAGGATGGGCAGCGTGAAAGGCACGAACCAAATCGGCCGCATGAACATCAGAGGCGACCACCCAGGAATTATCCTCCTGACCATAGCCCTTCCATTTGACCAGATACTGAAGCCTCCGTCTAGAGAGACAAGAATCTAAGATCTTCTCCACCACGTACTCCAACTCGCCCTCAACCAAGACCGGAGCAGGAGGGTCAACAGCAGGAACCACAGGCACAATGTACCGCCGCAACAAAGACCTATGGAACACATTGTGAATGGCAAACGACACAGGAAGATCCAAACGAAAAGACACCGGATTAAGGACCTCCAAAATTCTATAAGGACCAATAAAGCGAGGCTTAAACTTAGGAGAGGAAACCTTCAGAGGGACATACCGAGAAGACAACCAAACCAAATCCCCAACACGAAGTCGGGGACCCACACCGCGGCGGCGGTTGGCAAAACGCTGAGCCTTCTCCTGTGACAACTTCAAGTTGTCCACCACATGATTCCAAGTCCGCTGCAACCTATCAACCACGGAATCCACCCCAGGACAGTCAGAAGGCTCAACATGACCCGAGGAGAAACGAGGATGAAAACCAGAGTTGCAGAAAAATGGCAAAACCAAAGTAGCGGAACTAGCCCGATTATTGAGGGCAAACTCAGCCAATGGCAAGAAGGTCACCCAATCATCCTGATCCGCAGAAACAAAACATCTCAAATAAGCCTCCAGTGTCTGATTAGTTCGCTCCGTTTGGCCATTAGTCTGAGGATGAAAGGCAGACGAGAACGACAGATCAATGCCCATCTTAGCACAGAAAGATCGCCAGAATCTGGACACAAACTGGGATCCTCTGTCAGACACGATATTCTCAGGAATGCCGTGCAAACGAACCACATTCTGAAAAAACAAAGGAACCAGATCGGAAGAGGAAGGCAACTTAGGCAAGGGCACCAAATGGACCATCTTGGAAAAACGATCACACACCACCCAGATGACAGACATTCCCTGAGACACCGGAAGATCTGAAATGAAATCCATGGAAATGTGTGTCCAAGGCCTCTTCGGGACGGGCAAGGGCAAAAGCAACCCGCTGGCACGAGAACAGCAAGGCTTAGCCCGAGCACAAGTCCCACAGGACTGCACAAAAGAACGCACATCCCGTGACAAGGAAGGCCACCAAAAGGACCTAGCCACCAAATCTCTGGTACCAAAAATCCCAGGATGCCCTGCCAACACCGAGGAATGAACCTCGGAAATAACTCTGCTGGTCCATTTATCAGGAACAAACAGTCTGTCAGGTGGACAAGGGTCAGGTGTACCAGCCTGAAATCTCTGCAACACACGTCGCAAATCAGGAGAAATGGCCGACAAGATTACTCCCTCTTTAAGAATACCAGCCGGCTCTGAGACTCCAGGAGAGTCAGGCACAAAGCTCCTAGAGAGAGCATCAGCCTTCACATTTTTCGAACCAGGCAGGTATGAGACCACAAAGTCAAAACGGGAGAAAAACAATGACCAACGAGCCTGTCTAGGATTCAGGCGTTTAGCAGACTCGAGATACATCAGATTTTTGTGATCAGTCAAGACCACCACACGATGCTTAGCTCCCTCGAGCCAATGACCCCACTCCTCAAATGCCCACTTCATGGCCAACAACTCCCGATTACCAACATCATAGTTCCGCTCAGCAGGCGAAAACTTCCTGGAAAAGAAAGCACATGGTCTCATCACAGAGCAACAAGAGCCTCTCTGCGACAAAACAGCTCCTGCACCGATCTCAGAAGCATCCACTTCAACCTGAAAGGGAAGTGAGACATCAGGCTGGCACAAAACAGGCGCCGAAGTAAACCGGCGCTTCAGCTCCTGGAAGGCCTCCATGGCCGCAGGAGCCCAATTAGCAACATCAGAACCTTTCTTGGTCATATCCGTCAGAGGTTTAACAACGCTAGAAAAGTTAGCAATAAAACGACGGTAGAAATTAGCAAAACCCAAAAACTTCTGAAGACTCTTAACAGACGTGGGTTGAGTCCAATCATGAATAGCTCGGACCTTGACTGGGTCCATCTCCACAGCAGAAGGGGAAAAAATAAAACCCAAAAAGGAAACCTTCTGCACTCCAAAGAGACACTTTGAGCCCTTCACAAATAAAGCATTATCGCGCAAAACCTGAAACACCATCCTGACCTGCTTTACATGAGAATCCCAATCATCAGAAAAAACTAAAATGTCATCCAGATAAACAATCACAAATTTATCTAGATACTTCCGGAAGATGTCATGCATAAAGGACTGAAACACTGAAGGGGCATTAGAGAGCCCAAAAGGCATCACCAAGTACTCAAAATGACCTTCGGGCGTATTAAATGCAGTTTTCCATTCATCTCCCTGCTTAATGCGCACAAGGTTGTACGCACCACGAAGATCTATCTTGGTGAACCAACAGGCACCCTTAATCCGAGCAAACAAGTCCGACAATAGTGGCAAAGGATATTGAAATTTAACCGTGATTTTATTCAGAAGCCGATAGTCTATACAAGGTCTCAAAGATCCGTCTTTCTTGGCCACAAAAAAGAATCCCGCACCAAGAGGGGAAGAGGATGGACGAATATGTCCTTTCTCCAAAGACTCCTTTATATAAGAACGCATCGCGGCATGCTCAGGTACCGACAGATTAAATAATCGTCCCTTAGGAAACTTACTACCAGGAATCAAATCTATAGCGCAGTCACAGTCCCTATGAGGAGGAAGAGCACTGGACCTGGACTCACTGAATACATCCTGATAGTCAAACAAATACTCAGGAACTTCTGAAGGAGTGGAGGAAGCAATAGACACCGACGGGGAATCGCAATGAATTCCCTGACAACCCCAACTTGACACAGACATAGCCCTCCAATCTAAAACTGGATTATGGGCCTGTAACCATGGCAGACCCAAAACGACCAAATCATGCATCTTATGCAGAACAAGAAAACGAATCACCTCCCGATGTTCAGGAGTCATGCACATGGTCACTTGTGTCCAATACTGCGTTTTATTCTCCGCCAATGGCGTAGCATCAATTCCTCTAAGAGGAATAGGATTTTCTAAAGGCTCCAGGACAAAACCACAGCGCTTGGCAAACGACAAGTCCATAAGACTCAGGGCAGCACCTGAATCCACAAACGCCATAACAGGGTAGGAAGACAATGAACAAATTAAAGTCACAGACAAAATAAATTTAGGCTGCAAGTTACCAATGGCGACAGGACTAACAAACTTTGTTAGGCGTTTAGAGCATGCTGATATAACATGTGTAGAATCACCACAGTAAAAACACAACCCATTCTGACGTCTATGCTTTTGCCGTTCAATTCTAGTCTGAATTCTATCACATTGCATTAAGTCAGGTGTCTGTTCAGACAACACCGCCAGAGGATTAGCGGATTTGCTCTCCCGCAAACGCCGATCAATCTGAATGGCCAGCGTCATAGAATCATTCAGACTTGTAGGAATGGGGAAGCCCACCATCACATTCTTAATGGTTTCAGAAAGGCCATTTCTGAAATTTGCGGCCAGAGCGCACTCATTCCACTGAGTAAGCACGGACCATTTCCGAAATTTTTGGCAATACACTTCAGCTTCATCCTGGCCCTGAGAGATAGCCAGCAAAGCCTTCTCTGCCTGAATTTCAAGATTGGGCTCCTCATAAAGCAATCCGAGCGCCAGAAAAAACGCATCAATATTTGCCAATGCCGGATCTCCTGGCGCCAATGAGAAAGCCCAATCCTGAGGGTCGCCCCGCAAGAAGGAGATAACAATTTTAACTTGCTGAGCTGAGTCTCCAGACGAACGAGGTCTCAAAGATAGAAACAATTTACAATTATTCCTAAAATTCCTAAATTTAAATCGATCTCCTGAGAACAGCTCAGGAATAGGTATCTTAGGCTCTGACATAGGACTGCTAATAACAAAATCCTGAATGTCCTGCACACGAGCAGCAAGCTGATCCACACTAGTAATCAGAGTCTGAACATTCATGTCTGCAGCAGAGCTTCAAGCCACTCAGAGATAAAGGGGAAGAAGAAAAAAACAAAAAAACAAAACAAAACTCAGAACTTCTTTTCTTTTAATCCCACTTCTGCAATGCATTAACTATTCACTCGGCCTGGCATTCTGTTATGATCCCAATGGTAGAGGATCTCAGGGTTTTCAGCAGAAGTCTGCAAACATAAAAAAACAGCTCATAGGGAGGTGGTAACTGAGCTGACCGCATACCTGATCCTAGCCCACAACTAATAGCAGCCGGGGAACGTACCTACGTTGGTTCTAGACGTCTCGCGCCAGCCGGAGAACTAACTAACCCTTTCAGAGAAAATCAGACCTCACTTGCCTCAAGAGAAAGGTACCCCAAAGTAAAGACAGGCCCCCAACAAATAATAACGGTGAGGTAAGAAGAAAGGACAAACGTAAGCATGAACTAGATTGAGCAAAGAGAGGCCCACTATATAATAGCAGAAATATAGAAAGCGGACTTATGCGGTCAACAAAAAACCCTACAAAAATATCCACGCTGAATATCCAAGAACCCCCGCACCGACTAACGGTGTGGGGGGAGAATATCAGCCCCTTTAGAGCTTCCAGCAAAATCAGGAATCACATTATGAACAAGCTGGACAAAAAACAGAACAATACAAATAAACAAAAATAAGAAAGCAGGACTTAGCTTATCTTGCAAAAACCAGGACCAGTAGACAGGAGCAACCAGACAAGGACTGATTACATTGATGCCAGGCACTGGACTAAGAATCCAGGAAGTTTAAATAGGAACACCCAGGGTCTAACGAACCAGGTGACTACAAACCTGGGGAAAGAATATCCAAGTGCCATACCGCTAGTGACCACAAGAGGGAGCCAAAAAGTATAGTTCACAACATACCCCTTAGCCAACTCTTGAGAGTGCGTAGGATTGTCAAAGAGGATAAAGAGATGGAGGGAGTTATGGATACCCTGGTTAAAAAATTTCTAGACAGAAAATATCCACAGGAAGTGATTAATATTGCAAAGTGTAAGGTCATTAAAAAAGATCGAAAAGACCTTTTGGGAAAAAATGACCAAGGTAAAAAAATATTAACCAGGGTACCCTGTGTGATGACATATTCTGAGGAAAGTGGAACCATAGCGAATATTATCAGGAAGCATTGGGGGATGTTAGGTAACTGTTTACCAGGGATCAAAGAACTAAGGGAGCCCCCACTGTTTTCATATCGTAGGAGTAAGAATATCAAAGATTATGTTGTTAAAGCAGATATTGGTCCCCTAAAAAATCCTAGTCAGACCACAATCACAGGTAAGATCCAAAAAGGTTGCTTTCCAATGCCTGTCTTGCGTAAATTGCTCATACATATTAAAAGGTCCCACATTCAAACATCCAGACACCAATAAGGTGTATACTATTAAACAATTTTTGACATGTAACTCTGACCATGTAATTTACTTACTTGAATGCCCCTGCAAATTGTGGTATGTAGGAGAAACGACCTGTGAGCTGAAAACACGCATAAATAATCACCGGCATTCGATTAGAAAGAAGCGACTAGATCTCCCGGTCTCCAAACATTTTACAGAATTCAAATATACGGAAAAAGATCTCAAATTTAGAATAATAGATAGGGTCCCCATACAGAGAAGAGGAGGGGATAGAATATGCCTTCTAAAGAACTTAGATGGATTTATGAGTTGAATACTTTAAAACCTAAAGGACTCAATGCAGAATTTAAAATCCAGTCGGGTATGTGAAGAAAACCCCCAATGATAGACCCTTGAATTAGATGTATACAGGCTCCTTGCTTTTAAGATTTGTAGCACTATGCATAGGCACTTTGCAGAGTGCGCTGATTTTAATGTTTTGTTTTTGTCTTTTTTGTTGTTTTATAGATATCCTTTGACCAGTGGGTCTTGTGTATTCCCTTACCAGCCGCTTGATGGAGTACCCATATGGAGGAATGAAAAAATATTTTTGTTTTCATTTATATTACTTTTTTATTTTTCTTTGAAAAAGTTCTATTTGGTTTTTTGATCTAAATTATCTGTCACAAATGTCGACCAATGGTAATGGTTCCTTGTCTATAATAAAAAATCTCTGCATAAAAAAGCAGTAACAGCTGTCAGCCTCATATTTAGGTACATGGTAACTTAATATGCTCACTTATTGTTCTTTCTAAAGGGTGATGTCATGGCCTGGAGAGGCTGTGCATCAACTTGGAGAAACATAGATAAATGGAGATAGCCTGAGTAAGGCTTTCATCCGTTGTGTCAGAGTGAAACCCATATCGGTTTAGCCATTTAGTATCTAACTAAGGAATATATATATTCCCACCCTGTGGATATACAGCTTAAATGTACTTACGAGTGTCTGTTATGCACAAATGAAAAGGATGTCTTTGTGTGCGCTGTTATACTATCGGTGTAGTAGCTGTAGAATATAATGCTTTGCCACACTAAAGATGGCGCTGCGGCACTGACACAGCGATAGTGCGCATGCGTCACCAAAATGAAAGTGAATTGGAACTCCCATTGGCTGACACTCTGTGACACAGTAACTAGATTCCCAGACATGCGCAATAGACCTAGATGAACGCCGGTAACGGCGAAAGCAGAGTCCTCCATGTGGTGTTACCGAATTGCGGCAAGGTGAGGGTTACAATATAAGATTAACATAAATGTAATATACTTTATTAGGATTATCTATGGAATAGAGGAGAAAGTGGGAGATTATTATATTTTATAAGCAATAGAGCACATAGCACTTTAAAAAAACACAGAGATTGCACTAAATATACAATATGCATGTTTTTGATATAATGTACAATTATTTGTTTATTTATTTATTAATGGCAATTGTAATATGCAAACTAATTCAAATTGTCCTTATAAAAGCACAACTGTTGGTAACACCCACTGCTTGAAAAAGGCTCAGGGAGCCGAAACGTCGCGCAGTGATGTGGGTCGATTAGAACTTCACCTTTTTTTCACCTGAAAACTCTGGAGTGCTGCCTTCATTTTTTATTATTATATATATATATATATATATATATATATATATATATATATATATAACATTATATAGTGTAAAAGCAGATATACTCATTAAAAAAAGGCCACAACAAGATGCAACTATAAAAAATGTGCAAAAGATAATCAATGTGCATGTGAAACAGAAGTAAAAAATCAACACAGGCAACCGCAGTGATAACACATATAAAGTGCAAAGTGCAATATAACAGAATAATAAACATCTTCAATAGGTGCCGATAATGTCTGCGATATACCATTTAAGACCTGTGAAAACAGTGCTGATAAAGTGCAGTATGCACAATGAAAAAATAGCGATATACTAACACCATATACGAAAGACAATAGTATCTGCGATATACCTTCCAGGGGTCACTAAGTCCCGTCACCGCACACCCCGACACGCGTTTCAGAATCTCTTCCTTCGTCAGGGGGTATCTGAAGAGGAATAACCTCATGACCCAATACTAACATGGGTTTACTAGGGACCGTTCATGTCAGACTAATTTGATCAGCTTCTATGAAGAGGTAAGTTCCAGACTGGACCAAGGGAACCCAGTAGATGTAGTGTATATGGACTTTTCAAAAGCTTTTGATACGGTGCCACACAAAAGGTTGATACATAAAATGAGAATAATGGGGATAGGGGAAAATATGTGTAAGTGGATTGAGAGCTGGCTTAGGGATAGGAAACAAAGGGTGGTTATTAATGGAACACACTCAGACTGGGTAGCGGTTAGCAGTGGGGTACCACAGGGGTCAGTATTGGGCCCTCTTCTTTTTAACATATTAATGACCTTGTAGGGGGCATTCAGAGCAGAATTTCAATATTTGCAGATGATATTAAACTCTGCAGGGTAATCAATACAGAGGAGGACAATTTTATATTACAGGATGATTTATGTAAACTAGAAGCTTGGGCTGATAAATGGCAAATGAGCTTTAATGGGGATAAATGTAAGGTCATGCACTTGGGTAGAAGTAGTAAGATGTATAACTATGTGCTTAATTAAAAAACTCTGGGCAAAACCGTCAATGAAAAAGACGTGGGTGTATGGGTGGATGACAAACTCACATTTAGTGGTCAGTGTCAGGCAGCTGCTACAAAGGCAAATAAAATAATGGGATGCATTAAAAGAAGCATAGATGCTCATGAGGAGAACATAATTTTACCTCTATACAAGTCACTAGTTCGACCACACTTAGAATACTGTGTACAGTTCTGGTCTCCGGTGAATAAGAAAGACATAGCTGAACTGGAGCGGGTGCAGAGAAGAGCAACCAAGGTTATTAGAGGACTGGGGGTCTGCAATACCAAGATAGGTTATTACACTTGGGGCTATCTAGTTTAGAAAAACGAAGACCAAGGGGTGATCTTATTTTAATGTATAAATATATTAGGGGACAGTACAAAGACCTTTCTGATGATCTTTTTAATCATAGACCTGAGACAGGGACAAGGGGGCATCCTCTACGTGTGGAGGAAAGAAGGTTTAAGCATAATACCAGAAGCGGATTCTTTACTGTAAGAGCAGTGAGACTATGGAACTCTCTGCCGTATGATGTTGTAATGAGTGATTCATTAAATTTAAGAGGGGACTGGATACCTTTCTGGAAAAGTATAATGTTACAGGGGATATACACTAGATTCCTTGTTAGGGTGTTGATCCAGGGAACTAGTCTGATTGTCGTATGTGGAGTCGGGAAGGAATTTTTTTCCCCAGTGTGGAGCTTACTCTTTGCCACATGGTTTTTTTTTGCCTTCCTCTGGATCAACATGTTAGGGCATGTTAGGTTAGGCTATGGGTTGAACTAGATGGACTTAAAGTCTTCCTTCAACCTTAATAACTATGTTACTATGTTACTAATCACAGATGAGTGGCTATTCGTCCTTTTATTAATTACAGTAGGCCTCTGGCTGAACTCTCTGGAGTGATAACGTTCCTTTGTTGATTGGCAACAATTGTAGATGTTAATTACGTGTCCCGGCTCAGGACCTTGCTTCTTTCTCCTATGGCAAGCTCCTTCCATTCTAGTAACCGTGATAATCGAGTAAACACCTCAGACATCAACCCAAAGGTCTTTTAAGGTTAGCTTGTGAGCTATGGACTGTCTGAGTATTCAACAAGAGTGGCTTTTAGCTACCACATGTTTTACATGTGTTTACCACATTATCCACTTCACTCAGCCTAAGCCAGGTGTATATCATGTCGGTAGCAAACTCCTGCCTGCTATCCAAACATCTGCAACTATCTCCTAGCTTAGTCCTGTGAATCCTGCTGTTACTGCACTTTCAATTCTGCTACTATAGGTACCTGATATCAGACTCCTCTCTGCTAATACTGGTGCTGTTCCCCCCAGTGTATATGCAAGCAAGTTACTAGTTTAGCAATAACTCATCATATGATTAAACAAATCCCTACTATAAGTTCCTAATTGCATATATCTCTGCTATTAACCATTTGCCTGCTGCAAGTTCCAGATTGTCCACACATCTAGTGTTCCAGTGTGTAACCACATCTCTGTCACAAGTTACTGGATAGCCTATACAGTTAATGCTCCTTGTGTAACCACATCTCTGCAAGCAAGTTACCAGATCTCCTATATATCTACTGTTCATTTTTGTATTCATACCCCTGGCTCTGCTTCTTCTGGCTCTTACTTCTCTGCTTTTCTGGTTTCCATTCTGTAAAATCCGTTGTCCCAATATTTGCTGATCCATGTGCCATCTGGTAAGGCCTGCTCCACATCACCACTGCCTCTAGTCTCTGCTGCTCATACTGACCTATGCCTTCAGAATCCACTTCACCAGGTGAGTTCTTAACACTAGAGATCTTCCCAATTCTAAACGCTCACTGACACCTATCCTAAAATACACTAAAGTACAAAAGTTGAAGGTGACCAATACCCTATTGCAGGTATATTGGTTATTGACTTTATTTTACTTAAAGGAACATTCTTGAAAAAGCAGACCTCTATTATGTGTAGTGCAGGTTCTGCATGGGCGGAGCATTGAAGTGGAGATGGGTCTCTGTTGGTCTACAAAATGTATGTTTGGGTTTTTGTCGCTCTATGGGAAGTGGAGGTTGGTCTTTTTTCTTGGCTGCTGCTCTCTTATCTATCAAAAGGCATTCAAGTATACTTGAGATATGGGATTTCAGTTCAAGGCTGGCAAGAAATTGGATAATGGGAGAAGCAAGGTACAGATCCTGTGGTGCTGGTAGAATGCTGATGAAGCGTAATCAAACACTCACAGAAAATGGATGGTAAGCTGCACAACATAAGAATTGGGATAGTCTTTGGACATATTAGAATGATATGTGCATTAGAGACAGATACTCTTCAACTTAAATTCCATACGTATAGTCATGTGATCATCAAGAAACACCAGTAACACAAATTTATCACAAATAAGATTTAATATTTTATATTTAGTTACCTATACAATACATTTTAGTACTGAGTTTACAAATCAAAATGACATTTCATTAAGCAAGGAAACCTGATTAAGTAAGAGCAGCAGAGGTAAACCCATAGACGTGAGTCAGTCCGATTGGAAGACTTCATATTCACAGATTACAATTGTAGAGTTACTCTGAGCTCTGATCCATAAATGGTAAAAAATGGGGGAAGAAAGTATGAAAGCCAAAAAGGGCTAGCTAATTTTGTAGGAATAAGCCAAGTCATAGGTTGTGACTCATATACCAAGTAACAGAGCCCACCGGTCCAGCTTTGTTGTTATATATGGTGGCATCTGCATCTGCTCATTGAGCCTTGCTTCGAGGCAGTCCATAGTGTTATGTCTGCAGTGCCCATGGTAGAAGAGCCTCATACTGCATTCAGAAGCCACATAAGCCCCATGCCCAGCCCGAGGAAGACTGACATCTTTGCAGAGGTTCCACTGTTACACAGGCTTGTATTACAACATGTATTGTCATACTGAAATCCAAAGGTAGAGTCAGACTGGTTTTTTCCACTTTGGCAATTGGCTGTACAAGCCTGTTTATCGAACAAGTTGAGAGAACCTAGAAAAAAAAAACACTTAGTAGGTCATAGAAATGTCAAGCTCTGGTTCCCCATCAATGTCATAGTGGTGCATGGTGACGTACAACCCAAAACACAGGGCCATAACTTCAAAGTGCATTGTGGGATAGAACGTGGGACACAGTCAACCAACATTCATTAACTTAAACTATATCTGACCTAGATCCCAACATTCAATTTCTTACCGTCTCATATTTCCAAGTGATAGAACCCAAGAGACAGTGCTTCAACATCTCATAATGTCAAAGTGTACTCTGACCTATACACCAAGATTAAGTGTCCCTACAAAGTACAATGATCATGAACATAGAAATAAGTGACCCAACATCTTATAATGTCACGATATCCTATAACCTAGATTCAGTGCCCCAACATCACATGTTGTCAAAGTGTATTCTCTGACCTAGACACCAAGGCTAAGTGTCCCTACAAAGTATAATGTTCATGTTCCCAGAAGTCAGTGCCTCAACATCTCATAATGTCACGATATACTATAGATTAAATTCAGTGCCCCAACATCTCATAATGTCAAAGTGTACTCTGACCTATACATCAGGATTAAGTGTCCATACAAAGTACTATGATCATGTACCCAGGTGTCAGTGCCCCAACATCTCATAATGTCACAATATACTATAGCTTAGATACAGTGCCCCAACATCAAAGTGTACTTTCAAGGGGTTATCTGGGACTATGCTAACTACATGCTTGCTCTGACCAGCAATGATCTCTTCTGGCTCAATGTCGATTCTGTGGCATTCTTTCACCTCACGTCAACAAAACAGTTCTTCCTCTTCTGCTCTGCTCTGTAGACAGGGCATCACTGCTGGCTTTATGCTGGTTGACATTTGGCTCCCTGCAGTTAGGCAGATGGGGTACCGGCTATAAAACAGCAGGATATCAGCAGTGATGCCCTTTCGACAGAGCAGAGCAGAAGAGAAGCAGTTTCCTTGTCAACGTGACTTTGCAAGAAGCCGGCAAATTACTGGTAGGCTTGATGCGTGACCACTTTGAGCTGGGAGAGATTCATGCTAGGCAGAATATGTAGGTAGTTAGGGACTACTTACCAGTAAGTTCTTAGCCACATAGTGATAAAAAAGCAAAGTCCCAGATGACCTCTTTAATATAGAACCAATAGTCAATATCCCAACAACTCATAATTTTGTATACTCCGAGCTAGAGCCCAAGATGTGGTACCCGATAGATACATTGTCCCAACATCTATAATGTCATTGTCTATCCTAAAGCTAGAAACAGAAAAAAGTTTAAAAAAGCCCATAAAAACAGAACACTATAACAAACAATGGCCAAAACCCAGTCCGGAGACAACACATATCATTAATCAACAAGACCCCCCACAAATAGAACCCATTGTAAAACTCTTTATTGAAGTAAATTTGCAAATTTAGAGAAAAGTAAACTATAAATTAAATAAAAAAGCGAGCTTAGCCTTTTTGTGAAACGGCATTTTAATTTTAATAAACCGGTATTTAGAAAAAAAACAAAAAACTATGTGTCACGGAAAGAACAGTGCAAACGCCATCTTGGTTTCACAAGAAAAAAAAGAGGGTAATTAAGCTAATCACTAAAAGTGTCCGGTCACTTAGGACTGAAAGACTCCGGTTTTTAAGGAGCTAAAACAAAAAGAAAAAAAAAGACTTTATGGCTGGCACTTTACATTTTATTAATACTTACCTAGGTACACTTTAGTAAGGGAACAGTTCCCACTGCAGTCTACTTGTGAAGATTGGGTGATGCAGAAAGACAGTGCCTGGAATTTGCAGCTCTTACACGTTAAGGCCGAGGCTGCAGGTAAAGAACAGGTAAACATAGAAAAGTTACAGTGTACAGACTAGGACACAGAATCTAAATTTGCATTCAGCCTTAAGCAAACAAGGTGGATTTCCTTGTCATGAATAGGCAAAGGATTGAATTATTCTTTATTTTTCCTCTTCTGGAGGCCTTAACATAAACAGACAGTAATCTCGGCATTAAGTAACTTCTGCAGCCTGTGTCCTGGGAGTTCACGTCAAGCCCCATGGCCCCAATGCAAGGTTTGTAAGAGGGCACCTATCCTCATTTGTCATTAATAATAATGGCATATTCTTGTGTGGCCGGAGCCTTCAGGACTCAACAGCGACAAATACCTCTACGCCTTTTATAACTATATATCTATATTGGGAGGCACGATAATTTAAGAAGCATGGTTTATAACACCAAATTGCTAAACTGATACACCAGACCATTAGAGTGCTATCAAAGAAGTATGACCACAATATGTGCCTGCTCAAAAGTAGACCATGATCAGGGCTAAAACACCCTTATTATAGATAGCCTCCAGAGATGCATCTCCCATGGTCCTACTGAACCTAGCTTAGATGATCGCCGTAGAATTATATTGTGATCCACGTTTAAACCTCGGGTGTGGTCTCATTATTGATCTCAAACAGAACAATTTTTGAAGTATGTTGCCCCGGGGATACATTTTTCAAGGAGTATATGTATTTTAGTGGAAATAAGCTTCTTTTTCTTGGTAAGATCCATCCGTTTATGACCTAATTTCCTGTAGCTTAAACCATCCACCTTCTTGTTGTTTGTTAGGATATACATTACATGTAAAGTCAAAATATTGGATTTACTATCATATTTTGGCATTCTAGTAGGTAGCAATATCGGAGTTTTGGTGAACCAACTCTTGCAGTATACAATAACCTCTACGTAAACCTTAAAAGGGTGGACAAATCAGATGTGAAGCCTAAAAGAATGAAACTTGACTGAATCCAACCACAAGTGTTTGTGCTCATTTTAAGGTCATGGTTGACTTTCATGAGAATTAGTTACTGTGTCCTATCTGTCAGATCTCTGTTGTTTAACACTAGGGTGTAACCTTGCATTCTATGTATTCTGGCATTAACGTTGGCTACTGCCATCTATAGGCAAGAGTTGATGAAATCGTGTTACCATAGAGGGAAGGATGATTCCCTGGTTTCACTACGCATCACTTTGTTCGATAACAATGTGTAATTTGTTCCCCTTTCTCAGACCCTGCCCCACCTGTTTGGCAGCCTCTGAACATTTTACTACGAGTCCTCCCCAGATCATAATTTCTTTTGTTCAATGTTATCCCTCCCTTTTGACATTTCGTTTGTGCAACCATTAACATTATCTTAAAACAAGATTTGATATGTTGACATATCAAATATTTATCTAATAAGGTCAAGGTAGAAGTAGACGCTAAAAAATTATTTCACTTTTTCGACAAGGTGAAAGGGATGAAATAAGAAGACCTCTAACATCTGAAAAGCCTATATAAGAAGTCATTATATGACTACCTTCTGAAATGGCATTTTATAAATTTCATAGTAATGTAATAACCAAAACCAAGACCAATTTACAGAACAATTTACAAAAAAAATCACAATACTAATTATAGGAAGACATTCTTATCATATCATATCATATCTCATAGCTTTTTCTCAGCCAGTAAATGTTCTTCTCGCCAATCCTCTAACTCATCGTACAAATCTCCATTGAATATTGACCATAAATTCCAAAAGGTCAAACTATTGTGACTGCTTGAGATGACCAACATAAACCAACACATGTCTTGACAATGTTGGCCAACTATTTTTAAGGCCATTTCCAACAAATTTGACCTTCAGCTGCTTATTCATGTCAACGAAAATGGGCATGGAGATGTTGTCCTATACTTCTTAAGAGTCCATTATGAACTTGTCTTTCACAGTCTGATATATTGTTTTGGCTGTAGGTTCAATCATCCATTACCGTAACAGGCTGTCATGCAGGAAGTCGCAGTTAATATTTAAGGCTAGAACTTCAGTCATCGACCTCACCCCACCCTAGAGCATTGAATAATGCTGATGTTAAAGTATGACGAAAAATGGGGAAAGATTCCGGCTCAACCATCCAGGGGTAAAATGGATTCTTTATTCAAACATATTTAAAACATTAAAAGGCGAGGCCTCTCCACATTATACAGGAATATTCTCTCTCCATATGTTAGAATATCAATAAGATCTTCAACATATGGAAAGAAGGGATCATTCAAAGGTATTTAAAGAAAGTTTTAGCTTTACCTTCTACATAGTAATTATTCTAAAAATGTCTCAAAACCATCCTTTTAGTCTAAAAAGAATGGCATATAGTCCATTTTGGACTAAAGAAGTCCATGATGTGTTTCCCGGGTGGAACTACAGAACAATCTCAACTTTATTTAAAATATTATCACCAACATATAATTTATTACCCCAAAACAGTACAAAATAACACAAAATTATTTTGTGGAAACAATTCTTTCTGCTTATTGCACTCACTGACTGCCCTGTGAAGTTGTGTCCCAGTTTCCCTGTTACAATAACTACAGCCCTGTATGACATTCCAATCATGTACGGACATTTCCACTTGTGGAAAAATTTGCTTCACGGAGCTAGCACTGAGTTTTTTGGTGTCACTGAAAAAAAAAGAATCTGGACAGTTTCAATGTTCAGAAAACCAGTCGAAATGTAGAGGTCTACGCCCTGTGTCTCATGTATTTCTAGTTCTCATCTCTAAGTGGCCTGAGGACAAGGTGGGGCATTAGAACTTCAAATTTCTCAATGCCTGCGAGAAACATGTAAATGCCTGAATTTTTTTTTAGCAAAAACTGAAGTCAAACACACCTGGACTTGGACGCCAACAGGTAAACCTAGTATGGGCTGTGAACTTGAGTTTGACTAAAAGCCCCTTCTATGTAATGCGTATCGGCACACCCTTCTTCATGTATTTTAGTTAGAGATTTAACTCATAAGGTACAGATGGGGATACATAATAATCAAGAATGTTCATTATATGCTTCTAGTCAAAAGTTCTGTAAAGTAGACAAAATTCTGAGAAGAACTATCTGACACATGTCATCTCTGTCTGCTAGGTAAGTCCACCCAAAAGAAAAAATACAGGTTATGGAGTATTACATACCCTCAGCCCATTTGATTATAGCCAAATTTTGGGTCGTTATTTTGTTAGTTTTTGAACAATTTCTTAAATGCAAAAAGACCCTATAATAAAAATCATGACACTTACCGATAGCAATCAGCCCAAGAGCAAAACTGATACAGAAGAGTGTCTTCATGGTCCTCACGTTCAGAAAATGTTCTACGAGGAGAAGAAAACAGACTGCAGATTACTTTTAGATCCTGGAAGGATGGGAAGTTTTCAGCAGCTCCAAGAGTTTAGAGAGCAGAAGAGGATGGTGAGAAAATGAGAAGAAATAGTGAGAGAGGCAGAGCTGGGAAGTAGATGCAGGAAACTGATGATTACAAGGTAAATGCTCCAAGCGAAACAGCTTCAGTCCCAAAGTTTAGGAAATTGATGCAGTGTAACGGAGGAGAATAATTATTTTAAAGAAGGTTACAACTATATCCAAAAAGAACGGTAATGAAATAAATAAAGCTCGGTGGAATTACCAACTCGTCACTGTGACTGTCTTCTCCTGTCGTCCCCTTGACTCTGAAGAGCTTTCGGATACATAAAACCCCTTTATACCTCGTCCTGTTAGAAGGAGGAGTTGGATCACGTTACTGGATGACTAGCGGCCACACCTGTTTAGCAGTTTTCGGTACAGAGATAACGAGAGTGAGAACGACATAAACATAGGGTTTTCCAGCTGCTGTGAAACTGCACCATCCAGATTCACCTCCACAACAAACTTTGCAGATTCCGAAACAAGATGTCCACATGCAGGACAACCATATCATTTTAGCATATCTTCTTTTCTTTGGCATTTTTTAAGCATTTGCTATATAAAATGATATCACTTTAGTATTCAATTTATTCAACCAATGTGGTTTGACTTACAGCATTCAAAACAAAAGAAAAAAAAGTACACAGACTAAACTGGCATAAAATGCCTGGCGTAGATCTCCATGATAAGTACAGGACAAGTATAGAAAGCTGAAAAGCTCCCAACACAGCTGGAGCCAGGGAGATGTCTCACAAATTATTAACACCAGGGAAATGTGCACTCACCCTTCAACACTTTCTCTGCACCAGATCACCAGAGATTAACCCTTCTGCTTTAAGAACCATAACCCTTCTTCAATCAAACTTTAATTCAGCCATTAACCCCTTCACTACTTTAGATCATCGAGGATGATGACCTTAACTCTACTACTAGTGTCCTAGACCAGGGGCGGGCAATTCATTTTCCCGAGGTGCCACATGAGAGATGGTGACTGTTGTGGAGTCCGAACCAATAAGCTGAAATTATTGTTGCTCAAAATTAATATTAACATATGAATTATTATAATTATTATTTTATATTAATTGTATAACTTAATATTGAGCACAATTAAGTATGCTGACATCCCACTATATACCATATGAGCTCCAACATAGCCACCATATACTCTGACAAAAGGGTAACAACGTTTTGACATTTTGACTTTCAGGCTCCATATCTCACCGTCCACTTCTGCTTTTAACGTGAAACTACCATCATTTATAGACAATCATCTTGGTTATCTCATACATAAATTTGACTTGCAGCTGTTTAGCATATGATTAGTTATGCAGATTCTTGGCATGTCACTGCATGGTTACTGTTTTGTTCCTAAAAATCTAAATTAACATTTTTATTATTTTGTTAGTATTTTGTAAATCCACCTTTGGCTTTCACTACTGCCTGAATCCTTTTGGGCAGCTCTCGATCAGATTCAAGAACGTCTAGACCGAAATATGATCCCATGTCTCTTCTACACGTTCACAATGTTGGTACATACTGGTCAACTCACTTGGGTATGTACAGTATACAGTTTTTTCTCCAGCTCTACCCACAAGTGTTGGATTGGGTTGAGGTCTGTGGACTGTGGGGGCCAATCCAGTACCTCTACTTCATTGTCATTGAACCATTTCTTCGCCAATCTTGACGTCTGCTTCAGGTCATTGTCCTGCTGGAACACTATATCTTTCTTTTCCTACCCATAGTACTTGAGTGTACGAAGTAACTTGTCAAGTAGGATTTTCGCATATTTCAGCAATGAGAACACCATCAATGCTGGTCAAGTATCCAACGCTGTGGCAGTGAAAAAAAAAGCATAACATCAGGGTTCCTTCCCCAAACTTAACAGTTTCTTCAATTTCTTGAACCATTAGCCCCTTTTCACTTGTTTCTTCCAGACTCATTTGCACCCACCAATGCCTAGTATACCTTTGTCTCATCGATCCAAATCGCCTATTTCCAATATTCTACTGTCCACTTTTTGTACTTTTTTGCAAACTCGAGCTGATGTTTCTTATGATGATATTGAAGTTGAATCTTCTTCACCTTGCTTACATGGACCTCTGTGATCTCACTAGTACGAAGCATATGAGCCACCTTCACTGCTGTGTTTGTCACGCCAGAACTGATAGACCTTGTGATGAGCCGACTTGTTGACTCCAATATTTTGCCTGGACGTCCACCTCTTGGTTTTTGAATGGATGGACGGACTTCATTTCATATTCTTACAACTGTCATGGTGCTCACATGATGCAATTTCACAATTTTCTTTGCCAAGAGACAGCTATCAATGATCTGGATGATGCTATTTCGCCTTTCTTGGGAAATCTTCTTAATGGCTGCTCCTTGAAGCGAACCAGTGACCTTTCACATAGGTCTGAGGGGACAGTATGATGAGCAGGGGGAATGTGTGAGGAGATAGTATGGGGAGGGAGTATGGAATGTGTGAGTAAATGGTATGAGGAGCTGGGGGAGTAATTTGTGTTGGAACAGTATGGAGGGGGGAAGTGTGAGGAGACTGTATGATGAGGGAACAGCAAGGAGAGGACAGTATGCTGAGGGAGTGTGATGGGGCACAGCATAGAGATTTGGGAGCATAGGGGGAGACAGTGTGAGTGAACAGTGTGATGAGGGGCCCAGTATGGAAAGGAGAGGACATTATGGAGGGCTTGTGCCATATATTGACAGCGTGTAGGTCATATTTTGTGCAGGGAGCACAGCGATTATCTCTTCAAGGGCACAGAGTACAGTGGATATTTTTATTCAGAAGCATTATAATTACATTCCTATTTTTAAGGACATGTCGGCATGTACTGAAGAAGAGCCTAGAAGATGGAAGTCTGCAGAGACGAGATGTGGCTGTGAAAATTCATCATTGCATCTGGACAAGATGAAGAAGAAATGAAAGAGATGTCTCAAGTCAGAGAAGATAACATCTTTAAGGAATCTGGATTAAAAAGTTTATTTGTGATAGTGATTAGTTCTCATCAGTGCTGTGGCTCCTGTATGGTCCACAGTCTGATGATGACTGATAACAACATCTCCTTACCATTGTTAAGAACATATCAGCAGTTGTATGTTCATGTGAGACAAATGTATATGGGACTGACCTGACATTGCAATTGATGTGCCATGCACTGATGATGGTTCTGGTGCTGAATTTATGTGCAAATGGTGGTACTGTTGATGTAGCCATGTACTGATGGAGGTTCTGCTGATGTATTGATGTACTGATGGAGATTCTAGTGATGTATTTCTGTACTGATAGAGATTCTAGTGATGTATATCTGTACTGATAGAGATTCTAGTTCTGTATTTCTGTACTGATGGTGGCTTTGGTAATGTATTTCTGTACTGCTGGTGGTTCTGTTGATGTAGTTCTGTACTGATAAGGGGTGTAATGAAATGTTTTTGTACTAATGGGGTTTCTAGTGAAGTATTCCTGTACTGCTGATGACTCTAGCGATGTATTTCTGTGCTGCTGGTGTTCTGGTGATGTATTTCTGCACTGTTGATGGGTTGTGATGCGGTGTTTCTGTGCTACTGGTGATTCTGGTGATGTATTCTTGTGCTATTATTGGTTTTGATCCTGTACGCATGTAGAACTTGATTACGTGATACATGGCTATGTTAAAGAAGTGCTGTGCTGTCTGACAAGTTAAGGGTTGCTGCGTTGTTATTTATGTTAGGAGCATTAAAGGTGTTGTTCAAGTTTGTGATGAAACTTCTGAATTCTCACAGCGATACTCTGGTGCTGGTGGTGAAAGAGGGACGTCATGAAACCACAAGTTTGTTATTTTTATACATAAAAAACTGTAGTATGCCAAATCCTAACAGCATGCAATATACTCACTGTCAGGATTCGGTTCTGCTTGCTGGTGCCAACAGTGATCACATGACCACTCATATGTGATTTTCATACTTACAGTCATGTGACAACTAGCTTCTCTACCTGCTTCTCTCAATGAAGAAAGAACTGTAGTTTTTCACTGAACATTAAGAGAATGGGGAAGAGCAATTAGTCAAAACGTGACCGTAAGTAAGCAAACTGCATATAAATGGTTATATTACGGCTACTCAGACTACTTGAGTGGGGAGGTGCACCAAACTGAATTCTTGCCCTGCGAGCTGGAAAACCAAAATCCACCTCTGACACACACTCACCTCGATCCAGTTTTCCCAGACGCTCTGCTCCGGTGCACTGATTCTCGGCACAACAGACACGATGTAGTAACGATGTAGTAACTGCTGTCTCAATCACATATGTTGATTGGTGGAAGATAGAGCCAGTGGCTCCGTCCTCTACCAATGTGATCACCGCTATCTGAGGATGCGGTGGAGGGCATAGTGCGGCCCATAGGCCACTGTTTTCAGCCCTTCAGCTGTCTCTGAATGCTGGTATTTACACCTTGACACCTGGGAAATGGACATTAAGCCTTCCATTATGGTAAGCCACCAGGGAAGCAAGGATTAACCCTTCCAGAGCATTGAATCCCAGGGTATAGACTTACCGCATGTGCAGCTGCACTGGGGCACAGTCATATTGAACTTTAGCGGTGAGCCACAGACTACTGCTAAAATATGGGTAAAGACCTAAACGGTATTCTTTTTATTCACAGACATACTGCTATATAGGAATGTAGTTCTGTATATGTATACCCATATATTAGGGGTAAAATAAAAGGCAAATCATTTTTTTTTCATAGAAAATTACTAAAAAATAATGAAGAACATCTACAATAATCACATTGTTTGATAAACTTTTAAAAATTAACATAAAAAATGAATAAATAGCTAGTAGCCACCTGCTGACAAATGCTCATTCCCATATGTGAAAAAAAGGCTCAGATTACCCCTTTCATGACTCCATACACACTAGACTAAGGTCATCCAAAACTCCTGACAGATGATGTTGGGGAAAATAAGGATCAGGCTGTTTTATCACTCAACTCTTTGGTTCTTCAGGAGACAAGCGGGGAAGTAGTAGGGAAATCCAGATGCCCTGTCACGGGCACCCTGTATGGTGGCAAATGTTCAACCCCACAAGGTTGAACAGAGGGGGAGGATATGTGAGGCAGTGAGTTGAATTATATGCATGAATTATATGCAAGGGTCGGTATTTGTCCTCCAGGATGCGCATAGAAACGTATTGAGGCTGCTGGAGTGCAGTGCAGTCACAGGCATAGCTATGGTTGCAGTGCAGAATAAAAGTAAGTGTGGATCTGGTCAAGATATTTGGCCAAGGCAATTTTTAGGAAAGCCCATTAAGTGTCTTTATTTTTGTAGTGAACTACAGGATGGTAGTTATGCAGTTCACTCCCTCCAGCCGGGTCTTACAAGTGGCCCATGGTCACAGATTCCCATTTAAAACCCTGCAGCAAAGGTTTTTGTTTGTTAGTGTGGGTTTGCAAGCTGCAGAGCAGGTGGCTCTGCAACATCCAGCTTATATGTGCAGCTAACACAGAGCCAAGGGAAGCGAACACCACCCCTCAGCGTGACACTGTGGTGCAGTCATCCACAGCAATTGGTCTCGACATGGACTGTCTTGAAGCCCCAGCTGTGATCTGGAGGGTACTGTTTTGCCTTTACATCTTCTTTGAATTTTACTGGGTCACTGCCTCATTACTGCACGGTGTGAACACCGCTGCACTACAATATATATATATATATATATATATATATATATATATGTATATATATATATATATATATATATTGTAGTGCATCGGTGTATATATATATACTAGCTATTGAACCCGTTCTACGCCCGGGTGGCGAGCATTTATATTGGTATATGGTCTCCATCCTGGTATGTGCTACTCCATCCTGCATCCCCATCCTGTCATGTGCTCCCATCCTGCGCCCCCATCAGTGCGGGCGGCTGTGCTGAGTGCGGGCAGCTGTGCTGAGTGCGGGCGGCTGTATGTGGCTGTGCTGTGCGTTGGCGGCTGGGCGTGGCTGTGCTGGGTGCGGGCGGCTGGGCGTGGCTGTGCTGGGTGCAGGTGGCTGTGCTGGGTGCGGGCGGCTGTGCGTGGCGGTACTGAGTGCGGGCGGCTGTGCGTGGCTGTGCTGGGTGCGGGCGGCTGTGCGTGGCTGTGCTGGGTGCGGTGGCTGTGCTGGGTGCGGTGGCTGTGCTGGGTGCGGTGGCTGTGCTGGGTGCGGTGGCTGTGCTGGGTGCGGTGGCTGTGCTGGGTGCGGTGGCTGTGCTGCTCCATCCTGCGCCCCCATCCTGTCATGTGCTGCTCCACCCTATCATGTGCTGCTCCATCCTGCACCCCATCAGTGCGGGCGGCTGTGCTAAGTGCGGGCGGCTGTATGTGGCTGTGCTATGCGTGGGCGGCTGTGCGTGGCGGTGCTGAGTGCGGGCAGCTGTGAGTGGCGGTGCTGAGTGCAGGCGGCTGTGCGTGGCTGTGGGCGGCTGTGCGTGGCTGTGCTGAGTGCAGGCGGCTGTGCTGGGTGCGGGCAGCTGTGCTGGGTGCGGGCGGCTGTGCGTGGCTGTGCTGGGTGCGGCGGCTGTGCGTGGCGGTGCTGGGTGCGGGCGGCTGTGCGTGGCTATGCTGGGTGCGGCGGCTGTATGTGGCTGTGCTGTGCATGGGCGGCTGTGCGTGGCGGTGCTGAGTGCGGGCGGCTGTGCGTGGCGGTGCTGAGTGCGGGCGGCTGTGCTGGGTGCGGGCGGCTGTGCGTGGCTGTGCTGGGTGGGCGTGGCTGTGCTGGGTGCGGCGGCTGTGCTGTGTGCGGCGGCTGTGCTGGGTGCGGCGGCTCAGGCTGTGCTGGGTGCGGGCGGCTGTGCTGGGTGTGGCCGGCTGTGCGTGGCTGTGCTGGGTGTGGGCGGCTGTGCGTGGCTGTGCTGGGTGCGGCGGCTGTTTGTGGCGGTGCTGGGTGCGGCGGCTGTGCGTGGCGGTGCTGGGTGCGGCGGCTGTGCGTGGCTATGCTGGGTGCGGCGGCTGTGCGTGGCTATGCTGTGCGTGGGCGGCTGTGCGTGGCGGTGCTGAGTGCGGGCGGCTGTGCGTGGCGGTGCTGAGTGCGGGCGGCTGTGCGTGGCGGTGCTGAGTGCGGGCGGCTGTGCGTGGCGGTGCTGAGTGCGGGCGGCTGTGCGTGGCGGTGCTGAGTGCAGGCGGCTGTGCGTGGCTATGCTGAGTGCAGGCGGCTGTGCGTGGCTGTGCTGAGTGCAGGCGGCTGTGCGTGGCCGTGCTGGGTGGGCGTGGCTGTGCTGGGTGCGGTGGCTGTGCTGGGTGCGGCAGCTGTGCGTGGCTGTGCTGGGTGCGGTGGCTCAGGCTGTGCTGGGTGCGGGCGGCTGTGCTGGGTGCGGTGGCTGTGCTGGGTGCGGTGGCTGTGCTGCTCCATCCTGCGCCCCCATCCTGTCATGTGCTGCTCCACCCTATCATGTGCTGCTCCATCCTGCGCCCCCATCAGTGCGGGCGGCTGTGCTAAGTGCAGGCGGCTGTGCTGAGTGCGGGCGGCTGTATGTGGCTGTGCTGTGCGTGGGTGGCTTTGCGTGGCGGAGCTGAGCGCGGGCAGCTGTGCGTGGCGGTGCTGAGTGCAGGCGGCTGTGCGTGGCTGTGCTGGGTGCGGTGGCTCAGGCCGTGCTGGGTGCGGTGGCTCAGGCCGTGCTGGGTGCGGTGGCTCAGGCGGTGCTGGCTGCGGTGGCTCAGGCGGTGCTGGCTGCGGTGGCTCAGGCCGTGCTGGCTGCGGTGGCTCAGGCCGTGCTGGGTGCGGTGGCTCAGGCCGTGCTGGGTGCGGTGGCTCAGGCCGTGCTGGGTGCGGTGGCTCAGGCCGTGCTGGCTGCGGTGGCTCAGGCGGTGCTGGCTGCGGTGGCTCAGGCGGTGCTGGCTGCGGTGGCTCAGGCGGTGCTGGCTGCGGTGGCTCAGGCGGTGCTGGGTGCGGTGGCTCAGGCGGTGCTGGGTGCGGTGGCTCAGGCGGTGCTGGCTGCGGTGGCTCAGGCCGTGCTGGGTGCGGTGGCTCAGGCCGTGCTGGGTGCGGTGGCTCAGGCCGTGCTGGGTGCGGTGGCTCAGGCGGTGCTGGCTGCGGTGGCTCAGGCGGTGCTGGCTGCGGTGGCTCAGGCGGTGCTGGCTGCGGTGGCTCAGGCCGTGCTGGGTGCGGTGGCTCAGGCCGTGCTGGGTGCGGTGGCTCAGGCCGTGCTGGGTGCGGTGGCTCAGGCTGTGCGCGGCGGTGCTGGGGGCCTGAGCAGGCGGGGACACCGGCGCGCTGTGGGGGTCAGGTGCCGGAGTCGCCGCTAGCTCAGGCCCCCGGCACTTGCTATAGTTACCTGGCCCTGATCCAGCGCTGCGCGCCGGTCTGTCTTCCGGGTCCTCTGCCTGTGACTGTTCAGTCAGAGGGCGGCGCGCATTAAGCGCGTCATCGCGCCCTCTGAACTGTGAACGTCACAGGCAGAGGATGTGGACCGGAGGACGGAGGGGCAGCGCGCAACGGAGGAACGGGACAGGTAAATATATCATACTTACCCTCCTGGCGGTCCCTGCTTCTCCGTTGGAGATCGCGGTGAGCGTTCAGTGTTTACGCATACCGCGATCTCCTGGGAGCGTCGCTCTGTGGGGCCTAGACTGCGCCGGCGCGTGCGCTTGCGCAGTCTATAGAGGCTTCGGACAGAGTGACGCTCCCAGCGTTATATTATAGATATATATATATATATATATATATATATACATATACACACGTATGTTCGAATATATATACATATAACTAGGCAGACACATTCATACTTACAGCACAAACAGGAGTATACATACATAGACATGCACACATGAGTACATCCAGGGCCGGTTTTAGACAAAGTGGGGCCCCAAATGCTCACATATTAAGCCATCACACAAAAAAGTTTCAGTTGTATTGACATGCTCTGAGTTCAGGCCGCTAAACAAGTGGGATTGAAAATATTGAATTCATTTGATGCTTGTTCCCGAATTTCTTTTCACCGGCTGAGGAAGAATGATGGGGACAGATAGTCCTCAATACAGTATAATGCAGGTCCCACATAGTACCTATAGTATAATGCACTCCCCATGGTTCTTGATAGAGTACAATGCAGCCCTCCTCAGAGTATAATGCAACCCCACACACACAGTATAATACAGCCCCCTCAAAGTATAATGCAGCCCTATCAGAGTATAATGCAGCTGCCCTCAGAGTATAATGCAGTCTTCCCTCAGAGTATAATACAGCCCCTTCAGACTATAACATAGCCCACCCTCGGAGTATAATGCAGCCCCCCTCAGAGTATAATGCAGCCCCTAAAAGTATAATGCAGCCCTCCTTCACAGTATACTGCAGACACACACACAGAGTATAATGTAGCCTCCTCATAGAGTATAATGCAGCCCTTCCCACACACGGAGTATAATGCAGCCCCCCAGATATACAGTATAGTGCAGCTGCACCACGCACACACACACACACACAGTATAGTGCAGCTCCCCCGCACACATACACGCAGTGTAGAGCAACCCCCGCACACAGAATAGTGCAGCAGCCCCCCCTACACACACACAGTATAATGCAGCCCCCCCCACTCACTGTATGATGCAGCCCACACACACACATAGTATAATGCAGAGACACACACAGTGTAGTGAAGCACACACAGTACACACATAAAGAGACACACACACAATTCCCCCCTTTCCTTGTTCCCCGCGCTGCTGCAGGCTCAGTTCCTGTCTCAGCAGCTCCGCTCCTGGCATAGCATGGTGCAAGATGATGTGACATCATAAGCCATAGTCATAAGCAGAGCAAGAGCGATGTGAGAGGAAGGGTCAGCTGACACACTCTCCTCCATCAGTGCTTTCATCTGTATCAGCATCTATGATGCCGATAAGTTGAATGCGCAATGGGGGGTGGCGCAGGGTCCCTCTTACGGGCCCCATAACTGCCATGTGGTGTGCCGCTATTAGCGGCACTCCACTGGCTGGGGGCCCCTGGAGGAGTGGAGGCCCTAGGCAGCTACCTGGTCTGCCTGCTCCTAATGCCGCCCCTGAGTACATCACATATTTATATATATTCTTTTTTTAATAAATTTGCAAAAATGTCTACATTTCTGTTTTTCTCTGTCAAGATGGGGTTCAGAGTGTACATTAATGTGAAAAAAATGAACTTTTTTGAATTTACCAAATGGCTGCAATGAAATAAAGAGTGAAAAATGCAAAGGGGTCTGACTAGTTCTAGTTTCCATACCCACTGTGTGTGTGTGTGTGTATATATATATATATATAGGCTTGAGAAAGGCTCAGATGGAGCTGAAACGTCGCCCGGCTATGTGGGTCGATTAAACCAACCACATGTTTTCACCTTACTATGGAGTGCTGCCTCTTTTTTGAATCTCTCTCTCTCTCTCTCTCTCTCTCTCTCTCTCTCTCTCTATATATATATATATACAGTTAGGTCCATATATATTTGGACAGAGACAACATTTTTCTAATTTTGGTTATAGACATTACCACAATGAATTTTAAACAAAACAATTCAGATGCAGTTGAAGTTCAGACTTTCAGCTTTCATTTGAGGGTATCCACATTAAAATTGGATGAAGGGTTTAGGGGATTCGGGGACCCTATCATACTCACCCGGTGTCCCTGGGTCCTCCTGCGTCTCCTCTTGCCTCTTCCTCGGGAAAGAAAATGGCGGGCGCATGCGCAGTGCGCCCGCCATCTGCTGCCATCTGCCGGCCGGCAGGAGAGACGAGTTGGGGCTAAAATTAGGGTTAGGGTTAGGGCTAGGGTTAGGGCTAGGGTTAGGGTTAGGGCTAGGGTTAGGGCTAGGGTTGGGGCTAAATTTAGGGTTAGGGTTAGGGTTAGGCTACTTTCACACTAGCGTTTTTTGGCTTCCGTCGCAAGGCGTCGTTGGAGAAAAAACACATCCTGCAAAAGTGCTTGCAGGATGCGTTTTTTCTCCATTGACTTGCATTAGCGACACATTGCGACGGATTGCCACACGTCGCATCTGTCGTGCGACGGATGCGTCATGCTTTGGCAGACCGTCGACACAAGAAAACGCTACATGTAACTTTTTTTGTGCGACGTGTCCACTATTTCCGACCGCGCATGGGCGGCCGGAACTCCGCCCCCGCCTCCCCGCACCTCACAATGGGGCAGCGGATGCGTTGAAAAAACAGCATCCGCTGCACCCGTTGTGCGGCGCTTACAACGCTACCGTCGGTACGTCGGCCCGACACACTGCGATGGGCCGAGTACGACGCTAGTGTGAAAGTAGCCTTAGGCTTCTTTCACACTTGCGTCGGTACGGGGCAGTCGCAATGCGTCAGCCCGACGTACCGACGTACGTTGTGAAAATTGTGCACAACGTGGGCAGTGGATGCAGTTTTTCAACGCATCCGCTGCCCAGTCTATGTCCTGGGGAGGAGGGGGCAGAGTTACGGCCACGCATGCGCGGAAATGGCGGACGCGACGTACAAAAAAAAGGTTACATTGAACTTTTTTTGTGACGACGGTCCGCCAAAACACAACGGATCCAGTGCACGATGGACGCGACGTGTGGCCATCCGTCGGTAATACAAGTCTATGGGCAAAAAAGGCATCCTGTGGGCACATTTGCAGGATCCGTTTTTTGTCCAAAATGACGGATTGTGACGGATGCCACACGACGCAAGTGTGAAAGTAGCCTTAGGGTTAGGGTTGGGGCTAAAGTTAGGGCTAGGGTTAGGGTTAAATTTAGGGTTAGGATTGGGGCTAAAGTTAGGGTTAGGGCTAGGGTTGGGGCTAAAATTAGGGTTAGGGTTAGGGTCGGGGCTAAAGTTAGGGTTAGAGTTGGGATTAGGGTTAGGGTTTGAATTAGGGTTGGTATTAGGGTTATGTTTGGGATTAGGGTTGGGATTAGGGTTACGTTTGGGATTAGGGTTGGGATTAGGGTTAGGGTTGGGATTAGGGTTAAGGTTAGGGTTGGGATTAGGGTTAGGGGTGTATTGGGATTAGTGTTAGGTTTGAGGTTAGGGTTGAGATTAGGGTTAGGGGTGTGTTGGATTTAGGGTTTTGATTAGGGTTATGGTTAGGGTTGAGATTAGGGCTGTTTTGGTGTTAGGGTTGTGATTATCGTTAGGGTTGTGATTAGGATTATGCATCGGGTTGAGATTAGGGTTAGGGGTGCGTTGGAGTTAGGGTTGGAGTCAGAATTGGGGGGTTTCCACTGTTTAGGTACATCAGTGGGTCTCCAAACACGACAGCCAATTTTGCGCTAAAAAAGTCAAATGGTGCTCCCTCCCTTCTGAGCTCTGCCGTGCGCCCAAACAGTGGTTTACCCCCACATATGGGGCATCAGCATACTCGGGATAAATTGGACAACAACTTTTGGGGTCCAATTTCTCCTGTTACCCTTGTGAAAATAAAAACTTGGGGGCTAAAAATCTTTTTTGTGGGAAAAAAAATATTTTTTTATTTTCACTACTCTGCATTATAAACTTCTGTGAAGCACTTGAGCATTTAAAGTTCTCACCACATATCTAGATAAGTTCCTTGGGGGGTCTAGTTTCCAAAATGGGGTCACTTGTGGGGGGTTTCTACTGTTTAGGTACATCAGTGGCTCTGCAAACGCAACATAACGCCCGCAGACCATTCTATCAAAGCCTGCATTCCAAAATGGCGCTCCTTCCCTTCCGAGCTCTGCCGTGCGCCCAAACAGTGGTTTACCCCCACATATGGGGTACGAGCATACTCAGGACAAATTGAAGAACAAATATTGGCATCCAATTTCTCTTGTTACCCTTGTGAAAATAAAAATTAGGGGGCTAAAAAATCTTTTTTGTGGGAAAAAAATATATTTTTTATTTTCACTACTCTGCATTATAAACTTCTGTGAAGCACTTGGGCATTCAAAGTTCTCACCACATATCTAGATAAGTTCCTTGGGGGGTCTGTTTTCCAAAATGGGGTCACTTGTTGGGGGTTTCTACTGTTTAGGTACATTAGGGGTCTGCAAACGCAACATAACGCCAGCAGACAATTCTATCAAAGTCTGCATTCCAAAACGGCGCTCCTTCCCTTCCGAGCTCAGCCATGCGCCCAAACAGTGGTTTACCCCCACATATGGGGTACCAGCATACTCAGAACAAATTGGACAACAACTTTTGGGGTCCAATTTCTCTTGTTACCCTTGTGAAAATAAAAACTTAGGGGCTAAAAAAATCTTTTTTGGTAAAAAAAAAATATTTTTTATTTTCACGACTCTGCATTATAAACTTCTGTGATGCACTTGGGCATTCAAAGTTCTCACTACACATCTAGATAAGTTCCATGGGGGGTCTAGTTTCCAAAATGGGGTCACTCTTGGGGTGTTTCTACTGTTTAGGCACATCAGGGGCTCTCCAAACGCGACTTGGCGTCTGATCTCAATTCCAGTCAATTTTGCATTGAAAAGTCAAATGGCGCTCCTTTGCTTCCGAGCTCAGCCATGCGCCCAAACAGTGGTTTACCCCCACATATGGGGTGTCGTCGTACTCAGGACAAATTGTACAACAACTTCTGGGGTCCATTTTCTCCTGTTATCCTTGGTAAAATAAAAATTTGGAGGCAAAAAGATCATTTTTGTAGAAAAAATGTGATTTTTTTATTTTCACGGCTCTACGTTATAAACTTCTGTGAAGCACCTGGGGGTTTAAAGTGCTCACCACACATCTAGATAAGTTCCTTAAGGGGTCTAGTTTCCAAAATGGTGTCATTTGTGGGGGGTCTCCACTGTTTAGGCACATCAGCGGCTCTCCAAACGTGACATGGCGTCCGATCTCAATTCCAGCCAATTCTGCATTGAAACAGTCAAACGGTGCTCCTTCACTTCCAAGCTCTGCGGTGCGCCCAAACAGTGGTTTACCTCCACATATGGGGTATCGGCGTACTCAGGAGAAATTGCACAACAACTTTTGTGGTCTAATTTCTCCTGTTACCCTTGTGAAAATAAAAATTTTGGGGCAAAAAGATCATTTTTGTAGAAAAAATGCGATTTTGTTTTTTCACGGCTCTACGTTATAAACTTCTGTGAAGCACTTGGGGGTTCAAAGTGCTCACCACACATCTAGATAAGTTCCTTAAGGGGTCTAGTTTCCAAAATGGTGTCACTTGTGGGGGGTTTCCACTGTTTAGGCACATTAGGGGCTCTCCAAACGCGACATGGCGTCCGATCTCAATTCCAGTCAATTCTGCATTGAAACAGTCAAACGGTGCTCCTTCACTTCCAAGCTCTGCGGTGCGCCCAAACAGTGGTTTACCTCCACATATGGGGTATCGGCGTACTCAGGAGAAATTGCACAACAAAATTTGTGGTTAAATTTCTGTTTTTACTCTTGTGAAAATTAAAAAAATGGTTCTGAAGTAAAATGTTTGCAAAAAAAAGTTAAATGTTCATTTTTTTCTTCCACATTGTTTCAGTTCTTGTGAAGTACGTAAAGGGTTAATAAACTTCTTGAATGTGGTTTTGAGCAGCTTGAGGGGTGCAGTTTTTAGAATGGTGTCACACTTGGTTATTTTCTATCATATAGACCCCTCAAAATGACTTCAAAGGTGATGTGGTCCCTAAAAAAAACATGGTGTTGTAAAAATGAGAAATTGCTGGTCAAATTTTAACCCTTATAACTCCCTAACAAAAAAAAAATTTGTTTCCAAAATTGTGCTGATGTAAAGTGGACATGTGGGAAATGTTATTTATTAACTATTTTTCGTGACATATCTCTCTGATTTAAGGGCATAAAAATACAAAGTTTGAAAATTGCAAAATTTTAAAATTTTTTGCCATATTTCCCTTTTTTTCATAAATAATCGCAAGTAATATCAAAGAAATGTTACCACTAACTTGATATACGATATGTCGCGAAAAAACAGTCTCAGAATCAGCGGGATTTGATAAAGCGTTCCAGAGTTATAACCTCTTAAAGTGACAGTGATCAGAATTGTAAAAATTGGCTCGGTCATTAAGTACCAAATTGGCTCTGTCACTAAGGGGTTAACACATTCATACATAGATACACAAACATAAATGAATATAGACACATAGAAATGGCCATAGACACATTCATATAGACAGCAGAAATGCGAACACACATAAATTAGTACATATCTACATACATATACACGTACATACATAATGTGCGCAGAAACACCTATGCTGTACATACACATAAATAAAAACATCCATAGATGTACATTCGTACATACAATACGCACACGTGCATACATAAACTGTACACACATATATACATTATACATATACACACATGAATAAACACATCTACTAACAGACAATCACACACCTATATACACATTCTAAACACATACGCAGAAATTAGACATACATGCATAATCACATACACACCTACAGGCATAACTCCAGCTGATGAATACATCTATACGGCAGGGAAGGTTCAGCTATGGACGTCCCCCTGAATTTTCCACCCTCTTGACCAGTGACTTGTTTTTACTTGCCTGCATAACTTTGCAGTGAGTGTGTGCGAGGGGAGTAGCATAACCAAAACCAAAGAGGCTGTGCATCAGTGTGCAGATATATTCAGGAGTGTAGCAGGTTTGCCGTTGTTTTAGGGTGTGTTCCTCTCCACCGTCACATAAGTGCACAGTATGCGTAAAGCTCTAGCTATAACAGGTACGCAATGTGCCTATTATGGGATATACAATATTAGGCCTTCTCGTAGCCTCGGGTGGCAGAGGCAGAGTGCGGTGGATTTATCTGCCTGTCTTTCCTTTCCCACGCTCCCTGGTGTCGGCATTCTCTCTCATCCCCTCCATGACAGATGTAGCTCTCTGTCCTATTGTATTTTTTAATATTACTCATGAAAGAAAACTCATCACAGGGTGGAGACACCGAGGGTGTGAGAGGGGACACCGTGCATGACAGAGGTGGAGGAAATTCCAATATTCCAATAATAAAAATAGTCTGAAAAAAGAGCAAGAAGGAAGTCCGACAAAGCTAAAACATAGAGGTAAACCTACAGAAAAGGCAGCGACGAAGTTCAAAAAGGAAGGAGTGCTGGGGCAAGTTGTGTAATGACGGTGGCAAAAAGAAGCCTCTCAGAGATTACAACAGGACTTTAGAACAGGCTGTCATACCATTATGACCTGGCTTGGTGGGCCCTCCAGTGGATACTGAGGTCCTGGATCTGGTTTACTGATTGGTCAGAAAAGAACTTCCATTGGTAGCTTTCTTCAAGCTTTTAGCAGGTGGCGAGGTATAATCCAAAGACCCCTCTTCAACCTTAGAAGATACCAGTATATAATTAGTACAGTGTGGTATATTGAAGATCTGTTATAGATTTTGTAGTAGGTCCCAAGTGCACCAAGGCATGCCAGATTCCCATGTTATATAATGACTGAGATAAAGGGTGCAGTCTAGGTAACCATCCATTAAATGTGCCAAATTTTGCCACTAACCATGCATCATATACTGTATATCAAGAAATTGAAGAACAGCACCCTACTAGACTACGCAGTGCATGGTGGATGATTGTTTGGCACTTTTACATAGCCTCTTAGTCAATAAGCCATCCTAAAAGAAGCCGGTATGGTAAAGGGTCCCCTATATGGACTTTTACTAAAGAAAACCGTAGAGGTCCCGTCAACATTCTAAAAGAGTCGCATTACTGAAGGTTTATGTTCCTCTTACAGGGGCTATCAGAGCTACTTTGAGCATTCTGGTGAAGGGGTATGGTTGGTATGTACAATGTTTAGTTGGGTGGTGGCAATGTAACATTGATAAGAAAGTCCTGACCCAAGAATCCTCAGCAGAACAGCATCCAGAACATCCCACTCCCTCTTCCAGCTTGTCTTCCTCAGGTTTGTGATGCACACACGCATCATAAGATGTAAGAGAAAGTGTGATTCATGAGACCAGGCCACCATACTCCATTTTTTCCATGTATATCCCATTGTAGGTCCTTTTAGAAGTGCACAGGGGTCACTATTGGTGTTCTGACCATTCTAAAGCTATAAAGCCCCATACAGAGCAAGCTGTAACGCTCTCCTCACATCAAAGGGCATTGGACACCTATGATCCTGTCACTGGTCTATTAGAAGTCCTTTCGTGGATCACTTTTGGTAGGTATGTACCAGTGTATATTGGGAAAACCCCACAAGACCTGCCATTTTGGAGCTCTTGTAACTTAGTCATCTAGACCTTAAAGTTAGGCTCTTGTTGCTAAGATACTTACACTTCGCCATTTTTCCTACTTCCAAAAAATGAACTTCAGGAACTGACTCATCTATTGCTGTTTAATATATCCTGACATAACTAATGTTATTCACTTCTTCGGACAGTGGTTTTAATGGTACGGATGATGTGTACAGTATACGAAAGTTTATGGTTATGGTGATGATGACCATTCATGAACATGCATGTTGAACCTTTTGTTGATATTTCACCCTTTTCTACTCGGTAATTTCAGATGCCACACATCATAGCGCAGCCTTCACATTCACTGTTTTATGTACCTATGTCAAAAATTACTTGAAGAAGTAATCATAGTTTATAAGCTCAAAGAAAGCCAGGAGGCAACAAGATCTTCTTATTCTGGCCAGAAGAAATATCTCCATCTTTCAACTGGCACAAACCTTGTTGATTCCTAATCATGGCAAACAATAGATTCACAATTATATAAAAGTGCAATAATTCCCACTAATCCATATTTATTCCTTATCAAACATGAGTGAGGACATTACAACAGAGTGAACTCTTGAGAAACATCACCTGTAACTGTTTTACCAAGCATGGTTACCAAGCTTCTGTAAGCCAACCAAAGTCTTCTGTAGACCTTTATCTGTAACACATTTTAGAGAAAACATTTTCAAACTAGACCAGAGTGTCCCTTATACCTTGGCATTAAGGTGACC